>NC_137893.1:121548138-123048104 GCF_963455335.1 Martes martes | reverse complement strand
AAGTTGTGAGAGTCAACATCCTTGTCTTGTTCCTGACCTTAGAGGAAAAGTTCTCAATTTTTTCCCCCTTGATGGTGATGATAGCTGTGGGTTTTTCATATATGGCCTTTATTATGTTGAGATATGTTCCTTGTAAACCTACTTTGTTGAGGGTTTTTATCATGAATGGAAATTGCACTTTGTCACTTGCTTTTTCTATATGTCTATATGTTCTTTTTCTATATGGTTCTTATCCTTTCTCTTATTGATGTTATGTATCATGTTAATTGATTTGCAAATACTGAACCACCCTGGCAACCCAGGAATAAATTTCACTTGATCATCTTGAATGACTCTTTTAAGGTATTGTTGGATTCTGTTTGCCAGTATTTTCTTGTGGATTTTTATGTGTGTTCATTGGAGATATTGGCCTGTAGTTCTCCTTAGTCATATCTTTATCTTATGTTGGTTTAAAGGTAATGCTGGCCTCATAAATGAATTTGGAAATTTCCTTCCTTTTCTCTTTTTTGGAATTGTCTGAGAAGAATAGGTATGAACTCTTCTTTAAATGTTTGGTAGAATTCATCTGTAAAGTCAACTGGTACTGATTTTGGGGAGTTGTTTCAGTTTTGGTAGTTTATGCTTCTAGGAATTTATCCATTTCTTTAAGGTTGTCCGATTTGTTGGCATAGAGTTTTTTCATAATGTTCTGTTATAATTGTTTGTATTTCTGTGCTATTGGTTATTTCTTGTTTCATTTGTGATGTTATTTATTTGAGTCCTTTCTCTTTTTTTTTTGTCTATAAGTCTGTTTTATTGATTTTTTTTTTCCAATTTTTTATTTATTTTCAGCGTAACAGTATTCATAGTTTTTTCACCACACCCAGTGCTCCATGCAATCTGTGCCCTCCCTAATACCCACCACCTGGTTCCCCCACCCTCCCACCCCGCCCCTTCAAAACCCTCAGGTGTTTTTTCAGAGTCCATAGTCTCTCATGGTTCACCTCCCCTTCCAATTTCCCTCAACTCCCTTCTCCTCTCCATCTACCCTTGTCCTCTATATTATTTGTTATGCTCCACCAATAAGTGAAACCATATGATACTTGACTTTCTCTGTTTGACTTATTTCACTCAGCATAATCTCTTCCAGTCCTGTCCAGTTGCTACAAAGTTGGGTATTCGTCCTTTCTGATGGAGGCATAATACTCCATAGTGTATATGGACCACATCTTCTTATACATTCATCCGTTGAAGGGCATCTTGGTTCTTTCCACAGTTTGGCGACCGTGGCCATTGCTGCTATAAACATTGGGGTACAGATGGCCCTTCTTTTCACTAACATCTGTATCTTTGGGGTAAATACCCAGCAGTGCAATTGCAGGGTCATAGGGAAGATCTATTTTTAATTTCCTGAGGAATCTCCACACTGTTCTCCAAAGTGGCTGCACCAGTCTGCATTCCCACCAACAGTGCAAGAGGGTTCCCCTTTCCACATCCTCTCCAACACACGTTGTTTCCTGTCTTGCTAATTTCTGGCCATTCTAACTGGTGTAAGGTGGTATCTCAATGTGGTTTTGATTTGAATCTCCCTGATGGCTAGTGATGATGAACATTTTTTAATGTGTCTGGTAGCCATTTGTATGTCTTCATTGGAGAAGTGTCTGTTCATATCTTCTGCCCATTTTATTGATTTTTTCAAAGAACCAGCTCCTGGTGTCATGACCTGTTCATTTTCTTCTTTCTTTCTTTCTTCTTTCTTTTTTTTTTTTTTAATCTCTATATTCATTCATTTCTGCTCTAGTCTTTATTATTTCCTTCCTTCTGATGGTTTTAGGTTTTGTTTATTGTCCTTTTTCTAGTTCCTTTAGGGTTAGATAGGTTGGTTTGTTTTTGTTTTTGTTTTGTTTGTTGTTGTTTGTTGTTGAGATTTTTCTTGCTTCTTGAGGTAGGCCTGTACTGCTGTATACTTCCCTCTTAGGACCACTTTTGCTGCATCCCAGAGATTTTCCCTCATTGTGTTTTCATTTTCATTTTGTTTCTGTGTACGTTTTTACTACTTTGGCCTTCCTGGTTGACCCATTCATTTGTCTAGTCGCATATTATTTAACCCCATATATTTGTGTTATTTCCATATTTTTTCTTGTGGTTGACTTCTAGTTTCATTATATTGTGGTAAGAAAAGTGCATCGTAAGACTCCAGTCTTTCTGAATTTGTGAGGCTGTTTTTAAAAGTGGGCTAATATATGATCTTTTCTGGAGACTGTTTTGTGTACACTTGAAAGAATGTCTACTCTGCTGTTAAATCCATCTGGTCTAGTGTGTCATTCAAAGCCATTGTTTCCTTGTTGATTTTCTGTTTAGATGGTCTGTCCATTGAGGTAAGTGGGGTGTTAGAATCCTCTACTATTACTGTATCATTATCAATTAGTTCTTTATGTTTGTTATTAACTGTTTTATATATTGGGTGTTCCCATGTTGGGTGCATAGATATATAGAATTATTATATCTTCTTGTGAGATTTCTTCTTCTTATTATATATAGTGTCTTTCTTTGTCTCTTGTTACAGTCTTTTTTTAAAGTCTCTTTTTGTCTGAAATAAGTACTAGCTTTTTTTTATTTTGACATCAGTATGCATGATAGACGTTTCTCCATGCCCTCACTTTCAATTTGCAGGTGTCTTTAGGTCTAAAATGAGTCTCTTTTAGGCAGCATATAGATGGGTTATGCTTTTTCTTTATCCATTTTGTTACTCTGTGTCTTTTGATTGGAGCATTTAGTCCATTTATATTCAAAGTAATTATTGATAGATATGTATTTATTGACATTTTATTTGTTTTGAGGGGTTTTTTTGAAGATTTTGTCTGACTCTTTCTTCTTTCTTTCATGGTTTTCTTTAGTGATGTAATTGGATTTCTTTCTCTTTATTCTTTGCACTTTTATTAGTGCTTTTTGGTTTGTGGTTACCAATATGTTTATATAACATCTTGTGCATATAGCAGTTTATACTGAGTTGATGGTTGTTCAAGTTTGAACCTATTCCTTACTCCTCCCCTCCCCACATTTTAGGCACATGGTGTCATATGTCACATCCTTTTTTTTTTATGAGTTCATTGACTTGATTTTTTAGAATTATTTATTTTTACTGCTTTTGTGTTTCCTACCTTCATACTGTCACTTTTGGTCTCTCCTTTCCATTCAGAGTCTCCTTAACTATTTCTTGCATGGTTGGTTTAGTGGCAATGAACTCCTTCAGTTTTTCTTTGTCTGGGAAACTCCATATCTCTACTTCTATTCTGAATGATAGCCTTGCTGGATAGAATATTGTTGGCTGCAGATTTTTCCTATTTTGCACTTGGAATATATCATGCCACTGTATTCTGGCCTGCCACATTTCTCTCTTTTAAAATTTTATTTATTTATTAGAGAGAGAGAGAGAGAGTGAGTGAGCATGAGCAGAGGGAAGGGGCAGAGGGAGAAGCAGTCTTCTGCAGAGCAGGGAGCCCAACACAGGCCTCAATCCCAGGACCCTGAGATCATGACCTGGGCAGAAGGCCCCACCCCAGGCCTGCCTCATTTCTGCTGAAAAATCCCCTGCTAGCCTTATGGAGTTTCCCTTGTATGTTACTGTCTTCTTTTGTCTTGATGCGTTTAAATGTTTTTTTCTTTATCATTATATTTTGCCAATTTAATTACAGCATATCTTGGCATGGTCTGCTTTTGTTGATTTTGTTTTGGGTTGTCTGTGCTTCCTGGATCCGGATATCTGTTTCCTTCCCCAGATTAGGGAGTTTTTGAGCTACTTTGTCTTCAAATAAATTTTCTGCTTCCTTTTCTCTCTGTCTTCTTCTTGGTCTCATATAATACAAATGTTACTATGTTTGATGACATCTCTGAGTTCCCTAAGTCTATTCTCATTTTGCATAATTCCCTTCCTCTTTTTGTTCAGCTTGATTACTTCCCATTACTCTGTCTTCTAGGTCATTAATTCCTCTGCTTCTTCCAGCCTACTGTGCATTCCATCAGGCATGTTTCTAATCTTGTCTATTGTAGGATTTGTTTTCCTCATATGAGCTAGTCTTATCTCTCACCCTTCTCTGTAACTGCAGCTCCTTCCCCACTGAAGCAGCCATGATATGTCTCCAAAAACACATCTAATTGGTTCTTTTTTATCTTTCAGTGCGGCCTTTTCCCTACCTTTAGTTACAGAGTTTGTTCTGCCAGTCATTAGGTTAATTTCTGGGGTGTTTAGGATGATCTGATAGTTAATGTAGTTGCATTCATGTGATGAGGTAAGCCTAGGGTACTCCTACTCTGCTGCCATCTTCTAACTCCCACTGATCTTTAACACTCCAGGCTTTAGTTGTAAGAGCTCATGAAATTTGGGCCCTCTTACTTTCCAAGCCAATTGCTATGGAGCTTTATTTTCCCTGTACACTCCCCTGTGTGCTAGCCTGTTTCTCTTTTTTCTCTGTGGCCATGGTGACCACAATCTGTCTCCCAAACCACATCTCCATACTTCCTACCTTCTTCACTGTGGTCTCTTCTCTACCTTTATTTTTGGAGTTTGTTCTGCCAGTCTTCAGATCAATTTCTTGAGTATTTAGGATGATTTAATAGTTGCCTAGTTGTATTCGTGGAATAAGGTGAGCCTAGGGTTCTCCAACTCTGCTGCCATCTTCCTCTCCTTCTTTTTTGCTTGTACTTTTGATGTCTAAGAAGGCTTGCCTAGATTTACTATTGTTTTCTTCTATGTATTTCGTAATTTTATCCCTTACATTTATGTCTGTCATCCATTTTGAGTTTGTTTTTGTGTTAAGGAAGGGATCCAAGTACAGTCTTTTTCATTCGGAAATCCAGTTGTCCCAGCACTATTTGTTGAAGAAGTTGTTCTTTCCCCCATTGAATGGTCTCAGCACCCTTGTCAAAATCTATTGATCGCAAGATTTATTTCTGGACACTCAGTTCTGTTCTACTATTCAGTTTCTGTCCAATTAGCAGTGCCACACTGTCTTAATTATTATAGGTTTATAAAGAGTTTTGTATCAGAAAGCATTTATCTGTGTTATTCTTTTTCAGATGGTTTTGTCTGTTTGGATCAAACTTGTCTTGTTTGGATCCAAACTTGTTTGGATCAACTTGTCAATTTTTATAAAAAACAATCACCAAAGAAACAAAAGCTAGCTGTGATTATTAAAATCAGACATTGTATTAAATCTGCAGAACTTTATTTTAACCTTTTAGAATAAAGTCAGTATGCCCAAAAGGGCATAGGTATAAGGAAGTAAGCCAGTGCGTTTTCTTAAATCTGTTGTGTGGACAAAAATCCAAGGACAGTGTTTCAAATTCTGCTTCTTCTCACAAGCAAACTAAAGGAAAAAATTACTGGTTAGGTAGTAAATATAGCTTTCTGGAAAATCCTTCCATAGGTTGAACCTTTTTATAACAAGATATCTGACTCCCTGCCTTCACATAGTCATACTTGACTCTAAGTTAATTTTCAGTAAAAGAATATTTTGTCATAGCTGATTTATTTGGAGTGTTTTAGAAAGTCTGTTCATAATTAATAGTCACCATGCCAGGTGGGGGATAGCTACATGCCAGTGGTAATCTGTCAACCCTATCCCTGCAGTAAGCAGGCTGGAGACTGTCCGTTCATCACTTGTTTCAATTTAATAATTGATGCAGTTCCCTAGGGTCACATTTTCTTTTTCTCATGTTTAGGCACGCCTTGAAATCTGTGCTTTGAGGGATACTGTTGCTGTTCACCTGACGCCTGAAAGCAAGTGAGATGCTAAGTGTTTTGTTCTGGGTGCTTCATTAAAATACAATTATACACAACTAATGAATTGTTGAATACTACATCAAAAACTTATGAGGTACTATATGCTGGCTAACTGAACATAAAAAAATAAAATAAAGCTTGTTAGTCTATTAAATCCTTTGTAAAGATTAACTGATCAGACTGAATGCTCATGATTGTGATGTGATAAAGTTTATATTTGATTAATATTTTAGCTAAAAAGCATAAAAAGCCAAAGATTCCTAATACTGGTTCTTTGTAGCCTAATATAAAGGAAAAAAGACTTAATATGACTTTATGTTTTTCATTCAGTAAAATAAATCTTAATCTCATAAATCTCATATATCAGAGCATTACATACTTCTTGAAGAAAGGAGAAGAAAGATTGAGTCTTAATCTATTCATAGCAGACTCTGAGGGACAGTTTAAGCATTGTTAATATCAGCATAAGAGGAAGCCTTGTGGTTTCTCTACAAAATTTTGTAGTGGAAATTTGGTGATAATTTTTAGCTGTTTTGAATGAAAGTCAGGATTTCCTATCATCAAAATATCGGTAGGTGAACTAAAATATCACTAACTACTTACCTATACAAAATTGTTTACTCCATTGTCAAAGTACTTAGGAAATACTCGGTTATATTGCTAATGTGCCTGGTAATCCAAGTAGCATACAAGTAAAATGTTTAAGGACACTTTGTTTGATATACTTATGCATTTCCAGCTTTCGATGACATGGCTTATGCCATCAGTTTTACTGTGTTTATTACAACTGAAGAGACTTCTAATTTTTTTCCTAACGAATGAAGTTAGAGTCCTGTTCCTATTCATGGTGGCTGACAAGAAGCCATTTCTAGATGGTTCCCATGTTAGTTATTTAGTCACACCTTTCCCATGGTTAATTTTTCTACATAAAATATTTAATAATGGATGATAGGGGGTACTCCACTTAGTCCATAACTTATAGGGGTGCATGCTTTGTGTCAGTATTAATTTAAACTTTCAGAGCCTAAGTTCCTAATCCATGAAAGAAAGATACTAAATACTCTCTAGGCAAAGTTTTGGGGGAAGTAAATTAAAAGATATGCCAAGTTTCCTTCTAAACTATTGGTGCACTACAAATAATCAGTGATATCATCTTCATGATCATCATTGTTGTCATATTGTAAAAATAAAGAATAATAGAATTATATTTCTTTTGATTATAGAAATTATATTTCTTTTGATTAATTGAGAAGAGGTTTAAGATGATAGTGGAGGTAACTGCAAAGACTCCGCTCTACATCAGGAAAGAAGAAAGTCAATTTCATATTGGAAAGGAAACTAAGTGTGCCCACAGGCTATAACCTATCCCTTGTCCTAACTGGGAACATCTAAAGCTTCCCACTATCAGTTTTTTTAATCCATTTGGGACTTTGTAGTCTATTTGTTGCTGTGATATTTGCCCCTCGTTTGAGAAACATGCCCAAAAGTATGTTTGCTAGTATACTGATGAGGATCCATTTTTAGAATACAAAATCAAAGACTACCTTAAAGTCAAGAATAATTACATTTATTTCTTTACCCTTAGACAACAAATTATAAAAGAAGAGAATTTAAAAATTATACCTCAGTGACCAGTATAAGTTATTACCAAATAATTTCCCCTAAAAGGCTTTTTATTTGATTCAGTAGATTCTCTGGTACTTTCACTTTAAAAAATTTAAGCATACCAAATTGGTGGGCTTTTTAAATTCACACCTTTTTAGATTTTCATGAAAAGAAAGTATGTTAAATTAAAATCAATCAGTCATTCTCCACTTAGCCTACAAATTTTAAATATACTAATAACGAAATCCTATATTTATATTTATATTTAATTAATATAAGATATTGGCTGTAAATGAGGCCCTGTATATGTCAATACTATAAATGTCCCCATTTGTTTAATGATCATTAAAATCATCCCTATTTCTACTTCATTCCTTCCTTTCTTACCAGTTGCTTTAATAGTTCAGTTTTGTTTTGAAAAGACTTTTTTAAAATTGAACATGGTCACATTAAGCTCTCATGTACCATGTGTAGCATCCTTTTGTCAAAATCATTCTCTCTTTTAGCTTTTCAAGTTCTGTTTCATTTCCTAGTTGAGTTTTTTCTGACCCTACTCCTACAAGGCCTTCGCCTGGGAACTATACCCTGTACCCTCACTTTTACTTTTACTTTTTCTATTGTTTTTCACTTTTACTTTGTCTCATATTTCTACGTGCTTCACTGGCTTATACTGGTTTCTTTACATTTTAAGATATGCTTAAGAATTTTTAATGATGCTCTTCATTCCCCTTAGAAACAGAAAATGTTTAATTTAAATGTTGCTTGTTTGTGTACCAGGTCTAGTTTTAAACAGGCTTTGGAAGCCCTGCCTCAGCTTTCAAGTGGAGCAGATAAAAAGTAAGTTCTGTATGCTGTTTTCAAGGTTTTGTTACCTAAAAGTACTTTTCAAATAGATGATGATTTGGACTTAAGGAAAATCACTACTTAATAGCCCTTTGTAGTATGCACTATGTTGGCTGTACCTGGCGTGTCTCCAAGGTGACAGAATAAGGTAAAACCTTTTCTCTCAGTTTATGGCAGTTTAGAAATTAGTTCTTTTCTTGTTTTAAGTGACTAATACAGAAAACATTTTAAGAAAGTTTATTTTGACTCCGTAAACTATGTTATTGTCCGACATTTTTAAGAAGGTAATACTAAGAGAAATATAAAAAGCCACTAAAATGCAGGACTTGATGATTTTTTCCTTTGAGTATCCCAGCAATGTACATTTTTCTTTTATATAATGTAAAGTCATAAAAAAGTAAATTTGTACACATGACATAATGATACTGTTTATGTTTCACTAACACTATGTTAATGGCCTTGACCAGAATTTAAACTCTGCTACTCATAAAACAGGAAATTCTGACCTGAGACAAAATGCAGGCCAGGCAAATTTCATAAATGCTCAACCTACCCTCAACTGAGGTAGTGGAAACATTGTAGGTCTTTGCTTCTTCACTAACCATAACTGAAGTCCACCTGCCTTTGCATTTGGCTTTTTAGTCTACAGACATGAAAACCGTGGTGGCTCTGTGATTTTGCATAGGTGAGTGTTATGAAAACTCAGAGGTCAGAGTGAACACGTGAGGCTGGGAAAATGTCACATGGAGATGGTGTTCTAATTTGGAGCATTGTTAAACCCATTAAATAATCTTTTGACTCCAGTATCATTAAGCCCACTTCTTTTCTTCATCTGAACCAGATGAACTCTAAGCTCTAAAATTACACATCAAACCAGTTAAAGAAAACAGTTGAGTTATTAAGTACTAGTATAGTTTGCCCACTGAGTTAGAACTGACCTTGATTCTTCTGGTTCTTAATTCACCACTTCAGTTTACCTCTCTCCCAATATTTGTTCAAAACAAAAATGCAAAATAGGAGGAGCTAGACAATAGACCGGTAGCTACCTACGAGTGAGAGAAAGGAGAAAGGTGGCCACAAAGGGGCAGCACAAGAGGATTTGGAGGGGGATAGAACTATTCTGTGTCCCGATTATGGCAGTTATTAGGTTGCTAATATGTGTTTATCAATATTCATAGAGCTGTATGCCAAAAAGAGTATATTTTAGTATTTTTTAAATTTTTAAAAAGTGAATGTAAAAAAGTACAACCCCAAGCATTAATATATTTTAGGAAGAAATCTAATTACTTAGGGAAAGGAGACAGGTGGGAGATTTTTATATATAAATATAGATATGTATATAAATACATAATCCTTCTGACTAGCTTCTTTGACTAATTTACTTCTGTTATTGAGTTAAGAATCAATAAGTAAATAACTTCAACAAGCAGAAGCTCAAGCTGAGCAGTTGGCTCCCCTGCATGTTTTCTTATGTTGCTAGGCAACCTTCACTCTGCCAGGTTGTAAAATAGATTCTCCTCCCTACAGGTTACTGGAAGAGCTGCTGAACAAGTTCAAGAGTAGCATGCACTTGCAGCTCACCTGTTTCCAAGCTGCTTCTTCAACTATGATGAAAACATAAATACCACCCCAAAAAAAGGGCATTTGAAAGATAACAAGTAATAATTGTTACCACTTTATTAAGTGCCCTAAAGGTATTAGCATACAAAGCATTAAGTTTGTACTCTTTCTCTTTTCCCCAAATTGGCAGCTTAGAAAGATGTTTGTATGTTTTATTTCAACCAAAATGACCTTGTTTGAAATGCCCAAGCAGTAACTTGTTTTGTCATTTTTATTACATTGGGCTCTATATGTCTTAAAATACCTTTAAATCTATATATTCTTAGCTAGGTGTTGCATGATGAATGCCGTAAGGAGAGCTACTTTTACAGGGAGTGCTTTGAGATGGCATGTGATGTAACTAAGGCATTCTTCAGTGTCTCATATACTAGACTTTTATTGTCTGCAGCTTCCAAGATACGTGGAGAGATTGGTAAGAAGATTTGGAAAGTTATATTTAGACATCTTTGGAACTTTAACTGTCCTAAACTTTACATCTTTACTTAAAGACTTTATTTCATACAAATACCTCTAACTCTCCTAATTCAAGTGGAATTTTAGAGAATTTGCCATTTGCCTAAGAAAATGTTATATTTGGTGT
Organism: Martes martes; assembly: GCF_963455335.1. Taxonomy (NCBI): domain Eukaryota; kingdom Metazoa; phylum Chordata; class Mammalia; order Carnivora; family Mustelidae; genus Martes; species Martes martes. The sequence goes on along the minus strand of NC_137893.1, from coordinate 123,037,695 downwards.
AAATTATTTGTGGTCCAGATATCCATGAGTTAACTTTGTGTCTTGCTGCCTCATTTTTATTTCTCACTGAGCTAATAAACATTAAGCACCTTTCAGTGTAGCTTTTTTTTGTCCCACTCACTCTTAAAGTTTTCTTTCATGTCAGTGCATTGCCTGTCCCTTAGGATCCATTTGTTACTGTGGTAAAGCTTAGATACCCCAATAGATTCTGATGGAAATAGCTGCAGTCTTCACTGCCTCTTAAAGAACAAGCCAGGCCCCCTGGTGACAGCTGGCACTCCTGCCCACCTCTGTTCACTCCTTCCCCTCCAGCAATGTCTTTTCTCTCCACTGCTCCTTACCATTTGAAGTATCTTGCTCAGTAGCTAAAAGAACATTGCTCCGGCCTAGTCTGTGTTTTCTGAAGACTCAGACACTCCTCTGTTACCAGGCAGTAGGAACTGCTGATGAACCTCATGCCATTTGTCCTACATTCACTGCTGACTTCGTTTACCAGAATAGGCGCAGGGCACTGTGACCTCTTTCAGAGGCAGCTTTCCCTACCTAATTTTACCATACCGTTTGCTCAGAAAACTGAGTAATTCTCTTATCCATTGGCTGTGTGTTAGGGTTCTCAAATTTTTCTATGGGTGTCACAGAATCCCTTGTTAAGGCTGAAATTAATATCTTTACTAATACAAGTAATTTTAGAGTATAGATCGCCAGATACAGTATCCATTATTTGGAATAAGTCAGTGTTGTTATGTTTATTCATTTGGTGTATGGGGAAATCATAATAACTAGAAGTGAAAGTTTAATTTTTACAAATGTGCTTGATAAAGCTTATTAAGTAATATACAGAACATTGTATCTCCTAAGCATGTTAACTATTGCACCTAACATGATGATGAACTAAATTACAAATCTACAGTCCTGGATGTTTGTATTATTTTAAATATCTACTACAGAGCATTCGTCCAATAAAGAATGTGTCTTTAATACAAGATGTAATTTAGTTGTCATTTTTTCCCCAAGTGTCTTTATTTCTACATTTTCATTAGCTATATAATTTTTTTATGTCTAGTTTTAATGTGCAAAATAAATACTTAAATTCTAGTTTACCTTATATTTGTCTAATCATTGTCAGAAAGCATTTATCAGCTGTTCTGCTAATTCTCTACTTGTTGGGGGCTTACCATATGCTGGGCATTATACCAGATTACCTCATTTAGCCTCCCAATAGCTTTGTGACAACCTTATGAGCTAGAAGGTATTATGTCCATTTCACAGATGAGGAAGTCAGGGCTTAAGAAAGAGGTTGGTGACTTTTAAGACCACCAGGGCAGGATGTGTCACTGAGAGTTGTCTGGCTTCATCACTCCTTAAATTACCCATGGCAGTTCTTCCTCCCAGCCAAATATGCTGGTGACACATCAGTGACACAGCTCAAGGAGCATATAAGTACTAGAAGAAAATAAAACTTAAGCAAAATACAGACAAGTAAGTGTTTTTATGGCTCAGAGAATGAAGGGTAGGCACATAAAAACCCCATACCCAAATGAGGTGGTTCAGGGGCTACTATTCCAACAAGTCAAGGGGACTTCTTGGAAGAAAGGGGGATTTCAAGGCTTTCTTGAGGTACAGAAGAAGAATTCAGTGGTTAAGAGGAAAAAGCTGAATATAATGTAAGTTAGAGGAAAGCTGAGAGGTAAACCAGGAGTTGGAGCAAATTTACAAAAACACAGCCAAGAAAAAGAGTTAAGATACTCAAAGGTGCTTTCACAAACAGGTAGCATTGGTTTTAGCACATCCACATTAATGTGGTCAGCCTGGCTGCACATGACTTAACAAAGTCAGCCTCACCTTCAGTGCTAAAAGTGTATTAGGAATAATTTGGTTTTACTAAGACTTTCTATATCAGTATGCCATGAAAGTGGCATGCTCTAGAAATGATTCTGGCATTGCAAGACAAGCATCATTGTTGTAGACAAGCTTTCCAAGGCACTCTCTTGTCTCTGCATCCTTGCATATAGCTTTCTTAGAGGGGATAAATAGAAAAGATAATACTTTAATTCTGGATTTGCTACACAATGGTAATGTGTTTCTTTTTTGATCATGTGCTGTAGAATATTCTATTAGTTGTGGAAGAGTGTTATGTGTTTTCTGAAAAGTTATTTTAAATTTCAACAAGCTTTTAAACCAAGATTAGGTTTCTAAAGTAAAGTTAGCTGTATTTTACTTCTTTTCTCTTACTCTTTTTTAAATTAAGTTATTTATTCATTCATTCATTCATTCATTCATTCATTCATTCATCAGAGAGAGAGGAAGAGAGCATGAGCTGGGGGACTTGCTTCCAGGACTTTGGGATCATGACCTGAGCTGAAGGCAGATACAACCACAAGCCACTCAGGTGCCTCTGTTTACTCACATTTTTAATTCAATTTTATCATATGTATCACTGGAAAACCTTTTTGTTCCTGGCCAGGCTATAAATACATGACGATAAATATTTTATAAACAGGATATGGGTCTTTGGGTTACCTGTTGGTAATTTAGCTAATAAAAGCCAACAGTATGTCAAAATACCTTTTTCCCGTCTAGCCCATAAACTCTTAGACACAGTTAACATTGCAGCTGGCTACAGTGTCTTCATCAGCATCATAACCATGACTCCTGTCCACTGGCTATGTTGCTATAGTCATTGTTGATAGTGATATGGTTGTTCTCATTATTTTTATCACATTTTTCTTGTAATATTCTGTCGCATCTGCCTACAAACTCTTCAGCTAGTCACAGATCCCTGAGAAGACAATTACATGACCACTACCTGCTGAAGAAGGCCCGCAGAAGGACTCATCATAGAGGGAGGAGGAGAACCAGGGAAGAGTCATGGGGTGGGAGGGCATGTCACAAAAATCAAGGGAAGAACAAGGGGGCACCTGGGTGGCTCATATGGTTGAGTGTCTACTTTCGGCTCAGGTCATGATTCCAGGGTCCTGGGATTGAGTCCTGCATCGGGCTCCCTGCTCCTTGGGGATCCTGCTTCTCCCTCTGCCTCTGCTTCTCTGTCTCTAATGAATAAATAAATAAATTCAAAAAATGGGCAGAAGGCATGAACAGATAGTTCTCCAAAGAAGACATACAAATGCTAATAGACACATGAAAAAATGTTCATCATCATTAGCCATCAGGGAAATTCAAATCAAAACCACATTGAGATACTACCTTATACCAGTTAGAATGGCCAAAATCAACAAGACAGTAAACAAGTGTTGGAGAGGATGTGGAGAAAGGGGACCCCTCTTACACTGTTGGTGGGAATGCAAGTTGGTGCAGCCACTTTGGAGAACAGTGTGGAGATTCCTTAAGAAACTAAAAATGGAAATTCCCTATGACCCTGCAATTGCACTACAGGATATTTACCCCAAAGATACAGATGAAGTGAAAAGAAGGGCCATATGTACCCCAATGTTCATAGCGGCAATGGCTACAATCGCCAAACGGTGGAAAGAGCCAAGATGCCCTTCAACAGATGGATAAAGAAGATATGGAATATTACTCAGCCATCAGAAAGGACGAATACCTGACTTTTGTATCAACATGGGTGGGACTGGAGGAGATTATCCTGAGTGAAAGAAATCAAGCAGAAAAAGTCAGTTATATGGTTTCACTTACTTGTGGAACACAAGAAATAACATGGAGGACATTAGGAGAAGGAAGGGAAAAGTAAATTGGGGGAAATTGGAGAGGGACGAACCATGAGAGACTGTAGACTCTGAGAAACAAACAAGGTTTTGGAAGGGAGGGAGTTGGGGGGATGGGTGAGCCTGGTGTTAGGTATTAAGGAAGGCATGTATTACATGGAGCACTGGTGTGATGCATAAACAATCTTGGAACACTGAAAAAAAATTTTTTTTTAAAAACTTGTTTTAAAATCTTTTAAAAAAGGGAACAAGAATCAAGAATATTCTTTATCAAGAATAAAGAGATTATTGGCAAGGTCAGATGTTGCAAATGTGTCCAACGGATGAATTCTGAGAACTGGTTGCTAGACTTGACATTTAGAAAATCATAAATGACCAGAGAACGATAAGGAAGGAATCAGAAACTTCCTCTTTACTCACCCACAAGGGCTATCAAGAAAGCCATCTCTTTCTTGAAGATCACAAAGTTATCCTGCCAGAACACAAAAGTGAAATTCCTAAGGGTTAGTCTTTAAAACGGTTTTTTAAGCTTCCTTTTCTTCTTAAATTATTTTCCTAGATGTCTGATCAATTCCTGCTGCCCCTGCTTCTTTTCCTTTTAAAATGACTTACAAAAATTATCCCCATCCCTTTCTTTCTTCCAAAGTTTTCCTTTGAAAATGCTTGTTAAATTTCTCTAGCTAAATTGTAGGGGCTCCTGGAACCAGGCCTCACATGAGTATGCATGCACCCAATGTCAGATGGCCATGGAGTTGTCTTCCATTGTACTCTGTGTCTGTGCCCTGCCCTCAGCTGACCCCCCAAAGCCCTTGGATGGCATAAGGAGCTCCATGTGCTGCAGCCACTGGGCTGCCTCAGTATGGTTACTGCAGTTTCTAGCCCAGCAGTTGGTACCAAATAAGCCCTCCGGAAATATTTATTCAATGTTATTGATGAAATTATAGTAGCAGATGTGTCAGATTACCTTTTTACATTTTTAAGCTACAAAAAGAAAGAGTCAAGTGGTTCCACAGAGCTGGTTGTGAAAATGAACAGTCAGTCCCTCTATACCCTCCCTTCACATTTGCCTGCTTCCTAAAACCATTCACTTTCAGCTCCTTTAGCTAATCTGATCCTTTTGGTATTTACCTCAACCGTCTGTAACTTAATAGGTTTATACTGTTACTTTTTATTTCTTCTGCTTAGTCTCTACTGTCTTCCTTAAAGCAGAAGATGAGAACTTAACTCTCCTTCATCACCTCTACCATATAAGCATACTTCCCTAGCCTTTCCTCCCAATATGTTTGCTTCGGTTGTCTCATTATTCATTGTTCAAGTTATTATACTTATGTAAATGCCTTCAGGGGTAAGCCAGCAACATACTAACATCCTTTTCCTATTGTACTTTTTTATTTCTAATGTATTCTATGTAGTTTCTCTCATCCCCAAACCTCTTCCACCCAAGTTATGCAAAACGTCCTTGTATAGTATTCAAACACATAGATATTTCATCAAGTTTATCTTCTTGAAAAATCTCACCCATAGCTTCTCAGCCTTCTCTCATATAGACTGGATGCTCTCTCTAGGTCAGCCTCACATCTGTCTTCTCAAGGTCTCCCATCATCATCCTAGATTTTTTCTCTGCCCTTCTTTAGTATTGAATCAACTGCTTTTGTGTCCCATAACATTCTCTTTCTTGATTTGCTCCCTTCACTTGATAGAACTCAACCTCCAGTAACTTCCTGGGGAGAGACTACATGGGAAGTAACTTTTGAGAACACTGAAAAGTAAAATGAATATATTTTATATATTAATATTAATATAAAATTATTTTATATATTTTATATAATTATAACATTTATTATATTTTATATAGTTATATATTTAAAATATAATTTATAAACATATATGCATGTATATCTTATATTTTTAAATTATATTATATATTATGTATTTATATAAAATATATTTTATATTAATATAAAAATATCAATATAGAATTAATGTATGTATATAAAATAAATTATATGTGTGTGTATATAAATTATACATATAATGCATATATGTATATATACGTATATAGTGTATATATATAAATTTTATTTTTCAGTGTTCTCAAAAAAGTTACTTTGTAAGAACATATATATATAAAAGAAGTTAGGTATATATAAAAGTTATGTATGTATATATATAAAGGGAGACCTTGAATATATGATGAAAATCTTTATGATAACTTGGCTGGATATAGAATTCTAGGTTGGAAATCCTGTTTCCCCAGAATTCTAAAGACTTTTCGCTGTTGTCTTCCAGTGTCTGTCAATATCTGCTTATAGAATCTTTTGTAGAATCTTTTCCTTTTCCCAGGTTTTGAAAGTTCATCATGTTGTTCTGAGTATGATGCCCTTTTATTCATTGTGGTAAGTCTAAAGTCTTTAGATTTGGGGAATTTTTCTTAAATTATTTATTGGAATCCCTTTTGTCCCTCTTTTTATCCTTTTCTGTAGTATTTGAATCTTCTATCCTGATCTTTTTAAAAATTCTTTAAGTCTTTTGACTTTTATTCTACTTTCTGAGAAACTTCCTCACATTTATTGTCCAACCTTTTTAAAAAAAAATTCTAGTGTAGCTAACAATGTTATATTTCAGATTGTCCAAACTTCTTATTGGGTTTTCCTTTCTGCTATGTTGTTTCTCATTTATAGGAAGTTTTTTTTTTTTTCCTCTGAATATTCTTTTCTATAGTTCTTTTGATTTCCTATTTCCCTGGAGATAATTGTACTATTTTAGAAGTTTTCATTTTTCTTTTTGCATAGTCTCCAAATTTCTTTATTCTTCTCAATAAGTAGAATAAATGTCGTAAACTTTTCTGAAATTTCTAGCAAGCTTTGGATATTTATTCATATTTAGCAGTAGAGCACTAAAAAGCTGAACTGGATTGTAAGTTCCATGGACTGGATGGGGCTTATCAACTATGAACGTCATAGTGTAGTATGGATGGATGGGCCTTTTCACTGGAGAATCCCTAATATTAGTATATTTAGGTTATTTTTCTGGGACTGGTCAGATTTTGTAGAGACAGTTGTTCTTGTCTCCTGCCAAAAACATATAAACTGCTTTCAGTATCCTGAAAATCAATAGAAAGAAGGAGGTTTGGAGACAGTGGCTGCTCTCAACTGTTGTACAGCTGTCTACATTTACCCTCCAGAGAAAACAGTATAATCTGCTGGAGTGGGAAGGTAGAAGGCATGTTCCCAGCTGTGTAGGGAGGAAGAGAAGACCCGGGAACATGTAGCTGTTTCTTAAACAGCCTGTAAACTGATCATTTGATCCCTACTTCCAGAAGTTCCCATACCACAAATCCTTAAGCCTTTGGGGAATTTTGCAATGTAAAGTAGGTTGCATCTTTTTGTCTTTCATACTGCCAATTTAGCATCTGACTTTTTTAGATCTGCTAAATCAGTTTCCACTTACCCAAATAATTGGCAGCTTTCAAATTCTTCTAGCTATTATTTTCTCTCCTTTCCTCTTTTACTTTGTGGATTTATACTTTGTGTATTTAACTGTATTATTAACTATTGTAACATATGGTTGTATGCAGTACACATATGGTGTATATATACCTATACACAGCATATACTGTATGCAGATACACACATGCATGAACACACACACAAATATATAAAATGACAGAATTCTTTATATGTAGAGAGAGATGGTTTGGGCTAGAGCTAAAGTTAATGATGTGTGGTTTCAGTCTTCCATCTATAGCTGAAACTTGAGATTAATTTTTTATTTGTTTTATTTGACCTTTAACACCAAACTCTTCACATCTGCATGGGCTTTAGATTTGTTGCTCATAAGATATTTTTTATAACAACTTATAAACATTGAAAGGAACTTTCTATTCTGATGACCCCATTCCCCATCCTTGGGTGCTAAAGGTACCAAATCAAGCTTATCATGCAGAAGCTATTTTTTATTTACTTAGAAACAAGTCTTACAGTACACCAATGATGTATTCTTGCCAAAAAGTCAAACTTGAATGTCTAGATCTACTTAACAATTTATAGGAAATACAGGGGATAGAAGAACATAATCAGTGGATAATCAGTAAAACCAGTATTGCTGGAAATTACAGCAAACAACCCCATTTCTTCAGTAACAGAATTTCAGAGAAAATCAAAGAGAGGGAGAGTCCAGAGGGCATTCTACATAATAAAAGATATTTCAGAGATGTATCTAATTGCATTGTACAGATGTTATTTATATCCTGAGTTGAACCAACAAATTGCGTTTAGAAAATTAGACATTTGGAAAAATGTTAAACACTGTTCTAATAATATTTAAACAATATTATATTAAAGAATTATTGTTGCTATTTTATATGTTGTAATGATATATGGTTGTAATTTTCAAAAGTCATTATCCTTGAGTTGGAGGAAATTGGAGGAGGACATGAACCATGAGAGACTGTGGACTCTGAGAAACAAACTGAGGGTTTTGAAGGGGAGGGGGGTGGAAGATTTGGTGAGCCTGGTGGTGGGTATTATGGAGGGCATGTATTGCATGGAGCACTGGGTGTGGTGCATAAACAATGAATTCTGGAACACTGAAAAGAAATTTAAAAAATAAAAATTTAAAAAAAAAAAAAAAGAGGGAATAACCCAGGATTGTCCCAGGCAAACATGCATTCATAATGACTTCAATTATTAAACACTGTTGACAGTTAAAAAAGTCATTATCCTTTAACTCTTTATAAATGACATGATAGTGTGCCATATGAGATGTCAGTGTAAAGCTATAGTAACCAAAACTGGTATTGCCAAAAGAATGCATAAATAGATAATGGAATAGAATACATAGCCCAGAACAAGACCCAAACAAATACAGTCAACTGACTTTTGACAGAGGAGCAAAGGTAATAAAATGGAGAGAAGATAGGCTTTTCAATAAATGATGCTGGAACAACTGGACACATGGAGAGTAATGAATCTAGACATTACTAATAATTTTACAAAAATTAACTCAAATGGATCACGGACCAAAATATAAAACTCCTAGTAATGTAAGAAAAAAATGTAGATGACCTTGGGTTGGTTGATGACTTCAGATACAACAATTATTTCTAGTTGCCAGCACTTTGGAAGCAACCAAGATGCCTTTCAGTAGGTAAATGGATAAATAAACTGGTATAGTCATTCAGGAAAACATTATTCAGTGCTTAAAAAAAAAAAAAGGACATATCAAGTTATGAAAAGACATGGAGGGAGTTTTAATGAATATTACCAAGTGAGAGAAGTCAATGTGAAAAGGCCCCATACTGTACAACTTCAACTATGTGACATTGTGAAAAAGGGAAAACTATGGAGATAGTAAAAATATCAGGGGTTGGAGGAAGGAGTAGGGGAAAGAATAGGCAGAGCACAAAGAGTTTTAAAGGCAGTGAAACTGTTCGGTGTGATATTATACTGGGGGAATACCTATCTTTATATATTTGTTCAAAACCATACAACACCTAGAGTGAACCCTAGTATAAACTCTGGACTTTGAATAATAATAATGTGGCAATGTAGTTTCATTTGTTGTAGCAGATGTACCCCATGGTGGGGGTGTTGACAATGCAGGGAGCTATGAGTGTGTGGGGGCAGAGAACGTATGGGAAATCTGTACTTTGTGCTCAGTCTTGTTGTGAACCAAAACTGCTCTAAAATATAATCTATTGAATGTGTGTGATTATCCACTCTTTACAAATAATATGGTAAAATGTCTGGAATTTGCTACAGAAAGATCCCAGGTGACGTGTCAGTGGAGAACAGAGGTAGGGACTACGCTATAGATTAAATAAGAGGGGCCATGAGTTGATAATTGTTGATTCTGGCTTCTAGTAAATAATGCTTTATTATAATGTTCTTTCCACATGTAATTGGAGTCCTAGAAGAAAAACAAATAGAGAATGAGGCAAAAAAAAAAAATTAAGTAATAGCTAACAATTTCCCAAATTTAATGAAAAATATAAATTTATTGATTCAAGATACTCAACAAACACCAAAAAACGATAAACACAAAGATTGCCAACCTGTAGCAAACAAAGCCAAAGAAGCAAAGCTAGTAAGTAGCAATAGAAAAACAACATATTACATGTAATGGAATAACATTTGAATTCACTTCTAACTTTACATAAGAAACCATGGACACCAGAACAGGGTGAAATAATCATGTTTGAAAAGACAGAAAAAAACTGTCAGTCCATAATTCTATATCAAGTAAAAATATTCTTCAAGAGTGAAAGCAAAATAAGGACATTTTCAGATAAAAATAAGAGAATTTGTTGCCAGCAGACCTACATTATAAGAAATGCTAAAGGAAGTTCTTAAACTGAAAGGAGATATCTGATGGAACCTCAGATCCTCAGAAAGTAATGAAGAGCATCATGAATGATAAATAGCTGGGTAAATACAAAACTTCTGAGGTGTTTTTTTTTGTCATTTTCTTCTCTTAAAATTTTTATAATACCTATGACATATAATACATATTATATGCATGACTGTTTAGAGAAAAATTATAGCATTGTCATGGTTTAAAACATTTACAGGTGTAACATAAAATAAGGGGAAAACGGACCTACATGTTTGCAAGATTTCTGCATTTAATGAGGAGTAATATATAACTGCAAATGGACTGTGAAAAATTAAAGACATATATTTAATTCCCAGAACAATCACCAAAATAATAATGTAGAGAAGTATAACTGAAAACCAATAAGAAAATTGTAACTGAATTTTTTAATAACTTAAATATTAAATATTATTAAAATAATGCTTAAAGGACATGAAGGGAAGAAGAGGAAACAGTGAACAAATAGAAAACAAGCAATGGAATGATACACCCAAACACAACCACAGCATTAATTTTATTAGCTATTAATGGATCAACATTTCAATTAAAAGGCAGAGTAATCAAAATAGATTTTAAAAAGCTTGACCCAACTATATACTGTATATAAGAGATGCACTTTATATTTAAAAACACAGAAATAGGGGCGCCTGGGTGGCTCAGTGGGTTAAAGCCTCTGCCTTCGGCTCAGGTCATGATCTCAGGGTCCTGGGATCGAGCCCCGCATCGGGCTCTCTGCTCAACAGCGAGCCTACTTCCCTTCCTCTCTCTCTCTCTGCCTGCCTGTCTGCCTACTTGTGATCTCTATCTGATAAATAAAATCTTAAAAAAAAAAAAACCCACAGAAATAAATAACTGTATGGAAGAGAACATACTATGCAAACAGCAAGCATAAAGAAGGCTGGAGTGGCTGTATTAATATGAGATAAAGTAGATTTTCTGACAAAAAAACATAAGAGATAAGGAAGAACTTTTCATAACCATAAAATGGTGAGTCAGGAAGATATAATCATACATGGTCTAATAAAACAACATGTACAGCATTAAAATACAATAAAGCAGTAGCTATAATGGGTGAAATAGGTGAAGGGGATTAGAAGTACAAACCTCTAGGAAAAAAAAAACAAAAAAAACAAAAAAAAAACAATGAAACGCCTTTGCTGTATCCCATAGGTTTTGGACCGAAGTGTCTTCATTCTCATTGGTTTCCATGAATTGTTTAAGTTCTTCTTTGATCTCCTGGTTGATCCAAGCATTCTTAAGCAAGGTGGTCTTTAGCTTCCAGATGTTTGAGTTCCTTCCGAACTTTTCCTTGTGATTGAGCTCCAGTTTCAAAGCATTGTGATCTGAGAATATGCAGGGAGTAATCTCAGTCTTTTGGTATCGGTTGAGTCCTGATTTGTGACCCAGTATTTGGTCTATTCTTGAGAAGGTTCCATGTGCACTTGAGAAGAATGAGTATTCTGTTGTTTTAGGCTGGAATGTTCTGTATATAGCTATGAGGTCCATCTGGTCCAATGTGTCCTTCAATGCTCTTGTTTCTTTATTGATTTTCTGCTTCGATGATCTATTTCTGAGAGAGGCGTGTTAAGATCTCCTACTATTAATGTATTCCTATCAATATGACTCTTTATCTTGATTAATAGTTTTCTTATGTAATTGGCCGCTCCCATATTGGGGGCATAGATATTTATAATTGTTAGATCATTTTGGTGGGTAGTCCCTTTAAGAATGATGTAGTGTCCTTCTGTATCTCTGACTACAGTCTTTAAAATCTAATTTATCTGATATGAGAATCGCTACCCCGGCCTTCTTTTGAGGCCCATTGGCATGAAAGATGCTTCTCCATCCCTTCACTTTCAGTCTGGGTGTATCTTTAGGTTCAAAATGGGTCTCTTGTAGACAACATATGGATGGGTCCTGTCATTTTATCCACTCTGCAACCCTGTGTCGTTTTATGAACGCATTTAGGCAATAAATGGTGCTGGGAAAACTGGACAGCTACATGTAGAAGAATGAAACTCGACCATTCTCTTACACCATACACAAAGATAAACTCGAAATGGATAAAAGACCTCAACGTGAGACAGGAATCCATCAGAATCCTAGAGAACATAGGCAGTAACCTCTTCGATATCACCCACAACAACTTCTTTCAAGATATGTCTCCAAAGGCAAAGGAAACAAAAGCAAAAATGAACTTTTGGGACTTCATCAAGATCAAAAGCTTCTGCACAGCAAAGGAAACAGTCAACAAAACAAAGAGGCAACCCACGGAATGGGAGAAGATATTTGCAAATGACAGTATAGACAAAAGGTTGATATCCAGGATCTATAAAGAACTCCTCAAACTCAACACACACAAAACAGACAATCATATAAAAAAATGGGCAGAAGGCATGAACAGACACTTCTCCAATGAAGACATACAAATGGCTACCAGATACATGAAAAAATGTTCGTCATCACTAGCCATCAGGGAGATTCAAATTAAAACCACATTGAGATACCATCTTACACCAGTTAGAATAGCTAAAATTAGCAAGACAGGAAATAACATGTGTTGGAGAGGATGTGAAGAAAGGGGAACCCTCTTACACTGTTGGTGGGAATGCAAGTTGGTGCAGCCACTTTGGAGAGGCATCTCAAGAAATTAAAGATAGAGCTTCCCTATGACCCTGCAATTGCACTACTGGGTATTTACCCCAAAGATACAGATGGAGTGAAAAGAAGGGCCATCTGTATCCCAATGTTTATAGCAGCAATGGCCACGGTTGCCAAACTGTGGAAAGAACCAAGATGCCCTTCAACGGACGAATGGATAAGGAAGATATGGTCCATATACACTATGGAGTATTATGCCTCCATCAGAAAGGATGAATACCCAACTTTTGTAGCAACATGGATGGGACTGGAAGAGATTATGCTGAGTGAAATAAGTCAAGCAGAGAGAGTCAAGTATCATATGGTTTCACTTATTTGTGGAGCATAACAAATAACATGGAGGACAAAGGGAGAGGGAGAGGAGAAGGGAGTTGAGGGAAATTGGAAGGGGAGGTGAACCATGAGGGACTATGGACTCTGAAAAACAACCTGAGGGTTTTGAAGGGGCGGGGGGGTGGGAGGTTGGGGGAACCAGGTGGTGGGTATTAGGGAGGGCACGTATTGCATGGAGCACTGGGTGTGGTGCAAAAACAATGAATACTGTTACGCTGAAAAGAAATAAAAAATTAAAAAACAAAAAACAATGAAACGAATTGATACAACTAAAGGGGAAGATAGGCAATTGCATCATTCTTATATTCACGGAGTTTTAAACTCCACAGCAATTGCTAGAACAACTAGATAAATCAGTAGCAACATGGGTTCTGAGCAATACTACCTTGACCTGGTTGATATTTATAAACCACTACACCCAACAAATGCAGGTGTTTTTTTTAAGTTGCATAGCACATTCATCAGCATAGACCATATGCTGGGCCATAAAATAAACCTCAAAAAGATATTCAAATCATACCGTTTACTCCCTGATCACAGTGGAATCAAATTAAGGATCAATAACAAAATACCTCAAAAAAAAAACTTGAATATTTGAAAGTTAACATACTTCTAAGTAAGCCATGAGTAGAGTAAATCACCAGAGAATTTAAAAAATAGTTTGAACTGAATGAAAATAAATTAGCTGAATGAAACATACATGATCAAAATTTGAGGGGTGCAGCTAAAAGAGTGCTTAGAGGGGAATTTATAAACTTTAAATGCTTATGTTAGATAAGAAAACATGTAAGTCAATGATCTAAGGTTCCATGTTAAGGAACTTCAGAAGAGTAAATTAAACCCCAAGCAAGTGGAATGAAGGAAAGAAGAGTAAATTAAACCCCAAGCAAGTGGAATGAAGGAAATAATGAAGGGCACAAATCAATGAAATAGAAAAAGCATAAGCAATAGAAAAAATGAAATCAAAAGGTTCCAAGCTGGTTTCTCCCTCAGCTCTGTCATCAACTCTGCACAACACTGGGAAATGAAACACCTTTCAATGCATCTGTTTACTCAACTATATAATAAATGAGGTTGCACTTAGATCATACACAAAATGCTCCAGATTTTTAGGTGCTCAAGAGGTGAAAGAGCAATAATAATGGAATTCTAAAAATAAGCATGTGCTAACAGTTGCTCAGTAAATAGGCTGAATAAGTGAAGCCTCAGGATATGACCACTTTTCCAAGGATCTATTTTTATAATCTATAATGTTGATTAATTTGTATCTTAATACTCAAAGGATTTTATATACCATGGACAATAGGCACGGGACACAAAAACACAAAAATACAATGTTGTTCTGTATCAAACATTAGACTCTCAACTCAGCTAAAAGTGAACATGTGCAAGTAGTTGGACTGCAACCAGAGATTAGAGGTCTCAGGCTTGATTTCTGTTTGACTTGCTCCTGAGACCCTTGGGAAATTATTGCCTTTGGTCTGTGGGTCTATTTTCCCATATGACTTGTCTGCATTATTTGTAAGATTTAATCAGACATTCAACAAAGCCAAATATTTTCTGCTTCAAAATAAATTCTGGGAAGACTGCTACAAAGGATCATCCTTGATTTTTCCCTTAGCTCTCATTAATTGAGATTTTTTTCTTAAAATTATTGGATTCTTAAAATATCAATTTAGAATATGACTTTAATTAATGTCCAGAAAGAAATGTACCACTGAAATCTTGAGACTTTAAAGGGAACAAATTACTCTTCCTCCTAATTAGTATTAGACATAGTCTCAAATTACATGTTCTTCAGACCAGTTCCCAAGTGTCCTCATATTCAGCTATACCAGCAACTGTTAAAGGGGTCTTCCTTTTGGCTTGTCACCGATTTTGGCCCAGGATTATGTCTTGAAATTTAGTGGGCTGAGTGGATGGATCTTGGTATTCTCCTGTCTGTGAAGTAGGGGGTATGAGATAGAAAATCAGGATGTGATGAGCATAATAACTGGAGGAAAAACCATATTGGCACTGGACATCTCCAACTCGCCAACAGGCAGCATTAATAGTACATTTCTAGCAAAAATAGCAGAGAAGTGATGCTTGTAACTTAAATTTAATCATACAGACACATTAAACAAGCACAACTAAGGAACATTCTACAAAATACCTAATACTCTTCAGAAGTGTCAAGTCATGGAAGACAAAGACTGAATCCTGTCCCAGATTGGAGATGTTACAGTTAAATGCAATGTATGATCCTGGATTGGTTCCTGAACCAGGGGAAAAAAGACATCAGTGATGCAATTGGTGAAGTTTGAATAAGATGTGTAAATCAGTTAATAATAAGTTGTATTAACGTTAACTTGTTGGTTGTGGCCATTGTACTATGTCTATGTAAGATTTTGATATTTAGAAAAGCTAGGTAAAGAGAATGAATACAGAATGCTTTATACTATTCTTGAAACTTTTTTGTAAGTCTTAAATTACTTTATAACAGAAAGATGTATTTTGATTTTTTTAAAGTAAAGATATAGAAACATTTAAAGCAGTGTATGTTGGTGAGGAATTTTTAAGAAAACTAAACCAATAGAAGTAACTAAATATGGGGGATTGAAACACAAAGAGGGAATAGAAAATGCAAATGACAAAGGTAAAAATATTTTTAAATTAACACAATGTCAAGAACTAATTTTTTATAAAATGTATCTTCAGATTTTAATGAAACCATTATATGGTACTTTAAAATATATGTTATTTCTAGGTCCTGAAATATACTCATAAAGATTAAAAGCAAAAGAATAGGAGGCTAAAAAAAGAAATGTATGTCAGGAAAATATTCATCAAAAGAAAGCTAGTAGTGCTGATTTAATGTCAAATAAAGCATACTTTAAAACAAAGTGTATTTAAGAATAAAAATGACTCCCATATACTGATAAAAGTAACAATTTGCCAGGAAGTTTAGGTACCTAAGTTTAGGTACACTCAATAATACAAGCTCCATATGTAATTTTAAAATTGCTGGAATTCACAAATCACAATTTGTGTGTTTTAAAAACATTTTTTTCTCAGTATTAATGGATTAAGCCTACAAAATAATTATCAAGTTTGAAGAAAATATAAAAAACACAAAAAATCTGTCAGCAATATATAGAACCCTATAGTCATTAGAGGACTGACCACATACTAGTCACAAACCAAGGATCAAGAAATAATAATCACTATTAAGTTCTCTCACCACAATAAAATGCTCTTAGAAATCAGTAACAAGAAGATAACTTTTAAACCCCCATACATGTTTGGAAATTTTAGAACAGATTTCTGAAGAACATATTGATCAAGAAAGAAACCATCACAAAAATTAGAAAAATTGAGAGCTGAAGAGTAATGACAAATTTCACATCAAAATGTGAGCTACAGCTAAAGAAATATTTCAAGAGCAGAAGAGATTGAACATGAGGTAAGCCTCAAACACAAAAGTTAAAAAAAAAAAAAAAGGAAGGAAATATAAAAAAAAAAAAAAACCCAGAAATGAAAGAAGTACTAAACACAGATACACTTAGAGACGATCAAACCAACAAAGCTGAAAGTTGGTTCTCTGACAAATGTAAAAGGGAATGGAGACAAAACCTGGCTGATTGATCAAAAAAAGAGGTCGTGCAAATATTAGGAGGGAAGTATTTGGAGAAAATAACAAAATACTATATAAAATAAAATACTACTTTTATTTTTTTTATTTTTATTTTTTTTTATTTTTTTTTTTAAGATTTTATTTATTTATTTGACAGACAGAGATTACAAGTAGGCAGAGAGGCAGGCAGAGAGAGAGAGGGAAGCAGGCTCCCTGCTGAGCAGAGAGCCCGATGTGGGACTCGATCCCAGGATCCTGAGATCATGACCTGAGCCGAAGGCAGCGGCTTAACCCACTGAGCCACCCAGGCGCCCTAAAATACTACTTTTAAAAAGTAAGATAATTCTGTGATCAAACGGAGTTCCTGAACATAGCAAGCTGAGGGCCTAGCCCTCAGTCTGATGACCAGTGGGGAGTGAAGGATCGAGTAAGATAGCCTTTCCTCATCACCTCCTAAGAACAAAGCTAGGGATCCTAACCAGACGGGAAAAGCTTCTCAAGTCTGAGTGAGCCCTTCCCCCATCCCACCTCAGTCCTGTCAATCACTTAATACAGAGTTTAAAACATACCCTCATCAGAAGAAAGATTCTTTTGAGGAGAAAACTAACATATATAATTTTTGAAGGTTTATTATCCTATGTTTGACAGTACCAAGTCACAACATGAAATTCTATTATATATAAGCTGATGGGTGATATATTATCGACAATGACAGTTTCAAAGACAAATGGGTTTTGAAACTGCAGATTCCTAATCAGAATCTTTGAAAACTGCCACTGTTTTTAAGAATACAACTGTTACTTTGCCACCTGTTAATTACCTGTTAATGATGATGTTCACAGCTGTACTGCAGTCCCTGCCTGCATTTACTTCCTACACTGCTCTTGTAGGAAGTCAGCCTTCATCATTGAACACTCCTCCACTAACTTACACTAAATAAAAGAATTTAGGGACAAGAAGTGCCTAAATTTCCCTGCCTTTGCTTTGCTTTTCAAAGTTTTTCCTTTGTAAAAGGGAATAATCCAGTTTTGTCTACAGAGTGGTTCTTTTTTATTTTTTCTTCCAAATTTTTAAATTCTAGTTAGTTAACATACAGTGCAATATTAGTTTCTGGAATAGAATTCAGTGATTTCTGACTTACCCTCATCATTTACATACAAAACCCAGTGCTCATTGCAAAGTGCCCTCCTTAATACCCATCACTCATCTAACCCATCCCCCACCCACCTCCCTCCATCAACGCTCAGTTTATTCTCTATCTTCAAGAGTCTTTTATGGTTTATTGTCCTCTCTCCTTTTTTTTTCTTTTCCCCCTTCCTATATGTGCATGTCTTCTTAAATTCCACATATGAGTGGAATCATATGGTATTTGTCTTTCTCTACCTGACTTTTTCACTTACCATAATGCATTCCAACCACATTGCTGCAGATAATAAAAGTCCATTTTTTCTGAGGGCTAATATTCCATAGTGTATATATAATACCACACCTTCTTTATCCATTCATTAGTGGATGGACATTTTGGCTTTCTCCATAGTTTGGCTATTATTGATAATGCTGCTATAAACATCGGGGTGCATGTACCCCTTGAATCAGTATTTTTGTATCCTTTGGGTAGATACCTAGTAGTGCAATTGCGGAATTATAGGGTAGTTCTGGTAGTTCTATTTTTAACTTTTTGGGCAAACTCCATACTGTTTTCCAGAGCAGCTGTACCAGTTTGCATCCCCACCAACAGTACAAGAGGGGAACCCTTTCTCCACATCCTTGCCAATATCTGTTGTTTCTTGTGTTGATTTTAGCCATTCTGACAGTTGTGAGGTGATATCTCATCCAGTTTTAATATGTATTTCCCTGATGCTGAGTGATGTTAAACATTTTTTTCAGGTGACTCTTAGCAATCTGGATGTCTTCTTTGGAAAAATACCTATTCATGTCTTCTGCCCATTTTTTGACTAGATTGTTTGGTTTTGGGGGTGTTGAGTTTGATAAGTTCTTTAGTGATTTTGTGTGCTAATCCTTTATTTTTGCAAATATCTTTTCCCCTTTCCATAGACTGCCTTTAGTTTTGTTGATTGTTTCCTACAAATTGGTTCTCAAACCAATTTGCATTGGGATCAATTGGAGCGGGGGTTTGGAGGGTTAGGGCAGGGGACACAGGCATCTGTATTTTTACCTAACCGTCTGGTGATTCTGAGGTACATCAAGGTTTGAACAACACAGTTTGGGGTTTTAACATCTGCATGTTCTAGAGTCTGTATATGACTTCTGTAGCATGTCACATCCCTAGGCACCTTGATAACACTGACTTACTATTTGTTAGACATTTTTCTAATATGCAGAACTTGTATTAGCATTTATTTACATGTATTAGCATTTATTTTCACAACAGACTTTTCAGATCTATACTATTATCCCCATTATACACAAGAGGAAACTGAAATACAAAGAGGTCAAATTACACCCAAAGTTACATAACTAATTAGGAACAGTCTAGCATAACTCAAAGAGTCTGGCTCTAGAGCTTGTGCACTTAACCACCATCTGTACTGCCTGATAAACACTGGCCATATGACAGTAAATATTGCTAAATGAGGGTCCTCTTTATAGTAACAAAGTCACAGAGCAAAAATACAAACTCATCTGGTGGATGTCACAACTCAAGAGTTGTTACCCTAGATAGGTTAGGATCCATGAGGTTTCAGAGATGAATCACATTTTGTTCTGCTCTCAAGGAGTGCAGAACTAGTTGGAGAAATGAAAAGACATGTGACCCCAATCTGTGCTCCACATAAGGAGAGGTATAGGCACAAAATAACAAAAGGTCTGTTTTTGGTCTTCTTATTGTTTACCTCTGGCAAATCTATGCTCAAAATATTTAACCCATGAAAAACAGGCTGACAGAAGTTCTAGATGAGCTTGATTATTTTCCCCAACTCCTTGATATTTCTGTTTTGTTTTGAAGAAATTGGTTGTACCATTCTGGACTCCCATGGCTATGCGCACAAGAAGAAGTCATTGTCACTTCATATATGCTAACTGAAGCCATGGAGTAAATTAGAAGATAGATAGGTCCAGGTCAAAACTCCAAAGTACACCATGTCTTAGAGGCAAATCTCTGAAGATATGTTTGCAGAAGAGACTGAGTGGCCTAAGAGAGGAGATTGAGTGGCCCCCTAAGAAGGGAGCTAGAAGTGCACAGAGGCTCATTGCTGAAAGCAAAAAAAACCCCAATTACATATAAGTTTACATTTTAGAAAATTGTGTTCAAATTTAGTCATTTAATTGATGAGTGTCCTAATATTTTTAGGGGGAAATTCCATAAGCCAACTTCATCTCCTGATGCCACTTATACTATATCTCCTAAGGTTTATGGGAAAAATACTGTTACACTTGATGAACGCCAGTGATGTGAAGTCTATTTGCCATTATATAACAAGCTAATTATACGTCTGTGCAAATAACAAAATATAGATATCATCATGCACACTCAGATGCTAAAAGGCCAGCTCATGAGCCACATGTCTATACAGGCATGCCTATATTTAACCATCATTTCTATCCACTGCATTGCCTTTCATGGGAAAAGCACACTGCTTTTCCAAGAACCTTTATGCACAAGATGTTTTACTCCCTGTCAATTAAGCAGAAACAATATTTACATGTGGATTTTGCCAAGCAGAAAACTGAGCCTAAAAGAAATTAGTGCCTTCCTATGATCACAAAACTAGCTTAAGATAGAGCCTATAACCAAGACCCACTGAATCTCACTTTGTGCAAACCCCTTTGCATTAAAGCTTGCTGTTGAGGAGTTGAAGCCATCAGTGTGTAACCTCAAAAAATGAAGGATAGTTTCTTCTAGCCTTTTCTAGAAATATCTCTTCTGATCGACTTCTTGCTTCAGAGTACTAAATGATTGCCTGGAAATTTGAGGTCTTTCCTTAAGAAAAAGGACTGTTTTTTTCGTTTTGTTTTGTTTTTTTTTTTTTTTTTTTTTTAGAGAGAGAGAGAGGGTGGTACTTACAAGAAATGGCTTCAACCCCTATCAGAACTTGCACATCCAAACAAATTCTCAATGTAATTTGTAATATATTATTTCAATATAATAGTTGGTAAACCAAATATACAAAAACATTTTAAGGATGATCAGAGGAAGTTTAAATATGGTTTCATTTGGATGATATTTAGAAGTTAGTTTTGGTAGGTATGATGATGAATTACACTTGTGTAAGGAAATGGTCTTCTAAACCTCATGCTGATATTCACAGGTGGAAAATATCCTGGGGCTTAGGCTCTGCTTCAACAACAATATGGCAGTGTTAACTTTATGCAGATAAATGATACAGCCTGGGTATAGAATAGACAACAGCTCTGCTGCCTGAATGTTTTGTTTTTGTTTTTGTTTTTTAATTTTCAGAAATGCCCTCAGAATCAATTTTATGAACCACAAAGTAACTGAGTCACACTCACTTGCATTTAAAATGAAATTACCTGGCTGGGTCACTGAACCCGTTCTCCAGTGTTGGCTCTGAACAACTATACTATTTCCACGTATTTATTACCTTAAAAGAGCTTCCTTCTATATTGTATCTCTCTGTGAAAGAACCTTAAAAAGTTTTATTAAATTCCATGGCCAAACCTTAGTCTCAAATCTTGATGAAACCAAATGACTCCACCCAGGCTTCTGGAATAAATTTTATAGAAATTGGAGGTGATTTGAATTTTTTCCTCCCAACTACCACTGCCTAGAGTTTGCTGTGTGGGCCTCAAAATGGCTGTGCTGGGAACTGAGTGGGACAACCATGGGTAGGGATAAGAACAGTAGAATGTCTCAAGGAAGATAAGATCTACCATAGGTAGGCAGCCAGCCCTTGCCTCTGAGATAAAGGCTTATCTTACTAAGGACACATGGCAGTGAACAAGATGTCAGCAGAGGGTGCCTGGAAAAAGGTAGGAAAATGAGATGTCCTAAAGAGTATCACCACAGCATCTAACAATCCTGAAATAAGAATCTGATCTTATGCTGACAAGAAGCATGAATGGGGACAACTTTCCTTCTCCCTTTCTTCCTCTTATTCCTAGTATTAGTTTGGCTTTTTTTCTTTTTTTAAAGGGGGAGGCAGAATTTGCTAAGATAGTAGATTTTCTTTTTTCACTTTTCAAGGTTTCTTTTTTGCAAGTACTGTCTGCTTGATTAGCAGTTCAAATCAGCTCTATTGATAGAAGATGGAAGCAGCTTTAATTAAGCCAGTGTGAGAGACCTGCCTGCGAGCCTCAAGTCAACCCAAATAGACTCTCTCCTACTGGTGTGAGTCTGCTTAAAAATATTATAGTTCAATGAAAACCTCCCAGTCTGCCTTTGTGTGCAGTACCTTCTCCAATTAAACCCTCTAGAGTAAAAGGTCATGCACTAGCCAAGCATCAGTCACTGAGGTCGTTGACATCTAATCACCCCAGAGGTGTCATACATAGAGGGCCACACACCTGTTTCCCTTCTCTGAGCACAGGTTTGTATCTCTTGCCCAGTCTATGTTCCCTAATGTGGGGCAGAGAGTTTTGGGAGATGTGTTTTTAGGGACCCAACAGAAACTAGTCAAAACTCCTCTAAAGGCCTCAAACTTCTCCCTGTATCACAGGCAGATGCTGAAAGAGAAGTGGCTACAAAGGCCATATTGTCACTTTTGAGAGGAAGAAAGAGGCTCCCATGCATGCTTCATGAAGGCCAGACCAGAGTGAGACCTTGTTCCACTTCATTTCAGGAAACCTCAGTGCTGTTTCATTTGTAAAAAAAAAAAAAAAAAAAATCCCATAAATACTTTCATTCAGTAAAACAACAACAACATGTTTCTTTACAAAAATAGACAATACATTTGATAACTCACCTCACAAATGAAACTCAAGTATTTTGAGATATTTTTAAAATATAAAGGTACTCATTTAAAGAACATGGGGAAATAAAAACAAAACAAACAAAAAACAACAACTACAACAACAACAAAAACAAGTGACCAGAAAGTCATTAGGTACGAAAATTTCCCATTGAAGTTTAGGGTTTTAGAAAACACTACATCAGCTTTCTGAGCATATGGCCTTAGAATAATGTAAAAGAGTTAAAATTTCACATTCCCAAGCCAGCAATTTCTTAACTCTTCCTCACTGACTCAAGAAAGAATTTTCTCTTCATCTTAGCATCTGCATTGAAAGACCTCCTTGATGTAAAATCTCTGATTCTCTGCACCAACCTTATGATCCAAACTGAAAAGACTATCAAGAACAAGTCATGTCATTTCTGTTTTCTTAGTCATGAGTTTTACTACCCAAGTTGTGTATTCTGGAGATTTAAGTGAAAATATCTAGTAAAACAAAAATGGGA
Source organism: Martes martes (assembly GCF_963455335.1). Taxonomy (NCBI): domain Eukaryota; kingdom Metazoa; phylum Chordata; class Mammalia; order Carnivora; family Mustelidae; genus Martes; species Martes martes. The sequence goes on along the minus strand of NC_137893.1, from coordinate 123,014,654 downwards.
TGAGAAATCAGAAGCTGGGCTGCCCTCCCTCAGCTGTGACACAACAGAAGCCACTCATATTAGCTCTGGGCCCGAGTGCCTTTTCTTTGACTGTTGGGTTGGGCTAGATCCTTTCTGAGTCTCCTCACAGCTCTAAGACTAACCTGTGGTTAGTCAAACTCAGATTTTGGACATTCATTAGTCATTTTGTGAAAAAGTTTGTAAACTGTAAAGAGCTCCACAATCATTATCTCTCTTTCTATCAGGTAGCTTTTCTCTTCCCACAATAACCCACCACAGAATTGGCCTGCTAGTACTTTCACCCTTTCAGATAAGGAGATGAGTGAGGCAAGGGAGTCAAGATATCTAGTGCTAGAAGGCCATCCTCACCACCACTCCCTGAGCCTGCCTCCTTCAGGGTCCCAGCTCTGCCCTTTTCCAGCTGCCTCTTTCAACCATTTGCCATCCTTTCTCAGAACTCCTTAAAGCTTTTTCCCCGTGCTCGCTTCGGCAGCACATATACTAAAAAAAAAAGCTTTTTCCCCTGTGGTAATCACAAGGCCTTCCATCTCCTCTCTCCATTCCACTTATCTGCAACCTGAATTTTAAGAGTTGAAAACTGCACTGTCACTTGGAAATAGTTGTGTGTTAGATTAGCTCTTGCTATTGGCAGTGATAGAAATTGAGTCCCTGAAAATGGTGCATAATTTCTTTCCTTGAACAAGTCAAATATGAAAAAAAAATCTGTATTTTCACAGTAATAATGTCTTAATTTTCATAATTGTACTATATTTAGATATATTTGGGTAGTATAATTGTACTGTATTTGGGTCTGAAATGTCCCTCCCTCTGTATACCTAATTCCTATTTCCCTATAAGTCTTATAATTGTACTATATTTATATAATTTACTACATTAGGGGAAACTAGGTGAATCTGTATATGGACATTCTCTGTACTATCTTTGCCACTCTTCCATAATTTTAAAATTATTTCAAAATAATTTCCTTCAGTTGGGAAAAAAAAAATGAGGACTACTTTCTAAACCTGATAGAAGTTTAAGTGAATAATGGCCAACAACTCTTCCCTTGCCACCTGAAGAGATTTAGAAGGAAGTAGTTTGGAATGGTAGTCAGAACAAAACATTTGCTCATACTGCTTCCAATCAGCTCTAGGAACTTCACTAAAAAGAATGTACCCCTATTCAAGTTCTCCAGTCTCCACTCTTTACAAACTTTTCTCTTGTTGTCACTGCTTTGATAGTCTCCAAATGGAACTGGGGTCAGGACATTCCAGACTCTATGACAGGCTACAAATAGGCTCTTCCCATGTACACATACTGTGCCCTGAGTCATAATTTTACCAGAAGGAATACTTCCAAAACTTTTAGAGGATTCATATTTATTCCTTGTTTTATTCATTTTTTGCAATGACTATTTTCAGTACCCACTCTATGTAAAGTGTCATGCTAGTCAGAAGTAAAAGTCTATTCCAGAACTAATAACCAACCCATTTCTCATAGATTTCTAACAGCTTGGGCAGATTTCAGTGTTCATTCTGATGTCTTTCCCACATCCTGGTGACTACAGGCACTTCCCTGTGACTCAGAGAACTTTTGGTCCCTCAGTGAACAAGCAAGTGAATAAATGCTAGATTAAATTATCCTCTTAACTTCTTTCTCCAGGTGCTTCCTGGTATATTAAGTGTCAACCAGAATTTAACATTTTGAATTTCAAAGCCAGGCTCTTCAAACACAAATCAGTTTTGCTCCTCTCTTTATCTTTCTCTTTTTGTTGTCAATGCCATCATTTTTCAAAGATTTACCAGTCTTCTCCTGAAATTTTCTTTAATTTCCTTTCATCTTCATTCTCCTCCTCCTTCCTTGGTCAGTACTTGTCTACTTGCTACACAGGGTTTCTTGTATTCTACTCACCTATCACCATCTCATTAGCCTGACCCAGGAAGGATGACATTCTAAAGGAGAGTAGATTCAACTTAAAAAAAAAAAAAAATGGTGAAGGAGATCTCAAATGGCAGCTAAATAACAGGTCTGCAGAACAGTCAGGCCAGCAATCAAGAGCAAAGAGAGACAGGACCCCAAATTAACTCCAAGGGCCTCAAGAAATAAAGATGAAGAAGACAACTGAATACCAAATATGATAGAATATTTAGAAAAATTAAAAGCATGTAGATGGAATTTGAGCAAGAGTACCTAGAAAAATCTTAAACTATACAATAATCAGTATATTCATACAAAGTGCTGGTTTCTAATCACTTAAATTTGTAATTTATCTATACTGGGAAGGATGGAGGAGAGAAGGTGAGTGTTCCAAAAGTGATAAATCCTCACCAATCAAAACAGGAAATCGATAAGCAATCTCTCAACTTGATTCATAAGGGTATAATAGTAGAAACATATCATTGTAAGGACATAACCACTGAAAATAAAGCAAATAAAAGCATTAAAAATGAAAACAAAACAAAACAAAAAAGTCTTAACTACTCTATCAGCATGTAAATTTTGGGGACTCAACACAATAAAAGGTTTGTTTTGTGCTCACAGAGAAGTCCAATGTGATTTTCTGGTCGGGTGACCCCTTTGGGAGACTCTCTTCCAAGTGAGGACTGCTTTCATTTTGTATTTCTGCCTTCCCTTGTTCTTTGAAGTTTTTCCCATGCAGGCATCATATGGAAGTGGGAAATGTGGAGACTTGCCCAGGAAGGGCTTCTGAGGGCCAGGCCAAATGTATGACTCCTATTCGATGCCATTGGTCAGCACTTAACCCTATGGCCCCTCCTAACTAAACCAAAGGCTAGCAAATGGAGTCAGGCCGTGTGCCCTGAACAGAAAAAAAAGCAGGTTTGGTGAATATGTATTCATTTCTACCACACACTTGATATGCTTATGAACCCAACAAACAAATAAACTCTGTCATGCTTTGCTTCCTTTCTTGAGAGGATATCAGACAGGTAGATTTCCATGGATTAGCATCACCTTATCTACTCAATTTCTGCCATAGAATGTTCTTAAAAATCCACTAAATACCAATCTCTGAATTCCTGGATCTCATCAACACCAAGTTGTCTACTCCCTTTGTCTGCCACCCAACCATAATATTTGAAAAACTATGATATAGAAGATGTATTGAACTTATATTGAGCTTCAACATATATGTTTAATGAATGGAAATTATAGGAATACCAATTAGAGCTCAGTGGAGAGATCTAGCAATCAGAGCTGTCCAGAAATAGGACAGTCTGCACTGAATGTTAGAGTACTATTAATTCTAGGTTACATAAATACAGGGCCTGAGCAATTAGGTGGCTAGAGAATTTGGAGGAGTAGTTGAACTGGATGGACTTAAAGATCTCCATTAGGCCTCAGAATTTATAATTTTAAGGGTTAAATAAATCTTTAATAAAGATGGTTTTTGAAATGTTAATAGAGACAGAACAGTGAGGGGGGAAAAAAAAGCATACTGGGAAGGACTGAGTCTTATGGCCCAGTTTCATTAGTCCTACCTGAATTTGCTGCTGGACCTTGAAGGACTAAGAATCACTCCAACATCAAGTAACACATCAGTCTACCTCTGGAAGAGGAACATGAACATGACGATAGATACCATTTATGGCACAGGCATGCAGGAATGACTGGAAACTGAGGGTGGAGCTCCCTGCACTCAGGCTCCCACTAAGCACAGAGTAACAGAAGCCATTACCAGAGAATTTGGAAGATTATATGCACTAAAGATAATGAAAGCAAACACAAGACCCAAATCCAGTTCAACTATTGACCAGATGATTCCACCCTCCACATTAATGGTATGACTAAAAAAGGGACTGTACATATACTGTTTATCTCAGTCGCTACTTTTCTACACATGATGTTTATCATTAGTCAAAAATTGAAATACAAAAAAGATTTTTGAAAATTGTCAAGAACTCAGCAAGAGCATACACAGAGATGACACATATGTTGGAAATATCACATAGGACTTTTAAAAACTATGATTATTCTTCAAGAACCTAGTATGAAAGATAAATAACATGCAGGCACAGATGGGAAATTTCAGCAGGGAAACAAATAATAAAAAAGAGTCAAGTGGAAATGCTAGAAATTTAAACACAGTATCAAAAATGAAGAATCTTTCAGTGAGCTTTTAGCAGATGAACCAAGGGGAAAAGTCAATAGAAATGGCCTAAATGTAAATAAGAGAATTGGGAAAGAAAATTGAACAGTGCATCCAAAAGATATGGGTCAATATCAAATGGTCTAACGCATCCTTTTTGGGCCTCTAGAAGAGAGACAGAATGGAACAAAATATTTTAAAAGATAATGGCTGAAAATTTTCCAAAATTAATGAAAACAAAAACCACAAATCCAATAAACTCTGAGAACATGAAACATGATAAATACACACACACACACACACACACACACACACACACCCCTAGATATATAAAGTAGTATATTCCAAAGTTTAGAGAAAATCTTCTAGGCAGTCAGAGAAAAAGAAATGCTATATATGTTTTATGTTTTCAGGACCTTGGGAAGATGGCAGAGTAGGAGCACCCTGAGCTCTCTCTTTTCATTCTGTGTTTACAACTAGATATCCTCCATATCCAAGTCAATAAACCAGACAGCAATCCAAAAACTGGCAGAACAAACTCCACAACTAAATATAGAGAGGAATCTGCATCTGAAAAGTTAGGAAGGTCAGAAAGGTGGAGGGAAGCTGCTGGCAAGGAAGAGGGATTTGGGTGCATGGAGAGGGAAGAGAAATGAGCCCTCTCACCAGGGAGCTCACATGAGGAAGACTAATCCCCATAATGTCTGACTTTGAAAAGCAGAGGAGCTGAATTCTGTGAGTTTCTAAAACTGTGGGACTTGGAGCCTGGAGCTTTAAAAGTCAGCAGGCTCAGCATTAGGCAAGCTGGGAGAGCAGGTGGGTCACTGCCCTTAAAAAGACAACAAACTGTGTGGAGAAGCAACATAAAAATGGCAGTTTACACAACTCTGGGGGCAAACAGGAGACAGATTTGTTTGTACTTATTTCAGAGCATGTTGAGGGACTTCAAAAATGAGGGACCTGGCAGGTGCCGTTTTCCTCCCCTGCCCAACCCCCAGTATAAACACAGCTACCTACAGGAGGTGACACTGTGCAGACACTAACTACACAACTGGTTAGCAGTGTGTCACACCCATGAGTTCTCCTGAGAACTCACCCACCCCAAGCCTGCTAGCCTTGGCCCTGGGCTCAGGAGAAATTTTGTTAGAGTGCATGACCTGCCCAGTCACTGGGTACACAGCCAACCCTGCATGCCATACCTAGCTGTCAAGCCATGGCCAGCTGCCACACCATGCACAGCCACTACAGTGCACCGCACCAGCTTCTGGGTGCACAGCCACCACCTTGTGCCATACCCAGTTACTGTTACACACCCTATGTGCCACCAGGTGCCTTTTCATGCTGGTCCCAGTTGTCCCTAGTGAACATTGCATTTCAAGCCCAGCCCCATGCCCTTAGTCACCCCCAGCTCATGGTCCCCAGCCACTGCAGTGGTTGAGGGGATCTAGCATAGGACTAGAATCCTTTGTGCAAATTTTGCTAAAACCAACCCTTCTCTGACTCCCAAGTTCCCTGGTGGGCACATACCCTCAGGCATGGCCTGCGTGGGTTCCACTAACACAACAGAGAGCTAGCACAGCCCACAAAAGGCAGAAAGTCAGTGCAGTCAACTGCACTGAAAGGAAAAATTTACTCTGACACAACAGCACAGCACAAGCAACACACAGGATACTCTCCTGAGGTGCCCAGTCTGATCAATAAGGGACACTGCACTGCAGGGCATTCCAGAAGCTTTTTTGTATACAGTCACTACTTTAAACAGAAGAAGACATAGCTGAATTTATTTTATTTTTATTTATTTATTTGACAGATCACTAGTAGGCAGAGAGGCAGGCAGAGAGAGAGAAGGGAGGAGCAGAGAGTCTGATGCCGGGGACATAGCTGACTTTCTTAACAGAGAAACAGATATAGAGAGGCAGACAAAATGAGGAGACAGAGAAATTTATCCCAAAGGGAAGAACAAGAAGATGCTATGATCAGAGATCTAAGATATAATCACATGCCTAATAAAGAATTTAAAGCAATGATAATAAAGATACTCACTGGACTTGAGAAAAGAGAAGAAAGCATCAGTGAGACCCTTAACACACCAATAAGGAATAGCATAACAGAGATAAGGAGCTCAAAATGAAACAAGAAGCATGCATGATGGAATGAATAACAGGATGGAAAAGGCAGAGGAACAAATTAGTGACCTATAATACAGAGTAATAGATAGTAATCAAGGCTGAACAAAAGGAAGAAAAGAATTATGAAAATGAGAATATACTTAGGGAATGCAGGGACTCCATCAAACATAATAAAACTTGTATCATAGGACTCCAAAAAGAACAAGAGAGAGAGAAATGGGCAAAAATTTACTTGAAGAAATAATAGCTGGAAATTTCTGTAATCTGGGGAAGGAAACAGATACCCATATCCAGAAGACTTAGAGAACTCCCATCAAAATCAACAAAAGCAGACCTACACCAAAACATGTAACTTAATTTGCAAAATATACACTGTTGGTGGGAATGCAAGCTCATACAGCCACTCTGGAAAACAGTATGGAGGTTCCCCAAGATGTTAAAAATAGAGCCACCCTATGACCCAGCAATTGCACTACTATGTATTTACCACAAAGATATAGATGTAGTGAAAAGAAGGGACACTTGCACCCCACTGTTCATAGCAACTATGTCAATAAGAGCCAAACTGTGGAAGGAACCAAGATGCCCTTCAACAGATGAATGACTAAAGAAGTTGGGGTACATATATACAATGGAATATTATTCAGCCATCAGAAAGGATGAATACCCACCCTTTGCACTGACAAAGATGGAACTGGAAGGAATGATGCTAAGTGAAGTAAGTCAAGCAGAGAAAGACAATTATCATACGGTTTCACTCATATGTGGAACATAAGCAATAGCATAGAGGACCATAGGGAAAGGGAGGGAAATCCAAAGGAGAAGAAATCAGAGAGGAGAAGAACCACGAGAGTCTATGGACCCTGGGAAAGAAACCGAGGGTTTCAGATTGGTGGGGATTGGGACGAGGGGGTAAGAGAGTGTTGGGTATTAAGAAGGGCAAGCATTGTGATGTGCACTGGGTGTTATATGTAACTAATGAATCATTGAACACTACATCAAAAACTGATGATGTACTATTCAGTAACCAACTGAACATAATTTTAAAAAGCAAGTAAAAAAAAAAAAACTATATAATGATTAAAAAATTAAAGCAGCAGGGACGCCTGGGTGGCTCAGTTGGTTAAGCAGCTGCCCTTGGCTCAGGTCATGATTCCAGCGTCCTGGGATCGAGTCCCACATCGGGCTCCTTGCTCGGCAGGGAGCCTGCTTCTCACTCTGTCTGCCTGTGCTCACTCTCGCTCTCTCGCTCTCTCTGACAAATAAATAAATAAATAAATCTTTAAAAAAAAAATTAAAGCAGCAAGACAAAAGTGGTAACTTACAAGGGAAACCCCATAAGGCTAGAAGAAGATTTTTCAACAGAAATTTTGATAGCCCAAAGGGCATTATATATTCAATGTGCTAAATAGGAAAAATCTACAGCCACAAATACTCCATACAGCAAGACTATCACTCAGAATAAAAGAAGAGATTAAAAGCTTCCCAAAGAAAAACCAAAGGAGTTCATGACCACTAAGTCAGCCCTGCAAAAAATATTAAAAGGGATACTTTAAGTGGAAAGGAGAGACCAAAAGTGAATGTCTGAAGGTAGGAAACACAAAAGCAGTAAAAATGAATATTCCTATAAAAAATTAGTCAAGGAACTCACACAGAAAAGATATAAAATATAATAACATATACCTAAAATGTGAAAAGGAGTGGAGAAAAGAATGTGTTCAAACTTACATGACCATCAAGTTCATATAGACTGCTACATGCATAAGATATTATGTACAAATCTAATAGTAATGACATATCAGAAAACACTAATAAATATGCAAAAAACAAAGAGAAAGTAATCCAAATAAATCACTAGAGAAAATTACCAAAATATGAAAGATAAAAAAAGGATCAGAAAAAATCCTTAGAAACAACCACAAAACAAGTAGTAAAATGTCAATAAAATGTACACTTATCAATAATTACTTTCAATGTAAATGGACTAAAGCTCCAATAAAAAGACATAAATAAGGTGACATAATGGATTAAAAAACAAGACCCATCTATATGCTGTCTACAGGAGACATATTTTAGACCTAAAGACACTAGCAGATTTAAAGTGAGAGGATGGAGAAATATCTGTCGTTCATATGGATATAAAAAAAAAAAAAAGTCAGAGTAGTAATACTTATAACTGAATAAAATAGACTTTAAAAAAAGACTGTAACAACAGCCAAAGAAGGATATTATATAATAATAGAGGAGACAATACAACAAGAAGACATAAGAATTCTATATAATTATGCACCCAACATGGGAGCACCCAAATACATAAAATGATTAATAACAAACATAAAGAAATTAATTAATAATAATACAATAATAGGTAGGGGACTTTAATATCCTACTTACATCAATGGGCAGATCTTCTAAACAGAAAATCAAAATAAATAAACAATGGCTTTAGGGTGCCTGGGAGGCTCAGTTGGTTAAGCAAGTACCTTCGGCTCTGGTCATTATCCCAGAGTCCCGGGATCGAGTCCCACATCAGCCTCCAAGCTCCATGGGGAGTCTGTTTCTTTGTCTGACCTTCTCACCTCTCATGCTCTCTCTCACTCTCTCTCTCAAATAAATAAATAAAATCTTAAAAAAAATAAACAATAGCTTTGAATGACACACTGGATCAGTTAGATTTAGTAGATACATTCAGAAGATTCCATCCTCAAGCAGAAGAATACAGATTGTTTTTGAGAGCACATGAATTATTCTCTAGAATAAATCACATATTACCCCATAAAACAAGTCTCAACAAATTCAAGGATATCAAAGTCATACCATGCATCTTTTCTAACCACACTATGAAACTAGAAGACAACAAAAAGAAAAAAAAAAATCTGGAAGGACAACAAATACATGCAGAGTAAATAATATGTTACTAAGCAATGACTAGATCAACCAGGAAATAAAAGGAGAAATAAAAAAGTAATGGAAACAAATGAAAATGACAACATAATGAGCCAAAATCTTTGGGATGCAGCAAAAGTGGTTATAAGAGGAGAGTATACAGCAAACAAGCCTACCTTAAGAAACAAGAAAAATCTCAAATAAACAACCTAAGCTTACACCTAAAGGATCTAGAAAAAGAACAACATACAAACAAACCCAAAACCAGCAGAAGGAAGGAAATAATGAAGATTAGAGCAGAAATAAATGATAAAGAAATGAAAAAAAAAAAAAAAAAGCCAGCAATAGAACAGATCATGAAACCAGAATCTGGGTTCACTAAAAAAAAAAAAGGGGGGGGGAGGGAAATTGATCAACTTCTAGCCAGACTTATGAACAACAAAAAATGACTTAAATAAATAAAATCACAAATGACAGAGGGGAAATAACCAACAGCACAGAAATACAAATGATTATAAGAAAATATTATGAAAAACTATATGCCAACAAATTGGACAATCTGAAGAAATGGATAAATTCCTAGAAACATATGAACTACCAAAACTGAAAGAGGAAGAAATAGAAAATTTGAATACACTGAAAACCAGCAAAGAAATTTTATCAATAATCAAAAAACTCCCAACAAAAACCCAGGACAGATTGCTTCATAGGTGAATTCTACCAAACATATAAAGAAGAGTTAATACTTATTCTTCTCAAACTATTCAACAAAAAAGAAGAGGAAGAAATCTTCCAAATTCATACTATGAAGCCACCATTATACTGATACCAAAATCAGATAAAGACACCACATAGTGTCACAAAAAAGAGACTTGAGGTCAATCTCCCTGGCAAATATAGATGCAAAAATCCTCAGTAAAATACTAGCAAACAGAAGCCAACAATATATTTAAAAAATCATATTTTTTTAAAAATAAATTTTTAAAATATATTTAAAAAATCATTCACCACAATCAAATGGGATTTATTCCTTGTTGCAAGTATGGTTCAATATTCACAAAACAATCAATGTAATACATCACATCAATAAAAGAAAGGATAAGAATAATTTGATGATTTCAAAAGATGCAGAAAAAAAAAAAAACATTTGACAATGTATAACATCCATTCATGATAAAAGCCCTCAATAAGGTAGGTTTAGAAGGAATATATCTCAACATAATAATGGTCATATATGAAAAACTCACAGTTAACATGATCCCCAAGGGGGAAAAACTGAAGGGTTTTGCCACAAGGATGTGCACTCTCACCACTTTTATAACATAGTACTGGAAATCCCAGCAACAGCAATCAGAAAAGAAAATATAATATGTATAATATAATATATATAATATAATATATAATATTTAATATAATATATAATATATATTATATAATATAATTATGTATCTGCACATACATATGTGTGTGTATATATATATATACACACACATATATATATGTCATAAAAAAGAAGGAACTCTTCCATTTACAATCATGTGGATGGAGTTAGAGAGTATAATGCTAAGTGAAATAAGTCAGAGAAAGACAAATACCATATGATTTCATTCCTCCATGAAATTTAAGAAACAAAACAAAGGAGCAAAGGGAAAGGGAGGGAAAGGGAGGGAAAGGGAGACAAATCAAGCCAATAGACCCTTAACTATAAACTGATGATTACCAGAGGGGAGGGAAGTGGGGGGAATGGGTGAAATAGGTGCTGGGTATTAAGAAGTCCACTTGTCGTGATAAGCACTGAGTGATATATAGAACTGTTGAATCAGTATATTGTACACCTGAAACTAATATAATGCTGTATGTTAAGTAACTGGAATCAAACTAAAAGCTTTATTAAAAATTTAAAAAAAAGAAAAAAGGAAATACTATATATACAATTACAAAGACTTCTTATCCAAAACTATTCATGACAAAGACAATGGATAAACGTCTTTAGCACTGAAAGAAAAAATTGCCTACCAGAATTCTATACCATTCTTTTTTGATGGTTGAGTAATATTCTACATCTTTATCCATTCATCAGTCGGTGGACATTTGGACTCTCTCCATGGTTTGGCTATTGTTGATAATGCTGCTATAAACATCAGAATATATAAATTTTTTATCCTTCGGGTAAATACAATTTACCCAAATTACAATTTAAGTACAATTGCTGGATTGTAGGGTAGTTCTATTTTCAACTTTTTGAGGACCCTCCACATTCTCCATAGTGGCTGCACCAGTTTGCATCTCCACCAGCAGTGCAAGAGGATTCCCTTTTCTCTGCATCCTTGCCAATAACTGTTGTTTCTCGTGTTGTTAATTTTAGCTATTCTGACAGGTGTAAGGTGATATCTCATCCTGGTTTTGATGTTGAGCATCTTTTTATGTGTCTGTTGGCTATCTGGATGTCTTCTTTGGAAAAATGTCTATTCATGTCTTCCACACGTTTCTTGATTATTGATTACTGGATTATTTGTTTTTCAGGTATTGAATTTGATGAGTTCTTTATAGATTTTGGATACTAACCCTCTATGAGAAATGTCCTTTTTTATACTCTGTCTTTTTAGAGAGGGAGAAAGAGAGAGAGAAAGAGAAACAGGAAGAGACATAGGGGGAGAGGGAGAGTATCTTAAGTAGACTCTGTACAACACATGAAGCCCGATGCAGAACTTGATCTCACAGCCCTAATACCATTACCTGAACTGAAACCAAGAGTTGGATGCTTAACTAATTGAGCCATCCACACACCTCTCTCTCTCTCTTTTTTAAAGCAGGCTTCATGTGCAATGTGGGGCTTAAACTCACAACCCTGAGATCAAGAGTTGCATGCTTTACTGGCTAAGCCAGCCAGCTTTCTGTAAAGGAAGTTTTTAAATCAAAAGGAATGTGACACTACATGGAAATTCATATCTACACACATACACACATAGAACACTGCATATTGAAAAAATGAGAATATATACAGACACTTTTCTCATTTTTTAATATTTTAAATTTTTTTATTTTAAAGTTTTAACTCCAGCATAGTTAACATACAGTGTTATATTAGTTTCAGGTGTGCACTATAGTGACTCAACAGCTCTATACATTATTCACTCACTGCTCATCATAAGTATATTCTTAATCTCCTTCACCTATTTCACCCTCCCCCCCCCCACCAAAGAATCCCCTCTGATCACCATCGGTTTGTTCTCCATAGTTAAGAATCAAATTTTTGGTTTGTTTTTTAAATTTGTTCATTTGTTTTGTGCCTTTAACTCCATGTATGAATGTCATATGGTATTTGTCTTTCTCTGGCTGATTTATTTCACTTATTATTATACACTCTAGGTGCATCTGTGTTGTTGGAAATTGCAAAATTTAATTCCTTTTTATGGTTGAATAGTATCTCACACACATAAACACACAGACACACACATCACTTCTTTTTTATCCATTCCTCTATAGATAGACACTGGAAACTTGTGTTGCTTCCATAATTTAGCTATTGTAAATAATGCTGCAATAAAATAGGGGTACATGTGTCTTTCTGAATTAGTGTGTTCATATTCTTGGGGTGAATACCCAATAGTGGAATTGCTGGATCATATGGTCATTCTATTTTTACTTTTTTAGGAACCTCCATACTGTTTTCCACAGTGGCTGCTCCAGTTTGCATTCCCACCAACAATACAAGAGGGTTCTTTTTTCTCTACATCCTCCAGTTGTTTCTTGTGTTGTTGATTTTTACCATTCTGACTGGTGTGAGGTGATATCTCATTGTGGTTTTCATTTGCATTTCCCTGATGATGAAAAATGTTGAGCATCTTTTCACCTGTCTGTTTGCTATCTGTATGTCTGCTTTGGAAAATGTTTATGTCTTTTGTCAATTTTTAATTGGATTATTTGTTTTTGTTTTTATTGAGTTTTATAAGTTCTTCATATTTCTGAATACTAACCCTTTATCAGATATATCATTAGCAAATATCTTCTACCATTTAGTAAGTTGTCTTTCAGTTTTGTTGATTGTTCCCTTTGCTGCAGAGAAGGTTTTTATTCTGGTGTAGTCTCAATAGTTTATTTTCACTTTTATTTCCTTTGCCTCAGGGGACATATCCAAAAAAATGTTGTTTTGGCTGATGTCAGAGAAATTACCGCCTGCACCCTTCCAGGATTTTTATGGTTTCAGGTCTCACATTTCAGTCTTTAATCTACTTTGAATTTATTTTTGTGTCTGGAGTAAGAGGGTGGCCCAGTTTTATTCTTTTGCATGCAGCTGTCAGTTTTCTCAACACTAACTGTTGAAGAGACTGCCTTTTTCCTATTGTATATTCTTTCCTGCTTTGTGGCCAATAAATTGACTATATATTCACGGGTTTATTTCTGGGTTTTTATTCTGTTCCATTGATCTATCGATCAGTATTTGTGCCAGTACCATACTGTTTTGATTACTACACCTTTGTAGTATATCTGGGTTTCTGGGATTGTGATACCTTCAGTTTTATTCTTTTTAAGACTGCTTTAGCTACTTGAGATATTTTGTAGTTCCATATAAATTTTAAGGTTATTTGTTCTAATTCTGAGAGAGTGCTGTTCATGGTGGGTTTTTTTTTTTTTTTGCTTTACTTATTTTATTTTACTTTGTTATAATACATCATTATTTTTTGATGTAGTGTTCAGTGATTCATTAGTTGCATATAACACCCAGTGCCCATCACATCACATGCCCCCCTTAATGCCCATCACCCTGTTACCATCCCCCAACCTCTTCCTTTTCCACAACCCTCAGTTTGTTTCCCAGAGTCAAGAGTCTCTCATGGTTTGTCTGCCTCTCTGATTTCTTCCCATTCAGTTTCTTATATTCCACATATGAGTGAAACCATATGATGATTGTCTTTCTCTAATTGACTTATTTTGCTCAGCATAATCCCCTCCAGTTCTATCCATGTAGATGTTAATGGTAGGCATTCATCCTTTTCGATATCTGAGTAATATTCTATTGTATATATGAACCACATCTTCTTTATCCATTCATCTGTTGAAGGAAATCTCAGTTTCTTCCACAGTTTGGCTATTGTGGACATAGCTGCTATGAACATTGGAGTGCAGGTGCCCCTTCAGGTCACTACATTTGTATCTTTGGGGTAAATACCCAAAAGTGCAATTGCTGGATTGTAGGGTAGCTATACTTTTTAACTTGTTGAGGAACTTCTATACTGATTTCCAGGGTGGCTGTATCAGCTTACATTCCTACCAGCAGTGCAAGAGGGTTCCCCTTTCTCCACATACTTGCCAACATTTGTTGTCCCCGTCTCGTTAGTTTTAGCCATTCTAACTGGTGTAAGGTGGTATGTCATTGTGGTTTTGATTTGTATTTCTCTGATGATAAGTAAGGTGGAGCATTTTTTCATGTGTCTGTTAGCCATTTGTATGTTTTCTATAGAGAAGTGTCTGTTCATGTCTTCTGCCCATTTCTTGACTGGATTATTTGTTTTTCAGGTGTTGAGTTTGAGAAGTTCTTCATAGATCTTGGATACCAGTCCTTTATCTGTTATGTCATTTGCAAATATCTTCTCCCATTCTGTAGGTTGCTTTTTAGTTTTGTTGACTGTTTCCTTTGCTGTGCAGAAGCTTTTTATCTTGATGAAGTCCCAATCATTCATTTTTACCTTTGTTTCCCTTGCTTTAGAGATGTGTCTTCAAGAAGTTCCTGTGGCCAACATCAAAGAGGTTACTGCTTGTGTTCTCCTCTAGGATTTTGATGATTCCTGCCACACATTGAGGTCTTTCATCCATTTTTAGTTTATCTTTGTGTATGATGTAAGTGAATGGTCACATTTCATTCTTCTGTGTGTGGCTGCCCAATTTTCCCAGCACCATTTATTGAAAAGACTGTTTTTTTCCATTGGATATTTTTTCCTGATTTACCAAAGATTAGTTGACCATAGAGTTGAGAGTCCATTTCTGGGGTCTCTATTCTTTTCCATTAATCTATGTGTCAGTTTTTGTGCCAATACCATGTTGTCTTGATGATTACAGCTTTGTGATATAGCTTGAGGTCAGGCAAAGTAATGCCCCCAACTTTAGTTTTCTTTTTCAACATTCTCCTGGCTATCCAGAGTCTTTTCTGGTTCCATACAAATTTTAAGATTGTTTGTTCCAGCTCTGTGAAAAATGTTGATGGTATTTTGATATGGGATTTTGATGGGATTGGATTGAATATGTAGATTGCCATAGATAGCATAGACATTTTAATAATGTTTATTATTCCAACGCATGAACTTGGGATGTTTTTCTATCTCTTTGTGTCTTCCTCAATTTCTTTCATAAGTGTTCTCTGATTTCTAGAGTACAGTTCCTTTACCTCTTTGGTTAGGTTTATTCCTAGGTATTTTATGGATTTTGGTGTTATTGTAAGTGGGATTGATTTCTTAAGTTCTCTTTCTTCAGTCACATTGTTAGTGTATAGAAATGCAACTGATTTCTGTGCATTGATTTTGCATCCTGCAAACTCTCACTCTTCACAGATAACATGATACTTTAGGTGGAAAACCCAAAAGACTCCACCCCAAAATTGCTAGAACTCATACAGCAGTTCAGCAGCATGGCAGGATACAAAATCAATGCACAGAAATCAGTTGCATTTCTATACACTGTTTATGTTTTGGTAGGGCTTGCATTAAATGTGCAGATCACTTTGGATAGCTTAGACATTTTTTTTTTATTTTTTTAAATATTTTATTTATTTATTTGACAGACAGAGACCACAAGCAGGCAGAGAGGCAGGCAGAGAGAGAGGAGGAAGCAGGCACCCCGCTGAGCAGAGAGCCCGACGCGGGGCTCGATCCCAGGACCCTGAGACCATGACCTGAGCCGAAAGCAGAGGCTTTAACCCACTGAGCCACCCAGGCGCCCCAGCTTAGACATTTTAATAATATTCTATCCATGAGCATGGAATATCTTTCCATTTCACTGTGTCATATTCAATTTCTTTCATCAGTGTTTTATAGTTTTCAGAGTACATGTCTTTCACCTCTTTGGTTAAGTTTACTTCTAGGTATGTTCATATTTTTTCTGCAACTGTAAAGGGGATTGATTCCTTAATTTCTTTTTCTGCTACTTCATTATTAGTGTATAGAAATACCATGGATTTCACATGGAAGTACATCGATTTTGTATCTTGTGACTTTACTAAATTCATTTATCAGTTCTAGTAGGGTTTTGGTGGGGTCTTTACTGTTTTCTCTATGTAGTATCTTGTCATATGCAAATGATGAAAATTTTACTTCTTCCTTACCATTTTGAATGTTTTTTATATCTTTTTCCTTTCTCATTGCTTGGCCTGACAATGTTGAATCAAAGTAGTGAGAGTGGACATCTTTGTCTTGTTCCTGATCTTAGGGGAAAAGCACTCAGATTTCCCTATTGAGTATGATGTTAGCTGTGGGCTTGCCATATATTGCCTTTATTATGCTGAGGTTTGTTCCCTTTAAACCTACTTTGTTGAGGTTTCTTTTTAACATGAATTGATGTTGTGCTTTGTCAAATACTTTTTAAATGATCACATGGGTTTTATCCTTTCTCTTGTTGATGTGATGTATCATGTCGATTGACTTGCAAATATTGAATCACACGTGCATCCCAGGAATAAATCCCACTTGATTATGATGAATGATTTTTAAAAATACGTTGTTGGATTTGGTTTGCTAATATTTTGTTGAGGATTTTTGCATCTATGTTCATCAGGGATATTAGCCTGTAGCTCTCTTATTTGTTGTGTTTTTATCTGGTTTTGATATCAGTCCAAGACTGGCTGCATTCTATGACTTCAATCTTTTTTTTTTAAACTTTCAAGATTTTATTTACATTCAAATTAGTTAACATATAGTATAGTATTACTTTCAGGGATAGAATTTAGTGATTCATTACTTCCATATCACACCAGTGCTCATTACAACCAGTGACTTACTTAATGCCCATGACTCATTTACCCCAGCCCCCAACGCACTCCCCTGCATCAACCCTTAGGTTGTTTCCTATAGTCAAGTGTCTCTTATTGTTTGTCCTCTTTTCTGTTTTTATTTTATTTTATTTTTCTTTCCTTTCCCCTATATTCATCTGTTTTGTTTCTTCAATTCCACGTGAGAGTGAAATCATATGGTATTTGTCTTTCTCTTACTGACTTATTTTGCTTAGCATAATATGCTGTAGCTCCATCCATGTTTTTGCAAATGGCAAGAGTTTATTCTTTTTGATGGCTGAATAATAGTCTATTGTGTATGTGTGTATATATATTTCCTTTGCTGTGCAGAAGCTTTTTCTTGATGAAGTCCCAATAGTTCATTTTTGCTTTTGTTTCCCTTGTTTCTGGAGACATGTCTTATAAGGAGTTGATGTGGCCAAGATCAAAGAGGTTGCTGCTTGTGTTCTCCTCTAGAATTTTGACGGATTCCTCTCTCACATTTAGGTCCTTCATCCATTTGGAATTTATTTTTGTGTATGATGTAAGAAAGTGGCCCAGTGTCATTCTTCTACATGTTTTACATGTAGAAGATTACATCTACAATTTTTCCAATATAATTTGTTGAAAAAACTGTCTTTTCCATTGGATATTATTTCTCACCTTGTCAAAGATTAGTTGACAACATACTTGTGGGTCCATTTCTGGGTTCTGTATTCTGTGCAGTTCTAAAATTCATATGGAACCAGAAAAGATCCCAAATAGCCAAAGTACTGTTGAAAAAGAAAACCAAAGCTGGAGGCATCACAGTTCTGGACTTCAAG
Source organism: Martes martes (assembly GCF_963455335.1). Taxonomy (NCBI): domain Eukaryota; kingdom Metazoa; phylum Chordata; class Mammalia; order Carnivora; family Mustelidae; genus Martes; species Martes martes. Next base: position 122,996,729 of record NC_137893.1, on the reverse strand, counting down.
CTGTATCTCAAAACTATAATCATTAAGATAATATGGTACTGGCACAAAAACAGATACATATATCTATGACTTAAGTCTTTTTTAATTTTTTGAGACTTGTGTTGTGGTGTAACACATGAATCTATTCTAGAGAATGTTCCATGTTCCCTTGAAAATAATGTGTATTTTGCTGTTTTAGGATAGAACGTATTGAATGTATCTGTTAGATCCATCTGTCCAGTGTGTCATTCAAAACCACTATTTCATTATTGATTTTCTGTTTGGACCATCTATCCATTGATGTAAATAGGATGTTAAAGTCCCTTACTATTACTGTATTACTATCGATTAGTTCCTTTAATTTTGTTATTAGCTCCCATGTTTTGTATATAAATATTTACAATTGTTACATCTTTTGTTGGATTGTTCTCTTTATGATCAGGTAGTATTCTTCTTTGTCATCTGTTGTATTAGTTTTAAAGTCTGTTTTGTGGGACACCTGGGTGGCTCAGTTGGTTAAGCCGCTGCCTTCGGCTCAGGTCGTGATCCCAGGGTCCTGGGATCAAGTCCCACATCCGGCTGCTTGCTCAGCAGGGAGCCTGCTTCTCTCGCTGCCTCTGCCTGCCTCTCTGCCTGCTTGTGTGTACTCTCTCTCTGACAAATAAATAAATAAAATCTTAAAAAAAAAAAGTCTGTTTTGTTCAACATAAGCATCACTACCCCAGCTTTCTTCTCACTTCTATTTACATGATAAATGCTTTTCCATCCCCTCACTTCCAATATGCATGTGCCTTTAGGTCTGAAATGAGTCTCCTGTAGGCATCATAAAGATGGATCTTGGTTTTTTATCCTTCCTTCACCCTGTTTGGTTTTTTTTTTTTTAATTAAAGTCTTTAGTCCATTTATGTTCCAAGTAACTATTGATAGGTGTGTTCTTTTCTTTTTAATTTAAATTGAATTAGCCAACATAGAGTAAATCATTAGTTTCAAATGTAAAGTTCAATAATTTATCAGTTGTGTATAACACCCAGTGTTCATCACATCAAATGTCCTCCTTAATGCCCATCACCGAATTACCCAATTCCTCTATCCACTTCCCCTTTAGCAACCCTCAGTTGTTTTTTTTTTTCCTATAGTTAAGAGTCTCTCATGGTTTGTCTCCCTCTCTGATTTCTTCCCATTCATTTCTTCCCCTATGATTTCTTCCCATTCATTTCTTCCCCTATGATCCTCTGTTATTTTTTATATTCCACATACGAGTGAAACCATATGATTATCATTCTCTAATTGACTTATTTTGCTCAACATAATCCCTTCCAGTTCCATCCAAGTCAATGCAAATGGTAGATATTCATCTTTCTGATGTCTAGGTAATATTCCATTGTATATATGAACCACATCTTCTTTATACATTCATCTGTTGGAGGACATCTCAGCTCTTTCCACAGTTTGGCTATTGTGGACACTGCTGCTATGAACATTAGGGTGCAGGTGCTCCTTCAGGTCACTGCATTTGTATCTTTGGGGTAAATACCTAGTAGTGTAATTGTTGGGTTGTAGGATAGCTCTATTTTTATCATCTTGAGGAAACTCCATACTGTTTTCCAGAGTGGCTGGCTGTACCAGTGTGCATTCTCCCCAACAGTGTACAAGAGGGTTCCCCTTTCTCTGTGTCCTTGTGAACATTTGTTCTTTCCTGTCTTGTTAACTTTAGCCATTCTGACAGGTGCAAGATGGTATCTCATTGTGGTTTTGATGATAGGTATGTTCTTATTGCCAGCTTATTACTTGTTTTATAGTTATTTTTATAGTTCTTTGTTCCTTACTTCTCTTGCTGCTACCTCTCATGGTTTACTAGCTCCCTTTAGTGATATGCTTGTTTTCCTTTCTCTTTGTTTTGCATATGTATTGCCAGTTCTTGAGTTGTGGTTACCATTGGTTTGTATATAACATCTTTTGCATTTAGTCATCTATATTAAGTAGATATAAGTAATCTATATTATGTGGTTCCTTACGTTTGAACCAAGTCTTTACCCTCCCACCGAGTTTTAGGTTATGATGCCATACTTTGCATCCTTTAATTTTGTAAATCCCTTAAGTGGTTTTTATAGTTAATTTTAAGTTAATTAAGTGGGTTTTATACTTAATTTTATGGCTTTCTGGCTTCCTACTTTTCTTACTCCTATTTATGACCTTATCTTTCATTTGAAGAGTCTCCTTTAATATTTCTTATAAGCCTGATTTAGTGGTCATGATTTCCTTTAACTTTTGTTTGGGAGACTTTTTATCTTTCCTTCTGTTCTGAATGATATCCTTGATTAACAGAGTATCTTGGCTTCAGGCTTTTTCTTTTTTGATTATATCATGCCATTTCCTTCTGGCCTGTAATATTTCTGCTAAGGAATCAACTGATAGACTTATGGGTTTCCCTTGTCCTCTTTTGTGCTCTTAAAATTCTTTATCACTACTTTCTGACATTTTTATTAATATGACATTTTGATTAATCTGTGTCTTGGTTTGGATCTCTTTTGGTTGATTTTTTGGGGGGGAATCTCTGTGCCTCCTCGATATGGATTTCTGTTTCCTTCCCAGATTCAGGTAGCATTTGCCTATTATTTCTTCAAATAAACTTTCTGCCCCCTTTTTTCTTCTCTTTCTGGGACCCTTATAAACTGAATGTTACTATGCTTAATAGTGTTGCTGAATTCCCTTAATATATTTTCATTTGTTATTAAAACTTTTTTCTGTCTCCTATGCAGCTTGATTGCTTTCCATTACTCTGCCTTCCAGGTATCTGCTCTGTTCTTCTGCTTCCTCTAGTCTACTATTTATTCCCTCTAGTGTATTTTTAATTTCAGTTTTTGAATTCTTAACCTTTGATTCTTCTTTTAGTTTTCTATTTCTTTGTTGAGGTTTGTACTGAGGTCCTCCACTATCTTCTCAAGTCTTATGAATATCTTTATGACCATTACTTTAAATTCTTTATCAGACATATTAATCTCCATTTCATTTAGGTCTCTTGCTGCAATTTTGTCCTGTGCTTTCATTTGGGACATATTCTTCTCTCTTCTCATTTTGTCTAACTCTCTATGTCTATTTCTATGTGTTAAGAAAGTCTTCTTATCTTGAAAGTGGCAGCCTTATGAAGAAGAGGTCCTGTAATGCCCTGCAGTGTAAAGTCCCCTTTTCACTAGAACCTGGCACTTTAGGGATGTCTCGTATGTGTGTTGAGTGCACTGTACTACTGTGGTTGAGTCATGTTTGCCTTCAATCCAGTTCTCTGCAATGGTTGTCTTTGCATGTTGTGGGGTTTGGTCCCTCTGTTATTAGTGGGCCAGTCTGGAGCTGCCTTGGGACTGAGTTGAGTCAGAACAGGCATTTGCCAGAGATGCAGTAGCACCAAACTGCAGGATGCTTTCCCTGTGTTGTCCCCTAGAAGCTTTCATTGGTGGTCAAAGCCTGCAGTCAGACCAGATATCTTCTCCCAGCCTACTACTGGGGCTGTAGCTGAACTGGTGTGCATGGTTATCTTCCCTTATCTCCAGGGGAGGTGTTATTTTGATATGGTTCTGGCCCCTATCAGGGTTGATTGTGCACTGCTAGGCTTGTGGCACTGCTTTGGATGGGTTCTAGCCAAGGGTGTACTCAAGCGGGCATGTCTGCAGGAGAACATGGGTTGTGCTGTGCCAGCAAGTTCCATACCAGGCCACTGTGGGAGGGAATGTGTAGCAGCCCAAAACTCCTCCTGAGGCCTATCATGTTGGAGGGGTGGATCTTCAGATGTACATCAGGGTAAGGCACACTGCTAGCACACTAGATGGAGAGTGTTGGTGTCCTGGTTCCCACAGGTGTCTGTGTATCTAGGAAGCAGGAGAAGGAAATGGCATCCACGAGTTCTTTTGTTCTTGAGAAAGTCTCCCAATGATACCTGCCCCCCCCCCCAGCACATGCTCTAAGGTGAGTAAATCACTCTCCCTCCTGTATGCCCAGATGTTTTTCTAACTGCTGCTTCTATGCTGTATGTCTGTGGGGCTCTTTGTTATGCTGTTTCTTTAAGGTTAGAGAGTCTACTCTCTCAGTTCTTCTGGAGCTGAACCCACTGATTTTCAAAGTTCCAGGTATTAAGCCCCACTGATTATTGCGGCTTTCTTGTTTTCAAAGCCAAATGTTTTGAGGATTCATCTTCTCCATGCCTGGGGTGCTCAGTGTGAGGATCTATTTCTTTCTCCTCCCTGAACCTGTAGCATTCCTCCCTCCCATGCATAGTCCCATGTGTCTGTTTTGACCTTATCTTTGCCCTTCCTGTCCTCTTTGATGTGGCCTCTTCTCTACATTTAGCTGTGGAGAGTTTGTTCTGCCAGTTTTGGGGTCATTGTCTGGGTTATTTACACTGCTATGGGTGTTTTCTATTTGTATCTGAGCTTAGGATCCTCCTACTTTGCCATCTCCCCCCAAATCCCACTTTTCTTATTTTTAATTGCTTTAAAAGACTGTCTAAACCCAAAAAAGGAATAATATCTTATATATAAATATCTTATGTATATGCATAAAATATATAATGTAAATCCTACACTATATGTAAGTGATAAATTATTTGAAGGTAGACCATGCAAAATTGACTATGTTAATATAATAAACACTAAAGTAACCACTAACAAAGAACTTTTTAAAGATATTAATAAACCAACAGTGGAGATTATTTTAGTAGAATAATAAATACTCAATCCAAAAGAAGGCAGGGAAAAAAGGAAAAAAAATGAACAAAGAGCAAATGAAACAAATAGTAACAATTGGTAAGATGATAGATTTAAATCCAACCATATCAATAATTATAATAAATGCAAAAGCCCTGATTAAAAAAACAGATTGCTGATGGAAGAAAGAGAGAGAAGGAAAGAAAGAAAGGCCCAATTATATTCTGTGTATAAAAAACTCACTTTAAAATATAAAGACATTGATACTCAAAAGTATAAAAATAAAGAAAGGTACACTTACAAACACTAATCAAAAGATAGCTAGGATGGTTATATTAATATCAGGCAGAGTAATCTTTGGAACAAAAACTATTAACCAATTATGAGTGGGAACATTATTTAATGACCAAAGGATCAATTCATCAAGAAGACAAAGTAATCTTATATATGTATGTACCTAATAAAATTTTTGATTAATATAAAACAGAAGGGTTAAAACTGAGAGGAGAAATAAATCTATAGTTGTAATTGGATATTCTAACATTTGTCTCTCAATAAGTGACAGAATAGACAGAAAATCAATAAAGATGTAGAGAACCAGAATAATACTACTAATGAACTTCATATAATTGACATTTTTAGAATACTTTTCCAAACAACAGCATAATATACATTATTTTCAAGTGCACATGGAACATTCACCAAGATAAAATATAAAACACTAAACAACACACTTCTAAATATCCCATATAGTCAAAGAGAAATAACAAGGTAACTGGAAAAAATATTTTTAACTAAGAAAATATGTTGTATCAGAATTTGTAGAAGACATTTAAAGCAGAGCTTAAATGGAAATGAATAGCATTAAGTGCTTATATAAGAAAACAGGAGAGGTCTCAAATCCATATTCTAAGCTTTCACCTTAAGAAAACAGAAAAGAAGAGCAAATGAAATCCGGAGCAAACATACAGAAGGAAATCATCAATATGAGAGCCAAAATGAATAAAATTGAAAACAACAGAAGTAATAGAAAAAATTAATAAAACCAAAATGTAGTTGTTTGAAAAAAATCAATAAAATTAATAAATCTATAACCAGAATGGTATAGAAAAGAGAGAGAAGACACAAATTACCAATGTCAGGGATGAAAGTGGAGATATTCCCCTGATTCTACAGTCATTAAAAGGATAATAAGGAATATTATGAACAGTTTTATGCCAATACATTTGATATCATGAATGAAATGAGTAAATTTGTTGCAAGACAAACTATCAAAGTTCACACACGAAGAATTAGATAACCTAAGTAGATCTACATCTACTAAAGAATTTGAATTCACAGTTTTTTTTTTGTTTTTTGTGGTTTTTTTTTAAAGATTTTATTTATTTATTTGACAGACAGATCACAAGTAGGCAGAGAGAGAAGGGAGAAAGCAGGCTCCCTGCCGAGCAGAGAGCCAGATGCGGGGCTCAATCCCAGGACACTGGGATCGTGACCTGAGCCGAAGGCAGCGGCTTTAACCCACTGAGCCACCCAGGCGCCTCTTGAATTCACAGTTTAAAATCCTCCCACCTAAAGACACCTCCAAGTTGAGAGTTGAATTCACTGGTGAATTCTATAAAACATTTAAAGAATAATTAAATTCTTTTGGAATGTAAAACCATTCAAAATATAGAATAGAACATTTCCCAATTCATTTTATAATACCCATGTTACCCTGATACCAAAACCAGATAGAGACATTACAAGAGAAGAAAACTTCTAATCAATATTCTTCATGAACTTGACCCTAAGATCCTTAATACAAGTTTGCCAAATTGAATCCAGCAATACATTTGACCCTTGTATAATATGGGCATTGAGGGCACCATGCAAGTTGAAAATCTGCATATGATATTGGCTTCCCCAAAACCCAATCACTAATAGCCAACTCTTGATCAGAAGCCCTTCTAATAACATACACAGTCAATTGCACATATTTCGTATGTTCTATGTATTATATACTGTATTCTTACAATAAAGTAAGCTTGAGAAAAGAAAATCTTATTAAGAAAATCATAAGGAAGAGAAAATACATTTACAGCATACTGTATTTATTGAAAAATCCACATGTAAGAGAATCCACATAATGCAAATCTATGTTGTTCAAGGTCAACTGCATATAAAAAGGATAAAATATGACCAAGAGGAGTTTATACCAGAAATGAGAGCTTGGTTCAATATCTGAAAAGTAATGTGTTGTTCATCTTATCAAAAGGCAGAAAAGGAAAACTGTATGATCATTTCAGTAGATCAGAAGTACACTAGCTTTGGAGTCAAACCTCAGCTCAAATTCCATTTCTGCTCCTCACATGGCCCTTGCCAAATAACATTATTGACTAGCCCTGACCTATACACTGCATAGAGTAATTCCACCCTCATGCTGTTGGAGTAATGATTAGTGAAGACATCTATGAAGTGCTCAGAGTGCATTCTTCCCCCAGTGCCTTCTTTCTGAATAGCCTTGGCTTGAGAACTGGTGATGGGATTACTACATGAGGACCTTGGAAGCAAGAAGGGTCAGTACTTATCAGTGTTCTCCATTCATTGAGCCAGTGGGGCTGACCTCCCGACAGAAACAGCAGCAGCTTTCTTGGTTGGCCCTGAGGGGAGCTGTCTTGCTCTGAGGCCATAAATAGCAGGCATTATAGGATGAGCTTTCATCCTGTGGGCTCTGTGTACAGAGGACAGCCCACAGCATGTCTGACCCCTTGCCAGAAATCCTGCCTCAACCATTTCAAAATCCTGTGGGAGGCTGGACTTAATTCACTGAGCCACAGGGAGCACTTCGAGGTTTCTGAGCAGAGCAGTGACATGACCACAGAAGTGTTTGGAGTTGTTACTGGAAATCTGAATTGTACAGGTGTCTCTGTGGAGAGCCTGGCATGATGAAGTCCTGGAATTTGCCAAGGAATGCTACACCAGAAAATGTACCTTGTAGTAAGGAGTATTTCCAGGTTTCCTTGGATTTGGCTAGGACCATGCATGGCCTTTAATATTTGCAGGCTAAGTCATCCTGTTGTGTTTCCTTGCACAGCTTGTTTGACTCTTCAAGGGAGGGGGCTCCCCTTTAGACAAACAAGGGAAACCCCCTTTGGGTCATTTTCTCTGGCCACATGGAAGGATAAGGAGAGATATGGGTGGACTCAAAGAGTGCACCCAAAGCGGGCACTCCCCCTCCAATCTAGTGGATGATATTTCTGCCCCACTCTGTCCCCCTTTTGGCTTTAGAGTCCTTTGCCCTACTCCCTCCACTTCAGGGTGGGGTGTAAGGGCATGGGAGAAGGTTTGGATTATCCCCATGAGGTGTCCAAATGGCCACGGGCAGGAGTCTCTGGGATATTTTCTGAAGAATTTGCACATTTGTCAAAGCAGAGTTAGGTGACACTTCCATTTTTCTTTCCGAGACATGGTTGGAGTCTTTGGGGAAACTGACCCAAAGACAAAGACTCTTGGGTAGTTCAAGGTTAAAAGCAGGCCTCAGAGAATAATGACCAGGTTGGGTTAATGAGATTACAATTTATAGAGAACATTGTATGGTGTCTGGGACATAATTGGTGTCCAGTAAATTTCAGCTCTGTTTATCTTTAATTATTTCTTACAATAGAAAAAAAATGGCCAACAGCAAAGAGCCAATTAATAGCCAACATAATAGCACTTAGTATAGACCAGGCACTACTTAAACTGCTTAACACATATGAATTCATTTAATCCTCCCAAGAACTCTGTAAGGCAGTTAATATTGGAACCTCTATTTCATATTGGAAGAAACCAAGGCACAGAGAATTTAAGTGATTTTCCCAAAGCCCTACTGAAGGGACCCAGAAGATGTCATACACTGCACCAATGACACACTCTGATCACATAATTCAGGGCTGCCTTATGCCTTCAGTTCATGTCACTGGAGTGTGTGTCAGGTTTTGGTCTCATTCACACTCCTGTGGGGTTGATTACTCCAGAACTACCAATAGCTGGCTATGGAACCAGTACAGATTTGTCTCAGCTGAGTTTAAGACTGCTATGCTTGTTTACCAAAAGCAAATAAAAAAAACCCAGATGCTATATGATGTATAGAAAAAGCAATGGCATTTATTATTTCACTTAATGAGAAGCCTGTCGGTGGCAACTCTAGGGTTGATTATAAGTGACCCAGTGACAATATTAAGGACCCAGGTTACTGTCATTCTCAACATGTAGCTTTCCCTCTTAAAATGGTCCCTCAAGGTGCCAGAACACCTGTTATAAACAAAGGGAGAATGTAGGGGCAAGAAAAAGAAGAGAACATTTGTGTCTCATATGTCTTTATTTTTTTTTTAAGATTTTATTTATTTATTTGACAGACAGAGATCACAAGTAGGCAGAGAAGCAGGCAGAGAGAGAGGAAGGGAAGCAGGCTCCAGAGAGCCCGATGCGGGGCTCGATCCCAGGACCCTGGGATCATGACCTGAGCTGAAGGCAGAGGCTTTAAACCACTGAGCCACCCAGGCGCCCCATATGTCTTTATTTTTAATTTAAATTCAATTAGCCAACATCTGGTACATCAGATGTTGAGATAGTGTGCATGATGAGCACTGGGTGTTATGCACAACTAATGAATCATTGAATGTTATATCTCATATGTTTTTATTTGAGTGAGGCATTCTCAGAAGAAGAGAAGACTACAGTTAGGCCATGTCTAGGCAAGAAGACAGATCTCTGCAACTGGCTTAGACTGAACAGCGTTCATCTTCTGGGCCTGAGGGAAACTCAACCTGCCCTGTGTGATATAACCTTGGTTCCCTCATTAATAAAGTGAGAGGTCTCACTGATTTCCACTATTCTTTTATTTTTTTAAAGACTGTCTAGAAAGGCAATGTATTAATTTGCTAGGGTTGCCATAATAAAGGACTACAGACTGAATACCTCATACAACAGAAGTTTATTTTCTCACAGTTCCTTGGCTAGAAGTACAAGATCAAGGTGCTGGCAGGTTTGGTTTCTCCTAAGAGCCACTCTCCTTGGCTTATAGTTGGCTATCTTCTCCATGTGTCTTCACATGGTCTTCCCTTGTGTGTTTCTGTGTCCCAAATTTCCTCTTATAAAGACATTAGTCCTATTGGGCTAGGGCCCACCCGTATGACCTCATTTTAACCTAATCACCTGTATAAAAAGTCTACCTTCAAACACAGTCACATTCTGAAGTCCTGGGGATTACGGGGTCAATGTATGAATTTGGCAGGGGGTACACAATTCAACCCAAAGCACTTGATGCACATTGTATGGCTTCTGGAGGGGACTTTGTGCCCAAGCCTCGATGGTAAGGCCTCCAAGACAGTAGCCAAGGAGAGAGACGATTTTGAAAACAACATTTGAATGATGAGAAGGTGGTTTCAAGATTGCTGTGCTTATACTTCTGACTCTGTTTGTTAGAAGATTTTCCAGTAAACCTCCTTGCGAAAATGTGGGGATTTTTTTCTCCCATTGTTTTGCTGCCTGATCACAACCCAAACAGGTGAGTGGAACATCAGGGCTTGGCCACAGATGCATGAGCAGCAGGCACTGTCGCTTCCTCTGTGTTTGTTGTTTTCAGGCACTCTTTCATCTGGCTCATTGTCTTTCTCTCTGGTTTAAATATAGAAATGAACCCTTGACATGGCACTTCAAAGGCAGCTTAGTTTCTGGGGCTGCTTGGACTAGGAAGGTTGCCTGGTGAAGGTTGCCATCCAGGGAGAAAAGGACTGCCTCACAGCCCTGGTATGGAAACTCACTGGTATGGAAACCATCCAGACCATCACTGGGTCAATCCTTCTTGTTGTTGGATGCCTGAAAGCTCTTTTCAATGCAGTTCTCTCCCCATGTAGTAGAAATTATGAACTGACCTCTGGAATAAGGAACTGGTTTCTGGCAAAATTGCCAACTTCAGTTAAGAGTCTTGTCATGACACCAGTGCACACAGAAAGGCGTGCTCCAGGTAGTCAGTATGTTTCAAGGAACACTGGCATCTCCCACATTTGATGTATGCAGATACATCTTCTAAGATGCCTCCCTTAGGCCCCAATGCCTCTCCCTGGCCTGGACACTCAGTGTCATCCACAGAGTGCCTGCTGTTTGCATCCACAATGCCCATCTAGAGAAGGAAACAACCAGACAAAGAGGTTCCCCTGTCTTCATCCCTAAAATAAGGCTTCAGATTGTTGCATATTGTGGTGCCCCACTCCCTCCCTAGCCAGGCGCCTTTGGGTTTCCCCAGTACCTCCTGGGGCTGCCACAGCCCCCTACCGGTGTTCCACTGGGGGCTTCTTGGTTTCTTGTAAAAGACAAGATTAGAGTAACCCCGAAGCTTTATTCCCACATTATTTCATAAACACAACAGGGAAATGCCAGTGACACGCAAGCCTTTCCTCAAACCACCTTGTTTTTGAGCTCTGCAATGGAAACACACCACTTCCTGCCACTGAGTCAGGCTCAGACGCAGTCCCCTTCTCTCCGGGCACCTGGCTTGCAGCAGCTGCTTAATGCCAGTGAAACATGAGTGCTATATCATTATTTCCACTAAAACTTTTTACTCTCCCAGTGGAACTCAAATATTCAAAAGGCTGGGCATTGGGGTGTGTGTGTGTGTGTGTGTGTGTGTGTGTGTACATATGTTTTTTCTTTAAAGATTGTTTAAGTCATGAGCTAGGTGAAAAGAGGTAATGGATGTTCTTACCCACTGTCCACATGCCTAACATAGTAAATGTTTCCCCACTGAGGCTCACTGCCCAGCTGATGCCTGCATGTGGATGTCTCAACCTAAGTTAGCAAGTTTAACATGAGTCAAGAATGGTCAACGACACAGAGAAAGGGAGTGGCTGGAGCTTGGGGACAGAATAATGCACCCTGAGGTGATGACGAAAGTGGAGTCCATGGCCAGGTTGAGACTTCTCATTATTATCATTCATATCTGCATGTCCTCCTTATTACTAAATTCTATCTGTTCTGTAACATTCTAGGTGCTGTAGCCACAAGAATTTCTCCCATGTTGGCTCCCCTTTCAGAGCCTTTCAGAGTCCTCCCACTTCCTGTATATAGATGATATATACCAGGAGCATCCTCTATCTTTATGTCCCCTCTCCCATCCCCAGCAGAAGGTATCTACACTCTCCATCCTTCCAAACAGCATCTGCCTTGCAGGGACTTGTGTGGCAGTGAGCCAGGGCAGGCTGGGCTGGGGAAAGGATGAGGAGCTCATTCAGACAGGCAGAGGTCCCACCTAGAAGGCTATAGCACTGGCCAGGCAAGCATATGGCCAGGTCCTGGAAATGAGATCAGTAAGGTTTCAGAAGCCCAGGAGTCTGGGAAAACAGGAATTTTTTGTAGGAGTAGGAGTCTAAGAAATAGGTTCCAAATATTTCCATTAAAAATGTAGGTAGGAGGGGCGCCTGGGTGGCTCAGTGGGTTAAAGCCTCTGCCTTCGGCTCAGGTCATGATCTCAGGGTCCTGGGATCAAGCCCCGCATTGGGCTCTCTGCTCAGCAGGGAGCCTGCTTTCCCCCTCTCTCTCTGCCTGCCTCTCTGCCTACTTGTGATCTCTGTCAAATAAATAAATAAAATCTTTAAAAAAAAATGTAGGTAGGAGTCTAAGAAACAGTTTCCAAATATTTCCATAAAAAATGCCACCTGGCATTGAGCTAGGTCCCCTGGCAGATGGGCTCCCTGTATGGAGGCAGCTGGAGCCCACAGGTAGAAACGTTGGCCCATCTGGCCTAAATAGGAAGCTCCCTTGCAAGGGAAGCAGCTCTGAGTGGCCCTGCCTGGGCTACTGCCTTCATTCCCTCTCCCAGCTGCGCAGCTTCACGCCTCATTCCTTGCATCCAGACCTTCTTCCAACCTCCCCACACTTTAGCTTCTGAAAGCCCATGGTGACCCCAGTACTTTCACACTACTGACATGTACAGTGAACATCTCCCCCATCCCCCTGTGCCCCAAATCCCTTTGCTGTCATTGCTCCAACTAGAAATTCCTACTGTCCCCTCCTGGAGGGGAGGATGTGCCAAAACTCATATCCAGCTGTTAGTCTGAGTCCCAAAGTCTAACTACTGTTCCAGGCTTCCCTAAATGCTTGATGACTCCAAGCCAGAGGGCCACAGATCTGGAGGGGACTTTCCTGACTGCCAGAGACAAAGCAGATCCAGACCATGTTCATTGCTCCCCGAAGTACTGACTGCCCCTGCAGTTTTTCTATCTAAATCTCCAATTTTAATACAATGCTAGACTGTGTTAAGGATAAGATATGTTTGTCATTGTCAATTCATTTTTTTGCCATTTTTCTTTTAAACCATTTCCTAGAACCGTTCCTATAGTGGCTTCTGGAAAGGCCTGAACCTGAGCTCCTGGGCGAGACTCTTTAACCCTCATACCTGTTTTGTTCCAGAGACTCTATTTCATAATACCAAAGTTGAAAACCACAGAAACCAACGTTACCAGCTAGCAGGCATGAAGATGTGCTCCATTGTGTTTATTTACAGTGATTCTTATGAATCCCCTAATTTATCGCTTGAAACTCTGAAAAATCAGAAAAAGGAAAAAAAAGTCACTACTGTCATCTGAAAGGGAAAAAACAAAAACAACTCTAAGCACACTTCACTCAGTCTGGGGTTTCTGAGCCCCGCCCAGAGCACTGGCTGCTTTTCCATTGTTTCTCTACAATGTAACCCTCACTCTCTCTAGAACCATCCTCTCATTTCCTCTTCATGGGTGTTGTGGTTTGGTCTTTGATTTCAAATTCATTCAACATTCATTCAGCAAAATTCTGATGAGCATGTTATCACATCAATTCACTAAACACCTACTGAAAATCTGCTGTGCCATGTCCATCTGAGCTCCTGGGTCCCTCTGTGGCTCACCACACTGCCCTGCAGATTCCAGTCTTCCCCCAAGATGGGGACTGAGAGAGCAGGAACTGGCTATGGTCATGTCTTGGGCCCTGTTTGTTCAGTGGATGAAAGCATGTCGTGCTGCTGTTCATGGAACTTGCCATTTATAAGCACTTGCTATAGCCTGGGATAAATCACAACTGCTCTGTGAGTCATGAGCTATCTATCACCTCTATTTACTGGATGATGGAAACTGAGGCACAGCAAGGCTAACTTGCTCATTCCAGGCACTCTGCTAATCAATGGCAGAATACAATACAATAGACAATACAAATATAGACCTTACCTCAAAGTGGGGGACATGAGAGCCACCCAAGAAAAGTCAAATGCCACAGAGGCTACATAAAAACTACCAATCCTGGTGGGGGTTCCAAGGGCCAAGGAGAGCATTTGGTTTTGGTTTCTAAGGTAATATGGGCTGAGTAATTGGGGAGTATTTCATGGTAGAGGGAGTAAATGACTCTAGTCCAGTGGATTGAAAGTATAGGAAAGAGATAGTTTCAGTTCAAGAAAAGGAAACATTCTGACAATCTGAATCCTTGAATGAAAAGAGGGTTGTCCCAGGCGGAATATTTGCCCTTTCTGAAGAGGGTGGAGGTGAGGGTGAATGGTCCCTGGACAGGGATGCTACACTGAGGGTCTAGGTCAGACAAATTTCATCCCACTCTGTGATCCATACAACCATCCCCTCTGCCTTCTACGATGTCTCTGGTATTTTAAGGTCACTGGACTTCACAGCTCCTACCTGTTTCCTCATCCCCTCCAGCCCTACACCATTACTGCCCCCACAGGATTCTCCTGAGACTGTCCCCTCGTTCACCAAGCTGGTGCTGCTGCTGGGCAAGTCCTGGGCAGTGCAAGCTACCTCCTGACCCCCACCCTTCTGTCTCACTTCTGCTTTTGGGGATTAATGATGGTTGTGTGATAGCCAGCATTCCTCTCTGGTACACTGAGGTTGTCATGTGATGTCTCAGGCTCTACTTTGCCTCACTGCTCCCAACATGGCTATTATTATCTCCAGGTAGGGATTCAGCTTTGTTAAAAGGTTGTGGTTACAAGGGCCTTGGCAGTGCTGGGGTCCTGAGAACCTTCATCTCCACACTCCATTTCCCTACCATTCTTTCCTCTATTTTCTGCTTTTTTGTTTTCTTCCATCGCATTCTTGTTCAAGTTGGTCATTTGAAAAAAAACAGGCACTATATTTTTTTCCCCTCCTGGTCTCTCTAGCACTGACTTTCATATATCTACACTTGACATTAGTTTCCACTTTTCATAATTCTGGCCAAAACATTTCCATCAACCCCATTTCACTTCCTGGCTTTTCTTCTGGGGTGGATTTGGCACCTCCTTCACTGCTTCCATATGTGATGGATGGCAGGTTCTGCACTGATAGTTTGTGTTAGACAGTCTTCCCCACCATTGAACTGAAAGCACTTTCTTGGATGCTTGTAGCCTGCTGCTTTCCTGGACCTCTGTCTAGGGCAGTGGTTGACATACCCATTTTAGAGATGGGCTCCAAAACATCCAGTGACCTCAGCCTCACTCTTTCCAAAAGCATCACCAGAAAAGCATTCTTTCTTTTCCTTCACAGCACACACTGCTTCTCTTGACAAAGTCAAACACATCCAAATCTTAAAAATTTTGAATCTTTGTATTATGGAAAAATTTGAAACATACTTGAAAACACCTAGAATAATACAATGAACTTCTGTGTACCCATCACCTTGCCTTAATAATGATCAAAATGTTGTCATTCCTGTCTCATCCTTACTCCCCTTTAAAATATATTTTTATTTTTTCAATTTTTAAGAAAATTTTACTCAGTCTTTTTTTTAATTTTTAAATTTTTAAAAATTTCTTTTATTTTTTAAATTAAATTTAATTCTTTTTCAGTGTTCCAAAATTCATTGTTTATGCATCACACCCAGTGCTCCATGTAATACATTCCCTCAACAATACCCACCACTAGGCTCACTGCGCCCCCCACCCTCCCCCTCCAAAACCCTCATTTTGTCTCTCAGAGTCCACAATCTTTCATGGTTTGTCTCCCCCTCCGATTTCCCCCAACTCACTTCTCTCCATCTCCCAATGTCCTCCGTGTTATTCCTTATGTTCCACAAGTAAGTGAAACCAAATGACAATTGACTCTCTCTGCTTGACTTATTTCACCCAGCATAATCTTTTCCAGTCCCATCCATGTTGATACAAAAGTTGGGTATTCATCCTTTCTGATGAAGGCATAATACTCCATTGTACTTATGGACCATATCTTCTTTATCCTTTCGTAGGCTGAAGGGCATCTTTGTTCCTTCCATGGTTTGGCAATTGTGGAGACATACAAATGGTTAACAGACACACAAAAAAATGTTCATCACCATTAGCCATCAGGGAGATTCAAATCAAAACCACATTGAGATACCACCTTACACCAGTTAAATGGCCAAAATCAACAAGACAGTAAACAACAAGTGCTGTAGAGGATATGGAGAAAGGGGAACCCTCTTACACTGTTGGTGGGAATGCAAATTGGTGCAGTCACTTTGGAAAACAGTGTGGAGATTCCTTAAGAAATTAAAAATAGAGCTACTGTATGACCCTGCAATTTGCACTACTGAGTAGTTTTGCACTTTTGGGGTAAACCCACCGATACAGATGTAGTGACAAGAAGAGCCACCTCCACCACAATGTTCATGGCAGTAAAATATATTTTTAAATATGCACTGATTTATGAGCTACAAAATAAGGAGCTAAAATGAATTCAGTAGCTTTTATAAATAAACTTGCACTTGTTCTATCACAACAGAATCATATACATTTAAAATAGCAGTAAAATGTATATAGGATATGATGTATTCAACTACTATGTGCTTGATACTGCTATATATTCATAGACCTTTAGTAATATCTATGTAGCTACAGATCCAATTCTTTTTGTGTTGTTGCTTTTTAACGTTTTATTTTGAAATCATGTAGCTTTGCAAAAAAAAGTTGCTAAAATAATGTAAAGAATTCTCATATACATTTCATCCAGTTTCCCAAATGGTAATACTTTATTACTTGTTTTAGCATTCTATCTCTATATATAGTTTTTTTCTGAACCAAGTGAGAGAACATTGCATACATTGCCCTCCTTCCCCACTAAATTCTTCAGTGTGTGTTTACTACAATTAAAACAAAGACATTCTCTACATAACCACAGCATAATTATCCACATCAGGAACTAATATCTTATAATCTTAACTCTAGACAATATTCCAATTTCAGCAATGATCTCACTAATGTTCTTTACAGAAAGGAAGAAAATCATTTTTTCTGGCCCAGAGTACAATCGAGGATCTCATAGGCATTATCACCTGTCTTAAGCCTTTTCTAAACTCGGGGACAGTTTGGTATGTCTTTTGTCTTCATGACTTTGACATTTTTGTAGAATGTCCCTATTCCCATCATTATTATTATTAGCTGAAGTTCAAAAAGCCATGTCATTTCACTTGTAAATGTTTCTCACAGTAATACGTACTTTCCCCCTTGATCCCTCAGCATTAGGGGCAAACTGCTTCCTACTTGTGAATTTCTTATATTCTCTGGGTGCAGAAGTATGGGTCTGAGATGTGGCTTTGTCCACTTCTCAGGGCTTGAGATCCCAGCAAGCCGGGCCTGCCCTCCTCACACAGCACACAACTGGACTTTAACTTGCTCTGTTCTCAATAACATACTCCATTATTGCTCATCTCTAATGATCCCCAGGGAGATGAAATACAAGACTGGTGTTTTAAAAGTCTTTTCCCCTTCCCCTCTCTCATTTCCCCCACTTTGTCTGCTTCAGTTTGGGCTCCCAGTTAGTCAGCTAGAAATTCTAAGGAAACCAAAAGCTGGACAAGAAAGCACCTGACATGGCTTGCAAGAGTGGTCCTCACCATGGCTCTGTCAACTGAGGGGCCAGGAGTTAATTATGGTGACTGAACAGAGTTGGTGGTGAAGCATTTGATTTACCCACATAAAATAATAGTGCAGGTTACAGAGGAGCTGGAGGGGATCTCTGCCTGCTGCAAAGGAGAGGATGAAGTCTTCCTTCCCGGGCTCAGTGAAAGAGAAATACAAGTGTATTTTTTAAAGTTAGATAACCAGTAAGAGAACTACAAATAGAGGGGCAACAATAGGAGAAAGTGAGTGAGCATAGGACAGGTTTAAGAAAAGAAATCCTCAGGTCCAGTCCACTGGGGAAGTCAGTAAAACACTGCTTAACATTAATAACCCAGAAAATAGTGGTGCTTGAATGTTACAGAGGGACATGGAGGTATTTGCCAGGAGGATACGTGAAAGAATGCCAAATATAGCTTCTGGGAAGCAGGCCTGGGGGGAGAAGATGTACCAGGACTGTTTCTTTCCATTGTAGGCCTTCTCTTATTCTTTGATAATTTACCATGCATAAATTATGTTGAAAATTAAAAAAAAAAAAAAGACCAGTGAACTAAGAATTAGAGAAACTGAATTCTTGTCTTGGTCTTACCAGTTACTAGCAATCAGCTATTATCTTGGCAATAGTTTTCTGCCTCATGGATAATGACTACTTGCCTCGCCTACCCTCTCAGAGTCCATTGTAGGGGTCAAGGAAGATAAAGTGCATTTAGGTGTTTTGTCAGCTGTGTGTTGTAGGTAGTAGCAATAGTAGTAGTAGTATTGCAATATTGTCATTATTAGAAGAGGGAGAACAAACATGTGAAAAACAGTCCAAAAATAAAAATAAATAAATAAGGTCACTAATGAGAACCATGCAATACCATTTAAACAGAGGGAGTAGGTTTACAAGGGAAAATCTGAAGCACCCCAAGATAAGGTGGAGGTGATGGTCTCAGAGAAGACTATCCCACCCTTGGGTGGGATAGTCTTGGGGAAAGCAAAGCCTCAATATGTGTATATAATCACTCCAACGGGCATGCCTTTGACCTATCATTCCACTTGTGAAAATGTATTCTTTTGGAAATAAATATTGATATACAAGAAAATATCTAACAGAGCCAATGTAAATGTTAAATAGAGAACTAAGTAATGAAATATGGTACTTAATATCACCATAACATTTTAGGAATACTGTAGCAAAATGGAAAATGTTTATTATATTAGAAGCAGACAATAAAATTACAGTTATGATTTATACTACAATTCCAACTATGCAAAAATGCATGAATATGGACAATGAAGGGAAAGGTATAAAGAAAGTTAAAATATTTATTGTGTTAGAAAGTATATAATGGGAGATTGTGTTCTAAATTTTCATTCATTTCTCTGTTCAAAAACCATTTAAGGGGCACCTGGGTGGCTCAGTGGGTTAAAGCCTCTGCCTTCAGCTCAGGTCATGATCCCGGGGTCCTGGGATCGAGTTCTGCATCGGGCTCTCTGCTCAGCAGGGAGCTTGCTTCCTCCTCTCTCTCTCTCTCTCTCTCTCTCTCTGCCTGCCTCTCTGCCTACTTGTCTGTCAAATAAATAAATAAAATCTTAAAAAAAAAATTTAAATCCCCATGCTGTACCAAGCACTATGTGGGCCAACAGAAACAGCCCTGCACTTCTGGGTCTCAGGGTTTAGTAATGCAGTTTTTAAAATTATTATTATTCAACAGAGACACAGCAAGAAAGGGAACACAAGCAGAGGGAGTGGGAGAGGGAGAAGCAGGCTCCCACCGAGCAGGGATCCCAATGTGGGGCTCGATCCCAGGATGGTGGGACCATGACCCGAGCAGAAGGCAGACGCCCAATGACTGAGACACCCAGGCACCCCTAGTAACACAGTTTTAATGCCACTGTAATTGTGCTAAGAACTGCAAGAGAAAGGATGAGGATGCCATGGCATTTTCTTCACAAAAACTTTTTAAAAAGAGGAATAGTCTTTGCTATGGAGTGAATTTGCCACCCCCCAAAAAAAATTTATATGGTGAAGCCTTAACCCCCAATGTGATTGCATTAGGAGATAGGGTCTTTGGCAGGTGATCAGGTCATTGGGGCCTTCATGAGTGGGATTAGTGCCCTTCAAAGACGTTTTTGAGGATACATTTGAAGACAGTGGGAAAAGAGCTGTCTACAAAACAGGGAGCGGGACCAGATACCAGGTCAGCTGGCACCTTGGTCTTAAACTACCAGCATCTAGAAATGTGATAAATAAATATTTAATGTTTAAACCCTCCAGTCTGTGGTAATTGTGTTATAGTAGCTCAAATGGACTAAGACAATTTCTGATGAGGGAACATGAAGACAAGATTGGCTGTCCTTGCAATTAGGAGGTGACAGTGGGGATGAAGGCTGGAAGAGACACATTTAGAATAGAGTATTTCACAAATAATGCAGTGAAATTATGAACCTTATTTTCCCAAGAGTTCTGAAATATGAATATACAAATACACTTTCGAGGTACCTGTGCGGCTCAGTCAGTTGAGTCTGCCTTTGGCTCAGGTCATGATCCCAGGGTCCTGGAATCGAGCCCCACGTTGGGCTCTCTGTTCAGTGGAGAGTCTACTTCTCACTCTGCCTGCTGCTCCCTCTCCTTGTACACATTCTCTTTCCCTCTCTGTCAAATAAACAAATAAAATTTTTAAAAATAAAAAACAAAATAGGTTCTCAAAACTTTAGATACAAGATATAAAAAAATTTTTAAAATGACATAAAAAATTAAAAAAAAGAAAAAGAAAATAAAACATGGAAAATTTCAGTAAGTTATGTACATTCAGAAGCAAAAGCACTACAATTAAAGAAGTACTATAGGAACCAATATCAAGCAAGGTTTTGTTTTTTTCTTTAAAGATAGAGTTGAAGCACGATTGTTTATATTCTGTTTACCAGAGACTAAAAAGTCGATTATCTCTTTGCTCTTGAGATAAATAATAAAATCGAATGAAAGGTCACACTTCAAAACAAACAAACAAACAAACAAAAACAAAAACAAAAAAAAAAAACTTTAGATATACTTACCCAATAATAGACTCATCCATGATGACTGAGGGAGGGCCTGTTGTCCCCAGATCCTGACACTGAGACAAG
This sequence comes from Martes martes, assembly GCF_963455335.1. Taxonomy (NCBI): domain Eukaryota; kingdom Metazoa; phylum Chordata; class Mammalia; order Carnivora; family Mustelidae; genus Martes; species Martes martes. The sequence goes on along the minus strand of NC_137893.1, from coordinate 122,976,098 downwards.
AATCATGAGCAAGTGTCTGGGAGGTGATGTAGGATGGGTAGTGGAGAGTGAGGCAGGGGAGGGAGGAGGTCAGTTGTGGAGGTAGGTGTTGGACACTGAAAGTAGTTGGCAGTATCAGAATCCACCCTCTCAATGAAGGCAAGGAAGTTAGGGCATCTGTTCTCCACTCCCACATGCTGTGGCCTGGGGGTTCCCTTTCTGCCTTCCTGCATACAGGTGGATCTTAGGTCAGAAGCTGATGGGGAGCACATGGATGATATGGGCAGGACCCCATAGCTAAGAGGAGAGTGCCTGAGCTTGAATGGGGACAGAACAAAGGGTGGTCCTACATCTTTGGGAATTAGGCCAGACCTTTGCCTAGTGGAGTCGTAAGCTGGGAGGCTGCCTGCTTGGGGCAGCACCCTAGGTCCACAGGCAGGAGTACTTCTCACTGGTATTTTTCAGCTGGTAGTAGTGGTAGGGGTTAGAGTTTCCCTGAAGTAAATTCCATCTTATTCCATGCATTGACTTCATCATGCACTGTTTGCGGATGGATACATCTGGAAAGATCTGCAATAACCTGCCCCAAGGGAGTCACTAAGAGGAAAATCAGAAACACCTGCTCCTGCCTGCTAAACCCATTGCCTGTCCTCAGACCTGGGCCTCTCCCAGAAGGCAGCCAGGCACACATGGCCCATACCTCCTTAGTCTACTCTGAACCTGCCTCCCACCTGCACTCCAAACATTTGCAAACAGGATGTGACTAGTGGGCCACACCATTTGGAGAGGCTGGTTCTGCCACCAGAATAGTGGATGCTGGACAATGAAGAGGTCATTCTTGAGAGGAGAGGATTGAAAGAGATTGGAGGAAAGGATTTATGGCAGGCCAGAGTATGTCTCAGGAAGTCCTTCAGTCTTGGGCAAAGTGGGATAGGTCATCCTGCACAGCTGAGAAATCCTAGTTGTGGAATATTCTAGTATGGACATGGTATTGTCAGAGAATGAAAGCCTTCCCAGGGCCCTTTCCTGTAATTCAGGGGATTTGAGAAATCTTCCCTCCCAAGTAGCACTTCCACCAAACTTTCACCTGTTAGAAAGTTCTAGAACATGGCTAATCTTGTCCTCAATTTCTCTGATTACTTGAATATAAGCTACCTGAGAAGGTCACTTAGCATTTATACTTCCCATTTTTCCTATTGCATAACCACAACCTGGGAGCAAGTAAAGAAACAAAGGAAACGTCATATTAAAGGGGGAAGAAAAGGAATATGAATGTTGAAATAGTTAATTATGCCTATGACAAATGCAGTGATGGGGGCCATAAACACATGAAAAGAGTGACTGACTAGTTCTGATTGGCCTGGGACCTTCCCATTTTTACAACAGAAATTCCTGGATTACCTGGATGGCACAGTCAGTGAAGCGTTTGACTATTGGTTTTGGTTCAGGTCATGAACTCAGGATCTTGAGATCAAGCCCCAAGTTAGACTCCGTGCTTGGTGCAGAGTCTGCTTGAGAACCCCTCTCCCTCTACCCCTCCCACTCATCTCTCTTTCTCTCTCACTCTCTCTCCGAAATAAATAAATAAATCTTAAAACAAAACAAACAAAATAGAAATTCCTGAGTCCCAGAACCTCCTCAGTCAGTCCTGGGCAATCTGGGGTGTTGGCCACCCTACATCTATGAGAGATCCTTGTGGTGGCATGTCTTGGTGTGGAGGAAGTACTAACAAAGAATGGAAATCAAACCAACAGATTCATTTCAAGCATCAGAGGGAAGGACAGCAAATGCATCCCCTACCTGTTGCACGAAGGGCAGGCAGGTCTGGACTAACTATCACTCAGCCCTGTCTGCCCTCCTCAAACCCCCCTGTTTGATGGACTCATTTAATCTCCTCCCTAAGCATATAAGAGGTAAAACAGAAAACAAAAAACAAAACAAACAAACAAAAAAACACATGTTTGGAGCTCAGCTGGGCAGCTCTCTGCAGCTTGAGGACAGGAGCAGGACATGGGTTGCTTGGCTGGAAGGGCAGTAGGATCAGAGGAAGGAATCCCAAGGAAGCTGGCAGCAGAACTTGGCTATGATGGCCACTGGTGCAACAGGTGGAAGAAGCCCTTGTCCACACACAAGTTTCCAGGATCCCCTTGGTTAGGGAAAGGAGACTATGGCTACTGCATATTAGCTCTTAAAAGGCCTACCTGGAGGTAAAATGTGTCACTTGTTCTCACACCTCATCCATCAAACTAAGGAATATGGTTGTGCTAATCTGTAAAGATAACAAGGGAGTACAGTCTTACCTGGTGCTTGCAAGGTGAAGAACCAGAGCATTTGTCAACAGCCTGAATGATATCCATGAGAGGAAATTAATTTTGTCTTCAGCAGTGTGAGGGCAATGCTTCCAAACCATAAATGGCAGGATGTCCATAGCCTTACCAGCAACCCAGCTTCTCAAGGCACCTGCAGAAGGAAGCCTGCTCCCCATGACTGGGGATGTGCCCAGACTGGTAGTTTGAAAGAATGTGCTATAATCTGAACTGCACCTATGTTTTGATACAAGATTCCTCTTGTGAACCTCAAGGGATAGAAATAAATACATGCGGTAAAAGTAAAAGTGCTTTGCTGGGTGAAATGTTTGGGACAAATTTTAGATACGTCATTATTACCCAAGTCACAGTTTACAGGTTAAAAAGTGCTAATTATTACAGAAGATTTTGATCTCAACTACACTGCATGGCGGCTATATTGAGTCCATCTTGTTATAACTGTCTTTTCAGAAGAACTGCTCCAAACAGTCTTTCCTTGAGTTTCTTTCAGTTTCCACAACCAACTTTGGCAGGGAGTGGTTTTGTTACACCCCTATCAGCAGATAAATAGAGCTCTCCTGGGAAATTAAATTTCCTATGTTTTCTAATATTGCATGATGCTCTTTTTGGCCATATTTTTGGAAAATGAATATGCACTAGAATCTGATTTTCAATGCAACTAGATCAACAGAATGTATTTGGTGTATTTATATCAGGAAATATTAAGGTTATGTTTTTTCTGGTAAACCCAGATGAATCTAAACAATGCAAACTGATAGATTTTTAATATAATCTTCAATTGGTTTTCATGATGTATTTATGTTAAATAAAAGGTTTTTCAGGGGTGTGTGTGTGTGTGTGCTTAAGATTTTATTTATTTATTTGAGAGAGAGAGTGAGTGAGTGAGTGAGAGAGAGCGAGCATGAGCAACCGGAAGGCAGGGGGAGAAGGAGATCCCTCGCTGAGCAAGGAGCCAGAAACAGGGCTCATTCACAGGACCCTGGAATCATGACCTGAGCCGAAGGCAGATGCTTAACAGACTGAGCCACCCAGGTGCCCTGAGGAATTGCATGCTTCTAAAATTAACTTATTTCTCAGTGAGATGACAGGGATTTATTTCAAAACAATCCTGGGGTTGGGAGTCAGTGGGATGCTCACAAATGGAACAAGACTGGCCATGATTAGAGAATTATTGGAGCTGGTAATGAGTTCATAGGCTCACTGTGCTATCCTCTCTATGGCAATATATGCTTGAAATATAATAAATGATTTAAAAGTCATCGTATTGACACTTTGAGCAGATAGGTTCGTTTAAGGCAATTCCTGGTGCCACTGTCGGTAATGTAAAGTGATTAATGAAGTCTAATACCAAGGGACCAAAAATAGTTTTCATGTTTTTTTAATGGTTGAAAAAAATAATCAAATCCTGTGGCCTGAGCTGAAGTTTGCTGACTTTTTATATAATATCACATAGAGACAAATCTAAGACAAAAATGAAGGTATGAGTCATCTCCAGTCAGCATAGCAGCCCCATTCTGGTGCCCAGTCTCATAAAACATAGAAAATTTAACATCCACTAATAAAGTTCAGTTGGAGCCATGCTCTCTCAATTTCATGTATATTTGTCGTTGCTTTCACACTCCAAAAGTGCCCTTGAGTACCTGTGACAGAGACCTACATAATATCCTCAGTTTTCCGTCTTGGCCTGCAAAACCTAAAATATTTACTATCTGGAATGTTATAGAAAATATTTGCCACCCCATATGCAATATACAATATCATGGCATGTATATTATAATATATATTATGATATATATATATCATAGCTACTTATTTATTTGTTTCTTTATTATCTATATCCCCAACTACATTGCAAGTACCTTGATGGCAATTGTCTGGTTGTTTAATACTCTTTTTTTCTGCAGAGAGGACAAAAAAGTGCAAGAAGACCTTGGGCTTTGGGGCCAGACTGCCTGGAGTTGAATCTGAGTTCCTCTTTAAAAACTGTTTGAACTTAGGTAATTTATCTGACCTCTCTGTGACCATCTGTAAAATAGGATGATCATCCCATCTGTAAAATGGGATGATGATAGTACCTCCACAGAGTTGTTTTCATGAACTGATAAGTTAATACCTGTAAATAATTGCTTTTTATATGTTGCTATGTTTATTATCCTCAAAGCAGCCTGAATTCACATCAGCAGAGCGCTGACAACAGCAGAGTGCAATCAGTATCCCTTTAGTTAACTTTCCTAGATCTACTTTCCAAAGCCAATCTGTCCAAAAGGAATATTGAACTTTCTAATTCTTGCTGGGTTCAAGCTGCTGGAGATTTCATATAACGGGATTCTCCTGACATCACGAAAGAATGGCAACCACTGGCTGCTGGGGCTCCCTGGGACAAAAATGCAGGGGTCCCTCTCTGGACACAACTCTGGGGAGGTCCATGCAGTGTGTTTGTTTTCACCACTGTCTCCTGCTAATGTTCCTTCCTACAAAATGTGACTAAGGACACATGTCTTTGATGAAGCCTGCCCTGAAAATGTCTGCAGACTAGTGTACTGACTCTGGGCTCCTGCTGGCACTGCACACACCCCTCCTTTCCATGAACTCTATTTGGTTAAAATCACATCTTACATCTGTCTGTCTCTAACTTGAAGAAAATAAAATCCTTGTGTGTTACAGGAAAAGTGCCTGGTTCCCCCCAAAATTCATATGCTGAAACCCTAATCCCCAAGCTGATGGTGTGAGGAGGTGGGGCCTTTGATTGGGTCATGAGGTCTCTACCCTCATGTAATTAGTGTCCCTGTAAAAGAGACCCCAGAGAGCACCCTCTACCCTTCTACCATGTAAGGACACAGCAAGAAGACAGCAGGAAGCTCACACTAGGCAATGTCTCCAAGAAAAGAAGCAGAGCTAAAATAAAAATAAAGCAATGATTGGGGTCTCAGAATTACAATTATGAACACAGATTTGGACAGCAACCCACATAGTGACCCCTTGGGGAATAAAAGTTAAGGGTTTTTAAAGACACAGGGGAGTACTAGTATATATTATTTATAAAGAATTTGTTGGGTTTTGTTTTGCTCTGTTTTGTTTTTCTTCAAATTTTTACTTAAATTCCAGTTAACATACAGTGCAATATTGGTTTCAGGAGTAGAATTGACTGACTCATCCCTTACATACAACACCCTGCGCTCATAATAACAAGTGCCCTCTTTAATACTCATCATCCATCTAACCCATCCCCCTGCCCACCTCCCATCTAGAAACCCTCAATTTTTCTCTACCTTTAAGAGTTTGTTATGGTTTGTTTCCCTCTCTCTTTTTATCCCCCTCCCATGTGTTCATTTGCATTATTTCTTAAATTCCACATGTGAGTGAAGTCATACGGTATTTGTTTTTCTCTGGCTGACTTATTTTGCTTAGCATAATACACCCTAGCTCCATCCATGTCATTGCAAATGACAAGATTTCATTCTTTCTAACGGCTGAGTAACATTCCATTGTATATATACACCACATCTTCTTTATCTATTCATCAGTTGATGGACATTTAGGATCTTTCCATAGTCAGGCTATTGTTGATAATACTGCTATAAACATCAGGGTGCATGTGCCCCTTCAAGTCTGTATTTTTGTAGTCTTTGGATAAATATCTAGTAGTGCAATTGCTGGATTGTAGGGTAATTCTATTTTTAACTTTTTGAGGAAGTGGCTGCACTAGTTTGCATTCCCACCAACAGTGCAAGAGAGTGCCCCTTTCTCCACATCCTCGCCAATACCTGTTGTTTCTTGCATTGTTAATGTGAGCCATTCTGACAGACATGAGATGATATCTCAGTGTGATTTTAATTTGTATTTCCCTGATGATGAGTGATGTTGAACATTTTTTCATGTGTCTGTAAGCCATCTGGATATCTTCCTTGGAAAAATATCTATTCATGTCTTCTGCCCATTTCTGAACTGGATTATTTTGGGGGGGGTATTGAGTTGATAAGTTCTTTATAGATTTTGGATACTAACTCTTTATAGGATATGTCATTTGTCAATATCTTCTCCCATTCCATAGGTTTCCTTTTAGTTTTGTTGATTGTTTCCTTCATTGTGCAGGAGCTTTTTATCTTGATGAAGTTCCAATAATTCATTTTTGCTTTTTTTTCCCCTTGCCTCTGGTGACGTGTCTAGTAAGAAGTTGCTATGGCTGAGGTTATTTACAAAGAATTTGGATTGGTGTTGACTGCAAAAAACTAATCTTGACTGAATATAATTTGTTGCTAAGGCTGTCACTAAGCAAAGTTTCCTACTGTAGAAAGTTACAGGTGTAAATTTTGGGCTGAGTCCTTGGACTACTTGTAGTTTGGCCCTGTTCAGAAGTTCATGGTTCCTCCTGGGAGCACATATATTTAAGACTCATCTCCTTCATGGCTTCCCAGCTCCATTTTAAAACTCTTTGGCATAAATGACTCCATTTTATTTCATCTTACACAGCACCAAATCTGCCAGCATCATCATCTTGGACTCCCAGCCTTCAGAACTGTGAGAAAATAAATGTTTGTTGTTTGTAAGCTACATAGTCTGTGGTATTTTGTTATACCAGCCCAAAATGATCTAAGACAGAGTGGAACTTTAGAACAGTATAGCTAGTGTGGAAAACAGTATGGTGGTCCCTCAAAAAATTACACATGGAATTAACATATGATTGAGCAACTCCACTTCTGGATATGTAGCCAAAAGATACGAAAGCAGAACCTTGAAGAGATATTTGTGACCCCATGTTCATAGCAGCATTATTCATAATAGTAAAACATGAAGCAACCCAAGTGTCTATCCATTGTAGGATAAATGGATAAACATAATGTGGTACATGCATATAATGGAATAGTATTCCATCTTAACAAAGAAGGAAATTCTGACATATGCTACAACATGCATGAACTTTGAAGATATTGTGCTCAATGAAATAAGCCAAACACAAAAGGACAGAAACTGTATGATTCCACTCACATGAGGTACCTAAAGTAGTCACAGTCATAGACACAGGAAGTAGAATAGTTGTTGCCAGGGGCTGGGGGTGGGGCAAAGGATGAAGACTTAGTGGATACAGAGTTTCAGTTCTGTAGGATGAGAAGGCTTCTGTGGTGTTGGTTTTACAACAATTTGAATGTACTTGATACCACTGAACTGTACAGTTGAAAATGGTAAATGGTAAATTTTACGTTATGTGTATTAAAAAAAAAGATTAAAGTCCAAATTTCCTTCCTATCCCTATACTCTGTACCTGGCACAGAGCCTGATATTCTCCTTTGGAATGCTTTCCAGAGCAGAATTTAGCATGCTCTTTTGAATATTCATGGTCGTTGCCAATAAAATTGATTTGAAGAAACAGCCAAATATTACTCGGGGTCAAATCAGCAGAGAGTGTTTAGTTCAGAAGTCATGCGTGGCAACAAACTGATGTAACTGTGGAGCCCAGAAGCAGATGCTCACATGTGTGAACACCACAAAGTGTTTGCAGTTTCATTCATGGAACAAGTGTTTCCTGGGTCAGGAGCCTACGACCAGGCCCTGACTGGGTCCCAGAGATCAAAGAGCATGGGCTCTTTCCTGGAGGGCTTCTCAATCCTATATGCAAAATTTAGTTCTCTGATTCTCAAGGTGGCATCCAATGCCCACTGGCTTTACTCCATCTGAAACTCTGGAGTTGGAAGTCCTGCCTCTGCAACTTTGCAAACCTGAACGTGAGCCATAATACCTTGTATTCATAAAAATTTGTTTCTTTCCCTTTCTAACCCAAAGTAAATGTTAATCAAAAACAAATGAGGCCAGGGTGTGGGCAAATTGCCTCTTGCGTTTCAGCTTATGCCAATGAATAAGGCCAAGGATTTTGGGGAAACCACACAGCATTTCTAATAACTGAAGAACTGTGTTTGACCTGGGCGTTTTCCCTGTAAAAGCAGACAGTTGATCAAGTCTTCATGAAAAATGATCATTGGTGGAGGAATGAGTCACTGATCTCTGACCACTCACATTGGCTATGGGACAGCTACCTCTTCATTGGTCTTTGTTGCCTTGCACAACTAGGAGGGTCTCATAGACAACCCCACTGGCATAAGGAATAGCAGATAGAGCACAGCAAAGAAAGGGTCTCTGTGTATTCTTGATGGCCAAAGTGAATTGAATTAACTCTCTTTAGAAATCATTTTGCTCATTCCACAATTAAGGGAATTCTCATTTTAACTATAAAAGATTCTGAGTGCATGTGACCTGAGGTCCTGCCCAAATAATCCAGCTAAGATTAGTTACCTCTCCCCAAAAAGATGTCATCTTTTAATGTCTCTGGAATCTCCTCCCCACCTTCACTTGTGGGGCAGAGCCAAGTACAGCAGTTCAAGCCCAGTTTCTCTGCCCATCTTTATTGATTATCAGTGATATCTCACAGCATTTGTTGGTAGCTGGGGATATAGAATGAGGAAGACAAAGCCTGTACCAGCAGCAGCTCCAACTATAAAAGTGGAAAGAAAATGTTGAATGGCTAGGGTCCTCACCGCATCTTCAAACCAAAGCTCTGTTTCTACACTTCTTGGGGAAACCAGCAGGTAAGTGGGCCAAGGAAAATGTGGAATTTTGACTTTTCTTGAGAATACCTGGCTGGGGCTGCTGAAGATTTACTGGGTTCTGGCATTTTGAACTTTGTTCAGCAAGATAGAAATGCCAAGGAAGGAGAAAGGAACATGAGGGTTTGATGATGGTTGCAAAACAGCACTAGGTGGACACCTCAGGGGTACTTGTACCCTGCCATCCACTTTCCTCCTTCCTTTCTCTGCCCCACCCCATCCCACAGCATACTAGTTGGCAGTCATGGCCTCAAAGAGCTGATGTCCAGGCCCAACTTTATGCTGTTCAAATGTGGTCTCAGCTTCCACATCTATAAAGAACAAGCAAACTAACATTTGATCTTTGAGGTGCCGTCCAATGTAAACTGCTCAAGGTACTCTGCCGTGGCCTGCTTAGAAGTTTGCTTCTGTTTTCTGATTATTTCTTGACCTTGAAATGTATAAGCTCTGCAAAAATTGTTAAGGACAGCAACTTCTGTCTTTTTTTTAAAAATTTAAGTTTGGTTCTTCTAGGAATATTAGATACTAGAAAAATAGAATTCTATGACATTCTTCAGAAGGGAAAATTATTTTTCTGAGATCTGAAGCCACCAGAATTAACTACCTTTGATGGAGATTAATTAAAAAAAAACTTACATGCATAAAATTCACTCTTTCTGGTGTAGAATTGGGTAACCACCACCAGTTAGGAGTCTGGACAGTCCCATCATTCCCCCAAACTTCTCCATTCTCACCCCCAGCATCCACTGATTTCTTCTCTGTCTTGATAGTTTGTTGCCTTTTCCAGAATGTCATGTAAGTGGAATCATCCAGTAGGTAGCTTTTGAGTCTCACTTCTTTTACTTAAAAAAAAATTCATTTAAGATTAATTTATGTGTATGTGAAAATAAGTTTTCAGTTTTCTTGGTTAAATGCCTGGAAGTAGGTTATTTTGATCATATATTAAGTGCATGTTTAACTCTATAAAAAACCAGCAAACTGTTTTCCAAAGTGGCTGTAGCATTTTGTCTTCTTACCAACAACATATGGGGGTTTTGGTTGCTCTACATCCTTGCCAGCATTATTTTTGTCAGGTTTTTTCTTTCTTATTTTAGACATTCTAATAGGTATATGGAATCCTTTGTAGTTTGAATTTGAATTTCTCTGATAACTGATTATCTAGAACATCTTTGTAGTGCTTATTTGCCATCCATATATCTTCTTTGATGAAAGTTTATTAATGAAATACTTTAAACATACAGATACTAATAGAACAGATGTCCACCTCCCTAGCCACCACTAACCTCTATGAGATTTAGCTACTGCTCTGAAGTTACTATCAATATCAAGTTCCCATCAATATTTTTGTTCACTTACTATTTTTGTAGATACCCACAAACAATTTGCTGGAGCGGTAGAATGAAAATGGATTATTTCTGGAAAAATACAATGGAAATGGAGATTGCTACCCATTTTAAAGATTACCTCTTCAAGGCAACCCACGGAATGGGAGAAGATATTTGCAAATGACAGTACAGACAAAAGGTTGATATCCAGGATCTATAAAGAACTCCTCAAACTCAATACACACAAAACAGATAATCATATCAAAAAATGGGCAGAAGATATGAACAGACACTTCTCCAATGAAGACATACAAATGGCTACCAGACACATGAAAAAATGTTCATCATCACTAGCCATCAGGGAGATTCAAATTAAAACCACATTGAGATACCATCTTACACCAGTTAGAATGGCCAAAATTAGCAAGACAGGAAACAACATGTGTTAGAGAGGATGTGGAGAAAGGGGAACCCTCTTACACTGTTGGTGGGAATGCAAGTTGGTGCAGCCACTTTGGAGAGGCATCTCAAGAAATTAAAGATAGAGCTTCCCTATGACCCTGCAATTGCACTACTGGGTATTTACCCCAAAGATACAGATGGAGTGAAAAGAAGGGCCATCTGTATCCCAATGTTTATAGCAGCAATGGCCATGGTTGCCAAACTGTGGAAAGAACCAAGATGCCCTTCAACGGACGAATGGATAAGGAAGATATGGTCCATATACACTATGGAGTATTATGCCTCCATCAGAAAGGATGAATACCCAACTTTTGTAGCAACATGGATGGGACTGGAAGAGATTATGCTGAGTGAAATAAGTCAAGCAGAGAGAGTCAAGTATCATATAGTTTCACTTATTTGTGGAGCATAACAAATAACATGGAGGTCAAGGGGAGATGGAGAGGAGAAGGGAGTTGAGGGAAATTGGAAGGGGAGGTGAACCATGAGGGACTATGGACTCTGAAAAACAACCTGAGGGTTTTGAAAGGGCGGGGGGTGGGAGGTTGGGGGAACCAGGTGGTGGGTATTAGGGAGGGCACGGATTGCATGGAGCACTGGGTGTGGTGCGAAAACAATGAATACTGTTACGCTGAAAATAATAAAAAATTAAAAAAAAAAAAAGATTACCTCTTCAAGCCCGTGTCTTCTGACAACCTCTGTGAGATTGGAAAGACTATGTCTGTTCTGTTGTTTAACAGCTCTGATTTTTCTCTCGTAGTTTGATTGTTTGCATGGTGGCTAGGATGTGAGCGTAACCTCTGGTGGATGTGGTCTCACCAAACTGTCTCTTCTCAGTTCTTTGCAAGGCCATGACTGTTCCTATGAGGTTGTGGTTTGAGGTAGCTACTGGATTTGACCCTGGCTGCATGAACGCTAAAGGCAAAGTTCTCTGGAACTCTGCTTCTCCTACTGCACTGCAGCAGGATGTAGATGTCAGGGCTCCACACTCCACTTTCACCTTTACCATAGGCATGAGTCCTTGCCTCATGCTTGAACTTTTGCAACTCATTAGGAAAGACTCGTATGGAAATGGATTGTGGTAGCAATTCTCCATGGAGCTGAGGCTGATTTAATGGATTTGTCTAGTGAATAAGGATGATGCCATGGTATTGACACCAATGGGTACCGACCAGGAGTCGGCTAGCTGCAAAATATATATTTCCATGGGCGTCTGGGCAAAAAGACATAGATGAAAGAGCCCAAAGTCACTCATCACTGGGAAAATAATTTTGCTCAAGCTCTAGTGCTAGTAGGTCAAGGTTTCAGCCTTTGTGGGAGCCCAGCATGTTTCAAGGCCTGTTTTAGGTAGTGGTGACACCCAGAGGAGAGAAGAATCATTTCCGGTTATAAATGTTGTCCTAGGAGAGTTATAAGGTGGGTCTCATTTTCACTTGGCTTTGTGGTACAAGTGAGGCAACCTCAGTCCTCAGAGAAAGGCTCAGGAACCCATAAACAGATACACAACTTGCACAAAACAGTGATAACAGAATCATGGATGAGTCACAGTGAGCCAAAGCATTTAGCTGGAATCTAGCACAGATGACTATTTCATTCATCTACTCCCCCCGTTTCTTTCCTGACCTCTTCCAGTTGTCTCCCCAGGCCTGTAACTTCTTTATCCTCTGCCTTCCCATTGTTTTATCTTCTCTCTCTTATTGGACTTGTTTTATCATTTTTTTTTTTTTTAAAGATTTTATTTATTTATTTGACAGAGAGAGATCACAGTAGACAGAGAGGCAGGCAGAAAGAGAGGGAGAGAGGGAAGCAGGCTCCCTGCTGAGCAGAGAGCCCGATGCGGGACTCGATCCCAGGACCCTGAGATCATGACCCGAGCCGAAGGCAGCGGCTTAACCCACTGAGCCACCCAGGCGCCCCTGGACTTGTTTTATCATTTTAGTCTAGTAACTGATTTGTCTGTCTACCTTCCCCAGTGGACCAATGGTAAAGCAGGGCCACTGTGCACTGTTGTGAATGTTTTACACAGTACAACTCTAAGAGCACCATTCATCTCATCGTTAATGAAGATGTATTTATAAATACATATATAATATTTATGTATTTGTTAGCACAACTTCCTGTTTGTTGGTGATAAAATCCTTTAAGAAAGTATGCCTATGTCTAACTTGCATGAAGGTCAAGTCAGGTTAACAATGGTGCTGATTGTAATCAACCAAATGGCAACGTCCCTGTTTTCTTTTTAATAGATAGGCTTTATTTTTTAGAGCAGGTTTGGTTTACAGAAAAATTACACAGACGGTACAGAAAGTTCTTAAATGTTGCCTTCCCCCCACCCTATCCCTTATAGGGGAACTTTGCCTTTTTAAACATCAAGCTCCCATATCCAGGCCCACAGTCTATAACACAGGTTTTCAACACAAGTTTTTATTTTAAAAATTGAGGAACTAACTGAGGGTTTTGGAGGGGAGGGGGGGTGGGAGTTTGGGTGAGCCTGGTGGTGGGTATTGCAGAGGGCACGTATTGCATGGAGCACTGGGTATGGTGCATAAATGTTGAATTCTGGAACACTGAAAAGAAATTTAAAAAAACAAATAAAAATTTAAAAAAGTTGAATGAAGGTACTTAACACCAGTGATCTCTACCAGAGTGTGGTCTTGAATTACCTGAATGATAGGAATTTTACCTAATGAGAATACTAGCTTTAGTGATAGTTTTATAGATTTAGGCATGCTACTAGGTACCAGGAACTAAGAAGGCTGCTTCCTGGATATCTTGGACTTGGCTGGATCATTTCCTCATTTTATATTTGATGAGACCTGAGTTCAAGGGGATTAGGAAATTGTCTAAAATTATACACGTAGGAAGTGGCAGCACCAGAATGGGAAATCAGGGCTCACAACCCCTGGGCCAAGTCTCTGTCTATATGTTCACAGCCTAGTACAATAGCCACTGGCCACATGTGACCATGGAACACTTGAAATGTGGTTAGCCTGCACTGAGATATGCATGCATAAGAAAAGAATGTAAAATGTCTCATTAACAACTGTTTCATATTGAGTACATTAGAAGGATAATGTTGGATAGACAGGATTTTATATAGAATATATTATTAAAACTAATTCCATCTGTTTCTTTTTGTACTTTTTAAAATACTTTTTATTCTTTTTCAGGAAATCTAAAATATGTAAGTGATTCACTTTTGTAGGTTCTATTATAATTTACTGGCTAGCACAATGGACCTTGCACTGTGTTTCTACTGGACAGCCTGATTGCTAAGAGAAACTAAGAGAGTTCATTTTCCTTGATGGGAAGAATGGGACAGGGAGGTTGAAGACTTGGTGTAGTCCCAGCTCAGTCAGAAATCTGGTCCAAGGCAAGCCTCTATCCCATTCTGTGCCTCAGTTTCCTTATTTAGAAAAGTGAAAAAAATGGCCAGGATAGGTGGCAAAAAACTCTCTCAACTATAAGTTTTATGGAAGCCAAAGGGACATTTGTGCCATGCATCTTATCTTTTCTTGAAACACATCCAATTACCCTGTGGTTTTGTGGTTTAGATACATAACCATTCAGTAGAGAAAATAATTTTTTTAGCATGTAAAAGAAATTGTTATTAACACTGTTGCTGTTCTTTTAACCTCCCTCCCACTCCCACCAAGGGCACAAAGAACATTCTGCTCATTCACCTGGAGGATACTTGTGGGTGAAGGAATCTTCAGATGCAAAAAAGTCATGCAGCTTTGGTTCTTAGTGACTTTTAGGATGTTGTTCCTCTCATACACTTATTTCTTTCTTGTGGTTTATTTCATCAATAGAGGACCTTGATGTAATCATTTCCCTGTAATTTATAGATAACATCTCTCTCACTAAATATAGAACACTGTCTCTGTCAATATATTTTACAGGCAAGCCCTATCTTGCATGGAAATTAAACAAGAAATTAGAATTACTAATAATGACATAACAGTGGTGTGGACATGAAGTTGAATTTAAGATGTCTAAATTAAGAGAATAACATCATTAGAATAAAGAAGTAGAAAAACATACCCATTGCAACACTTTCCATTTGATTCCAGACACATACTTTCTGAAATAGGCACTTTCCATTTACATAGTAACTTGCATATTATTTTAGCTGCCTTGGTAGAAATATGGTATCTAGAAACAGCAAAGTGATAGTCCTTCCTTGTTCTGTGGTGCTCAGTTAACACCTGAAGAACCATGTTTGACATTGACTATTTTGGGAACAGGATATGAGGGAGGCAATAGAAACTAGTTCATCCATGCAGTCAGCACAATCCACTCGAAGGTGTTGATGCTTCTCTTGGGGTCAAGGACTGCCCCCCCCAAATCTTTACTTAAGAATATCAGATCACTCAATGGGGCATCTCATTGCCATGTGCCTTCTATAGTATTAAAGGTATTTTTCTCAATCCTGAGTGATATGCATAAGAAAGAGAATTAATAGGTAACATACTCAAACCAGGTGAAAGAGAATTAGTGGATGATATAATGGCAATGACCAAAGAGGGAGGTGGGATGGATCCCACCATTTTGGCTACATTTCCCTTGAAAAAAATTTTTTTTAATTCATACCCTCTTCCCTATCTTGTTAGATTTGGAGAAAAGAAGGCTCAACCAGCACAGAAGAAGAGGGGCCAAGTGTTTGAAGGCTGTTGTGATGAGAAGGGCTCTGCTGGGCCCAGCCTACTACATTTAACTAGATGAGCGGGTAACTCAGCAAGTCTCTTCTGCTGCCTGACCTCCCCTGGGGCCATGGGGCCCATCAGAGATATTCCATAGGCAGATGTCAGCTTGCATCACCTCCTCCCAGGGGCTTCTGGCCCTGTGGGAATGTGTTCACAATGTCCAATTCTCCAAGAGAAATATAAGGAGGAGTGTCCAGTGTCCTGTGGACCCTTCTCTCACAGCTATCTGCTATCCTTGCTCTCACCTCTAATACCCTCTAAAGCAGCTCAAACCAGATACAGGAGAAGCAGAGAGTGAAAGAGCAAACCAAACTCCTCCCAGTGGTGTGCTGGTAAATGGTTTACATAGTTTACAACAGGCTGGAAGGGATCGTGGAGGGGAAGCCCTGATTTGTATAAACACTCCCACCGTGGTCAGTTTCAAGCTACGACATGATGCCACAGAAGTGGAGTTGGAAAAAGTGTTCAGTAGCACCATACAAATACAAAATATAAAATAATGTGCAAGACAGAGATAATAGTAAATTTAGTCAAAGAATTTGGAAGTAGTGAGTATTTTGAGGATTTGTTACCTTTATGTTTAATATAATTTATTATACATTTAAACAGTTTGGTTTCCAATCATGGCTTTGTTTGATAACCACTGAAAAGTGGACACTTGGCTATTGAAAGCCAGCTTGAGCCAGTTCCAGTACATCACAGTCCAGCCAGGGGACAGGAAGGAAGCAGAAGGTGTGTCAGTGATTCTCAGCATGTCAATGTAAGGCACCCCATTTGACCACCTTCCTCCTTCTGTGCCCCTCATCCCTTACACAAAGTGCAGAACTAAGGGGCTATTTCTCAGGTCAGAGAGAACACAAGAGATTCACAATAAAGCCCACTTTGCAGTCACTGCTATCTCCTCCCTGTAAGGAGGCAACAATGACAGTAGGGAACATGCAAACATGTACCTGAGGAAGCAGATCTGGGAGATTTTTGGTTTCTGTTCAGCCTGACATGTGTGAGAGCTTCCACATGTTGGCTCCCAGACTGGCTTCCACAGGCCTTGGCTCTGAAAGTCCATCTATATCCAGGCCTTTGCCCGGTAATCCTAGGGCAGCCCTCCCAGCAGCTGCCCAACTGCTGCCCCTCAGATCTCTGCTCCTTTTTAACCCACCTCAGGCTTTTGTCCTTCTCTGTAGCTGCCTTTGCCTTCTCTACAGGTCCTGTATTTGTCCTCTCAGGCCCACCCCATGCAGGCTGCAGCTCCCCTCTCCCCTTCTGCCCCACAGAAGCTCCCAGCCTTTCAGCTGTGAGGGTTTTCCTGCCTAGGGAATAGACACCAGAGCCACCACCATGGGAAAACATACGGCTTGAGAAATCCTGCTAGCTTCCACAGACTTCCAGCAGCTCTCTACTTCCTAGGGAGAGAGTTGACATCCAGACACCTGGCAAATACCAGAGCTCGAAAGTGGCAGCAGTGGGAGGAAAAAATCAATAGTTCCTTGAGTTGGGGGACATGCTAGTCAACTGGCAAGGGCAGGGAGTAGGTCTTGCCCCAGAACTCACCAGTCCCCACAATGGGGCCTATGGCAGCCTGTCAAGTGGTGGCCCCAGGGATGCAGAGCTATGTGGGAGTACATGCTGCTGGCACCAGGAGAGCCCCAAAATCTCAGTTGTCAGATGAGTAAAGGTTTGTTTTTCCCCTGACCAGAGGTTTTGCTTCTGTTGCTAGCATTGTGCTTTAATTGCAAAGAAGTTATTCATCATTCTGGACTGGTGGAGAATTTGCTGGGCTTACCAGGAATAGGCTGGCCAGGTTTCTTGCACTTGCTCAGGCCTATAGCAAGATAGGGTCCTCAGAGACTCTCTTTTTGTCTTGTACCTAGGAAAAGTAAGCAAATTGCATATAATTTCATACGAACTGTATGCTATGCCCTTCACAAATACCATTAAACACTCTCATGACTCCTCTCTGATCTTTGCTGTCCACAGATGGGCTGACATGTGGAGTAGGGCTAGTGAGGGTATGGAGCTTGCCAACATCTTAACTATCACCTGGCTGTTGCCAGATATCTCCAACTCTGTGCCAATGGAAAATGTTGAAAGTTCCTTTTAACTCAGTACGTGAAATTGATTGAAGGCCCAAGTTTGCTTTTGGAGTTCCCATGCTTCCACCCCAAAGCTTGCCCTTGGTGTGTGCCTCCATTCTGTTCTCTACTCTCTTTTCCATTTTGGCCATGCCCCTTCACAGGCAGTATTCCTCCCCAATATCTCTCAGGCTGAACCTTCTGTCCAGATTGCTCAGGATCACCCAAATCTCGTTCAGAATATCTGATACCGCAAATCTCTTTCCACTCTCGAAATAACTGTGCTAAACAGCTGGGCTTTTCTTCTGCATTTCCAATGGAACTCTTCACCCTAAAGAGTAGGTGGCAACATAACCTGCCTGAAGTCTCTCAGAACTGAAGAAAAGAATCTGGAATTAGGAAGTAAGGAGGGCATTCCTCTGCTCCTCACACCCTGCCCACCCCTTGGGGTCAGACCCATGTTTGAGGAGAGCAGCCAACCATGAACCCACTTTTCCCAGTACATGAGTCCTTTCTCCCCATTCCAAGTTTCTCAGGCAGGAAGGAACTCTCCTGAGAAATCTTCTCCGCTTAGATCCCATTTTGGTCATTGTGGAGACAAGGGTCTCATGAACTAGAGCCATGTTCTAGCTGGAAGGAAGCCCAGGACAGTTGGCCTATTATAGAAGAAACAGAGAAAAGTGACTGGAAGGTCCCATCAAGGCCTGCCACAGCTGAGGGCAAAGTTCACACAGAGAACACTCGTTCTGCTTCCTCCCCCACTTTCTCTTCAAAAGTAGAAGATAAAATAATACTTTTGTCTGAACCTAAACTTTTTTTTTTTTTTAAGTTTAATGTTGTCTATGATGACTGGGATCCTAAATGTCGGAAAACTTTCAATTTTTCCTTGCTGTTTTTTAATATAATGGAAAGCAGACCATTTAGTTGCATTATAGAAATCATTGAAGCACTGGCAGGAGTGATGTGATAACGAAATCACACAGTGGTGAGTAAGACCCAGGGTGAGATTGCCCAAGCAACACAGTACAAGAATGACTGAAATGTTTGCACACTTCTTAATTTAATGTCTCAGCTTTAATGTTTGCATTTCTTGGTGTTTTTGCCAGGAAAAGTCTCTAACATGTCATCATTTACAGAGAAGAGTAATATTTTAGCAACATGAAAAAAATGTAAGTCAGTACATGAGACTAACCATCAGCATTTAGTTAGGGTTCTTATCCCGAAGAAAAGCAGCATTGGAGCCCTGGGCTGAATCACATCTCCATGCTTCTCAGCAAGACTGGAATTGAACAAAGGGATCCAGCCAGGTTTCAAAGAGGGACTTGCTTATTTGCTTGAGATTTATGGTTGGTCAGAGAAAATGTTTTCTAAAGAGTAAATGCTCCCTTCTAGTCTATATAATCTGACCATCAGATGATGGAAGATGGAGGGAATTAGCACTTACTCTAGATTCTGGTGTTCAGAGGGTGCTTAGTCATTTGGGGGAGGGGGAGTGGGTTTTCTTTAGGGCCTGCAATGCTCCAGTTTTGCAAATGTAACCCTTGAACTGTCTTTGAAAAAAAAAATCTTAAGTGTATTATACTATTTTCATTAATATAAGATATAATTGATTGAGGTTATAGGGTAAATGATGGAAAATCTCCCATGAAGTCAATAATCTATCAAGAAGTTAATCCTTCTTAATTAATTAAATATGCCATTCATTTGGTAAACAATTTGCCACAAAGCACCACACCAGGTGCTGTGGGAGATGGGGAGACAGAGATATTTGGTATCTCCCCAATGAATGGTGTGTCCCACAGGTGGGGGATACAGGTAGTGTGAGGAGTGTTTTAGATGGTGCAGTGACGGAGATTTTTATTTCAATCATTATTATTTACTTTATTTTTTTAAAAATTATTTATTTATTTGTCAGAGAGAGAGAGGGAGTCCAAGCTGGGGGAGTGTCAGGCAGAGGGAGAAACAGGCTCCTTGCTGAGCAGGGAGTCTGACGCCAGACTCTATCCCAGGCTGGGATCATGACCTGAGCCAAAAGCAGAGGCTCAACCAAACAAGCCACCCAGGCATCCCATTAATCTTTATTATTTAATTTAAATGGATATTGGAAAATGGATTTACAACAAGCACACCAACTCTCTGTCTTTTGCCGATTTTTATTGATTGCAATGATGCTAAAATAGACATTTAAATTTGAAAAGTGAGTCTACTTAAAAATTTTAAGAAAATAACAATATTTTAAAACACATTTTGAGAAGTCAAATTTTAAATAGATATTGAATGAATAAATAATATTTATCATAAATTTTAATTAGGTAATATATAAAAATCATAAAAGTTTGAATGCAATATGTGACTGTAACTTAGGAAACACTGAAATAAGCTCCTTCTCTACTCTTAAAGGAGCTTATAATAAATACTTAAAATAATAAATAAATAAATAAATACATAAAAATAAATGCTTAAAATAATAATAATAGCTAATAGTTCCATAGCACTAACTATGCCACAGACATTATTCTTGGCACTTTGTTTATTTTACAGAATAAATTGAAAGACAGATAGTGGTATAGCAGGAAGGTGGAGTACCTGGCATAGGATGAGCTGGATTTGTGTGCTTTCCCTGACACCTGTTAGCCATGAAACTTTAACAAGTTACTTACCTCCTGGCCTTCAGTTTCTCCTTTGATAAGATGATAAATACAATGTCTGTCCTCTAAGATTACTTCAAAGATCACATGAGCTGAGACATGTTAAAGCACTTAGTACCCAATAAATGATAATTTAAAGATATTTTAAACAGGGATTAGCTAGATCATAATGCACAATCTCAAATCCTTGGATTTTTCTCTTTCTGGAAGTCTTGGTGTTCTCTTTGCTTCTGGTCTCTTTCCCCATCTAAAGGGATGGGCTCCCATCTGTGGGACTCCTTTTGGTGAAGAAAGGTCAAAGGTCTTAGAAAGGTTTGATGCTGCTGGGCAGCTCCACCAGCCATGTGAACTGCGTAAACTGTCATCTCTCTGACTCAGTCCCTCAACTACAGCTTGGCATCAGAATTGACAGTTGAGGTTTTGAAATCAGAAAGATCTGGATCAGAATCCTGGCTTTGCTTCTTAGCAGTTCTTCAACATTAGGCTAATAACTTCAGGTTTCTGAGCCTCAGTTTCTTCACCTGAAAATGGGGATGAAAATAATTCCTTCTCAGAGGTCATCACTGACCACTCACACCCCTCGCTGATGAATATGCCTTGCTAACAGCACCTATGTAGTATGCTCCACTTCCTATCCCATGACGCCCTCAAGGCCAGGATGTTGTTCTGTTGAAGTTGTGTATCCCTGGAAACCAGAAGAGGGCAGTTTTGGTGGATGGTGGATCTTTAGGAGATATTTGTTGAATTAATAAATTTTTAAAATATGTTCTTCAGAAAGTAAGAAGTGTTTGAGAGGATGTGGAAAAAGTGGAACCCTTTTGAACTATTTGTAGGAATGTGAAATGATGCAGCCACCATTGAAAGTATGTAGGGTCTTCGGTAGGTTCTTCAAAAAATTTAAATGAAGAGTTGCCGTATGATTTAGTAATTCCACATATATCCCAAAGAATTGAAAGCAGGGTCTTGAACAGATATTTGTACCCTCATGTTCATAGCAGCATCATTCACATTGGCCAAAAGTTGGGAACAACCCAAATGTCCACCCACAGAAGGGCGAATGATAAACAAAATGTGGTATATACATGCGAAGCAATATTTAACCTTAAAGCAAGGAAAGCCTGACACATGCTACAACATGGATGAACCTTGAGGACAGTGAAATAAGCCAGTCACAAAAGGACAAAAACCGTATGACTCTACTTATACGAGGTACCTAGAATAGTCAAATTCAGAGACAGAAAGTAAAATGGGGGTTACTAGAGGCTGGGGGGGTGGGAAAGGAATATTTAATGAGTGCAGAGTTTCAGTTTTATAAGATGAAAAGAGTTCTGTGGTGGTGGTTGCACAATAATGTCAATGTACTTAGTACCATTGAATTATACACTTGAAAATGGAACATTTATTTTTTGTGACTTTTACCACCATTAAAAATATATATCAAGCTCTGGCGAGAGAAACAAAAGCAAAATTAAACGATTGGGACTACACCAAAATAAAAAGCTTTCATACAACAAAGGAAACAAAAAGGTAACCTATTGAATGAGAGATGATATTTGCAAATGATACAACTGATAAGAGGTTAATATCCAAAATATATAAAAAATTATACAACTCAACACCAACAAAAACCCCCCAAATAATCCAATTAAAAATGGGCAGAAGACCTGAATACACTTTTTTTCCAAAGAAGACATATAGATGGCTAATAGATACATGAAAAAATATTCAGCATCACCAATCATCAGGAAAATGCAAATTAAAACTGCAATGGGATATCATTTTACACCTATCAGAATGGTTAAAGTCGAAAACACAAGAAAAAACAAGTGTTAGTGAGGATGTAGAGAAAAAGGAATACTGGTACACTATTGGTGGGAATGCAAATTATGTAACCACTGTGGAAAACAGGAAGAAGTTTCTTCAAAAAATTAACAATGGAATTACCATACAATCCAGTAATTCCACTACTGGATATCTACCCAAAGAAAACAAAAAGGCTAATTTGAAAAGATATATGCATACCTATGTATATTCCAGCATCAATTACATTATATTAGCCAAGATATAAAAATAATTCAAGTGTCCATGGATAGAGGAATGGATAAAGAAATGTGATATATATATTCTAATATAGATATTATTGAATATTATATATTAATAAATATTATTCTGTCATGAAAAAGAATGAAATCTTGTCATTAGCAATGACATGGATGGGTCTAGAGGGTTAGGGTTAGGTTTAGTAAAATAAGTGAAATAAGTCAGAGAAAGACAAATGCCATATGATTTCACTCATGTGGAATTTAAGAAACAAAATCAATGACCAAATCAAGAAAAAAACCAGACCAACAAAAAACCAGACTCAAATACAAGGAACAAACTGGTGGTTACCAGAGAGGAGGAGGAGGTGGGGGTGGTGGTGAAATATATAAAGATTAAAAGTACACTTATCTTGATGAACACTGAGAAATGTACAGAATTGTTGACTCATTATATTGTACACCTGAAAGTAACAAAACACTGTATGTTAACTATATTGGAATGAATGAATGAATGAATGAATGAAGTTTACTTTTCCTTCTTGTTTTCAAGAAACCCCAAGCCTTGCCATTCATATGAAGGTAAACAGTGGAGCCAAAGGCAAAGTGTAGGGCCTAGAGGAGTAAATAGGATGGGGTTGATGGAGGGCAGTCTCCCCAGGAAGGGTGGGGATGGAGGTGAGAGAGGGCCACAGCCACAGCCAGGAAGCCAAGAAAGGATTCATCTTCAGTACTGTAGCAGGACGGGACATACCATTCATCTTGGAGAGAAGTTGAATAGGAGGGAAAAGACATCCAAGTGGAAATAGGCAAAAGAACTGAACCCCAGAGAGGGGTAAGGAAGAAAGAGTTCTCTCCTCTATCTCCTCCCAAGCCAGGGAGGAGCTTCCTGTGGCAGAGAAGGTCACTCAAATACTTTGTCCCCTGGAAAGACAATGAGCCTATGGGGTCCACTGGGGACCCCACACAGAAGTGTAAGAAAGGAAATACACACACAGGCACACATACACAAGTTTAAAGAAACAAAAACTTAGAAGAATTTCATTTTGTGCTTTTTTTTTCTTCCGATAACAAAATAAATGATCATTGAAGGAATTTTGGAAAATATACAAGAGACACAAGAAAATTTAAAAGGAAGATGTGGTGCATATATACTATGGAGTATTATGCTTCCATCAGAAAGGATGAATACCCAACTTTTGTATCAACATGGACAGGACTGGAAGAGATTATTCTGAGTGAAATAAGCCAAGCAGAGAGAGTCAATTATCATATGGTTTTGCTTATTTGTGGAGCATAAGGAATAACACGGAGGACATGGGGAGCAGGAGAGAAGGGAGTTGGGGGAAATTGGAGGGGGAGACGAACTATGAGAGACTGTGGACTCTGAGAAACAACCTGAGGGTTTTGGAGGGGAGGAGGGTGGGAGGTTGGGTGAGCCTGGTGGTGGGTATTATGGAGGGCATGTATTGCATGGAGCACTGGGTGCGGTGCATAAACAATGAATTCTGGAACACTGAAAAGAAATTGAAAAAATAAATAAAAAATTTTTTAAAAATTTAAAATTGCCATCACTCCACCATTTAAAAAAAAAATCTATCCTATTGTTTGGAAACCTCCTTTCTTTTCACTTATCAAAGTAACATACATTTTCTGTTATAAAGTACTTGTATGCCATACAAATTTTTAAATGGTTGTATAACATTTCATTCCATAGATGCCCCATCATTTAGGTAATACCCCTTGGGGCACTGTTGAACATATTAGGCAGATGCATGTGAGTTCATGCATCTGGGACCTACTAAGGGCCAGGTGCTGCTCCAGGTACTGGGTATACAATGATAAACCCAGGGTCTATCTTCAAGGGAAGCTAGGGAAGAAAAATTAATAAACAGGCAATTACAAAGAAGAATGGCCAGTGTTGTACTATAGATACAGCAGGTACAAATCTAAGTACATAGTGAAAATTTTTAAGAACTCTAATTCATATTTTCTTTTACAATGTAATTTTCATTTTAGCTTTTATTCCACTAGGACAATGAAAACTCGATGCCAATTCATTTTGTATCTCTCCTCTTTCCTTGAGTTGGTACTAAATTTGGCACTGCTTCTTTGACACCCAGGCAAGTGGTAGGGGGAGAAAGTGAGGAGGGGTTCTGGTCCTCAGTGTGATCTCCGGTCAAACTCATCCTGGGATGCATACCATCCAGTCTGATGGTCATTGGCCAAAACAGGCTACCATGGAGCTATCTTTCTGTCTCCCTCCCCGCCCCCCACCATTCCATAACCTGTGTTTCCTCACTGTTCTTTCAACAGACTTTTCTCAGGATTACTATTCCCTAAAGGCTTTCTCCAGGAGGCAGTGGATAGTTCTCCTTTATCAGGGAGCTGCTGAAGTTCCTACATTGATTTCTTATTCTTCTTTCCTGATGTTCTGAACATTTTTCTCTAATCTGGGTTGGGAGACCAGAAAGGGTGAATGGATTTATCTTGCTTAAATGCCCAGCTTCCTTGAGCACCCCCCTCCTTTTTTTGGTCCCCAGAAACAGTATCTTTAGAAGACAAATGCCAGGAGCAGAAACCAGGTTATTTTCTTTCTGCCCCGCAGCAGTGATGGCCTAACTGCTTGGGAATAGTCAAGGCAGGAGAGTGTACATAGTGGGGAACACTTTTCTCAATACTCCAACAACATGTTCCTTTACAGGGCCAATAGAAGGTACAAATAAAAAAGCTTCCTAATCTAGTCATGGAAGTTGAAGAAATGCTTCCAGAAAGAGAAGACATCATGGTTAAGACTTAGTAGAGAAAGAGGTGTTAGCCATGTGCCCAGGCAGCAGCAGGAGAAGTCTTCTGGGAGAGAGAAGAGAGGTGCCTTTGGGCACTGCAATAGTTCAGCAGAACTGGAATGTGAAATCAGAATGGGGGATGGCAAGAAATAAAGGTAGAGGTTTCAGATGTGTTGATTTTCTTCCAGATAAAGATTGCTATGGAAACCTGACTCAGAAAGAGAGGGAAAACAAAGGCAAAGGAAATTATATTTGCTGGAATGATTCTCTTTAAAGCCACCATCATGTCTAAGCCCATAAAAAAAAGGGGAAAGAACTGAGAATTATAATTTACCTAAAGTAGAGAATCAGTGAAGTTAATAAAATGTTCATAATTGGAACTACACCGATTCCAAACTTTTATAAGTCACTCAAGGATGAGGATAAAATGAACTTTACAATCGATTATGGCAGACAGATGGTCCAAACAAAGATGGCAGAGGAAATATTTAAAGACAGCCATCTGCCACAACATACTGTCAACCTAGCAGTAGCAGGGGTCACTGAAGTTGACCTGAAGGTCACTGAAGGATACCTACAGCACCCTGTAATTCATAACTCTGCTAATTCAGAAGATACCTATCTGCCTGAGTTAACTTAGGCATGGACTGTCCTAGAAAAAAAAATGAGATATTATGACCCTTGGAGTGTCTTTCCAGAGAGATGATGTAGAACTTGATGATGTTTTTTTCTGGCATCAATAAACACTGCCAGTGAACTTTATGTAAAAGTATTTATTTGTCAAAGTAATACTTGCTTTAAGGAAACTGAACCCAATACAGTGAAACTTCCACTGTGTAAAAAGAAGGGCTTGTAAACATTGGTACCTGAGGGAGGTGTGAAATTACTTAAACAAGTTTAATTGCTCAAAATCTCTTTGAAATTCTTTTTTAAACATAAAGAGTTGATATACTACTTGGAAAAATTTGCTTATAAATACTGACTCAAGTTCATCCTTACTTGTTGAGCAGATAGAGACCCAAAAAAACAGTACAATAGTTTATATTCCCACTAGCTCTATTTGATTACCACCTAAAAAATTCAAAATTATTCTAAGCTAGTATGCTGGGGCCCCTAGACACAGATTACATACACTTCTGACAGTTCCACAAAATCTTGGCTGCAAGGTATTTTAACATCACAACCTGCAACCCTGTCCTTCTAGTGTTCCCACTAGACTTGTGAGCAGTTGATAGGCTCTTTTACTACACAGTTTTATGTTATATTTCACATTCCGGATGCTGGTTAACCTATATCCCCTCCTCTTTAACAGCAGTGGCAAAATCAAAGAAACTATGAATATAAAAGGAAACATTAACAATTTCCTTGGGTCTACTAGGCCTTTTAAAACACACAAGGGAGAAGAAGGAAAGGATTGTTCAATACTCTGCTTAGATGTGTTTCCATGCACTGAGAAACTGCCCTATGCTGGGACAAGTTTTGCTATTTTTTTTAAAAACTAGCAGAGCACTTTGAGATCTGATTTTACAGACGCATATGACAACCAGGAAGGAAGCAGGCTGCCGAAGCAGCCTCTCTGAAAGAACACAACAGAAGGAGGAAGTATTTTAAAAGCTATCAAGATGAGTGTTTAATAACACACACAGCTCATAACAAATTACTTTTTTAAAAAGTCTTTATTTAACAACTACATAAAACACCAGATTATCACGAATATCAATCTGTTTTGAAAAGCAATTTACAGCAAAAATTCATGACATTATGTACAATCATTTTCTACAGAATGATCTGCCTAGTTCTCTAGACACCCTTGTCTGGGAGGCCTAGAAGCAAGATGGAGCCAACATAGCTATGGATTGAAGCCAAGGAAGCTGCCTGGTCCTAGCCACTTATCTGGATGGGGTGCAGGAAATGAATCCCACTACCCATTAAGTTCCTTCCATCTCAGACTGTAAAGCAAAACAGGAGTTTATATTGGAGGAGGCCTGCTGGAATTTTTGGTTCTTGTCCACATCCTATCTTTCTTTTCCCTCACTTCAACTACACTTCTCCTACATTCTCTCCTGAAAGCAGTGAAAATAAATACCAGGAAAATTGACCTTCACTGCATTCATGTGACAAGCTATTTGACACCAGTTAACAAGAGATGGATGAGACCCACCTATG
The DNA here is from genome assembly GCF_963455335.1 of Martes martes. Classification (NCBI taxonomy): domain Eukaryota; kingdom Metazoa; phylum Chordata; class Mammalia; order Carnivora; family Mustelidae; genus Martes; species Martes martes. The sequence continues at coordinate 122,948,995 of NC_137893.1, read as the reverse complement.
TTGACACGGATCAATCTCAAAGATGGAGCTATGAGAAGAGTAAGTTGTAGAACAATGCATATGGCAGGACAGCCCTAATGCAATCTTTGAATAGATGCCAGTCTACTATAAACTAGGGAGATATATAGTAAAAATATAGACTTTAAGGAAGCTCACCACTTCTAGAAAAATATGTACCTGTGGAGAAAGGGGAGAAATGTGATCAAAGAGGAATGAAAGGTGGTTTGGCCAAATATATATATATATATATATATTTGCTAGAAAAAAAATTGATAATCACTGGTACAGCCAATACAGGAGCAAGTCTTCTCTTGGGATGCATGTGCACCTGTTGTTCAGCTTCTCAGGCAAAAGCCCATGCCAGACCCTGCCCCAAGACTCCTACACATAGTGACATGCAAAGAAAACCTTGCTCATACCCTAGCCCAGTGTGTGCCTTTTTATAAACACAAACCTGGGCATATCTGTGCTTTGGTGATAACCATATTGTCGTGTTGTTCGTTCCATGCAGAATTTTAAACTTTATGTCCCAGTGGAGCAGAGTCTTCCTAGCTTAAAGGCAACAGTCTTGCTGGACTCTCAATAGGGCTCCTAACTCTCCGGTTTTGCCCGGAACTGAGGAGGTTCCAAGGTTTGGGTTTGAAATGGGTTGGTCACCCTGGTTTTTACAGTGTTCCAGAAGACATCAACTACTGCCCACTGTTTATTAAATACACAGAACAAGAAACAAAACATTAGTACATGCACCTGTGAGACTTAAACAGTTTTTAACCTTGCCATCTGAAGCTTTTTAGCATAATAAATGCCTGAAGTCCTCTATAGTATCTTCCATTGACTACAAACTAAATTCTACTTTATCAAGTTAAGGAATGAGGCAATCATTCATTTTCAAAGTCCTGAGACAGCTGTCAGGATTCTTTACCCTGATTATTTAATAATTCATTCATTAACACAGTCTGGATTTCTCCAAATTAAAAAAAAAAAAAAGTCAAAGTAGATGGGACTAAAGAAGAGAAAGTGGAAAGTGGCCCAAGTCAAGAGTATTTTCCAGAAAATGTAACTCCAGTGTTAAAGCAGATTAATATTAAGAAAGAAAGAAGAAAGAAAAGAATTCACAACAATAGAAATCAAGCATCTACTTTGAGAATTCAGAAGACACAGCACCCCTGGGACTGATAACAGAGAACTTCTCTGAAGCGCTGGTGTGGGGTTAAATATTCTCCAGGGAAGAGGGCCACATACACTGGGGCCTGTGTCACAGTTGTTCCTAATTTTGTTTTCAATTCCCCCTGAGGATAATATATCCTAAAATACTTTGCATCTATAAGATGTATAAATTACTGCAATTCACAAAATATAATCTGCTGTCCATGTGTATTCCCTTTTAGCTGCTGATGAAATTCCTTAAACTGTGCTATGGACTGCATGGTGGTGGAGTTCTGTAACGAAAATGCCTCTAAAAAGAGTGAGGTAAATCTGTGTTGTTAGGTTAAGAGAGCACTGCATAAAAGTGGTTGCAAGGTGATACTATAAGGTTTTTTTGAGCTGATGTATATCTATAGAGAAACTATTGGAAGAATAAGTCAAACTGTTCTTGTGGATATTTTAAGGGAGCAGGATTTGGGCTGGAAAAAAGAAAGAGGATGTTGCTTCATTTTTGCCTGTCTATATTTACATTTTCTGTAGTTAATATGTATTATGTTATTAAAAACTCTTTGGGGTTCCTGGGTGGCTCAGTCAGTTAAGCATCTGCCTTGGGCTCAGGTCATGATCCTGGGGTCCTGGGATCAGTCCCACATTGGACTCCTTGCTCAGCGGGGAGTCTGCTTCTCCTTTTCCCTCTGCCCCTCTTCCCTGCCCATGCTCTCTCTCTCTCACTTGCACGCTCTCTCTCTCTCAAGTAAATAAATAAAATCTTTGGGGAAAAAAAAACCCTCCTTTTAAAAGTTAAAAAAAATGACATTTCCATGCTTAATTGCTTACTAAACTGGATAAAGGCTAAATATAATCTGTCTAATGCAAGGAATACAGTTTGTTGAATGAATTTTAAAATATAGATTAGAAGAAGAGTGGCATATATTTGAAAACTACTAAGTCTTTTGCTGTGCCTGAAAGTAATAGCAGTTTTTTTGTAGTATATAAAAATATCAGTTGCCAGCATCAGTCTCAACATCTGTACTTTTCCAAAACAATCAACTAGGAAGTGATCGGGTTTACTTAAGCATGTGGAGATCTTAGTGATTCTATAAAAAGATGTATTTGGAAAAAGCCCCGTAATTTTAAGGCCCTGTCAAACCATATTGGCATGAGGAAGCATATAATATACAAAATAAGCAAAAACAGCGCACTGAGTCTGCAGTTATGCAATCAGTGAAATCCTGTCATCATCTTTCCTAACAGAGTTCACCAAATTGAAAAGCATCGGCTCCTCCTCTTTAGTGTTGTCATGGATAACTAACTGATAGCCAAACAAAACAAACAGGGTAAGAGGGGAAATGTCACCGAGTTTCAAAAATACATCTTTAGTACTTGGATTGTTGATCTTTTTTTTCTTTTTTGAGAAAAAAGCTTTAGCAATAATTTCTACAGAATGAGAAACAAAAAGAAAAACAAAAAATATCTTAAGCAGTCATTACAAGATTGTAGAACTGACAAAAATATACTAATCAAGTGTAGCCCTAATGCTTTCTGGTTCCAGAAAATACAACTGGCTCCCAGGGGCACCCAAGGAAAGAGAGCAAAGAGGGGGGCAGTGAGAGACAGGGCAGGGAAGTCCATGCTGGGGTGAGACCCAGGCCGGGGAGGGATGATCAGCCACCCCAAAGCTGGAGGCACTGTGGTCGAACCTCAGTCAAAGATTCTCTTTCTAACAGCAAGTATTTTCTACAAGAGCAACATCTTCTATGTGCATTAATACATTTCTTTTGCGGGCAGAGTCACTTCAAATTTAGATATTATTTCCCTGAGAAATAGTACAACACTTACGTGCTTTTATCCATCTAGTTAGTGGTCAATACTGAAACACAAGTTTTCTCAATTTTCAAGCAAAAAATAATACACATCAAATTAAAGATAGCATTTAAGTAAATGTAAACACACCCTTTGGTCAATTTTCACAGTAATCATCAACGATGGCAGTCTGTGGAAGACCCTGAAAACCATTCTTCCTTTTTGCATAAGCCCATCTGTCAATTAGATGGAGCTGGCCTTTTTACCCACATTCTTGCTGAGGTTCTCCTCAAGTGTTGAATTGAAGCCCCAATTTCCAAGTTTCTCAAAAGAAGAAGAGGGATTTCAACCAGCTTTTCCTGTCAAAGTCAGATATTTACAATGAAACAAAATCACTTGTCTTGACATTTTTCATTCTTGAATGGACGAGTGGCGAATAGATCTGTGATAATCCTCTGGACTGTTAATGTGTTCAGGTAAATCATAGCCCCTCAGGAAATGTCCACTGTTTTGCTGAGCAAAATAATATAGTTGTCTGGCTAGTAGAGGTTCGACCTTTAATAAGAGATTTTAAAAAGATATTATTGAAATATTCTTTTTAACATCCTGTAATTGGCTCATCATTAAATAACTCAGTATCTGAAGATATGGTAAAGTTAAATCCAAAATTAGGTGCTACACAAATCAAAACATTCTGAAGAAGTAATATTTTGTTAACTCTTACATACACCATAACCTATAAATAGATGCTACTTAATTCTGAGTTTTTACTCTAGTTAAAGTCAAAGATGGTGCTTTCAAATTAATAGCTAAACATAAAATTTATGTTTAAGCATAAGCAAAGCAGGTAAAATGACAAAATTAAAAGGAAGTTTGAGGTGATTAATGAAGTTTGAGGTAACTCAGAATAATTTAGGCCAATAAATTTTTCTATAACCACCATTTGACAAGGATGAGGGTATAAATCCTGAACAATTTACAATTCTTGGATGACCTAGATAATCTGTATAAGATAAAGGAAAAAGAAAGGAGCAAAATCTATACAAACAACAACACTGTTATTATGGGGAAAAAGATTGATTCTTCTAGTTTGGTGATTTATGTGTTCATATTCACTAAAACAATTCAGCTTTCAGAATTTTCCTTAATTTACAGCATCTAAGAAAATTGAATACTTTGTTAATTAATTCTGCTATTAAATTGAGCTGCTGTTATTTGATATATAGAAACTTAAGCATAATTCATATGAAATACTTGAAATAAATTAAATCCATAATAAAAAGAAGTAGGAACTCTTGGGTGTACACATACTCATTTTTCTTTTCCATCCCAGACAACTCAATTCCAGGGACCCTTGCTTGAGGAACACATAGTTGCCTAACCCAGTGGAGGGCTAGTGCACCCAGCAAACCCTTAAAATCAGACTGATGCAGGGGGTTTTCACCAGATTTTGAAACATTATTTATCAATACCAAGTTTACTTGGTCATTTAATAACCCTAGCTGTTAATAAGATATCAATTATTATATCAATTACTAGAGATAATTCATGAAAAAGCTCTAAAGTCTACAGGACTATATTTTTGTTGGTTGGTTGTTTGGTTTTTGATTTTACAATCAAGAGGGGGTACTGTGTGTTTAAAATTAGATAGTGTTTTATTTCAGTTGTCGATAAAAAAACATTATGAGAACTAAAATATGGCCTGAATGTTTCTATTATTGGGTGTATATATATATATTTTATCTGTTACTGCTTATTGTCTGGGCTCATTAATAATTCTTTTTTTTAATTCTTTTTTTTTAAGATTTTATTTATTTATTTGACAGACAGAGATCACAAGTAGGCAGAGAGGCAGGCAGAGAGAGAAAGGGAAGCAGGCTCCCTGCTGAGCAGAGAGCCTGATGCGGGGTTCGATACCAGGACCCTGAGATCAAGAGGCTTTAACCCACTGAGCCACCCAGGTGTCCCGGGCTCATTAATAATTTTTGAATGTATGTAGCAATGTAAAGTTTTCAAATTCAAAATCTTGTGTATTCAAAACTCTGTTTTTTGTGACAAATTTATTCCAAATGACCCTATTATAAACTCTGCTAGAGAACATTGATCTACTTAAATTCGTTGACAGAGTTAGCCTCCTCCAAATAACATAGGACTCTTGGTTTCCATTAGTTAAATAATTTCTAAAAATCCAGAAATAAAAGAGGATTTGGAAAAAATTGGAGGAAACTGCAAAATACTTAAGTCAATGGACAGCTTCCCATTTGGGAAAAGCTTCTCCATCAAGTAAAGATCAGCTAGACAGCATTTTAAAAACAATATTAAACATGGAGAATTTTAAAGGGAAACTTTTTATTGCTAGTCCTTTTAAATCCTCATAAAATGGGAATAGGACAATATCTTGATTGATATACAAGATGGGAAGAAGGAAACCCAAGATTGCAGGTTTGTGATGAGTAAACCTCTAGGGCTGGGAAAAACATGTGGATCCCTGAGCTGTGCTTCCTGCACCATTCACTGGGCCATGTTTTTTCCCTCACAATTTTCCTGTCACTTGACATATAGTTTTCATTTGAGACTTTTCTAACTGGGACACTGCCCTTGTTGAAAAACAGGGAAAGCCAATCATTTGAATGTGACTAAATACCCACGTGAGCAGTGATGAGCTTCCTTTGCCTCTGAGGATCTGGAAACTCTTCTCCGAAGCACAGAGTTACCTGGAATCTTGGCAGAGGACGGCCATGGTGAGCAAAAGCTTGCAACTCTGGAGAAGCCCCAGAAAAAAAACAAAATAAAAAACAAACAACAAAAAAAAACTGATCAGAAACCATCATTGAACATGCCAGGTTAAAGAGGAAGCAAAACTAAAATAGGAGTGAGTATTTTTCATTTCTCTAAGTTGGGTTCATAATTTATAGACCCCAGATATGGAATTGCATGTACGTGTTCATAGGTGTGCTTTTCCTGAGAGAGCTCCAGGTTTCACTCGATTCTTTTTTTTTTCTTAAATTTTATGTATTTATTTGAGAGAGAGAGAGAGAATGGGAGAGAAAGTTCGAGCAGGGAGAAGGAGAAGGAGAAGCAGGCTCCTCACTGAGCAGGGAGGCTGACACAGGGCTCAATCCTGGGACCCAAAGTGAAGGCAGATGCTTAATCAACTGAGCCACCCAGGAGCCCCTCACTCGATTCTTTAAGGGAAATATGGCCTGCAGATTAAGAAACCTTCATTTGCAGCACTGGACCCATGAGAGTGCAAAGGGTAGCAGAAAGGAGTGAAGGATGAAGAAAAAGGAAAAGAAATGTAGCCATGTTGAGGCAAAAGAATAATTTATACTAAGGAGAAATTGTATTTATTTAAAAAATAAAAATTGTCTGATTACTTAAAAATGTCATCTCAAAATTGCTGAGCCATCATAATCCAATATCTGTGCCACTCAGGACCTCTCCATGATTCAGGCATCTCTGAAAATGCTTTACTGTTATCTTGGGGACTGAGCACCAGTGATGGGCAGCTGTCTTCTCCTTGGCACTAAGCCTAAACTGTGGGACTTTGAGCTGACTTCTTGCCCATCTTCTGGGACAGATTTGAAATGAAAAATGTAGTGATGAGACACTAAGGGCCCCACTTTTGTGGATATGTATATCCTGAAGACACCACTCTTACTCTAAGGATGTAGAACAAAGACTGTTGGAAAGACACATGTGCAATCCCTGACATTGATCCATGTTGCTTTGCCCATATTCAAGATGACTCTTAAGCCTCTTAGCTGCTCCTATTCTTTCCTTTCCACCAGAGTTAAATGTTGTGTCCCCAAGAGAAACACACATGGTTGTTGCTACAACTTCTGCAGAACAGTATGCACATGCATCTTGATCAGATATGCACCCTTGGGCTTTGCCTTTAGGGGCTGTCCCTAGTAGTTTGCAAATCCTGAATGGGGAGATATCAAAGATCTTCACTGTTCTCTTCAACCGAAGAAAAGTTTCTAACTAACTCACTGGACTGTTTGACTTCCTGCTTCTTTTTTTTTTCTTCCAGAATTCAAATCAAACCTAACTGACTTAGTCAGAATGTGTAAAAGGCGTTCACACTACTGAGGTCTGAGACTACACCTACCCAAGCTAATCAGAGTGGCGAGTTGGCACAATTCTCCGAAAAAGTCATGTCTCAAATGCTTGATAACATGAGAACATTCTGTGGGAATCCTTGATTATGCAGAAGCTGGTCTACACAGCAGCAATTTTTAAGTTCACAGGTTCCTCCTTGAACCTCAGTGAATACTTCAAGGTAAGAGGTGGCAATGAGCAAAAAGCACAGCGCATGGTTACAGGGGAAGAAAAAAAACAACTCTTGCTCAAAGACAAATACTAAATTCTAGGCAAGTGAATTCACAACCTACAGATGTTCACAGCTTGTGCATCACGCCTTTCTGCTTCTTGCCTGTATCCAGCTCTCAGCGACTGTGACTCAAAGAGTACTTATAGCCTACTTAGAATGGTAGGATTCGAACTTCCTAAAACATACATGGTAAGGAAAAATCACAGAAGCAAGTGTCATTCCTCTCGGATACCTTAACTAAAGCCCAACCCTGCGGCTCTGAATCCAAAGAGACCAAGATTCACAGTCTCTGAGCTGATCCAACCAACCCCTCCCACCCCCGCATTGACTCTTTCAGACCCTTTTGCATACTTAAGAGGTGCAGACAAGATGTCCCTCAGTAGCTCCTGAGACTCTTCCTTGGGTTCCCACCATGACTGCCATACTGGACCCCAGGATGGACAAAACAGTCGTGGCACAGATTTGGAGGCAGTTTTGCAGCTCAGAGGGAGAAAGGGGTGTTCAGGCCCAATTGCCTTTCTCACTCTGGTGCTGCCTTGGGGAACCAGAGGCTCAGTTCTCCCCCTTCCTCTTGTTATACATCTTAGTCAAGGGTTAGTCATGTAGGGACATATTTGTTTTGGGGCATCAAAAGAGAATTTGGATGTGCCTACATGAATTTGGGCAACTTAAACCCAAAAGGCTAAGCAAATGTCAACAATGTCAAAGCACATAGATGCTTCATATTTTTATTTTAAATAAATTGAATCAGGAAGCATATTCAGGGAAAGCAGAGGCACATGAAAACCCAAAGACACAGGGTGTTACTGAAGGGGCACTTATAAAGAATAGCTTAAGGATAAGGTACAGAATAAGGGACAGAAAGCATTGGCAGTTAGCTGACAGAACAGCTTTCTCCCTCCAAAGAGGCATCATCAATATAGATAGCTAAATTAGTATTCTGGATGAAGCTGCAACAATACTGTGGCCAGTGGTTTCACAAAAGCCAGTCTGGGGCTAATTTAATTGTCATGAAATCAAAACTAGAAAAACAAAACTTACTGGTTTTAGAAAATATTATTTGAAACACATCATAGAGATAACTCAGAGCTTTCTCAAAAATTTCCCCTTTGCAAAATTGGTTCCACATACTCTATACTTAGTCCCACCTGCTGGAGGGCATATGCATAGGGATAACACATCACATAACCAAGAAAGTTAACAATACACTTCTAACCTTTATGATTTTCCTAGGAACCCTAAAAAAGCTGAACTATCAGCAGACATGTTTGCTGAGATCATACTGCCAATAAAGTGTGAACCTTTTTAGTCTGTGACTATTTGTTGAATACCAAATTTCAAGTTATCAGCCTGAACCACAATCCCCTTAACCAATCTCTCTCCTCTTCACACCCCTTTGTTGCTGGAGAGGACCAGGTGGCAGAGGCAGAGGTGAGAGATGAACAAACAAAAAACCTATTCTCAGGTCATGCCAGGTCAGCTCAGGGGTTAATAGAAGGAAGACCTCTGTCTGGGATGGGAGTGACCTTCTGTTTCGACCATGGTGGCAGGGTGTTGCCCCCTCCATTCTGTCTCTTAGGCTCACAGGTGTGGGATGCTCCTTTCTAATAGATCACTTGGTGCATTACCTGCTAAAAATTGCTGTGTGTCAAAGAGCTTGCAAGTCTGGTCCCTCTCCAGTTTATTGGGTCGGTCACTGCAGAGTGCCAGAGGCCCATCCCAGTAGATCCTGCTCTGGCACAGTCTTTTGGCATAAAGACCGTCGGGGGCCATCCAGAGGACCACACCCCTTTCCAGGTGGCTCAGAAGTTTCTCGATGTTTTTCCTCTGGCCATTGTCTTCTGGGTAGGGGAAAAGGACCTGGTCCAGGTTACTGGCATCGTAGGTATGCCCATGGGAGATCCGACAGCCTTCTGGGCTAGACGTGGTCAGCTCTTTCACCAGGATCTCCCGGTAGTACAAGCAAATGTGGAGTCGACAGTCTGTAAACACAGATTTCAAGGTCAGTGCTAAGGGACCAAGGAGCATTGGCTATACATCAGGATGCCAAGCTATTCAACCAGAACATGTGTATTTGATGGGACACTGGTGTCCCAGGATACTCCATTAAAAGCAGAAAGTTCCAGGGTCAAGGAAGTGTAGGAAATGCTGCACACTCCCATCTCCCTCTGGGAGTCACAGACAGTAAAAGATATTAAGGAAATCCTGCAAGAAATTTATTTAATGTTGTCTAACTCAGCATTTTCCAAATTTGTGTGACCATGCATTTTTTTGTGGAGGGGGATCGCACCGTACATTAATTTTCTGCACAATATATTTGACTTGTATTAGAGAGCACCACTGGTTAAGAACTTTCTGTGTCATTGTTTTGGTGATAATGATAGTAGTCATGACAACAATTATGTCTAAAATAGTAAGTCATGTACCACTGAACAGAATTCATCTTTAAGCATGGCATTCAGTTTTAATTTTGGAGGAAATAAACCCTAAGTCTAATTTCTATTAGTAAAAAGAATATAACGGTGTTTCAAAAAATTAACAAAAATGCTTACCTAAGAAACTACCCTAAAATATCAATATGATTCCACTTACATAAAAAAAAAAATTATACATACAAGTGCACAGTGGTGATTTCTATGTGGTAGGAATATGATGTTTTATTTTCCATCTTTTCTTTTCTGATTGTCACATTAGTTTTTATGCTGTGTATGTATGTACTACTTGTGTAATAAAATCAATTCATGTGGAAAGAAAAGAATCAATGAAAAAAATGTTCTAAGGTTAAAGTCCCACTAGGCTTTCAAAATCTGCCTTGAAAATAACTATGCTTTTTAAAACATTTAACGAGATGAGTTCACTTATGAAATTTTTCTTCAGAATAGGACCCACAAACTGAAAGGACAACAAAGCTAGGTTTGCAAAGGGTCCCTTAACTGAAATGCAAAAGGGCTTCATGTATAGGCAATAGCTACCCACCCATAACTGTATGGGATTTAAAAATAAATGGGAATTACAGTTCTCCAACAAATATGCTCAAGGTCGATAATTAATTTGCATTATGCACACCAAAAAAAGAAACCCACAAAACCCTCTTATTCCTCAATGGCAGGTTTTGAGACTTAATCCACATCACTATCTCAATTCTCCACTTCAGTTTCTGCTGCTGTAAACACACTAGTGGAGAGCGAGCACAGACAGTATACTTTGATGACAGTGAGTGTTGGCCATTTGAGGTGACTTACAGGGCAGGTTTCATTTCATTTAATGTTATCAGAAATTATGAGGTCACAGTGACATAAATAGCTGTTTATTTCCTACTTTCCAGGCACCCACATAGGTCTTCAGTGTTTAAGAGAAGGGTTAGAAAGTTTCTAAAATTAAGCATGAGATTTCCATCTCAAAACATCTCCCCTCCATCATTTAGGAGCATCTAAGAAGAAAGGCAGCAGCCTCATTCAGAACTTCAGAACTGAAAAGAAATGGTGAACCTGGAAGCAAGAAAGTTACCCACAACTTTCTGAAACCTTCAGAATTTACTTCATACTTTTCTATCATTGATTTTTAAAAAGCCCAAGGGGCAAGGTCAGAATTCTGAGGCTAACTTAAGGTATTCATTTTTAATGTAATTACAAATCTCATTTTAAAACAACTCAAAATACTATCTAAAAAATAACTATATACACACCACATACGCTTAGTAAACCTTGAGGTGCCTTCCTTAAAACAGGTAAGATCTTTGAGCTTGCAGAGATTCTTCTAGAAATGAAACTTTAAAAATCAGCTCTAATCCAATTTTTTTGCAAAACCCATCGAATTTCAGAGGAAGACTGACTGCAAGGCTCACAACTTTTAGGCATATGAATGTGATAAAGAGAAAGGAGTCAGAACTCATGTTCCCAGGATGCCAGAGAGGAAGAACTATTTGTAGCTAAACCTGGAAGGATGATCAGCTTTTTAAAATGAGAAACCTTTGCATATTCTTCTAAGAAATTATGCTACATTGTGAGGATGTTGGCTGAAGGGGGGTGGATCCCTGATATATAAAGCTGAGGTGTTCACATTCTTGGAAATTCAGATAAATGTCAGTGGAAACCTTAAAATGACTCAGTTCAAACCAGCATTTAGAATTGGCATCAGAATCAAAAGCTAGCTTCCTAGTGCTAAATCTTCTAATGATGTTCCTCATTGATGGAAGTTGGGAGTCAGATTATGTCCATACCCACTCTAGTCCCCAGATGGAAGAAAGCCAATGTGCATGGTCTATGCTCAGGAATACCCCCCTCCCCAATCAAATATACCCAAAGGTGAGGGCTGATCCACAGCAGAAGCCAGCCTCCTGTGGGGGGCCTCTTGAAGGGAACACTGCACTCACCTGAGAGCGCCAAGGCTTCAGCAGACCTTATGCTTGGCTCTATGGGGATTCCAGGGGCCTGGGACTCAGGCGGGGCACAAGCATAAAAGGTTCCTGTCACCTGGCAACCTGCATTTGTAAATAAGAATCAGATGATGTCTAAACAGAGTGAGTCCCACGACGCATAGGAAGGTCTCCTCTCCCTGGGGGTGCACCAACTCTGGGAGGGAGGGGCCGAGTGCCCTCTAGAACTGACCGGTGACATTCTCAAGTGACAAAGACAAGTTGAAGTCCAATCATAAAAAACAAGATTGAAAGAGGAAGGAGACTTTTCATAGCTTTGGAAGGAAACTTGGAATAGTCCCTCTATAATTTTCTCTTTCTTTTTTTAAGTTAGTTAACAGCTTAATCACCTCACATAATTACCATTGTATGTGTTCATGTGTGTGCTATATAGTGGGAATATTTAGATCTACTCTCTTAGCAGTTTTAAATACAATAGAGTATTGCTAACTATAGTCACCATGTTGTGTTTAGATCTCCAGAACTTACTCAACTTTAATTGAAGTTTGAGCAACTTAGAGCAACATCCCTCCATGTTATCTGATAAACAGGATAACTTAGGCTCAGAGAGAGTCATCCTTGTTCACACCGCCAGTTCACAGTAGAGCTCAGGTCTACCTGAGTTCTGATGCCAAAGAGTCCAATTAATAACTTACAAATTGTTTAGTACACATTTATTTAGCTTTCTATTACTGGCTTCAGGAAGAAAATTGAACCATAGGTCTTGGCAGCATAATAGCTGTGTATCACAGTTATTACAACAGTAATAGAGAAAGAATATGTGATAAAACATAATTTTGGTGATTCTTCATTTAATGCCAACTATGCTTCAAAATATATCTACCTATTCCATATTTTTGTACAGTTTGAGGCATTGCCTTGTTAAAAAGGTTTAGTTCCATATAGCCTGATGCATTAGACTCAAGTCTGAATTTCAGAAACACCAGTTTAATGTTAGCGAACTCCTCCACTATGGAATGGAAAGCAACCTTTGTTGCAAATCACTCTTGAAAAGCTAATAAAATCAAATTCTGTGCTTTTTTGTAAACATGCCACTAAAAACAAATTTTAAATGACAGTATACTTCATCAATCCCATAAAGCCAAAGGTGACCCGAACATGATTAGAAAAACAGGAACTGACCAAATAGTGAAGAAACAAATATTCCTAGAAATACTGAAGGATCTGAGTCTTGACCCATCTCAGGATATCTATATAAATATCTAACTCAAAAGTCCTAGAAGTTTGTGTTTTCCTGTATTTGATACACTGTGTGAAGTCTTCTCTGCACTTAGCTAATTAATGCTTCCACTGAGTGATCTCATTTTGATGTCTGGGAAACTCCTATGAGCATGGGACCACATCTAATCCAGAGTGAACAAAGCTCTTTGGACCCCAACACCAGCACTAGTCACCTTACGGAGACTGTTTTCTTTTCTTAGTATTTATTCATTCCATTCTTACTACCACTTCTAATCCCCAAAATAACTATGATAGGCACACTATTTTTTTAAAGTAAACTCTACCCCCATGTGGGGCTCAGACTCATGACCCCAAGATCAAGAGTGGCATCTTCTACCAACTAAGACAACCAGATGCCCGCTGGGCACACTACTGTTTAAGAGAACTACACTAGCTCAATAATTTGCTGACATCCCAATAGAGGAAAGGCTTGAGCACAGCTATGTATGCCCATTTTGCAGATGTATAGAAAGAAACAGACCAGTGAGATTATCGGCCCTGTCAACATTAAGAGATAATCCAGGAGGGAAGACTGACAAAATCTATAACTTTTTGTCAAAGATTATTCAGGGAAATAAAAAATATTAACCTATCAAATGGATAATTAAAAAAAATATGGCCAACTAGTTTGACATCTGAGACCCTCTGTCTTAAATGAAAGAGATCTGAGGTTGAACTCCAGCCCCTCACTTTCACTGGGTAACTTTCAGCATTACTTACATTCTGTGAATTTGCCTTAAGGGGGGGGGCAGTTTTTAGTTGCCTAGGATGGATCTCTGTGATGTTTATTATTTTTATTTATTTACCTATTTTGAGATTAGTGTCCCCTTTATTTTTTTTCCTGTGGTGTTTATTTTTTTTTTTTTTAAAAGATTTTAATTCATTTACTTGAGACAGAGAGAGCGAGAGAGAAAGCGCACGAGTGGGGGGATGGGTTGCAGAGGGATGGGGAGAAGCAGACTCGTCACTGAGCAGGGAGCCTGATTCTCAATCCCAGGACCCTGGGGGATCCTTGGTGGATCCTGGGAACCATAACCTGAGCCAAAGGCAGACACTTAACTGTCTGAGCCACTCAGGTGCCTTTTTCTGTGATGTTTAAATAAGATCTCATGTAAGGCAGTTCCCAGCATAGATCCTGGCACAAGTAGGCCAGGTGTCAGTAAACATTGGAGTCCTTCCCCTGAGGACTTTAACTCTCTCCTTCACTGTACATGAGGTCTTTCCTAGCAGCTCTGAGAAGGACAGATCAGGAGAGACCAGGGCCCTTTGGCCAGGTTTGTTCTGTTGGGTGAGCCACAGGCCTAAAAACCAGCCCCAGCAAACTCCTTACCATTTTCTTTTTCTTTTTTAAATTAAATTAAATTTAATTTAATTTAATTTAATTTTTTCAGTGTTCCAAGATTCATTGTTTATGCACCACACCCAGTGCTCCATGCAATACGTGCCCTCCTTAATACCTACCACCAGGCTCACCTAACCCACCACCCCATCCCCTCCAAAACCCTCAGTTTGTTTCTCAGAGTCCACAGTCTCCCCCTCCGACTTCCCCCAACTCACTTGTCCTCTCCTTCTCCCCATGTCCTCCATGTTATTCCTTATGCTCCACAAGTAAGTGAAACCATATGATAATTGACTCTCTCTGCTTGATCATTTCACTCAGCATAATCTCTTCCACTCCTTACCATTTTCACAAGCTGGGCCTTGCCAGTGGTGGCTGCGGGATCCAAACGTCACAGGACATTGATACGGGATTTCTGGGTGGGGCTGATCAGGGACATACTCTCTCCAGCTTCGGTCATGGGGTGGCATCATGTAGTTATGAACCTGCTAAAGGAATATGAGGGAGCAGCTGAGATGAAAGGCAACCAGCTGGACAAAGTTCAATTGCTTGGTACTGGGAAAGGAGGGGGGCAGATTCTTTTATATTCAGACTCCTCACAGAATCTCTAATTTGGCTGAGAGCCAAATCATTTTACCATCTCAAAAGACTTTGGAATGAATAGCTCATCACACTAGGTGGAAAGTAGCCATAAAGAATCAAAAAGCACAATGAAGACAGTGTTATAAAGTAATGATTTGTGTAAAGCTTCATCATATGGTTAAACCTGGCACCAAAAGTACTGCAGGGAAATTTGCTTTCTTCTACCCACCAAAGTGAATAAAACAGAGCTGTAATTCACATGAGAAAAGTCTGAAGACATCAGCTGCCCTGTGGTTTCACATGATAAAGCACTACTTCCAAAATTTTCATCTTCCACAAAAGATCTGTTTCCCAGATTTCAGAATCAGTAGCATAGGTCCATGCTAACAGGCAGACACATCCACTTCTCCACTCCTTAAAACCAACACCTACAGTAACACCAGGCAGAAAGTGAGACATTCATCCAATGATTGGGGATTTGGGTTGGCTGATTGAGTAACAACAAAAACAAAGTGCTGCTGTTTTGTTTGTGTATTTTTCCTGGCATGTGGCTCTAGCCGGCTCATGTGGCCTCACGCATACCCAGCCTTCCCTTCTAGAAGCCCTGTGTCCTCCACCATACCTGAGCTGGGAGTGAGGTATAAGGAGACGTCATGGTGTAGGGGTGGCTCATGGTCATCTGTGGGTCCTCCAGGGTGAGCTGCTTTGCTCCTATGTGTTTGGGCAAGAGGCAAATGGCAAAGTGTGAAAAAAAGGAACTGTCTTAACTAAAAGTGAAATCTTAGAAAACACCTGAGAGTTTAATTCCTAGAATGCATAATGGTGTTGACAAATAAGGTACTTTTCTAGTAATTCCCATGGGCAATTACTTGTTCAGGTTATTAAACTGATTTCTACAAGGTCTGACCTATGTAAGACAGGTAGAGAAGGGAATGAAATGTGTGTGAATGCACTTTGTCACATAAAGGGCCCCACCCAGCAAGATGTTTCAGAAGTGAAGTCATCTGTATGGACTGCTTAAAATGCAGATTCTTGGGCTCTACTCTGACACACTGGTCAGAAACTTGGAAAGAGAGGATCTGAATTTCAATAAGCATCCCAGCTGACCAGAGTACACTCAAAAAGTTGACATTTTTATTACTATAAATAATAATATATGGATATATGTACACTTCTTTTCTACAGAATGGTTAATCATGAAACACTGTTAAGTAAAGATAAAACTCTGAACAAGTTTTCCATATTTTGTTTGAAAAATTTGGCCCATATCTTACACCAATAGAACTAACTGAAAAACACGTGCACACACATGCATGTGCAAACACCCACAGGTAGAGAGCTGGAATCTGAGAAATCAACCTATACCAATGCCACAAGAATTTCAATTTATGACCCTGAGAACTTGGGCAAAGAGCCTCGTGGGCTTGAACATGAGGCAGAAGGAAGGAAGTATAAAAGAAAAAGAGAAAAAGAAAAACAGACCCTCAGAATGAAATAAGGCCTGAAAACTGAAAATTGTCAGGCTGCCTATATTCTGTGACCCCAATCCAGTAAGCCCTACCTTTTTTTGCACCCTCAGGAACAATCCTGTATACTTTGTAGGGGTCTGAGATGTCCAGCTGGCTCCTCTCCACAAGTTCCTCGAAGTCATTGCTCTTGTTCAAAGCACACCGCAAACGTGTCTTCCAGGTAGGAGGGTCTGGCTTATCTATGCCTTCTCGAAACTTTCCTTTAAATAGTGCCCAAGCCTTGTGGGAAAGAAGAGGGGGAAAAAAGTTAAAATACAGGTCTTAAAAAAAAAAAAAAAGAGAACCTAAGCATAATATTTCTAAAGGAAAGAACAATGCTCAGTTGCCTCAGATTTCTACTGTTGCTCAAAACATGGGACAGAAATACACCAGGTCTCCTCCAGGTAAACTACTTTCCCCCTTGGACACTATCTTTGCTGAATTGAAGACAAACGGTTTGAGCATTCTCTAGGTATTTATAAGAGGTAGGTGAGATGTGGAGGGTCCCTGGAAAGGGGCCCTAATCACCCTCTCCCCTCACAGTGTCTGAAGTGAGTTCCCCTGGAACTAGGGGTGAGCTGCTACACATTGAGTACATCTGAATGGTCAGATACTCTGAGAGCAAATTCCAGAGGAAGTCCCCTGAGTCTGTTCTGCCTGCAGGTGGTGGGGCTGGGTCCTAAGGCACAGTTCATTGGGTAAACTGCTCTAGGGGAAAACAATCATCATACACACACACACACACACACACACACACCCCTAGAGAAAAATGTCTAGATACTTGGAAAGAGGGAATCAGACAGAAACAGATAGAAACACATATGGAAGGACCAAAGAGAGCTAGAAAGATAGAGAGACCGACAGAGAGGTAACTAAAGAAAAAAATATATATATCCAGAGAGAAAGACCTGCAGAGAAAAACAGTGAAACGGAGAAAGACAGACTAGTGAGAGGGACAGGAAAACAGAGACAGACTCAAGCACACCTAAGGGTGCTCACAGAAAAGAAACTGGGAGACAAAGAGAGACACATGTTGACAGTACAGAAAGATGCTCCGATGGAGGCAGAGGAACCCACATAAATGCAAACAGGAACCCTCAAGTCAGCGCTGCTCTCCCGGGGGCTGAGCCGCCAGACATTTATTTCCCTGCTGCTAGAGCCATCCGACTCCCTTGGTACTGCTCATGCCACACGTTCAGGATTGGTACCTGGTCCCCCGTTTCCAAAAACACTACAAAGGTTGAAACCTCTCTTCTTCTTTCCTAGCTTCTGCGGATTGCCACCTGATGCTCCCGGACCGCCCGCCCTGCGGGGCTCATCCCATCCCGTCCTTCCCGCGCCATCCCCTCTCCTCTAAGAACCGCCAGGCGCCCACTGGGATCGCCAACGAGTCTCGGTTGGGGATCCATCCGCCTCTCTGGGGCCTTCCCTCCACCCCCACCTTGGCTGGGCTCCCCTCGTGCTAGTAACCTTGAAGAGGGCGGCGTCCTCCTCGCGGTTGTAGTCTTGCTTGCCCGCGTGCTTCCAGGGGATGCGGAAGATGCTCTTCTCCTCGTTCTCCCACACCAGCCCTGGGTACTTGCCGCTGTCGATCTGGTCGATCAGCCACTGGCGGAGTTTCCCATTGCCGCAGCTCACCGAGCTCATGCCGAACTCTCCTCCTCGGCCGCTGCCCTCCAGGTTCATGCCCCGCACTCCGACTGTCGCCCTCACGCGCCCAGGATCCGCCTCCTGCACTCACTCTGCGCGGCAGAGAGGCGGGCCAGCCGTTAGCCACCCAGGCACAGCGCTCGGAGCACCTTCTCAAACCCTTCTGACAACGACCACGAGGCCCTGGAGTCTCCGAGATAGCTAGGAGCGCTCCGTAAAAGTCGGTGTCACCAAAGGCCCCTGAGAGAAAATACCTTCTCAGTTGGCCCGGTCTCATCCCCTTGTCACTCCCAGTCCTCAGTCTCCTAAGCGTGCCTCCCGCGTAGTTCATCCTGCTACCCCACCTTCTGGATTCTCCATTCTTGTGTTACACACTCCACAGACCAAACCCTGCCCGGGCAATACAAGTCTTGCCTTTGCGCACACTGCGAAATCCAGCCGCCACCCCTCTGGCACCGTTTCCGTGCTCACTCAATTCCCGCTCTTCTTTGCCCATTCCCAAACCGTTGCCAATCCATTTCTCCCATCATTGTCAGTTACCGCTCTTGCCCACTCCACCATTCACACTCCTTTGGTGGGCCTCGCGCACCAAGAATCTCGCGCGTGTCTGGACATTCCAGGTGTTCAGCACCAGCAACTCCTGCCTGGGCCTTCTCCTCCCATACCTGCACTCTCTGCCCCAAGAGAATCCCCGAGCATTCACCAGCTAGCAAGGACTAAGCGGGCACTGGGAGCAACACGCGGCTGAGACCCGGCCCAAGGCAAGGAGCGCAGCCAAATAGCGGGAGATTCTGGCGCGCAGAGTATCAGCCAGACCCAGGAGGCCCTCGAGAGAAAGCGGAGGCGGGGAGGGAGCCAGAGGTTCTCAGAGGGCACGGGTTGAGGCAGCAGAGCGCAGGGCCCCAAGTGGCCCAAATTTGGAGCTCCTCCTCCACCGCCACCAGTCGGGGAGCAATGTGCCGGAGGCCAAGGTAAGTTTGGGGCCTTACGGGCCGCAGAATAAGGAGCCCCGGATTGAAGCTTCTGGAGTAAGAGACTGTCCTTCATCAAGAAAGCCTGCCGTGCTGTATAGGTCCTTTGAATGGCCCCGCCTTGGCCACTCCTGGGGCCCTGACAGCCTCTTTATCCCATCCCGTCCAGCGCGTGGTCTCCCCCGGGTCTGGGCGGGGCGGAACCACAAAGTGGTGAGGGCAATGCTTGGGCATTGTCCCGGGTGGCCCTCCACAGAGCTCACACAAAGGTCCGGGGGCCCAAAGCAGACGTAGTGGGAATCGGGGCTCCTTCGAGGGGCATGCTTCCTCTCGGGTCCTAAACTAGGGGCCCCTGAGCTGCCTCCGAGATGGACTCCGGGACCTCTAGTCTCGCGCTCCCGGTTCTCTGTAGTGCCAGCCTCACATCCGTTCTCCTCCCCAACCCCAAGCCTTACCTCGCCCCCAACTCGGAGCTGAGGGCAGCAGTGAGTCCCAAGTTCAACTGGTGAAACTAAGTATCGGAGGTGGGAAAGAGGAACTTATAAGGCTTAAAAGCCCGCTGGGGCGGAGCCTGGGGCGGGGCTGGGCGGTTACGAAGGCGCCTGCCGGGTTGGAGCGGGGTAGGGGGTGGGGGGGCGCTGTGAGCAGAGACTAGGGCACCGCGGGAGAGTCCCGGGGCCAAGACTAGAAGAAGCATGTGTTGACCTTAGAGCCCCCTGCGATCCACCTCGCGTTGCGCGGGGCGAGCGCACCTCGAGTCGGGCGTGCTCGGCTTCGGGGACCCTAATGTAGGGAGGTTTCCTGCCAAGGGGAAGGCGCGAAATGGGGACCTCGCCTGAGCACTAGGTCCTACGGGAGCCCGGTTGATAATAACTAATAACAGCTAAACAACTGCGATGTGGTTAGGACGGGAAGTGGGGGCGTGCAGGAGCGGGAATCTGGAGTGCAGGGGACTTCACTTGAAGAGCATGTAACCAAAAACGGAGGAATTGTCCACATCGTAGAATGGTGGGTGGATGGCGGCACTCTTGGAATCGTTAACTGTTGCTGAAAGCCTGCTCTCCTAGGTGTTTAGAGAACATCCTACCATTAAAAATAAAAAGAAGAAAAAGCATGGCTCAGATACTTTAAGCTAGATATAAACTGTGGCTCAAATACTGTGTGTCCGTATGTTTGAAATGCGTACAGACTTTTGGATCTACTGAACTGGTGACTTGAGTTTACTCAGAAAGACAGTGCATCGCCCCTAAAATTTCAATTTGGGCAACACGAAAGAGTTGGGGGGGGGGGGTCACGAAGTATCCAAAGGCTTAATTGCTTCTGGACTTCAGTTCACTTTAAAATGACATAGTTTTAACATCAGTCTGGTAGGAAGCAAATTTCTACTGGGATGTAAATGTTCAGAATAGAAATAATATTTAAAAGGACATGCGATTTTACTTAATTTTCCAAGATGGCCTTAATACTAAAATTAACTCCCTGTGTGCCTGTCCACTAAGTTTTCACCAGAGCATCTTGGATGCTGCCAGCATGTTTATGTACTTAGCAATTTCAGGTAAACCGTCAGATCACTGGTTTCTATATGATTTTAGACCACCACCACCCTAGGTCAACTTGCAACTTTTGAAAAGCTTTTGATTTCACTTACTTCTCATTTTTTCTCTTTTAAACTTACATCTTGGCTTAATGCCTCCTATCCAAAGAAAAAACTAAATTGAAGCTAGAGCAAAAGAGGCAGTGAGGCACAGATTAGGTATGCTTTTCCTAAAACTAACGGACTTTCTCAGAAATTAACAGGATGCCATATTTTTATTCACTCAAGCAAGTTTTCCATTCTCAGAGTCTATGTAATAAACAACAGAGTTTTGTTCAAAGAAAATTCTGGTCACAACCTGTTTTTCTTCCTTTCTTTTCCTTTCACAGATTCATTCACTCAACAAATATTTTTTTGAGCACATGCCACATGTCATAAACTGTTGTAGGCACTTGAGATACTTAATTGTACACAACAAAGATCACTGACTTTGTGTTGATTACATTTTAATCAGTGTGTTACTTTTTCCAAAAGTGTTCTCAACAGACAGAAAGAAATTGCTAAGAACAAGAATGGCAAATGAGCTTTTTGCACTTTCCTCCACGTGTCTTCTGCACCAGGTTTAGTTTCAACATTTTCTTCACTCATCTACTTATCGAAGTGCAAAACAACAGTCACTGTATGCAACTTTCTGAGACTTCACGTCTACCTTGCTTTAAAATGTGACTGCTAATCTTCAACGCCATCTTCTGGTTTACTCATTTGTCATGTTGATCTGCTAGAAGCGATTTTTGTTTTGTTTTAATGATGAGGGGAATACAAAGAATAATACATTTTAAACACTAAAACTCTTGATGTCCTCATTACCACTACTCCTACCCAGGTAGGAGTTGCCAGTTACTCACCAAAGACTTACAATTTAGTCATAGTTGAAACAAAAATGACAAAAGTTTTTAAAGTTGAGCATCCCCCAACCCTCCTCCCCAATACATACACTTGAGTAAACCAAAGGTTTCTTCAGTAACAGTAAAAGACTAGACATTTATCGTCAAATGCCACAACTTGTTAAAAAGTGAAAACAAATAGGAAATCAGTAAATTGAGTGTCTATCTCAAACAGAAGCTGATCACTACATTCTGTGAAGAGATTTTTCAGTGAGTTGCCCAGAAGTTGTAAATGGAGCCTAATCTGAATGGAGCATTGTAATTTTCAATTTACATGACCATAAAAAGACTGTTAGACAGGTTACATTTACTTAAATTCAATATGTTAACAAGTTAATCTCTTAAAATTCACATGCAAGAAAAATATTTTTTAAAATTTTATTTATTTGTGAGAGAGAGAGAACCTGTGAGAGAGAGCATGAGCAGGGGGAGGGACAGATAGAAAGGGAGAAGCAAGCTCCTTAATGAGCAGGGAGCCCCATGTGGGGCTCAATCCCAGGACCCCAGATCATGTCCCGGGGTTTGTGATCCGAACCAAAGGGACACACTTAACCAACTGAGCCACCCAGATGCCCCAAGAAAAATGTTTCTAAAAACCCATACTATACACAAAAAATAAATTATGGAAGTCTTAGGGTTTGTTTTTTGTTTTTTGTTTTTTTAAGATTTTTTATTTATTTATTTGAGAGAGTGAGAAAGAGAGAGCACAAGCAAGGGAAGGGCAGAGGGAGTGGGAAAAGCAGACTCCTGGCTGAGCTTGGGGCTGGATCCCAGGACTCAGGGATCATGACCTGAATGGAAGACAGATGCTTAACCAACTGAGCCACCCAGGAACCCTGAAATCTTGTTTTGTTTTTGCTAAAGCTATTTTCTCCCTAATTCATTTTTTTTAGTGTATTTTTTTTAAAAGATTTTATTTATTTATTTGACAGAGAGAGATCACAGTAGACAGAGAGGCAGGCAGAGAGAGAGAGAGGGAAGCAGGCTCCCTGCTGAGCAGAGAGCCCGATGCCGGACTCGATCTCAGGACCCTGAGATCATGACCTGAGCTGAAGGCAGCGGCTTAACCCACTGAGCCACCCAGGTGCCCCCTAATTCATTTTTTAAAGGGGGTGGCACTACCTATCTATTAGTAATATTATATGTATTATATGTAGTACTAATGGTATTACATAATAGTATACCATATACTGGTATAGTATTATATAATATGCTACAGTAATATAGTAATATGCACTATATACTGTTCTCCTATTCAATATATTATAGTAATATAGTATTATTGTATTACATTATATAATATTATAGCATGATTATTTTATGATACTATTGATAATTAAATACTCAAGTATGAGGGTCCGCTAGATCTGGTCTAAATCCATGAGGTCTTGGGTGAACCATTTAACCAAAGTCTTACCTTCATATATTCAAGGAAAGTAATGGCTTTCTTACTTGTGATAATGTGTGCTGTGATAATGAAATGATGCTTAGCCCAATGCTTGACATGTCCCAAGTGTTCAACAAATTGGGACTATTATCATTTATGTTGTGTTTCCACATTTAAGGAAGTTTCATAGACTTTATCTCATTTGATCTTCCAACCAAATCTGCCTAGAAGGCAGGGCAGGCAATATTCAGCCCCATTGCACAGATAAGGAAAGAGGTCTGCTGAGGTCCAAATAGTTTGCCGAGGGACACATTCTGGCCAATAGTTCTTTCTCATAGTCTACAGGCATTTGGCTTCTTGTTGCATCGATATTTCAGAACCAGCCTATGAGTGCAGGCCTGTCAGTCTGGAGGTGGCATGTTCATTCCAGTTGGGCACTCACTGGTTAGGACAACTTGGGTAAGATGTTGTTTTCCTGACCTTGTTCTCCTTGTCTGTGAAGAGGAGGTTGGCAGCAGGCAATCACTGAACCTTCCAACCCTAAATAAATTTTTTTTCTGCTTTAACTTGAAACCATTAATGATATTCCAGTGGCCTTTTTGGTTATGGTAAATTCCAAGTAAGAAAAGCTGTTTGTTTTTGTTTGTTTGTTTTTAAGTAACTGACTTAACCATTGGTCTTCACTCTTTGTGAAGTCATATTCACTTTGAGGAAACTGGAGGAAAAAAGTACTGCTTCTCAGCCACTACTCTCAAGTCTTTAATCTTTTGGAAAAAAAAAAATCTAATCTTATAAGCAACTTAAACAGGAGATGGAATACACTGGAAGTGAACTTATATGTTAAATGCTTTGACTGAACACCCAGTTTAAAGGAATTGATTTGATCTTTCTTTGTAAAGTGATAAATTTGAATACCAATATGGTATGTAAACATGATTTTTTTTACACAGAGTAGCATACACTTTCCTAATTTAATTTGCAAAGTGCTCTGAATTTCTTCAGTGAAAGAACTTTGCAGAGTTCCATCATGAGCATTTCCAGAACACAAGCTGTTCAGGACTAGTTTGTGAACTCTTTTAGGCCACAGAACTAATATATGTGGCTTTTCTTAGGCAGAGTATAACCCACTTTCAGGCTTACAGGAAATTGTACTGGTCATTTTTATCAAATATTTAATAAAAAGTCACAAAGTCAAAGAGGTTAAGACAATGTTGTCTCCTTTCCCTTTGTTTATAAACAACTATTCCCTTTTCGTCTCCTCTTCTTGCCGGTATTCCAAGAAGTCTCTTTGTGACATTTCTTTTCTCTCTGACTTGTTATGTAGAGACATAAGTAATGACGTGGTTTTTAACAAGGGACCACTTGATACTGCCGATTCCCTTCACCAAGACAACAAAAATTCAAATGCAATAACTCTGGGTATTTTCTGAAAATTGAAGCAATAGGTGAAAACCAAATAGGTTTATCTAATTCCACCCATTTGTAGCAGTTCATAATGCTGGTTCGTCATCAGCTGTTTTTTCAGCTGAATATTGTGGAACAACACACCATTATTTTTAAATAAAGTTCTGCTTCTGAGATTTAAGGGCATTTTGGGAGGTAGAGTATATCTTCAGGAAAGGTTAGATTATGCTCTGATAGCAAGTCCCTGAAATCTCAGGGGCTTACTACCAAGCAGGACTACTACTTGTTTACATGAGTTATTTGCTGGCTGGTTATCACTACTCTTGAGAATATGCTTTGGTCACATAGCATAGAGAAATAATACAGGTAAAACCACACACTGATTCTCGAAGCTTTAGATCACCGGTACTCATGTTCCCATTATGAGGTAAGAATTACACTGAAGAAGAATTGCCTGTAAGTAGCATCTATAAGGTAGGAGAGAGGAATGGCCAGGAGTGCTAGGAGGACCCAGGTGAATGACAAGTTCTCAGACAGGGGCAGATGCAGAGGTAATTAGAGGGAAAGAAGAGTACATAAAAGGTTCTGTGGATATGGTATAACAAGGTCAGAGATAACTGGAGATTTTCCAGGCTCAGAGATTGGGGGAATGATATGACCAAGAACCTAAATAAAGAAATCTGGAGGAGGAAAATGTTCATGGGGGACTAGACAGAAGACATTTGAAATGACATCCCAACATCCAGGCTGATCTAGGTAGGTGCTGTAGTTCCTTTAGGGTCACTGTACCTTTGATCTCTTAGCATTTGAAAACACAGAATTATTCCTTGCTCACTTTGAACCATAGCATTTAAATGTGCTGAGTGCCTTGTAGCAATGAGCTCTAAAAATGAATGTTGTTTTGCCTTTAAGGGCATGCTTTTGGGGACAAGAATACAATGGGATCCTCACTTAAAGACTGAGGACTCTCTGGTGAAACAGTAGCAGACCTGTGGATGGAGGTTAGCTTGTGGGACTTATAGGAATTAGGGAGTAAATACCTATAGGCTAAATACCTATGGAGTCAGGAGAAGGAAGCAGGACGTGGCAGGAAGAGAAGCTAACTAAGAGGCAATGTCTACCAGAAAGGTCTCAGCCAATGCTGCAGAGAGGTTTAATGGAAGAAGTGATCTTAGAGCCTAACTTTGCTGGGAGATCTGGGGTTTCTCAGGCAGGGTAGGGTGGAGGTACATTACAGGTAGGGGAACTGTGGACAATGACCAACAGGCTAGGGAACCCAAGCTTTGGTGTAGGAACTAGAGGGAGATTTGGCACCTGGAGCAGGTGGAAGAGGAATGGGTGGGAGAGGAAAGACATTCTGGCCGTTTGGGGAGGATTCACAGAGGGTGTTTTAGAGTGAGAAATTGTTAGTTCCTCCTTTGCCCCATATGGCCTCTGTCACACAGGAGTTTAAGGGCTTTACACACATTAAGTGATTTTTTAGCAAGAGTGACTAAGTTTATTTTAACTTGGGTATTAGGAAACTCAAAAAATCCTCTTTTCAACACTCCTCCACACATGTTTAACTTAAAAAATCTGAACATATTTTCTTTTTAATGTTCCAAGGCATTAATAAAGGCAGCTGATTTGTCCTGTTCCAGAAGTGTGAGAGGGCTACCCAGGCTAAGTCAAGTGGAAATTTGATTTGGACAGTGGTTTTGATACGTTCTCCACCTATCCTATAAAGCCACCGGCAGCTTGGAATGGACATCTTTGGAAGTTTGATGTGGGATCCCTGCTTTGGATCTTGAGCTAGAATAAAGGGCTGGCCCTCCAAGGGTCTTCTGTGTCTGCCTGGGGGTGAGTGGGTATTCCCCTAAGGCAATGTAGCAAGGCACATGCCCACGAGGCCACACACTCATTCAAGTCTGGATATTTGGGGGGAACACAGAGGGCAAAACGGGATTAGATTAGAACTTCTGCCCTTTCAAGCTCACTGATGCAGCTTGGAATTTTCCCTTTAGACTCTTGTCCACCAGTGTCAGCCTGTTGGCAATGCCAAGCCTCATTTCTGATACTTCAGAGAGGCTTGTGACATATTTGAATATAGTCTCAAGAATTTTTCACTATAATCCAATGGAGAAGTAAAGCAGGCATTACAACTCTACTTCAGAGAGGAACATTTGAGATCAAGGGGTTTTTAGAGGTGTTCCTGTCAACAGAAGGAACTGGGCAGCAAAGAAAGCCCTTGGCCACATGGCTCGCTGATGTCCACAACCAGACCTCTGAATTTGCACCCGCCATTCTGCCAGTCTTGCTTTCTCTTCTCAGGGTGGTCCTGAGGAAACAAAGCCACTCAGACTTGGCCTTTCTTGTGTTTTGGTAGTCCTGCAGGCTTGGCTTTTGCCCCCTGCTTTTTCTTGCTAACTTACTCCTCACAGTGCAGAGTGCTGCATGATTTTGCCCCACTTGCCCCTCACCCCCATGCCCCTCCCCTACAAAGATGAGACAGAAGGTGGGACTGCCCAGAGAGCTTCCCTTCCGCCTTATCTTCCTGTCCCAGAGGGAGTTTCTGCTTCCACTTATAACATGTTGATACGGCTGAATGAGTGAATAAAGTAATAACTGGAGGTGGTACCATGATGCCAGTTCTGTTTCCCTCTGAGCATTGCAGTCAGGTCCAAGTGCTTGGTAAGATGTATGTTTGGACTCTGCCTAGCCATCTCACCTCAAACTTTCAAAGTTTTGAAAGGATATGTGTGAACAGGGTAGTAAGACTTGTGAAGGAGCTCACGGTCCCTCAAGGATGGACATAAGTCATGTTGGTGGCATTCAACTGACAAGGTACAGTTGCACAAAATGTTTGGGCATTCTTGAAAGGCATGTGTTGTTATAAGTTGTTTTCCATAATGCTTACCCCATAGCACCAGATAATGGCACTTTTTATGAACAGCAGAGGGCTTTAAGAGACTGATTCTGCTCAGAAGTGCCTGCTGCCTCCAGTGAGAGGTGAGCACTCCTCCCTGCAGACCTTGTGAGTGCCTCACCAGTCCTTCTCTCCTCCCACCCATCTGGGTCCTTTGTGTTAGCCCCACCCTGCTATTCAGGCTATCTTTGTTCTCCTGCAATACCTCCCAGGCACCCAGCTCACAGAACTAACCTATGTTAGTGAACTAACCTGTGTCCTTCTTCCAGTTCAAACTGAAATTGTGGTTTTGAAACTCCCTTCAAAAATTCCCCCTTTCCTCTAAATGTAGTGTTTTTTTTCTTCAACTCTTTACAAAATATTATTCAAAGCCAGTAGGCAGTACATTTTGAATATCCCATGGATTCATCTGTCCTTTTCTGCTCTCCAAATTTGATTCTCCGTTTTTTAGTCTCATCTGTCAAGTGTAAAAAGGAATCAACTTCTATAAAAGATAAGGCCTCAGAGGGGTTATGCTGTGAACATTTCAATTAAGCTTCTTTGGCAGATGTACTTTGCTTTTATCTTGAACAATTAATGTGTCACTATAGTCCCTAACAGTGTAGTCACAGTTCATAAATGAATTCTTAAAGGTTGTACTTGGGTGTGTTCATCCTGGGTGACCTACACAGAACTTTTGGGAGGCTTAACATGCTGTATTTTGTGAGTCTGTGATATATATGAACTCTTCATTTTATAAATTAATACACTGTACCTTGTTTGGGTAAACTTTTACTGTTTATTGGCTTCTTTCTGTAGCATTTGTAACAAGAGTCCCACCAGTACATCCTTTTTTGCCACCATCTTTATAAATTTGAAATCAATATTCTTTTTTTTAATGGAAATTTCCCAATTCCTTCAATGTTTCCTCATTTTGAAAATCAAGTTTAGGGTCCATCAGTAAAATTGAGTTCCAGGATATGTTTATTTTGATTCCCATGCTAAAACACCCTTTAGATAAATGTATATTTTGTAGGTGCTATTTTTCTATTGACCTATCAAATAATTTTTAGAAAAAAAGTCTATTCTTGAAATACTGAATTACCATGCACAGATCTCGGGAGTTTTAGCACTCTCCTCACCATGGGTTTTGTAGACACATATCTCCCTACTATTTTGTGATCAGACTCCACGAACTCTGCTGCGGTGCATTCCGCCCGCACCCTCAGCCTCAGCTCTTCATGACTATCAGAAAGAGATTTCTGTTCACTTTCCATTTGTCCAGTTGCAGAGTTCTCAGTGTGCAAAAGTATAGCCACAGGAGGCACTTACCTTTCCAGGGGCTGCAAACCCCATTGTGAGACCAGGTCTCTTAGAGAAATAGAATCAGGTGCCTACATTATGTGATTTGGGGGCATTGTAAGTCCCACTCAACTACCACACCATTTATTCCCTCTTCAGTGGTGTCCTGGGCTGTTCTTTCCATGTGGTAGTAAATATTCCACTGTGTTTTTTGGGTCTCTTCTCCAGAGTGGTTGTGTGAACTGTCTAGGGCACCCATTCTCTCTCAATAAGACATTCTGCTGCAGGTTCCCTCCCTCTTCTCGGGAGGCAGAGCTTGCTAAAGCAGAGTCCTGAAATTGGCAGCAAGGACACAACATTTCTCTTGTATCCTTTCAAGCTGGAATTACATCCTGATTCTCAAAAAAGCCCGATTTTCTTCTGAGACTCTCATTTATTTCAGATAGGGGGTACTTTTATGAAGCATAGTGCCAGGCACCAAGGAAGACATAAGGATAACCACTACATGGAGCCTACCACACTATGGGCCTGGACCATGCACACACAATAAACCCACAGAAGGAAACACAAAGCAGAATGAAATATAATTATGACAAAATGGAAAAGGAGAAGGGCATGAGGGAACTAGAGAGCTTCATGAAAATGGCATTTGACCTGAACCTTGAAATCACAAGATTTCAATACCATAGAAGAGAAAAGAACACTCTAGGCTGAGACCAAAATGGACAAAGTCCTAAAGTATGACAGAGGGTATATTGGTAGAAGAGCATAGTCCAGGGTAGAGGTGAGGATTCAAGGTAAAGGGACCAGAAAGGAAACGTGAAGCCCATCAAGGGAGACCATGGAAGGCCTTGAAACCAACTATTTTGTTGGCAGAATGTTGGTTCTTTATCGTCACTGTGATCCTAGAGATTCAGACTCAGTCAGTAGGACTAGGAATCTGCATTTCCATCAGACAATGGAAATTTTGATTCAGAGGTCCCAGGACCAACAGACTTTAGACAACATATAGCAGCAGGGAGGTACGTTAACAGTTTTGGAGCAGGAAGTGTCACAACCCAACTCAAGTTTCAGACACACAACTTTGCAGTGGATACAGCATGGATTGCAGGTACAAGAGCATGCAGGTGGAAGGTCTAGGTGTTTCTGGGTCTGGGGCACACCCTGGGGACCAAAGAGGTCACAGAGAAGGAGGCACTGGAGCAGTCATGGCTCTGAGGTGTGGCAAGAGAGGGAGACACCAGACATACTGAGAACGAGGAACAGGAAATGATGACAAAGGAGTGACATTTAGGATGGAGGGTGTTAATTCTGTCTTGGGAATTTGGGCTTGAGGCACCAGATATGTTTGGGCCGATTATGCTATAAAAAGTAGTTGGAATTCAACTTTGGAAGCAGGTTAGGTAGGGGATAAGGCATATATGGCCTACTGGCAGACAGGGAGATAGTGGAGTACTCTTTAACTATCTTAAACATAGTGGATATTTCAGTTAACAGCAGGCTTCTCTATTTGCCTGCCCCAAACTTGTAAGGTTGGGGGCAGTGGGAGGTCAGGAGGAACTAGGTTTCCTCTGACCATGGATGCTGATCACTTCCCTCCAAGGAGGTTTCATTCAGTGTGGCTGTGGAGTGGCTCTGGGTGGGAACGACCCAAGGTAACTTCCTTTAAAGGCTGCTGTAGGTTCCTTTGTCCTGGAAGGTAGTGCTGCTCTATGCCATGCCCAGTCAGGGCAGACTTGTTGGGAGTTGTGAGGGAAAGAAGGAAAACAGGTGCCAAGTGTGAGCAGGCAAAGGAGGGAAGATGGGGGAGCTTCCTATGAATACCGTGACTTTTAGGAGGATTCTTCTCCCAAACTGTTTTTGAAACATGAAACTGTTCTGCCTTGCCCTGGAATGAGGGCGTCTGGGAGCCAAGCATTTAGTCAGGGACCTGTTTGCATGGTCTAGGTGGATTGTGGGGATCAGTGTTCTGTGACAAACTGCAAAGAAGCCGACCTAACACCTTGTCTACAGCTTACTACGTGCGTTTTTTTTTTTCCACTGATTCCTCAATCATGTTTCACTACAACCTGATGGAGAAGTGAAGCAGACATTATGATCCCATTTTTAGAGATGGACACATTGAGATATATGGGGTTATTAGAGGTGCCTGATGTCAACAGAAAGAACTGAACAGTGAGGACAGCCCTCAGCCACATTCCTCATTATGAAATGAGCCCAAAATGATCAATATTGAAACAAACGTTCAGCTTCATTAATAACCTCTCTGTCTGGAAAATTCTTTGCACTTATTTGTGCCTGCTCTCTGCCTTTCATCAGGTGTTTATTCAAAGAGCACCAGGCAGGGGAACTCTCCAAGCCAACACTAAGACACTTGCCTAATCTTCCCACGTGGCTCTTCACAATCTACTTCTGTAACTTGACTTTTTTCTTTTTAAACTTTTTAATTTTAGATTTAACAGAAGAGTTGCAAAAAATAGTACAGAGAGTTCCCATACACCTTTCATCCAGCTTCCCCTTAGGTTAACATTTTATTTATGTATTTATTTACTTACTTACTAACTTAGTTACTTACCTATTTATATTATGTTCAGTTAGCTACTGTATAGTAGTACACTGTTAGTTTTTGATGTAGTGTTCAATGATTCATCAGTTGCGTATAACAGCTAGTGCTCATCACAACATGTGCCCTCTTGATAACCATCACCTGCCTACCCCATCTCCCCACCTGAAACCCTCTGAAACCCTCAGTTTGTTTCCCAGAGTCCAGAGTCTCTTATGGTTCATCTCCCTCTCTGATTTCTCATCCTTCAGTTTTCTCTCCCTTCCCCTATGTTCCTCTGTGCTATTCCTTATGTCCCACATATGAGAGAAACCATATGATTAATGTCTTTCTCTGCTTGACTTATTTCACTCAGCACAATCCCCTCCAGTTCCATCCATGTTGATGCAATTGGTGGGTAGTTATCCTTTCTGATGGCTAAGTTCTATTCCACTATATATATGAACCACATCCTCTTTATCCATTCATCTGTTGAAGGGCATCTCGGTTCCTTTCATAGTTTGGCTATTGTGGACATTGCTTCTATGAACACTGGGGCAAAGGTGCCCCCCCCCTTTTTTTTACTACATCTGTACCTTTGGGGTAAATACCTAGTAGTGCAATTTCTGGGTCATAGGGTGGCTATATTTTTAACATCTTGAGGAACCTCCATACTGTTTTCTTGAGTAGCTGTACCAGCTTGCATTTCTACCAACAGTAAGAGGGTTCCCCTTTCTCTACATCCTCGCCAACATTTGTTGACATTATTGATGGCTTATCTCAGCTTACTAAAGCGTGAGCCCCATGAAGATAGGGACTTTGATGCTCTTGCTGATTGGCATAGCCAGCGCATAGAACAATTTCCACCCATATTAGATACTCGATCAGTGTTTTCTGAATAAATAAGCAAATGATCACTAAAAAGAGAAAGTTCATACCCATTTAAATGAGATCAAAGACAAACCATATGAGACCCTTGACTCTGAGAAATAAACTGAGGGTTGCAGAAAAGGAGGTGGGTAGGGGGATGGGGTAACTGGGTGATGGGAATTAAAGAGGGCATGTGATATGATGAGCATTGGGGTGTTATATTCAATTAATGAATCACTGAATATTATATAAAAACTAATGATGTACTATACCTTGGTTAATTGAATTTAAATAAAAAATAAAAAAAATAATAAATGATACTTTATGAAACAACATCTGTATGGCTGAAATAAACAGTCTTTCTAAAAAGCAACTGAACATTCTTGAAAAATGTTTATCTCAGCATTTGTTACATAAAGCTTGGAATTAATTTAAATATCTAATCATTGAAGAGCAATTAAATATATGTTAGTATATTCACAGAGTTGGGAAATTTATTTATGAAAATTTTTGTTAGTTTGGGGGAAATGCTTATGATATAAAGTTAAGGGAAAAGAGCAGAATGCAAAATCGTATGCCTGATATAATCTTAACTGAGAAAAATGCACAAGAGTTAGGGAAAACCCCAACATGTGCGGTGAGGTCACACATTATTTATATAAATTGTTTTTATCTCCATTTTTTTCTGATGTTTACACTTTTAGGGGCATAGAAAGATATTATAATAAAAACCATCAAACAGTTTCTTAAGAACAGAAAATTAACACATATTAAGATTCACTGACCATGTTGATTTCTGTCAAATGCTGTGACAGTATCTCTTGACCTCCACTTTTACTCAATCCCTCAATCTATGCCAGCCCTCCATTTTCTTCCTTCTTACTATTAAGTTCATTTCTTAAACACATCTTTGATGCAAATTACTCCTATTTTCACATATGTGTTTTTTCTGGGTTGCTTGCAATCTGGTTTGAGTTGAAGTTCTTGGCAGGGAAATATAGAACTTCATTGTCAAAATTCGAAGATGATATTCTGGGTTAGGTATTTTGGGGAAATACAAAGATATATTAGAGCATGGTTCCTTTCCTTAATAAATTTTCAGTTGGGAGCTCTAGTTCTTCGGTCTTTGCCTTGGAGGAACTACTTTTATTAAACCACCAATGATATTTATGGCAAAAATCCAAAGGCCTCATCTCTTTTCTGAGCTTCTGGGCTTCTGAGTTTTGTTGCTTAAACTGACCAGCCCCTATTCTGTGACATCCCACCTAGTCTGGTCTTCAGCAGGAGTCTGCACCCTTAATCGTAGCTTTCATAATCCTTTGGGCTCTAACAGAACTCCTTTCCTGCTTCTCAGAATCTCTAGGGCTCATAGCTCTCTTGAATCAACCCCAATTATCTGACCAAATACTTCAAAGATGTTTATCTTCATGACACCAATTACTCTCATAACCTTGGGCCCAGTGGCCTATGCTGCCCTCTTCAACCAAAAAAAATAATCCTCAAAGTTTGCCACTAACCTCAACCATACCCCTGTCTCCTAATGATTCAAGTGCTCTGTCTTTAGCAGGAAAAGGCAGGTCTCTCTGCATCTGGGAATATTTTCTTCACAGCCATAATTCAACCATTCAACCACAGCTTTCTACTTCCTCTTCCTGGACTAATCCTGTCTGTTCTACTCACCTTGATAGGCTGTCCCTTTTCTTTACACAAAGTCGTATCTTAGAATATGTGTAATACCTATGGGCATGGTTTTTTTTTTTTTTTTTTTTGAGGGTACAGTGATACGTAACTTTTTAAAAAAAAATTTTATTTTTAATTTTTTCAGTGTTCCAAGATGGGTTTTTTTTTTAAGATTTTATTTTTTTATTTGAGAGAGAGAGACTTGTGGAGACAGAAAGAGACAGAGAGAACAAGAGCAAGGGGAGGGGCAGAAGGAGAGGCAGGCTGTCTGCTGAGCAGGGAGCAGGACACAGGGCTCTATCCGGGACTCCAGGAAAATAACCTGAACTGAAGGCAGACACTTAACTGACTGAGCTACACAGGTGTATGGGCATGGTTTTTTAAATTGATTTTTATTTATTTAATTTAAAAACCACTTTATTGAGATATGATCAACATGTAAAAAGCTATACATATTTAATGTATATGACTTGAGTTTGGGGGTAGGTATACATCTATGAAAATCATCATCACGATCAAGGATGTAAATACATGCATCATCTCCCGAAGTTTCCTCTCATCCATTACTATTGTTGTTGTTGTTGTTATTGTTATTGTTATAATTTTGTGATAAGAACACTTAACATATGGGATGCCTGGGTGGCTCAGTTGGTTAAGTGCCTGCCTTAGGCTAAGTTCATGATCTCGGGATTCTGGGATCCAGTTCTACATCAGGCTCCTTGCTCAGTGGGAGCCTGCTTCTCCCTCTGCCTGTCGCTCCTTCTGTTTGTGCTCTCTCTGTCTCTCTTACTAATAAATACAATCTTTTAAAAAAATTGAACATTTAATATAAGATCATCCTTTTGGCAAACTTTGAGTATGCAGTACAGTATTATTAGCTATAGGCGCTATGCTGTGTAATGGAACTCTAGAACTTACTCATCCTTCAGGAAACTTTGTACCCTTTGACCACCACCTTATTCTATCCCCCTCCTCCTGTCTTCTGGCAATTTCCATTCTACTTGCTGCTTTGATCAGTTTGACTATTTAGAATCTAATTATTATTGAGGTCATACAGTATTTGTCTTTCTGCATCTGGCCTATCTCGGTCTAATGTCCTCAAGACCCATCCATGCTGTCACAAATGGTAGAATTTCCTTCTTTTTTAAAGGCTGAATAATATTCCGTTGTATGTATATACCACATTTTATTTATCCATTCAATATAGGCATGTTTTTAATATTTGTTTTGTGTATTTCTCTTGTAATATCCTTCTTCCATCTAATAAGTTCTAAGGGCAAAAGTTGTGTTTCCTGTGTCTTTATTATTTTCCATAGGATTTAAATTAGCACTCTGTACAAAGTAAGCTGCTGACAGGAAAAATGAGAATTTGGGGAATTTTTCAAATAAATGTTACTTTTTCAACCTGCTATTGAGACAAATAAGATATTTGCGTTTGCACTATCTTAACGGTCCATCTACACAGGCCAAATTCAGGTCCTTTTTCTCTTATATTTCATTTTATCTCCATAGAAACCTCAGAGATACATTTTACTTGACTCTCAACCTTTCCAGATGGTATCCAACTCCACCAGAGTAAGATTAAGCATCTCTGTATCCAACTCTTTCCCTTTTGTTTTTCGGACAGCAGATCACCAGAGATTTTTTTTTTGATGTTTCCTCAGCCTTTCCTTATTTTTCATGGCTTTGACACTTTGATGGTGCAAGTGAGTTCGTAGAATTTCTAAAAATTTGGATTTGTCTGAAGTTTTCTCATTATTGATTCTATTGAAGTGATGTGTCTTTGGCAGGGAACCCATGGAAATGCTGCATTCTCCTATGTGCATCTTATCAGGGGTGCACCAGCTGACACATCTTCTTGGTGATGTTTCCTTAAGCACTTTGTTAAGGTGGTTGCAGAGTTTCTTCACTGCAAAGTTACTATTTTTCTCTAACTGATCAATATCAATATCAATATCTTTGGGGAAATAGGTTAAGACTGAAAATATCCTGTTTCTTCTCAGGCTTAAAAAATCAGTGATTTTTGTATGCATCAGAGAATCTTGCTTGCAATGATTATTAGGATATTTGTCTATTGGGGATTTTATATTTCCCTTATTTCTTCCATATTTATTAACTTGAATTCTTATGTAAGGAAGAGTTGCTCCTTCTCTGTCACTTATCTGTCTATCTACATCACTATAAACCCATGAATATTTATTTTTTCTGTGGATTAGAATACATTCTCTCTAATTTATGGATTAGAATCCATTATTTATTTGTGAGATTATCCGTTAAACTCAAATTATTCTAATCTTTGCCAATGGGAGCTCATTCAAATTGTCTCTTGTTCCTTCCCTTTCTTTTTCAAACACTTCCTATTTTCTGGCCCTGCAAGTCTCAGGTGTATCTGGCATTTTCCTTACTCCAAACCTGGAATCAACCACTTCTTTTATTTAAATTTAATTCCAGTATAGTTAATAGTACAGTGTCATATTAGTTTCAGTAGTACTATATAGTGGTTCAACAATTCCAAACATCACCTGGTAGTCATCACAACAAGGGCACTCCTTAATCCCCAAAACCTACTTAACTTTCCCTCACCTCCTCCCCTCTGGTAACCATCAGTTTGTTCTCTACAATTGAGTCTATTTGTTGCTTTGTCTCTTTCTCTTTCTTCCCCTTTGTTGGTTTGTTTTGTTTCTTAAATTTCACCTGTGAGTGAAACCATATGGTATTAGTCTTTCTCTGATTGACTTATTTCATTTAGCATTATACTCCCTAGTTCCACCCGTGTTTTTGCAAATGGTAAGATTTTATTCTTTTTAATGGCTGAATTATATTCCATTATATATGAGAGTCAACCACTTCTCCACAAAATCCATCCTTACATTTTAAAATCTCTGCTTCCCCATCATAGCTGCATTCTAGCCACCAACTTCTTGTGGAGACTTTGGCCCCAGGAGAGTGGGGACCTTGCTTGTCTGGTCATGGCTATTTTCATACCACCCAAAGCAGCCCCTGACACAGTTTAGGAGTCCACTCTTATCTCCTTTGGGGACTTCTCTTTACTCATTAGAGAGTTCTGGTGGGTGGCCATCAAAGAAATTGTGGCTTGAAGCAATTCCAGCTTTTGCCAGCCTGGGGAGCTTGAAACTAGGAATCAAATCTCTATACTCATTTTTCTAAGACCAGTTTTTAATGTAGCAGAATTTAGAAGAGCATAAGTCACTCCATATACTTGAATGCTACTTCAAGCAGTCAGGAAACAGGAATATGTTGTAGGACATCTCAGTAACTATTTATTCATTATGCATGGTATATAATATGCAGTATTGACACAAATTCCAAATAATTCATTGGCACACACTCACCAAATTTATAAGCCAACAGTTGAGAGCCAGGCTGTTCATTCAGGTTGTCAAAGATGTACAAGAGTATTTGGAGTAAGGATGACTCCAAATAACAAGGTATGAAGTATTATAGCTGCTTATTGTTGTTAAACTCATCGAAAATAAAGTACTTTAAAATTAATCTCATTGACAAAACATTCTAACTAAATGAATGTTTCAAAAATAAATTCTGAATGGCATAAGATAGGTCAGAACAATCTCTTCATTTGCTATTATTGCATTGTTAAACCAAGGAGTTTCACTGCTTGGATTCATGAAGATTGATGAATTGTGGCATATGACAATGTAAATAATAGTTCTATATACCTTACAATGAGGAGCCAAAGGTTTTGCTATCTTACGGAATTGGTAATTGTCAGTCCTGGCTCCCAACTCACATTGCAATATTGCAAGATAACAACTAGGAAGCTATTTGAGTTTTTGGACTCACCTTTGGGAGCTAGAAGTAAAAAAAAAAAAAAAAAAAAAAAAAAGGGCGGAGTTGAAAGAAACACTCTTATGTTCAAATCCCAGCTCTGCCCCTTACTAACTGCACTTCCTCAGGCAATCATTTAACTTTTCAGTCATCTGTGAGATGGTGATAATATCACAGTTCCTTCCTTTAAGTCTTATTCATTAGGCACCTACTATGTGTCATGTATGTTAGACCCTAGAGAGATAGAATAACGAGTAGTAGGCAAGAGAGGTGAATTCCTCCTCTCATGGGTCTATATAGACCCATGGACATTTATTTTATTCTATGGATTAGAATCCAATATTATGATTATAATTATTTTTCTTCTCTCAACTCTTCCTGCTTTTGCCATTGGCTTCATCAGGTTGAATTTTGAGCCCCTTTGGTTTGTCCCCATCCGTTTTTGAGTGCTTTGCTCTTTTCCAACTCCATAGGAGAAGATAAAATGTTAAAAGAGCAATTACAACAACTCAGCACTACCATGCCTGAGGTGCTTTCACCTAATAGGACTGACTATACTCTAAGCCTGTGGAATAAAGGAAGGGCTAGGGAGCTGGGAATAGTAAGACTGGTGCCTATTCTTGTGTACCATGCACAGGGGAGTGGACAGAGTGTGCAGGGGAACTGAAAGAAAGATGCAGACTGAGTGCTAGTGTGGCATGTGGCCAGAAGACAGCCAAGCGGGGCTAGATGCTGCAAAGGGTGTTGGAAGTCAAGTTAAGGAGCTCAGACATCATTTTAAGGGCAACTGAAGCTTCTAAGCATTTTAAACATGGAAAATTTTAGGATTAAACTAGATTATACCTAAGATAATGTTTTGCATATAAGAAGCATTCAATAAAGGGTGACTACAGCTGCCATCCTGCTGCCATATCTACTGATACTGTTGCTACTATAATTACTGTTGCTGCTACTACTATTACCACTACCACCACCACGGCCACCTTTACTGCTGCTATTGTACTACAACTATCCCTGCTACTACCACCACCACTGCTACTGCTTTTACTGCTACTACTACTACCACTGGCATTGTTGTTACTATTATTGCTACTTCTGCTGCTGCTGTTGCTATGACTATTACTACTTTTATGCCTTTATCCCCATTTGGGAAACTATAACCAAAGTTTTTTGTTGTTTTTTTTTTTAAGATTTATTTTATTTATTTGAGAGAGAGAGAGAGAGAGAGCAAGCAGGGAGAGGGGCAGAGAAAGAGGTAGGGAATACTCAAGCAAGCTCTCACTGAACATGGAGCTTGATGCAGGGCTTGATCCCACAACTCTGAGATCGTGACTTGAGACAAACTTAAGAGTTGGATGCTTAACTCACTGAGCACCCCAGGAGCTCCCAAAGTTTTGCTTTTAGTGAACTCTTTGCATGTCTGAAGGCCTCCAAATTGGATACTAGCCACTCCATTACCCCCTCTGTTTATTTATAGGGAACTTGTTCAGACTCAATGGATGTAGTATGTGAGAGTCTGGGGAGTTGGTCCAAGGTCCTTCCAGATTTGAAGGAGCTCCAGTCTGGAGAAGACTGGTCTAGACGTGAAGTTAGGACTCCACCTGAATCTTTATTACCTGCTACCATGTTAGTCTTTGGTTCATAAAAAGGTTATTTCAATCCAAATACATTTGCTCCCTCAGTAAGCTTGTGTTGAGTATCTACCACATGCCAAGTACTATTCTAGGGGCTGGTATACAGTTAGTATAGGGTAAATGCTGGCACCCTCAGAGCTTGCATTGTTAGTGAGCAGAGCATGAAAGGGGTGTCAAAATAATATATTAGAATATCTCTTTTGATTTGTTTTAATGTTGAACTCATCCTTAGCCTAGTGACAATGGCCCCATTTTGGCCACCCAGGTGGCCACGATGCTCTCTGATCCATACAGGGGTGTCGTAACAGGAGGTGGGCCTTCTTGAGGCAGACACTGGTAATGATAACTTCCTTGGTGATCATCTCAGTGCACTGCAGGGACCTCCTTAAGAGGATTTGCAGGTAAAATCTTCTGGTGTTAAGTAGACAGCCCCAGAAAGAACTATTTGCCAAGAAACTATGAACAAAAGGCAGTAGTAAAAAAGAGCAAGCAAATAGAAAATGGCAGAGCCTGTTTTCCTAAGTAAAATCTCTTTGTCAGCTGTCTTTTCAGATTAAAAACATTAGGTACTAATATGACAAGATCTGACAAGAAATCAACCTGCCACATTTAAGAGTCTCATGAATGGGATTAGTATCTCACAAAAGACTCCAGCACCTTCTATCATGTGAAGACACAGTAAAGCCAGGAAGAGGGTTCTCACCAGACATCAAATCTGTTGGTGCCTTGATCTTAGGTTTCCTAAACTCCAGAAACATGAGAAATAAATGTTTATTGTTTAAGCCACCAAGTCTGTGGTAGTTGGTTACAGAAGCTCAAGTAAATGAATACAATATATTTCCACCCTCTGTCATTAACATTGAACTTCATACTAGATATACATTTTACTCTAAGATATTAGCTAGTGATTTCAATCCTATCCCCGGGGGTGAGAAGTGTGAGCTCAAGCTTTTTCTCCCTCGACAGAGATGCATTATGTAAAAGTTTGAAGTACACTGGCTTAGAATCACCCCAGTCTTACACTCATCAAATGTATGATTCATTTGATAACACTTATGCCAGGCAACATGTTGGAAGCTGAGGGTGCTGAGATGAGTAAGACACCAACCCCAGCCTCAAGGGGCTTTCACACAGGCACACACACTGCATAATACAGTGTGACATGTGAAATGCCAGTAAGTTCCTGAAGGATGAAGTTCTGTGGGTGCAACAAATGATGTGGTGGGGAAGCAGGGAGGGTTCAGGGGATAAGGAGTTAAGTCCTAGAGGAGATGGGGCTTAGTTGCCTCCCTCTGAGACAGGCTTCTCCCATGAAACAGAAGCAGGCCACCCTGAGGTGTCAGTTCACTCAGAATCAAGGAAGATCTAGGATGTACAGCATACTTCAGGGACAGCAACATGTCCCAGGAGGGAAGCTGGCAACCTGCAGGCTATTGACAAGGGTACATGTTTATGGCCACCAGACTCTGTCAAATTGTTCCCCACACATCCCATTGCCCAGGGGCCACACAGCCTCTCCTAGGGAGCTGTAGGACTGTAACAAATGCCTGATGAACTTCCCAGAAATTACTTACAGACCTTGTGGTTTCCAGGTGAATCTCACTGTCCTGGGAAGGAGAGTGCCACACATCTGTATGAACATACTGGCTTCATGGGGAGCCACCTAAATTGCAGTTTCTTTCACCTCAGTCCTACCCCCAGACCCTCCCCCGGAGGCCACTACAACTGTGATCTGGGCCCCTCATTCTCTTAACTATTTCTAGCCTTTATATGTCCATGTGTGAAGAAAAGATTAAAATTTTTGTTTTTAAAGATTATAAAAATTATATTCATAACATTTTCTTTTATAGAAAAAAGTAAATATGACAAAATATTAAATTACTAATTCTTATAGTAGGAACCTGGCTATTTGCCAGATTGTACTTTGTATATTTTATATTTTAAAAATATTTTTATATTTTTATTTATTTTGTAGTTCTTGTAGATCATCTTATTAGATGGCTTGGGATTTTCCAGTAAAGCTCGGGGACCTCAAGTGACAGCGCTGCTCCTTAGCTCCATTCCATTAAAAGTTTAGAATCCAGACTTTCTTAGCAACTCCTCTGAGACATTTACATGTGAGCTTACCAAGGGTGGGGCAAGTGCTCCCTCTGAAGTTGTCAGTATGGTCCTGCTCACAGAGCCCATATCACAGGGGGCCATGCGGACCTGTACACTCAGGATCATTGCTCTTTGGATTCCTGTTGGCCTCATCCTGGCTCCAGGATAAGGCATGAAATCATGGGGGCATTTTTGCCTCACACCCTATAGCACCTTGGCTCCTATGCACTATGTGGCAAAAACATGCCAATGGGGCTGCCACATTCAGTTTGAGTCCTGGCTACACAATTTCTGATTATGTGAGCCTGACCAAATTTCCCAACAGACTGAGAATGGAAATATCAGTGCTAATATGACCCTGAATGACATGAGGCTTATAAAACCCTTGACAAGTTGGTGATACCTTCTTCCTCTAGCCATCATCCTGCTCTCTGTGATGGAGTGAAAAATGAAATAGACCTACTTTCCCTTCAGGACCAATAAAAGTACTTCTTCTTCCTAATGATAGTATTGTATGGGTTAAAAAAAAATCTTGTCAAAATGTTTGTGCTTTTTCAGTGGAGGAGACAGTATATAAATACAAAAGAGCATGTTCTCTCATTTTGAGGTGCAGGAAGCCAGTCTGCCAAGCATTGGATGACTTGACAATATTGCACCATCTACAATTGACGTCACTTTTCCCTCCTGGTTGCACTTCAGGTCCTGGTATGTCTCCAAAGTTGGGATAAACATTTCTGGAACACCATTTAAAAAATAATAGTAATTGATAGGGTGCCTGGGTGGCTCAGTTGGTTAAGTGTCTGCCTTCAGTTCGGGTCATGATCCCAGGGTCCTGGGATCCAGCCCTGCATCAGCTCCCTGCTGAGCTGGGAGCCCACTTCTCCCTCTCCAGCTCCCCCTGCTTGTGCTTCCTCTCTCTCTCACTCTGTGTGTCAAATAAATAAATAAATAAATAAATCTTAAAAATTAAAAAAATAAAATAATAGTAATTGAAATTCTCTTATTTAAAAAATGAGTATCTCCAAAGAGGACCTAAGAATGAGAAAGAGATCGCAGAAGTCAGGCTTAAAAAGAGGAGGGAGGTAATGGGGAAAGGGGAACTACTGTCAAGATAGAGCCAGGGAAGATGTTTAGGGGTAAAGCTTTCCTAAAAAGCAACAGTTTCCTGCTGAACTGAGAGTTTCTGGCTCCTAGAGATTTTTTTAGTTTTCCCAGGGGCACAGAGTAGCCCCCAATGGAAGAGCAGTCACATTCTTAAGGGGAATAGTAAGAACAACAAACAACTGCTCCTCTCTGAGATTCTGAGAGCTGCGTCCATTAATCGGTTCTGGAGAGAGATGAACACAAATAATTCTAAGAACACTTCCCTTCTCCCATCATTGGAAATCAAAATACTTACCTCTGGAATAGTTTTTGTTTTGTTTTGTTTTTTTTTTAGTCAAATTGGGGGAGGAGGACTTCAGTTACATTTCCTATCCTTAAGACAGAGAGAGAGAGAGAGAGAGAGAGAGAGGGGAAAGAGAGAGAGAGAAGTTAAAGGGAAAGCCACAATCTAGTATTCTACTCTACTGTGTGAAATACAATTTGATCTGGTATTTCTGAAGAATATTTAAATACGCAGATCCATGACCCCAGATAGCACTTCTGAAAAATAATCTTAAGGAGAAAATCACTAGACTTGTAAAACTATTGTGTGAGGGTGTGCAGGGGAGTGCTGTACATACCAGCCCCTTACACTCCCTAACTTCCTTTTGCGGAGATTGACTTTCTTTTTTAAAGATTTTATTTTATTTATTTGAGAGAGAGAGAATCTCAAGGAGACTCTGCACTGAGCGTGGAGCCCAACTCAGAGCTTAAACTCATGACCCTGAGATTAGACCTGAACCAAAACCAAGAGCTGGACTCTTAACCGACTCCACCACCTAGGCCCCGGAAATTGACCTTCTTTCACCTCTCACTAGCAACCATGTTTGTCTTGTTTGCTGAGGTATCCTTGACCTAGAAGACTGCATGGTATATAGTAGGTGTTCAGTTAATACTTGTTGAGTAAAATGAATAACACTGAAAAAATTGGCTGCAATCTCAATGACCAAAAAAAAGAGAATCTGTCTTCCCAGGATTTAGCACAGAGTAGAAACACACTGATGCAAGCAAGGAGGTCAAGCATAAGATCTTGGAATCCTTTCTAGAATGAAGGAGAGCAGCTCAGAGAAATGACTGAGTCTCCAGCTGAGGCAAGAGTCTTTCTGAGCTTCTCTGTAGAATGGAAAACATACTCATGGGATAGCATGGGCTCTTAAGTTTGTAAGTATTCACTGTATTAGTTTTGGTGTTAAACGTTTGCATTAGTGCAAATCTAGTTGTTAGCAGGTTTACCCAGGCTTAAAGAGTTTAGGCTGAAGGAAGCTCTACAATTTTGAGTAATAAGAAATCAATAGGTTTTGACTCGGTAAAGGTTTGTTTCATGCAGATGGTTCTGGCTTGATTCCTTTCTCAAAGCATCCTTTGCCCCATTGTTGGCCACTTGAGATCTTTCTGTCTTGTTCCAACTTCACAATAGGACTTAAAAAAGGAGAGAATATAAATCAAGTAGATTATAGTTATCAATAATAACTAATTGTTTTGTAATGATGATATAGAATTAGACATATTAACAAGAATTGTCACCCTATACTTTTGGGGGTAAAAAGGTCTGCTGTAAAAAAATATCTCTACTGTATCACTTATATAAAACTCTACCATCTATTTATCTATCTATGCATGCACATATCTGTGTACCTGTCTCTCTATCTACCTAGAGAAAGAGAAAGAGAAATGTTCAAGAGATGTTAAGATCGCTTATCTCTAGGTGAAGAAATGGAGAAAATATTTTACTTTTTTCTTTTATTTCATATACATATATACTATTTCAGTAATTAGCATATGCCATTTTTATCTTTAGGAAAAAACTCTACTTGTTTCATTTTTTCCTTTCTTCCCCTATGATCCTCTGCCTTGTTTCTCAAATTCCACATTATCATTGAGATCAAATAATAATTTTCTTATTTCACTTAGCAAACCTCTAGTTTTAAGAAACACACATTCATGTGCGCACACACACAGACTAAGGTTTATCATATTCTTGAACTTCAAATCCAGGTAGGTCATTTGATCACTCAGTTGAATCATCTGTCTTGGAATGACTGAGCTGGAACACTTCCATGTGAAGTTATATCTTTTTTTTTTTTTAACAGATTGTACTTTTTTAGGTCAATTTTAAATCCACAGCAAAATTAAGAGGAAGGTATAGACATTTCCCATATGCCTCTTCCCTATGCCACCATCAACATTCCCTACCAGAGTGGTACATGTTACAATCGATTGGCACATCATGATCACCCAAATTCTATAGTTCACAGTAAAGTTCACTTTTGGTGTTGCACATTCTATGGGTTTGGACAAATGTATAATGGCATATCCTTCATTATAATATCACAGAGTATCTTCACTGCTTCTGTGCTCTGCCTATTTATTTCCCCCACCCCTGCATCTACTGATCTTTTTATTGTTGGAGTTACATCTTTTTAAAGTCAAATTTTTCTTTATTGTTAATAGGATTTTATTAATTAAAATCTTTAATTAAATTTTTAATTAAAATTTAAAAAATTAATAAAAATGTTTTATTATGTTATGTTAGTCACCATACAGTACATCATTAGTTTTTGACTAGTATTGCTTCTCTCTTTGGAATTTGGATTTAGAGAAAACTTG
Organism: Martes martes; assembly: GCF_963455335.1. Classification (NCBI taxonomy): domain Eukaryota; kingdom Metazoa; phylum Chordata; class Mammalia; order Carnivora; family Mustelidae; genus Martes; species Martes martes. The sequence goes on along the minus strand of NC_137893.1, from coordinate 122,904,166 downwards.
CTTTCAATCCTGGCTCTACTACCAGCTGTGTGGCTCTAAGCAAATTACTAAACCTCTCACAATGTAAGTGTCCTTTACTATAATATAACACAGACATAAAATCTATCTGGCGGTGATGAATAAATGTGTACAGAGTGCTTATGGTAATTCTGAGGAATATGTGTATGTGTGCACACATGTGTGTATGTATGTATTGTATGTTTTATATATTAACACATATATGCATACATTTGTGCATGTCTCTACAGGCAGGTTGTGTGTGCAGCTGTGTGTATACATGTGTGTGCATGTATTACATGTGCATGTTTTATGTATGTACATGTGTTTGTATATGGATGTATATTGCCTCAGTTTACTTCCACCACATATTTCTGATGTGATTTACTATTAGTGTAAACAGAAGGTGCTAATGAGACTCAGATATTAAAGGGCATTAAAATGTAGAGGAGCTGCCAGAAGACTCCATTCTACTTCTTCTCTCCTCTCAGCCAGTACACCTACTCCCGGTCATCCACCTCCTTGCCCTTCTCTGTCCCTGCCTGCATCTGGCAGGACTGAGGTGGAACTGCTCACTGGAACAAAAGAGGGGTCAGAGTGAGGAGAAGTTGCCCAGGGAAGCTAAGACTCCACTGTTTATTTGTCAAATTCCCAAAGGCACTCTCTGCCAAGTATGGTTTACTGACTCATGTCACATCAGTCTCTTTTATGTTATCAAGCTCCAAACAGAGTACTTTGTTTCTAATTCATCATCATACAAAACTCAAAAGACCTAAGAGATAGAATTCCTCCTCTTGGCATCTCAACTACCCTAGAGAAAAAAAAAATCAAGCAGTCAGTGAGTCCCTGGTCTCAGATGAAACAAAATATTTTAATTCTGGCTAATTTATTCTTATTCCCAAGAGGGGTTTTATGCACCAAATGCTCATGATAAGCACCCTTTATTTTTGTTTTTTCAGATCTGTTTTCTTTTCATCTCTGCCCCTATGAATCAAGGTTAAGAATAACACAGTAGATTCAAAATTCTGGAGCTGAACTGACAAAATATAACTAGAGAGTGTAACATTGGTGGTCATGTCACAAAAATGATGGTGCAGTTTGTTGTTAAGTAGACAAAACTTCCAATAGTTCCTGCAGCTTCCTGGGAATTTATGTCGTATAAATCATCACCGCTTGCTTATTTTCTGTTGCTAAATTATCACAAACAGATTGTATTGAGATCTCAACCAGGAAACAAGAATTGTGTACTCTTCTTTTCTTGTTCAGTGCAACCTACCAAATAAGATTTTAGAAGGTTCTAGAGTTTTCCTAAATGGTAAAATAATAATAATAATAATAATTTGTTTCACAAATGAGTTCATATTTTAAGCATACATAAAAACTAGACAAACAGAACCCTAATACAAAGACATGTAGTGTACATCAAAGGGAGGGTTTCTATCATGCAACATTTGGTTGTAAACATGTAGCCCGATGATAAGTGAAAATTCAGTGATGTTTAACTCTAGGATTCTCAATCTCAGCACCACTGACACTGTGGTAATTCTGTGTCATGGGGGCTGCCCTATGCACTGCAGGCTGCTTAGCAGCATCACTGACCTCTTTCTATCAGGTGCCAGTATCAGCCCCCATCTCAATGGGTGACAATCAGAAATGCCTCCGCATAACCCCCAATTAGCCCAGTGTCAAACCACTGGTCCAATCTACCAATGATCAGCCCTCAACTCCAATAAAGGACAAACCAGGCTATTCAATAAACATGAAAGAAACACCAATACTTGCTACGCCAAAACTGTGCGCTAGGTGAAGGAAGCCAGACATAAAAGACTATACACTGTATGATCCCATTTATGTGAAATATATTGCAAAGGCAAATCTACAGAGACAGAATGTAGCTTAGAAGCTGTCATTGTTGTGGGTGAGACTGAGTTAACTGCAAATGGTCATAAAGGATCTTCCTGGGATAACAAAAATGTTCTGAATCTGGATTATGGCTGCACAACTTGGTAGGTGTACTAAAAATCACTGAATTGCATACTTCAGATGGATGAATTTATGGCTTGTAAACTTGATCTCAATAAAGCTGTTATTTTTTTTAAATGGAAAAATAGGAGGATAAAATATATTGCAGAAGAAGAGAAAACGTGAGGAAAACCCAATTCCATAAATTTCCTTTAACTATGGGAAGTAGTCACCTAAAAACAGAGAGATCAGATTCCCTACATTCTATAAACCTAAATGACCGTTAGAGCAAGCCACAATATTTTGCTGGCCAGACAGCTGCAACGTCTGTTAGCACCTGATGCAACTCAATGGGCTGTTTAATTAGTTCTGGTGTGTATCTTTCTATGGAAAATAAAGTGTATGCATGGTCACCCATGTTCAACATGGCAAGGAAGAAGACAGGGTGATTATTAGGGGTTTGTCTTACAAGACATTCTATGTTTTCTGTTAGCATATAAAATAATTCACATTCATGATGAAACATGGTTAGTGTGACATGATATATGAAGTGGAAAAAGGTTTGAAACCACCCAGAATCTCCCTGTTGCCCATTCAAATCTCTGCCACAGTAAAACAAACAAACAAACAAACAAACCCTCTTCTTTGGTGTGCATTAAATGACAGCTGTTGTTGCTTTTCAAAGAAATTCTGGTGACCCTCTTATTGTAAAAGGACAGCACATGTCTTCTTGGAGAATGTCCAGTTGCTGTTTAAATTATTAATTTAATTAGTTAATTAATTAATTTAATTAGTTTAATTAATTTGGTGCATATTAAATATGCACTCTTTGTTTAGAGGTCTAGTCATTTTAAGGGGTTCATGACTTGTCTGGGGTGTTAGCAAAGGGGGTGGGGGAACCTTCCCTGTCAAGTTAAAAATATTAACTTGGCCAAATATACAACTTTAAGAGAGGCAGCACTTGAAATGTCTAGAATCTTCAGCTCTGATGGAGCTAAGAAAAGAGAGAAATGGGTTAGAAATTGGGCCTTTTGGATGGTTATCCCAAGACTTTAATCTGGCAAATTTTTTGCATAAAGGAAGGTATTGACAATAAATTCATCCTCCCCACCCATCCCCCCCACTCAGCTAGAAACTATGGGATCATGAAAGGAAAGAGATAATTTCAATAATTTAAATTTCCCCCAAAGGCCACACCACAAAAGATACTTTCTTCTTTTAACAACTCTATGTATGCTATGTTACAGAACATTACAATTCTGAGAAATTCTGCCCCTATGATTCAGGGCTAGTAATAAATTCTGCCCCTATAATTCAGGGCTAGTAAACCAGAGACATCATATTCAACCTGAGCAAGAAGGCAGCCAGGAAGGCCATATGTCCAACCATGATGCCTGCCAACATTTCAAGAAAAGTATTTGAAACAATAAATAATTCTAATTAGGCCCAATTTACAAACTGGAGTCTGAGAGCAGGAAGGATGCTGATCTACCTGATTAAATCCCACTAATTTCCTAGAAAATGTCATGTAGAACATTCTCTTTGATTTTTGCTGATCAGCTATGATAATAGGCACTGAAAGATTATCAGGAGAACAGTACTTGCCCCATGCATAGTCTATGAAATGTACAGACAATTTTGCTAAGCAGGATTCAGGCAACAAACACATTTTAAAATTAAGCATCTCCTAAAATATGGAACTAAGGAAAAAGTGACATTGCTAGAGAAGAGCCAAATATTTTTTTTCATCTGAAATGTTACTTTTTTTGTTAATAAATAAATATAAGCATCAGAAGTAATTTTGAAAAATTTTCTTTCCTTGTATTGACAGTTGCCATGCTCCATAATCAGGTAAAAAAAAAAAAACATATTGTTTGGACAAAATAAAATCTTAGTTACCTAAGTGGTATAAGTTAGGTTATTTTCTGAAATACTAAGTTGTCTTTTACTTCCAAAGAACATAATAGTATTCTGCTTTTCAACCTTAGAGTTTTAAACTTATAGAAACCGAAGTGTGGGGGTATTATTTCAACATCTTGACTATGTTTACTCTAGCTAAGAAAGTCAGAGATATATTCACCATTATACTTAATTGTTGTTGTTTAAAATATTTACTCATTGTCTCTCAAAATGGTTGCCATAACCACTTTTCAGTTACCCCATTGCTTCTTTTCCTACTCAAACTTTTCTTTGGAAAAAGTTGATTCTTTTCTGTGGAACTCAGAAGTTTTGGGGGGTGTTTTGTTTTTGTTTTTGTTTTGGAAAAGTTTAAGGGCGAGACAATTTTTACCTCTGGACAAGAGGACATTGACTCTATGGTCTTTTTTTTTTTTTTTAATTTATTTATTTGAGAAGGAGAGAGAGAGAAAGATTGCATGAGTTTGGGGAGGGGCAGCGGGAGGAGGAGAGAATCCTCAAGCAGACTCTCTGCTGAGTATGGATTCCTAATGTGGGGCTGGATCCCTGGACCCAGATATTGTGACTTGTGCTGAAACCAAAAGTCAGATGCTTAACCGACTGAGCCACCCAGATGCCCCAACTCTATGGTCTTAATGGTATATTAACTTATAGCTGATGATTTGGTATTAAACTGAATAGCTGTCAGTGGTCCAGAATTATATTTCTTAAAAAGTGTAACTACACATTTGATGTCTAACTATAGATGGTGACCAACCCTTCACTCCCCCTCACAGAGTCCCAGGAGCACATGGGTACTCCTTCTGTGTGAGCACCTGCTCCTGACCTGGATCAAATTCCCTGTTGTTTGCTCAGTTCTTGGGCCACACTCCCTCACTCCCACTCCTGTACAGTTTCTGCCTTGCTCCTTGCTTCTTTCCCACACTTTTGTCTTTCTCAGTTCTTCTAGCTTGGTTTTTCTTTGCTTTTCCAGCAGTGCTTCCAGATAGACCCCGTCTCTATCTGCGGCCCCTCCTAATCTAGATGTCACCCACTGGCTTGTCCAGACTTCTTCAGTGGATCCTACAAAACCAGTTCAAATCCATACACCTCAAAGACAAGATCAGATTAAAGTCCTTGAGAAAAGGTATTTTCTTGCATAAATGTATCATGTAGAGACACCATTCCCTCATAGTCTAGTTCACTGTGTGGCCTCTTTTACTATTCGTTTCTGCTTCATTAATTCATAAATCAATCCACTGAGAACCAACTATGTCATATGATAAAATTGCCTCAATCTTTGTTTCTAAATTATTTTGGCAGGTTATCTTTGTGTTTTGCTCAGATGAAGAGCCCGTTGTCTATTGGTTCCAACATAGTGTAGTGCAAAGAGCACTGGACTAAGAGTCAGAACTGAGTTCCATCTAGATCTGGATCTGCTAGTTAGCCCCTAAATATGGATGCTAGTAATCCCATAGGTTTGTTGGGAAAATGAATGAATATATGTGAAGTACTTCCTAGATGGAAAATATAAAGCATTATAAGATTGACTGAATAAAAGTAATTTTTCTTTTATTTGGGTGGAGGGGCAAATTTTCATAATCTCAGAAAGAAGCTATTGGACAGAAAATTGAGCGTCTAAACTTTTGCTCAAGAAACCTGAAGAAAAGATGTTGTAAACTAAAATAGATATATATACCTGGATACTGTTCATGCATAGCACTGTACGAAAGACACTTCAGATCTGAATCTGAAGTCTCCCTGGGGACCCTAATCATCAGTGTGTTGGCTTAGGGCTCATCAATCATGTTGTTCAATGTTAGCTCACATCTTTTCTAGAGAGGTGGGATTCCAGTAATAGACACTGTGTATCTCTAAAAAGTTGCTTTAAACAGCCGTTTCAACTGGTACTGTGAACTTTGTTCAGAGCTAGTTTCACAGCAAACAATCAGCATCAAACTCTTCTGAGAAATGAGTGTAAATTGTGAGAAAGGCAGTGAATGAAGAAATCCAGGAAACAGAGTAAGACTATCAGATAGTAACTGCCTGGATTTGAGTGAAAGGTGACAAGGTCAATGATAGTCTAAGAAATATATAATAATTTAAAAATAAAAGCCACAAGAAGATATATATGTGAAGCCAGCAAAGTATGGATGGGCTCTGGTTGAGGCTGCAGAAGCAATTCACACAAGGAGACCCTTTCATCTGCACCCAAAGGCAGTCTTCAACCCTCTTGAGTAGACATGTAGGCTCAGCTGGGCAGGGGTCTGACCCATTGCTGCAGGCATGGTGGGGCTCTCAAAAATTTGGATTGATTGACTTAAACACACAAAAAAGGAAATGAATATGCTAGCCTCTTATTTGTTTAAAATGCAAAATAGCAATAGATTAGGAGACGAGTGCGAAGGCCTTGATAATAAGAAATTTTAAGAGACTAAGATTGAATTCTCAAAGATTTGATTTTATTGTTATTTCTTTAAAGAAAGGCTCAGAAACAAATGATGTCAACATGTAGGGAAGATTTTGAAGCTCCAGGTGCTAAACCAGGTCCTATCCATTCCACAGAGTGCTCGTATTTCTGCAATTCCCAAAGAGGCAAAGAAGGTCCCAAGTACATTTCTTAAAAATTGGGTTGGTGGGCAGGAAGGACTCAGTGAACAGAGGGGCTTTTTATTCACAGATTGCTGGTCCAGAACATAAGAGATGGCAAACATGTGGCTCCAAGGAAGCACACTGGCAAGGAAATAGGAGAAAAGTTGCAGGAGTAAAAGCACAGATTTTGGTGCCCTGGAGTTCTGGGGCTGGAGGGCAGAGAGGGGAGTCAGGGGACTCTTGGCTGCAGCAGGGTCAGGGGATCGGGGACTGAAGCCATGCTTGCTTGGCCCAAGGAGTGTAGCAACCACCTAAATAAAGCAAGGCCACAAGAGGCTCTGACAACAGGCAAGGCTGGGAGGAGCAGAGAAAACTACAGGACCAGTGATTTGACAAGAGTTCATGGTAGAACAGAATGTGAGCACCTACTATGCACCAGGCCCTGCCTTCAAGATGCCGACGGTCCATTGGCAGAGGCTTATACTTTATGTTAGAGAAATGGACTTAATGATTTTCAGCACAAGGGAAGGACAAATTTTATGACTTGGGGTCATCAAAACTTTACAAATATTTAAATTAGGTCCCACCAGCAAACAGAGGTGTACTGGAGGGGATGGGGTGCCTTGGTGGCTCCGCCGGTTAAGTGTCTGCCTTTAGCTCAGGTCATGACCTCAGGGTCCTGGGATAGAGCCCCATCTCAGGCTCCCTGCTTGGCGGGGCGCCAGCTTCTCCCACTGCCTCGTCCCTCCCCCAGTTTGTGCTCACTGTCTCTCAAATAAATCTTTTTTAAAAGATGTGTACTGTGATTTTTGCAATAGAAGAAGTAATCTTAATAAATTATATGTACATGGGATTATTTTATATCTGACTCTATGAAACATATTAAGGGAGATGGCAATTTAAAGACACACAAATGGGCATTCTTTGACAAAGAGAAAGAGGCTAAAGCCTCTTTTAGCCTCCATTGACCTCTTGTGAAATGTAGAATTTCTTACAATGAGACCCTTAATGGAAGGAATACCCACAGGAGAATAGCACGGGGAAAATAAGACAGCTTTCTCATCCAGTGTCCTCAAAAATAACCAAAGTAATCTTTAATTATCTTTGAAGAAAGAACACAGAAAAAATGAAAGAAACATGTGAAAAGCTGGAAAATTTTCATTATCTTTTCACTGCTGTCTCTACAAGGAAAATAAAATGGAAACAGTTAGCCAAATCTAAGGTGGTAGGAAATGTGATAAAAGTAAATTAGAATAGGGAACAGGGCACCCACTGACACAGGCTCTAGTGAAATCATACAGGTTTTCAGGGCCTCCATTATTGCTTAAGGAGAAAGGACTGATACAGAATGAAGAAAAGTGAAGCACATAAAAATGTGTATTGTTTTTTAAGAAGGACCTTGTGAACTTAGAAGCATACTTGTGCATTTGACACCCGATACTCTGTTATAAGTAGTGATGATGGAATGAAAAAAGAATAATAAGGGACATTTTATGCATGCTATAAAAATGTTCTTTTATTGAATTTTATATTGGTTATCATGTCAATAAATAAAAACAGAAATATCACAGTAAAGTGAAAAAGCCATGTATGAATACTTTTTAATTACAATAATGTGTATGTTGAAAAATTGGGGAAACATATACCTAGATGTTGGTCTGTGACATTAATGAGTAATTACAATTTGTTTTTGAGCCTTCTGCAAATTTATTGATGACTTTGTCAAAACAGAACTTCTCCTTATGTTAGATTTGTCAATTGATCTTCACTCTTCATTGATCATAGAACACTTGCTTTACTTTAATTTTGAAAAATTTCTTTCAGTGGAGCAACATACATACAAGTAGTTAAGAAAGGTGTTAAACAAAAGGATAAGACTGGGAGAGATGCAAAAAAAAAAAAAAGACATTTCACATCAAATTCCATAAATAGCATGTCAGTATTTCTTTGGGGCCAATTCTGGTGGTTTTCTAATATGTCTGCAATCAAAAAATTGTAAGGACAAGCAAAAATCCAAGTGGCCACTCAGAATGCCAGACTGAAGGGACTGCGTGTAAGATCCTTGGGTATTTCAAATCTACTCTGCAAGTGCAGAAATGTAATTATCACAGAGTTTGGATTCCAGATCTTTCTGAATTTACTAGAAAAGAAAAAACAAACAAAAAAACCCCCAAAACAATAGACAAGCTGATTCCCTATGTCCCAGTCCCACCTATTAACTGTGAGTTCTCCACATTCACTTCCACACAAAACACGCTGTTAATAAAGGATATAATAAAAACATGGACATTTTAAGCTTATGCATACATTGTTTAGACTTGAAACTTAGATCAACAGGGTGCCTGGGTGGCTCAGTCAATTAAGGCTTGGACTCTCAGTTTTGGCTCAGGTCATGATCTCGGGGGTCATGGGATCAAGCCCCAAGTCAGGCTCTGTGGTCAGTGGGGAGTCTGCTTGTCCCTTTCCCTCTGCTCCTCCCCCCATTCTCTCTCTTTCTAAAATAAATAAATAAGATCTTTTAAAAAAAGAACTTAGACCAATAAAATAATTTTTTTGGGGGGGAGATATATTTTATCACTGGAATGGTTTTAAGACTGCTGGCTCTGGCTGGTAATAAAAAGAAGATTATCTTTTAGTTACTTGTTACTAAAATTTGTTTTTTTCAGGGGTGCCTGGGTGGCTCAGTGGGTTCAAGCCTCTGCCTTCAGCTCAGGTCATGATCTCAGGGTCCTGGGATTGAGCCCTGCACAGGGCTTCCCCCTCTCTCTTTGCCTGGCTCTCTGCCTACTTGTGATCTCTGTCAAATAAACAAATAAAACCTTTAAAAAAATTTGTTTTTTCAATAAATCTCTGGTGGCTGCTGAGGCTGCAATCATTGTGAGGAGGGACATTTGGAATCCCCTAACTCCTGGTGTTGCTTTCATGCTTCCTTGACACCCAGCTCTAATCTGAGAACTGGGGAGAGAGGAGTGAGAGAGGAGTGAGAATGGGACAGGAAGACAGAGAGGAGGACAGGGGAGAAAGGGAGAGGAGGCGAGGGGAGGAAAAAAGGGTAGAGGGCTTCTAGTTGCCAGAGACACCCAAATGACCAAGCTACATTAGAGGCGCCAACACTGGAGTTTGGGTCTATTCTGGGCAGCCTTGCTGTGTGAGACACTGGGGAGAAGTATCTCTGCAAGGCTGCACTTTAGCACCAGGTGTCCCTGGAGAGTGTCAGGCTGTCCTTCCCTGCAAGCATCATAAGTGTCGCTGAGCTCTGGCCTCTCAGGGCTGCTTTGCTTGGCAGCTCAGGCCATTCTTCTGGGGCAATCAGTCATGCCTGCCCTTAGGCTCCTCTGGTGGAGAGAAGGTGGGACTATCTTACAGCCTGACAGCCCCACTGGCCCATAAGCCTCTTGCCCTCCTGCCACCAATAGTCTTTTGTACCCCTAACTCTGTTTCTGCTTCTGGAGAAAGCAAACCAGCACTGCCTGTCACTACTTCAAGATGGTCATTATCTATGTTGCCTCACTTGGTAGATTCATCTTTGGAGAGGTCCCATGGGGCATCTGGTCCAAGCTATGAGCCTGTTTCCCTCCTAACTGCTCTACCTTCCTGCTTCCAGCCCATTCTGATGGGCCCAAATCAATCCAAGGCCCTCCCACATCTGCCCACAGTTTACAGTTCAGGACAAGATTAGCCATTCTACTTTCCAACCCTCACCTCCCTCATAGTCATCTTCTCTAAGACAGGTCCTGGACTCCAAGTACACTCTGTTCACTCTTATTTGTGCCTTTACTTGCATGTCACCCTCTGCCCAGGATGTCCTTCACTCGTCTTCCAAGTTTTCCATCCCCAGCAGGACATTCTCCATGGCATGCATTCATGATTCTGTGTTCTGCATTTGTTCACAGAATATTTGTGAATATACACAAGGCTCTCCCCAGCTCAAAATCTGAAGACAAGTCTGCCCTGCCTAATTTGTCCTTTCCCTCATGGCACATAGTGCTAACTCTGTAAGCATCTCATGACATAGTTTTCCCAGTGAGCCGCGGGTAATATGGCATGATTGAGGCACTGCAAACTATCCTCTCTCCTCTTCATGGGCTTCAGTACAGGGGGTAGGGGTCCCTCACATGGGCACAATTTGTAGCAGAGGCTCAGATGTCATGGCTGATGGCCTTAATGTCAGGGGGTGTCATTTCTCCAGAGAGACCACAGGAAAGCACAGATCAGCAGGGGCACACTGGCAGACATGGATGCTTCTAAAAGCTTTCTAAAGATGAAAGCAGTGAGTCACAGGCCAAGCTCCAGATAGCATACTTCAGGACAAAGTGTGTAGGAGAACCCAGGCTCCCTACTCAGACCCACTTTTAGTATCAGCTTGTTGACACTTAGATACTTCTTGGAAGCTTGTGGCACTTCCTCCATCCTATCACTGTGTCTCCGCCCTACCCAAGGCTGAGCACCAGGGCTGCCTATTGTACGGTAATCACACTGTTCTGTCCCCCATGGCCATGGCACGCAAAATCCTCTGCTGGCCAGCTTCCCATTAGGTACAGGGAGATAGGACAAGAGGATAATAGATGGGAGACTTCTACTCTGCTTCCTCCCAGCCTCCCTTACTTCTTAAAGACCTGCCCTGCTCAGGCATCTCTGCATGGCTCACTTTTTACTTGGCTCTAGTAACTCCATCTCTCAGCCCTGGCCCTCAGTCCCAGGGGTTGGAAGGAGGTCCTGTGTCTCTGGTTGCTTTGATATCTACTGTTGCTTTCCATGTCTCTGTCCTTGATGAATGTTTCCATTTGAGTTATTTGACTTGGGTGGCTGCAAATCCCTGAGCTTCTTGAAAAAACTTCACTGAGGTTCCTCTATTTGTGTAATGATGGCACATCAAGGACAGAATACCATCTGCTTAAAGTACCAGGCACTCTCTTTCCTCTTCCTGTACACACATGGGCCATTCTACATTCTTGCAAAGGGCCTCCTGGGGCCCTAGGATATCTCAGTACTCTGCCTGCTACTCTAGGCTAAATCAGAAATACCCAGTCAGAGGTATGCGTGGCAGCATAGTGTACACATCATGGCCAGGCTTTGATGGAAAGAAAAAAGAAATGCCTTTCTCATGTGCCTATTTAACTATATTTACCTATTTTCCACCTTAATCTTCCCTCTAGGCCTCTAATCTAACATAAACCCACCTTCAGAAAAAAACTTGAACATGAGTACACATGACTGTTAGCATTTTATTAGCTTAGCCTCCCAGGGGTAGTGGCATTTTGAAAGAAGTAGTGACATTCAGGCACACCTGAGCCAGATTCCTTGGATTACAATCCTCACTTGGTCACTTTCTGGTCCTGAGACTAGGCAATGCTCAAGTTCTCTAGAACTTAGTTTCTCCCATAGTAAAATCTATCCCATAAGATTGTTGTCAGAAGAGATTTCAAGAAAAAGTCTCAACGCCAGCTTCTCTCCCACATTCAGTGCTGAATAACTGTTGACCATCAAGAGGCTGATTGTCTTGTAACCTACATGGGAGCTCTTCACAATTAGAAAGGCCTTTCTAGACACATAAAATGCTACCCAGGAAGGCTGTGAGGCTGTCTCTGGGCACATCACTGTGCCATGACACATGGTGTCCTCTAGCTCTGCTCATCTCTTCTACGGAGCTTCTTTACTCCAGTCTTAGAAGAAGTTCCCCACATGAGTGGGTTGCCTCCTCTGGGACTTCCCCAAGGTATTCCAGAGAATGGGGATTAAAATGGACCTTAGTCAGGCCTGTCTGGCCTGTGACTATCTTGGCTGCCTGGTCACCAGAGAGACCTTGGCCTCTCATCTCCTCCAACCTACTCTAACAGGACCTGTGCCTTTCTGCTCTTGGAAGGTGGAAGATGACGGGAAGGGGTTCTGGCAAAGCAGAAAATAGGCCTGTCTGCTGTAGGATAGTGAATATCAAGGCATGAAATGGGCTTTAGCCCACATCTTCAGTACACCTCTGGGATGCACCTGATTTGGGGACATTCATGAAGGCTTCTGCAAACAGTTGAGAAATGGTCCTCTCCTTTCATACCTTCTTGCCTTTCTTTCTGCCACCACATCAGTGTGGCTTAACACAAACCAAGGAGAATCCAAACATCTGACTCCTGGCATGTGACAAGCTTCTCTAGGGACTCCCATTCTGAGGAAGCTCAGTGCTACTTGGGTCTCTTGCCTTGAAGGGCACACCCTTTGCAAAGCAGAAGGTGACATTTCTTTAGTGCACATGTGGAGGGCTTTTGATTTTTATTTTCCAAAAAGGCTCCATATCAGTACCTTGGGGAAACCCATAGCCAACAAACAAAAGGCAAACCTGCTCACCAGAAAGTATGGTTCCTGTTTGTGCTTGTTTGGCCACTTCTGGTGAAGGGCACAAGAGGCTGAGGGCAAAGCACTTGGTGATCAACAGACTTGAAGGGGAGAGAGGGACCAACACCATGTTGATGGCAACGTTCCATTCATGACATATTTGCTTGTCGCTGATACGTGTCCTGGAAGACTGAGAAGCTAAATGGAAAGGCCACTGTAATGCGGCCTCCTTGGGTCAAGTTGGGAAAATGGACAAATGGTGTGATCAGCATAAACTACATTATTTCTAGAAGAAATTGTTAACCCCACAAAAATCAAAGTTTTATTTTTTTAAAATTAATTAATTAATTTTAATAAACATATAATGTATTTTTATCCCCAGGGGTACAGGTCTGTGAATCGCCAGGTTTACACATTTCACAGCACTCATCATAGCACATACCCTCCCCAATGTCCATATTCCCACCACCCTCTCCCGTCCCCCCTCCCCCCACCAACCCTCAGTCTGTTTTTTGAGATTGAGTCTTTTATGGTTTGTCTCCCTCCCAATCCCATCTTCTTTCATTTTTTCTTTTCCTACCCCCCCAACCCGCCCCCCCACATTGTATCTCCACTTCCTCATATCAGGGAGATCATATGATAGTTGTAAAAGTTTTATTTTTTTTTTTTAACCTCTGGCTCCTATCTAGTTTTCTTAAGTAGGTCTTTGAATAAAGGATGTGCTCAGGTACAATCCCATTCAATATATCTCCTAACCCCACTTCTAACTAGTCAACATCACACTCAGAATGTTGAACTGCCTAGTAATTTCTGTCACCTGCTAAAATAGCTCTTTTGACACCAGACTCTAATAAGTGAACTGGAAACTTCAGGAAAATTAACTGCAATATACTAACTCTTGATCAACAGTTTGCATAGATATACAGAGCCAAAATAAACCTAAACTTGCAGATGTTCAAATACGGACTGGCAATTCTTTCCCCTGATGGAAAGAGACACAGGCACAGCACTTGCAACCTTTAGTCGGATGCTTATTAGGTGGTTAAGCCTTAGCTGCAAAACAGATACTAATTTTGATTACTAATTTTGGTACTGGCTGAACTAATTATGTCCTGTTACTGCAGTGACAGGTCTCAAGATCTAGAGTGGGATAGGAAAACAAGAGCAAAGTGTCAAGATCTGTCTGCATGATGAAATGTGGCCAGTGCATTACATGCATCCAAGTCCATGACAGTCTCAATGAGCCCAAGGCCTCAGGAGACCCTACTAAATTCTAAGAAGTGAACGACTGATATGCTCAAGCCTCCAGTGACAAGTCAAATGCAGCTCCAGCCCCCCCCACTTCTTCGCAGTTTCTCTCTTTCTCTGGGCAACAAAAAGGAAAGGGAAGAAGAACTTCCCTCTGAAGTCTTGGTGATTTCTTGTTAAGTACATATATAAATGTAAGCATGTTGAAAGCACATTCTTAATAAAATTATTAATAACTTAGGGTCAGGATGGGAGGAGTCACCTAGTGTGGGATCACAGGGTTTTGATTTTTAGTGTGTTCCCTATTTTTATGACTAGATACTGGTGTGCAGAGCAGCCCTTCGTGACTAGCTCTAGTTGTGCAATATGGGCTCTGACATTTCCCTGGGCACCCCAAGTACCTGCCATTTAAGGTACCCGAGCTCAAGGTACCCTTGATGTTGCACACATGACTCCCCTGAAAGCTAAGGATTTCTCTAAAACTAAAAAAAAAATAAGACACAGGTGTATGTGCACACACACACATACACACATACACACGCACACAAATCACCAGATTTTATAAGCTGTCTCTATGCAAAAGGAACACAAAATAGACCCAGAAGTTGGAAGTGAGGTTCCCTGCTGAGACAGAAACTAGAAAGAATAGGCACCCGATAAATAAGAAAAAAAGCCACTAGTGGGAACCTATCCCCACAGAAAAGCATAAATGCTATTGAAGACCCATAAGGATACCCAAGGTTAATGAAGGTGCTGTACATATTGCATGGAGCACTGGGTGTGGTGCATGAACAATGAATCTTGGAACGTTGAAAAAAACAAAATAAAATTTTTTAAAAAATGAAGGTGCTCTAAAAAACGTGATTTAAGTCCAAGATCACCTTGGGCAGAGAGAGTACATAAACTTGATGGTCCACTAGACCCTGGAAAGGTACTTCAGGGAGCAAAACAGGAGCCTGGTAGAAATACCACTTAAGTATGTTATGGGAATATCAATCTGATTATGGGGCATACCAGATCAGGATTGTCCCCCGCCTCCTGCCAAGGCTCTTAGCTCCATGTCCATCTCAAAGGACAATGCCTAACGACTAATTTGGCTTCCTCCAAAATCCTGACAATGAAAGAGAGATAGCCTAGTGAATAAAATTGGTTTTCATAAAGCTACTTTTTAAAAATTTTTCATAATAAATTACAAAATTGGACATTTGAGTTCCACATTTTTATGAATCTAGTTCCTGGGAGTCTGTCCTGGGTACATGGATAAACTTGACCTAATCTGCAAAGCTGGGATGATTGTCCCTGGAGGCCCCAGGTCTGGCAGTCCCCTTAAATCTAACCTTGACATTTCAGAGCCCACACACCGACATAAAGGAAAGGAGGATGTTGACACAAAGGACCATTGTGTTGGAAGCAAGATTCCAGAGTGTAAAGGCCACCAAACCCATAGTCCCCCACATTCAATCCAGTACTGAGAGCATTTGCTTCACCCTTCCCAAACTCCCTCAAGCCCAAATCTATTTGCCTTCTTGGTGCCTCTTCATCTCCATCACCATGACCCTGTTCAGGGCATCATCTTCCATCACCTGGATGACTATAACAGCTGCCCCTGACTGGCCTCCAATATGGACCCTCCATTCTCCACCTACACAACAACCAACCATGGTACCTGCTTGCTCTAGCAAGTTTAGCCAGCCCCCACCCCTACTCATTACATCTGCATAATGGCAGGCATGCTTCTTGTGAGGCTCCAAGCTCAGAAATCAGCCCTGTGGGAAGCTGGCAGGGCATGACCTCTGAGCTTGATTAGCTCCAAGGGCTAGTATAAGAAGTAAACTAGTTACTGAATACTAATATATACAGATACTAAGCAATGGTATCAATCTGGCTCGCTGGGCCCTTGCTTGTGTGTGCAGTTTTGTCTGTACCACTTACTATCACTGCCCACCCCTTGGTTCTTGCTTTAGTCACACAGAGTGTCTTAGGGTCATCCCAGTGCACTGTGCTCCCTCATGCCACCATGTTAACACACATGCTGGGCCTCTGCCTGGACTCCCCTTCCTCCCACTATGCCCAACTAATTTTAGCACTTAAGCTTAAAGTCTCAAATTAAGTATTACTTTTTCCAAGATGCCTTCCCTGAACACTACCTTCCTCACCCTGAAACTGGAATGGTTTTTCCCTGCCACATAGCACCAGGAGCACCTATACTAGTCCTTATGACCTACTCTGTAATTGTCAATTTTCCTAACTGCCAACTCCACTGATGGGGCCCCAAACAAACTCCCCAGGGAGAAAGGGGTGTGGGGGGGTGGAAGCAACCAAAGAGAAGTTCTGGCTTCAGCAGCCATACTGCTTTGCTGCAGGGGTGCTGGTTCTCCCTTGGCCCTCATTAGAGCCTTATAAACTTCTACGTTCAAAGTGCAGGGGCAGCTCAGCTCCTCCCTCTCACTTAACCCACTGATTTGGAATCAAAAGATCAAAATTCAAGCAAAGTAGAACTAACATTTTCAGTTTTGGGTGTATTTTTTGGCCTCTTTGAGACGCGAATAAAATAATACCCTCTGTGAGTTTATAAAGCTTTGCAGTGATAGTCTGTAACCCACAGAACACCAGAAAATTACTAGAGGATTATTGTTGGTGCCAGATCTGGTCCTATGGCAAGAAGAGGGGGACAGGAAAGGATGTCAGGCTGTGAGGGGTGGGTGACCCTACTGGATTGAGGCCATCACCAAAACACCTATTTTCCTAATTCTGCTGCCTCGTGTCCTACAACAAAGCACAGAGGTCTTCCTGAGGCTCTGTGCTTTTCCACAGAGACAAGGCTCTGGCACACCCTTAAAAGTGGGAAGTGGAGTCATCTCAGGGCTTTTTAAGGCTGGCACATGAGAATACTCAGAGGTTCCTACAACTGGATAAGCTGGGCTACATCTAGGCAGGCCTGTTGAGTCAGAATAAGCATTTCAATGACTGACACTGATCAGTGAATATCATCCCACACCGGCAGGGGCTGCTGCCAGTACAGAGGGTCATCTCCATTCCAGCCCCTTTCCTGTGCCCTTGTCAGGAGCTTCCAGGGATTCAAAGTAGACACTCAGAACACAGGTGAAGCCTGCCACCTACAGTTAAAGGGTCCACGTATATTAGCTCCTGTATCCACCTGCCCTTAGTTCAGGCCCAAATTATCCTTGGAGTCAAAAGTTAAATCTCCTTCTTCTTCCCCTGGATTTAGACAAGGACAATTTAGGAAATGGACTTAAATCGTTCTTCAAGCCAGTGTGTGTTTCTTCAAATTAAAGGCTAAATATGGAATCAGAGTAAACTTCATTCCACAATGTGTAGCCAGTGTTCATGGAGCACCTGGGCTACACAGCCTTGTGGTAAATGCAGTAATTCCATTAGTGCCACATATTCAGTGCTCACGTGTGGGCAAGAGAAATACGAGTCCAATTTCTGGATTTCTTTCTGT
This sequence comes from Martes martes, assembly GCF_963455335.1. Lineage (NCBI taxonomy): Eukaryota > Metazoa > Chordata > Mammalia > Carnivora > Mustelidae > Martes > Martes martes. The sequence continues at coordinate 122,886,681 of NC_137893.1, read as the reverse complement.
TCCCATTGAGGATCAATTTTTCTCTCATGGTGAAATTAATTCACTTCTCCTAAGTGCTCTCTGTATTACCTTCTGGAGGAAACTGTGGCCTCTGCCATTAAACCAGCATTACTGCTACAGGAGCAGATTCCAATCCTGCTTCACAACCCTCACAGGCAGAAACATGTATGACATCCACACCTCAGCCAAGGAAGAGTGCACTGCACATGAAGTTAAATGCTTGGTTGCCCTTTGTTAACAAAAACGTGTAGCTTTTGGTAAAGTCTACCATGGAGAACACAAACCGTGGGTAGAGCACACACACACCAAGAGATATTTGCCAAGCTGGGGAATTTAAGAGCACATGAGCAGAGTTTACACAGCACAATTCTCATGAGAAGCAATCATGATTACTAAACAGTTACCAAAACAGTGCAGCAGGGCTCTTGAGATTGCTTTATAAACCCCAAAGTCAAGGTTGAAGAAATTGCTGTAGCAGTGGCATTAAGGTAAAAATATTTTCTCTTGCTGAAGAGTATCTTTAGTTCTCAACATATATCATTACACATATATTCTGTTTAAAATGAAAAACAAGTTACACATCACTTCTGGATACTTGAAAATAAACTCTAGGTTGCTTTTCTTTTTGGCAGCACCAGCCTAAACTCTGTGACTTTGCACTATTTCAGAAACTTCAGGTACATTACAGTCTTCTGAGAAAGGCCCAGTACTTCAGAATTCCTGCAGAGGCTGTGGAGAAAGAACATTACTGGCAACAAAATTAAAACAACATTTCAAGACCTACAGGAATATATTTAGATGTTCATAAATGTACACACATATTTAAGCATTTCAGCTGATATCCTAAATACTTTTTCTGTGACCATATTTACATTTCTTTTTGGTTCAAGAAAAAAAAAAACACACAACCAAAAACGTACTTAATAGACAAGTTGTTTCAGCTGTAGGTAGAAAATTCCATGGCCATGCTTCCCTTCCCTGGTGTATATCTGGGGCCTTTGTGGGTGAGTAGAATTTCCCCTGGTCCCTAAAGCAGCTCACCTGTGACATATGCTTTATATGCATGGGAAAGCTGCTCTTCTTAGTCAGAGGCTCTGTTGTTGGTGGGATTTGGAGAAACTGGACTGCAACATCTTTTTAGGGAGAAGGCAAGTAAACTTTTTCATTCTTGTGATTTTGTATGCTTAAACAATTTGAGCTGGTATAAAAGACTGGACCACAAAATTGCTCACAGAATTCCAGGATCCTGTTGCTCCATGGCGCAAACTGCAGACGCTCTCCGGCCCTGTTGGGCTTGGCCTGAATGTGGAATTTTACCCACCAGAAAAGCATTACTGGAGCTCAAGTAGAAATTTTAAATAGCTCAATGATACTGATGCTTTTGCCCTTTGGATTCAAAAGCAATCATGACAAAACATTTCCAACCATGAGCTGATTATAATAACAAAAATACTTTTTCAAAAAAAATTTAATGAGGTAGCTGAGATCAAATATCAAATCCACAGCATATACGACGGTGCTTAATAAGTACGCAGGCATTTTAAAATGTATTTTTAAATGCAAACTTGCTACAGTGCCTAATAAATGCTCTTTCTTTCCAATTCCTGAAGATGCATGCAGATGTTGCCAAGACGCCCTTGCAGAATTACAATAGCAAGAAAACAAGAGGTTGAGAGTAAGTGAAGCTGGACAAGAGGAGAATGGAAGAGAGCTCTGGGCATATAGCTTGGGCTGATGTGGTAACTGAGAACATATACCAAGAAGAACTCAGGGACATTATGGGCTGAGATGAGGGTCTTGAAGTGGTAGGAATCACAGCCTAGAGCACTTTCATTAAGATTGAGGCAATGTTCAGAGCACAGCCCCACACACCTTTCAGGGCCCCTGGAACTACCCTCAGGAGGAAGTCTGGCCTCCTGCTGCCCTCACCGTGACCACTCTGGGTTCGGTCTGCTCCTAGCCACAGGCTGGTTTAGGCTGAACAGCTTTTAAGATGCTAACTTCAAATGATTTCCATGTGGAGTCTTGGACAAAAGGAAAAGTGGTGACACCAAGCCTGGCAGCATGGATTCTGTGACTGTTCCAGCAATATGAACATTTGGAGTTCACACGTCCACCCACATGGGCACACACGCTCACTTGCCTGCACACAGGCGCATGCATGAGATGGTGCGCGGCAGTCAAGCAGACTCTCCAAACTCAGGCAGGGCAGGAGTGGGTAGGATGAAGGGGCCTGGGGCAGGGCTGGTGGATTCATGGAGAGGGAACCTGGATCCACCTTTGCCACCCTCCCTTTCCTGTCCTCCATGGGGGCAGCCAGCACACCAGGGCACCCAGCAGAAATGCACTGAAGACAAGGGATGGAAAGGTAGGCACCAGATCACTCAGTTATTAGGTCTCCGTCGTATAGTTGCTGTAGGCCAAAGGAGGCAGGGTCTGAAAGCTGCTCCACCGCCTTGTACCAGGCTGGGACTCCACACGCCCTTGCTCTTTATATTTACCCAGAATGTTTTTGGCTTCTTCTGCATCCCGCAAAGGGCTCTCTCCATATTCTTCCTTCAGCCACTGCCGGTACTGGAGAAGTTGAAAACATAACCAAAATGTCACACACACAAACACACCTGCATCTACACAGATTATACCTGTTACTTAATGGTACAGATTTTGTCACATGTAAACAAGGAATAAATGGGTATTGAGCAATCATAGGTCTGTGGTTGGCCAGCTAGTGTCAAGCCAGAGAAATAGCTGCTTCTTCTAGGTTTTAGCCTGAGGACATGAAAGCAAGCCAAACCAAGAAAATGGCACTTGGCCCAAAGGGAAATAAACAGACGTAAATATGGGGTCTGAAGAAGGTAAAAGACAACGTCCCACAGCTGCAGCTGGTGAACATGGGGCCAGTGATGACTTTAATTGGGATGCAGGTGGGGCATTCTTGTCCTCTCTGGGCCTTTCAAACTCCAACCTCCATGATTCTAGGTGTGTACAGAAAGACTGAGGCATCTTCCCAGAGGATGCTGCTCATATCACCGAAGTCCCCTGAGCATGGTTACCTGGTGGACTTCATGCTTCTCGAACTCCTGGAGCTGTCTCTGGAAGCCCAGGTTGGGGTTGGCACAGGATCTCCCTGCACGCACAGTGTGCAGGGCATCCTCCCAGCCAAAGTCGGTGACGGTCATGATGTATGCGATCACCAGAGTCACACTCCTGGAGACGCCGGCCAGGCTGCAAGGGCCAAAAGAACCCATAGGGGCAAGGGGTTTTAGTCCATGAGTCTATCTCCTGATTCATCGAGATCAGGGGATTCTGTGGATCTCATTTTAGAAAGTCTTCCTGCCTTGGATTATGAGTGGACAGTAAGCCAGTATGAAATTACTCAGAAATATAGGCATCAGTGTCTGTGTTAGCCTCTTTTTTTTTTTTTTTAACAGATTTTTCTATTGTCTATCACTTCTGGCACCAGTTTTATGATTCTCTATGCTCCTGAGCCCTTCTTCCCCATTTCCTTGGACAGAAAAAATAACTAACTAAAGCATGTTGAGGGAACTTGAAGAGTCTGGGATCTATGCAATAAATCTATTTACAACCTGCAGCAGTTTAGAAGGTTTCATTTTTTTTTTTAGGTCTGGTTTTCTTAGATAAATGAAGGCTAGATCTATAACTGAAAGCCCATTAAATACAGAAGCTCTTATGAAACAGTTTGTATTCTTCTTGAAATAACTGAGCAGAGCACAAGAGTGGGCACATTCCACGTGCTCTGGGATGTGGGGGTCAATAACGGTTAATTATATCTAGCCGGCTGAGTAAGGGGACCAATTTTAAATGCATATGCAAATTAAGGTGGTCACAGAAGGCTGTGCTGCGTCAGATTTAGAGTGTTCTAGCAACGGTTTAAGATGGGGAAGTTTAGCAAATTTCTCATTTTTAGAAAGGCCTATCTTCAGATTTATATTACCATATGAAATACAAATTCCTAGAATATCAGGGCTACACATATTCAAATGATAATAATAATAATAATAATAATATAACCATTCTTACATAGTGGCTCTTCCTTAGGCTTTTATATCAGAATTACTGAGAGAGCTTTTAAAAAATACATCCTCTTTGGCTGCAAACCTGGCGATTCTATTTCACCAGGAGCCACAGAAGCCCAGGGACAGGATTATAGACCTCCCCTTATATGGCTCCAACTGCATCCCCTCAAATTCCTTAAAGCAAATGTAGATGAACATTATAAAATCTACAATTTGTTACATGTCCTGCTCTTTTTTAAAGTAAAAAAAAAAAAGTAAATCACACAATCTTAAGAACTGCATAAAACCAGCAAACATTATTTTTTTCTAAAGCAATCAAACTACTATCCCTGCTTTCCTAATATAGATTACAGGCCCTTAGAACAGATTAGTTTTCATGAATGGCTCCTCTGGATATCATGCACTGGATCTCTTCTGTCATAACAGAACTGTCACCAACTTCAGCAGCAACCCAGCCCAGGAGACATCACTTTACATTTCCAAAGAGCTTTCACTAAAATAGCAACTTCTCTGGGAAACTCAAAAGACTGTTAAGCTTTTTTTTTTTTTTTAAATCCATTTCACAACATAATATTGTCTTTTAAAAAATCTGAGTATAATTGACATATTTACATACTTTCAGGTGTACAACATAGTGATTCTATAAGTTTACATTATGCCATGCTCACCATAATTGTAGCTGCCATCTGTCACCATCCAACCCTGTTAGACCACTGACTGTATTCCCTACGCCTTTATTCCTATGACTTGTTCATTCCATAACTGGAAGCCTACATCTCCCACTACTCTTCACCCATTTTGCCCATCCTCTTCCCCCTTCCCCCCTGGCAACTATCAGTTTGTTCTTGGTACTTATAGGTCTGGTTCTGCCTTTTGATTTTTTTTTATGTGTTTTGTTTTTTAGATTCCACATATAAGTGAAATCATATGGTATTTGCTTTCTCTGATGTATTTCACTTAGCATAATACCTCTCAATCTAGTCATGTTGCTGTGTTGCTGTAAATGGCAAGATCTCTCTCTCTTTTTTTTAATGGCTGAGTAATATTCAATATGGAGTCTGACTCAATATAGAGAGGAAACATGCTCAGCCTGCACTTTGATAAACAGCAGAGTTCTGGCTCCAGAATGTTGGCTGCTGTTTCCTTTGACATAACAGTTATGTGATGAGTATGAGTACTAGCTGTAATGAATATTTCATTATGCATATTGTCAATTCACTATATTGTACACCTGAAACTAATGCCAACTATATTTCACTTAAAAGTAAAACAAATAGGGGCACCTGGGTGGCTCAATGGGTTAAGCCACTGCCTTCAGCTCAGGTCATGATCTCAGGGTCCCGGGATCGAACCCCGCATCAGGTTCTCTGCTCAGCGGAAAGCCTGCTTCCCCCTTTCTCTCTGCCTGCCTCTCTGCTTACTTGTGATCTCTCTCTCTCAAATAGATAAATGAAATCTTTAAAAAAAATAAAAATAAAACAAATAAAAATTTTTTAAAAAAGTAAAATATGAGAGCTAACAGTCACTGAGAGCTTACCATGTGCCATTACCACGTGCCAGGCACAGTGCTAAGAACTTTATGTACATTGTCCTTGGGTTGCATGTATTATAACATTTTCTTTGCAGTGTGTATGTACTCATTTATATGTATTCGTATCCATACAAAGTATAGCTGAATGCAGGTGGAGAGCTATATATAAACTGTTTGATTCTAAGAGTCTATTCAGATCTTTTCAAAGCAAAGTACTAAGCTAAACACATATAAGAGCCCCCATCTGTAAATGGAGAAGAAATGGTCATTCTGGTATTACACTCATGCAGTACTAAACACCCACATATGTGATCAAAACTCTCCAGAAAGAAACAGTGTTTCAAAAGAGCACTGAGGTTTCAGGGATGATCCCATAAAATCTGTACCCTCCATAGAAGGCTATTCCAAGGGAATAATGGACATGGGCTAGAAAAGAGGTTCCTGTCCAGTAGCTTTGAGAGACCCTACAGAAATCCTAACTGTGAAAATGAAAATCCTAAGTGAAAACGAAAAAAAAAAATTATAGCATTCTCTTTCATCAAAAACAAATGATGACCAGCAAATGGCAGGGGTCAAATGGAGTGTGTATTCAAGATTCCGAGAGGAGACAGAACTGTTAGGAGATGAAATAATTAATCTAAACACACAGAAAAACCCTTGAGAGAAATTAGGCTGAGCAGAAATACCAAGCTTAGGCAGAGGCATACATACCAGTGTACAAGACAGCCCTCACCCCTGAGGCGGCACTCGTGAATGAATTTAATACTTTCTTTGAAATGTCTTGTCCTGTTAGGGGAGAAAAAAGAGAGAAGTGACATCTCTCTACTTTACTCAACATATGATGAAAAGAAAAATCCGCCTGAGGTTTCTTGAAAAGGTCTCAGAGTCCCACAGCTTCAAAACCGTGGTCACACTGTCTGGGGCTGGAGCTGCCTCAGCTTTAGAATCTGTCACACACAATGCTGGGGCCTGGGGAGGGCTGCCCATCTTCTGGGATTTTCAGAATTTCTCTGCAAGGAATCCCTGAAATACAGAGTTGTCACTGACTGGTATGTGTGGGGGATGGTTTCTGCCTAGTCCAAAGGGTCGGTTGGAGCCACTGAATGTTCAGGAGCATACTAGTGACCCCACACTGATGATCTACACACCAGCTGTGCACATTCAATACTATCCAGGTGAAGAAGGTGCCTGTATCATGCAGGCTCCCCAGTGCTAAGAGGTAGTTTACTTTTAATGATCTGAAAAACCTAATAATACTCTCCCACATTGGTCTCCCTTGACTTTGGTACATCCTGTCAGCATGTTGTCAGAGGGCTGTAGGAAAAGGGAAAATAGAGCACTAATCCCTGCTCAGCCACTTACTGGCTGTGTGACCTTGGGAAAGTCACTTAATTTCCCTTAACTTCACGTATAAAGTGGAAATAGTGTCTTACAGGGTTGAACAAGGTGATATATGCCAATATGCTTTGCAAACTCTGAAGTCCTTTATGACAAGAAAACCATGATCCTTACTTCTGACCCTTAGCTTTTTTAACACCCTTTCTCCTGCATGCATGTACCAGCATCATTTAGAGCATGTTCTGGACTGATTGGTGGGTTAATTATAAACACTCCAAAGGCACCTACAGAGTATATGCTTTTGGAGGTCTTCTACCTTTGATTGATTTACAGAGCAGCAAAACACTTAAAGTTGCCCATGGAATAAATTCATCCTCTTTCAAACACCAACTGAGTACTATTTACTGGAACACTGCAAAGCTGCAGGAGGTTCACGGAAGACTGAAAATTAGTTTCCAACCACACAAGCTAGGTCTATTGTTTCGTGAAGGATAACAGGACAAATGAATGTAATAATGAGAAATTCAGGTATGGCATAACAAACTCAGCCAGGTATTAAATACAGAAGAAATTTAGCAACTTAAGTAGAGGTGTCCAGCTAGATTAAGATGGGGAGACAAAACAGGAAACTATAAATGTGTATGCATACATATACATATTCCATAACCAGCCATAAGGCATGATCAAAAGTCCTAGGGAATCAAACCCAAGGACTCTAGACTCTTACCTAAAATCTTTAACTATAAGAACATTGCAAGAAACACTTCCGCTAACTTTCCCAGGCACAAATGCTCCCAGACATACAGTTATAAAATGACTCCGGGCACTGCAACTATACTCACAAACATTGGCTTGGTCTAAAGCAGGCAAGAAAAGATTCCTGCTGTAATTCCTGAAAACTGAAATGTCAGTACTGAAAGAGATCTCAGAAAGGATTGTAAGGCAGAAGGCTGGAAGCCAGGCAGTGAAGCTGAATGAACAGAGGGGTGAAGGGATAGGGACACTGTGATGTGACTGGCAGAAGCCTGGCCCACCGGAGGCAGGAAAGAAGCCTCGGTGCTGTTAGAGCTTGTCTCTCAAGCAAAAATAGTCTGCAGTGAAGTCTTCCGATTTTTAAGTATTGAAACTGTGGTAGACATCTTGAGTTGTGCTGATTTCGTTTGGGGCAGCAAAGTTTGTCAGGATAGTCCCCCTTCCCTCTGATTCCAGCCATGGAGAAGTAAAGAAAAGGTTGGGGGGTGGGGACTTCTGGAAAAGTTTTCTCTTCCTAATGAAAGGAAAGTTATCTATCTCTGCTCCAGTTTTCCTGCTAGGAAACTGGAAGTAAGCGTCATGCTTATAGCTACATCAGCTGCCCTGTAACCACAGGTGATAAACCCCTGGAGTGGAGAGGCAGCAGGATGCAAAGGGAGACCTCAGGGTCCTGATGCCCAGGCCTGGGAGCACCCACCACCAGGTTTCTTAGTCAAGGCTTAAAGTACATTTCTCTGTAACTTAAAACATCATCAATCAGATACCCTGCTACTTTAGTCAAATACAATCTACCTGATAGCAGCAACCAATTCAACAGTTTTAAAAACACTGAGCTAGGTGGCAGCTGAGTGGCCCAGTTGGTTAAGCTTCCGACTCTTGATCTTAGCTCAGGTGTTGATCTCAGGGTTGTGAGTTCAATCCCCACATTGGGCTTCACACCTCAGTGTGGAGCCTACTAACAAAATAAAAATAAAAAATAAAAGAAAGTAAAAACATTGAGCCAACTCATCTGGCCTAGGAGTGGCTACAGGCTGCCCATCTGCCATCTGCTTCATGGTTTACACAGCACAGCCTGTCCTCCTCTGTTGGCCACTGTACATAGCAGACATGCCAGAGGATAGGGTGGGTCTGACTGTAGATCCCAGTACCAGGACAGGCTGCCCAGAACTCAGAGCTCATCCCTGACTTCAGTCTAGCAGTGGCCTACAGGGTACACATTTGTCCACTAGGTCAGCCATGCTGGGGGAGCCAAAGGTTCTGAGATTCTTCTCCATGCCTGCCCATACTCATGCCTGTCCTTTACAGGTCTCTTTCTAGTTGAGCAGAGCTGCATCTGAGACAAGACGGGTAGGGAAGAACACAGCAACCAGAAGAGGAAAAACAAATCTCGAAATGAATGACAACTGCCTGAGTAGTGAGCAAACCACAGACTGCTCCAGAACACAGTGCAAAGGCCCGAGTGACGTGAAAGTTACCAGTGCCCTTGAAGTGAGTAGGATTTCATGTTTTAGGGGAACATGGTCAGTGCTGTGGAGCTCACCAAGATCTTGCAAAGTGGTAATCAACGAATACCTTTACTGAAACCTGACACTGGGAACAACTACTTCTATCTGGCTTTTTTTTTTTTTAAAGATTTTATTTAATTTGACAGACAGAGATCACAGGTAGGCAGAGAGGCAGGCAGAGAGAGAGGAAGGGAAGCAGGCTCGCGGCTGAGCAGAGAGCCCGATGTGGGACTCGATCCCAGGACCCTGGGATCATGACCTGAGCTGAAGCCAGAGGCTTTAACCCACTGAGCCACCCAGGCACCCTTCTATCTGGCTTTTATTCCTGTATGTACCAAACCACACGCACGATGAAACCCAGGTCTTAAATACTGTCGGGTATATCTGGGTTCAAAAGTCAGTCTTGTCCTTTCTCAGAATAAGACAGTGGGGTGGGAGTGGGGTCAGTAGGGCAATATGCAAACCTGCCAGAGCCTAGAGAGTGTGTGTGAAAGAGCTGAAGGGCCAAGGAAGTCATGAGGAGGTGCCCCCACTTTGCTCATTGCCAGCCCTTTCCTCTTTCAGTTCTAACTGCACCAACCTAAAGTCTAGGACAAACCTACAGATGGCTCCTGCCCACCACGTTGGGGCAAGGGCTGTGGAACCCCAGGGCAGACATCTGTGAGAGGACGGCTCACAGCCCAGCCCAGGAGTGTAAATGATGCCACTGAAGGGATGGCTCAAAGCCCCACCACAAAACTTGACTCATAAACACAGTTGGGCACGAGGCCACACCAAGCAGACATTCCTAGAAGTGCTTTTTCCAAGTAAAGCCAGGAGGCAGGCACATTTACTACTGCTTTGGTGTGTTGCAGGGAGCGGGGGTTATTTCCAGGGAAGCTGATGACATAAACTCTAGCGCTGGTCACTGAACTCCCTCCTCCACACAGGAAATACCCGCGACTCTGGCTCTTGTTGCCCAATTCTCCAATGTGAAGCAGAAGCACACATCTTAAGCACCATCCCACCACAGGCTGTTACAATGAACACAGGTTCCCTATTCTTGCTCTTCATTTTGTTTCTCTTCATTTTGTACCCTCACTTCCGTACAAAGACATGTGGAATAAGTTCTGTTGGAGGAAAGCCAGTGGGGCTCATCCACCTATATGTGTCACAAACTTACCTCATAGTGCTTGCTGCTGCCAGCAATCTGAAAAGAACACCTTGGGTAGGGCAGAGGGCACTTCAGAGGAGAACCATCCTCTGTGGGGGCTCAGCAAACTTAGCCCTGCAGTTGCCACTGTCCCCCTTTCTCAGTTTGTGCTGGCCGTCCTCCCCTTGAAGAGCCTCCCCCCTCTCTCTGTCTGGAGGCCAAGAGACAGGACCAGCCAAGTTTCCCTGACCTTTGAAGATGCACAATATGGATGGTGGATGGGATCTAGCAAAACTACACCCCATGATGCTCATTTTTTGAGGATGACAACTAGTTCTTATTCCAAGACTGCAAGATATGGAGGCTGTGAGATCACAGACAGCCTGTGACAGCCCACAGGCAGACTGTGGGATCAGAGACAGCTTTCTCCTGCTGAGGACTCTGCTTAGCTGAGCAGTAGCCCAAGGGATCTGGTCATGTACCCTGAATGGTAGCTGGGCTTACTCCAAAGCCAGCAGTATCAGAGCAAGCTGTACTGACAGCAAAACCCATGAGATTTAGGACACTTCTCCTTCCCACATACATATGCATGTGTGTATCTATGTGTACACACAAGCATATATGTGCATGTATGTTGTATATGAAAGAAAAGGAGGAGAAAACAAGAAAGATAAGCATTCTTTATCTTTTTTCCTCCTGAAAAAAGAATGCTGAAAAAAAAAAAAAAAGCGAAAAAGCAAACAGCAAGTGGGTGGAATGTTCTGAGTGAGTGAGCCTGTGCTCTGGAAGGTGGGCTCAGATCAGAAAGCTGTTTCTCCTGGGACAGGATCAGCACAGGCCCCCAGACTCTGTGTGGGCCCAGCTGGAACACAGTAAAGCTCTCACCCCACCCAGAAGCAAGCAGGAAGGAACATTCTACAGTAGTACATGGCAGAGCTGCTCTATCGGCACGCAGCTTTGAACACACACAAACTACTCATATTTATATCAATGATTTCCCAAATTTCATATTTCCTGCACTTAAACACTGTTTTTAATTGGGGGGAATTAAAACACACATGTGGTATGTATCATGCTTTTCATTTTGCCACATAAGGTCATTTTGAAAACAAAACAAAACCCTCTTTACCACCTACTATAATGTCATTTCACAAAGAATAGTTGAACACTAGAAAAACAAGGATGTAGTTTTAAGACTAAAAAATAGTTAAATTCAATAAGTCAACCCTTATGGAAAACTCAATATACCTTTTCTGAGTATTTCTCATTTCTATGGGCTGCAAAGTCCTCAGGGGTCACGGGTGAGCCTGTGTGTGTGTGCACATGAATGCTCAGGTAAGCATGCATCTGTCTGGAAATAGGACCACCACAGCACTCCAAGGGCCCACATCACTTTGATCTTGCAAAGTTGCTTTTTAATAATTAAAACAAAAACAACTGTAAATGAGTGAAAGAGAGTACAGAAGACATCAGCTAAACTAAACAAAACATACACAAAAAGATAAGGAGGCAGAATAAGGCAAGGAAGTTTTACTGATACTTTAAATATAAGCTTACTGTATTGCTAATACCTCTTCTCCCCACAAAAACCTCAAAAAATTTAGAGACCTGCTCAATACTCAAACCACTGAATGTCACAAAGGCTCTATTGTAATGATGCAATGCTACCAACTCCACAGCACAGATCAAACTTTCCTGGACTTGACAGAAAAAGATTTTAAAAAAGTGATTATTCCCTTAACAATGTCTAAATACAAAATACCAATTTAATAAATATTAATATAAGAATGAGTAGTTCTTTATTCATTGATAAATTATTTATTCATTAATTAAAGAAGTATTAATGTATTTTGAGAGTGAATTACAGTAATTCCCTCTCAAGTAGTTCACTCTCAAAATACATTAATAGTTCAGTAATTCACTCTCAAAATACATTAATACTTCTTTCTTGGATAGACAGCAAATATAATCTTATTTTCAGAAATGCTTAGAGTTCATAAAAAACACTTTCACTTATTTACCTAATACTACAAAAATTGTGTTAGATAGGTATTCTACAGATGAGAGAAATGAGGTTAAAACGACCTGCATAAGAAACTACAGAGAGAAAGCAAAAGCAACTATTTCTCAAAGTCTGAGAAATCCTAGCCACATCGGCCAGAGAACATGTGGCCTGTGCATTTGATATAAACTTGAGGATGCCTCTAATTGTGACAAATCATGCAAAACACACCAACCTGGGTCTGTGGGGTTACAATGACTATGAGAACTTGAACTTTCACATTTCCTGACTTTGAAAGGCAAGGTGGTTGGGGGAACTGAGCTAAAATTTTAATGTGCTAATGTTATCTCCACCAGGTTTCTGCGTTTTAAGTTCCTGGAAGATCAGAGGGGGAGTTTATGAGGATTAAAGCCACGACAGAAAAATGACCTTTCTGGGCAGTTTACAGCTACTGAATGCCAAGTGAAGCAGTTAGTTTCAAAAGGTCACAAACCTCTTACTAAGCATAATTGGCAAGAAGAATTCCTGTTGGTATAACTATCTGTGGGGAGAGACTTAGGATATTAAATATATATTATATATATTAAATTATATCCCAAGTGGGAAATAATTTTAAAAGTTTGTAAGTTTAAAACAGGGATACAGTTTTCTAGAATTTATTTTGTCATTAAATATAAGAATTCTTAGGCATCAGTAATTGAAAATGGCTAGACCAAAGAACTACTAGTTCTACTCATCTGAGTTACCCAGGGCATATTTTCCAAATGACAGACATGATTTCTCCTGTTTTTGTTAACCAGAGCATTAATATTATTTATTTATCTCCTGACCTACATTGGTTAATGGTACAGAAAATAAAGGTTCACATTAGCCTATATGTTCCTAATATTTGCTGAGTAATTACTTCAGGCTACCTGCAGTGAGGTGGGTCATATAAACAGAATCAAGTGTTCCACTGGCCATATCATGAAAGCATGCTCATTGTTAAAAGGCACATTATGCTTCCAATAAAATATTTGTAACAAGTAAAGAGAAACTCAAGCTATTTCATAGGCTGTCTCTTAACATACAAAGTATACTCATATTCCAAACTTAACTCCACAATTTCCATGTAACTTCAGTAGAGCAAGAAGTATTTATAGAATCATGGACATTGATGTGCCCAAATCCTTACTTAATGCATAAGATTTTCTATTACTAATGGATTAAAACTAAAAGTTTCCCCAAAGAATCACATGAGTGCCTATGAACATAACTCCCAACAAGAGAGTGCCAGCTTTTCTGCCTTTCGATGAGTTATGGCCTTGACTTTATTTTCCAACTGAAACAGAGGTTGTACTGCTATAGGACTTCACTCAAAATAGCAGCAGTGGTACATTCTCCTCAAGTTCTCTCTGTCATTAGCTTCACCCTTGGGTGCTATAATAACCACCTATTGGAATCCTAAACTACACTTTCACCAAGATGTGAGGAAAGGGCTAAAAAGGGAAATCACTCATCTTAACAAGACCTCTGCACATATTTGGGATGGGAGAGAACAAATTCAAATCTTACGGGCTAGTCCTCTGGACCCAAGGTGACTGTGTTTGGGCTGGTTTTGCCAGATCTAAACTGACCCATGAGACACTGCAACTCAGAGAAATATTTTCTGTCACTCTGGCCTTTCCATGTAAAGAAATCTTCCAAATATTCCACTGAAGTGGGCCTCCTGAGCACCAAAACTTGTCATTTCAACTATCTTCTTTTGTAACTCTCAAGATATATTTACACACCCTGAAGACAGTAAAAGTATACTCTGATTTTCAGAAGTGCTTAGACTTCATAGATATGTGATCTGTCTTCAAAAATCCTGAAGACAGGAATTTTTCAAATGAGGGAACTGAAGCTCAGATGGGTTTAAATGACTTGTCAAGGTAGATGCAACTAGTTTTAAAGTTAAGATATCTAACATCAAGGTCTACTGCTTACTTGTTTATATAGTGTAGGGCTGCTCAATGCTCAATCTTCATTTCATACATCAGTCATTGTCCTGGACATCAAGCACAGTGCTTGGCTCCTAGCAAAGCTGAAAAGTCCTAGAGGCAATTGAGTACAGGTGGCTACCTTCTCTGACAACAAATGCCCAGAATGTGTTACAATCTGATTCCTCCAAAGAGTCATTGCCAATCAGGTATTGACAAGTTCACAGTACGTTAGAATCTCAGTTTGAGATAAGAGCAAAGCAACTGTTCTAAAAATAGCCACCAAAACATGGGCAGAAGATTGCTGTGGTCTCCAGAGAAAGGCAGTGGCTCACTTCCTTCCGTACACGCCATGCCCTTCCAACCACTTCTGTTTCTTGACACGACTAGTAACCAAGGAAGTTCTCTGGTGCTTCTTCTCCTGGACGTAGGCTGCTACAGTTTTCCTAGTGATCCTAGTAAAATCTTTCCTCCACCATCCTCGATTTTAAAGATTGACTTTTTCTGTGAAATACAGAGTTAGTGTGAAAACAAGTCTTGCATAGAACGTTATCTGTCCCTGCTTTCCAATCTACCTTTCCTGGTCTAACTCTATACCACCTGTCCCCTGTCCTACCCACCCGCTTTCCCACATCTTTCCCCACAGCAATCGATCTGACTCTGGCAACGTTTTTTGTTTTTTTTGTTTTTTTCCCCCCCAAACAGGTAGATCTCTCAAAATTATTGTATAATCTGTGAAAAATCTGCTCTCCAGCAATAAAAATCAAGATTGGCTGATGTTTTAGTGTTCAATAGCTTTTAGAGATGCCAGACAATTGGGATACTAAACTGAAGATTATGTGGTATGTAATTCCAATGTGCAGGATTTGTAGGCAATAGAGCTTTAAGAATCATGAAGGATGAATCCTGATAGGTCTGCAAACTCCCAAATTTACAAACACCACCTTAGCTTACAACTTTCCTAATAAAATGCAGTAATGTATAATTCTAGCAGGGTTGTTGTATGTGACATGCAATGTAAGCATAAGGCCAGCCTGAGAAGCAGAGGCTGGTGTCTATTGGATACACTGAATGGCTCAGTACTTCAATTCTGCTCCAGTCCCTCAGCCTGCAAGGTTCAAATCCATGCTTCAGTAAAACTTAACTCCATATCGTGGTCTTTCTAGGTCACTTTTAGACACCAAACAGTGTGAATGTTTAAAGCTGTGACTGCTGTGGGTCTACAAAGACCTGTCCCCCATTCTGCTGAAGCCTAACCCCAACCTAATTATTGTCACCTTTCCTTTTTTACTCTTTAATTTGGCTCCTAGAAATTTTAAAATTACCTGCATGGCTTACATTTGTGGTTCATAGTCTATTTCTACTGGACAGTGCTGTCTTAGACAAAACCCATTAGCTTCTTTAAGCCTTTGCTTCTAGAGAGAGGATAAACATGCTAAAAGTTTGGTTTGAGGCATCGTTTCTAAAAATGAGGCTATTCTTGTAGACATCCCATCAGTCAGTGTTGTATAGTTGAAGGACTGGCAAACAAACAGTGTGCCTCCCACTACGGCTCTAACTTCGCAGCACAGACCTCTATGCTTGGCATTAAGAGTCCCACGGCTCTGATGACGCCACGACACTTAACTTATTTGACTTTACTGGTCTTTATTCATTTTTAATATCTCCAAAAATTTAGGAAAAAAAACACTTACAGGTTCTGAGACGGTGAATCCGCTGCTGGAATGCACAGGTATTTAACCCCCTGTAGAATAAGAAAAATAAAATAAAAAGATGATACTCAGTGGAGAATACTAGTTAAAGGAACTGTTTACTCAGATCAAAAAATAAAAAGTAAAAAGGAGAAGTTTTTCCCTCATCCTTTGTTACCAAGGAACCAGGGGAAACTTTTTAATTAAGGTTCCTGGTTATTTCCTTGACCGTGCATACAAAATTCATGCTCTGGCTTGCAAACAGTTTGTAGGCTTAGATAGAGTTTACCAAAAAAGTGAAATAATTGAGTGCTTTCCAGTAAGTGTCAACAAGTTTCAAAACTATCATTTCAGATGCTTGTTTACATATTCAACATTAAAAAAAAATCTATTTCATTTAAGATCCTAAGTGGCCAAAAAGGAAGCACTGTAAGTAAAATCCTTAACATGATGACTAAATCACAGTGTTATATTACAGAGTATTCTATATCAAATTTTAGTAATTGGAAAATTGTAATTTCCCTGGTGCATTATTGGGAATTTACACATTCAAAATATCTTGATTTATTTTTTTAAAGATTTTATTTATTTATTTGTTATAGAGGGAGAGAGAAAGAGAGAGACAAAGCACAGCAGGGGGAGTGGCAGGCAGAGCAGGCAGAGGAAGAAGCAGGCTCCTTGCCGAGCAAGGAACGCAATGTGGGACTTGATCCCAGGACCTTGGGATCATGACCTGAGCTGATGCCATATGCTTAATGATTGAGCCACCCAGGCATCTCTATTTTGATTTTGCTTGTTTTTCAAAAGACTAAAAGTTTGTGTACCAAACTGTCACTTTTTTTTAAAAGAATGGCCCAATTTGAAAAAAAAAAAATGAACTTCATATTGGTCTCCATAAAAATCTATTAAAAAATGTCTGTGTAAATTTATCCTATAAAAAGCCATGCTAAATTTAAGTTTTATTAAAAACCTGGTTGTTTGGGGCACCTGAGTGGCTCAGTCAGTTAAGTGTCTGACTTCTCAGGTCATGGTCTTAGGGTCCTTGGATTGAGCCCCACATTGGGCTCCCTGCTCTGCAGGGAGGAGTCTAGCTGTCTCTCTGCCCCTCCCCCTGCTCATGCTCTATCTCAAATAAATACATTAATTAATTAATTAGATAATTAATTAAATATTTTTTAAAAACCTGGTTGTTTCTTCTTCAGAGGGATTTAAAGTATAGTTCCAAAGGTCTTCAATGTCATGTAAAAAACAAAATCTAGAAATCTCAGCAATCTTTGCAAAACAATATGGTTCTATGAGGACTTAGAGGAACCATTTTTAAACCTTTCCTCCTTTGATAGCCTAATCTCATAGGATCTTGCCACCATGTCATGAAAAATAAGTAGGGGAAGAAACACATCAAACACTAAAAAAGTAACCAACCTAAGAGAGTTAATGAAGGAGAAACATATAGAAATATATGGACTACCACAAGTACCTCAGCAAATAAAGTCATAAAATAACTTGTCTTTTAGAATTATTTGAATTTTTTGCAGTTGATCATTAAAATTTTATTGCTAATTCATATGAGGCATTTCTGTGGTGTATTTACTAATGTAGTCTTGTAAGGAACATCCAAATTTGTGGCTGTCCCAAACTCTTCTAGACCTCCACACTTTGATACTTCACGACACTGTGAATTCTACTTTTCCAATACAGAATCCATGTAAACTACATTTCTCAATCTCCTTTGCTATTAGGGTGTAGACTCAGAGGACCTGGTTTCATCATATGACACACCTACTTGAGGTGGATTTGGAAACAGGACATGGGACAAGTCAGATGGGTAAAGAGCACCTGCTTGGCAGGTGCAGGTGGCAGTAGAAGCAGGTGGTTCTGGGGGCAGACGTGGCAGCAGATCTCACCAGTTGTGTGATGTGGTCTGAGTGTTGTTCCTTTAACTTCAGCTGAAAGTCTGTTTCTCCAGCTCTTCTGAGACCATAAGCTCTCAAGTATCTCTTAACAAACACCTTCCTGCTTAAACCAGTTCAGAGTGCAATCAGCTGTCTGTCACTAAGACCTAAAAGATAAAATTCCCTTCCCTGTCTCATAGTATTAGGAGAGGTCAGAAAAAAACATTTTTCCTGCTTAATTCATATACACATACATTTTTTTTCAGCTCTGAGTCAATCATTACATCTTCCAACAAACTCTTGAAGATGAGTTTTACTACTGCTTCTCCATGTGAGAATACTTTACATGAGACCTAACAGGTTTGAACATGTCAAGGGTAAAGTTTAAGGATAAGCTGCCGGACTATGTTCCTCCCGCATTCAACCTTCACTTTGTCATCCCTAATTGCCTCCTTCTGTCTGTCCTCATTTCTTCCTGGACTCTGGGCACTGGGCTCTGTTGGAAATAACGAGGCAGTTGTCTGAAGTTCTAAAGCACCTCCAAACCCAGAGAGGTATTAAAGCAGTGATTTAAAAGGAAAGAAAATGGAAAAGGAAATGATACTGTAAAAAAAAAAAAAAAAAAGTAATTTCACTACTTCCCTCCATCAGGGCCAAGCAAGCTTATTGGTATAGATACACATACTGATCTTTCATAAATCCGTCACTGGAATGACTCATTTACTTTTTTTCTTTTATTTTAAGTGAGAGTTGGCCATGGATCAGGTCCAGAAGCTTATGAAATTCTTTCCTCCCACACACTTCCTCCAACCTCTTTCAGACCAGAACTTCCAGAGGGATGGGAAGGATTCTCAGGTTTCCACCCTCCCTACCACTGTGACTGTCACACCTGGGTAACTTCAATCAATCAAGAATGCTGAGGTGGATCCCCTCTAACATAGGATAAAAATGCTTGCCTGTCACACATGCTGATGGACAGCCACTTAATCCTAACAGAATCTAAAATCACCCCAGGCCATATGATGGGAGGAAAGAAAAAAAAAATGAAAGAAAGGAAGAGAATGGGCCAGAAGAGGAGGCTAAATAGCTCTTAGCTTATTAAGAGCATTCACCATAAATTCCAATGGCAGTGTGATTGGAAAGCACCTCACTTCCTTCAGGTGTTCCCTGAGTGGGGTCCCATTCCCCTTTTTGGTGCCTGATGAGAAAAAAAAAGGCCGCTGGCTCCATAAGGCAGGAGAAAAATGCAGGAAGATGGCAAAGGGTATCCCTCCCTTCATGCCCACAGATTGATGAGAAGGCAACTTTCAGCCATGCTGGGCCCCTCACCCTCACTACCTGGGGTGGGCATGTGGCAGCTACAGCTTCCCATCTGTGAAGCTTCTAAGGAGGAACAAAGTAGCTCTCAGCCACAAGTTTGGGGATCCCCTACTGTTAAGGAAGGACAGAGAAAACAGAAAACATAAGATCATGTTCTCTCAAAAGTAGAACAACAACAATAACCTTCCTTGCCACATAGTAAACACTAAATATCTGTTGAACAAGGTGAAAACCAATTAACATGAAGATCACACTACAGGAATAGTACAAGGGAAGAAAACTATCATAAAGTGCCCACACCTGGGGACCATAAAAATAAGAGAGCTGAACTTTCAGCCATGACATAGGAAGGGCACACTGCAGGCACATGCTCCAGACACCAGGCTCCTGCCTGTCCATACCACCAGAACTTGGTTAAGAATCAGCTCACCGTGATCTACAATAAGAAGGGAACAAACTATGCAAATACAGTAAAGAAAGGAGTCAAAACTGTCAAAAAGGTTCAGCTGCTCACCGCCCAAGAACATCTATTTATCTTGGCTTAGTCATTAACAAAGCACGAAAAGTATCTTTCTTGCAGGCCACAGACTGCAGAACATACAGTACCTGAAAAAAGTCTTCAGATGCCTGCACATGTGTACAATTCATGGCAGTTAATTACTAATTCAGAAAGCGGCAAGAGTGCTGACAGCATTAAGGACTTCAATGCTACAAGCTGGAGAGACTTAAAATTATCCTAGTATTAATGGAATCCCCCCCCCCAAAATCATTCTCTCATATTGAGGTTTGTAGAGACAGAGATATGGGGCAGGATGTGTTTAGCTAAATTATGGAAAACATGACAAATGAAGCAAAAAAGTAACAGATCTTATTCTTGAACAAAATTCTAGAACAATCTGAAAAATTCATAAGTAATAAAAATAACAGAGGGGAGGTGGATGTGGGGATGAGTGAAACAGGTGAAGGGGATTAAGAGCACATTTATCATGATAAGCACTGAGTAATGTAGAGAATCCTTGAATCACTATATTGTACAGCTGAAACTAATATAACACTGTATGTTAACTATACTGAAATTTAAAAAAAAAAATGACAGCAATGTTTCCATTCCTACAGGATTTGCTATGTGATATTTGCTCCTACATATTACCTCTTAAACTAAAAAACAAAAACAAGGGGTGCCTGGGTGGCTCAGTGGTTTAAGCCTCTGCCTTCAGCTCAGGTCATGATCTCAGGGTCCTGGGATCTAACCCCACATCGGGCTCTCTGCTCAGCGGGGAGCCTGCTTCCCCCTCTCTCTCTGCCTGCCTGTCTGCCTACTTGTGGTCTCAAGCTCTGTCAAATAAATAAATAAATAAAATTAAAAAACAAAAAAACAAAACAAAAACAAAAACCAACATAAAACTAAAATTATCTTCTTTGAAAGAAAATTATTAGATAAAAATTTAATACTTTTCATGATGTTCCAAAACAGTGATTGGTGGAAAGCCAATTAATATTAAACTTCATGGAGCTAGTAAGTGTCAAGTTACAGATTTTCAATTTAGGCAGCTAGCCGAAGAATACAAAAACCAGTTTAGCTAAGGGAAAAGGCTCAGTCTATGCTTTAAGACTGTCTTGATTTCTAGGAGCGACAAAGAATGAGCAGATAATTTCTTCGGACTACATGGCATTTTGAATGGCCTAGAACATCCTGAGAATGCTATTAATACCGCTAAGGTGAGGACCAGAAGGAAGAAAAGGCAAAGAATTAAGAAAAAGCCTCATATTTACACTGACCACATATACACTGAATACTCATAAGAACAGGCAACACATCAGTTAGTATTACATAGTGTGGAAAGACATTAGGAAAATACCAGAAAGAAGTTAGATTTCAATGGGATTATCCAAAGAAATTTTTGGGGGTGAAGTTTTTAGGTTAGGTTTTGAAAGAGACAACAAATATCAATTGATTGGAAAGAAAGTTAGAAAGTATTTCAGAGATTCTTCTTGCACAAAGTTTAAGGCTTTCTAAGTCCTTATTCTCAAGAGTTCTAATATTTTTCTGTTTTCTGTTTCAATAAGCATAGTAACCACCAAAAGTAAGGTTTTTGCCTTTCCTTGGGGCTGAAACTAAAGATTACACTTAAAACCATACATAGTCAAGTACTTGAAAAGCAGGGGCAAGATTCTGATTTCAGGACTAGTAAAAAGATCAAACTCTCGCTTGTTTCAAGTACAATTTCTAAAATTCACTGTTCTTTTCTTTCTGAAACATAAGTAAGGGGCTTCTGGAGAACCTAGCTGACATTCTACTTTTCTAAAGAAAAGAAAGATCAAGGCCTTCACAATCTGTTTTCTCTCTCTCAGGAAAACTAATAAAATCAGTTTCTGCAAGGACTTATTCACAACCTAAGAGGAAACATGAGTAGGAGATAGAGTTGCTAAGAGGCCAGAATCAGGAAATCCAGGTGATGGAAAAGTTATTTTAGCTGCTAATAAAAGTGACTTGATCTTGGATCTTGGTTTCTCATCTTATCCCATCCAAATACCAATAGCAATATGGGTGTACAAAGGAGGAGTCTTCCAAAAGAGATGATATTTTTTCTTTGACAGTCACATTTATGAGGTAACAGAGTGGCACGCTGAAGTGGGCTCTGCAATTCCTACACATGGAAATCTATTAACATTGATAATTTAATGCCCATGAATGAATTAAGCAAAGTAAGGTGGGCACCCCATTTAGACCTAATTCCCAAATTATCCAAAAATCTGACTCCAAAAAAGAAACAAAATTAAAAAAGAATTAAGTTTGATCAGAAGCAAGACCCGAGTTTATACACCACTATAAAAAACAAAAGTCTCTCCCACTTGAGACAATCACTCTGCATTTTTTATTGTAGTAAAATATACATCACATAAAATTTACCATTTTAACCATTATTAAATACACAGCTCAGTGGCATCATGTATATTCACATCCTTATCACCACCACTCATCTCTAGAACTTTTTTATCTTCCCAGATGGAAACTCTGAACCCATTAAACACTAACTCCCATTAACCCTTCTCCCCATCCCCTGTAACCCCCAATTCTACTTTCTATCTCTATGAATTTGACGACTTCTACACTTTTTTTTTGACAGACAGAGATCACAAGTAGGCAGAGAGGCAGGCAGAGGGGGGGGGGAGCAGGCTCCCTGCTGAGCAGAGAGCCCAATGCAGGGTTTGATCCCAGGACCCTGGGATCATGACCTGAGCCGAAGGCAGAGGCTTTAACCCACTGAGCCACCCAGGCACCCCACTTCTGCATTTTTATATAAACCCAAAGGCAGGTAATCTGAAAAAATTAGTCTAGCCACATTCCTGAAGGTCATAGACCAAGAGATGGCAACTGCTGACTTGAAATTGCTCAGATGTACCTGCAAGGTTTGACAGCCTTACATTTCATGGAGTATCTTACTCCAGAGAAAGCACAGAAAGATCTCCACCTAGGCTATGTATATGGATGCCATGTACATGGATGCCAAAGCCAGTACCTGGCCCATGGAGTTTGATCATTATTTCTCCTCAATTTAAGAACTTTCACATAGCCAGTAACATTTTTTAAAGGGAAAAAGCAGAATACAAAATTATATCTGTAGAAAGATTACCTCTGGAAAAGCTTATGTACGTCTGTGGACTAAGAACTGGAAGCAAGCATAAAAGCAAAAAACAAAAAACAAAAACAGGGTGCCTGGGTGGCTCAGTTGTTAAGCATCTGCCTTCAGCTGAGGTCATGATCCTGAGGTCCTGGGGTTGAGTCCTGAGTCAGGCTCCCTCTCCAAGGGAAATCTGCTTCTTCTTCTGTCCCTCATCCCACCCATTCTCTCAAACTCTCTCTCTCTCTCTCAAATAAATAAGATCTAAACAAAACAAAACAAAACCAGGTAAGGTCTAGGGGGTAAGATTCTTGATAATCTCCTTTTTTGTTTGTACCATAGCAGAAATCTCATAGGAATTACTGGAGAAAATCACCACAGAAGATAAATACAGTCCTTGAGTTGTGCTACATAACACATGTTCTGAGTCTAGGCTCTAAACTGAAGATGCATTTTCTTCAGGCACCCATTTGCCACTGATTCTTCCTGCACCAGCTAAATTTAGGAAACACTACTACAAATAACAACTTCCAAGAACTCTGTGGTACTTGATGGGGTGGGGAGGGGTGGGAAGGTCAGAGTGGAGAGACAAGATTTAGCCTTTGGTTTGATTTTGTGAGAAAAAATGCAAATGAGAAACCTCCAACACCTGTTGGCTTCTTTCAGGTTAGTCAAAAAACGACATACATTTGACTTGTCAGATCAACAGATGAGGACCCAAATGCTTATTTTTGCTCAAGTTATTTCAATGAAATAACTTGGTCAGCACACTGAATTTCCTTGAGCCAGCATGGGTGGGTTATGGGAAGGTGGTGAGGGAGATTCATGCCAGCTCCAACCTACCACTGAAAGCCCTCTTCTGTGATTTCAGTTGTGTCTGGCACCGCTGATGTATTCAGTGTGACTCATGAAAACAGGGCCAGTTTCAGCAATCTCTCCAAACCAAGTAGTTCTACAATATTACTTAATGAATGTTAATGATAAATGACCATACCAAAAAAATTACCATGATTGAAAACTGATGCTTGGAAATCAGGAGAAATCAGCAGTAGATACTTTAGGATCACAAGCTACCACTTGTTAAAGATACAAAGGTAATTTTGCCTCAGCTGCTAAAACATATCAGTGGATCCATCCTGTCTGCAAAGTAAAGATCCTCTTCAAAATCCTTCAGCACTTGTCTACAACTCACCTCCCAAGCTTACCTCCACCAGCTCACCAAACTCCAGGTACCTGGCTGCCTGAGAATCTCTCCAAATGTTCTGTACTTTCCTGCCCACTCCTCCCCAGGGTCCCTTCTTCTCCCCAATGTTTGTTTCCTCTGGAATATCCTTCTCTTTCAGGACTCCTCCCAGAGGTACACACCTGCTGTAACCCACCAGCCCTACCCACAGAGCTTTCCCTGACATCATCTCCCTCCACCTCAGGCTCCTGTTCTAAATGCCCTGATACCACCCCACATGGCTGGCACATAGACTCCTGGAAGATGCAAGCACGGTTGGCAAAAAGGCCCATGTTTACTGGGACACAGTCACACCTGTTCATCTACGTATTGTCTAACACTCCTTTCATGTACAGGAGAGAGCAGTGTACTGTCACAGGAAACTTAGGACCATCAAGCTCAAAATATTTACTATCTGTCCCTTGATTCAAAAAAAGGGCGCCTGGGTGGCTCAGTGGGTTAAAGCCTCTGCCTTCAGCTCAGGTCATGATCCCAGGGTCCTGGGATTGAGCCCCACATCGGGCTCTCTGCTCAACGGGGAGCCTGCTTCCCCCTCTCTCTCTGCCTGCCTCTCCGCCTACTTGTGATCTCTGTCTGTCAATTAAATAAATAAAATCTTAAAAAAAAATAAAATAAAAATTTTTTTAAAAAAGTGTGCTGAGCCTGGTCTAGACAGTGACATTTCACAAAATCATTTTGGTGGCTTCAGGTTTGTTTTGCATATCACATGTTTCTTCTACTTTTAAATGATATCTGATACAACACACCATCATCTTAGAATTGCAGTATTCTAAATCATTAGTTGTGCTCAGAACTCTTCCTTACTCTGTAAAAAGAAAGGGATAGAGGAATTTTCCTCAAATGTAGGACATTTTTAACAATGAAATTAGATGGGATATGTGAAACACACTAGGTGCAGCTGGAAGGCGCTCAATAAATGGAAAAGGCAATTTGTTGTCAGTCATCTCTACTTTGATGGCAGCCCTGGGTTAGGAGCAAGATGGCATCATACATACCAGGCTGCAGAATGCTGACAGCAGACAGCTCACAAGAACCAATGGTGAGAGCCATACTCACACTTCCAGTTTGTCTACCAGACCTGGATGAGCACACCTGCCTGAGTTATCCTCACCTTTTCAGCAAGAAGGTGACTATTTCCCTTCTTAAATGCATCTCCCTACTCAGGGAGGAACACAGTATTGTTTCAAATGTCATTTGTGTCCTCTTTTGCAGATTACTAAGCAAATGAGCTCTCAGTCTCTCTCACTTATGATAAAATGATAAATTCACTGAAGGGTGAGTTATCAACTTTGTAGACTGCCCCCTTTCTTCTTAGATGTAATCTGCAGCTTTGAAAAAGAAGCTTTTCCTAAAGAGCATTCATAATCTCTCAGGCCTAATATCACCTCCTTTTTGTGGGATCAGACCTAAAAATGGTTTGTTTCAAGAATGAAACAAACACTGACCCAGAGCAGGGTCCTGCCCTGGAGAACTGGCCAGTTGTACATAGGTAGGGCTAATGCTTATGACATGCAAAGGCCAGTACATGAGCCACACAAGAAGGGCCATGTTGCTCAGAGCAGTGAGAATGAGCCATGGGCTGGGAGGGTAGAGAAGAGTGGAGCAGAGACAGTAACTCTCCCATATCTCCTGAACACATGCAAATAAATGTGGATTATTAGAGATGACATTAAATTTCTATCTTTCATGGTACATTCATGTACAGAAGGGGTGTCTATTTCCCAAACATAATGGGGGGGGCATCTTCCTTGCTCTGTTTTAAGGATTGGGTGGTCAACATTCCACAGACTTCCTTTGTGGGCTTTTATTCCTTTGCTTTCATTCCACTGCTTTCATTCCTTTGAAAGGGCAGCACTTCACCAAATCTTCCCTCCCCCACCACTGCCATTCAAAGCAATCTGATGGTCTATTTTTATTTTGACAGCTGCATCCTCTTGCACTGGGCATAGAAGGAAGTCCCAGGCCACCTTCGTTAGAGCCTGAGTAGGACTCACAAGGAGTGAGTGAGCATTGGCTACTAAGGAGGCCAGAGATCCTTCCCTCACTGGGGTCATTAGGACCTCAAGATGACTGGTTGAGGCTATTCAACCACAACACCACCACACATGCAGGAGCAGCAGCAAGAGAGGTTTCCATGAGAAAAGGTGGCTAGCCTCAGTTTAAAGGAACACTTAAAAAAAAACCCAAATACTTGGAAATGTTATTTTGACTTTGTTAGCTATGAGATCATTATTGTTCTTTAGGGCATAGTATTAGAGCATTCTATAATGCAGTTTAAATTAATCATTTACAGTAGATTTGGAATTGCTGTCTGCTTGGGTGCTGTGGGGCTGGTCTCCTTGACAAGGTATTTCATTAATTTAATGTAAGGTAAAGTCATTTTGGACCAGTTCCACCATTGTTAAGCCCCAACTGCTTTAAAAACCAGTACACTCTGAAACGATCTCTGTACTATTGTGCTTAGGAATAGTTTTCATGACCAGAAGGCTCACTTCAAGGTCTGGGCTCAGCTCTGTTTGTCTGAGATGCCTTCCCCATGACCACACAATATCAGAAAAACGATCTCTTTGCAACCATTTAAAGGATAAAAGGACAATCCAAAGGCAGCTTTCCCACATGTTCTCTTCCTTCTTTGGCAGCTGGCTGTGCTTTTCACCAAGGGAATCTTATGAATTATCTCCATTTAATTGGGGGAAAATCTGAGAAGCAAGTAAGCATGTCCATATTGGTCCTCAAGAGAAGGAGGCTCTAATTCAGATTTTAGGTGCATCTACTTCTTTTCCCTCACTAGTGCTGTATGCAGGTATGGCTCGACTAGCTCAAACTTTGGCCATGCATTTCGTTTGTTTTCCCATTAGAAAAGCAGATAAGAGCTAGTTGAAGATGCCACTGCTCAGTACTGAATGTTGAAACTCAACATCTGTACTAATTGTGGTGATAACTGAAAGGAGAAATAATTTCTCAATTCAAACCCAGGGCTTGACAGCATCCTCTGCCCCAGGACACACACAAAGGTCTGCAAAACATGTCAGGAGTCAGACCACAGAGAGGGGGAAACACTTCAAAGAGCAGTACAGGCACAACGTGTCCACTTAGCCTGCGCTGAGATGATGACACTAGCTAGGTGCCACTGCTTTAGTCTCGGGCTTTTAAAGTCAGTTTGGATCACTTCCCTTGCAGCTGTGGCAGGCACAAGGTCCACCTGCAATGCCTACCAGCAATGAGTTATTAGGAGCACCCAAAAATGGCAAATTTGCTTAAACCAGTCTTCAGTAAACCAAGCTACATTTAAATCATTCTTTTTCTTAATGGCTAAAAACAACAGCACCTACAGAGCCATTGTACCCTGCTTTAGGTCTTAACCAACCAACCAACCACATATAACTTCTCATTACAACTCTGACTGCAGACTCAAAGGTCCTTCACCTAAGAAGCCTGAAACCTGTTCAGTCCTCTTGGACTACATGTCCTCTGCCACTACCATCATGATGCTCAGGTTGCCCACGGTCTGCCAGCCACATGCTGTGCTGTGCTAACCTGCAACCAGAAACATATTTCCCTTGGGATACTGACTTTGGTTGTTTCTTCCAAACTAAGCTGCTCTTCACTTTTAAACTCCTTAGCAAAACTAGGCCCCTATTAAAGCTTTCCAGATTTTGCTGCTATGTCACTCTCCCCCTTCCAGTGCTCATGGCACTGAAAAGGTGCCATGTTAAGGGTCGATGGCCAACGAATGGCCAAACTGCATTGTATCTGCACCAGAGCTCCTTCTCTCCAGCCCTTCTGTGCCCTGGGGTGCCCCTAAAGGGATTTCTGTGCCTGTCTCTTCTGAACACTGAGCCCCATATTACTTCTCTTTGTATTTTATTCCCAATCCTTACTACAAGGTAAGTAAATGTCTGCTGAATCTGAAGGAATAACTCCTAATTTAGCCAAAAAGAGAACTGAATATGGCCCCACCCTTACCCCACCACGCTGACCACCTTCTCCACTCTATAATCAGCCAACTTCCACACATCTTCTATAGCTCCAGGGCTTATTTCCCCCTTCCTGGCCAGCCCGGAAGGGCTGCTCCTAGTCAAGACATATCTCTCCACTGAACCAAACCATACTAGTCCTACAAAGGCTGCCTAAACACCTCTCTTTACAAAGTCTTCCCCAAATACCCCCCAGTCTATTAACCTAAAGATCTTGTATAAATGGACAGAGCTTTTACCCTGTGCTTTAGCATTTATGGGCAATTTATGAGTTGTGTCAATGCCTACTATCACTCCAGCTAAAGCACAGAGGGGAGACCATGTGCTACATGCTTTTTCTGAGGTCCTGGTTTGGAGATACCAGGAAATCTTGCCACTGGTATATTTCCCATTGAGGAAAAGGAGGGATGCAAACAAGGCAAGCCCACTTCAGAAACACAGCCCTCAGCACACAATGTGCTCAGGACTTGATTGCACGGGGAGTCAGGACAAGATGGACAAGACAGGGCACTCTGCAGGAAATGTTAAAAAACAAAACTGGGACTTAAGTTAGAGAAAAGTTTAGCAGGAGTGTTTTATAAAAGTTCAGTTTTGTGGAGAGGCTGGTCAGTAAGTTTGAGTACTAAAGAGAAGGTCCACACCTGAAATGCATGGTACTCTAGAAAGCCAGAGAATTTTTACATAGATCTCTTTCAATTAGAGACAAAAAAAGCACTGTTTCCTCTCTAGAATCAATGAAGTACTAGAGTATTTCCAGTCCCATTTAGTCCATTCATGCTGGAATTCTGGTTTTAGAACTCCATTTGCAAGTGAGCTTGTCACAGAAGGGTCAGCAGCCAGATGGAGCTGTATTATGCACTTGACTGCCCACACACACGGAACTCAGATACAGCTTGATTCAAGAAAGAGTGATTACTAGACAGTTTTCGATACCTACCATAATCATTTCTATTTGAGTCATTTCTATTTAAGTCTGGGGTTGGCTTCAAACAAATTTACCTCAACACATGAAAGCTGCTTCAAGCCTTTGGTATGGTAGGTACCACTGATACTTGGGTGGCATCAAAGAGACTTTCTTAGAGAGGTGAAAACAACCGGGGTTCACTGGAAATAGTTGTCAATCTGAAAACCATGGTCAAACAATGATTTGTTTTCAAAGGCCCTGGACCTCGATAGTGTGATGTTTTTTGCAATGCCAGTAAAATAACAAAAATCATCCACACTGGATACAATGGCCAATCCCAACAGGAAACCTTGCCCAATGCTTCAAGTTGCATCACTAGGGAATCTGTGAATCTTTAAGAAAGGACATAAACTCATTTAAGTGAAACAATCAAGTAGAAGATAACTGATACCAAAAATAAAATCTATACAGTTGAAAGGCTTTTCCTGGGCTATCTTCTCCCTTTTAAGATTAAGATGATTGAAATGAATGGTTTATACCCCCTGATCATGGGCGACAAGGATGCGTAATGTCAAACACGCACATATGAATACACAGAGAAAACTGTTACCACAGAATCCATTCTAGCCAAACCTGAACAACCAAATGCAATCTACTAGTCACTACTACAGACACCAAGAGTATGGCCACCCACCTGCCTACCTTCCTTCCCTACCTCCCTTCATTCAAAGAGAAATTATGAAGATACTTCTATTGTGAAAAATAAATAAAAATAAAGACAAAAGTGAAACTTACCCTTCCTACCCTCTTCTCCTATCCTATTCCACTTTACCATTCTGAGCAATCTAGTATGGTCCTTCTAGACCCTTAGCTGTTCATTTACATGCATATATATGTACCCACAGAAATATATAACTAATATTTAGTTTTACATAAATGGGATCATATTATGAATATTATTCTACAACTTGCTTCTTTTGCTTAACAATTACCTTTTCCCTGTGCATACATATAAACCTTACTCTTCTTTTTGAATTGCTGCAGAGTATTTCTTAATATGGATGTATCATAATTGAGCATTACTCTTCTGCTGAATGTGTGGGTTGGCTCCAATTTTTTGCCATTGCAAACACAGTTGCAGTGAACATCATTGCCCATACCTCTGTGGGTACAGGATGAAACATGTGGCTTTCATCAGTTATCTCTTCTCTTAGGGGAAATATGCTATGGGAAATGTGGCTCCTGTGATTTGAAGGTCATGAGCAGGGTGGGCCCCTGGGTCCCAAGAGCTGAGGACTGACATGGGCCACAGAGCTGGGGGTGACACCATGCAAGTGTCCTGTGTGGCTGCCAAAGGAGGACCACAGGCAATGAGGATCTTCCTCCTGAGCCAGAACACAAGCCCATGTACCTTGAATGTTCTCCCAGCTTTTCATGACCTGGCTATAAACTCCTTAAAATCTGAAACAATGCCTCAACCAACTCTGCCTCCACTTCAAGCCTGCTGCCTTGGCTGTGACAAACCTTTTAACTTTTCATTCACTGTGTCTTAGCTGTACTTTCCTCCTCGTAGGACCAAGCTTCTAATGCAAATCAAAGGTAGCTGAACGATCCTTAAGAAATCAATCAGAGGGGCACCTGGGTGGCTCAGTGGGTTAAGCCTCTGCCTTTGGCTCAGGTCATGATCTCAGGGTCCTGGGATCGAGCCCCACATTGGGCTCTCTGCTCAGCGGGGAGCCTGCTTCCCCCCCGCCCCCCGCCATCTGCCTCTCTGCCTACTTGTGATTTCTGTCTGTCAAATAAATAAAATCTTAAAAAAAAAAATCAATCAGAAAGTCACAGACGTGTCACAGGGGATTCTTGTTTCTAACTTAGCAAGAGTTTAATTCTGAACTAGAGTCCACAAAAGCTCCATAAAACAGTACATCTATATTTGCTAACATTCACTGACATGGGAGGAATGGAACAAACAACCCACATAAATGAGGTTGCATTGCATTAACCAGATCCTCTGGCTTCACTTATTACTCATGGTTAATAAATCATTCTTGGTACAGCTCTTTTTTCACACTCCTTAATGAGCCACAAATGACCAAAGATATGATTTCTCACTTTGGTATGGAGCTGAAAATGCATGTGGCTCTCAGTTCATCAGTAAGCATCTGCAGAGGGGCCCCTGTGTGCCAGGCCCAGGTTGAGTGCTGGGGAAGACCAAAGAAATCCCAATGTGGCACCTGCCTGCAGTGAGCCCGAGGTCAGCTGAGGACCTTGGACACAGGCAGTGAAGAGCTAGTTCATCAAACAGTGGTTAAACAGCCATTCAATACACTACAGAAGCTGTCAGAGTGTATACAATTCATAATCCAGTTAAGAGTACAAACTATAGCTTCTGTATAAAATATTATAGAGAAAAGGGAAGAAGTCCTGAGGTTGGAGGGCACTGGGAGTGTCCTTCTCAGAAGAAGGAAAGCTGGGGCTGAGCTGTGAAGAAGGGTAGGGCTTAGGGAGGCAAGAGGGTAGAAGAAAGAAGAACACACAGAAGCACAGTTTCTTAAACTTTAAATACCATTTAGCACCTTGGTTCTTGTTTGCTTTACACTTGGGAAACCAGCTAAACTTTTGAGGTAGTGAAATGGGGTGGGTCACCAGACAGACATACAGCAGATGACCAAGGTCTGTCAAGGAGGCTCTCAGTCCCCCAGCGCTGCTGTCCAAGTAGAATGAACATATCACTGTGGTGAGAATTTTCTCATAAATAAGTGGCTAATGAAGACGGCAGTGTAGACATGTAAATAACAAGAAGTATTAGAACCAGAAGACATGACCAACTATAAAGAAAACTAACAAAATTAAATTGTGAGCTAAGGCACCTCAAAAAAAATGTCTTTAGTGTTAACGGAAATACAAAATAGAACAATCAAGAATATGTGCCTTCTATGGCAACATCTTTTTCTTTGGAAAAAAAAAAAAACTTTGGTGGTTCAAAGTATAAAAGTCAAAACTTAAAATGGAAAAAATATATAGCCAAGCTGAACTCAAGTTCAAAACCTACCTGGTAAACATACAATACCCTGGTTTGAATAGATGCATATAAACTACTGTTTTTTCTATTTAATCCTAAAATACACAACATTGAAAAATTTAAATTTTTTGGAGAATTAGTCCAGCAAAGGAATAAGAATACTTTTTAAAGCATTTTTGTTGATAGCAAAAAATAGTTTTGTTTCCTGCAGGTGCTCTGGTTAAATACACAGAATGAAAAATGAAACAAACTCTGAAATTTTTACATTAGAAAGATAGAGTTCTGTTTCTTTTTTCAGGGGAAGGGAGAAATCTTTCATTGCTCAATATTACTTCCTCAGCACCTATAAACAATATGGGGTTCCTGATATGAAAAAGCACCATCGTTGTGACAGCAATTTTTACCACCCTACAAATCTGGAGCAATCAGTAGGCACTGAAGACACACTCACAAATAAGGAAATACCCCAGCAAAAGCAAGCAACCCCCCAACCAAGTCTTAAACATAGAAAGAGACAGAGGTTTTTTTCCTCTTAAATATTTTAATTACAGTTCTAGATTTAATTCCAATGTGAAATTAATAAATGTGGCAATTAATTTTTCCACCTGGGCCTGCCACTTGTTGGAGGTGATATGAGCAAGTCACCAGTTCTGATTATGCTATGAAGGAACTAGGACAATGCCATCTGCCTTGCTGGGCTCTCAGAGTTCTTAGAGGATTGAAAGAGATTGGTGTGACTGTCTTGGATTCAGAGCTCTACCAGAAGTCATATCTTGGCACGACCAGCTTTCTCCTGGTTGGAATGCCACTGACCAGATTTTTCAAATTCCCAGTCATTTCCAAAAACCCAGTCAAAAGTCTCCAAATTCATGTGCCAGAGGAGGGACCTTGTTCTCTGAGCTTCCATAGTCTCTGTTCCTACTTGACCCCTAGCACTGAGGGCCTATCCTGAGCCAGAGCTCTTCCTTCACTGGACTTAATTATTAGCAGTATTTATAAAATATCCATAATATATATCTTGCTTATACTCTAAGGGCTTCACTGGGGTAAATATTGGCATTGATTCACTTTTGTTATCTCCAGCATCTGTTCCAGGGCCTGGCATGTAGCAAGAACTCAACCGCTCAGTTAATCAATCACTCCCTGTCTTCAAAGGGAAGAACTGTCTGGACAAGAGGCTTGATAGTATGAGGATGGCATTCACAGCAAATAAAACGAAACAAAAATTTTATTAATTAATAATAATGAAGAATAAAATTCTGTGCTGGTGCGAGTATGGGAAAACAGTAACTTTCATACGCTGCCAATAAGGGCACAAATGGTATAACCCTTTCCAAAGCCAATGTGGCAGTATCTACTAATACTATTTGCAGATTCACAAGCATCGGTCATGCAAGGAGAGGACCAAGACAGTAAGGCACTCTGGGGGAATCTCTGGCCTGGGAAAGAAGACTCAGGTTCCTACCAAGCCACCCAGACCAACTATGGAATTATAGGCAAGTCCCTTCATGTCTCTGAACTTCAGCTTCTTTGTCTACACAGAGATAGAATCAAGGTAAGTGATTCCTATGAATCTATTCAGCTGGGATGTCTAAGTCGAACATAGAGCAGTAGGCATGGAAAGGGAGTCAGAGCTCTTCAGAATCTTAGATTTTAGTTAAGGGCTGACTCAAATGAATATAAAGTCCCCTAAGTTTCTACTGTTTCTAAAAATCTTCATTTTTGAAGATCTACTCCTCAGATACTCTTTTGCAGAAAGAGGAATTGGGGCTTTGGACCTCCTTCTCTTGGCTGACCACCTTGTCCCATGGTTCAAAGGATAAACAATCTTGTCTCATCCACTGGGAAGCACCAAAGATCACCTGGCTTCACTAGATGACCAGAGGTGAGGTGAGGCCCTGCCACTGCAAAGGCCTGAGAACAGCACCTTTTATTCTTTCATTGCTTTCCACCTATAGGGCTGCTAGAAGGGATACAAAACCCTGCTAACACTATGTTGGGAAACCTGTCTAAAAAGTACCCAAGTAATAGAGAATCACATCTAATCTAAGTGAAATCAATCACGAGTTCTTTTAAAGTCCCTCCCAAAGTAAAATCAATAAATGCATACTAAAGATGAACTGAGCCATATTCATGAAGCTTTTCACGGCAAATGCACTTTATAGTATCATCATTGGTCAGTGTTTCAACAGGTTACAAATCATTACAGCCACAGAGGATGTAATAGGCGCAACAACTGTGCAATCTTCCATTCTACAAATACTAGGCTCTCACAACAATCCATACTATGCTAATCTATACAGCCTCATTTGGTAATAAGATCAGGTTTGGCACCTTTTCCTTGACCACAGTTGCCTTAGTTTACTAGTTATATAAGCATCCCTCTTAAAAAGTGCTCATCCTAGAGTCTCACCCCGGACTCTAAGGGATAGCAGATCCCTTTCCTGAGTTCTTCTTAATCTGAATGTTTATGACTGTATTCAGCAGAACGTAGTCCCATAGGATGTTAATAGGTAGTGTGTTACATAAGCAGGCACACACACAAACTGGTTCCCTATTTAGAGTGACAAATGTGTGTCTTCAATGCAGAACTTGGAAGATTTTATTCTGTCAATAAATCTGTGAATCCTCCGGAGGAGCCTATGGTGTGCTAAATTCCCTAAACTTCTTTATATTTTTGAAAATCATCACATCCCAGGCATACTGTTCAACTACCTATCCTTTTAGAATCTTCACGAAGCCCTTGACCTATGACCTCTGCTCTAGAAACCACATTGCACAATATGACTGCCGTCTCTCATTTAGCCTCCATCAGAATAAGAGCATACCTAATGATTCCAAAAGCCTTCGATACTTGATACTAAGCACCCAGTGCTTTTAAACCCATTCAGATATTTGCTGGAAATGAACCAAAGAAGTACCTACAGTGTAGTGACCAATATACAGCTACCTGACAGCAGGGCTTGGAGAACTCCTACATGGAATTAGTAACACTGGAACCCTTCAATTTTAAACAATAACAAACTTGCCATTCCCACCTGGCCCCAGGCTAGTGCTGCCCAGAGTAAGCTAGGGAACATTCAATAAACATGCATGGAGCTTTGAAGATCTTGGAACATGAAGGAGGTCCTAGCATCCCTTATCCTTCCACCTTTTATTAGGGCCCCTTATCAGGTTGGGGTTCAGCTTATTGCAGTTGCCTGGCTCTGCACACAATCTGTCCTCTCACCATCATCCCTGCTTTACTTCCTCCCAGAGCTGCTGAAGAATAAAATCCATCCCTCAATTCACTACCAACTCCAAACATTTTCCCTGACTCATCTAAGGCTGGGTGAGATCATGACTTCTGGAACTGAATTTAAATTTAAGACTGGGGGCACCTGGGTGGCTCAGTCCATCAGGCATCTGCCTTCAGCTCAGGTCGTGGTCCCACAGTCCTGGGAGACCTGTGTCGGGCTCCCTGCTCAGTGGAGAGCCTGCTTCTCCCTCTGCCTGCTGCTCCCCCTGCTTGTGCTTTTTTTTTTTCTCTCTCTCTCACTCTCCCTCTATCTCAAATAAATAAATAAAATCTTAAAAAAATTTAAGACAGAAGAGTGCCTTTATGAATAGGCAGAGGAGTAAACAACATTCTGAAACTTCGGGGATCCTGGCAAAACTCCTCTATCCCAGTACCTTATGTGAGCACATGAGTTCAAATAACTTTCAGTACCCGAGTTTTCCCCACTTCTGTAATCTGAGAGGTACTATTTTAATTTTTTTTAATGAGAATGTATTCATGAATTATTTGTGAACTTAAAAATGAACAAAATGAGAGGAGCAACATTAACCTATGTTATGCTATAAAACAATGGTCTAACTCTTAATGAATATGAAATCACAGGAAAGTACTTATAATTAAGCTGAGGTAATAATAGCATTCAAAGACTACAACAGGATGTTGCTAAGTAAAAGCTGTCTCTGAAGGAAAGGCACAGTTTCTCTTTTTTTTCCAAAGCAGAATTTGTCCTTATAGACTGAAATATGAGAGAATAAAAAGGAATACTGAGGAGGGAAATGCAGTTTTCCCACAGCTCTGAAGTTTTTATACAAACAGTGTCTCTTTTTATGGGGTTACAGTCCCACCTATTTTACTTTCTAGGCCTTTGTTTCCCTCATGTAAACTGGAGGAATTTGGACAAATAAACACTAGAACTCCTTTAATTTCTAAAACCTGAAAGTCTTGCATCTAAACAATGTGAACAGATTTAAGGCCCATGTTCACACATGGCAATGTGTTCCATTAAATGAAACATGAAGTAGTGAGGCAGGCCTGGAGGGTGAGGGTGGGAAGGACATCTATGTAATTTATTAAAATAAAGGAAACCTCAAGCCTCATCTTGTGATTTAAAGAGGAAGTCAATCATGACCATTTTGCATTTAACTTATTATCTTGGCCATAGCTTGGCTATATTTTAAATATAAACTATTGTTGATGGAGATGAAGAAACAGAGTAGCCATTTTCAAAGGAACTGTTAATCTGGAAAGAAATGATGTGCTGTTATTACTGTTTCCAACAAAATCATTCTGTCACACAAATTATAGCACCTTAAAAAACAACAACAACAAAAAACAGAGCCGAAACAACAGAAGGAAGTATGAGTTCACAGATCTGGAGAAGTGAATGGAGGTTTCTTTACCACCTATGGCTATCTGGTACTATAACATTTAATAGAATCACTTATTAATCCATGTTCCAATTTCTTTTACAATAACTGAAAGCTGGCAACTCTAATGGCTAAGGAAAATAGATAAATTTAAAATAAAAAGTATACTATCTGCTCTTGCATAATACAAATTTAAATGAAAACAGCTTGAACTAGGATTATTTCTTCTAGAACCAGTCACACCTCCCCTCCTAAAACCCCACCCTAAAACAGAAGAACACGTATGCATCCCAACCACACACGTATTATTTTCTTAAAAAAGGTAACTTGGGCTCTGTCGAGGCTAATAAACAGAAATAGAACGCTCAAACCGTTCATTAACGTAAAATTGAAGATACGAAAATGTTTTTGGAATTAGTGTACAGGCAGACACACCCTGTTTACTTGAAAACTTAAACCTTAACAACAACTTCTACACAGATAGCCTCTGTATCAGAAGCCCTGGAACTCTCCAATGACAATTTATCTTCTATTGTTTTTTGTCTTTAAATGTAAATGGTACATAATTGAGCTTCAATGGAAAAAAAAAATCAAGAAATGAGGAACCCTAAAACCAGGGATAATATTGAAGGGAATGCAAATAAGTTTTAAACATCCTTAAAATCCAGAAGTAAATGCAGCATCAGCTTATTCTTTGGCATTTAGCCAAGAAAGCCAAACTAGCAATGTAGCAAGAGAATAATCAGAGAAAGAATACACTCTTCCACCATGCCACAGACAGGGCACAGACACAAAATTATGGCCTGGAAACAAAATTAATACGACCTGGAAACAAAATTAATATAGCCACAGGTACAGAGCATTAATAGGGGCACACCGATGTCAGAGAGAACATGGTTGCCTTTGTTAATGTTTTACGCACTCCTAGGGAATACAAAGACACATGCACATAGCTCTCCCTTACCTCCAACAGAGGCCTGGCACTATCATGGACAGACAGAATATGTGTCACCTTGTTCTTGCTCAGTTGCTCTGCATCTCTGGCGTCTGTCATAGAAGAAAGAAGATGATCATTTTATTCTTCACTGCAAGTGAATTATTCACAAAGTTTAGCTAGGAAAATATACAAAATGCCTTGCATATATATATATATATATTTTTTTTTTTTTTGCCTTGCATATTTCTTTCTTGAAACTTCAAAATTGACCATACCCAGAAAAACCTAGACCTAGGGAATTTCAGACTATTGCTTTAATGTATTACGCAGATAACTAAATTTACTTCTGATTGTCAGATTTTTTGGATATGAAGTGGTCACTTAAAACTTGAAATGTATTTAGATTAAAAAACATCATAATCATGATTGTTGCTCTTTAAAGAAAGTGAACCTATGAGGTCATTTTGTAGTTGCCATTTGTTATTAATGATCAATAATTTAAGTTAAAATCACATACAAAAGACCCACTTACTATCCACCCTCATGTCAAAGGCAGGGATGGGTTTAAACGCAGATTAGACTGTGGTTTATAACATCTATGATTCACTTCAGGGCAAAAATAAAAATGGAACATTTTCTGGAAATCCCAAACAGAATAAGCTATTTAATTATCTGCATATAAAACTAAGGAGACACCAAACTTTACATTCCCTTCTAGTGCTCCTACCTAATGCTGCATGAGAAAGACTGAATAAGTATCCTCAACTGAAACCCTTCTGTTAATCTACAAAACAGGAGTCCAGCAAGAATAGGCTCCCTGCATGCCCTTGTCCTAATCTGGGACAAGCTTTTTTAAATGATACAGGGTAAAATGGACTGAGTAAAATATTTATTTATCATGTTTCTAGAGAATATTAATGACATGGGAAAATGCTTAGGATATAATGCTAAGCAGGGTGTAAAAGCATGAATCAAACTATAAATACAATATGAACTCAATTTGTAAAAACATAATAAAGACAAACACACATACAGGGGAAAAACTGCTATAGGGAATTAGCTCCAATAGTGATAATCTTAAAAAGATGGAATTACAAGAGCTTTAAAATTTTTAAAATATATATATATATATATATATATATATGTAACACAAGAGGTTCTGAAAGTTTAACATGCCTATGAACTAAGTTGGAGCTCCAACTTAGTTCAAGGTCTATGGCAAGACTGAGGAATCTGCAGGTTTGTTTTTTTTTAATATTGTTTGTTTATTTGTTTATTTATTTACTTAGGAAGGGGGTGAGGAAGATAAGCAGACTCTCTGCTGAGCACAGAGTCAGATGATGCTGGGCTAGATCTCATGACCCTAAGAGGAATCTACAGTTTTGAGAAGCTTTGATGATAATGCAGAGACTGAAAAACTTTCCTAAATGTTCTGCAATAAACATATACCACTTCAAATTCAGAAAAAAAGTCTTTAATAGTAATATTAAAATATTGGTTTTAAGACTTTCTTCACAGTTCCAACCATCCCAAGCTTTAAATTGGGATGTGCTTAGCACCCATCGACGTAATATGTATAGGACTCAATTCCAAACACCGCCCAGCCCCCTCTGCCCCACAACTATCACAAGTTTTGGCATCAGTAAGTTTGTATTGAACAGGAACAAGAATCATTTAGGATCCAACTGGCAGCCAGCTTCCACATTCTCACCGAAAGGCAGTTTTCCCAATTCCCACCAGTATGTATGTTTTAGCCAAGTGGAGAAGCAAGATCAAACTGGAGCTTTCAGTGTTTACAGTGGAGCACAGATGAGGCAGAGTAGCAAATGGTTCAAGGAGGAGGAGCAGGTGGAGGGCTCCAAAGCAGTCTCCTGACACTCCAGGGCAGAATCTTCTGGATTCTGACCCTGCCCAAGATTTGAATTTTAAAGATCTGTTTAAAGAGGGACTCCTGGGGTGCTGGGTGGCTCAGTGGGTGAAGCCTCTGCCTTTGGCTCAGGTCATGATTCCACAGTCCTGGGATCAAGCCCCGCATCAGGCTCTCTATTTGGCAGGGAGCCTGCTTCCTCCTCTTTCTCTCCGCCTGCCTCTATGCCTACTTGTGATCTCTGTCAACTGAATAAATAAAATCTATAAATAAATAAATAAATAAATAGGGACTCCTGGGTGTCTCAGTCGGTTAAGTGTCTGCCTTCTGTTCAGGTCATGATCCCGGGGTCCTGAGATTGAGTCCAGCATTGGACTCCTTGTTCAGCGGGGAGACTACTTCTCCCTCTGCTCTGCCACTTCCCCTGCTTATGCTCCCTCTCTCACAAATAAATGAATAAAATCTTAAAAAAAAAAAAAAAAGATCTGGGGGGCGCCTGGGTGGCTCAGTGGGTTAAGCCTCTGCCTTCGGCTTGGGTCGTGATCCCGGAGTCCTGGGATCGAGCCCCCCATCAGGCTCTCTGCTCAGCAGGGAGCCCGCTTCCCCCCCCCCACCCCCGCCTCTCTGCCTACCTGTGATCTTTCTCTCTTTGTCAAATAAATAAATAAAATTTAAAAAAAAAGAACTGTTTTAAATATGCTTTTTCCTTTTTTATAAACAGCTTTGAGATAATTTACATATCATAAATTCAGCCTTTTAAAGTGTATGATTCAACTTTTTTTAGTATATTCAGAGTTGTTTAACCATCACTGCAATCTAACTTTAAAACATTTTCAGCACCTCATAAATATACTTTTATAACACAGATTAAAAATAAACAAAAAAGTGGTTTGGTAATAAAAGTATACATTTTTGAATATGGAATGAGATCATAAATGAGACAACAGACTGTAGGGTTCCAAAGAAAACAGAAGCAACTCTTGGACAATGTTCCTTTTGCTCTATGCTCCTTTCTATTTTATCACAGTGCTGTGTGTACTGATATGCCACTCTGGGATTACCCTATCCCATAAGCATGGTATCTAACTACTTGAGCATATATAAAGCACTTAATCAACATTTTGGGATGATGCCATTGGACTTCTTATTCTTTAGGACGACAAATTATTGACAGTTCTGGATGACTGCCTACAACCACCAGCACTAAGGTAACAAGCCATAATGCAGCTGTAAGACATGGGATTATCAGCTTACTCACATGCATGTGAACAAGCCTGGAGGTTTCACACCAGCTCTCCTCGTGCACAAAATCAAAGGGGTGGAACTTAGTCCTTTGCTGCTCAAACCAGGGTCTGCCAAGCAGCATCACGGCATTACCTGGGAGCCTACCGGAAATGCAGACTCCCAGACCCACTACATATCTACATGATCAGAACCCACATTTAAAAAAGAACCCCAGAAGACTGTGAGCACTGTACACATGGAGCTCTGCAGGGCCTTCAGGGCATGAACTATGACTGGGTGCCAATGGTGCCCTTCCCCACCATGGCATTTTGATGCCACTTCTAAGTCAAAAAACAACTCACAGCCTCTTGCAATTACAAATGCAATATTACTAATGCAACACTATTAACAAACCAACAGGAAGATTACAAATTAGAATTCACATGGAAAAAATCTAGAATATACACTGGCCATGGTTATATTGGGATGTCAGTTTGGGAAAGTTTTCACTCTATTTAACGTATTTCTATCACATTTGGATTTTTAAAATTTTCATTTTATTTTAACTGATGAGCCTACATTCCCTTCATAACCAGGAAAAGAAAAATAAAAAGAAAAACACTATAAAACTCAACTGAATTACACTAATAAGTAAAATATTCAACTCCTTCATTGGTAAAACAGCTAACTGTACTCTTTTCTCTTTCCACCAACATCTCCTCTGGCCCCTGGACTCCTGCCCACTCTTGCTGCCTGCCTCTGTCTACTCTCCTAAGGCCTCACGTGCCCTTTAGAAGAAGCAAATGTCATTTTTACACAGTGGGAGCACTGAAATAGAAACACCTACCTGAACTTTCTCCTTTGCTGTGACATGTTCCCTCTGTGAAAGACCCCATTCATCACTGGTAGGACCTTGCTAAGGGAGCAAGTGGATTCCTGGAAGATACTATCTTCAAAAGGCAAAGTGGCAGCCACATGCTTCCTTAGGAAGGGGAATTAGTGCTCCAGATCTTATTCTGATACAGAAGATGTACAGGGATAACCAGGGCTAAGATGTGCAAAATGCCAGAGTGGCCATGGCAAATACGCTAGTCCAACAAAGTCTAGCAGAATTGTCTCTAAACAAAATTAACAGGAGTATATTTGAAGAAACATTAGAAAATAGTGCCATCAATATAAGCACTCTGAAAAAACAGATATTTGGAAGGAACGAACTTCTTTGGTAATGCTTTTCCAATATCACAGTACCTGTTACACTGATTTGTGGACTCAAAAGCATGATCATGCAGGATGAGAAAGGGAGGAAAGAGGAGAAGGAAGGTCTCTATTTCAAAAGGACCTAATTCTCTCTGTTCTGACCCTGAGCCGCAAGCCATATTCTCAGTCTTTTTTCAAACAATTTTTGCTTCCCAAATTGAGAATCTGCTCAGTGGTAGGTAAGTGATTCTGATCTGTTTTTCAATTATGCTTGATCCCACTGTGAAATTAATGAATCCTAGAGTTACTAATTATTGTACATAACTATAACTTCTAGAATTGTAAATTAGCTGTTAGTGTGTTCAACCTTTAGGTGGGTGTATTTCCAACCTGGGATAGGGGCCAAAATGGGCAGCTCCTACCTGTTTCCTTCTGTACCAAATGTGGGCTCTGATATTTATTGGTGCCAACCTTGGACAAGTTTTTCTGTGCC
Organism: Martes martes; assembly: GCF_963455335.1. Classification (NCBI taxonomy): domain Eukaryota; kingdom Metazoa; phylum Chordata; class Mammalia; order Carnivora; family Mustelidae; genus Martes; species Martes martes. The sequence continues at coordinate 122,844,388 of NC_137893.1, read as the reverse complement.
TCACTCTTCTCACCTTTAATGTGGGAAAATGGTAAGAGTACCATCTTAAAGGGCTGCTGGAAATACTAAATGAAATAAAATGCTTACAATAGTGCTCGGCTCACGTGTAGTTATCAATGTTATCATTGTCATCATTAATATTATTATCATTGGGACCAGATTAAGTCTCAAGGCTGCAGTATGGGCTTCAATCTCCATCACCTCTGCATGTTTCCAAATATGTGCTTACTACAAAGACATCTGAATTCTAGCTCTTGTTCCACCACCTAATGCTCACCATTCACCATGCAGTTCTCTTAGGCGAAGCTAACAGCAGACTACCAGAGATCAGAGTTCAGTCGTTCACCAGGTCAGCCTTATCTTAACAACTGGGGAACCACCACTGGGAACCATGACCATTGTCACTGGCAGACAGAACAAAAGCTCTGAGACCTCAAACATGTCTCTACATAACCAGTACACACACAGGGTGTGAGATTTGTTTCTCACATTTCTAGAATTTGTGGACATCTTCAATGAGGGCTTCTTCTGTCAGCTCACATCCATTTTGGGATCTGCCAAGTTAGGAGGCAGCAGATAACTGACCCCTCTTGGTCTGGGATGGAGCTGCTCTTCAAGCTTCCACTCCCACCTTCCCTTCTGGCTTCCGGGCAGAGCCAGCTGCAAGTTAAGGCACCTCAACTGAGAGACTCATCAAAGACTAGACTCCAGAACCAGAGTTGGTTGTTTCTCTAGGTGGAAGAATCACCAGGACCTGGTGTTGGAAAATGCTTTGTGATTCATTGCAAGTTAAAAAAAAAAAAAAAAAAAAGGAAGTTGCATAGTGACATGTAAAGGATCCCCACTGGAAGGAAGGAAGGCAGGGAGGGAGAGAAGAGAGGCAAAAGAAGAGAAGGAGAGAGAGGTGGGGGAGGGGAGGAAGGAGATAGGACTGGAGACTACTCAATGATTGGATTGAGACCATAGCCACTAGAACCAAGGTCTTGGTTGGTAGGAGTGCCAGTCCACACCATACAAAAATGAAGATCTCTCAAAAAGTTAAAAAAAAATCCATTAATTTTTCTTTATACATTTTTGTATTGGTTGTTGTGTTACAATAGGCACATATATTGTTTGTAATTGAAAAGGAAAAGAAAATGACTAAATGAGACATCGTGCTAAAGCACATATGACAGCTGGATTCACTTTCCAGGAGCAGTCATGATCCTTTCACCTCAGTCTTCCATACTTGCTAGCTAATGATGATCAGCACCTACTGCATACCCAGTATGGCATGGGCACTGTGAGTATCTAGCTCTCTTCCACAACAGCCTGAAGTAAGAGTGTGGTTTCTAGTTCACAGATCGAGAAGGTGAGGAGAGCCAGACACTGGTTGACCAGTCATGTGCCAGACACTGAACTGAGTGCACTGGCTACACTGTCTGGTTCATCTTCACCACAGCCCCTCTCATGTCCAGGCTGTTACCCTGTCTGAGGGTAACATATGGCTCATGGACAGTGGGGGATAACCAGATTCCAAGGCAGACTGCCTCATAGCTTCTCTTCACAGTAAGACCTGCTCCCCTGTTCTGTTCCTGCTCTTCCTGACTCTGAACCACAGAGAACCAAAATGTATATCCACATCATACTCCCAGCGCATTGCAACAACTTTCTGGAATGAGTTAATTCACAGGCAATTCTATGGAGAGCAATGCTTCTTTCCAGCTTTTTGTCAATTCACTACACTATTATTCATTTGCTTTAAATAAGCCTTTCACCTAGTTAGTGGTTAATAAATGTTTGGTGAATTGATTGATGAGTGAATAAACACGGCCACATATAAGTCAGAATAACTGAAGATGACAAAAAAAAAAAATCATTAAGCATCTGAACAAGAAGAGGTATGGGATAGTGTAGCCTTCTCTTTCAGGTAAAACCCACAACAAGAATCCAGAAACTGTGGATTCCCATGTCATTGAATACTTTGAAAACAGCTATAGATTTTTAAAACTCATTTTTTTCTTACCAAAGCACATACCCTCCCCAATGAAGATAGGTATAGATTTTATTTATTTTTATTTTTTATTTTTGGATAGGTATAGATTTTAGTACAGAGAGATTTAAAATGTGCCTTAAAATTGTGCACACATGACTTTCTAGAAGAAAGTAACCTACTATGAATAAGGATAAAATTCTCATAAACTGTTGGTAGAAGTACTGAATTTGGTTGGCATGCATTACAATTTTTGATTTGTAAACACTTTCATGTAGCAATTCTATTTCTAGGAATTTATCCCAAACTCTGCTCTCAAACACAAAGACATTCTCCTGTCTTCATTAAAGCAGTTAATAACTCCCTACAAAACCCCCAAAGATAGTTGCTCCTTAATGCAGTCCAGAGCTACCGCCTACTTACCACAAAGCACTTGTTGCTTTTTCAGAACTACAAAGCTTACTAATTTAGGAACTCGAGTACTATTTTTAAAATGTTCTAGCAGCAATTAGCAGCTGTCAGCTCCCTATGCTCAATTCTCTCTGAGGCCAATTAACAGCACTAGGAGCAAAAGGCAGTTAGGGGGAAGAGAGGAGGAGGAAATAAACATTATCCTGGGGCATTTTTGTTAATCAGTGGGTATAGAACCTAAAATTTTCTGGGCTGTTCCTATGTATGTCTTATTAGTTTCTCATATTCTATTTTAGCACTATTTACTTTACAAAGGTATCCCTTTTTTGAGGGTTCTGAGAAGTAAACATAGCATGCTATAATTTTTTTTTTTTTTTTTACCAGTTCGGAATTTTGGAGAGGAAGAAAACCTGACACAGAGCCACAGGAAAATAGATATACAGTGGTGGGATCTCACAGTTGAATGATTTGTAGATACAGTCATCATCTGACTATGAAAGATGCTCCTTTATGCATATTTTAGTAATTATCTAAATGGTTAATCTACTATGACATTAAAGTAATTTAAAATATATTGGGAAAAAAAAGAGATTGTTTTTAGTCAGTTTGAACCTGAACTCAATTTTAAGGAGCTACCTGCAAATAGACAGAGTGTGTTCTTGCTTGTTCTAGGAGGGAGGAACTTCAGATGCTTATGAGGATGGTTGGCTGTCACCAGCCTTGCAGCCTTGCAAGTTTTCTAAGTGTACCCCATCCTGTTAAGTCTACCCCATCCTGTTAAGTATACACATCTCCATTAGTTGAGAGGTTAGGCACAAGTATAAGGGCCCAGCAAGAGGCCTGGACAAAAGTGGTGGCTATGTCCAGATCAGACTTTGCATAAACTGAGTCGATACCTTGACTCAAATCATGCTTGATTCCACCCTTGGTGGAAGTAGTGCAAAATGTCCATCAGCAGATGAAGGGAAAAATTAATTTTATATATATATATATATATATATATATATCCTTAAAGAGGAAATACATTCTGACACATACTACCATATGAATCAACTTTATGATCAGTGAAATCAGCCAAATGCAAGACCACTCATGTGAAGTACCTAAGCAGTCAAATCCACAGAAACAGAAAATGGAACGGTGTTTCTAGGGACTGGGGAAAAGGGAATAGTATTTAATGGGCACAGAGTTTTGGAATGACAAAAGAGTTCTGGAGATGGATGGTTGCACAGCAATGTGAATGTACGTAATGCTACCTGAAGTGTACACTTAAAAATGGCATAAATGGCACATTTTATATTACGCATATTTTACCACAGTGATAAGAAAAGACAACTCACCTTTGAAGTTGCCAATGTATAGGCCAGGCAGGATCTAGAAGAGACACAGATCAGATGTCAGTGTTACAGACCTGAAACTGACAGTGTTTTGTACAGAGGCTGGGCCCTCACCAGAGCAGTGGGAGGACATCCCAGGCCTGCTGCCTGCCACACCCACTTCTCAGCACCTTCCCAGATAGCTAACAGGACCCAGCATCCTTGTCTCCAGGGCTTTGGCCTACCCATGGCCACTAGGAAGCCTGCTCAAATAGCATGTAAATGGTTGCACATTGGTGCCCATGAGCTCATGGGGCTTTAAAGACCAGAATTCCCCAAAAGATCTACATGTAAGCCCTTCAGTGCTCCTTGGCATTCTGAAAGCCTAATCCCAAACCCAAGGGCCTCCAGCCCTCCACATCTCCTGACTACCCTTCCCCTTGACTCCTCCTTTTCTCATGTCAGCATCCACCACTTAACCCACAACTCCAGCAAAGCTCCCTTTGCTGAGGTCTTTATGCATGCTGTTCCCATGTCCAGTAGCTATGTTCCTACTCTCCTCTCAACCTTCAGGTCCTAGATCTGACTCACACCCTGAAGAGGCCTGTCCTGAGCCCAGGCTCTGAGGTAGACCCTGGCTTCAGCACCCACAGTCCTCAGTACTCCCCTTGAAGAGATATGTCACAGGGGTATTGCTAGGTGAAGGTCTGTCTTCTCTGCTACAATGGAAAGCTGTTTGGACAGCAAACACATCCTGTCGCTCGCTGCTGTATACCTAGCTCCTGACCCAGGGCTTTGCTCATGATTAGTATTCAATAAAAAATTACTAAATGAAGGAATGAACTGCCCAAATGCACAAGTTAATAAGAACATACGATTTGCTTCAAAATGTCTACTTTTCCTGAGGCAGTGGTTCTCCAGACAATACATCAGAATCACCAGAAACTGTTAAAAATTCAGATTTCTGGGGCACCTGGGTGGCCCAGTGGGTTAAAGCCTCTGCCTTCAGCTCAGGTCATGATTCCAAGGTCCTGGAATCAAGCCCCACATCGGGCTCTCTGCTCGGTTGGGAGCCTACTTCCCCTCCTCTCCCTCTGCCTGCCTCTCTGCCTACTTGTAATCTCTGTCTGTCAAATAAATAAATAAAATCTTTAAAAAAAAATACAGATTTCTGAACAAGCCCTAGCCCCAGCTCCCATATAGAATGATTTAGTAGATCTGAGATAAGAACAAGGGGCTGGGTTTTTCACAAGCAACCCCCCACTTTGCAAAATACAAAGCTAATTCTTGTCCTGCCACTAATTTGTATGACAGGTCTTAAATTCAAATACAGACACTGCTTTGGAAGTTACATCACCTGACATGATTTCCAAGTGCATAGAGCATACTGCCACTGCAGACCCCTGGTGCCCTGGCGACACCCTCCTGTCAGCACTACCATCCCACATCCCCCACTCAGCTTCATCTGCTTCACACTACCTATTTTTTATTCACTTCCACCAAGAAAGCTGAAAGCAGCATGTCGTAACATTCTTCACGTGTGCATCTGTGCAAGTCACCACAGGGGGAATGCACTGTAGCACTGTCCAGGCAGTCTGATGGAGCTCAGTAATACTAGGTCTAGGGCTAGCTTCTGTACTGGGTTGGGAAGGTTGCCAAGCCGAGGGACAACAGAATATAGTGACCAAAAGGGGACACTTGTGAGAAGGAAAAGAGACTCTGTTAATAATTACAGTTGACCCTTGAACAATGAGTGGTGGGACATCAACTCCCCACATAGCTGAGAATCCATGAATAACTTCTGGCTTTCCAAAAACTTAACTACTAATCACCTACTGCTGACTGGGAGTCTTAGCAATGAACAGCCTATTAATGAATATTTTGCACGTTATATGTATTACATACTATATTCTTACAATAAAATAAGCTAAAGGAAAGTAAATGTTATTAAGAAAATAACAAGGGAAAGGAAATATGTTTACGGTATTGTAAAAAAGTCCTTGAGTAAGTGGACCTGCCATGTAGTTCAAACCTGTGTTGTTCAAGGATCAACTGTCCTCCTAGAAAACAGGCAAGGCCCAGAAGTGAGCCAGGTCATGGAGATGTGTGATCACCCTGGCTCATGGAATACTCAGGGAGGCAAAATTAGTTTGGAGTGCCCCATGTGACTGAGAAGTCAGTTATATCCATGACTGAAGTCATAGCACTGAGGCAAGCTGGGTTAGCTCTATAACTAGGAACATGTGAAACAGTATCTCAGAGGAAAACACCAGCATCCACTGCCAAGGAGCAAAAACATCTGACAGGTCTTTCTTGAAACAGAATCAGTCTTTGGGATCCTCCTGTGAGGAAGGGTGGAATAAATACTGTATTGTTCCTGTTTTAAAATATAAAAACAATACAAGTCCATCTTGGAGATGGATCAAACTGATACTCTCTGGCAGCTCTTGGCTGCATAGACTATGCTTTTCCATGTGTAATCTCCCATTCTCCAGGGTCTCTCCTGTCTTTATTAGGAGGCGACATTATATACTAAAGGGCATAGTCATCACATGGCTCTCTTGGCTGACAGTAACAGCAACTTCCTCCTTAACCAAACTTTAATCAGGCTCCTTTGAGCCTTCTTCGTGACTAGGCCTCACCTGTGGCCTGCCAGTTTTAGCAAAGAATCCTGCTAAGCCAGTTTATCAAGAATCCTCCCAATCTTGATATCCAATCAAGCTCATCTTCCTCTACCCTTGATATTTAATCAAATTCTTTTCAATAATTTTCCATCTTTCCCTCACCTTGCCTGTTGGCTATAAATCCCCACTTGCTCCTATTATATTAAGAGTCGAATTCTCTCACTTGCAATAGTATCTCTACCTATTGCACTAGCCTCAAATAAAGGCTTCCTCGTCATTTTTAGTAAGAATAATTTTTCTTTTATAACATTGACCACAAATAGCTCCAGATTCATAAAACTGACAGTTATAATGAACCATAACATGAACATGTATATTTGCCCAAAATCACAGAATGTACAACAGTAGATGAATGGTTTACTGATTCCTGTCACATGTGGACTTCATGCTGGACACTCAGGATACAGGTGTGATAGGGAGAGATAGGGCCCTGCCAGAAGCATACTACTTCCCTTGTGGAACTTCTTGCCTAGAGAAGGAGGAGGTGACCTGACCACTCTGGGATCCCCAAGGATTTTCAGCAGGAAGGAACAGTTAGGGGACCTGCAGTTCAAGAGCAGTGGGTCAGGAGAGAGGGAAGGACAGGCAGGGGAGCAATGGAAACCACCAGTGCAGAGAAAGAAGGCTAATCTCTACCAGGAGAGAGCATGAGGGAGGCAGAGACACAGCAGAGAAGAACAGAACCAGGCTGTGGACCAGGCTGCATGCAGCAGACACAGGCAACCATGGAAGGCTTTCAGGGCTCTAGATAAAGTACCACTAAGATGATTAAGATGTGTGGGGCCATTAAGAAAGATATTTTCATATACTTTTATTTAATATATCTTGGAAATGTCATGATAAAAATAGAGGAAAGGTAAAGTTGTGTATGCGGTCAATGTCTTCATTATCATATTACCTCTGTAAGGGGAACACTGGGGGCTGGTGGGGAGGGTCCAAGAAGGGCCATTTCTGTATTTATCTTTGCACTCTTCTATATGGTTTTGATGTTCTAATTGTGTGCATGCTTTACTTCAATTTACTTTTTTCCTTTTTAATTCAAGAGGGGTTATTAGGGAAAATATTATGGCCCAGTTTTGCTTTTCTTTTTTGTACTTCTACTGTTTTCTCTACCAAAATAAACTAATACACTTCATATTATTTTTTTAAATAAAAGAAAGCAAGGACATGAGATTAGATCACCTCTGTGCCCCACTGCTCTAGAGCCATGGTTTTATGATTCCTAAATCCATCCTTTAGAAGCCAACTCCAGTCAGGCTTCTACTCCCTGCACTGCTATCTAAAACATAACATTATCTTTCCACTCCCATTATCAATTCCTCAAGTCTCCTGATGATGTCACCTTCTCCCAGTCCCCTATAATGAAAATCTGGACCCCATTCCCACCATGCCACTCCCCTCCACACTCCCTTGTGCTTCTCTCCGACCAGTGAGTTACAAAGTCCTAGCACAGTCCTGGCTGCTTGTCCCACAAGTCAGAGCATGAGCTCATACATGGGCTAGAGCAGTCTCCATTGAGCTAGCTTCTCTGTCCCATCAAATTAATTTTGTAAGGTCATATTCTCACTGGGTCATTTTCTAAATAATGTTTAGTAGCAAACCCTTTCCAAAGAAAATGAAAGCCAAAACTGAAATTCAACTGAAAATTTCAATTTGGCTTCCACATGATGGCTCCAACTTACCCCTGAAGATTTCCCCCATTTCTCTCCAATTTGAAGCCAAACCAAGTAACCTAAAGTTTCCCAATACCCTTTACTAGTCCTACTTTGCAGTATCACATTTCTTTGCTCTCAATACTCTCTTTAAACAGAGAAAGTGATCCCCACTATTTGGGGTCCCTCATCCCCCTTGGCTATACTAAAAAATTATAAACCCTATAATAGACAATTATTTCACTGGTTTCCTAGCCTCTGAAGCCCTTTCCTATGTCTGAGGAATTTCCCCACAATTTAGAGTCTTGGTAGGAAGCAGAGCCCAGCTCTTACTACAGAAGCTGCCAATACCAGATGACTGCTTGCATTTGCCTTTGCTGCTGTGACATGGAAATGTGACAAATGTGCAACAGCTGCTTCAGACCAGAATCCAGATATAACCCACAATATTCTCTCCCCCAACGGGGGCAGCAGGGCTGGTAGCACATCTAGAACCCAAAATAGCATCAGCAGTATCTTGGAGCAGCCCCAGAAATGCTCTCACCAGATCAGTTCTAGGATCTGCTTCTGGCAAGTTAGCCTTAATCTAGTTCTCCCAACTTCCTGGCCATCCTACCTATTGTTTTGTGTTTTTTTATGGCTAATATTTTTAAATTAATAATTATTTTTATTAACATATATTGTATTATTAGCCCCAGGGGTACAGGTCTGTGAATTGTTAGGCTTACACATTTCACAGCACTCACCATAGCACAGACCCTCCCCAATGTTCATAACCCAACCATCCTCTCCCTACCCCTCCTTTCCCCAGCAACCCTCAGATTGTTTTGTGAGATTAAGAGTCTCTTATGGTTTGTCTCCCTCCTGATCCCATCTTGTTTCATTTTTTCCTTCCCTACCCCACAAGCCCCCCACTCTGCCTCTCAAATTCCTCATATCAGAGAGATCATATAATTTTGTCTTTCTCTGACTTATTTCACTCAGCATAATACCCCCTAGTTCCATCCATGTCATTGCAAATGGCAAGCTTTCATTTCTTTTGATGGCTGCATAGTATTCATATATATATATATACACACACACACACACACATATACATACATATATATACCACATTTCCTTCATTGATTCATCTGTGGATGGACATCTAGGTTCTTTCCATAGTTTGGCTATTGTGGACATTGCTGTTATAAACATTCGGGTGCACGTGCCCCTTCGAATCACTACATTTGTATCTTTAGGGTAAATATCCAGTAGTGTGATTGCTGTGTCGAACATCCTACCTATTGTACCCAAAGCAGCCACATTTGGATTTTGTTGCTTACAAACACTGACCCTGGTGTAGGCCTTTCAACCCAGTAAAAATGCATAAATGCAAATGAGTTGTACAGACCTCCAGGCAAGTCACAGACCAGCAAAGTCCTATCCACCTTGTAAGCAGCAGCCCCACCCGCACTCCCAAAATGAGTTAGGGATCACTCCAACAGGAGATTGCTCCCCCACTCTGGACTCTAGTCACACCTCATTAAGCACTTCACCACTCCTCAAGAGCTCTCCAATTTGTCTGCTCCTCTTGAAACTTCGGTGCAGTACCTTTGTTCAGCTTCTTAGTGCCTCCCCTCTGACTTGTAACAGCCTCCTAAAGATCTACCTTTGGATCGATCCCTTCAAAGGAATCCTCAACCAGACTCCAAGTGCAAAACTGACTATGTAACTCTTCAGATTAAAACCTTCTTAGGGTTCCAAGTAGCTGTCACCATAGAAACTAAATCTGGTACCTCAGCAAGTGAGACCTTCAGGTACTGAGGTTGCTATGTCTGCACCCTCAGCCCCATGCCTAGTTCTTTCCCTAAACTTCCCCAGAGCTGAAGTAACCATTCAAAGATGCAGGGCGAGACCCCCAATTCTAGCATCCAGGTTTTAAGGGAAACAACCCAATTTTCAACTGCTATCAACTACATAAAAAAAAATCACAAAACCTTAAATATTTTGATAGACAAAACACATCTGCATGCTGACTATAGCCCATGGACATCAAGTTTATGACTTCTATCTGCTGCTTGCATCAGATATGATGTATTGTGAGTATGTTCTCTCTAAACTTGGATGTTTCTCCCTTGATTCCTAGCTACTCAAGTAAATGTTTCTTCAATGAATAGATGAACAAAAAGAGAATGTGAATAAGGTAGGAGGAAGTAAAGCAAGGAAAGGAGAGACATGAAAAACAACAATGAGTAAAGCCTAAGAAATCAAACCTTGCCCCTTTTCTGTCCTTGGCAGGTTTCCATAGGGGTCAGTGATGGTCATACCAGCAGCACAGGGGCCAGTGCTGGATGAGAGCAGCATCCCAAAAGGAGGCCAGGTCAGAGTGCTGGCAAAGACAGAGGCTTAATCTTACCAAAATCAAAGAGCCAACTTACTAAAAATCAGGTAAGATGCACATTTTGTATGCATTTAAAATTTATTTTTAAAAAAGATTGATTTATTTATTCCTTTGTCAGAGAGAGAGAGAGCGCGTAAGCAGGGGGAGTGACAGGCAGAGCAGGCAGAGGGAGAAGCAGGCTCCCCACTGAGCAAGCCATCCCAGGACCTTGGGTCCTGAGGCAGAGGCAGAGGCTTAACCGACTGAGCCACCCAGATGTCCCTAAAATTTTTTTCTTTTTTTCTTTTCCAAGTCTTTATCTAAACTCCAGTTAGTTAACATACAGTGTACTATTAGTTTTAGGTATAGAATTCAGTGATTTATCACTTATATCCAACACTTGGTGCTCATCCTTATTCTCCATCAACCATCTAACCCAAGCCCCACCCACCTCCCTTCCAGCAACCTTCAGTTTGTTCTCTGGTTTATCTCTTTTCTGCCCCTCCCCCAAATTCATCTGTTTTATTTCTTAAATTCCACATATGCAAAAAGAAGACAGAGCTATGTCAGTAAACTTTAAACTCCATTTTCAAGACCACAAGAGTAAACTAGCATTTCAAGGGCCAGAAACAGAAAGTGAATGGCTCAATTCCAGTTTCTGTAGTTTCTTCCATACAGAATTACAAAATAAGAGAAAGAAAGGCTAACCACTGGCACAGTGCGAAATTACATTTTTTGTTTTCAAGAAGAATAGAAACCCCATGAATATTTAAACTTCTACTCTAGTCAGCTACATAATTCAAACTTGAAACAAAAAATTTGACCGCCCCACTAAAAAAATTTTGACCCATCCACTTCCCTGACATGATTGTTGCTGGTAATCCTTAAGTACAGAGAAAGAGAAAATGAAATGAAATAATTTTCCAGCAGAAAGATAGCTTGTAGAGACCATGGAAGAGCAGTGTTCATCTGGGACAAAGTGGATGACTAGTCAGTCAATTCATGAAGTCTGAACTTAAGCCAGAAGCAAGAACACAAGGAAAGTGAAATCAATGCCACCTGGGAGGAAAGAAAAGCAAAGATCAAAGAAAGAAGTTTGTATATGCAGTTTGGATATGTTTGAGAATGTTCTATGACTCTAAGATAACCACCACCAGATTGGTCCTAATTGTCTTTGGGCCTCAGAAATAATTTTTATTCCCTCTGCAGAGGATGTCTTCCCTGTTCCCACTGTTCACCTGGGTGGTGCCTTGTCCTTTAGGTCTCCCATAAGATGACAGCTCTTAAGGAAGTCTCTCATGACCATTAAATTCCCTGACACCCTCCATCACAACCCCTTGTTATTTTCTTCATCATATTTATCAGTACTTAAAATTATTTTATATTTGCTTACTTTTTTGATTGACCTTGAAGCAGGGGGTTTGTCTATTGTCTTCCCTGCTCTGTCTCAAGAGCCTGCCACAGAAAAAAGTCTGCTCCACTGGGAGACATTGATCCAGGGGCTAAACGGGGGGAAACACAGGCGGGGTCAGCATAACCCCAGGTCCCGCAGGTCACGGAAGGACCGGGGGTTTCTGAGGGCCGCGGAGCTCGCAGGTATTGGAGCGGGGAAGCCGGCTACAGCGACAGAGCCGAAGACTGAGCTCTCAGCCCGGGGTTACCTTGTGCCGGTCGCAGGCTGGGTGGGCTCGGAGCGCGGGCGGAGGCCACAGAGAAGGAAGCGACCGGCCGCTTTTCTCCAGGTTCCAGCAATTGACTGCTTTCCTCAAGGCGCGACCGCAGGCCAGGGAGGCGGGGCGGTTGGGCGCTTTTCTCTGGGGGCGCACTGAGGAGCGAAACCCCAAGCTCTTGGCTCCTCCGGGCCAAGAGATTGGGAGGCCGCCATCTTCATTCCCATCCTCTGGAACTCTACGGAAAGCGCTCAGGGAACAAAAGCTCCCGAGAACAAACCCGAGCGAATTACTTAGCCCGGCCCCTGGCAAGGGCGGTGCAATTCCGCCTGCGGCAAAGACACTTGAGAATCACTACAACAGGCCCCTCCCCCAGAAGATCAACAAGAAACCCATCCAAAACTAACTTCAGTCACCAAGAACAGCGGAATTCCACAGCAGGAGAAAGCAAATCTTATCTGGACAAAATGACAAGGCGGAAAAACTCACCTCAAAAAAAAGAACAAGAGGCCGTACCGAAGGCTGGAGACCTAATCAATATGGACATTGGTAACATGACAGATCTAGAGTTCAGAATGACAATTCTCAAGGTTCTAGCCGGGCTCGAAAAAGGCATAGAAGATATTAGAGAAACCCTCTCCGGAGAGATAAAAGCCCTTTCTGGAGAAATAAAAGAACTAAAATCTAACCAAGTTGAAATAAAAAAAGCTATTAATGAGGTGCAATCAAAAATGGAAGCTCTCACTGCCAGGATAAATGAGGCAGAAGAAAGAATTAGTGACATAGAAGACCAAATGACAGAGAATAAAGAAGCTGAGCAAAAGAGAGACAAACAAATACTGGACCACGAGGAGAGAATTCGAGAGATAAGCAACACCATAAGACGACACAACATTAGAATAATTGGGATTCCTGAAGAAGAAGAAAGAGAGAGGGGAGCAGAAGGTATATTGGAGACAATTATTGGAGAGAATTTCCCTAATATGGCAAAGGGAACAAATATCAAAATCCAGGAGATGCTAAGAACGCCCCTCAAAATCAATAAAAATAGGTCCACACCTCGTCACCTGATAGTAAAATTTACAAGTCTTAGTGACAAAGAGAAAATCCTGAAAGCAGCCCGGGAAAAGAAGTCTGTAACATACAAGGGTAAAAACATTAGATTGGCAGCGGACCTATCCACAGAGACCTGGCAGGCCAGAAAGAACTGGCATGATATATTCAGAGCACTAAACGAGAAAAACATGCAGCCAAGAATACTATATCCGGCTAGGCTATCATTGAAAATAGAAGGAGAGATAAAGAGCTTCCAGGACAAACAAAAGCTGAAAGAATTTGCAAACACCAAACCAGCTCTACAGGAAATATTGAAAGGGGTCCTCTAAGCAAAGAGAGACCCTAAAAGTAGTAGATCAGAAAGAAACAGAGACAATATACAGTAACAGTCACCTTACAGGCAATACAATGGCACTAAATTCATATCTCTCAATAGTTACCCTGAATGTTAATGGGCCAAATGCCCCAATCAAAAGATACAGGATATCAGAATGGATAAAAAAACAAAACCCATCAATATGCTGCCTACAAGAAACTCATTTTAGACCCGAAGACACCTCCAGATTTAAAGTGAGGGGGTGGAAAACAATGTACCATGCTAATGGACATCAGAAGAAAGCTGGGGTGGCAATCCTTTTATCAGATCAATTAGATTTTAAGCCAAAGACTATAATAAGAGATGAGGAAGGACACTATATCATACTCAAAGGGTCTGTCCAACAAGAAGACCTAACAATCTTAAATATCTATGCCCCTAACATGGGAGCAGCCAACTATATAAACCAATTAATAACAAAATCAAAGAAATACATCGACAGTAATACAATAATAGCAGGGGACTTTAACACTCCCCTCACTGAAATGGACAGATCGTCTAAGCAAAAGATCAACAAGGAAATAAAGGCCTTAAATGACACACTGGACCAGATGGACATCACAGATATCTTCAGAACATTCCATCCCAAAGCAACAGAATATACATTCTTCTCTAGTGCACATGGAACATTCTCCAGAATAGACCACATCCTGGGTCATAAATCAGGTCTCAATCGGTACCAAAAGATTGAGATCATTCCCTGCATATTTTCAGACCACAATGCCCTGAAGCTAGAACTCAATCACAAGAGGAAATTTGGAAAGAACGCAAATACATGGAGACTAAACAGCATCCTTCCAAAAAATGAATGGGTCAACCAGGAAATTAAAGAAGAATTGAAAAAATTCATGGAAACAAATGATAATGAAAACACAACGGTTCAAAATCTGTGGGACATGGGGCGCCGGGGTGGCTCAGTGGGTTAAAGCCTCCGCCTTTGGCTCAGGTCATGATCCCAGGGTCCTGGGATTGAGCCCCACGTCGGGCTCTCTGCTCAGCAGGGAGCCTGCTTCCTCCTCTCTCTCTGCCTGCCTCTCCGCCTACTTGTGATCTCTGTCTGTCAAATAAATAAATAAAATCTTTAAAAAAAAAAAAAAATCTGTGGGACACAACAAAGGCAGTCCTGAGAGGAAAATATATAGCGGTGCAAGCCTTTCTCAAGAAACAAGAAAGGTCTCAAATACACAACCTAACTCTACACCTAAAGGAGCTGGAGAGAGAACAACAAAGAAAGCCTAAACTCAGCAGGAGAAGAGAAATCATAAAGATCAGAGCAGAAATCAATGAAATAGAAACTAAAAAAACAATAGAACAAATCAACAAAAATAGGAGCTGGTTCTTTGAAAGAATTAATAAGATTGACAAACCCCTGGCCAGACTTATCAAGAAGAAAAGAGAAAGGATGCAAATAAATAAAATCATGAATGAAAGAGGAGAGATCACAACCAACACCAAAGAAATACAAACAATTATAAGAACACACTACAAGCAACTCTACGCCAACAAATTTGACAATCTGGAAGAAATGGATACATTTCTAGAGACATATAAACTACCACAACTGAACCAGGAAGAAATAGATAACCTGAACAGACCCATAACCAGTAAGGAGATTGAAACAGTCATCAAAAATCTCCAAACAAACACAAAGCCCAGGACCAGACGGCTTCCCAGGGGAATTCTACCAGACATTTAAAGAAGAATTAATTCCTATTCTCCTGAAACTGTTCCAAAAAATAGAAATGGAAGGAAAACTTCCGAACTCATTCTATGAGGCCAGCATCACCTTGATCCCAAAACCAGACAAGGATCCCACCAAAAAAGAGAATTACAGACCAATATCCTTGATGAACACAGATGCCAAAATTCTCACCAAAATACTGGCCAATAGGATCCAACAGTACATTAAAAGGATTATTCACCACGACCAAGTGGGATTTATTCCAGGGCTGCAAGGTTGGCTCAACATCCGCAAATCCATCAATGTGATACAATACATTAATAAAAGAAAGAGTAAGAACCATATGATACTCTCAATAGATGCTGAAAAAGCATTTGACAAAGTGCAGCATCCCTTCCTGATTAAAACTCTTCAAAGTGTAGGGATAGAAGGCACATACCTCAATATTATCAAAGCCATCTATGAAAAACCCACTGCAAATATCATTCTCAATGGAGAAAAACTAAAAGCTTTTCCGCTAAGGTCAGGAACGCGGCAGGTATGTCCGTTATCACCACTGCCGTTCAACATAGTACTAGAAGCCCTAGCCTCAGCAATCAGACAACAAAAAGAAATTAAAGGCATCCAAATTGGCAAAGAAGAAGTCAAACTATCACTCTCTGCAGATGATATAATACTATATGTGGAAAACCCAAAAGGCTCCACTCCAAAACTGCTAGAACTTGTACAGGAATTCAGTAAAGTGTCAGGATATAAAATCAATGCACAGAAATCAGTCGCATTTCTTTACACTAACAACAAGACAGAAGAAACAGAAATTGAGGAGTCAGTCCCATTTACAGTCACACCCAAAACCATAAGATACCTCGGAATAAACCTAATCAAAGAGGCAAAGAATCTATACTCAGAAAACTATAAAGTACTCATGAAAGAAATTGAGGAAGACACAAAGAAATGGAAAAATATTCCATGCTCATGGATTGGAAGAACAAATATTGTGAAAATGTCTATGCTACCTAAAGCAATCTACACATTTAATGCAATCCCTATCAAAATCCCATCCATTTTTTTAAAGAAATAGAACAAATAATCCTAAAATTTATATGGAACCAGAAAAGACCTCGAATAGCCAAAGGAATATTGAAAAAGAAAGCCAAAGTCAGTGGCATCACAATTCCAGACTTCAAGCTCTATTATAAAGCTGTCATCATCAAGACAGTATGGTACTGGCACAAAAACAGACATATAGACCAATGGAACAGAATAGAGAGCCCAGAAATAGACCCTCAACTCTATGGTCAACTAATCTTCGACAAAGCAGGAAAGAATATCCAATGGAAAAAAGACAGCCTCTTTAACACATGGTGGTGGGAAAATTGGACAGCCACATGCAGAAAAATGAAATTGGACTATTTCCTTACACCACACATGAAAATAGACTCAAAATGGATGAAGGGCCTCAATGTGAGAAAGGAATCTATCAAAATCCTTGAGGAGAATGCAGGCAGCAACCTCTTTGACCTCAACCTCAGCAACTTCTTCCTAGGAACATCGCCAAAGGCAACAGAAGCAAGGGCAAAAATGAACTATTGGGATTTCATCAAGATCAAAAGCTTTTGCACAGCAAAGGAAACAGTTAACAAAACCAAAAGACAACTGACAGAATGGGAGAAGATATTTGCAAACGACATATCAGATAAAGGGCTAGTATCCAAAATCTATAAAGAGCTTAGCAAACTCAATACCCAAAGAACAAATAATCCAGTCAAGAAATGGGCAGAGGACATGAACAGACATTTCTGCAAAGACATCCAGATGGCCAACAGACACATGAAAAAATGCTCCACATCACTCGGCATCAGGGAAATACAAATCAAAACCACAATGAGATACCACCTCACACCAGTCAGAATGGCTAAAATTAACAAGTCAAGAAATGACAGATGCTGGCAAGGATGCAGAGAGAAGGGAACCCTCCTACACTGCTGGTGGGAATGCAAGCTGGTGCAACCACTCTGGAAAACAGTGTGGAGGTTCCTCAAAAAACTGAAAATAGAGCTACTCTATGACCCAGCAATTGCACTACTGGGTATATATCCTAAAGATACAAATGTGGTGCTCCGAAGGGGCACGTGCACCCGAATGTTTATAGCAGCAATGTCCATAATAGCCAAACTGTGGGAAGAGCCTAGATGTCCATCAACAGATGAATGGATAAAGAAGATGTGGTGTATATATACACAATGGAATACTATGCAGCCATCAAAAGACATGAAATCTTGCCATTTGCGACGACGTGGATGGAACTAGAGGGTATCATGCTTAGCGAAATAAGTCAATCGGAGAAAGACAACTATCATATGATCTCTTTGATATGAGGAAGTGGAGATGCAAGGCGGGGGGGTTGGGGGGAGGTAGGAAAAGAAAAAATGAAAAGATGGGATTGGGAGGGAGACAAACCATAAAAGACTCAATCTCAAAAAAGAGACTGAGTGTTGCTGGGGGGAGGAGGGACGGGAGAGGGTGGTGGGGAAATGGACATTGGGGAGGGTATGTGCTATGATGAGTGCTGTGAAATGTGTAAACCTGGCGATTCACAGACCTGTACCCCTGGGGATAAAAATACATTATATGTTTATTAAAATAATAAAAAAAAAGAGCCTTCCACAGAGTCCAGCACATAAAGAGATAATAAAAGGCAATGGAAGATGCTCTCTAGCACTCTGCTAGTCAAAAAAAAGATTCTTGTTTTCTGATAAAAGACTGTGTAGAGACAGGAAATGAAGGCCGACTCCTGCAGAAATACTTTGAAACCATGCTAAAGATTCTCCATGTTTAATGGCTCCTCTTGATCAATATCCTTCACACCCACACTATACTAACACTGTCTATACAGAAGTGCATAAAATCAAATCCTTCACCACAAAAAAGCACTTATGAACAAAACAATACTGCTTCTAAGGGCAATAAATATTTTGAGTTTATTTTTTAAACATTTCTCTTAGTGCTTCAGGATACCATGCAATCTAAGATCACCACCCAAACAGATTTAAGAGATAAAATTCAGATAAAATCAGGCAGCAGGACAAGGCTGTTGGGGGTGGGGTAATCTCAATTCTTCCTAGGTCAGAAAGACCTTTCTGGGTTTCAAAGCCAGGAATGAGGGGGAGAACTTTGGTGGATTCTGTGAAGGGTTAAATGTCACAGACTTTCTTAATGCCATTTGGCCATGGACTTAACCAGTTTGCATTTGCAAAAGGATGAATCTGAGAATACTCTTGGAGCACCTGGGTGGCTCAGTCAGTTGAGCATCCAACTCTTTATTTCACCTGAGGTCATGATCTCAGGGTCATTAAGATAGAGCCCATGTTGGTCTCTGCACTCTGCACAGAGTTTGCTTAAGATTCTGTCCCTTTCCCTCTACCCCCTACCTTCTGCTTGTGCTCTTAAAAAAAAAAAAAAGAAAGAAAGAAATAAAAGAGAAAAGAATCTGAGAATAATTTTGTATGCACTTAGTATAAAGCCTTAAGCATTTGTTCCCTCAATACAAAATAAAACTCTAATGTTGAAAAGAGAAAATATCCAGAAGGTAGTATAGGGGACAGGAGACAGATTACCAGCATACAGCAGTCTGTCTACACAGCTGCATACATGGCGTGCTTATCTCCCACAGAAGGACTCCTCTGTAAACTGCCTGGGGCTGGGTGACAGGGTCTTCCTGTCTTTCACATTCATTTCCCAGTACAGGCTCTAGCACAGTGCCTTGACAATAGCAGGTGCTCAATAGTATAATCTGATGACTGGGTGGATGGACAGATGAATAAATTATGAAGGTGGCCAAGTCAGGTGCTATCACATGGTAACAGCACAAAGATGTCTAACCTTCTAGCCCCTCACCATATGAAAACAGAGCTTCTCAATCTTTAAAGCCCTATTAAACTTTTTTTTTTGCCTTCCTCTTTCATTTTTATTTTTTTATAAACATATAATCCTATTCACCTTTTGATAATGATCCAGTTCTAGATTACCCAGACCTTCTCCTCTGAGGGGAGAAGCCTAGGCCAATGGCTCTCAATGGGGGACAATTCTGCCCTCCAGCTTATATCTTCGAATTCCTGGAGATACTATTTTTGGTTGTCACAATGGGGAAGAGTGCAACTGGTACCTAGTGGGGAGAGGCCTGGAATGTTACTAAACCTCCTACAATGCAAAAGACAACCCCCACAACAAAGACTGACCCAGCCCAGGGGGTGGGAGGGATGGGGTGGCTGGATGATGGACATTTGGGAGGGTATGTACTATGGTGAGTGGTGTGAATTGTGTAAGACTGATGAATCACAGACCTATACACCTGAAATAAATAATATATGTTAATTAAAAAAAAAGACTGACCCAGCCCAAAATGTTAATAGTGCAGAGGTTGAGGAACCCTGGCATATGCCTAGGGAGGCATATTTATATCTTTGATCTTTTCCTCTTGAACTAAACTTTCTCCACTCTACTGCCTTATCTTCCTAAGGAGAACAGAGCTATCCTTAACTAGTATCATTACTGTAATCATTAACAGACAAATCAACTCATACTAATAGTAGTGCACATTTGCGCTTCACAGGTTGCAAGAATGTCTTCTAAAAAATTCTCATTTGTTTCTCTCAAGAATTTGGGAAGTATCATCATATTCATTTTTGAGCAAATGACACTAGATAAGCTAACCAACGTTTCTATGAGTTGAATGAAGTAAAGAAATTGAAGTACAGGAACATTAAGCGACTTGTTCAAGATCACATGCATTAAGCAGCAGACTGTTAGAGACACCCCAAATCAGGCTTTGTGATAACCCTGGCCCCTCTTTCTTTCACCACAGTGCACTTCTCATGGAACAGTGGTGGCACAATGGAAATATAATGTGAGCCATATATATAATTTAAAATTTTCTAGTAGCCACATAAAAAGTAAAAAGAAACAGATGAAGTCAATTTTAATATATTTTATTTAAGTGAAATATATTTAGAATATTTATGATATACAACATATAAACATATTTCTGCAATCAACATACAAAATTATTCATAGAATGGTTTACAAGTTTTTGTACTAACTCTTCAAAGTCTGGTGTGTATTTTATACTTAAATCACATCTCACTTGCCATTAGCCACATTTTAGTACTCAATAGCCCTGTGACTAATGGCTACTGTTTTGTATAACACAGGTTGCAAGTGTGTATGTGTGTGTGTGTGTGTGTGTGTGTGAGGGTGGGGGGAAAAGAGAAAAGGAAGAGACATGGGGAGGTGCAGAGGTTCCAGTGAGTTAAGACGGACAACTTGAGGAGAGTGGGGTAAGTAGATGATGAGTGCGATTTTAGGTGGCATTCAATCTAGGTCAAGGATCTGCTGGAGTAAAAATGTTTAAGCTGAGATCAGAAGGAACTGCTCAAAGTTACAGGAATAGTGGCAAAGTACATTGCTAGAATCTAGAAATTAAAAGCCTTACCTAGAATTTGTTCATGTATGTCTTAAACTAGGCTTCATATTTTCCCCATCTGTAAAAGCAAGTTGATTTACAGAATCAATGCTAACCATAGAAATGCTTTTCTAAGACCATTTACAAATAAAAACATACAATGCCCTTGGAACCAAAAGCATGATCTGCAGTATCTGTGCCGTAAGGTTATTGGGACAAGATTTCTTTCCCATCTCACAGAAGCTGGTCATCCTTAGCAAAAGAAAACTTAGGAACTAAACAACATAGATTTTTCTTCTGACTGTTTAAAGTATAGCAGTTTTTATGTACATTTCACGTCCTCATGGAGGACGTTCTCACCATGCATTCCAGTCTCCTGTGTGGCAAAACGTCAGGTCTACCTCAGTGAGGCAGACACAGCTTGTTACACAGGCAACGTAAGGCCAGAGAAGAGAGGCTTCTGTGTTCTAGACTATCAAAGATGATGAGGAAGTAGAAAAAGAGAACACAGCAGTTGTAATCTATTATTTTTTAAGCCTCATACCATGTGCCTACAGCTTATAAAATCTAAGCCTCATTATAACCATGGGAAGTCAGTGTGTCTTACCCTTTGTGCAGATTGGGAAATGGACCCTCAGAGAAATTAAATAACATGGCTGAATTCCTAATGCTAGGTTTGAAATTGTGATTGAATTGTGAAGAAAGTGGAAATCTTTCCTTTGTGCTAGGATGGCCAAATGAATGCCAAATGAATTCTAAAGACTTTGAAAAGTAACCCGAAAAAGCTTCCTAGAGTTCTAAATTAATTGCAAAATAGAAAAAGCCACCTTCTTTTTTCCTTCATGTTTGACATTCACAGATAGGAGAGAAAGGCAGGCAACTAAAATAATCTTTGATTATTTTTTGTGCAATTCCCAAGTAAACCCTCTGAATTGGCCAAAAATGTAATCACTAATGAGTTTATGGTGTGTCAGGCCCTATTTTGAGACTTCACCACACAGAGTAACTCATCTGATCTTCACCATAACCCCATGAAGTCGGTGCTGTTATTTTCATTCCCGTTTTACAGATGAGGCGCACAGAGGTTAAGTGACCTGCCCAAAGTCACCCAGCTGGTAAGTGGCAGAGCCTGGACTCAAAGCCAGGTGGTCTGGCTCATAGACACAATGCAGAGTGCCTCATTATGCTACTAAAGATCAACTTAGTAAATGTCTCTAGTGGGATTAGACTTAAACTAAACAGCCTGTTGCATGCAAATGTCCTGTTACTGTGGAGTCTTTGAAAACTCCCAGTTGACTCAAAGTTCTCTCAAGGGTCTGAACCTGCTACTCTTTTGGGTGAGGGCTTATCACGGAAACTCCTATCCTCATTGTCATCTTATTAGTCTTAAGAATTATAATACCCCATGAGAAACAAAAATCTAGTCTCTCTAGTCAAGCATTTTATTAGAGAAATCTGCCCCAAATCCTTCTCCATGTGCATTTTTAAAAAGATTTTATTTATTTATTTGCCAGAGAGAGAGAGAGAGATTAAGAGGAAGAAGCAGACTCCCCACTAAGCTGGGAGCTCCATGCAGGACTCTATCCCAGGATCCTGAGATCCGGGCCTGAGCTGACGCTTAATCAACTGAGTCACGCAGGCACCCCCTCTATGTGCATGTTTTTATCTTGATCAACCTGAATCAATGATCTAATTGTGGGCTGAAGGAAGCATTACCATTCTAGGCAGGATGTGAGGACCCTCTGGATCCATTAACTTAACCTCCCATTGACTGCCAGGGTTGGTGCACTTCATCTGGAACTCAGCTGCCCAGGCTGATGGCTTCTTCTTTCCTTGCTGCTCTGTGTCCTCCAAAAGGCATCCTGCCTGGTGAAAATCTAGCTGTCCCTCGATTTCAAAGGAAACCTAGCTTGTGACAGTGGGAGGCAAATACTTCAGTTGGTTCAACCTCAAGACTCTGTCATTTACCCTTGGCCCTTTCAACTAGCACAGCAGCTGGCTAATAGTAGGGACACAATAAATATTTGTTAAATTAATCACCTCTCTAAACCTATTCTGTTTCTGCATCTCTGCATTAGATATAGTGGCTTTATTTACAAAATAAGATGATCATGATAATAGCAGCAAGAAATTCATTACTTTCTTTGAAAGGTAAAAATCATGATATGAATATGAATATGACTTTTGCTGAAAAGCCTTAATTTTGAACCTTAATCATTCACATCCTTAAGTATGTTATTTGAATTATAATATAAAAATACTACAAATCAAATGCTAAAAGCGGTGCAGAATGAACAACTCAAGTAAAAAAAAAAAAACCGTAGAAAAAAACAAAGGAAAACCAAGGTATGACTACAAGCCCACAAACTGGTGGAAGCACCTTTATTGTTCTGTTCTCATTTAACAAGCAGAAGGTTCATGGTGCTGATGGATTTCAGTTTTAATGGGGACAGAATGCAAGTATTTATCCAAGAGAAATAATGTGTTTCCAATCTTGGTCACTGCCCCCCTCCCTAAGAAAAAGCCCCACACAAGGAATACAATTCTGGTTACCATAAAGTCTCAGATATGCAGGCCCAAATCACACAGTTCTTCCATAAACTGGGTCTGCAGAACACAAGAAACATGATGTGGGCAGGTGAAAAAGTTAACTGGGTACCCAGGATTACCTGTGGACGGTACTTTCTTCCCAGCTTTAACTTCTAACGCTCCCTATCGCACTTCACACTCTAGCTGAAAGATCCAAACCACCGCCAACCCTAGTGCAGAGATGAAAGAGAAAAGAAAAGAAAAAAAAAAAAAAAAAGAAAAGAAAGAGAACAGGGAGGAAAGGAAGGAAGAAAGCAAGCCTGCCAGCCAGCCAGTCACATGGTTATAGCCACCAAATATGAAAACTGATTCTATATGGATGTATGTGAGCGAATTAGAATGGGGACAGACAAGCTCTAGGCCGGAAACTAAGCTCTGATCCAGGACCACTTAAAGACCTGTGAAGAGGTACTTGTCTTTGCTGAGGGCTTTTTTAAGTTTTGTATCTCATTTAAACCCCCAGTACCATATCACAAAATCCTTAACCCCTGGTGGACATGAATGCACATCCCAGGCAGCTCTAAACTGCAAGAGCTAATTCTTGTATCTTCCACTGTCAGGAAGGACACAGGCTATCTCACAACTTAGGAAGGGGGTTCTAGAGAAACTGAAGAGCCAACGGTGGGAGCCAGAACAGAGACAAAAAGAAGACAGTAACATGGATTTTGTGTAAGGCAAAATCAGCACAAGCAGCCAGCCAACAGGTTGCCCTTGTTATAGAAGCCATATAGTCCAGGATTAATCAGCTCTTAATCTGTTTTCTCAACAACCCCCACCCTTGCCAGGTAACACCGCAGGACTTAGGTCTCTGTCAACTTCTCTGACCACACGAAGAAAAAAAAATGTGGGAGAAAGAGGAAATTAAATAATATAAGACACTTATCTACTCCAGTTTACTAATAATGTGGGTGGTGACGCTTCAAAAGCCGAGCTTGGGAGTTAAGGGGAGGAGAGAAAAAGAAACCACAATCCCTCTGAGCTCAGCTGAGGTCTCCGCAGAACAAGTGTCAACGCTTTTAAAGGGCACGGCTTGTTCTCAGTTGCATAGCACACCGGCTGGCAGGGTAGGCGCGGGGGACTGCTTACCCGGAAGCCCTCAAGACGCCCGTGCCGGCGAGGGGGGGGCACCCCAAAGACAGAGACATCACAAGCAGGCGCGCCGCCCCTCCTTCGCGAAGAGGGGGCACCCGTTGAGGGCTCTCCTTGCCCTGCAAACACCAGCCGGGGGGAAGCCTGAAAAGTGGAAGCAAAACCAGCACAAATGAAAGAAAGACACGTTACCTTGTTCATCCCATTCCCCATGGTGGCTGAATGCGAACTCTAGCACCCTTGGAAATGAGGTCGCAGGCTCACTAAGGCATGTTACAACAGGAGGGAGGAGCAGGTGGAGCGGGCGGGGGAGGAGGCCCTGGGGGGTAATTTCGTGCTCGCAGTATAAACAACAACAACAACAATAATCAGGGACATCCAGGCCACTCGGCTTGCTCCAGGTAGCTGGCCTGGATGGAAGGGCTTTCCGCTCGTCCGCCCCGGACTTCCCGACCGAGCAGAGCAGAGACCGGGCGCTCTTGCCGGGAAATGGTCTCGCTTTGCCACCGCACGCGGCGTGAGCGCCCAATCAACCCTCCCCGGCCGGCTCCCTGGGACTTGTAGTCAGGCTCCCTGGCGCTGCTACCGCTCGCCCCGCCCTGCGCAGCCCACAGCTTCCCGGCTGCCGGAGCCGGAGCCCAAAGCGCACGCGCAGCGCGAGCGCCCGGAGCCGCTGCCAAGAGCCGTGGGGGAGGACTTACGAGCGGGGGCGGGGCCTGGTGGTCGCGCAGGCGCCTCCCCAACCCGGCCTCAGCACGTCACCCAGCAACCTCCCCCGGGATTAGGGTCACCAAAACTCCTGCAGACCTTTTCCCCTGGGGCGACTGGGGAGACCTGTTACCAGTAGTCATCACCCTTCCTTGACTGCCTCGGTGAATCAGGTGCTAATCAGAGCCTTGGTCTTAGCAGCTCCCCTTCTTGGGTTTTCTGAGGGCGACAGTTTTAGGCCCGGGTTGGG
Organism: Martes martes; assembly: GCF_963455335.1. Taxonomy (NCBI): domain Eukaryota; kingdom Metazoa; phylum Chordata; class Mammalia; order Carnivora; family Mustelidae; genus Martes; species Martes martes. Next base: position 122,819,111 of record NC_137893.1, on the reverse strand, counting down.
GGATTCCTATGGCCCTGCCCCACCCACGAAGACCGAGAAGACTCACCCGGTGGGGAAAGGTGGACTCAGTGACTCATCTCTGGGATGACCTAACCTCCCTACTGTCGGGGAGCAGATGGCCAGATCTCAGACCTCATACTGTGTCATGAGACGTCTAGTATGTGCCCATCTTCAGATTATAAACTGCTGTAGTAGGTGGTTTAGCTGTGTTGATAGAGTTGCTTCTGGAAAGCCCCTGTCCTTGCTAAACAGCATAATGTCTGCATTATAATTGTGTCTACAGTAGAATACTTTCCAACCTATAGCAGAATTGTTTTGAGAATTCTGTCACTTCTACTAAGCAGCTTTCTTCCCTGGGGACGGAATCCTTGAGGTAGGGGTTTCTCAGTCTTATTTTTATTTCGTTAGCAATGCTCTGCACAAAATAGGTGCCCAATGTTAAATGAACATATATTATCAATCTAATATGGCTGGGCTCACCCCTGATGACCTCATTTCAGCGGCTCCTTCTTGCTCAACAAGTTAACAGCCACACTGACTTTCTTTGTGCCTCTTGAACCTGCCAGGCAGGATCGTGCACTCTGTATGGGCTGTGCTCTCCATCCAGACCTAGCCCTTTGCAAAGCTGGATCTTTCTTTGAGGTCTCAGCCCAAATGTCACCTCCTCAAAGAGGCTTTTCCCTACCACCCAATCTAAAGCAGATTCTTAAGTCACAGTTAAGTTATCCTGTATTTTTTCTTCATGGTATTTAACCTAATTGGACATTGTCATATATGTTTGCTTACATTTTTATCTGTCTCACTAAAAAGCAGCATTCTGATGTAAAGAACCTTACCCATCTCATTCATTGCCAAAGCCACATGGTCTGGGATAGTACCTGGCATGAAATAGGGGTTCAGTATATACTTGTTGAATAAATTAATGAGTTCTAGAGGACTGATACCATCAATTAGATTCTGAAGGATGCTGACATTTTGTAAAGAACTTCCAGATTCCATCTGAGTCATATCTCTCCTTGGACTCCATATATTTTCTGGGCAGTAGCAGGGACCAGAACCCCACATGTAGGAAGCCCCCACTCAGTGTTCACCCAAATTGTCTCCCATAGGTTGGTTGGAATCCAGACCTGCCCTCTTTCTTATGGAGTGTTTCTTCTCTACCACCTTCACTTCCTCTTCTCTTCCTCACCTTCCAGACACCTGGACAGCATATCTCCTATCCCTCTGCTCCTCAGCATCACTATTTTTTTACTGCCTTCCTGCTTGTAGATAACACAAGGTGGTTAGTAGACTGCCTGGGGAATCCCAAGACCAACCTTTGTTCCTAAATCTCATAGTGATCTTTGGCAAGATGATCAACTTTTCTGAACCTGTTTTTTTTCCCTCCTCATTTTAGAGAGCATTGGACTGCAAATTTTTGAAGATCCTATTCAGCAATCAATGAACTACTTTTCCCCCTTCACTTCACTTTTGCTATTGTTGTTTCCAGTAGTCAGATGAACTTTCAAGAATATAACCAGTTCATAAGTTGGTACTTTCCAATAAATGGCAGACCCATATGAATTTTTTCTTCTGTAATCCATTTGGAACATTTCCGTTCTCTTACTCATTTCTTATAACCTCTCCTAAGCTCATAACTTGTGATGGTTATCTCTTAACCGTCAAAATGGGTACTCTGGTCTTCATTCAGTATGGTCTTATAAGATCCACATGCTCAGAACTGATTTTAAATCCTCAAATTTTTATTTTTGGTTAAATGAGAAAAGAGAAGACCATTAACATCAGAAGTCAGAAGAGTTATTTTAAAAATATATTCTGTGGATGTTTCTCCATAAGAGACTGTCTCCCTTCACTCCCCTCATCCTATCCTAGAGCTTAATCCTACCTCTCTCTATCATCACACAACAGTTAACAGTTTGTCATATCTTGCAAGTCTATGACTAAAGAAAAAGAAAAGGAAAAGTGTGATCCAGTTTGGGCACCAAGTCCTGGTTTCCTTTCTTTTCATTTTCACAGCAACACCTCTGAGATTTTTAGGTTCAGTTCTCCTCTTGAACAGGCAAACGGCCCATTTCCAAGTGCCTTTCTGTCTTACTTCTTTTATTCCTGATAGCTCGTGATTATAGAAAGAAGGAAAGGAAGGACACTCCTAGAAGAAGCTGGCAAGTTTCACATCTAAAGTAGAAACTATTCTTTTGCATTCTCTCTGGCTCATAAAATTTTTTTAAATCATCATAAGCCTAGTGGAATCTCATGCCATATAAGATTTTTGCTTCCATTTTCTTTCCTTCCATTTTTGTGTCTCTCAAAACAATTAACACCATGAATTTTGGTAATGACTCCAAATAAGTAAAGCCTTCACATGTGCATGGTGAAGAATACTCTGTTAACAAGCTGAGTTCATAGGCATGTGGTGAAGGATAACCACTTAATGTTGTATTTAGTGAGCAATAACTGAACTTTAAGGTAGTAGTGTGCAAAAGCCCACAAGCAGAAGCTCAACAATTAAAGTCAGCCATATTATGAGGGGTAGTACTGATAATTTCAGAGAATTGAGATAAACATCTGACCGAATGAAAAGGAGCTACATAATCTTCCTTGGCCTTTTGAACATTCTGTAATCCAGAGTTTCTCAACCTCAGTATTGCTGATATTTGGGGCTGATTTTTTTTTTTCTTTTTTGCTTGTGGGGCTGTCCTGTGCATTGTAGGATATTTAGGAGTATCCTTGGTCTCTGTTACTATATGTTACTAGCATCCCTATAGTGTCATGACAATCAGAAATATCTCCAGTCTTTGGAGAGCAAAACGCATTTCCTGCCATTAACATCTGAATGATAGGGCCACATAGATATCGTCTTTCAGACATGAAATCTCTTTCTTTCTGTAACTCTTTCCCTATTTCTTTCTCTTGCTTTATAACAAGTTAAATTTATACTAATAGATAATGTTAGTCTTCCACAGAATTTTTAGGCCATGCTGTCATAAGAACAAACTAAGAACAGGAAGTTAAAATGAAGAGTTAATATAACTAAAGCATGACTGAAAGTAAAGGAAGCTAATGAATTATGGAAAGAAGAAGAAAGATGGAGTCTAGAACTACAAAAGCACAAAACATTTTCTTTATTTTTTCAGAACTGCCCAGAAAGAGGTCACCCGGTTGACTGAGGCCATGCAGATAAGCCTGATCATAAGAATGGGCTCCTCAATTACCTCAGCCTTTCAAAAACCACCAGTTTCCAGACCTCCAAGCAGTCTTCTGATTATGACCTTGGTGTCCTCCTTCCCTTTAAGAGGTTTGGAGAGCTCAGATCTCAGAGCACAGCCATCTAGTGAGGTCAGAGAAGAGCAGTAAGAGGAATGGTTACATAGGTAGGTAAGCAGGGCAGAGAAAGAGGGTCAGAGAATCTGGGGGTAGGTAAATGGAGAGATACTAGCAGACGTAGTTAGGAGTCAATAAAATCTGCTATATGTAGAGCTTCTGGGAGTGTTGGCAGAGGTAAGACCAGTGCTGGAGGAATGGGGTTATCAAGAAGTTTACAGAGCGACCCCTAGGCAAAAGGGGAAATAATAGCCCTTGTTCCTAAAAATCAGGTAGAAAGAGACACTGTTGCCAGGCTATGGGTTATAACATGGATGCATGTTTATTTTGAGTATACCTAGCTTCCAAAATTGTAGGCTTCATGAGGACAGAGACCAGCTGTTATCCCTCTTTATATCCACCACCTACAATAGTTCCCAGTATATGGGGAAATTTTCTGATGTTTTTTGATTAAAGAGAGAAAATATAGCTGGGAGGTTGTTGCATTTGTCCAGATGTGAGGTTCACTAATAATTCATTCTTTTATATACTACTCTATCATCACCTCACCTGCCTGTTTTTCCTTTTGTAGAGCAATTTCTATGTGAATTGGCTCTTTAATCTAACGATGACCAAAGTCCTATTGTCCTTTGTTTTTGAAAGTGATGTAGTGCACACTGGTGTAATGGTGGTGGGCAGGGAGAGTCCTTGCACGTAGTGCTTTCATGCATTGCTGTACTCTTGTACTCTGCCACTTGAGTTGCTATCATAGCTGTAGCTGGCAAAGCCCAGTACTGTCTGTAGTTCTGCCCTTGATATCATGTTGTTCTTTGAGCTTTGGTTAAGAAACCATTCCTGGTTTATGAACATCCATTTTTCTGGTTGGCTATGGTTAGTTACCATTCCTTGTCTGGAATGGTTTTCCTTGACCTCTGTACTTCCCTATCTCTGTCAAGAAAGGTCTACCTGAGACAACAAACAGGTTCTTTAAAGACTTTCCACTGTTGGGGCCTGGGTGGCTCTGTGGGTTAAGCCTCTGCCTTCGGCTCGGGTCGTGATCTCAGGGTACTGGGATCGAGCCCCTCATTGGGCTCTCTGCTTGGTGGGAAGCCTGCTTCCCCTTCTCTCTCTGCCTGCCTCTCTGCCTACTTGTTATTCTCTCTCTCTCTGTGTCAAATAAATAAATAAAATCTTTAAAAAAAAAAAAGACTTTCCGTTGTTTAAAAAACAAACAACAACAACAACAATAACAAAAACCCCACAACTTTACAAGGTTGATGATCTCAGCCCAAAGCTACTAAAATTTGAACCACTAATATCTTTTTAGATTCAGTAGAATAATTGTCTTTTTAAAAAAGATTTTATTTATTATTTGACAGAGAGAGACATAGTGAGAGAAGGAACACAAGCAGGGGGAGTGGGAGAGAGAGAAGCAGGCTTCCTGCCGAGCAGGGAGCCCGATGCGGGGCTCAATCCTGGGACCCTGGGATCATGACCTGAGCCGAAGGCAAACACTTAATGACTGAGCCACTCAGGTGCCTTACAATAATTGTCTTTTTAATCTGCCTGACAGTACTGATATAAGATACGGCTTGGGCCTTGCTTTCTTACCCTAACTCACTGGTTATGAAGAGATACACCCGGGAGCCCTGACCAGTTACTATATTGCTGGCCTCTAAATTTTCATAAAGCCCTATTCAAAGTGACCATATGGCCTTATATCTAGTGGGAAATGGGATGGCCCCTAAGTGTCCCTGGTCAGAGGATCACATCTATCTGCATTTATGACACCTGCATGGCCAGTCACCCTCTTAAAGGCACACTTCTGCTTCTTCATATGCCTTCAAGGGCCTGGGGCCACCCAGAAGTGAAGATAGAAAGGAAGATGTCAAGGGAAGCTCTAGCTCTGAAGAATGATTGGTCAAGAGCAGCCCTCCTCAGCAAATATAACATCTATCTGCTAAATGTTACTGTAAGGTTTTTCTCTAGTAAAGAGCTTTGTGTTGGTTAGTTTTATTTGTTTGTTTGTTTCACCCTTTTTTTGTGTGAAACAGAAATAGAACTAGGTCTGAAGATTCTTCAAAAAGTCTGGGTAGGGGGCTGGAGAGAGGAGGGGGTTTCCTCAAAGAATGGAATGTCCCAAGAGAAATTTCACTTGTCATGAGAGGGGAAGTCCACTTCATATGACATAATGGTGTCATTATTTAACACTCTGTTAGATTTTACATTTGTTAATATTTATCATTATTTTGATTAGTCACTCATCATTAAAACCCTGTGAATTATGAGAAAACCATCATACGTAAAGAGCTGCTTGGGCTAGACTACAGACCAGCATCTTCTTTCCTATCCACACCAAGGTGCTTGTATTTCCCCAATAAAAACTTATTCTGCAGGAGACTACCTTCTCCTTTGCCCCCTAAACTCCACCCACTCCCCAACCCAGCCAAGACCTCAGCTACAGCCACATCGTGTTATTCAAAGACCAGCACCCTTCAAGCACTGGTAGACTTGTACTTTTCACCATCTCGCTCACACCTGTGTGCCTTGTCTATGCAGAGCTTCAACTTCAGGTCTGTGTAAATGACTAAAGCAAGAATAACAGCTGTAGAGAAATTCAAGCCGTTGCAGCACGGGGTACATTCAGTTCAAAGGAATTTCAAAGCCCTAAGAAAGGGCAAGATAGTCTAAGGCAAAGCTTCCCCTACTTCACTGATACACAACTTGCATACCAAACAGACTAGAACAGTGTCTCAATCTAAAAGCATTTATATTTGCCTTTAAAATGACATCAGTGTCTCCTCTATTCTGCTCCAGAATACAAGGGAGTGCTCTATCTCTCTTGTAATCAAAGGGTCATGAAGGTGCTTTTTCCCTATCAAAGGCATAGTTTGTCTTGAAAGTGATACAAAATCTATCTCTACAGGTAGAAAACTTTGTGATTTTTAAATGGCAGTTCCTCTTCCTGCTTGTCAAGGTTTTTGTGGGCAGTAACAGAGGGCAAGCACAGTAGATGGGTAGCAAGATAATTAGATAAATGATATATATAAGGCAGTGTGATATGTGGCTATTTTCAATGCATGCTCTCTGCAATGCTTTTTAAGATATGTACAATTTAAAATGAACCTTTTTTTTTGCCAGTAACTAGCAATATACCCATTTATTCTTTTTTTTTCTTTTTTAATTTTTTATTTCTTTTCAGCGTAACAGTATTCATTGTTTTTGCACCACACCCAGTGCTCCATGCAATCCGTGCCCTCCCTAATACCCACCACCTGGTTCCCCCAACCTCCCACCCCTCGCCCCTTCAAAACCCTCAGGTTGTTTTTCAGAGTCCATAGTCTCTCATGAACCTTTGCTTTTAAAATCTCACGATTTTTGTTGTAGTCACAACAACCAAACAAATGGAGCAGGAAGCTCTCTGCATTGTAATTATTTTATTCAAACCATGGTATGAAGTTTTTGTTTGTTGTTTTTTTTTTTTGGTATAAAGGTATGGTTTGTGGGTTTTTCTTTTCTTGAGTAATAGCAAATCTAGGGATTTATAATCAGTATAAGTGTTGAATCTGATTGCCAGATTTACATATCTGTCTGTTTTAGGACTGCAGAGGTGAAATATCTAATCAAGTGGTTGCAGAACTACTTTGAAACAGACCATGTTCACTTCCAGTTATTAAGTATAATAGTTCCACAGAGTTAAGATAACAATCTCTTAACCCTCTTTACCTATTTCCTAAAGAAATATATGGTTTTTGTTTGCATCAGTCTCTTTCTGTTCTTCTTAACTTTGTTTCTAAGATATTTAATTATCACATTAAAGAGGGAAGAGTTTGGTTCTCTAAGTAGGCATAAGCATCTATCATGTGGGGTGACCAACTTGTCCCAGTTTTCCCAGGATTTTCCTGGTTTTATGACTGAAAGTCTTGTGTCCCAGGAAGCCCTTTAGTCCTGAGCAACCCAGGATAGTTAGTTACCCTACAGCTATGCTGTATTTTGGGGAAATATGAATTCATTTGATATGAGAACAAATACTTAATTTTCATTTAAGCATCTTCTTCTTTATTTAAAAATAGATCTATGTGTTTAATGTTAAAAAGGAACAGTTGCCTTCCATTACTGGGCAGGGCCAGGCAGTTCACAGCTCTGAAAGTTGCACACTAAGCAAGAACTGGGCTCTCCTAAAGCATTGTAATGGGCAACTGATACTTTCTAGAAGGAAATATTGACTGAAGAAAAGTCAATGTCAGTATTTCTCCCTAGAGAAAAATACATTTTGATCTTTCCCAAAACAAGTCAAAAGTTGTCTTAGGTTCTATTTGAATATTTTCCTAGAAACTATCTCATAAATGAATCATCTTCTTCCACTTCCTAAATCCCCTCATTGCCTATCACCCCTTAGTCCAGTTACTGATCTCCAGGTGACATGGTCTTGGATGTCCTTGTACACGTTCCCCATCTCCAAGCATCAAGGCATCTTATTTATTTATTCAGCCAACATTTATTGAAAACCTATACTCTAGGCATTGTGCCAGAAGCCAAGGATATAGAAATATAAAAAAACTGGCCCATTCTAAACTCACATTTATTTATTAAGTCTTTGGGAAAGGTCTCATACATAAATAATTTCCATGTACTGTGGTATACTTTGAATTTGCAAAATTTGTTTTGGGAACTTAGAGAAAGGTACTCATGGAACTGCCTTAATTGGCTCTTATTTCCTTATTTCTGGCATGCAACTTCTTCTGCTTCTTTTTTTTAATTTTTACTATGTTATGTTAGTCACCATACAGTACATCATTAGTTTTTGATGTAGTGTTCCATGATTCATTGTTTGCATATAACACCCAGTGCTCTATGCAATATGTGCCATCACTGGGCTAACCCATCCCCCCAAAACCCACCCCCTCTAAAACCCTCAGTTTCTTTCCCAGAGTTCATAATCTCTCATGATTCATCTCCCCCTCTGATTCTCTCCTCCCCTTCAATTTTTCCCTTCCTTCTCCTAATGTCCTCTATGCTATTCCTTATGTTCCACAAATAAGTGAAACCATATGATAATTATCTTCTTCTGTTTGACTTATTTCACTCACCGTAATCTCCAGTCCCACACATGTTGATGTAAAAGTTGGGTATTCATCCTTTCTGATGGTTGAGTAATATTTCATTATATATATGGACCACATCTTCTTTATCCATTTGTTGAAGGGCATCTTTGCTCTTTCCACAGTTTGGCTATTGTGGACATTGCTGCTATGAACATTGCGGTGCATGTGGCCCTTCTTTTCACTACATCTATATCTTTGGGGTAAATACCCAGTAGTGCAATTGCTGGGTCATAGAGTAGCTCTATTTTTAACTTTTTTTGAGGAACCTCCACACTGTTTTCCAAAGTGGCTATACCAACTTACATTCCCACCAACAATGTAAGAGGGTTCCCCTTTCTCCACAACCTCTCCAACATTTGTAGCGTCTTGCCTTGCCTGTTTTTGCCATTCTAACTTGTGTAAGGTGACATCTCAAGGTGGTTTTGATTTGAATTTCCCTGATGACTAATGATGATGAACATTTTTACATGTGTCTGTTAGCCATTTGTATGTTTTCTTTGGAGAGGTGTCTGTTCATGTTTTCTGCCCATTTTGTGACTGGATTATTTGTTTTTTGGACATTCAGTTTGAGAAGGTCTTTATAGGTCTTGGATACTAGCACTTTATCAGAAATGTCATTTGAAAAGATCTTCTCCTATTCCATGGGTTGTCTCTTAGTTTTGTTGACTGTTTCCTTTGTAGTACAGGAGCTTTTTATCTTGATGAACTCCCAGAAGTTCATTTTCACTATTATTTCCCTTGCCTTTGGAGACGTATCTTAAAAGAAGTTGCTGTGGCTGATGTCGAAGAGGTGGTTAGCGCCTATGTTCTCCTCTAGAATTTTGATGGAATACTGTGTGACATTGAGGTATTTCATATATTTTGAGTCTATCTTTGTGTATTGTGCAACAGAATGCAAGTTCTTTATAAACATATACACTCACGTGTGTTTCAAGCACAATGATTTTGGTTATTTAGAGCTAGGAATATAAGATTGCCTGTCTTAATGCCACATTCTGAAGCTCTTGGTTCATAAAGTGTAATTTCTAAAAGTGTGGTGATATAGGGAGTGATGCATGTGCCTTATGTCTAGATATAATAAGGACAGTGCCAGAATATGTTCTTGCTTAGAAGTCAAACTGATTCTTGGTTGTCAAAACTGATTCAAATTCTCACAGGTATCATCTTCAAGGGAAGACTGGACTTCAGAGAATTTGCAAATATGTAAAAGATATATAGATATAGATATATACCTATATATATGTGTATATATATATATATATATATATATATATGAAATATTTAACCTTGTGAAGTGAAACCTGTTCTTCTATACTTCTTGAGGAAAACCTGGCATCAAGAGATAGATGGTTGGTAGTGAGCTTAATCAGCAAATCATATTTGGCTTATATTAAAGAAAATCAAATTATAGAACTCAAAGTACCTTTGAATAGCATCATATTCTAGTCTAAGGAATTTGGCTACTAAGGCACCAAAACGTTAAGTGATTTTCCTAGGGCCACACAGATAAGCAATAGCAGAAATTATTTGCTGTTTCAGGTTTCCCTTTCATTAACCAGGCCCATTTTCTGGGATTCCCTACCTTCCCACCACCTGGAAACTAGGTAAATCCATGACACAACTTAAATCCTTCAGGACTTTAAACCCTGCTCCTAATTCAAACTGCTTTTATAATTTTTATAATACCCATGATATAGTGATATTGTGAACATCCATACCTCAAAGGCTTGTTAAGATTCCAGCTGAAAACAAAGGAGGTAACAGCTGCATCATGTGGAGGGAAACATGTGAGCAATAGCACAAAGGCTGGCAGCTGGAAAGTGGGTGGTGATTATTGGCATAGTAGGAGAATAAGAAATTGAAGGTAGGTTAAGGTTGAGTGTGGTTGTATTGAATGCTACTTCCCTCTGAGAATCCTTTATTAGGAAGATTAACCTGTTATTAGTACTGAAGGTGGAACAGTAAGACCCACTAGAAATCTGTTTCCATAGCCTAGAGATGTTGTATTAGGGTTCTATAAAATAATCCTGGAAAGAGAGTGATGGCGGGATTGGGAGGAAGTGAGTCATTAGTCAATAATTAATTGTACAACAAATTTTTAGCATGTACTATACAACAGATACCAGGCTAAGCCCTAAACATACAAAAATGAAAAGGCCTGGATTTTACCTCAAAGGAATTTGCAGTTCCATAGGGTACATGGACAAGGAGTCAGAGAGTTGCCATACAGTGTGTGGCACATTGGAAGCAGGAGAGAGAAGTTGATAAGGGTATCCACAGAGAAGGTGCTAGAGCACTATCTCAGCAGGAAATAGTATCCAATCAGATTGAACAGTCAAATTGTTCAAGTAACTGAAGTGAAGAATTTCTTAGTGAAAGGTGTGTCAAGGTTAACAGAACCCAAGATAACTGCTGAGGAAGCAGGAGACTAAGATAGTGGGAAGCTGTTGTTGTCCCTAGGTCTGGATCATGGAGAGGAAGACTATACTGCTTGGAGCCTACTAGAAGTTGGAGCCATGGCAGTGGGCCACCTGATTGGAGCTGTAGTTAAGGAGGGTTATGAGCTGAATTGTGCTCTCCAAACTTCATATGTTAATGCCCTAACCCTCAGTACCTCAGAATGTGACTATATTTGGAAATTGGGTCTTTACAGAGGTGATTAAGGTAAAATAAGGTCATGTGGGTGGCCCTAATCTGAGTGCTGTCCTTATAAGAAGAGAAGATTAGGACACACACACAGAAGACCTTGTAAGGACACAGGGAGAAGGTGGCCATCTATAAGCCAAGTAGAGAGACCTCACAAAAGACCAACCCTGCTGCCACCTTGGTCTTGGACTTTTAGCCTCCAGTAATATAAAAGAGAGAAAACCTCATTGAAAGATGGCTCTCAGTCCTCCTAAAAATCCCTTCTGAAAACTGTGTGGTTACACTGTTGTTCAAATAATGTTCCTAATGTAGATTGTATAACAATAAAGATAAGGTACTATGCACTTTTTTTTGTTACAGTAGAAAAACCTATGCACTTGTAAGGCCAAATAGAAAGGACTTCAATACACACATTTAAAATTCTATTTCATTTTGTATTAATTGAGATTTCAATTAAGATATAAGAAAGTACAGGGGTACCTGGGTGGCTCAGTGGGTTAAGCCTCTGCCTTCAGCTCAGGTCATGATCCCAGGGTCTTGGGATCAAGCCCTGCACTGGGCTCTCTGCTCAGCAGGGAGCCTGTTTCCTCCTCTCTCTCTGCTTGCCTCTCCGCCTACTTGTGATCTCTGTCTGTCAAATAAATAAATAAATAAAAATTTAAAAAAAAGATATAAGAAAGTACAAAGATGAAGAGTTCTGGGTATATAGAAAATAAGGAATATTGTTCTCACTCAAATAGGCAAGAGCTAGATAAACTATATATTTGTAACTTTTCTTGAACCTCTTAGACACTTGAGGTCTTAGATTAACTAAGTAGCCCCAAATTCAAAGAAAGGCAGGTCTTCTCCAGGATAAATTGGATACAAGCACTTGCCCAATCAATGGTAGAATATGACAGGAAAAGATGTCAGATACCATAGAAGTAAGTAAGAGGTAAATATTTTTTGACAGATGCTAGAAACCAGGTATAAACTAGTGTGAGTGCCACCCAAATCATATGAAAATTTGTACCCACTCACAGGCTCTTCCCACAGACTTTCACCAGATTCTCACTGGTGAGATTAGAAGCTAAGACAGGCAGAAGATTGGAAAGAGCCTCTTGTGGTGGTACAGACATAGAGGAGAGGAGCAATGCCACTGGGAAAATCATGAGTCCTACCCAAACCCTTCTGCCCTGTGGAACTAAACCTTTGACTTGAAACCCAGAAAATAAAACTGTTATCCTTGAAGAATTTAAATTCTAGTCAAGGGAGGTAACACACAATAACCTAAAATAGTCAAAATATTTATATAATTTTTATCGATATTCACATCCTGTGAAGCCAGTATTGCCTTGGCATCACAATCAGACAAAGACAATATGAGAAAAGAAAACCACAGACCAATTTTATCACGAATATATTTGTGAAAATCCTGAACAAAATGTTAGTAAATAAAATCTACTGATATGTAAAAATGCAATAGATTATGACCAAGTGAGATTTATTCCTTGAATGCAATGTTGTTCAATATTGGAAAGTCAAACAATCTAATTCACTATATCAATACAATAAAGAAAAAGAATTACCATTTGGATAGATCCAAGGAAAAAAAATTTGACACAATCTAACATCCATTGCTGATAAAATGCTCAGCAAACTAGGAATACAAGGGAACTTTCTCAACCTGCGAAAGATATGTGTGTATGTATGTATATAGCTATATTTCATACTTAATGGTGAAAACTAAATGCTATCTCTTTAAGATCAGGAACAAGGCCAGTATGTCCACTCTGACCACTCTTATTCAAAATCATACTAGAGATTCTAGTCAATGTATCAAGGAATGGCAGGGGGAGAAGGAATAGACATTGAAAAGATAGAAATAGGGGCATCTGGGTGGCTCAGTGTTTCAGCCTCTGCCTTCCGCTCAGGTCATGATCCCAGGCTCCTGGGATTGAGCCCCGCATTGGGCTCTCTGCTTAGCGGGGAGCCTGCTTCTCCCCTCTCCCTGCCTACTTGTGATCTCTGCCTGTTAAATAAATAAATAAAATATTAAAAATATTTATAAATAAAGAAATAAAAGAAAGAAATACAACCATCTCTGTAGATGAGATGATTACTTATATAGAGAATCTTAATATACAAAAAAATCACTAGAACTAGTAAGTGAATTTAACAAATCCACAGGTTACAAGATCAATATGAAAATAACATTTTTTTAATAAAACAGCAATGAAATAATGGATATTTAAATTTTAACAAATATTGCCATTTTTTCTTAACATATATTATTTTTATATTTTTTGTATTTATTTAAATTCCAGTTAGTTAACATATAATTTAGTGATTGAACACTTATGTACAACAGCCAATACTCACCATTAGTGATCAAAACTTACATACAACAACCAATATTCATCACACTTACTGCACACTTAATCCCCATTACCTAATTTAATCCAACCTCACCCACCTGCCATTTATAATAACATCAATAAACATGAAATACATGGATGTAAATCTAATATGTGTAAGGTCTATGTGTTTAAAATTAACAAAATACTAGTGAGAGAAATTAAAGACTATCTAAATGGGAAAGTATACCATGTTCATGAATTTAAAAACTCAATATTGTTGAAATGTAAAATCTCCCCCAACTTGCTCTATAGGTGCAATAATAAATCCCATTTATATTCCCTGATTCCTTATAGAAACCAATAAGCTGGTTCTAAAATTTATATGAACAGTTAAAGGATCTAGAATTATTGGATAAACAATAAATTTCCTTAGAGTTTAAGCACACTTAGTTGAATTTTATGTTGCTGCAGCTGAAAGCATCATAGCCAATAAGAAAGCAACTGTTTTGGCAACAATATTTCTTAATGATGTCCATATGTAAAATGAAAGAGTCTTGATAAGCTCATTAAAGATATTTGAAATATTTATTTAAAATATTTTCCTCATAAGATGTTCAATGAATGGTAATAAATAATAATATTTGTCAAGTATTTGCTGTAGGCCAGAACTCTTCTAAGTGCCTTAAATATATTAACTTGTTTAATACTTACAGTTCTATGATTCAGGTACTATAATTATGTTTTAATTGGGAATTAAGAGTTAAGAGAAGTTAAGAGAAGGTATATCCTCATCATCATGTGCTGAGTAAGTGGAAGGAGTGTTATTTGTACCCAGGCAGAGTGGCTTCACACAACAGCCATTACTCTAGTGTGAATTCTTTCTGTACTATGCATATTTACTTGCTATTTTGTATTTCATTATAGATAATCATACAATCCCACATGGAATACTAAAAACTATTTTAATAATAAAATTATTTTAAATGTTTAGTAATATTAATGAAGTTCCTATATGTTGAACTGATTAAAAGAATCAGACTTAGAACTTTTTGTTTTTTTATTTCATGTACTTAAATTTCTAGATATCTACTGTGACTTTAATTCTGCTAAAAGGACAACATCTGCTAAATATTTGCCTTTGCTTGGCTGAGTTCATCTAAGTTGGTGGAGGAAGCAATAAAGAGGAAACATAACTCTTGATCTAATTCTGAAGAACAACACATAGCAATATAGAAGTATCCTTGTCTCTTTAGAGTAAGGACTAACAAAGGAAAGACAATAGTGGGCACATCCAGGCACATAGCTGAGAATGTGGGAAAAGCATATTTTATTTTTAATTCAGAGAATATGTGGGTTTAATTTTACAAGTCTGTATTATTGAATTATTGAAGATTCTTTCAGTTCTAGCAGAGATGAACTGAATTTACTAAGATGTTACTATATATGTATCAGTTTTCTATTCCTGCTTTAATAAATTACCACAAACTTGGTGGCTTAAAACAACACACATTTATTAGTTTACAGTTCTGTAAGTTAGAGGTCTGACATGGGTCTCACTGGGCTGAAGTCAAGGTGTTGACAGGAAGACTTCTTCTCTACCATCTTTAATGTGTTAGCTTTCTGCTGTTCCTGCTGCAGTTCCAGGCACTATGTCTGTATTGAAGGCCAGAAGGAAGAGGAAGAGCTATTTCAGAATCCCTCCTCCAAATTCCTCTTATGCATCTTGGTTAGAATTGGGTTGTATGGACATTTTTTTTTTCTTTTGCAAGAAAGGATGAAAAATATAGTATCTGACACAGATAAATTATATTGTCTGGAAAGTCACCTCATGAAACCATCATGGGAAATATATGGGGTTTTTAAGCAAAGAAGAACAAAAGAGGTTTTTGGGTAGGCAGTGAACAATGGGCCATCTACAGAATCAAAAGAAAAATAAAGCAACTGAGAGAAGAGAAATACCCAGTATGTCTCTAAGGATTTGATCATCAGGAACTTGTGAAGCTTCTCTCCCTGGATGCTATAGCAATGCGATTCTCCTCTAAAAACTCCTCATCTCTGCATTCTTACTTCCAGATTTTAAACCCCAGAAGAAACAGTTTGGCTCAGGTTACGTCAGATGCCTGCCCCTGGGTTGATTCACTATGGCTCTGAGGTCAGTGACATTTCTGCAGACAAGTCCTAACCCTGGAAGCCTGTCTGTGTTTGGGGACTGTTCTTAGAAATGGTAATTATGAGATGGGCCTTTAAGCAAGAGATTCCAGTTACATTTACAAAGTAAATATGGATGAAAGATGTGTAAAAATTAAAATTCTGACTAGTTGGTTATGTAATGATTTTATTATGTGATAATAATGGCCAACACAATGTAGTAGCAGAAGTTTTTCAAAATGACATTGGAATATTGCATTATCACTAAATTAAATTGATATTACCATCTTATATAACTCATTTAATAAGGACTAAAGTTAATGTGCTAATTCAAAGAACATTCTTGATTATGAGCTCTTCTCAAATTCAGTATAGGGAGACATCAGGAAAGATGATGGAGTAGGAAGCTCCAGAAAGTCATATATCTACCTAGACAACAATTTTGTTGGCAGATTCTTGTCTGGCGAAAATATTTTGGAACTCTGGAGTCTATTTGAAGTTTTGCAGCTTTCAGAGAAAGGCTTGTCGGACATTTAAGGATTAGATATTCAAAAGCAACTGCTTATAGGGGAGAATTTAGAAAGTTACCCCACATGCCCAGAGAAAGAAGCAGATTCAGAAAAGACCTGAGAAGACCTTAAGTTTACACTGTAGGTTCATCCCCAGCACAAGGCATCCTTCAACAATTAAAAAGCATAACCCCTCAACATAATAAAAGCCATAAACAAGGTCATGGTTAACATCATACTCTATGGAGAAAAGCTAAAAGGTTTTCCTCTAAGGGCAGGAACAAGACAAGGAAGCCTGTTTCTGCACTCTTACTCAAAATAGTATTAGATGTTCTAGCCAGCGCAATTAGGGAAAGAAGAAGAAAGAGAGAAAGAAAGAAAGGAAGGAAGAAAGGAAGGAAGATAGGAAGGAGGAAAATATATCTAAATTAGAAAGGACGAAGTAAAATGGTATCTATTTGCAGATAACATGATATTACATATAGAAAATCCAAATTTCACCAAAAACATCTAGAATAAATTAAGTAAAGTTGCAGGATACAAAATCAATATGCAAAAACCAGTTGTATTTCTATATACTAACAGTGAGCTATCACAAATAGAAATTAACAAAATAATTCTATTTACAGTTTCATCAAAAATAATAAAACATCTATGAATAAACTTCACTAAAGAGGTGAAAGTCCTGTATATGAAAACTGTAAGACATTTGTAAAAGACATTGAAGAAGACACAAATAAATGGAAAGATTTACTATGCTTGTGAATTGGAAGAATTAATATTTTTAAAATGTCTATACTACCCACATCAAACTATAGATATAATGCAATTTCTATCAAAATTTCTATGACATTTTTCACAGAAATAGAACTATCTTAAATCCCTATCTTACACCAGATTCCTATCTTACACTATCTACAAAAATAAACTCAAAATGTATTAAATAATGAACATAAGACCTAAAATCATAAAATTTCCAGAAGAAAACATTGGGGATAAGATCCCTAACATCCATTTTTATAATAATTATTTTTTAATTTTACACAAAAAGCAAAGGCAACAAAAGCAAAAATAAACAAGAGTATGTCAAACTAAAAAAGCATCTGCATAGGAAAGGAAACCATCAACAGAATGAAAAGGCAACTACAGAATGGGAGAAAACATTTGTAAATCATATATCTGATAAGAAGTTAATATCTAAAATATAAGGTGCCTTGTTAGTTGTTAGTGCAGTAGGTAGCGTGTCAGTCTTATAAAACATGTATTGAACTCTTAAAACTAAATAGCATAAAAATCTGAATAAAAAATGAATAAAAAAACAGACAATTTTTTAAAGAAGACATACAGATATCCAACAGATACATGAGAAGATGCTCAATATCACTAAACATGAGGGAAATGCAAATCAAAATCACAATGAGCTATCATCTCATACATGATAGCATGGGTGTCATCAAAAAGACAAGACATAGGGGCGCCTGGATGGCTCAGTGGGTTAAAGCCTCTGCCTTTGGCCCAGGTCATGATCTCAGAGTCCTGGAATCGAGCCCCACATCGGGCTTTCTGCTCAGCAGGGAGCCTGCTCCCCCCCTCCCCCTCCCCCCGCAAACTTCTGCCTGCCTCTCTGACTACTTGTGATCTCTGTCAAATAAATAAATAAAATCTTTAAAAAAAAACACAAGACATTAAAAAAAAAGACAAGACATAACAAATGCTGAAAAGGGTGTTAAGAAAAGGAACCTTTGTTCACTATTGGTGGGAATATAAATTGCTACAGACAGTGGAAAACAGTATGGAGGTTCATCAAAACATTAAAAATAGAGCTATTATATAATTCAGCAATTCCATTTCAGGGTATTTATCTGAAGAAAATGAAATCACTGTCTCAAAAAGATAGCTCCATCCCCATATTCATTGTAGTATTAAAATAGCCAAGACATACACGTATTGCATGGAGTACTGGGTGTGATACATAAACAATGAATCTTGGAACACTGAAAAAATAAAGTTTTAAAAAAATAGCCAAGACATTGACTCTCTCTGCTTGACTTATTTCACTCAACATAATCTCTTCCAGTCCCGTCCATGTTGCTACAAAAGTGAAATAAGTCAAGCAGAGAGAGTCAATTATCATATGGTTTCACTTATTTGTGGAGCATAACAAATAACATGGAGGACATAGGGAGATGGAGAGGAGAAGGAAGTTGAGGGAAATTGGAAGGGGAGGTGAACCATGAGAGACTATGGACTCTGAAAAACAATCTGAGGGTTTCGAAGGGGTGGGGGGTGGGAGGTTGGGTGAGCCAGGTGGTGGATATTAAGGAGGGCACGTATTGCATGGAGCACTGGGTGTGGTGCAAAAACAATGAATTCTGTTACGCTGAAAAGAAAAAAAATAAAAATAAACAAACAAATAAACAAACAAAAAAACAGCCAAGACATAGAAACAACCTAGGTGTTCATTGATGCATGAATGATAAAGAACACATGTATGTGTGTACACATGCATATGTACACACACACACACACACACACACACGTGCTAGACTACTATTTAGCTATAAAAAACTCCTGCCACTTGTGGTTATTTGGATAGACCTTGACGGCATAGTGCTAAGTGAAATAAGTTAGAAAAATGTAATTACTGTATGATTTCATTTATATGTGGAATCTAAAAAAATCCCTCAAAAAATAGAACTTAGTCAGAAAACAGATTGATGGGTACCAGAGGCAGTTGGTGGGGCTGCTGGAAATAAAGTTGGTCAAAGGTACAAACTTCCAGTTATGAGATAAATAAGTTCAAGATATAATATACAGCATGTTGACTATATTCAACAATACTGTATTGTATATTTTAAAGTTGCCAGGAGAGTAAATCCTACAAATTTTCATCACGAGAAAAAATATTTGTAACTATGTGAGGTGATAGATGTTAACTAAACTTTTTAAGGTGATCATTTTGCAACGTATACATATATAAGTTCATTATCTTGTACACTTAAAACTAATACAATCTTGTATGTTAATCATATCTCAATAAAACTAAAAAATGTATTACAGAAATGGAAGTGGAGCAAACAAAAAAATAAGGAAGGTTTACAAAGATGAAATTCTTTTTTAAAAATGAAATTTAATTTTAATTCCAGTGTAGTTAGCATACAGTATTATGTTAGATTTAGGTGCACAAAATAGTGATTCAACAATTCCAAACATCATCCAGTGCTCATCACCAAAAGTACACTCCTTAATCCCCGTCACCTATTTCACCATTCCCCCCCCTCCCTTCAATCTCCCCTCTGGTAACCATCAGTTTGTTCTCTATAAATAAGAGTTTACTTCATGGTTTGTCCCCCACCCCTTTTTTTTCTTTGGTCATTTGTTTTGTTTCTAAAATTCCACATATGAGTGAAATCATATGGTATTTATCTTTTTCTGACTGACTTATTTCACTTAGCATTATACTCTCTAGCTCCACCCATATAATTGCAAATGGCAAGATTTCATTCTATTTATGGCTGAATAAAACTACAATAAGACATTACCTCACACCTGTAAGAATGGCTAAAATCAAAATCACAAGAAACAAGTGTTGGTGAGGATGTGGAGGAAAAGGAATCTTCTTGCACTGTTGGTGGGAATGCAAACTGTGCAGCCGCTCTGGAAAACAGTATGGAGAGTCCTCAAAAAGTTAAAAATATAACTACTGTATGATCCAGTAATTGCATTACTGGATATTTACCTAAAAAATGTAAAAACACTAATTGAAAAAAATCTAAAAACAGCATTATTTACAATAATGAAGTGATGGAAGCAGCCCAAGTATACATCAGTAGATAAATGGATAAAGATGTGTCACACACACACACACACACACACTCTCACACCCCAGAATATTATTCAGCCACAAAAATGAATTTCTTGATATATTTTTCCATTTAAACAAAACAGTGCATCAAAAGATACCAGGAAGAAATCATGTGAAAAAGAGAAAAAAAACCTACAAAGGTTAAATTTTGTGGAATTTGGAATGGAAAAATTGCTAATTTACTGCAGAGTGGAAATGAAATAGGCTATGGCATCAAATTGATTTGAGTTTAAATAATAAGGCATGTATCTCTTGGAAAGTAACTAAGGTAAGCCAGTCTCCTCAAGTATAGCACAGAGAAGACTATGGCTTAGTGTTGTGATGAGAATAAGGTGATAGTATAAAAGTGGCTTATGAGGTAGCTATAAACACAGGACCCCACCGGTGACCAGCTGAGCAGGTCTGAGCTTGGATCTGGTTATCTGTGTTTTGAAAAGCTCCCTGGGTGATTATACTGCATGGGCAGGATAAAGAGACATGCAAATATCTCAATGTTTAGGACATGATATGTATGTACAATCTTAGGTACAATTTATAGGACTTCTATCATCTTTCATTAAGGCTGTGATATCTTTTTTTATTAAACACAATGACAAAAACTAAGTGAGAAGTTTAGATATTTTGCTTTAAGAAAGAGAGAGAGAGAGAAGATGAAGAAGAAGAAGGAGGAGGAGGAGGAAGAGGAAGAAGAGGAGGAGGAGGAGGTAGAGGAAGAGGAGGAGGTGGGGGAGGAGGGGGAGAAGAGGAAGAAGAAGAAGAAGGGGAAAAAGAAGGAGGAGGAGGAGAAGAGAAGAAGGGAGAGATGAAGGGAAGGAGAGAGAAGTAGAAAGAACTAAAATAAATAAACAATACAAATACCATTTATGGTCTAAAGCAGTACCACGACATTTAAATATTCAACATGAGGGACACTAAAGGTTTTTGACATATGGCATGTGTAATTTTGCTGAGGCAAATTTGAATCATTTCTATCTCATAATGTATAGAATGAACTCACTTAGTTGATCGATGTATTTACCCAATGATCAGTATCCAAATTTAATTTGGGTTTGATTATACTGTATTCATCACCATAAATACAAAGTTTTGTTCTTTATGAAATTGCCTCAAAAGAAATTCAACTGCTATGATACAAATATATTTGCAAGTTTAGGGAAATGAAAAGGTTTCAGAAAATATTCTCATGAACTTCAAAAATCTATTATACAACTACATATTTTAAAAATGAGGTAAGTGTCTTATCCCATTTCATAAATAACTTCCAGCAATAAAAGTGACATGAAAATATTAGAGTGTGTGGCATGTGCCCCAATGCACTCAATATTTCAAGAAATTAGTCTGCCTTTCTTTCTTCTGCTCTGATTTCCATAGTAACCCAATGATAAGATTCAAATGTCCAGTTTTCAAAAATTATAGGGCATACAAAAAAAAAAAAGTAAAAACCAAGAAAGTCTGACTCATTCAGAGGTACAAATGAATTGACAGAAATGATTACTGAGAAAGACCAAGTGAGAGATTTATTAGACAAAGACTTTCCTTGTTTAAGTTTTTATTTAAATTCCCCATTAGTTAACATAGAGTGTAATTATAGTTTCAGGTGTAGAATTTAGTGATTCACCACTTACATACAACATCCAGTGCTCATCCCAAGTGCCCTCACCAATAGCCATCACCCATTTAACCCATCTTCCTACCCACCTCCCCTTCACCAACCTTCAATTTTTTCTCTATAGTTAAGAGTCTTTATTATGATTTCTCTTTTTTTTTCTACTTATGTTTATCTGTTTTGTTTCTTAAATCCCACATATGAGTGAAATCATATGGTATTATCTTTCTCTGACTGACTTATTTCACTTAGCATAATACTCTCTAGCTCCATGCACTTGGTTGCAAATCTGAAGATTTAGTTCTGTTTCATGGCTCGGTGTGTGTGTGTATGTATACACTGTATATATATATAGACACACACTATATATGTATATACACTATATACACCACACATATATATACTTTATATGTACACACACACAGATACATATATATGTGAGTAGTAACTTAGTGGAGTTACCATTATTTAATATATATGTATATAATATATGTGTAACATATATGTATTTGTATATAACATGTTTCTATACATATATGTGTGCAAATGTACTCAGTTACCATTCATACATATGCATGCAGTATATATAGACAGTGTATACACCAACATCTTCTTTATCCATTCATCACTTAAGGACATTTGGGCTTTTTCTGTAATTTGGCTATTATTGATAATTCTGTATTCCATCAGGCTACATGTATCAATTCAAATCAATATTTTTGTATCCTTTGGGTAAATACTGAGTAATGCAACTGCTGGATCATAGGGTACTTAATCTTTTCACTTTTTGAGGATCCTCTATACTGATTTCCAGAGTAGCTGCACCAGGTTGCATTAGCACCAACAGTGTAAGAGGGCTTTCCTTTCTCCACATCCTCACCAAAGTTTGTTAATTCCTGTGTTGTTAGTTTTAGCCATTTTGACAGGTGTGAGGTAATAGCTCATTGTAGTTTTGATTTGTATTTCCCTGATGATGAGTAATGTTGAGCATCTTTTCATGTGTTTGTTAACTATATATCTTCTTTGGAAAGATGTCTATTCATGTCTTCTGCACATTTTTAATTGGATTATTTGTTTTTTGGGCATTGATTTTCATAAGTCCTTTATATATTTTGGATTCTAACCCTTTATCAGACATGTCATTTGCAAATACATTCTCCAATTCAGTTGGTTGCCTTTTTTGTTTCATTTGTTTCCTTCACCGTGCAGAACAGTTTTGTCTTTATGAAGTCCCAATAGTTCATTTTTTATTTTGTTTCCCTTGCCTCAGGAGACATATCTAGTAAGAAGTTGTTATAGCCAATGTTGAAGAGGTTACTACCTGTATTCTCCTCTAGAGTTTTAATGGTTTCCTATCTCACATGTAGGTCTTTCATCCATTTTAAATTTATTTTTATGTATGGTGTAAGAAAGTGGTCCAGTTTCATTCTTCTGCATGCGGCTGTCCAGTTTTCCCAACACCATTGGTGGAACAGACTATCTTTTATCCATCGGATATTTTCCCCTACTTTTTCAAAGATTAATTGGCTATATAGATGTGGGTTGATTTCTGGGGATTTTTCTTCTGTTCCATTGATCTAAGAGTCTGTTTTTGTGCCAGTACCATACTATCTTGATCATTACAAGTTTATAATGCAACTCAAAATCTGGAATTGTGATGCTTCCAGCTTTTCTTTCCTTTTTTTTTTTTTTTTTTAGCTCAAGATTGCTTTGGCTATTCAGAGTCTTTTATAGTTCCATAACAAATTTTAGGATGTTTGTTCTAGCTCTGTGAAAAATGCTGGGGGTGTTTTGGTAGGGGTTGCATCAAATGTGTAGATTGCTTTGGATAATATAAACATTTTAACAATGTTTGTTCTTGCACTTCATGAGCATGGAAGATTTTTCCATTTCTTTGTGTCATCTTCAATTTCTTTCATCAGTGTCTTATAGTTTTCAGAGTAAGATTTTTACCTCTTTGGTTAGGTTTTATGGTTTTTGGGTGCAATTATAAATGGGATCTATTCCTTGATTTCTCTTTCTGCTGCTTCATTATTGTTGCTGTAGAGTAATACAACAGATTTCTGTATGTTGATTTTGTATCCTGTGACTTTACTGAATTCTTGCACCAGTTCCAGCAATTTCTTGGTGGAATTTTCTGGGTTGTGTCATGTCATCTGCAAATAGTGGAAGTTTGACTTCTTCCCTGCTTGGGAAGAAGTTTGACTTCTTCCCATTCCCTTGGACGTCTTTCATTTCTTTGTGTTGTCTGATTGCTGTGGCTAGGACTTCCAGTACTATGATAAGAATGGTAAGAGTGGACATCCCTGTCTGTTCCTGACCATATAGGAAGCTGTCAGTTTTCCCCTACTGAGAATGATATCAGCTGTGAGATTTTTGTATATGGCCTTTATTATGTTGAGGTGTGTTCCCTCTGTCCCTACTTTGTTGAGGGTTTTTAGTATGAATGGAAATTATACTTTGTCAAATGCTTTTTCTGCATCTCTTGAAATGATCATATGATTCCTATCCTTTTGTTTATTGATATAACGTAGTACGTCAATTGATTTGTGAATTTTGAACCACCTTGCAGCCAGGAATAAATCTCACATGGTCTTGGTGAATGATTCTTTTAATATACTGTTAGTATTTTATTAAGAATCTTTGTACCCATATTCATCAGGGATATTGGCCTGTAGTTCTCTTTTTTAGTGGAGTCTTTGTCTGTTTTTTAAAATAATTTAAAAAAATTTTTTATAAACATATAATGTATTATTAGCCCCAGGGGTATAGGTCTGTGAATCACCAGGTTTACACACTTCACAGCACTCACCATAGCACATACCTTCCCCAAT
This sequence comes from Martes martes, assembly GCF_963455335.1. Classification (NCBI taxonomy): domain Eukaryota; kingdom Metazoa; phylum Chordata; class Mammalia; order Carnivora; family Mustelidae; genus Martes; species Martes martes. Next base: position 122,794,759 of record NC_137893.1, on the reverse strand, counting down.
GTCCATAACCCCACCACCCTCTCCCTACCCCCCTCCCCCCAGCAACCCTCAGTTTGTTTTCTGAGATTAAGAGTCTCTTATGGTTTGTCTCCCTCCCAATCCCATCTTGTTTCATTTATTCTTTTCCTACCCCCCAAGCCCCCCACGTTGCATCTCCACTTCCTCATATCAGGGAGAGCATATGATAGTTGTCTTTCTCTGATTGACTTATTTTGCTAAGAATAATACCCTCTAGTGCCATCCACATCATTGCAAATGGCAAGATTTCATTTCTTTTGATGGCTGCAATATATATATATATATCTCACATCTTCTTTATCCACTCATCTGTTGATGGACATCCAGGTTCTTTCCATAGTTTGGCTGTTGTGGACATTGCTGCTATAAACATTTGGGTGCACATGCCCCTTTGGATCACTACATTTGTATCTTTAGGGTAAATACCCAGTAGTGCAATTGCTGGGTCATAGGGTAGCTCTTTTTTCAACTTTCTGAGGAACCTCCACACTGTTTTCCAGAGTGGTTGCCCCAGCTTGCATTCCCACCAACAGTGTAGGAGGGTTCCCCTTTCTCCACATCCTCGCCAGCATCTGTCATTTCCTGACTTGTTAATTTTAGCCATTCTGACTGGTGTGAGGTGGTATCTCATTGTGGTTTTGATTTGTATTTCCCTGATGCTGAGTGATGTGGAGCACTTTTTCATGTGTCTGTTGGCCATCTGGATGTCTTCTTTGCAGAAATGTCTGTTCATGTCCTCTGCCCATTTCTTGATTGGATTATTTGTTCTTCAGGTGTTGAGTTTGAGAAGTTCTTTATAGATTTTGGATACTAGCCCTTTATCTGATATGTCATTTGCAAATATCTTCTCCCATTCTGTCAATTGTCTTTGGTTTTGTTGACTGTTTCCTTTGCTGTGCAAAAGCTTTTGATCTTGATGAAGTCTCAATAGTTATTTTTGCCCTTGCTTCTCTTGCCTTTGGCGATGTTCCTAGAAAGAAGTTGCTATGGCTGAGGTCGAAGAGGTTGTTGCTTGTGTTCTCCTCAAGGATTTTGATGGATTCCTTTCTCATATTGTGGTCCTTCATCGATTTTGAGTCTATTTTTGTGTGTGGTATAAGGAAATGGTCCAGTTTCATTTTTCTGCATCTGGCTGTCCAATTTTCCCAACACCATTTATTGAAAAGACTTTTTTCCATTGGACATTCTTTCCTGCTTTGTCAAAGATTAGTTGACCCTGGAGTTGAGGGTCTATTTCTGGGCTCTCTATTCTGTTCCATTGATCTATGTGTCTGTTTTTGTGCTAATACCATACTGTCTTGATGATGACAGCTTTGTAATAGAGCTTGAAGTCTGGAATTGTAATGCCACCAACTTTGGTTTTCTTTTCCAATATTCGAGGTCTTTTCTGGTTCCATATGAATTTTAGGATTATTTGTTCCATTTCTTTGGGAAAAAAAAAAAGGATGGGATCTTGATAGGGATTGCATTAAATGTGTAGATTGCTTTAGGTAGCATAGACATTTTCACAATATTTGTTCTTCTAATCCATGAGCATGGAACATTTTCCCATTTCTTTGTGTCTTCCTCAATTTCCTTCATGAGTACTTTACAGTTTTCTGAGTATAGATTCTTTGCCTCTTTGGTTAGGTTTATTCTTAGGTATCTTATGGTTTTGGGTGCAATTGTAAATGGGATTGACTCCTTAATTTCTTTTACATCAACCACAGCAACTTCTTTCAAGACACATTTCCAGTGGCAAGGAAAACAAAAGTGAAAATGAACTTTTGGAAGTTCCTCAATATCAAAATGTTCTGCACAACAAAGAAAACAGTCGACAAAACTAAGAGACAACCCACAGAATGGGAGAAGATCTTTGCAAATGGCATTTCTGATAAAGGGCTGGTATTCAAGACCTATAAAGACTTTCTCAAACTGAATGTCTAAAAAACAAATAACCCAGTGAAGAAATGGGCAGAAGACATGAACGGACACTTCTCCAAAGAAGACATACAAATGGCTAACAGACACATGAAAAAAATGTTCCACATCATTAGCCATCAGGGAAATGGGAATCAAAACCACATTGAGATACCACATTCTACCAGTTAGAATGGCAAAAATTGACAAGTCAAGAAACAGCAAATGTTGGAGAGGTTGTGGAGAAAGGGGAATCCTCTTACACTGTTGGTGGGAATGTAAGTTGGTACAGCCACTTTGGGAAACAGTGTGGAGGTTCCTCAAAAAGTTGAAAATAGAGCTACCCTATGAGCTGCCCTAGATAGAATAGAGCTACCCTAAATAGAGCTACCCTAGAGCAATTGCAGTTCTGAGTATTTACCCCAAAGATACAGATGTAGTGAAAATAAGGGCCATTTGTACCCCAATGTTCATAGCAGCAATGGCCACAATCACCAAATTGTGGAAAGGGCTGAGATGCCCTTCAACAGACAAATGGATAAAGAAGATGTGGTACATATATACAATGGAATATTACTCAGCCATCAGAAAGGCTGAATACCCAACTTTGGCATCAACATGGATGGGACTGGAGGAGATTATGCTAAGTGAAATAAGTCAAGTAGAGAAAGACAATTATCATATGGTTTTACTTATGTGTGGAACATAAGGAATAGCATGGAGGACAATTAGGAGAAGGGAGGGAAAATGAAGGGGGTGGGAATTAGAAGGGGAGGTGAACCATGAGAGACTATGGACACTGGAAAACAAGCTGAGGGTTTTAGAGAGGAGGGGAGTGGAGGTTGGGTCAGCCCAGTGATGGATATTAAGGAGGGCATGGAACACCGTATTATACACAAACAATGAATCATGGAACATTACATAAAAATCTAACAGTGTACTGTATGGTGACTAACATACCATTATAAAAAATATCAAAAAAATAATCCAATAGGCTGGCAGCAACTTAAGAACTTTTCTTCTCCTTGTAGGATCAAATAGCAACACAGGCATAGAGTTCTCACTGCCTTTTATGTTGTGCATAACTTTCCTCTGAAGCTCTAGATGACTCCTAGTACAGTGGCAATATGGAGTGAGAGATGGCCACAGGATGAAAGAGAATTACCAATAAAGCCAAAATAAAAACGGTGTGTCGGGAAAGATGACCGTATGCTGCTCATGGTGTTCCAGCCAAGGCACCAACAGCCACCAAAAGAGGGATTTTTCTGTATACCTGAGTGTGGTCCAGAGTTGTACAGGCCCATAAGAAGAAAGCTTGGCTTTCACGCTAAAGCAGAGGCCTGTAGGTGGGGAGGGGTTAGAGGCCTGGCTTGGCTGAAAATAAGTTTTTGCCAACCAGTGAAATAGACACAAAGAAAAATCGATTCTAGTTATAGAAGGAAAGTTCTATTTGTTGTCCACACAGGTTTAAGGTCAGAAATGCAAAACTCCTACTTGATTCTAATAGTTTTTTCTAGATCCTCTCTTCCCCATAACCATTCCTTAAAAAGTTCCCTCAAAATCTGGGTTTCCAGAAAAATGGAGAAGGGCAATGGGATCATGAAAGACCCAGACTTGTAGGATACTCTGTGTAGCTGTTCTTTCAATACTTCTCTTTCTCGCTTGGACTTATGGGTGAATACTATTTCTCTAATTTTATTTTGTAAATCTGCAAAGAGTTCAACCTCTTCTCTCTTTGCTTTCTCCAGAGAAATGTTTCTCTCTCTGTGAAATGATTAACCACACTCCCTCTTACAGTCTTCAGTGTGTGGGTGGGTGCCTTGTTCTAGATGAGATAAGTTTCTTTTCTGTTCTGTGATGTCTGAAAAAAATGGAAAAAATGAAAAATGTCTAGAGAGAGAGAGCACAACAGATGGAGGGAAATCAACTCACCAGAGGAAGTCTCCCAAATCTTTTCACTTTCCCTTTTTTTCCCTCTCTTTTTTGAATGGGAAAATATTTCTTTTCACTGATCAACATTTGTGTTCACATATCATGGTTTTGGAAGAGACCCCAAGACCTCTGAGGCTGATCTGGGTTTACTATGGAAAAGGGTAGAGAACATAAGAATGAGATTGTCTTGATAATCATGAATTTCTGAGAAAGGATTTGGAAACAACCTACGGATACATTGAAAAGGCACATAAAGTGCTAATAGGACACAGCTCCCCAATATTCCAAGCAACAAACATCAGATACTTTGAAAGGAGAGGACATTTATGGACTATTTATTTTTATTTTTTCTCATTATTACTTTTTTAAAAAAGTATTTTATTTATTTATTTGATAGAGATCACAAGTAGGCAGAGAGGCAGGCAGAGAGAGAGAGAGAGAGAGGAGGAAGCAGGCTCCCTGCTGAGCAGAGAGCCCAATGTGGGACTTGATTCCAGGACCCTGGAATCATGAACTGAGCTGAAGGCAGAGGCTTTAACCCACTGAGTCACCAAGGCATCCCCTCATTATTACTTTTAATAGTGGAATTGATCAAATATTTTAACCAGTCACACAAAAGACTCCCAAGTTAAACATTGTATGCAAATTAAATACAAAGCCTTTGTAAAACAGAACTCTACATTTAAATACATTGGAAATACTATTTAAATACGTTGGAAATACTATTTAATGGGTCAACCCAGCTCTTTCTTTTTTTTAAATTTATTTTATTTTTTCAGTATTCCAAGATTCATTGTTTATGCACCACACCCAGTGCTCCTTCCGTCCTTAATACCCACCACCAGGCTCACCCATCTCCCCACCACCATCCTCTCCAAAACCCTGTTTGTTTCTCAGAGTCCACAGTCTCTCATGCTTCATCTCCCCCTTTGATTTACCCCAATTCACTTTTCCTCTCCTTCTAATGTCCTCCATGTTATTCCTTATGGTCCACAAGTAAGTGAAACCATATGATAATTGACTTTCTCTGCTTGATTTATTTCACTCAGCACAATCTCCTCCAGTTCTGTCCATGTTGATACAAAAGTTGGGTATTCATCCTTTCTGATGACTGCATAATATTTATAGACTACTTATTTTTCAATATGCATGTTGTGATGAGCACTGGGTTTTATATGCAACCAATGAATCATTGAACCCTACATCAAAAACTAATGATGTATTATACAGTGGCTAACTGAACATAATAATAATTTAAAAAGTTGCATTCTAAAAAATAAATAAATGAATAAATATGTACATACCATCAGTGAGAGGAGGACATCACTTTCACTTCCTACTTTTCTTCCTCCTGCCTCTACCTACCTCTCTCTGTCCCTCAGTCTAGGTCCCCCTAGACAATCCTCCCATTTGTTGTATCTACTTTCTTCTGGTTATCCTGGCTAATAAAGATTCCCAGGCTGAGAGTCTGAAAGAATGAATACGTCTTTTCCAGAAGCTGATACTGAGGTCTTAATCTGTGAGTCTTCACAGAAGTGACCTTATTTCACACCTCAAAGCTATCTCCTGAGCTCAGCCCTTCTGATGACTTAGGGCAGCTCCTGGTATAGAGTTCACTCATTAGGTTAAAACTCAGATCCCCCCTTGTCTGTTGTGTGTGTGTGTTTTTTTAATATATAAAGTATTTTCTATTTAAGACTATTTGTCAGAAAGAGAGAGAGAGAGAGTACAAGCAGGGAGAGCAGAAGGCAGAGGGAGAAACAGTCTCCCTGCTAAGCAAGAAGCCCGATGCAGGACTTGATCCAGGACCCTGGGATCATGATGTGAGTCAAAGCTGGATGCTTAACTGACTGAGCCACCCAGGCATCCCATGTGGGGCCCCACAGTTTAAGGAAGTCACTTACCCTTTCTGAGCCTCAAATGATGACAGGAAGCAGCGTTACCTTGGGGACAATATAACATTGTCCTGTCTGTCTCACAAAGTGAGAACTCATAAATGAGATGATATTTGCAAAGCGCTTCACCTGAGCTGTTCTTCTGCCACTATTTATTATTATTATTAAGTCTTTTCTAACTCAATTTGCATTCCTAGGATAAATATTTCTTAGCTGAACAATGAAGTTGTGGTTATTCTATATAATAGTTATTGCTTTGAGCAAGCCTGCCTACACTATTGCCAAGTTCAGAAAAGAAGGAACACTCTTTTTTTTTTTTTTAATTTCTTTTCAGTGTAACAGAATTCATTGTTTATGCACCACACTCAGTGGTCCATGCAATACGTGCCCTCCATAAAACCCACCACCTGGCTCCCCCCACCTCCCACCCCCCACCCCTTCAAAACCCTCAGATTGTTTTTCATAAGTCCATAGTCTCTCATGGTTCATCTCCCCTTCCAATTTCCCTCAACTCCCTTCTCCTCTCCATCTCCCCATGTCCTCCATGTTATTTGTTATGCTCCACAAATAAGTGAAACCATATGATAACTGACTCTCTCTGCTTGACTTATTTCACTCAGCATAATCTCTTCCAGTCCTGTCCATGTTGATACAAAAGTTGGGTATTCATCCTTTCTGATGGAGGCATAATACTCCATAGTGTATACAGACCACATCTTCCTTATGCATTCATCTGTTGAAGGGCATCTTGGTTCTTTCCACAGTTTGGCAACCGTGGCCATTGCTGCTATAAACATTGGGGTACAGATGGCCCTTCTTTTCACTCCATCTGTATCTTTGGGGTAAATACCCAGTAGTGCAATTGCAGGGTCATAGGGAAGCTCTATTTTTAATTTCTTGAGGAATCTCCACACTGTTCTCCAAAGTGGCTGCACCAACTTGCATTCCCACCAACAGTGTAAGAGGGTTCCCCTTTCTCCACATCCTCTCTAACACATGTTGTTTCCTGTCTTGCTAATTTTGGCCATTCTAACTGGTGTAAGGTGGTATCTCAATGTGGTTTTAATTTGAATTTCCCTAATGGCTAGTGATGATGAACATTTTTTCATGTGTCTGATAGCCATTTGTATGTCTTCATTGGAGAAGTGTCTGTTAATGTCTTCTGCCCATTTTTTGACATGATTATCTGTTTTGTGTGTGTTGAGTTTAAGAAGTTCTTTGTAGATCCTGGATAACAACCTTTTGTCCATACTGTCATTTGTGAATATCTTCTCCCATTCTGTGGGTGGCCTTTTTGTTTTGTTGACTGTTTTCCTTTGCTGTGCAGAAGCTTTTGATCTTGATGAAGTCCCAAAAGTTCATTTTTGCTTTTGTAAGGAACACTCTTCTAAAGAGCCTTCCTCTTCTTCCCTTGTCTTTGCCAGCACAACAGTGTTTGGGGATGTGCTGTCATACCACCTTCACCATTCATTTGGGCTTAGATGGACAATACGAAAGAAAGAAGAAACATGACTTTTATTGAACCAGGAAGACCTCAATTTGAATTTTGGCTGAATAGATTTGGGCATACTTTCTACTTACTGAGCCTCAGTATCTGTATTAGTTTGCAAGGACTATCACAGCAAATTACTAAAAATAGGGTAGATTAAAGCAAGAAGAATATGTTGCCTCACTGTTCTGGAAGAAAAATCTAAAATTAGGGTGTCAGCGAGGCCATATGCTCTCTCTTTTCTACATTCTGGTGGTTTCTGGCAATCCCTGGCATTCCTTCTGTCTCCACATAGCCATCTTTTCCCTATGTGTCTGTCTCATGTCTGTTTCCTCTTTTTAAGGACAGTAGAAATATTGGATTAGGGACCCATCCAACTCCAGGTACCTCATATTAACTAACTACATGAGCAAGGGCCGTGTTTCCAAATAAGGTTACATTCTGAGGTAGTGGGAGATATTAGGATTTCATTATGCCTTTGAGGAGGTTACAGTGGAACCCTTAAAAATACCATCATAATAAAATGGGGCTAATAACTCTCCTTTGCATAGTTGTTGTGAAGATTAAAAGCAATGGAACTGAGTGCCTGGAATACATAGCAAGTTCTCAGTGAATGGCAGTCTTTATTGTTGTGGGATTCCTGCTCTGGGTCATGAAGGACACCAAGCACAAGGTAGTCCCTGAGCAACAGTGCATCTGGGACTGAGGAGCAGTGCCACAAGCCCACAGGTCTTTCCAGGAAGTTACCATGAGCTGCTCCTTGACAAGAGGTCCCTCCTTGAAGGAAGCCAAACACTTATACTACATGCTGCAGGTCTCTAAACATATTTAAGCAACACTTTAGTTCATGTAAGAGAATATGTTAGGATAGAGAATACTATATTTGGAATGGGAAGATCTGGGCTTTCATTGGGACTTGAACACTAATTTGCTGACTGACTTTGATGAAGTCTCCATGTCTTTGTTTTCTTATGGATAGAAAACAGGTGTTTGACCAGATGGTCTTTCAGGTTCCCATCAGTTCATGTATTCTGTATGGTATGTTTCTCATATTCTCACCCTCCCACATTGGTTTAAAAATGAAACCAGGAATCTTTTTTGTTCACCAGGGAGTTAAGTCTCTATATTATTGTCATTTGATTTTTCCCCCCACCTCCATTGTTTTTTGAAAATGTAAAATTTGGGGCACCTGGGTGGCTCTGTCAGCTGAGCATCTGCATTTGGCTCAGATCATGATTCCAGGGATCCTGTGATCAAGCACCACATCAGACTCCCTGCTTAGCAGGGAGTCTGCTTGACCCTCTTCCTCTGCCCCCCCACCCCCGTTCCTGCTCTCTCACTTGTGCTCTCCTTCTCTCTCTCAAATAAATAAATAAAATCTTTAAAAAAGAAAGTGTAAAATTAACATATGTTTATTACATAAGCATTAGCATTATAGAAAAGTAAGTGTAAGTGAAAAAAAATAATGTAGTGTTGGTATGAATGAAGAACAATTTCCCATTTTGATATGTCATAAATGTTTTCACCACACTAATCTTTAGCATGATATAAACCATTCTCAAAAGACACTAGAACCACAAATTATATATACATATATAAATATAAGCATGAGCTCAGAGCAGCAGAGAGGAATCCATATGGCAAACACTCTTGGCTAACCCAACTCCCATCTTCCTTCCCTTTGTACCTCTACTATAGACTTAAGTATTGAGCATGTTCAGGCTCTTTTGCATCCAGGAATAGCTATGTGGCACACTCCTGGCTATTGAAGTGGAAAAGGAAGTCTACCAGGAAGCTTGCATGATAGTTCTTACCATGTAAAAAAACAAAACAAACAAACAAAAATAAAATTCTGGCACCACCTTTTCCTATTTCTTCTTTTATTGCAAAGGGAAGGCCTCAGACTGGAGCCATCTTGCAACCATAAAGGAAAGACAACAAGGAACACAGAAAAGCTATTTCTGATATTGGTGAGCTCCTGTACCAGCTGCTGGACTGCCTATTGCCACACTTCAATTTTTTTGGTGATTAAATACTGTTTTGAAGTTCTGATCTCTAGTACTTCAGAACATAGTTATATTTGGAGGTAAGTTCAATTAAGTTAGAATGAGGCCATTAGAGTTTGTCCCAATCCAATGTGGCTGGGGTCCTTATAATAAGAGGAAATTTGGACACAATAAGAGACACAGGAATATTCAGGCACAGAGGAAAGATCATTTGAAGGGGTAGCCATCTACAAGACAAGGAGAGTAGACACAGAGGAAACCAATGCTGCTGACACCTTGATCTTGGACTTCCAATCTCCAGACTTTGAGTAAATAAACTGTTTGTAGTGCATTGTGTGGCAGCCCTGGCAAACAAATACCCTATTACATAAGTTACTGTTACCCATGTTTTCTGTTGTTGCTGGCTGGACTGATGAAACTCTTGGCCCTGGGGCTTCAACCCAAGAATGTTGCTATAGTTTCTTGGTCTCCTCATGAGAAAGAATTCAAGAACAGGAACACAATACAGTGGATGAGCAACACAAATGGGAAAGTTTATTAAAGTGAAAGTACACTCTTGAGATGTGAAAGTAGAAGACCTTGAGTGAGAGACAACAGGAGAGTACTGCATGCTCTGGGGGGTTGGGTTTATTGACAGTTGTTAACTGGTAGAAGGGATATTCATTATTTGGGGCAGGGATTTCTTGGAAGCAAGGTTTTCATGTCTTCCTTATTTGGTCAGGGGCTTCCTGTCATGGCACCAACAACCTTGGGCCGGTCTGGTTTGATCGGCTTCTTGTAGAGTGCTGCCAGAACAGGCCTCTGACTTTCCCAGGACAGGCAGCCATGATTTTCCCCTTTCTGGCCTCCAGGTATCCTGTTAGAACCTAACTAACTACCTCTAACCCTTTTGCTTTCAGCTGCAATCATTCCTGATACCTTTCAGTTCTTTAAAACATGTGATGGGATTCTTAGAACCCAGGTTAGATATTTTTAATTCTCTCATTTTGAAACAAATGAAGTAGGACTAACATTTTTTTCATTATGTAATAACCACATTATCCACAACAAATATCTTTTTTTAACATAAGAATTTTTTTATATTTTAAGTATATTTTATTACCATTATTATTATTTTGGTTTCTTTCTCAACCTCTTTATTATGGTTATGTTATTCTTCTGTTACACAGCTAGATGATTGCTATAATTTGTATCCCATTTTGAATTCTCCCCCAATTACCTGAGATATTAACTATGTATTTATTTATCATTAAGTTATTAATTCCAGTATAGTTAACATACACTGTTCTATTAGTTTCAGGTGTACAATATAGTGATTCAGTAATTCTATACATTACTCAGTGCTCATCAGGACACGTATATTCTTTAATCCCCATCTCCTATTTCACCCATGCCCCTTCACCTCCTCTCTTTAACCATCAGTTCATTCCCTATAGTTAAGAGCCTGTTTCTTGGCTTTTTTTTCTTTGCTCATTTGTTTTGCTTATTAAATTCCACATATGAGTGAAATCATATGGTATTTGTCTTTCTCTAGCTAATTTATGTGGCTTAGCATTATACTCTTTAGCTCTGTCCATTTTTTTGCAAATGGAAAGATGACATTCTTTTTTTATGGCTGACTAATATTTATTAATTTATTAATCATATATGTATTCCACATCTTCTTTATCCATTCATCTGCCAACTCATCAAATATCTTTAAAATGTTTAGTAGCAATTTTCTACAGCCCTTACATTCTTTCACAAAATTTCATCAAAAGGAATATTACCCTAATTAAACAAAAAAGAAATGACACCACAATTGAATAAGGTAAACGGTAGGTTTAATTAGAACTGTAACAGCCCACGAATCTTGCACAATAATAAAAAAATTCGGAAACTTGACATTTGCTACCATGAATGTTTATATAATTATTTAATAGGCTAATTTCTCAAATAGTCATCTTTTCACATGATGAAAAGGGCAGGCAACTAATGGCATTTGACTTTGTAACCCTTGGGAAAAGGAATACTTAGAATACAAGTTCACCTACAACTGCCAAATGTTGCAAAGGAACATCACCCAGGAATCACTGAGTTTGTGAATTAATAACTACCATCTGTTAAAAGGTGTGTTACCTATTGCAATTAGTTATAACAGTAAGTTCTAAGAAAAGATAGTTGATTTCAAAAATAATTTCGATGAAGGAGAAGTCCAGGAAATAATGAAAGAAATGTTGTTTAACTTTTGAAAAGAAATTAAAAATTTACATAAAAATACACAAAGCCAAAAGATACAATTTTGCAACATATGATAGACCTTAGGATTCTTTCTTTACTGTACAATGAACTCTGTCATATCAGTAAGAAAAGGGTGGATAATTCCATTTAAAAATAGGCTATTAATAGCTTGTTCATGGCAATAAAAATGCAACTAGCCATCAAACATGGGACAGATTTTTCAGTAATGCTCATAATTAAAGAAATGCAAATCAAAACAACAATACAGTATAAATGGCTACCTATAAACCATTGTTACCCAACAAAGCTTGGTAAAATTTGGCATTGGTGGAGTTTACACAGCAGTCTCTGGTGAAACTGGTGTGAAGGTAATTTGTCCAACCATTTTGGTGGGCAGTCGCTGTCAACATTTAAAATGGATGCTGAGTGAAATAAGTCAAGCAGAGAAAGTCAATTATCATATGGTTTCACTTACTTGTGGAGCATAAGGAATAACGTGGAGGACATTAAAAGAAGGAAAGGAAAGTGAATTGGAGGAATGTGCCCTCCTTAATACCTCCACCAGGCTCACCCATCCCTCCACCCCCTTCCCTTCCAAAACCCTCAGTTTGTTTCTCAGAGTCCACAGTCTTTCATGCTTCATCTCCTCCTCCGATTTCCCCCAGTTCACTTTTTCCTACAAGTAGTATTGTTAAGTGAAAAAGTGAGATTAAGAACCATATACATAAACACACATACGTAAACATGTGTGGACATATGTGTGTGTATAGGTATGTTATATATTTTTATATGTATATATATTTATAATTATTTCATTTTAGTATTAATGTGAAGGATTTACATCATCTCTGTATACTGGAAACAGGTTTAAAAGGTCTAAAGTGAATGGGGGTTTTGGGGGGTTCAAGATGTCCTTCATTCTGAGTCAGCACTGAACGCAAGGGCCAGTTTGTTAGTTCATGACTCCAAGATGTTGCTGGTCAAGGAGGTGGGTCCTGTTTATCTGTAAGAAGCCCACTGATTTCAGTTGACATGAATTTGAAGCACACAGCACATTACACATACATTACATTACATTACATTACATTACATTACATTACATTGCATTACATTACGGGTCAGCTTATTATAAGACACCAGTTTGAGGGTTTCAATTTGACCTTAGGGAACATCAAAACCTGAAGAACGAAGCCAAACCACACACACCCAGGTGAGTTTCATTGTCAAAACCATTGAAACTGGCTTGGATCCACCCGGCAGCAGGGAAGTGAAAATAGGTCCGCATATCACCACCCATGGCCTGGCTGAGCCCCTTTCTATATTTAGACATTGTGGGGAGGGGTGCAAGCCTTCCCCTTAGTCTGTTGGTTTCTTGGACACAATTTCTGATGTGCATTTACTGTCTTGCCCTTCTTCTAACACAGGCATCATAGAAGGAAGGCTCATAAATCTGGGCTTTCTAGAATGTGGTTGCTGAGATTCAACCAACAATGCCTAAAAGCCTAAGAATTATTTTAACAAAGGCCCCACACATTGAGGGTTTGGGAGAAATTGCATCTTTGAAAAAAATAAGTTTGCAAAAGTTTACTATTTAATTCTGTTCTGTTCCCTTGTCAGTCTCCAAAGAAATTGTTTATAGGTGAGAAAATGGCTGAGAAATATTTTTTTTCCAAGAGCAAACCAGAAATGAGCCAAAAAGTATGTGGTGCAAGTCACTTTTGGATGGAAAATGGATTATCCTTGTTTTACACTGACCCATGGAATGAAAAAAAAAACAGATTTTTTTTAAAATAAAAGTTTGCTCTAAAAGTATGAAAACTATTAAGGTATAGTAAATCATCTTGATATGGTTTAGTTGTAAAGTACACTCATCTTAAAAATATCTACAAGCTAGAGCCTTGCTTTTTGCTGTTGCTCTTGTTTGTTATACACTTGATAGAAAGCCCAACTCTCCAAGCATGGCAGAGTAGAAGAACAAAAATAAGCTAGTCCTTAACAGCATTACTGAGTGGCTGAAACACCTTGGGCTCAGTTATCTCTGGAATTCTTAAGTAAACTAGAAATATCTCCATGCTTTAATCCAGATTTTTCTGTTACTTGTAGCCAGGAAAACATATTTTAATATATACAAAGGCTTAAAAACCTAGTGGAGAGGGGCACCTGGGTGGCTCAGTCATTAGGTGTCTGCCTTCACCTTGGGTCATGAACCCTGGAGGTCGAGCCACGCATTGGGTTCCCTGCTGTCAGTGGGAAGCCTGCTTCTCCCTCTCCCATTCCCTTACTTGTGTTCCCTCTCTTGCTGTGTCTCTCTCCACCAAATAAATAAATGATATATTTTTAAAAATCAAGTGGAGAAGAGAGAGAGTTTGACTTCTTCATTGTCAATTTGAATACCTTTTATTTCTCTTTGTTGTCCGATTGCTGTTGCTCAGACTTCTAATACTATGTTGAATAAGAGTGGTGAGAGTGGGCATCCTTGTCGTGTTCCTGATCTCAACAGGAAGGCTGTGAGCTTTTTCCCATTGAGGATGATACTTGCTGTGGGTTTTTCATAGATAGAGTTTATGTAGTTCAGGAATGTTCCCTCTATCCCTATACTTTGAAGAGTTTTAGTCAGGAATGGATGTTGGATTTTGTCAAATGCTTTTTCTGCATCAATTGAGAGGACCATGTGGTTCTTCTCTCTTCTCTTATTGATTTGTTCTATCACATTGATTGATTTGGGAATGTTGAACCATCCTTGCAACCCAGGGATGAAGCCCACCTGGTCAAGGTGGATAATCTTTTTAATGTGCTGTTGGATCCTATTTGCTAGGATCTTGTTGAGAATCTTAGCATCCATATTCATCAGGGATATTGGTCTGAAATTCTCCTTTTAGGTGGGGTCTTTGCCTGGTTTGGGGATCAGGGTAATGATGGCTTCATAAAAAGAGTCTGGAAGTTTTCCTTCTGTTTCAATTTTTTGGAACAGCTTCAGGAGAATAAGTGTTATTTCTTCTTTGAAGGTTTGGTAGAATTCCCCAGGGAATCTGCCAGGTCCCAGGCTCTTGTGTTTTGGGAGGTTTTTGATCACTGCTTCAATCTCGTTACTAGATATTGATCTATTCAGGTTGTCAGTTTCTTCCTGGTTCAATTTTGGACGTTTATAGTTTTCCAGGAATGCATCCATTTCATCTAGGTTGCTTAACTTCTTGGCATATAAGTGTTGATAATAATTTCTGATGATTGTTTCTGTTTCCTTGGTGTTAGTCATGATCTCTCCCTTTTCATTCATAATTTTATTAAATTGGGACTTCTCTCTTTTCTTTTGGATTAGTTTGGCCAATTGATCTTATTGATTCTTTAAAAAAAAAACAGCTTCTAGTTTCATTGATGCGTTCTACTGTATCTCTAGTTTCTATATCATTGATCTCTGCTCTAATCTTGATTATGTCCCTTCTTGTGTGTGGAGTTGGCTTAATTTGTTGTTGATTCTCTGGTTCTTTAAGGGGTAGAGACAGATGGTGTATTCTGGATTTTTCCATTTTTTTTTAGGGAGGCTTGGATGGCTATGTATTTCCCCCTTAGGACAGCCTTTGCTGTATCCCATAGGTTTTGGACCAAAGTGTCTTCATTCTCATTGGTTTCCATGAATTGTTTAAGTTCTTCTTTGATCTCCTGGTTGATCCAAGCATTCTTAAGCAAGGTGGTCTTTAGCTTCTGGTGTTTGAGTTCCTTCAAACTTTTCCTGTGGTTGAGCTCCAATTTCAAAGCATTGTGATCTGAGAATATGCAGGGAATAATCTCAATCCTTTTTTTGGTATCAGTTGAGCCCTGATTTGTGACCCAGTATGTGGCCTATTCTGGAGAAGGTTCCATGTGCACTTGAGAAGTATGAGTATTCTGTTGTTTTAGGCTGGAATGTTCTGTATATATCTTTGAGGTCCATCTGGTCCAATGTGTCTTTCAGTGCTCTTGTTTCTTTACTGATTTTCTGCTTGGATGATCTATTACTGAGAGTAACATGTTTGGCTCTTCTACTATTAAATGTGTTCATATCAATATGACTCTTTATCTTAACAGTTGTCTTAGGTAGTTGGCTTCTCCCATATTGAGGGCATAAATATTTACAATTATTAGATCTTCTTGGTGGATAGACCCTTTAAGAACAATGTAGTGTCCTTCTGTATTTCTCACTACAGTCTTTAGCTTAAAAGCTAATTTATCTGATATGAGAATCACTACCCCAGCTTTCTTTTGAGGCCTGTTGACATGAAAGATGCTACTCCATCCCTTCACTTTCAGTCTGGATGTATCTTTCTTTAGGTTTAAATATGTCTTTTGTAGACAGCATATGGACATGTCCTGTTGTTTAATCCAATCTGCAACCCTGTGCTGTTTAATGGGAGTATTTAGGATGTTCACATTGAGAATGATTATTAAAAGATATGTTTTTATTGATATCATGTTGCCTGTGAAGTCCTTGTTTCTATAGATTATCTATTTATATTCTATGTCACTCTTGGGTTCTTTCTTCCTTTATAGAACCCCCTTTTATATTTCTTATAGTGCCAGCTTGGTAGTCACATACTCTTTTAAACCTTGCCCCTCTTGGAAGCTCTTTATCTCTCTGTCCATTCTGAATGTCAGCCCTGCTGGATAAAGTATTCTTGGCTGCATGTTTTCTCATTTAGTGTCCTGAATATGTTTTGCCAACACTTTCTGGCTTGCCAGGTTTCTGTGGACAGATCTGATGTTATTCTGATGGACCTTCTTCTGTACTTAAGGAATCTTTTCCCCCTAGCTGCCCTCAGAAGCTCTTGTCTAGAATTATGATTGGTCAGTTTCACAATCAAATGTCTTGAGGTCTTTCTATATACCTTGATCTTGGTGGTTGTTCTTTCTGCCTCTCGGACATGAAGGCTTGTTCCATTCTCCAGTTTGGGTAAATTTTCTTCCAGAATTTGGTCAACTATATCTGCTAGTCTTCTCTCTTTTTCTACCTCCTCAGGGATCCCAATAATTCTGATGTTGGAACGTTCCATTTATTTCTTTTATTTCACTAATTCTGTTTCCATGTCTTCTATGCTGTTTGCTCCAGGCCTTCTCCTGATCCTTTTTCTCTATCAGTTTGTCCTCTAGATCACTAATTCTATCTTCGTCCTCACTTACTCTAGCTGTCAGAGGATTTAGTATAGATTGGATCTTATTGATAGTATTTTTATCTTCTTCCAGGTCAGCTCTCACTTCCACCCTTAGAGATTCTATGTTGTCACTAATGGTTTTCTCCAACCTAGCCATTGCCTGGATAATTCTTACCCTGAATTCCCTTTCTGACATACTGTTTATGTCCATATCCAATAGCTCTGAGGGAGAGGGCACAGTCCCTGAATTTTTTCTCTGTTGGTTTTTCCTCCTCCTAGTCATTTTGGTGAGAGGTGGTTGAGAGGATGTATAGCTGAATATATCAACCATGACCCAGGCAAGGTGCACCCTGAAACATTTAAGAGCAATCAGAAGTCACCACAATAAAGAAAGAAAAAAGGAAGAGAGAGAGAGAAAGAGACAACCCAGCTAAAATAAGCCCCCAACATAAGATTTATAAGGCATATAAACAAAAAGACTGGCAATGTAAATGACAAGAAAAAAAAAATACTCAGCCAAAATGAACCCCAAGAATAAGATTTATATAATACCAGAACAAAAATAAATACACAGAAATACTGACGGAAGAAAAAGAAGGGAGGATGATTATAAACCCTCAGTGTGGGCAAGGAATGTTATTTTGGTTCTTCCTGGTTGTATCTTGATATCTTTGTTTAAGTTCTCAACTTTCCAGGGAGATTAAAACTAGTTTATATATAGGGGTAGTATTGAATAGGGAAAAAGGATTACCTTGAGGTTTATACCTATATGTATATTAAAAAATAGAAAAAAGAAATGAAAAAGAAAAACACAGGTATATGTATTCAAAAAGTTCAAGTTAAAAGGTTATTATGGAATATGTTATAATAAAACTCTAGTTGTAATAGTAAGTAGGTTAAAAAAATTAAAAGAACAAGAATCATGAGAACAATTAAAAAAAACAAAGTTGTATTTATGAAATATACAGGTTTTAGGGCAATACCATGAACTTAATACATTGTTTTCCCCTGATGTTGGGGTTTTACAGTTTTATGATATTTGTCCTCTCATTCTTTTTGCTTGCCTTCTGGGGGAGGGGCCTGCCATGGGGTTTTTCAGTCAATCTTGCTTGGGTTGAGTTGTCCTGCCCCCTATTAAGGGGCTGGGCTCTGTGGAAACTGGTTTTTCAGGCTTTTGTTCTCTGGAGGTTTTTGTTCTTTGGTGGCTTTTTGCAGTTTTTTCAAGGTTTAGTGGAAAGCAAACTATGCTCAGACCTCCACCTCAGAGAGAAGCCTCAGTCTGCTCCCCCCTGGGTGGCCCAGAACACACAAACTCCACACCTGCAAACTGCAGTGAACAGCACAACCCCCCACAGGTGGAGCACACTCTCAGCCACTGTCTCAGTGGTCGCCTGAGGTGCCTGTTTCTCTCTGCTCCCTCTGTGCCACTAAAACCATGAGTGCTATTGGTCCAGGTAGCCCGCTTCTAGTGGCTGTCTTTGCCAGGACTGCTGTCTGGGGTCCAGGCCCATGCAGGGTGCGCTCAGAACCTGCTGTCACTCAGGTCTGATCCCCAGCAGAGATCACTCAGGATTCTTTCAGGCATGGGCTGGGAGCTTTCTGACCCTTGGCTGGTCCTAGAGACCACCAGCTGGCACCCACATCAAGCTCTCTCAGGTGGGGGCAGGAGTGTACTCAGAGCCTGCATTTGTGCAGGGCGCACAGAGCACAGAAGGCTGTAGATATAGAGAGGTCCAACCAGCGTCCTTACCAGACTCTCAAGCGAGGGTGAGAGTGTGCCTCGCTGAACAGTGATGCAAGCAGCAGAAAGCTGGGGGTGCAGGGGCCATGGACTGGAGGCTCTGTTGCACTCTCTCTGGCATGGATGGTCACCAGCGGTGGCCGTCCTGGGTCCGTGGGCTTAGACCTATGCCCATGACTGCCCAATTCCACCAGTTGCCCCTTAAGATCTTTTGCTCTTTTTGAATGCTTTTAACCAGACTCCAAGTTCATGCTGGTCCCCAACCATAAGGCACTTTTGTATTGGGATATTACTGTCTAGTGGGTCACTTCTGGTGGCTTCTTCCCTTTCTGTTTATCCTCTGATATCCATCAGAGTATTCCCACTGCACTTTACCTCTCCACTGATGTCTTCTGTCCTTGTAGAGATCCATAAGTATATAATCTTATATCTCAGGCTGATTTTCTGGGTGTTCAGAGTGTTCTGGTAGATATTTAGCTCACTTTAGGGGACAGGTTGAAACAGGGTCTTCTATTTCTACACCATCTTGCCCCTCCTCAGACCACCAAGATCTCATTCATTACCTTTTTAAGTTCAGCCTGATTAGATCTCATTTCTGCCCTTAGAGATTCTATATTGTCACTAATGCTTTTTTCAAGCTTTGCTATTGACTTAATGATTGTTACTCTGAATTCTCTCTCTGACGTCTTGCTTATATCCATATCCATTAGATCTGTGGCAGAGGTCATTTTTTCTGGTTCTTTTCTTTGTTGCGTGTTCCTCCTCCTAGTCAATCTGTAGAGGGATGGTTGAGGGAATGAACAGAGTCCAAAATATCAACCACAACCCAAGGAAACTGCACCATAGAAAAAATCTAAAGTGGTTGAATGCTATCTCAGACATACCACCAGAAGCAAGATGATTCAAAACAACAAGAAAGAAAGAAAGAAAAAGAAAAAGGGGGGAGGCAGGGAGAGAGATGATAATTTCTCATGGTGGACAAAGCAGGGTGATATGTCTGTTCCTGCTTGATTTTTGGTCTCTGTGTTAGAAGACACTATATCCCAACACTGCAAAGAAATCACTATATATATAGTGATTTCTCTCTATATATATAATATATGTATACTATATATATTTATATATTATATTTATATAAATGTATTTAATATAAATTTATATGAATATAACATATAAATATATATGTATATAGATATATGTATATATCTATATCTATGATATATATCATATATAGAGAGATTTCTATATATAGTATATATACACACAAAATATTAATATATATGATATATGTTTATATATAATAAATACATATAAATATATAAATATATTTATAAATATAAATATAAATATTATAAATATCATAAATATACATTTATATATATTTATATATTTAATATTTATATAAATATTTATATATATAAATATGTTTATATTTATATATATTTATATTTATATGTATATATATTTATATGTATATATATCTGTATATGTGTATATATATGTGTATATCATATATATAGTGATTTCTTTGCAGTGTTGGGATATAGTGTCTTCTAACACATATATATTTATATATATTCAATATATATGTGATATATACACATATATATAATAAAATTGAATAGAGTGGGAAATGGGTTAGTATGGGGCATAAATTTATAAAACATGTATGCGAGAAAAAATAAATAAAAGTTGAGAAATGACTTAAAACATAGGTTGGGAAATAATAATCTATTTGAAATGGTAGCAAGGTTAAAAAAGAAAAAAGAATAAAAAAAGAAACTAAATAAGAAATTAAAATTTTAGCCTGAAGTATAAGCTAGTCATGAGGGAACACCCAGAGCTCCTTCTATTATGTTCCCCTGGTGCTGGAGTTTTATAGTCCTGTGGGAAATAAGCTTAATCTTATTCACCTGTTCTTCCAGTCTGTCTTCTGTGGGAGGGGCCTGCTGCTCAGCTTCTGTGGTGTCTTAGCCTGAGTGGAACTACCCCATCCCTTGACAGGGAGATGGCTTAATATGAACTGGTTGACTGCGCAGCTCTTATTCCCTAGCATCTTTCCATTTCTCTTCAGAGTGATAGAGCAAATATGGCTGTGTAGGAATCTCTGACCCAGAGCTGCAATGTCATGGTCCACCTTCCTCAACAGATATTCCAGGTCAATCCGTCTCCACCTCTGCATGTACCAAACTCTACAGACTCATGCATCTTCTGAGGGAGGGGCCTGTTGAGTTGATACTCAAATGTCTTTGCCCCAGCCAGAATTGCTCCACCCTTGCCTGGGGCAAGGCTAAGTAATCTGCTCCAGTTTGTTCTATGCAGCTTTTGTTCCCTGAAGACATTCCGTGTCGCTTTAGAGGCTGAGAATGAATATGGCAACCTCCCAGTCTTTGGCCCCAGAGCCAAAAGCTCAGGGACCCACTTCTCAGTGCACCCTCAGAGAAAATCAGTCAATCATTACTGTACCCCTGTTCTCTGGCAGCACTCCGTGCTCACCTGGCCTGTGACCAAGCATTTCTATCTCTGGCGTATGATCCCGTTTGGAGTCTCTAAACCCAGCTGGCTCCTGCAGTGCTCTCCCAGGCTGCAACTCCCAGGTGAGGGAGGGGGTTCTCCCCAGTTATTCTGCTTGTTGAACCCCTACTTTAAGAGTAGTAGCCCAACTATGCCTTGGATCACAGTTTATGGCAACCCTGAGCTGAGCTGAGACCCCACTCCTGGTCTCACTCTTTGCAGCTGGCTTCCCTGCTCCAATGTCTGGGCACTCTGCTGCACTCAGGCACCCCTGGTCTTCCTGTGATCCTGAGGATTCTGAGACCACACTGTCCCAGCGAGGGTTCCTTCTGCTCTATCACTTGCTGGTAGCCAGCTGATGGAGGCTCCCACCCCCTGCGGCCTATCTTCCCATATATCACCTTGGATTCACTTCTCTGCACCTCATACCTTGCAGAAAATGGTTGCTTTTCTCTTCATAGAGTTGCAGCTGTACTTCCATCTCCAGTTGAGTTCGCAGGTATTCAGAATGGTTTGATAGCTATCTAGCTAGATTCCTGGGACCCGATAAAATTAAGGTCTCCTACTCCTCAGCCATCTTGGACTCCTCCCCATTTAAAAAAAAATTTTTTTTATTTTGTCTAGTACATAGTAATGGCTTATAAGCCACCTCTCAATTTCTTTGGATATTTCCAAAGGGTCTCACAGTTGGAGGCTCCAGAACAACATGCTTTCCTATCCAGGCCTCCTGAAGTTTTGATTTAGGACACCAAGCTTCCCTATCACCTGGTCCCTGAAAGTAAGCACAGTTTCAGTAGCTTTGTAAATAAAATGAAGAGACAGAAATCATGATTCTTTATATGGAAAACCTGAAAGACTCCACCCCCAAACTTCTAGAACTCATACAGCAATTCAGTAATGTGGCAGGATACAAAGTCAATGTACAGAAATCAGTGGCTTTCTTATACACTAACAAAGAAAATACAGAAAGGGAAATTAGAGAATCGATTCCATTTACTATAGCACCAAGAACCATAAGATACCTGGGAATAAACCTAACCAAAGAGGTAAAGGATCTGTACTCAAGGAACTACAGAACACTCATGAAAGAAATTGAAGAAGACACAAAAAGATGGAAGACCATTCCATGCTCTTGGATCGGAAAAATAAACATTGTTAAAATGTCTATACTGCCTAGAGCAATCTATACTTTTAATGCCATTCCAATCAAAATTCCACTGGTATTTTTCAAAGAGCTGGAGCAAATAATCCTAAAATTTGTATGGAATCAGAAGAGACCCCGAATTGCTAAGGAAATGTTGAAAAACAAAAATGAAACTGGCGGCATCACGTTACCTGATTTCAAGCTTTACTACAAAGCTGTGATCACCAAGACAGCATGGTACTGGCATAAAAACAGGCACATAGACCAGTGGAACAGAGCAGAGAGTCCAGATATGGACCCTCATCTCTATGGTCAAATAATCTTTGACAAAACAGGAAAAAATATCCAGTGGAAAAAAGATAGTCTCTTCAATAAATGGTGCTGGGAAAACTGGACAGCTATATGTAGAAGAATGAAACTCGACCATTCTCTTACACCGCACACAAAGATAAACTCGAAATGGATGAAAGACCTCAACGTGAGACAGGAATCCATCAGAATTCTAGAGGAGAACATAGGCAGTAACCTCTTTGATATCAGCCACAGCAACTTCTTTCGAGATAAGTCTCCCAAGGCAAAGGAAACAAAAGCGAAAATGAACTTTTGGGACTTCATCAAGATCAAAAGCTTCTACAGAGCAAAGGAAACAGTCAACAAATCAAAGAGGCAACCCACGGAATGGGAGAAGATATTTGCAAATGACAGTACAGACAAAAGGTTGATATCCAAGATCTATAAAGAACTCCTCAAACTCAACACACACAAAACAGATGATCATATTAAAAAATGGGCAGAAGACATTAACAGACACTTCTCCAATGAAGACATACAAATGGCTATCAGACACATGAAAAAATGTTCATCATAACTAGCCATCAAGGAGATTCAAATTAAAACCACATTGAGTTACCACCTTACACCAGTTAGAATGGCCAAAATTAGCAAGACAGGAAACAACATGTGTTAGGATGTGGAGAAAGGGGAATCCTCTTACATTGTTGGTGGGAATGCAAGTTGGTGCAGCCAATTTGGAGAACAGTGTGGAGATTCCTCAAGAAATTAAAAATAGAGCTTCCCTATGGCCCTGCAATTGCACTACTGGGTATTTACCCCAAAGATACAGATGGAGTGAAAAGAAGGGCCATCTGTACCCCAATATTCATAGCAGCCATGGCCACGGTTGCCAAACTGTGGAAAGAACCAAGATGCCCTTGAACGGATGAATGGATAAGGAAGATGTGGTCCATATACACTATGGAGTATTATGCCTCCATCAGAAAGGACGAATACCCAACTTTTGTAGCAACATGGACGGGACTGGAAGAGATTATGCTGAGTGAAATAAGTCAAGCAGAGAGAGTCAATTATCATATGGTTTCACTTATTTGTGGAGCATAACAAATAACATGGAGGACATGGGGAGATGGAGAGGAGAAGGGAGTTGAGGGAAATTGGAAGGGGAGGTGAACCATGAGAGACTATGGACTCTGAAAAACAACCTGAGGGTTTTGAAGGGGCAGGGGATGGGAGGTTGGAGGAACCAGGAGGTGGGTGTTAGGGAGGGCATGGATTGCATGGAGCACTGGGTGTGGTGAAAAAACAGTGAATACAGTTACGCTGAAAAGAAATTAAAAATTAAAAAAAAAAAAGAGAGAGAGAGAGACAGAAATCAGAGACTGGGAAATTTCCACCTTACATTCCTTAGGAAACAAACTATTTTTCATCCTCTGACAGTACTTCTCAGTGAGAGGGCAGTTGGTGGCAGTTCCACTTAGCAGAGGCCACTCTGCCACCTCCTGGGAATGTGTGACAGGCAGTAGGCCCTCCAGCCATGACAGGAGAGAGGCTGAACTAGTTTGGTGATATGAGTCAAACCCTTATTTCCAAACCTAGTTTTGTGAAAGGCCCTGTCAAAATGTTCAGATTCAAGATGGAGGATATGAGTGATTTCTGGATATAGCTCTCTTTTGTAATGCTGGCCCTCAGTAGGGCAAACGATTTTTAAAAAGTCTTAGTCACAGATACTAAAGTGATCAGCCAATCTTGCTTTCCTCATGTCTGACCCTAATGAACTACAACACTACAGGAGGAACCATGTCTCCTCCAAAACAGACCGTGATGTCTTAGACCTTACCAGATCAGCCAAGTGAGGCTCTATTAACAGCTTTTGTCTGCTCAGATCAGATTTATCTGCTCTAGGACACTGCTCCCAGTTGGCTCCATCCCTTCTTTTCACTACCAGTACTGGTACCTGCCGTGTTGGGACATTCATATTTCAGTGACTCTCTATCACAACTTCCCATAGGTTTTGGGTAAATAGCTTGGGTATTTAGGGTGGGAATGCAGCAAGATGAGCAGTACACAGTTAACATTTGCTGAGTACTGATGCCAGTCCTGGCCCTCAATTAATTACTTCCACATGATAAATGTGGGATACATTTTCTAATCCCCATTTTGCATATGAGAGAGCCCAGGATCAAAAATTAAGTGATTTTTTCTGAGGTCACTCAGAGGGAAACTTGTAAAACAAGAATGAGATCTTTTATTTGCTCAAGTCAGGCTGTGTCTTTTCAGCCTGACTGTATATTGGAGGGCATCCAATATACACCCAACCAGTGTGCTGAACTTAATCAGTATTCTAACCCTGCTTCATTACTGTGAGCCTTCTCTGGGCCTTGCTTTCCTCTTCTAAAAATGGGATGGTAATCTCATCTACCTCACAGCATCTTTGTAAAGATTTAGTGAGAAGATGTACCCACAATGCCCAATGTGGGGTCTGTACCATGGTTGGCTCCCTATCCTAGGTGATCAGTTGGCTGGTTGCATACAGAAGAAAGCACCCTGGCTTTCCAAAGAGACACAGCCTTTGGAGTCTGACTCCTAGACCACACCCAAAGCCCCACATCCCTTTGCCATCTAGACTGAATCAGGGAGCCCTCACAAACCATTTAGAATCTGATTTATGGTTGATCCATCATTCTCTTTCATTGCAAATGGAGGACATGTAAAATGAAATCAAGTGTTTGATAGGAATTCATATAGGAAATGGGTGCCTGAACTATGTACCTGGCTCCCAGACATTTTTACTAGGGTCAGAGAGAACATACTCAGTAATTAGTTACAATGTTTCCCTCTCAAAATAACCCCAAAGCATACCTCAAACAGGCTTAAATAATAAACCAAAGTGTTAATACCTACCATAAGAAGCCCAGAGTTAGGGTGCACCTGGGTGGCTCAGTGGGTTAGGGCCTCTGCCTTCAGCTCAGGTCATGATCCCAGGGTCCTGGGATCGAGCCCCGCATTGGGCTCCCTGCTCAGCACGGAGCCTGCTTCCCTTCCTCTCTCTCTGCCTGCCTCTCTGCCTACTTGTGATCTCTGTGTGTCAAATGAGTAAATAAAATCTTTAAAAAAAAAAAAAAAAAAAGAAGCCCAGAGTTAGGCAAACTCCAGATACTGTATCAAGCTCTGATTGCACATGCTGTGATTCTTGAGACTCTGATGTCTTCTCATGTAACTTTTCTGCCAGGTGTCACACCCAGACAAGTCAGAGGAGCTACTGTCTCCTCTATAGGGGTGACAGATCCTTTCCTAGAAGCTCCCAGTGGACTTGTCTTCATGTCTCAGTGGCTAGGATAGAGTCAAGTGCATGCTCCAAAACCAGTCATTGGAAATATGGTAGCCCAGTGGTTCTTACCTTAGGCTGTACATTAGAATTATACATCAACCTAAAAAAAGAGAGGCCTGGGCTCCATCCTTAAAGGTTTAGATTCAGTTTGTCTACAGTAGAACCTAAACATCAGAACATTATAAACCCCTATGTCTGCAGTGAATGACGGGAAAGAAATTCATGGTGGAATGTGTGTTGGTAAGGCACAGCCATGACTAGGACATATGCCAGGAGGGAAAGCAGCTCACACTCTCATTAAGCAAAGTGACTTCCAGAATTGTTGTGTAAAATCTTAGCTTTGTCCTCAACCCATAGGAGATGAGTGGATTACATGACAGAAACACTGAACTCCACAACCTGCTTCTATGGGGCCAGGCTTTTTTTTTTATGCTAGTGTAAGCATTCACAGAAAAACCACTTCTAGGCATTCCAGGAATGCCTCATTCTAATGAGGTGTGGGCACCACTGACCAATGAAAGGATGACATCTGCTTCATGTGCCCTGTGTCCAGGTGACCACACCCACTGGCTTTCAGGTTGGATTGTGAGAGGATGGTCAGGGTCTGGATCTGGGTTGACATAGGTATGTCTGCTTGATCTGGAGTAGTCTCAGGGGTCCTGTATTCATAGTTCCCTTAGTGGTAGCTGCAAAATATCTTGTGTGTTCTTTGATATTTGTAAAGAGGAAAATGGAGAGTTTGTGTTTCTTAGAAAATGTGTTTATTTTCAACTGGTTCAGAGAATTTTGAAAGAAGCATGAGGGCTTTAAAATGACTGGAAACTAATAATTAAAAAATGACTGGAAGATTTTATGTTTGTTTTATTTAGTTTTTTGTTTATTCCTAATGAGTGATTTCCTACTTTGCATGCCTAAATATTCCAAGTAATATACTAGGTAAAGGTGGTGGAGAGTGGCCATGATTATCACTAAAGTAGGGAGTACATGGAATACAAGTCCACTACATATAGGTTGTCATGCTGGGTGCTGATGAAATTTTAGTTCCCCTCTCTTGGAAACAGAATTGTAGAGACAGGATATAGCAAAAAAAAAAGTAAAATTACATGACTTAAGTACAAAGTAAGCCTAATAAGGACCACATTGGTTAGAAAATTTTCTTTAAAATTACTTTCAGGAGAATTATCACCTGCCAAATGAACATAATAAAAAGTCTATGTTTGAGGTGGGAATATAAGTTTGTTCTGATAACTGAATGTTGTGTCCTGGATATGGAAAGATCACAAAAAGCAGACAACTAAATGAAGGACAGGTCAAAGCCAAATCCTTCTTCCCAGAATTCATTGGAAAATTGACTGAAAGTGAGGAAGGCTTTTGTAACTTTGTCACTGTTGCAAAACACAATTTCCTCAATTCTGACAACCATGAATTAGGAATTAAATGGTAAATATGAATAGTATAAGAAGGATAATTCTAATGTGCTTCCTGCTAAAACACTTTTGTATAGTCTTAAACCAAAAAGAAATTAGACCCCCATTTATAAGAAAACACACAGGATTAAAAAAAAAAAAGTTTCTTTTTAGAGCCAAGTTTGTCAAGCTGTAGACTTCTGATTGCTTTGCCTTTAGGCGTGAGGGGGCGGAGGGAAGGGGACTCCCCATGAAAGACCTCTCAGAATTTCCACTCCCGAGGCCACATGGGGACATGGAAAGTCAAATATGTGATCTCAGACAAATACAAGAAAGAAAAAGAGGCAGCAGATTATATAATTGAATGTATCTTTATGTCATTTTCCACAATCTAATAAAAGAAAAAGAACATTGACTCTTCATATACACAAAGAAAATCTCCAAAACTCATATTCACCTCCTGCAGTTAAAGTCCATTTTATTAATGAAACAGATAGAAATATCTAGATTTCCACTTCTACAGATCCATTAAGTTTAAAAATTCTTAAAAATTTGCTTTTCTACTTAAAAATTGACTCTGCAAAATGGGTATCAATGCAAAGCTTTTAACTTGCATGCATCCTTTGATGTTTTCATTCTGGCCATTACAAAATACTCTTTACAATAATTTCTACCTTAACAACTATCTATTTTTTACAACCCCCTTGCATTTATTTTCTTTTGAGGAAAATATGGGGCAAATAAAAACAATTATTAGGAAAGGAACCAAAGTAGAAGTTTCATATTTGTCAATGTGTATGTGAAGTTCATTCAGTTTTTCTCTTGTTATTGTTAGTCATCTTACAAATGTGGAACCACAGAGTCTTCACTTCCTTTGATAATATAGCTCTTTCAGGTCTGGCAATTACAAATTCTTGATAATTTTTATGAATTTTGAAAAAAGTAAGTTTTCTTTCTTATCAGAAATTGTATCTCTCCCTAGATGCATTTAAATAACTGAAATTGAGGACTTTCATGCAGCAAGTGGCAACGCTGTCTGCTGACCATGCAGTCCACTCAAATGTTCCTCAATCCTTTGAATATCTCACTCCTTGAGCGCAAGATATTACCCTATATTCACTATCTTTTTAGCAGGCTCTAAGACTGGAGCGTTCTAAGGATACTTGCTAGGGGTTGAAATTACTTCCTTATGTCTTTGGCAGATTTGTTAAATTTTTTTTGAAGTTGCTATTTTCTTTCTTAATGAATGACCAACCCCTGTTTCCTCTGGTGGCCCTTTTCAAACTTAGCTATTTGGGTGTGCTTTTTCATGTACTTGTTCTCCCTTTCTCTCTCCCTCTCTTTCTTTTGGTATCACTGTGCCCCTCCTTACCACTCAGTTGTAGTTTCACACAACCAGCTAAGTGGAGCCCGTGGTGGCATTTACAGGAAACTGGGACCATTACTAGCACCCTCAATTAGAAGTGCCACCTCAGAAAGCAGAGCGAATAACACATTAGTGTGGAAAATATGTCTGCATGATGCTCTGCTCTGTTTTTGAGTTTAAAACAAGAAGCTTCCACGAAATGGAAATACATATATTAAATCAACAAGAATTATCTTGCTTCCTTCCAGTTCCCAGATCTCTCGAAAGCTAGTCTAATATTTACATTTCCTGACTTCCCCTGAGGAAACTGGAAACTAGCCTCTAGATGAGAAAAGATGCAGACTTACCTGAGTCTGTTTCTTTAGAGTTCCTGTACTTACAATGTGAAAAATTCAAAATCTACAGTGTGGTGAGGTGAAGTAAAGGAGGCCAAGGCAGAACTCCAGACTTGTATTAATGCAAAATCTAGACTTTGAAATTCAAGTCAACCAGGCTGAAGAAATATGAGGTTCAATTTCTCTGGTAACTGGAAATAAGCTATGACCATTTAGTTTTCCTTCAGTGTGTTCTGCTCCAAATTAAATTACATTTAACAGTTTATATGTTAAATATCTTGGGTATGCTAATGGTATTGTGGTTATGTGATAGAATGTCCTGGCTCTAAGGGAGTACATGCAGAAATTTTAGGGGTGATGTGATTATGGTTGTGCAACTTATTTACAAATGGTTGGTGAGGGACAGAGAATGAAAATATGGAAAATGTTAATAATCAATCTATCTAGGATGAAAGGTAAGTTATGTGTTCCTTTTACCTTTTTTGTAGGTTTGAAATTTTTAAAAATTAGGAAAAATACTTGGGAATAAATATGACAAATATATAGGACATATGAATAAGCATTTAAAATAATATTTAAGAATATAAAATGTGGTCTGAATACATGAAAAAAGTTACATATCATTATGGACATGAACAAATATGGAATACTTTTTTCTTTTATTTATATTTTGGAAGCTCACTCTATTTTATGAATTTGGGAAGATATTAATTCAAATTGTAAAAAGAAAATATAGATGATTCATTTATTCATGGTTTTATTTTACATTTGCTCAGTTTATATTAACTCATCATATTGGACCTCAGCATAGTAACCCATGCCCCCTCAGCACCCACTCCCCATTCCCTGCAAGGTGTGGTGCTTGACAGGAGAGGTGGGAGAAGTGAGATGGGGGCAAAGAAGGCTTTAAAAAAATGAACAATTCATGCTAAATAGGTTAATTTCACTATTCCAGGCTAGAAAAGGATGGACTTAGAATTTCTAGAGGATCAGGGAATGTTGTGGCTTGAGATAAAGCCATGTTTGCATGGCTGCTTTGGGATCCATAAGGAGCCTCTCATTTTACATGAGTGCTATAATGTATTATTCTGCAGTTGGGTGTAATGGAAAGAGTGCTGAATTGTTTTTAAGACAATTTGGTTACTGCAGTTAGCAGGCTGTGTGACTTTTAGGCATGTTCCTTCACCTCTCTGGACCTTAAAATCTACCTATAAAGTGGGGGGTAGGGGGGATTGGACTAACTAAATCTTCAAGATTGCTTCCTGTTCTATTATGTGTTACCCATTTAAAAACAAAAGGCCCCTCTTTCTTGAAGCCTGGTCCTTTCTTCCAGGTTAAATCTGTAGAAAGTAACCAGGTGCCACATTGAGGAAGTTAAACACGCTAAATGCTGAAAGCCAGTGTCACATTCACATCAACAGATCTGATCTCAAGTCAACAGATCAGTATCAAATTGTGGGTCTCCACTCTCCCTCAGGGGACTCCATGATGTTTCTCCTGGTCACTTTCCAGCCCCTCAGAGTGATGAGGTGTCGCAACCCACCTTGAGTTTGTCTGCTGGGGTTGTAAGGGGGGCATTTTCCTTTTATGAAATCAGATTCCCACACCATAGAGAATCATACACAATTACTTTGTATGATGGGATTTAGAAATTTCATGGCAACTCTTTGACTTCAGTTGCTCTGCTTTCTGTAATTAATCCAGGTATATTTCCTACACATTTCTCTTCTCCCCATGCCCAAAACTGACATGGGAAAAGATTTTTGTTATATCTTTGTTCTGTTCTTCTGCTTTGAAGGGAGAATAAAAGGGCAGGAGGTTTCTTCAGCTAACAGGAGTTGATAGGAGGTGGTGGTGGATCAATAAGAATTTAGGTGCTTTTTGGTTTTAATTTTTGGTCACTAAGGGCATGTGGTGCTTCTTCCTTCTGATCATATCAATCAGTTCATTCATTTCTCATATGAAAGCTGGGATAGACTACAAGCTTCCCAATTACTGTTTCTTCATCTTTAAGAAAATGTGGACTCAAGGAGAGACCCTGGGTTTTAGAGTCAGACAACCATGAATTCGAGGCTTCTTTCATCATTAACTCAGCAATAACTTGACTACTGTTGGACTTCTCAACTCACTTTGGCCTCTAATAAGCATGAACAGCAGCCAAAGTCCCCTGCATCCCCTTCCTCCCCACCCATACCCCTCCATCTTGTGGGAAACCGAATGCAGGTGGTTATGACATATGATTTACAGCATCACTTCTAGTAGTTGGCATCTGTGTTAATAGCCCATGGGACCATAAGGGGGATTTCTTATAACCAAAAAGGTGGTTTGATGTGGCAGAGTTTCTTTGGAATTAAAAATTAGGCTAATCCTGCCCTTTGGCCATGTTCTTTAAATTTCTCAGATATCACACTTGAAGATAAAAGTATTTATGCCAGGCACTTCACATAGAATTTATTTCTTCCAAAACCCTCCAGAGTTTGTACTGTTATTCTCATTTGGACTTATGATGGGTGAACTGAGGCTCAGGAAGCTAAAATAAGTTAAAGGCAAAATATAAATTTGAACTCAAACCTAGGTGACTGCAGGTTCTGTTCCAAAATGTACATTGCACTGCACTGAAGTTCACAGCTCTTTATCATCTCCAGCTAGACAAATTGTGAAGTTGGCAAATCTTGAAAACCCTTGATCTTCAATAGCTCTGTGCCCGTCAGGTGCAGGCAGTTCTCAGGATGTCCCCTAATAACCCTGGGGGTACCTACTGGAGTCCCTTAAAAAACACATCCTCCCACTCTTCACACTGGGTGGGTCTCATTTTTCCTCCTTAGAGTTAATTAAATCCACATTTCCTGATCTGTTTCTGCATAAAGATAAACAAGAAACAATCCCTGGGCCAGGAAATTCAAAGTTTAGTCAAGAGATAAGACAACCTTAAAATAAGTAGAAAACATAAAGAAGAATAATAAAACTTTGAGGAAGATGCAAATGGCTGAGGGAGATAATCTTAGTAAATGTTTATGATGCTTTTTAGGATGAGAAGCACTAGTAAGTACACAGTAATAAATACCATCATTGAGTCATGTACCAAGCACTTTATATTTGTTGATTCTAATTCTCAAAAAAGTCCTCCAAAAAAAATACTATTGTTTCCATTTTTGCAGATGAAAAATCAAATTACATTCCAGAGAAACTGATGACAGCCATGTAGCTAACAATGGGCAGAGCTGAAATTCAAGCGCATGTCTTTCTGGATCCCAAGGCAACCTGATGCCCATGATTTCATACCATTACCTATCACTCCATTTTAATCCCAGTTTGTAGAATTGGCTTCTTGGTGATCACTCAGCTGAGAAGTGGAAGGTTTGGATTCAAGCTTAGATGTCCTCTCTCTAAGCCTGCTGTTCTTTCCTGGGAAAGAACTATTTGAGGGTGACCTGCAAAGGCCTTGGTGAAAGTGTGCCTTTGAAAGGGTCTTAATAAAGAGCGTTTATGTGGAGAAAAGGAAAAGAACATTCCAAAGGAGAGAACTACATGAGCTGTGGTAGGGGCAGGAGGATTCAGGGTTTCTTTTGGGTAGAGAGATGATGGCATACGGAGTAGGTTAGAGCCAAACTGTGAATGGTTTTCAGTAATAGGGCATTTGTAATAGAAGTAGAGGAAACCCTTTGCACATTCACAGCAATAATGCAATGAGAGTTGCAGTGGTGTGGAGAAGGGTAGGAGTGGGAAGAGATTAAGGATTAGAGAGAAGAGAAACCTGTAAACCCAGGCCATTAGCTGGTAGTGGCCCTGTTAGTGGACAAGGTGGAGAAAAAAGGCGTTCAAATGTGCTCTTGGTCAAGGGTAAAACCACAGTATTGGAAAGCACAAGAATGCTATTTCAAGAAGCATTCTAAGGGCAGAATCTATAGGACTTAAATGGTTCTCTGAAATTGAAAGAAAATTTCAGGGTAACTGAGTTTTCTAGCCTAGGTAATGAAGATATGGTGCACAATCCCATGGTGAATGGATAAGTCAGAGAAGATCAGATCTGGATTTTTTTTTTTTTTTAACTTTTGAGGCTGCTGACTGACAGAGGGAAAGCTGGGTGATACATTGTCAAATTACAGTAAGAGTGAGTGTTAAGTTCATCAGTGATAACTGTCCCAGCCTCAGGATCCAGTGTCCTACCTCAGGAGAGTCAGTGATGTGGACAGTGGCATTGATACTCAGTAGCAGAGTACCGTCTGTATGTGGGCCTCCATTTAGGGTCATTGTGGATTCTGTTCCTGGCTGTGTAGCCTCAAGCCCATTTTGTGGCTTTCCTTGAAATAAAACAAGGCCCCAGATGAAAAAAAGAAAAAGAAAGAAAGAGAACAGAGAGAGTTTTGAGTCATTTACGAGTAGCAATAGTTGAAGCAGGCAGGGGTTCTCAAACTTTAGTGTGCTCAAGAGTCACCTGGGAGCCTTGGTACAGTTACCTGATACACAGTACATATTTAATGGTACATATTTAATATCTTCCCTAGGAGATAATGTTTGCAGAGTCTTAAGGTGTTGATCTAAAGAAATGAGCAGTATAGTAATTTCAGGAAATATGGATGACATCTTAGTTGCTCTTTCTTGATTATTTTAAATACACAGCCACTTACTATCTTTTAAATCATACCAGATAGACCTTTGTTTAATCTGTTTACTGTAATACTGATCCTAACCCTAAGTTATGTGGGCTGAGGTCTACACAGTCTCCATTGTCCAGGGGTTAAGAATGTGGACCTTGGATTTGTGAAGCTTGGGTTTGCACTTTGCTACTTGCAAAATATGATCTTGGGCAATTTATCCAAATGTTGCAACCTGGTCTTCTCCTTTGTAAAAACAGGATAACAGATGTATATACCTCATAGGGCTGATGTGATGATATAATAAGACAGCAATGGTCACCTACATGTACAAGAACATTTTAGTAACTGTCGGTTGTAAGTTTTATTATTGGTTAGTCATTAGGGGAAAAGAACTCATACAAAAAGCTGCAGGAAGAGGTCCTGGTGAGTCAGAAGGTCATGACTGGTTCCTTGAGTCAGGACAGGAGCAAAATGCCAGTGCTACAGCAGAAGCTCATAGTGATACTCTGTTTGAAACCCAACAATGTTGCCATGGGTTGACAAGCAGAGGCCCCTTTCAAACATTCTGGCTACTTGGTCAAGTTTCTGATTTGGGAAATTACAATAATCTGTGAGAGAATTCCCCTTACATTCCAGCTGGCCAGGGAAATGAACATTGTCATCACATCCTATTTTTACTGTTGGCCAAGAATGATCTTTGTATAGGGAATACACTGCTCCTCCTGGTGGCTAGAAACCTCCCAAGAAACCATATGGTCTGTGAAACATGCTATCACAGGCTGAAAAGCTTAATAACAACCAGGCTTCTTTCTGATCTATAACTCAGATAACTGCTTGGGCAGATGTGTTTCTCCTTGCTTGACTGACCAAACAGTTATTTTGGTGATTTGGTCAATTTTTTTTTCATCTTTTTGGCTCAACCCATACCTTCCATCTTAATCATCATCCCAACATTATAAGACCTGACATTTAGTGAGACCATTCCTGTATTGTATATAAATATATATATAAATATAATCTCACTTAATCTCTACAGCATCATTTATGAGGAAGCTACTATTTTCTTTTTTTTTTTAATTTTTTATTTCTTTTCAGCGTCACAGTATTTATTGTTTTTGCACCACACCCAGTGCTCCATGCAATCCGTGCCCTCCCTAATACCCACCACCTGGTTCCCCCAACCTCCCACCCCCCCACCCCTTCAAAACCCTCAGGTTGCTTTTCAGAGTCCATAGTCTCTCATGGTTCACCTCCCCTTCCAATTTCCCTCAACTCCCTTCTCCTCTCCATCTCCCCAAGTCCTCCATGTTATTTGTTATGCTCCACAAATAAGTGAAACCATATGATAATTGACTCTCTTTTCATTTCCATTTTGTAGCTGGGGAAATTGACACTGGAAAAAGTAGGCACATCACTGCTGTTGTATTTATTTGTAGGTGACCTCGAGGCTTAAAATTCTTGAAGCCTTTTTTTTTAATACTTTTTTTTAAGATTTTATTTATTTATTTTGACAGATAGAGATCACAAGTAGGCAGAGAGAGAGGAGGAAGGAAGCAGGCTCCCTGCTGAGCAGAGAGCCCGATGTGGGGCTCGATCCCAGGACCCTGGGAATATGACCTGAGCCGAAGGCAGAGGCTTTAACCCACTGAGCCACCCAGGTGCCCCAAAATTCTTGAAGCCTTAAGCGATCCATTCATCCAAAATTGAAAAGAGAAGACAAAAATATGTGAAATAATTAAACAGAGTACAAAGAATATAAATAGCAGGACCATCATGGGAGGCTGGTGATCTTCATGGAAGGGAAATGTAAACTGGGAGTTGACAGGATAGGATTCCAGTGGGTGAAGAAGAGGAAAGAAGAGAATGATACCTGAGGTAGGATGAGAAAGGAAGGGCAGGCATAAGAGAGAAAGGGCTGGGGGTGAGAAGACAGAATAAGCAAAGGCCTTCACATTGTATTAAGGTGAATATGGCATAGCAAGTGTTGCTTCAAGAACAAATGATATGTCACTACATTATTAAATTGTATTCATCTTTGCTGAAGATGAATCTTCTTTTACTGAATCATCTTTTACTGAAGAAGCAAAAACAAATTGGCTAATCAAAACTACTGCTTATTTTTTATGTTCTCCATTCTGAGGAGAGAGTACACAATTGATAACAATGAGAAAATATCTATACGTTTCCCTTTTAGTTAGAGAGATTGATAAAAGAAAAGACTAAAGTTTTCAAAGGATATTAAAACTTTCTATGTTGCTAAAGGACAAAATGATTCATTTAGTGACACGTTTTTGAGTTTTTGATTAGTAAAAGGAAAGTCTGAGTTGAGTGGGGAGTGGGAGTCTGAGGAAGGGGGCTAATGGGGAGCCAAGTGGGGAGGTGGGTTAATGAGACAGGGAGAGAGTGGAGAAGTAGGAGAGAGGAATTCTGCAAAGAAGGATAGCCTGATAGCAAAATAAGATGGTGGGAAGAGATAGAGGAAGCATGTAGATTGGTGTCTGATCATTTCTACTGCCAGTCCCTCTCACACTGAACCTACAATATTTTGTAACACACCTAATAACTTGGACATTGGTGTTGGGGTGCGGGATTCACACAAAAAGGATGAGTTCTATATTCAGATGTGTGTAATAGAGAGGGTGAAAACAGTGTAGAAACTGAGACCCAAGGGAGATTATGAGCTTAGGGAGTGCTGGGGTCAGAGCCATCAGTGGCCAAGAGAGTTCCTGTGTCCTGGGAGACAAGGACATCTGAGAGGCTACTAGACCTCCCACAGACTAGGGACAAAGGTATTAAATCTCAAGCATAGGGAGACCTCAGCTGGCACTTGGCCTTTCACAGATATCACTGTGGAAATATCCTATAATGTTAGATTATTATTCACACAAAGTAACTGCTGTTTTGGTTTTGCTGTTTTTGCTTTTACCTGCTGTCTCTAAAGTCAGTTAGAAACAGATACTCCTAGGGAGTAACTGGTACTTTCATTATTTATGGCTTGGTTTCATGATACATATGGTCTCTTTCCCTTTCTCTTTTTACTGATCTCAACAGTATTTGAAAATTGGTATGTGATGCAGCTATTTACACAGTGGTCAATTTTGTAATTTCCCCTTCAACAGAGACAGGCTCCCCTATGAGCCAAAGAAAAATTCCCTCCCTCTCTTCTTTTCCTCTGCTCCTCAAGTCTCTTCCTAATCGTCCCCATACTTCTTGTCCTCACCCCTCTGATAAGCAGAGTCATGGGCATAATCTCACCCTCACCCATCCCTGCCCTCCCAGGCCAGCTCTGTGGTTGAGCTTCTCACACACCTCTGCTGACAATTGATGTGACAGCTCCAATCTTTCCACAAAGTTCTAAACCACTGAACAGCTCCCCCAAACCCTTTCCCTACCTCTCACACCCAAACCTGAATTATTCTGAGAACTGTTGATTCAGATTTCAAATGAGGATACATGAGTAGCAAAGAACAGAGCTAAAGGTAATCAAGGCTGAATTATCTAAACTCAAATCAAAACACAATTGAAGTAGGTTGTTATTATTCCCACTTTACAAATTAGGAAACTAAATCTGCTTATACTTTGAAGAGGAAAGGCAAAAGGAGGAGAAAGCTTTAAGTGTCCTACCAAAGCTCTACAGATGGAGAGACTGTGGTATGCCCCTCACTCTGCCTCAGCAGCCCCGGGATGACCTGTTAAGCAGATAAAAGTCCTCGCCTTGTGAAGAACACTTTGATTTCTTTAGAATTCAGCTTCAAAAGAAATTCTCCTAAGAAGAAATTTTCTTCTTTTTAGGGGACTCCCAGTAGAGTTCACACATCCTGGCTACTTTGGAAAATGCTCAGGGTATGGGCCAAATGAACTAAAACTAGCCAGGCGGCAATCTGGGGCTGCAGGTGCATACAGGGGACTAGGAGACACAGGAACACTAAGACCTGCTACATGGAGACACCAAAAAATTCTTGTGAAACTATCAATGGACTCTTGCTGTTCATCTAGAGAAAAGGAAGATGTGGTCAGTGGAGGGGCTGGTTCTCAGTTGGCCTTTTTGTTTATATTATCTACCTTCCTTAATTTCATTGCTACCTGATAACAAACAAAACACAAAGCCACTTTGCACTCTTCTAGCAAGCCTATACTTTAAACTGATCATAGGAATTTTAGGCCCAGAGAGAGAATATATGTAGTACAGGGAAGAAACACCCAATCTGGTGTTAGAAGACATTGTTTGAATGCTCTATTTGTGTAGCCTTTGACAAGATACACCACTCTTTGATTGCATATTTAGATCTATAAAACAGGAACTATCTATCTCAGACTGTTAGGATTACCCTGGGTCATGAAAAGAATATGGGTGCTGCAAAACTGTGCTAAATAATTTAATGTGTCAAGGATTTAAGCAACAAAACTCAGACCTCGGGGCCTATCTGAAGTATGACTGGGAAGTCTGTCTTTAGCTTCCTTTTTCTGAAAAATTGCTCCCACTTTGTGGTTTTTTCTATGCAATTCAGAGAACAAGTGTCTGGATATCTTGCCTACTGCACTGGCTATCAAGAAAAATATCAGAAGAAATTATTGCCATGTTCTTTCAGAGTGGAAGAATCTTGCTTCTCAAGGTGGAGAGCCTTTCTGGGCTGGTGTATAGTTACTGCATAATCAAGGTATGTTTCCCAGAGCATCATTTTTATTCCATGTTAAACCATTTTAAACACTGTCTTTATATTTTAAATACTTGGACATGCCAGGAAGTAAAATTAAGAGCTCATTAGACTTTTTAAAGATTTTTTTAAAAAGAACCAGAGAAGATATTTGCAAATGGTGCTGCAAAGAGCTGATATCCAGATCTATATAAAAAAAAAACAACTCCTCAAATTCAACACCCAAAAATCAGATAATCATGTCAAAAAATGGACAGAAGACATGAACAGACACTTCTCCAAATAAGACACACAAATGGCTATCAGACACATGAAAAAAATGTTCTTCGTCATTACCCATCATGGAAATTCAAATCAAAACTGCATTGAG
Organism: Martes martes; assembly: GCF_963455335.1. NCBI lineage: Eukaryota > Metazoa > Chordata > Mammalia > Carnivora > Mustelidae > Martes > Martes martes. The sequence goes on along the minus strand of NC_137893.1, from coordinate 122,756,423 downwards.
ATACCACCTTATACCAATTAGAATGGCCAAAATTAACAAGACAGTAAACAACAAGTGTTGGAGAGGATGTGGAGAAAGGGGAACACTCTTACACTGTTGGTAAGAATGCAAGTTGGTGCAGCCATTTTTGAAAAGAGTGTGGCGACTCCTTAAGAAATTAAAAATAGAGCTACCAGGGCACCTGGGTGGCTCAGTGGGTTAAGCCTCTGTCTTCAGCTCAGGTCATGATCTCAGGGTCCTGGGATTGAGGCCCACATTAGGGTCTCTGCTCAGTGGGGAGCCTGCTTCTCTGGCTCTCTCTGCCTGCCTCTCTTCCTACTTGTGATCTCTCTCTGTCAAATAAATAAATAAAATCTTAGGGAAAAAAAAGAAATTCTAAGTTCTAAAATACAAAACAAAACAAAACACCAGAGCTACAGCTACAGTATGATCCTGCAATTGCACTACTACCCAAAGATACAGATGTAGTGAAAAGAAGGGCCATCTGTACCCCAATGTTCATAGCAGCAATGGCCACAATCGCCAAACTGTGGAAAGAGCCAAGGTGTCCTTTGATAGATGGATGGATAAAGAAGATATGGTCCATATATACAATGGAATATTACTCAGCCATCAGAAAGGATGAATACCCAACTTTTGTGTCAACATAGATGGGATTGGAGGAGATTATGCTGAGTAAAATAAGTCAAGCAGAGAAAGTCAACTATCATATGGTTACATTTGTGGAGTGTAAGGAATAACATGGAGGACATTAGGAGAAGGCAAGGAAAGGTGAATTGGGGTAAATTGGAGGGGGAGATGAACCATGAGAGACTGTGGACTCTGAGAAACAAACTGAGGGTTTTGGTGGGGATGGGGTGAGTCTGGTAGTGGGTATTAAGGAGGGCACTTATTGTATGGAGCACTGGGTGTGGAACATTGAAAAAAATAAAATAAAAATAAAATAAGTAAATCTTTAAAAAAAAAAAAAAGAAAAACAAATAAAAAGAACCTTAAAGAAATGTTCTCATTTAAGACAGGCATTTCAAATTATTTTCCCAAGCTCTGAAGAGTTTAATTTCTGGTACAACTTTTTCAGTTTATTTGATCATAGAGAAAATGAAAAAACTTGTCCATCTCCTTGCTATCTCCTCCTACAAGGAAGAGCTCCATGAGCAAAAATTTCTTTGTTATTCTATGATACAACCCACTGTCTAGAATAGTGTCTGATCAAAACAGCTGTCACTCAGTAAGCATTTATTGAACAACTAACTTAATTTTAAGGGGCAGAGGACTAAGAAACCCCCTAGTTTCCTAGGGGATATCCACATTAACTTAAAGAATGGGTTATGACATTTCCAGGAACAGGTGAAGCTGAGATCAGAAGCTGAAGATCAGATCCAATTCTGATCCTATAAAATAAGAGTCTTTTTCTGTAATAAAACTGACCCTTAAAGATTAAAAGCCCTTATTTCCTTAAAACCCTTATTAGATAGAGGTGTCTGGGTGGCTCAGTGGGTTAAGCTGCTGCCTTCGGCTCAGGTCATGATCCCAGGGTCCTGGGATCGAGCCCCGCATTGGGCTCTCTGCTCAGCAGGGAGCCTGCTTCCCCCCTCTCTCTGTCTGCTTCTCTGCCTACTATGTGATCTCTGTCTGTCAATTAAATAAATAAAATATTTTTTAAAAACCCTTATTAGAGCATAAAATACACTAAAATATTCAGATTATTTCTCACATGGAGATTAGAAGTGAGTTTCACCACCTGCAATTTTTTTTTATAATGAGCTTATATCACTTACAAGATAAGAATTATTAACTTTATATGTGTCAACAAAACAGAGTGTTACACAAATCGTGTGTTTGCACCTTTCTTTAATGCCCAAACAAAGCATTTATTGCCATCTCCCAGGAACATGTATGCTAGCACTCTGCTGTATGTAGTGCTGACCTCATTCTTATTCCCAGAGGGGAAAGTGGCTCATACAAGTTTCATGGCTGACCCAGCCACCTGGGTGGTCCCTCCAAGATTTGGTTAGAAAGAAAACCTATTGGCTGACACATAGCCAAACCATGAAAGCCTTAACACAGCTTTCCTCACTCTTCAGATCACCTATTCCACATCTGTGCTACACTTTCTTTCGTGAGCTCTGTTCTTGTCTCTGCTGAAAGCATTTCCTTCATGGCTGACATTTCTCTTTACCAGAACTTTGTAGAGTGAAATGAAAAGGGGTTTGTTTTGTTTTGTTTCATTTCATTTTGTTTTGTTTTGTTTTGTTTTAGGATGCTAACGATCTTTGTTACAGTAACACCATCCTAGAGTGCTTGGGCTGGGGAAAGTGAAGCTTCAGGAATTGTTCACTGCTCTGCAAAAGTACTTCAGAGGAATTTGAGAGTGGATGCTATAAAAGGTCTGAAGAAAAAGAAGGAAGACAGAGAAGGTGCAGAGCTACAAAGCAAAAGAAGTCTGGAGCAAAAAGCAGGTAGGTCAATGAGGAATTTCTGGACTGAGGTTGATGAAAGACTTTTTAAAAATAGAGCTATCAAAAAAGGGAGTCTGTCTACTATTTTATTTGTAGGTCTGTATTTCCAACCCTCTCTAAAGACTTATACATATATAAAAGCCCTATGTAGGATATTTTATAAGACACTGGGGAAAAAGAACTGTCAAGGCAGAGTATGCCCTAACAGGAGAGTTTGGCTATGGCAGGTGAAGGGCAAAGAGGAGTCTTAGCAAAGCAGATGTGTAAAGCCGATGTGACTTCTGAACACAAAGTATCCCAAACAGTTCCTGGATGGGAAAAATGCTACTTTTCCCATGTTGAGGGGTTGAGCCATATTTTATTTAAAATTTAGAGAACAGTGTGACTGTAGCTGATACTTCAGTTCCACTTCTAGGTATATTCCTCAGAATAAGAAGAGTTTAAATTCCGTGGAAATTATGGAACTTCCCTTTTACATTTAAACAAGATTCCTCTGCTTCCATATCCTGCAATCCTCAAGAGGAGCTCATAAATTTAAGCATATTTGTCTTTCACTTTGTGCATAAAGGACCTAGTTGAGTCAAAAGTATTTATTACCCATTTGCCTAGGGCTCAGACCTATAGAAAAATAATATTACATCCTTAATAATCTTATAACCTAATTGAAAATATGGAATAAAACAAATGAAGACTTGGTGATATCTGTTTTAGTGTCAAGTCCAAATTTGTATGGTAACGGCAGAGGATAGGGGACAGAAGGAGGAAATTCTATGCAAGACAGGATTTAAAGAAAGGAAAGAAGAGGTTACTGCCTATGTTCTCCTCTAGGATTTTGATGGATTCCTGTCTCATGTTGAGGTCTTTCATCCATTTTGAGTTTATCTTTGTGTATGGTGTAAGAGAATGGTTGAGTTTCATTCTTCTATATATAGCTGTCCAATTTTCCCAGAACCATTTATTGAAGAGACTGTCCTTTTTCCACTGGATATTTTTTCCTTCTTTGTTGAAGATTATTTGATCATAGAATTGAGGGTTATATCTGGGCTCTCTACTCTGTTCCTTTGGTCTATGTGTCCATTTTTGTGTCAGTACCATGCTGTCTTGGTGATCACAGCTTTGTAATAAAGCTAAATCAGGCAACGGGATGCCCCCAGCTTTGTTTTTCTTTTTCAACATTTCCTTAGCGATTCATGGTCTTTTCAGGTTCCATATAAGTTTTAGTATTGTTCATTCTAGAACTTTGAAAAATATTGGTGGAATTTTGGTAACCCAATCAGAGGGATGAGATCTGTAGACAAGCAACAAAACTTCCATGGAGGCAGCGGCAGGACATTACCAAGAAGGCCCAGAAAAGCTTTTGATCTTGATGAAGTCACAAAAGATCATTTTCACATTAATTTCCTTTGCCTTTGAGACCTGTCTTGAAAGAAGTGGTGTGGCTGATATCAAAGAGGTTACATCCTCTGTTCTCCTCTAGGATTTTGATAGATTCCTTCCTCATGTTGAGTTCTTTTATCCATTTCAAGTTTATCTTTGTGTATGGTGTACAAGAGTGGTCAATCTTCATTAAGATCAAAACCTTCTGCACAGCAAAGGAAAGAGTCAACAAAACAAAGAGGGAACCTATGGAATGGGAGGAGATATTCACAAATGACAATACAGACAAAGGGCTGATAGCCAAGATCTATAAAGAACTCCTCAAACTCAACATCCAAAAACAGATAATCATGCTAAAAAAATTGGCAGAAGATTTGAATAGACACTTCTCCAAAGAAGACATACAAATGGCTAACCAACACATGGAAAAATGTTCATCATCATTAGCCATCAGGGAGATTCAAATCAAAACCACCTTGAGATAACACCTTACACCAGTTAGAATGGCCAAAATTAACAAGACAGTAAACAATAAGTGTTGGAGAGGATGAGGAGGAAGAGGAACCCTCTTACACTGTTGGAAGGAATGCAAGTTGGTGGAGCCACTTTGGAAACAGTGTGGAGATTCCTTAAAAAATTAAAAATAGAGCTATCCTATGACCCTACAATTGCACTACTGGGTATTTACTCCAAAGATACAGATGTGAAAAAGAAGGGCCATCTGTACCCCAGTGTTCATAGCAGCAATGACAACAGTTGGCAAACTGTGGAAAGAACCAAGATGCCCTTCAGCAGATGAATGGGTAAAGAAGATATGGTCCATATATACAATGGAATACTATGTGCCATCAGAAAGGATGAATACCCAACTTTTGTATCAGCATGAATGAGATTGGAAGAGATTATGCTGAGTGAAATAAGTCAAAGAGAGAGAGTCAATTATCATATGGTTTCACTTCCTTATGGAGCATAAGGAATAATATGGAGGACATTGGGAGAAGGAGAAGAGAAGGGAGTTGGGGGAAATTGGAGGGACAGATGAACAAAAAGAGACTGTGGACTATGAGAAACAAACTGAGGGCTTTGGAGGGGAGGGTGTTGGGGGTTGGGTGAGCCTGGTGGTGGGTGTTAAGGAAGGCCGGTATTGCATGGAGCACTGGGTGTGATGCAAAAACAATGAATCTTGGAACACTGAAAAAATAAAATAAAGTTAAAAAAAAAAAAAGAAGACGACCCAGGAAATGGAACAGATGCTACTCATTTCAAATATTTAAATAGTGTATGAATAAACTCTGCAACAGAAACAATCTATTTATACATTATTTAAATATTTGAAATAAACTTTTATTTATTTAATTAATGTGGAATGATGGAAATATACTTACTTATTGGGTGAAATTTTGGCTTGTCCATTCAGAGCAGTGTTACTGCTGGTTTTTTTTTTTTTCACTCTGAACAAAGCCTTTGAGATCCATCCAAGTAGTTGCCTCTATCAATAGTTTGCTCCTTTTCATTTTTAAGTAGTATTCCCTGGTGTGGGTATGCCACAGTTTGTCAGTTCAACCATTAAAGGACATCTGGGTTGTTTCTAAGTTTTGGGAATCACCTTTTAAATAAACCCACCAAATGATTCTGGTGAAAAATGTCCTCAGATCATTGTTGGAAAACCAATCCTGACTTTTTCCCGAAAGTGGATATTAGCAATCTTAAATTTTCGCTCATCTGATAAGTGGAAATGCTGTCTTATTATCAGGTTTGCATATCTCTGATCTTCAAGGGATTGAAAATCTTTTAAAATCCATATTAGCCATTTACAATTCTTCTGTGAATTGTCTACTTGTATCCTTTGTCATTTTTTTTCTTCCCATGTATAAATTTATTTATTTATTACATTTATTTTTAAAATTTTTTTTTGTTTGTTTATTTTCAGTGTTCCAGAATTCATTTTTTATGCATCACATCCAGTGGTCCATGCAATATGTGCCCTCCATAATACTTACCACCAGGCTCACCCAACTGCCCCCCACCCTCCCCTCCAAAACCCTCAGTTTGTTTCTCATAGTCCACAGTCTGTCATGGTTCATCTGTCCCTCCAATTTCCCCCAATTCCCTTCTCTTCTCCATCTCCCCATGTCCTCCATGTTATTCCTTATGTTCCACAAATAAGTGAAACCATCTGATAATTAACTCCTTCCGCTTGACTTATTTCACTCAGCATAATCTCTTCCAGTCCTGACCATGTTAATACAAAAGTTGGGTATTCATCCTTTCTGATAGAGGCATAATACTCCACTAGAAAACTGAGTAATGTTTGAAGTGTATTGTACTTTGAGGAGCCATAAGAATGTAAAGTTGGTTGCTTGAATAGTAAATTGTCTCAGACTATTCTGCCTTTTCAGTTCTTGAGCCTAATATTCTAAAATAATTTTGTGTAGTTTTTCACCTGCTTCCCCCCACTCTAAATTCAGTTTCCATTTCTGGAAGCATTCTTTCTGTTTTAAATATCTTCTGGTAACTAGTTTTTAGCTAGTAAGCAGGACTGTCACATTTGTTAGAGTTGGGCATAAAGGATAAATAGATTTGAATGAAGGTGAAAGTCACTTATGTATGATGCATAAATTTGGTGCATCTGTTTTTCTCTCTAGAGATCTTTTGTTCTTTACTCCTAAATTTTCTACTGGATTTCAGATAGTTGGAAAGGGTGCCTAAATCTCTGAAGGTTTGTTTGTTTGTTGTTTGTTTTTGTTTGTTTGTTTGTTTTGCAAATATCTTCTCCCATTCCGTAGGTTGCCTCTTTGTTTTGTTGACTGTTTCCTTTGCTGTTCAAAAGCTTTTGATCTTGATGAAGTTCCAAAAATTCATTTTCGCTTTGTTTCCTTTGCCTTTGGAGACATATCTTGAAAGGGGTCTTGGTAGGTGGCTTCATTTTATTGACAATTTCCAACACTTACTTGCCATGGTTTTCTGTGTGATATTATTACATTTTGCATTTTTAAAACTTTCCTTCTTACAGAGAGATTAACTTTAGGAGTTGCTGGATATCTCTCTATGTGAAAGCAGAGAAAGACACCCCCCTGCTTCTCCCTTAGACTAAGAGGGGTTGGAGTTCAATTTCTAAGTATATTGTGCCTTGTGTTCTTCTCTAATCACATCATTTTTTCTCTTCAAAAAATTGTAAATTCTCTTTAAGCAATTTTCTAACACTGTCTAAACAGAAGCTTGATTTAGGGTGTGTGAGTGAAACCCGAGTTCATCCCTTCAATAAAGCACCCAAATTAAACTACAGAACCAACAAAATCAGTGCTGTCTCATCTCACCTCATCCCATCCATCCATCCATCCATCCATCCATCCATGTGACACAGCTTTTATTTCATACCTGTCAGATGCCAGGCACTCTGCTTGATTCTTGGAATGAAAAGGAAAACAGATGTGATCCAGTCTCTGTTCTCATGGAGTGAATCTCCAATATTCAAGTGAAAAAACTGAGGTAGATAATATAATCTGCTCTATATATCAAGAGATGCCTGACGACCTCACAGAGGAGTAGAATTGGCATGACTCAAAGCCAATGATTCATGGTTATGAGATGCTAAATATATTCCAGGCCCCCCTGGACCTGGGTTGAAGCACTCTCTCCCCGACAGGCCTCCTTTAGAAAGTCATATGACCATTTACAGTGTCAACCAACCTATACCCAGCACATGATTTTTCTATGTGGTAATAAACTTAAAGGGTGGAATTTAAAGTATCTTCATTTATTATAATTTATATGGTTTGGGTTTTTCTTAAATAGTGACACACACAGAGACATTAGGGAGTATATGTAGTTCTGGAAAACACAAGCAGTGAGACAAAAGGTAAAAAAGACCAAACACTCTCCATGTCAGAGAGATTCCATTCTCCACAGCTATAGCAGGTGACTCATTAAGTACAGTTCTCTTTTCAGGTATTTCATTTCAGGATCCTTTTGAGGTGCATGACTTTCCAGAAAAATTTTCAGGTTTGTCATTGCAGAAAGGTCAGCGTTCCACATTCCAAGGCCACTGCTAGGAAACAGATGACCTGGGGATCAAGTGTGTTTCTAGATTCCCAATCAAGGAGCCCAAGTTCTTGATGAATCCCCTTATATCTCTTCTCTACTTCTAGACTCAGATGATGGCCTTAAGTGAAGAGGGAGGAGGATACTTTTAGTGAAATGGAAAAATGTTAATTATGTGATGTTTAGTGACCAAAAGCTGGCTACAAACAGAGTATATACCACCTGATACAACTGTATATGAATGGAGTACTGCAAAAACACCTACCAAAATGTTAAGAGTTGTTATATTTTATTCCTGAAGTTTTATAGTTTATGTTGTTTTTAAATTTTTTTTTATTTTTTTTTAATTTTTTTTATTATTATTTATTTGACAGAGATCACAAGTAGGCAGAGAGGCAGACAGAGAGAGAGGGAAGCAGGCTCCCCGCTGAGCAGAGAGCCCGATGTGGGACTCGATCCCAGGACCCTGAGATCATGACCTGAGCCGAAGGCAGCGGCTTAACCCACTGAGCCACCCAGGCGCCCTATGTTGTTTTTTTTAAAGATTTTATTTATTTATTTGACAGACAGAGATCACAAGTAGGCAGAGAGTCAGGCAGAGAGAGAGGAAGGGAAGCAGGCTCCCTGCTGAGGAGAGAGCCCGATGTGGGACTTGATCCAGGGCCCTGGGATCATGACCTGAACTGAAGGCGGAAGCTTTAACCCACTGAGCCACCCAGGCACCCCTATAGTTTATGTTTATGTTTCATTGTAGACTTACAATCCATTTTGAGTTATCTTTGGCATCAGGTATGAGGTGTGGGTTGACGCTAATCTTTTGGCATATGGATGTACAGTTGTCACAACAATGTTTGTTGAAAAGACTCTCCTTTCTCAAACTGTGTATGTACATTTGTTGATAATTGACTGACCATATTTGTATAGGTCTATTTCTGGACTCTAATTCATTGATCTTTTTGTCTATCTTCAGGTCAATAACACACTATTTTAATTAGTGTAGCTATATAATAATTCTCGAAATCAAGTAGTGAGTACTCCATCTTTATTCTTCTCATCTCCTTATTTTATTTGTACTAAAATATTTCAGATATTAAGTATTTAAGGCATTATGATGTTTCTCTCCTTATATTTCATTACACAATGACATCACAAGCCACCATTATAATCCTTAAAGACATTAATAATAATTCCAAATTGTCCTCCAATTCTTGGTACCTTTTCATATTTCTAGAAAAATTATCTTTTAATACTTCATTTTTTAAAAGTTTTTGAGGAATTTTCTTACTGTTTTCCACAGTGGCTATACCGGCTTGCATTCCCGCAAACAGTGCATGTGGGTTCCTTTTTTTCCACATCCTCATCAATACTTATTATTTCTTGTGGTTTTTTTTTTTTTTTTCAACCATTCTGACAAGTGAGAGGTGAAATCTCATTATGGGTTTGATTTATATTTCCTTGATGATGAGTGAAATTGAGCATCTTTTCATGTGCCTGTTGGCCATCTGAATGTCTTCTTTAGAAAAATGTCTATTTAGTTCCTCTACTATTTTTTAATTAGATACGTTGGGGTGTTTTTTGGGGGGGGGTGCTGAGTTCTATAACTTCTTTATATACTTTGGACATTAACCCCTTATTGGATATATCTTTTGCAAATATCTTTTCCTGTGTAATAGGTTGCCTTTATGTTTTGTTGATATTTTCTTTACTGTGCAAAACCTTTTTATTTTTATGTAGTCTTACTACTTTATTTATTATTTATTTATTTTTTAAATTTTAATTTTTTAAATTACTTTTCAGTGTACTAGAATTCATTATTTATGCACCACATCCAGTGCTCCATGCAATACGTGCCCTCCACAATACCCACAACCAGGCTGTCCTGACTTCCCACCCCTCGCCCCTTCAAATCCCTCAGATTGTTTTTCAGAGTCCATAGTCTCTCATGGTTCATCTCCCCCTCCAATTTCCTTCAACTCCCTTCTCCTTTCCATCTCCCCATGTCCTCTGTGTTATTTCTCATGTTCCATGAATAAGTGAAACCATATGATAATTGACTCTCTCTGCTTGACTTATTTCACTCGGCATAATCTCTTCCAGTCCTGTCCATGTTGATACAAAAGTCGGGTATTCATCCTTTCTGATGGAGGCATAATGCTCCATAGTGTATATGGACCACATCTTCCTTATCCATTCATCCGTTCAAGGGCATCTTGGTTCTTTCCACAGTTTGGAGACCATGGCCATTGCTGCTATGAATATTGGGGTACAGATGGCCCTTCTTTTCACTCCATCTGTATCTTTGGGGTAAATACCCAGTAGTGCAATTTCGGGGTCATAGGGAAGTTCTATTTCTAATTTCTTGAGGAATCTCCACACTGTTCTCCAAATTGGCTGCACCAACTTGCATTCCCACCAACAGTGTAAGAGGGTTCCTCTTTCTCCACATCCTCTCCAACACATGTTGTTTCCCATCTTGCTAATTTTGGTCATTCTAACTGGTGTAAGGTGGTAACTCAATGTGGTTTTAATTTGAATCTCCTTGATGGCTAGTGATGATGAACATTTTTTCATGTGTCTGATAACCATTTGTATGTCTTCATTGGAAAAGTGTCTGTTCATGTATTCTGCCCATTTTTTGACATGATTATCTGCTTTGTATGTGTTGAGTTTGGGAAGTTTTTTATAGATCTTGGATATCAGCCTTTTGTCTGTACTGTCATTTGTGAATATCTTCTCCCATTTCGTGGGTTGCCTCTTTGATTTGTTGACTGTTTCCTTTGCTCTGCAGAAGCTTTTGATCTTGATGAAGTCCCAAAAGTTCATTTTTGCTTTTGTTTCCTTTGCCCTTGGAGACATATCTTGAAAGAAGTTGCTGTGGCTGATATCAAAGAGGTTACTGCCTATGTTCTCCTCTAGGATTCTGATGGATTCCTGTCTCACGTTGAGGTCTTTTATCCATTTCCAGTTCATTTTTGTATATAGTGTAAGAGAATGGTTGGATTTCATTCTTCTACAAATAGCTGTCTAATTTTCCCAGCACCATTTATTAAAGAGACTATCTTTTTTCCACTGGATATTTTTTCCTGCTTTGTCGAAGATTATTTGACCATAGAGTTGAGGATGCATATCTGGGCTTTCTACTCTGTTCCTACTATGTGTCTGTTTTTATGCCAGTACCATGCTGTCTTGGTGATCACAGCTTTGTAGTAAAGCTTAAAATCAGGCAACATGATGCCCCCAGTTTTATTTTTCTTTTTCAACATTTCCTTAGCAATTTGGGGTCTTTTCTGGTTCCAAACAAATTTTAGGATTGTTTGTTCCAGCAAACAATGCCGGTGGAATTTTGATCAGAATGGCATTGAAAGTATAGATTGCTCTAGCAGTATAGACATTTTAACAATGTTTATTCCATGAGCATGGAATGGTCTTCCATCTTTTTGTGTCTTCTTCAATTTCTTTCATGAGTGTTCTGTAGTTCCTTCAGTACAGATCCTTTACCTCTTTGGTTATGTTTATTCCCAGGTATCTTATGGTTCTTGGTGCTCTACTAAATGGAATTGATTCTCTAGTTTCCTTTTCTGTATTTTTATTGTTAGTGTATGAGAAAACAACTGATTTCTGTACATTGATTTTGTATCCTGCCACATTACTGAATTGCTATATGAGTTCTAGTAATTTGGGGGTGGAGTCTTTGGTTTTCCATATAAAATATCACGTCATCTGCGAAGAGAGAGAGTTTGACTTCTTCATTGTCAATTTGAATACCTTTTATTTCTCTTTGTTGTCTGATTGCTGTTGCTAGGACTCCTGATACCATGTTGAAAAAGAGTGGTGAGAGTGGGCATCCTTGTCGTGTTCCTGATCTCAACGGGAAGGCTGTGAGCTTTTTCCCATTGAGGATGGTACTTGCTGTGGGTTTTCATAGATAGATTTTGTGAAGTTTAGGAATGTTCCCTCTATCCCTATACTTTGAAGCATTTTAATCAGGAATGGATGTTGGATTTTGTCAAATGCTTTTTCTGCATCAATTGAGAGGACCATGTGGTTCTTCTCTCTTCTCTTATTGATTTGTTCTATCACATTGATTGATTTGGGAATGTTGAACCATCCTTGCAACCCAGGGATGAAGCCCACCTGGTCAAGGTGGATAATCTTTTTAATGTGCTGTTGGATCCTATTTGCTAGGATCTTGTTGAGAATCTTAGCATCCATATTCATCAGGGATATTGGTCTGAAATTCTCCTTTTAGGTGGGGTCTTTGCCTGGTTTGGGGATCAGGGTAATGATGGCTTCATAAAAAGAGTCTGGAAGTTTTCCTTCTGTTTCAATTTTTTGGAACAGCTTCAGGAGAATAAGTGTTATTTCTTCTTTGAAGGTTTGGTAGAATTCCCCAGGGAATCCGCCAGGTCCCAGGCTCTTGTGTTTTGGGAGGTTTTTGATCACTGCTTCAATCTCGTTACTAGATATTGATCTATTCAGGTTGTCAGTTTCTTCCTGGTTCAATTTTGGACGTTTATAGTTTTCCAGGAATGCATCCATTTCATCTAGGTTGCTTAACTTCTTGGCATATAAGTGTTGATAATAATTTCTGATGATTGTTTCTGTTTCCTTGGTGTTAGTCATGATCTCTCCCTTTTCATTCATAATTTTATTAAATTGGGACTTCTCTCTTTTCTTTTGGATTAGTTTGGCCAATTGATCTTATTGATTCTTTAAAAAAAAAAAAACAGCTTCTAGTTTCATTGATGCGTTCTACTGTATCTCTAGTTTCTATATCATTGATCTCTGCTCTAATCTTGATTATGTCCCTTCTTGTGTGTGGAGTTGGCTTAATTTGTTGTTGATTCTCTGGTTCTTTAAGGGGTAGAGACAGATGGTGTATTCTGGATTTTTCCATTTTTTTTTAGGGAGGCTTGGATGGCTATGTATTTCCCCCTTAGGACAGCCTTTGCTGTATCCCATAGGTTTTGGACCAAAGTGTCTTCATTCTCATTGGTTTCCATGAATTGTTTAAGTTCTTCTTTGATCTCCTGGTTGATCCAAGCATTCTTAAGCAAGGTGGTCTTTAGCTTCTGGTGTTTGAGTTCCTTCAAACTTTTCCTGTGGTTGAGCTCCAATTTCAAAGCATTGTGATCTGAGAATATGCAGGGAATAATCTCAATCCTTTTTTTGGTATCAGTTGAGCCCTGATTTGTGACCCAGTATGTGGCCTATTCTGGAGAAGGTTCCATGTGCACTTGAGAAGAATGAGTATTCTGTTGTTTTAGGCTGGAATGTTCTGTATATATCTTTGAGGTCCATCTGGTCCAATATATCATTCAAAGCTCTTGTTTCTTTATTGATTTTCTGCTTGGATGATCTGTCTATTACTGAGAGTGGCATGTTAAGATCTCCTACTATTAATGTATTCATATCAAGACTCTTTATCTTGATTAACAGTTTTCTTATGTAATTGGCTACTCCCACATTGGGGGCATAAATATTTACAATTGTTAGATCTTCTTGGTGGATAGTCCCTTTAAGAATTATGTAGTGTCCTTCTGTATCACTGACTACAGTCTTTAGTTTAAAGTCTAATTTATCTGATATGAGAATCACTACCCCAGCCTTCTTTTGAAGCCCATTGACATAGAAGATGCTTCTCCATCCCTTCACTTTCAGTCTGGGTGTATCCTTAGTTTCAAAATGGGTCTCTTGTACACAACGTATGGATGGGTCCTGTCGTTTTATCCAATCTGCAACCCTGTGTCCTTTTATGGGCGCATTTAGGCCATTCACATTGAGAGTGATTATTGAGAGATACGTTTTTATTGACATCGTGTTACCTGTCAAGTCTTTGTTTCTATAGATTGTCTCCATATATTTCTGTTCAATGATATTCTTAGGATTTTTCCTCTTTTATAGAACTGCCCTTAATAGTTCCTGCAGTGTAGGCTTGGTGGTCACATTCTCTTTTAATCCTTGCTGGTCTTGAAAGCTCTTTATCTCTCTATCCATTTTGAATGTCAGTCTTGCTGGATAAAGTATTCTTGGCTGCATGGTCTTCCCATTTAGTGCCCTGAATACATCTTGCCAGCCCTTTCTGGCTTGCCAGGTTTCTGTGGACAGGTCTGACGTTATTCTGATGAGCTTTCCTCTGCATGTAAGGAATTTCTTTGCCCTAGCTGCTTTCAGGAGCTCCTGTCTACAATTATGATTCATCATTTTCATTATCAGGTGTCTTGAGGTACTTCTAGATTCTATGATCTTGGAGGCAGACCTTTCTCCCTCTAGTACACGAAAGCTGGTGCCATTCGTGAGATTAGGAAAATTTTCATGGAGAATTTGTTCAACTTTATCTTCTAGTTTTCTTTCTTTCTCCTCTCCCTCAGGGATTCCAATAATTCTGACGTTGGAACATTTCTTGGCATCATTTATTTCCCTAATTCTGTTTTCGTGGCTTCTAAGCTGTTTGTTCCAGGCTTCCTCCTGATCCTTTCTCTCTATCTGTTTGTCTTCCAGATCACTAATTCTATCTTCTGCCTCAGTTACCCTACCTTTTAGAGAATTTAGATTAGATTGGAACTCATTGAGAATATTGTGAACATCATCCCTGGTGGCTTTCACTTCAGCCCTAATCAATTCCATTTTGTCATCCATGGCTTTCTTCAACGTAGCTATTGCCTGGATAATTGTTAACCTGAATTCCCTTTCCAACATACTGTCTATGTCCATATCCAATAGCTCTGATGCAGAAGGCCCAGTCTCTGAATTTTTCTTCTGCTGGGCATTCCTCCTCCAAGTCATTTCGGTGAGAGATGGCTGAATGGATGTGTAGCTGAATGTATCGACCATGGTGCAAGCAAGGTGCACCCTGGAATGCTTCTGAGCAATCAAGCGTCCCCACCCAAAAGAAAGGAAAAAGAAAAAAAAGAGAGAGAGAGAGAGAGACAGGAAAAAAAAAAGAAAGATAAAATAAAAGAGAAGGCCCAGCCCAAATGGGCCCCAAGGTAAGATTTATGAAGTATACAAACAAAATCAGACAAACAAAAAGACCGACAAAAGTAGATGACAAGAGAAAAATAAATAAATAAATAAAAACAAAAAAGAACCTCATCAAAAAGAACCCCAAGTATAAGATTTATATACTACCAGGACAAAACCAAATACCCAGAAACACTGGCAGAATAAAAAGATGGGAGAGTGGTTATAAATTCTCAGTGTGGGCAAAGAAGGTTATTTTGATTCTTCCTGGATTTATCTTGATATCTTTGTTAAAGGACTCAACTTTCCTAAGATAAAGGGAGATTAAAAACTGGTTTACCTATAGGGATAGCATTGATTGGGGAAAGGGGATTACCTTGAAGCTTATCTCTAGATGAATATTTAAAAAAAAAAAAGAATAAACTAAAATAAAATTTAAAAAATTAAAAAATAGAAAAGTAGAAGAAAAACACAGATATATATATAAAAAAAAAGTTCAGGTTAAAAGGTTATTATGAAATTTGATGTACTGGACATCTCACTGTGATGGTAAATAGCTTACAAATTTATATATTAGGGGCGCCTGGGTGGCTCAGTGGGTTAAGCCGCTGTCTTCAGCTCAGGTCATGATCTCAGTGTCCTGGGATTGAGTCCGGCATCGGGCTCTCTGCTCAGCGGGGAGCCTGTTTCCCTCCCTCTTTCTGCCTGCCTCTCTATCTACTTGTGATCTCTCTCTGTCAAATAAATAAATAAAAATCTTTATTAAAAAATTTATATATTAAAAAAATGAAAAGAACCAGAATAGTGGGAATGAATTAAAAATAAAAGTTTTTTTTGTTTTTTTGTTTTTTGTTTTTATCCTAGAGGAGAACACAGAGAGAAACCTTTTTTTTTTTTTTTTAAGATTATTTATTTATTTATTTATTTATTTATTTGACAGTCAGAGATCACAAGTAGGCAGAGAGAGGAAGGGAAGCAGGCTCCCTGCAGAACAGAGAGCCCGATGCGGGGCTTGATCCCAGGACCCTGGGATCATGACTGGGGCCGAAGGCAGAGGCTTTAACCTACTGAGCCACCCAGGTGCCCCTAAAAATAAAAGATTTATCAATGAAGTAGTGGTGGTTGTTTTCTTGTTCTTTTTTTTTTTTTTGCTGGCTTTCTAGGGGAGGGACCTGCCATGTGAGTTTTCAGGGAGCCTTGCTAGAATTAAGTCCTCCTGCCCCCCATCAAGGGGGTGGGCTCTGAGGAAACCGGTTTTTCAGGCTTTTGTTCTCTGGAGGGTTTTTTTTTGTTGTTCGTTTGTTTTCTCTCTCCTTGGTGGCTTTTGATGGTTTTTGGAGGTTTAGAGGAAAGCAAACTGCACCCAGACCTCCCTCTCAGAGAGAAGCCTCAGTCTGTTCCCCTCTGGGTGCTCCAGAGCACATAAATTCCCCCTCTGCTGCTGGCAGAGCACGTTCCCAGTCTCAGTCTCTGGGGTCACAGGAACTCCTGCTTGTATGAAAACCATGAGAAATACTAGCCATGGCTGTCTGGGCAGCTCCAGACCACCAGAGAGGTCCCAAGCAGCAATATCATACTGAGATTTTAACGCTGGCCTGGGCTGGGAGTGCTCAGATGCTCCAGGGTCCAAGAGAGTGCTGGCTGGTGCCTGCACACACCTCCCTCAGAGGAGGGTGTGGGGCACGACTCAGACTCTTTTTGCTGTCAGGCATGCCCGGGGCTCAGGGACAAAGACCTGGCTTCTTTGCTGAACTCTCTCTAAGCCAGAGCCAGCAGTGGCTGTCCTGGGTCAGAGGACTTAAGCCCCTGTCACTAACTGCCTGATTCCCACAATTTCCCCCCATGATCCTTTGCTCTTTTTGAGTGCTTTCAACCAGACTCCAAGTTAATGCTGGTCCCCAATCACAGGGCACTCTCATATTGGGGTATGACTTTCCAGTGGGTTGCTTCTGGTGGCTCCCTCTCCCTTTTGTTTATCTTCCAGTATCAGTCCGATGTTCCCACTCCGCTTTACCTGCCCACTGGTGTCTTCTGCCCCTATAGAGATCCAGAAGTGTATAATTCTAATCTCAGGCTGATTTCAAGGGTGGTCAGAGTTCTTTGGTTTCTTTGGTAGGTAATCAGCTCACTTTAGAGTACAGGTTGAAATGGCACCTCTTCCTACTTCCCTGACACCTTATCTCCCTCCTTACTAGTTTGTTTTTGCTTTTGTTTCCTTTGCCTTAGGAAAAATGTCTTTAAAAATGTTGCTACAGCTGATGTCAGAGAAGTGCTGCCTGTGTTCTCTTTTAGGATTTTTATTGTTTCAGGTCTCACATTTAGGTCTTAATCCATTCTTGAGTTTATTCTTGTGTAGGATGCTAGAAAATGGTTTGATTTCATTCTTTTGGATGTAGCCATCCAGGTTTACCAGCCCCATTTCTTAAAGAGCCTGTATTTTTTCCCAATACATATTCTTGCCTTTTTTTTTTAATCATAACTTAATTGATCATATATACATGGGCTTATTACTGGGCTTTCCATTCTGTTCTATTGGTTTATGTGTTTATTTTTGTTCCAGCATCATACTATTTTGATTACTACATCTCTGTCATATATCTTGAAATCTGGAGTTGTAATACCTCTAGCTTTGTTCTTAATTCTCAAGATTGTTTTGGCTATTTGAAGTTTTTTGTGGTTCCATAGAAATTTTAATATTATATGTTCTAGTTCTGTTAAAAATACTGTTGGCAATGAGCATTGGGTATTATATGCAACTGAGGAATTACTGAATGCTACATCTGAAACTAATGATGTACTAAATGTTGGCTAATTGAATTTAAATAAAAATGTTGTTGGTATTTTGATAAAGATTGTGTTGTAGTTTCCTCAGAAAATTAAAAATAGAAATACCATATTATCCAATAATTCTACTACTAGATATTTATCCAAGGCAATTGTTAGTTCAAAAAGATATATGAGCCTCTTTATTTATGGCAGCATTATTTACAATCGCCAAAATATGGAAGCAACATATGTGTCCATTGATAAACAAATGGATAAGAAAAATATGGTACACACACACACACACACACATGAATATTACACAGCTATAATGAAGGATGAAATTTTTGCCATGTGTGACAGTTTTTGCCATTTGTGATAAATTGCCATTTACCATTGTTGCCTAGGGGATATTATGCTAAATGAAATAAGTCAAACTGAGAAAGGCAAATATCTCATGATTTCACTCATATGTGGAATCTAAAAAACAAAACAAATGACTAACCAAACAAAAAGCAGAATCATACCTATAAATGCTGAGAATGACTTGATGGTTACTAGAGGGGAGGAGGGAAATGGGAAGAGCAAAATGGGCAAAGGGGAGTGGGAGATACAGACTTCTAGTTATGGAATGAATAAGTCATGGGAATAAAAGACATAGCAGAGGGTATATAGTCAATGATGTTATAATAGCATTGTATGGTGATAAATTATAGCTACACTAGTTGTGAGCATAGCATAACTATAGAGTTGAATGTTGTACACCTGAAACTAATGTAACATTGTGTCAGGTATACTCAAATAAAAAAATTAAAACATAATACTTCTTGTCTCTCTCTCCCATTAAGATCTCCACCACCTTTCTAGAAGAAAATACAACAAAACAAAGTCACCTGACATTACCCAACACATCTCTTCTTATTACTTCTTGCCACATACTACTTTGTTACAGAAAACCTCAACTAAGCATCTACTCCAGAGTGCAGAAGGAGAATGAAATTTCTGATAATACATGAATTTTAATTCCACCATAACAAAATAAGTGGACTATTTTCTATTTGCTGATATTTTTTTTGTTCTTATGTGAAATTCAATGCATTGAAATTTCAGAAATCAAATCCAATTTTAATCTCTGAATTGCTTTGTGGTTTTCAACACATTATCTCAGCATCTAAATAAGCTTATGAGAGAATTATGCTTCCTCTGAATCCATGCTTGGAATTAGTAAACCACAAAAAGTCATCCTGAAGATATTAAGTATGTCACAAATGCCCTTAGTGTGTGGCTTTGGGGGAAAAAAGACAACAATATAAGCAACCTAGCCTATTTCTGGTGTCACAATAAGTCACATAAGACTAACACATAGAGTTAGGTCCCTAAAAAGGTCAAGAAAAATGTATGCATCCAGAATTAAAGAATGATCAGAAGTATGCTGAATCATGATGCAGTTAAAAATGGGAGTGGGGAAATTTTCTCAATCTCATTAGTATGCTCAAGAGATTTAAAGTAAGACTAGAAAAAGGAAACAAAGAAGAGAGAGAGGAAGGAAAACCAAGCAGATGTGCATTAAGGAAGTTACTTTTTTGAAACGTGCAAGGTTTCCTCTGAGTGACATCCGATCTGGAAGACTAGTCACAACGTTCTAGGGAAATTGTGCTCTGCCTGTGTGTAGGAGTCATTTGTCAGTGGGAATGCCCCAAGGTGCTCCACTTCTTAAAAATTCATAAGGTAAAAAGTACAGACAAAAGTTGTAATTCTTACACCCCTACCAATAGCTATCTCAGGCAATAATTTGGCTTAGCAATCATGTCCTGCTACGATTATGATTTAATCCCAATAATCCCAATAATAATTTGTGGAGTATTTACCATGTCCTGGTAACCCGAGCACAATACATGTATTAATTCATTGAATCCTCCCACAAACAACCCTAAAATAATAGAATACTATTATTCTTATTTTATAGATGAAGAAACTGAGGCCCGGAATGTTGCCAAGGTCACCCAGTTCGAAAGTGGCAGTGCCAAAACTTGAAGTTAAGACTCTAAAGCCAGAGTATACAATTGAAATGTAAGACCACCATTGTCTCTCTAGTTTTCAGGCATTATCCATCAAAAAATGATCAGATTCTATGCAAACATGTGCACGTATATATATGAACATGCACATGCACATACACATACACGCACATCCCATATGACAGCATCTTGGTTATACAAGTAAAATTGACATTAATTTGATCAATCAGCACTGTTTCTGTTGGTTCCTCAGTTACTTCACATTCTAGCTAGCCACCACCATCTTATGCTTGCCCCAGCACAAACAGATTCATTTCCATCTTGACTCTTCAGGTTCCATCTTTCCTTCTTCTCAGAAGTCTTGCTACCTCCTTTCTAACTTCTGCTTTCCCCCAGAGCATGCTGCAGACCCAGGTTCACTGAGCAGCCGATGCCAACTTCTCACTCCCTGCACTGGTACTAGAAGTGCTCATTTCTTATGTCAACATAATCCACGCTGAGATTCTCTACAACTTACTTTGTCAAACAAGAGTCCATCTGGCAAGTTAAAGTTGTAGTTTTTCTCAAGGAACATTTTTATGTTTAGCTATAATACATAAAAATGTGCCCTCAATATATTATTAACAAACAGCTTGGCCACCATCCAAGAGGAAAACTGTACACTGCAGGCATGAAAGGTGTTCAAGGTGTTCTAGGTGGAAACAACTGCAGGTACACAGGCTCTGAGACAGGAGAGTTTGGGTATAACAAGTCTACCATGACTAGTTTATACTGAACAATTTGCTCCTCCATGGACTGGGTCTAGGGTTGGCTTCCCAAGCATGCATCCTGGCTGTCACACAAGATCTTGTGTTCAATAGAACCCCACACTTGGCCCTTGCCATAACCATCTTGAGATTTTTTAGAAAATATTTTTTTGATATTTTTGTACAAAGAATCCCTCATTTTCACTTTTCACTGTGCCTGCAAATTATGTGGCTGATCCTTGTTGGACCTGTCTTTGGAGTAGAAATGGTTGGTTCTCCTTCCATGCTGGTCCTTCACTGGCCTATTCTGAAGGCTAGATGCTACAACCTTCTCCAACTCTGGTCCAAACACAAACCAAGGTAGGACTTTCAGAGAAAGAGTCAGCCCTTTTATTTCTGTCTTTTGCTCTTACCCTACTAGCAATAGGCTCTCAAGGGCATGTCCACCCATCAAAGAATCTGGGGCTTCCCTCATGAGCTGAGAGTGGCCTTTTTTTCTTCTGCAGATTTATTTGATTGTTTGTTTGTTTAAAAATATTTTATTTTATTTATTTTAGAGAGAGAGAGAGAATGTATGAGTAAGGGGAGGGGCAGAAAGAGAGGCAGAGAATCTCAAGCAGACTCTGTGCTAAACTTGGAGCATGATGTTAGGTTGGATCTCATGACCCTGAGATCAGGACTTAAGCCAAAACCAAGTCAGACACTTAACTAACTGAGCCTCTCAAGCATCCCTCTTATGGGGACTTTGCATGCTCCTGTATATTTCTTGTGTTTTCATTATGAGGTAGCATCTGTCTCTAGTCTGCTGATGGCTGCTATGGACAGTATGTGAATGACAGTATGTGAATAAGCAATGACCCCTGACCTTGGGGGTTACCCTTTGGTCAATCATCTTTATTATTTCTCCATTGCTAAAGGTAATCAGGAAGCCCATTAGTTAAGGGGTTCTTGAGCCATGTTTTTACAGTAACTTGAACAATGGCCAACAGAGGTTTCATTTCCATCAAGTAAAAGTTACTTGGAAAGAAGGAGTCAAATTTGTAAGAACACTGACAATATATACACAATGATTTGAGATTTGAGGACAACTGTCATTAAAAGGAAAATGTTTTGTGATTGGGGAGCTAACCAAACACATCAAAATGGTGCCTTGCTTCTCTCCCATAATCATGTAGCTCCCTCTAGAGGACCACTTTGCCACTGAAAAGTGAGGGGGAAACTGCGTTTTTCACCCACATTAGTTGATCTATCTTCCTGTCTACTCCTGCCCATAACTGGTGGGAAAGAGTCACTGACTATGGTCTGTGGGGTGAAATTCAGATGAAGATTTCAGCTCAAATGCCCCTTCCTTTGTGAGGCCTTTCTGGATCTCCCCAAGTGGTTTGTCACATGGGTATTGATGCTTTATGACACACAATATAAGTTATGCATGCCTGTCTTTCCCTTAAACCATGAACCCTTGAGTATATATCTCTTTCCTTATTCATTTTTATCTTCTTGCACCTAGCCATGGTGCCTGGCACATTGTAAGCGTTCAGTAAATAGATGTTTGTTGACTTAATAAATCAATGACATGCTAGCTAATTCATTGTCTCCTTTCTACCACATACAAATGAAATATTGGCACTTTAAAGATTAATATTCTGTAGGTCAGTGGACTTGTTTATGATCTGTAAGAATGAAAACATTGGGGGGATATTAACCTTTAGCAACAGAGATCGTTTAAAAGAGTTAAGGTATTGTGTTTCTTGGAAGAAATAAAATATTAGCAGGAAAACTAATCTAACTTATATGGTAACATATAAGCATCTTTTGTCACAGATAAGCACAAGACCCAGTGGGAAGAAAACATAGGGTAGTAAAATTTTGATGTGTAATGTGTCATTTACTCATAAAGCCCAGGAGAAGCCTAGGGCTGCCAAGGGCAATGGGAAATTAGGCAAAGGGAATTTAGATCCACTTAGTAGGTCTGATTGGGACTGAAAAATCTCTGGTCCTCCAAAGGGAGTCACAAATAATGGAATACATTGTGCATGAGAAATAGAGAGGGAGGGATTTCAGAGACCATTTGGTCCAGTCCTGTCACTAATGAGAATGCTCTGAGGAGAATGTGACTGATGCAAAACCACACAGCTGCAAGACTCAGAACTCTCATGTCAGAATCATGCCTTCAGATTTAGGAGCATGAAAGTGAGAACTCTGACCTCTTTCCTGAGAAAATGACCAACGTTTCTTTTTTTTTCTTTTTTTTAATTTTTATTTTTTATTTATTTTCAGCGTAACAGTATTCATTGTTTTTTCACCACACCCAGTGCTCCATGCAATCTGTGCCCTCCCTAAGACCCACCTCCTGGTTCCCCCAACCACCCACCCCCTGCCCCTTCAAAACCCTCAGGTTGTTTTTCAGAGTCCATAGTCTCTCATGGTTCACCTTCCCTTCCAATTTCCCTCAACTCCCTTCTCCTTTCCATCTACCCTTGTCCTCCATATTATTTGTTATGCTCCACTAATGAGTGAAACCATATGATACTTGACTCTCTCTGCTTGACTTATTTCACTCAGCATAATCTCTTCCAGTCCCGTCCATGTTGCTACAAAAGTTGGGTATTCGTCCTTTCTGATGGAGGCATAATACTCCATAGTGTATATGGACCACATCTTCCTTATCCATTCTTCCATTGAAGACCAACGTTTCTATTTAAAGCTTGTTTAATGCCATGGGCCAGGGGGAGGCAGCTTTATGAGCAGTCATGAGGCAGGCAGAATTGGAAAGGGTAGTCAGAAACTTAAGGTGGATGAACTGTAAGGTGCCTCAGACCACAGAATCAGGGCAAGAAAGTTATTTTGGGGTTGGTTATTACTATTAGGTCTAGGATTTGGTTTTAGGTCCAAGCATTATTTATAAGTAAGCTGGGTATGTGTCTTGGTTCTGCCACTTAGTAGGTGGCTGATCTAAACAGTGGGACTTACTCTCTTCACTTTCCTCTTCTTTGAAACAATAGCTTAAGTATCTATGAGTGCTGGTATCAGCATGACTGCTTGTTCTGCTGCTGCTCAGAAGCAGGTTGACTGTGGAAAAGTCAGTTACCTCCTTGTTCTTCAATTTTCCCAAATGTAAAATAAGGAAAGTTAAATTACTCAGAGAGTAGGTGTGATGGTTAAATAAGTTAATACACATAAAGAGTGTAAAACAGTGTGTGGTACATAGTAACTCCTCAATAAATTGCCTATTATTGTTGTTGGCTTTACTTTAGGGTTAACAAAAAATATTATCTTATCACTTTAACAGTGTTTTCTTTTTTTATTTCATCCTTCCAGAATTTACCCATGTATATGTATGTTTGTAAATATATATGTATATGTATACATATATATAGTGCAGTTGTATAAATATATTTATATATATTACAGTTGTAACTATGACTCATATACTACCTAATGTTCTGCTTTATTATTTATTTATTTAACTGTATATCATAAACATTAACTCTGCACAGTTTTCACAATTATCCTGCACACTTCAGTGTCTTGCTGGACCATAATGGTTAGGCTTTTAGGTTGTTTTTAGCTTGTTTCTTTTAAAGGCAAGATCAATCCCTAAACACAATAAGGAGAATAAGTTGAGGGTGGGAAGAGAATCCATATGTCATCTTTGCTTTTCAGTAGTGTACTTGCCCTTCCTATGCCCTTATTTTGCCACCACATTTAACATACTCATCCAAAGTAGAGAAGAACTCCTAGAGCTTTCAAATACCTTCTGCTCAGAGAAGAAAATACCTGGTTCACTGCATTCCACTGTAGCAATAACTTTGACTGTCATCCCACATCTCTGTAGGAGGGTTTCATTCCAAAAGAAAATGTCAAGGTCAAGCAATAACAATACCAAAGGAAAGGCTCTTTAATATTGTGCTTAGAGTCCTAGTTAGGGAAAAAGAAGCTGCCCCTGTACTGCAAATAATATTTCCCTCCCATGATGGCCCTTGGGATTGGCTGAGACCTTGTAGTAAGATTCTTCATCAATTTATGTATCTCTGAAATATACAGTTCTTACTAACACATTAATCTTTTCTCTTAGTTTTATATATGATTGATATTTGTTTCAAGGTTCCAACAGAAAATATTATCAGAATATTTTGAAATTAGGATATCTGAGAGGGGTTTAACCAAGGGCCTATTTATAAAAGTGGACAAGAAACCACAAAGAACGTGAAGTTTATTCCTGCCCTTGTAACAAGGAAGCACTTACCACTCCTAAGTAAGTACACTGAAAGCCCAGGAGCCAGAAGTAGAGTTGAATAGAAAGGGCCATCTAAAGAGAGATAATGATGGTTGAGGCTCAGTTAGTACCAATACAGTTGGGTCGAAAGGAAATATGTTATCCTCCTTGCTCTGATCTGCTCCAGGATCTCCATTGGCACATCAACTAAAAGCTAGAAGGCAAGGGACCATTGTGTGGTTACTCTGGTAAGTCACCCATGGCAGCAGACAAGGTGGAGAGTAGGTCTGGAGAGGCAAAAGGAAGAAATCGGGCACAAAATTCTTAAGAGGTACCTTTCTAAGAGGGCACAGACCATACTTTAAATCCCTAGCTTGCTCAAGTTAGACATGAACAGGGAAATAGTTCTCATTTGTAAATGGGGGTAATAATAGTATTACTAAAATGAAGCTATGGTCACTTCAGGAAGGCCTTAGAAAATATATTAGAAGACTTTTACATTCATGAGAAGGTACCAGGAGGCATGTGGGTGATTTGAAGGTACTTTCCCTAAGATGGTACTCTTCCTAATTCACCTTGCTCGACTTTAGCAGCTGCTGCTCCTGTAGAACCACTTTGAGGGTGGGTTGAGGTAGAAAGCAGCAGAGGGTAAATGAAGCAGCTAACTCTAGTTAATCTTTCCCAGTTACCTTTAAGTTCCTCTTAACTTGAAGTTCTTGGAAATACCTTTTTCTCTCCACTGCCCTGTAATTGCCAATAAGGAAGTTCTGAGATACCCCATAAGCTGTCCAGCACCTGTTTGACCAATGCTCTCTCTAGCTGTGGACCACCTGGAGAGGAACAAAACAAAAAAGGGGCACCTTTTCCCCCCTGGCCCCAGAGCTGGGTCTCCCAGCTTTCTGATACTCTTTAACTTCTTTTTCAGACTTAAGTGGAGAGGAGATTGGCTTCAGGCAGTCTCTTCTTGGAGCAGAAAGAAGACTTGTGGTTGTTGAATGGAGGATGTTTCCTCTTTCACTAACAGGTTCTTTAGTTTTATGCTGGTACCCACATGGGAATTCAGAGCAGAAGTATGGACATGGGAAAGAGAAAGTAAGGCCTGAGTTGGGAGGAGAGGCAAGGAATCAAAACCTCAAGTTAGTGCCTTAATCACCATTATGGTTTGCTTTATACACATTTCAATGAATTAAGGCTAAGAGATATACAATTATAATTTTCCCTAAATACAATTTCAATGGTACCCAATTATAGAAGGTTTATAAAGAAACAGTAAAATTCCTGCATCACCAGAATCTGAAAGTAAGGCTGAGGCCCTTTGTTAGTGCCTATGGCACCCTTGGGCTGGCACTTTCTGAATCTTAAAATTGAATGGGATATTAAACATCATCTCCTCAACCTTTCAGGAAGGCCATTTGTTACTTCTAGTGAAATAATCCTCATTACCTTTTAAACAGCCTGCTCCTTTTTAAACTACTCTTTTCATTTAAACCACTTAAAGTATGATTGATATTTTAAGAAAAACTGTACATCTACAACTTGATGAGTTTGGTTATAAGTATACATCCACAATCATCACCACCATCTATGCCATAATATATCCATCACCTCCAAAATTTCCTCTAGCTCTCTTTACTTATTAATTATTATTACTGCTAGAAAGTGTTATCTGATATTTGGATTTTGTCTAAATCTAACGTTCATGTCCAGATAAACTTCTCTACACCATTAAATGGAAAAAGAAAACTGTAAACTTCAGATATCTTGAATTCAGCCCTGGAGGAAGCAGTTGCCTTTGAGATTAAGTGCTTAATTAACCATTAGTCTTTGTTTAGAAAGACAAGAGAAGGTTTGAAAATATATATCCTTTATGATAAATTTTAAGTTGAATCTATAATTATTGTATATGTTGTCATTTTAAAAATATGCTTATCAATCTGTTTACCTTTGTTTTTTAATATATTTAAATTCAATTTAATTGGCATTTACTGTATTGTTAATTTCGGAGGTAGAATTCAGGGATTTATCAGTTGCATACAACACCCAGTACTCATTACTTCAAGCACCCTCCTTAATGCTCATCACCTAGTTAACCCATCCCACTACCGACTTCCCCTCCAGCAACCCTCAGTTCGTTTCCTATAGTTAAGTAAGAGTCATCTCATGGTTTGTCTTCCTGTTTCCCTCTTATTTTCATTTTCCTTCCCTTCCCCTGTGTTCATCTTTATTGCTTCTTAAATTAAACATATCAGTAAAATCTTATGGTATTTTTCTTTATCTAACTGACTTATTTTGTTCAGACTAATACCCTCTAGTTCCATCCACATCATTGCAAATATCAAGATTTCATTTTTGGTTGCTGAATAATATTCCATTGTAGTCTATTTAGATAGGGCAAGAATTTTAGATAATACCAAAAGGTTTGGGGGTTTTTTTGTTAATTTTTCCATCTTGAGATCATGGATGTTTATCAAAGGAAATGGTATTTGTTGGCGTGTTTATTGCAGAAAACTGATGTTCACTTCATGTTGGGATCTATGTTTGCCACTGAGGTTTGGTCTAATTCCCTAAATTTGCAATGACTAGCCTATTGATTACTACCTTGTTGATCTCTGATGTGTTGATTAAAGTAGCAGAAGACTTTAAGCCCCTTACAGACTTAATAGGGCTAGTGGCTTTCCTCTTAGTAAAACATATTATAAATATAATAAAGTGATCATAGATTAACTTCATAATACAGAGTAGAATACATAGCACCAAGAGCCATAAGATACCTTGGAATAAACATAACCAAAGAGATAAAGGATCTGTACTCGAGGAACTACAGAACACTCATGAAAGAAATTGAAGAAGACAGAAACAGATGGAAAAGTATTCTATGTTCATGGACCAGAAGAATAAACATTCTTAAAATGTCTACCCTGCCCAGAGTAATCTACACATTCAGTGCCATTCCAATCAAAATTCCATGGCCATTTTTCAAAGTGCTGGAACAAACAATCCTAAAATTTGTATGGAACCAGAAGAGACCCCTAATAGCTAAGGAAATGCTGAAAAAGAAAAACAAACTGGGGACATCCTGTTGCCTGATTTCAAGCTTTACTACAAAGCTGTGATCACCAAGATAGCATGGTACTGGCACAAAAGCAGACACATAGACCAGTGGAACAGAGTAGAGAGCCCAGATATGGACCCACAACTCTATGGTCAACTAATCTTCAACAAGCAGGAAAAAATATCCAGTAGAAAAAAGACGGTCTCTTCAATAAATGATGCTGGGAAAATTGGACAGCTATGTGAAGAAGAAGAATGTGAACTTCTGGAATTTCATCAAGATCAAAAGCCTCTGCACAGCAAAGGAAACAGTCAACAAAACAAAGAGGCAAGCCATGGAATGGGAGAAGATATTCACAAATGACACTACAGACAAGGGCTGATATCCAAGATCTATAAAGAACTCCTCAAACTCAACATCTAAAAAACAGTTAATCATGTCAAAAAAATGGGCAGAAGACATGAACAGACACTTCTCCAAAGAAGACATACAAATGGCTAGCAGACACATGAAAAAATGTTCATTATCATTAGCCATCAGGGTGACTCAAATCAAAAACACCTGATATGCCACCTTACACCAGTTAGAATTGTTAAAATTAATAAGACAAGAAACAAGAAGTGTTGGAGAGGATGTGGAGAAAGGGGAACCCTCTTACACTGTTGGTGAGAATGCAAGTTGGTGGAGCCACTTTGGAAAATAGTATGGAGATTTCTTAAGAAATTAAGAATAGAGCTACCCTATGACCCTGCAATTGCACTATTGGGTATTTACCCCAAAGATACAGATGTAGTGAAAAGAAGGGTCATCTGTACCCCAATGTTCATAGCAGCAATGGCCACAATCACCAAACTGTGGAAAGAGCCAAGATGCCCTTTGACAGCGGGGAGTGGGAGGTTGGGGGAACCAGGTGGTGGGTATTAGGGAGGGCACGGATTGCATGGAGCACTGGGTGTGGTGAAAAAACAATGAATACTGTTACGCTGAAAAGAAACAAAAAATTTTTAAAAAAAGAAGGTATGGTTCATATATACAATGGAGCATTATGCCTCCATCAGAAAGGATGAGTAACCAACTTTTGTATCAACATGGACAGGCCTGGAGGAGATTATGCTGAGTGAAATAAGTCAGACAGAGAAAGTCAATTATCATATGGTTTCACTTACTTGTGGAACATAAGGAATAACATGGAAGACTTTAGGAGAAGGAAAGGAGAAGTGAATTGGGAGAAATCAGACCGAGAGATGAACCATGAGAGACTGTGGACGCTGAGAAACAAACTGAGGGTTTTGGAAGGGAAGGGAGTGGAGGGATGAGTGGGCCTGGTGGAGGTATTAAGGAGGGCATGTATTGCATGGAGCACAAGGTGTGGTGCATAAATAATGAATCTTGGAACACTGAAAAAATAAAATAAAATTTCAAAAACACACACAAAGAAGAATCTCAATTTTTCTCAATAAGACTAACACCTATATAAATTTTAATAGGCTTTAAAATTAGCCAGTTGTTAGTAGAAAATCCCATTTAATTTATTATATCACTTTCATATTTTTTAAAGATTTTATTTATTTATTTGACAGACAGAGATCACAAATAGGCAGAGAGGAAGGCAGAGAGACAGGAGGAAGCAGGCTCCCGGCTGAGCAGAGAACCTGATGCAGGGCTCGATCCCAGGACCCTGGGATCATGCCCAGAGCTGAAGGCAGAGGCTTTAACCCACTGAGTCACCCAGGCACCCCCACTTTCATATTTTTAAATTTAGGTTTATATAGATGTCTAATATCTGAGAAACTGTTGAATGATGACCCTTTTCCTTGTAAATATTCTATCTTTGTCTGGAATTTCATTCCATAATATGCTAGAACCACATGATAACTCAGCAGACCATAACACAATATCCAAAAGGAAAAATGACAATTTTTTCAATAGAAATAAGGAATAATAAATATTGACTTTGGTATTAAATGGCAATTAAGCCAAAACAACCTGAAATTCTCCCATCTGATACCAACAGTGAACTATGCTGAGAGTACTCTTTCACTCACCAAAAATAACATAAGAATACACAGGGAAGCTAAGGCTATTGGCCATTTCCTCAGTTCTCAGACACACTTTCTGAGAGTACGTCTCTCTTCTGGAAAGAACATGGTAGCTGGAGGACGCTTTCTCCCCAGCATGTTTTCTCAAGGCCAGTCCATGGCAATTGCCTTCAGCTTCTGCACACATAGTTGACAAAAGTCATGTCTTCCTGAATCAAGATGTTAGTTCGATGTTGCCTGCTGCCTACCCAAACTTCTTTCTCTGAATCCAGTTTATGGCACGTTCCTTAGGCTTTCCCACACATTTTTACAGATGTGACTGGCAAGATGATTTCCCTGTGGGGTTCTGTTTTTGAGCTAAGTGTGTGGTGCTTTCCCAGTGCTTTCCCAGTGCTTTCACACATACCAAGGCCAATGCTCCTCTCTTCAAGACTGAAGATGCTAGGTGAGCTCCTGAGTCCTCGATCGTCAACCTTTGAGCCAAATCCATTGCACCCTTAGAACAAGAACGTTTGACCTATGCATCTACACACACACACACACACACACACACACACACACAGCTGAGGGGGTACACTCTACAGCATACGGCCCCCACCCACCCTTGCTTTCACAAACCCCTTGTTGTTCTGGAGTCGTCTGGAAAGACATATTTAAGGAGGCCACTGTCTATCCCGGGCCATTACTTCCTACTTCACATCTGTTTCCCTACTGCCTCCACAGAGCTCTGAAAAGGCTTCTAGCTTCCAGAAGCCAAGGGTCAGCCATGAGTCATACTGTACCCAGACTGGCTTCTCAGAGTGGAGCTCACAGCACTTTCGAACCCCCTCGCAGCCAGGCTTGGGGAAATGCTGCAAGGATCAAGGGAGGCAATGTGAATGAAAACGGGTATCTCTGCACTGTCTTGTCTTTCTCCGGTTTAAGCTACTAGCTCTTTCTGCTGCTACCCCACAGAGTCTGGTAAGGTTCTTCTCTTCTTAAAAAAAGATAAGTGCCTAAAGCTATCTTCCAGGAACACACACCCCTCTGAAAATAAACACAGCCACTTCTCCCTGCTTACTCACATGCTCCGCAAAATGCTTCTGTCTTTAGGCTGCAAGACCAGGCTGGTGTGTGGGGTGGGCAGGTTCTCAGGGCTGGTGGATGGCATTGTTTCTCGGCCTTCCCTAAAGGGCCCTATCCTAGCTGTCCCACCCAGTTTGCTAAACGATTCTCTCCCAAGGAAAGAGAACATAACCGTGTGGAAGCATGGTCTCCCCTTAGCGCTGCTGCACGGAGTTGAATCTGAGGCACTCTCCTCCTGCTTTGCCCCTCTAGGGAACATGTGGCTCAGGTGGGCTTGAAGGATTGTTCCTCAACAGCGTTGTTGCTAGGGGGCTGGAATACGGCATGGACCTGTGTACTGTCTGCACCACCCTGAGCTTGCCCTTGCTTTATCAAGCCCATGAAGGGGCTGCAATCACCTGGGAAAGCATTAGAAGCAGGGCGCTTTCGGTCCAGTGTTGTTTCTTCCCACATCCCTTCATTTCCTGTTCGGGACTTCAAAGAGGCCAAGTGACATGGCACATTTTCCGACGTCCTCTGACCCTGAGGACCGGGAGCCTTCCTGAGGCTTCCACACAGCACATGGGGGCGCAGCTTTCCCCCTTTGGGAAGGAGCCCTGCTCACAAAAGGTAGCTCAACATCAGGGCTGTTTCTGTAAGGTAAGCCCCTGGTTCTTTCTTGAGTTCTCCACGCTAAGGTTTCAGAAGGCATCATTCTCCAAGGAGTGAGGTTGTGCACGGGATGGTGTTCGCCTTCCCCACAGACTTCTTCCTCACAGGGAGGCAGAGGGACTTCACCTCAGGCGTCCACACACAAGCCCTTAGAAAACTGCTTCCCCATTGACGGCCCAAGGCGCTGATATGGGACAGGCCAGCCCCTCAGCCCTCATCAGTCAACAGGCCGATTGCTCGCTCATCCACGCTTCTCTCTTTGCGGAACTCATTCTGGGGAGGAGGCTATTCCACAAGAATGGTGTTTCTTTGAGGTCAGGGCCCCGCTGGCTGGTTTAGCTTCCAGGCCCCTGGGTAAAACAACTCTGTCTCTCGCTCACAAACACGATGTTGGACCAGGGGTGCTTGTGGCCACATGTGGGTCCTAGCACGGAGGCCAAACCCTTCAGGACATGTGTCCCTGCGCCAGCATCTAAGAGAAGGCTTTTGGCTTAGGGGGAAATGGGAAGTGACAGGATCCCCTCCGTTTAACTCATTCATGGAGATGAGAGGTTTTCGCCTTTCTATATGCTTCTAGGTATCAAAAATGCTTCTCTATTCATGAAACTGAATGTGGCTCATGGTGCAACGGCCTTGTCCTGAACTAATCCTGTGACACCAGATTGGTGCTGCCACTGACCATTTCGGGCAGAGCGTTCTGCTCAGGGCGCCTCCAAGATGTTGGCCTGAGGGAGGGCCTCGCCATCCCATCCTCTCCATGATACGCGTGTGTGTCTCAGGACCATCTAAACGCTTGCTCCGGTGGAGGATCACCGACAGGGAGAGTCAAAGTGAGAGAAGCGAGGCTGCTTTCAGAAGGCCTCACGAGCCCTCAGAACTGGACTTTGTGTTGCGGTGTGGCTCCCACAGTCGTGGTGGCAGCAGGAGACTTCTTCGACGCCCTGTGCGGTGCCTCTGTGAGGCTGTGATGGGCGGATTCTCGGATGACCTCTGAGCCCGAGGGGCCGGAATATTCCTGAGGCGTCCGCACCAACGCGTGGGGGCGCAGCTTTCCCCCTTTGCGAAGGCACCCTGCTCGTGAAAGGCAACTCGACTTCAGGCCTGCTTCTGCGAGGTAAGACCGTGGTTCTCCCTTGAGTTCTCCAGGCTAAGGTGTGAAAAGGGATCCTTCTCCGTGGAGCCAGGTGATGCGGGGGATGGCGTTCGCCTTCCCCACGGACTTCTTCCTCACAGGGAGGCAGAGGGACTTCACCTCAGGCGCCCTCACACATCCCCTCAGACAACTGCTTCCCCCTTGATGGCGCAAGGCGCTGGCGTGGGACCAGCCGGCCCCTGGGCCCGGGCCCTCCCCCATCAGTCAGCGGGTCGATTGCTCGCTCAACCACACTTCTCTCTTTATGGACATCGTTCCGGGGGGAAGGCTTTTCCCCAAGAGCGGTGTTTCTCAGGGGTCAGGGCCACGCTGGCACATTCAGCTTCCAGGCCCCTGGGTGAAACGACTGTCTCCCTGAAACATGCCGTCAGACCAGGGATGCTGGCGGCACACCCTGAGGGTCCTGCCATGGAGGCCAAAGCCCTAAGGATGTGTGTCCTTGCGACAGCATATGAGAGAAGGCTTTTGGCTTTGGGGAAAATGGGAACCGACAGGGTCCCCTCCGTTTAGCTCTGTCGTGGAACTGAGGCGTTCTCGCCGTGATCGATGCTCTAGGTGTCAGAAATGCTTCTCTCTTCCGGGACTGAGTGTGGCCTGCGGAGCAAAGGCCTTGTCCTGACGTAATCCTGTGGCACCGGCTTGGTGCTGAAACCGACCATTTCGGGCAGGCGGCTCTGCTCAGGGTGCCTCCAAGATGTTGGCCTGAAGGAGGGCCTCGCCATCCCGTCGTCTCCAAGAGGCACGTGTGCGTCTCATAGCTTTCCAAACGCTTTCTCCGGTGGAGGCCCACTGACTGGGAGCGTCAGGGTGAGAGAAGCGGGGCTTCTTTCAGAAGCTCTCCTGAGCCCTCAGAACTGGACTTTGTGTTGCAGTGTGGCTCCCACAGCCGTGGTGGCAGCAGGAGCCTTCTTCGACGCCCTGTGTGGTGCTTCTCTGAGGCCAAGTGATGGGCGGCTTCTCCTTTGACCTCTGACCCCGAGAGCCTGGAACTTTTCTGAGGCATCCAGACCGACACGCGGAGATGCAGCTTTCCCTCTTTGTGAAGGCGCCCTGCTCGTGAAAGGCAGTTCGACCCCAGGCGGTCTTCTGCGAGGTAAGGCCGTGGTTCTCGCTTGCGTTCTCCAGGCTAAGGTTTGAGAAGGCATCCTTCTCCGTGGAGCAAAGTGGTGTATGGGACGGCGATCGCCTTTCCCATGGACTTCTTCCTCACAGGAAGGCAGAGTGACTTCACTTCAGGCGTCCACACACATCCCCTCAGACAACTGCTTCCCCCTTTATGGCACAAGGTGCAGGCGTGGGACAGGCCGGCCCCTCGGCCCGGGCACTCCCCCGTCAGTCAGTGGGGCGATTGCACGCTCAACCACGCTTCTCTCTTTATGGATGTCATTCCGGGGAGGAGGCTTTTCCCCAAGAACGGTGTTTCTCTGTGGTCAGGGCCCCGCTGGCTCACTCGGCATCCAGGCCCCTGGGTGAAACATCTCGGTCTTCCTGAAACACGCCGTCAGACCAGGGATGCTGGTGGCACAACCCGTCGGTGTTGGCTCAGGGGCCAGATACTTCAGGATGTGTGACTTGGCGCCAGTGTCTTAGAAAAGGCTTTTGGTTTTGGGGAAAACGGGAACCCACAGGGTCCTCTACGTTTAGCTTGTCATGGACCTGAGGGTTTTTCTCCTTGATCGATGCTTCTAGGTGTCAGAACTGCATCTCTCTTCCCGGGACTGAGTGTGGCCTGCGGGGCAAAGGCCTTGTCCTGACGTAATCCCATGGCACCGCTTTGCGCTGCCGGGACTGATTCTGCCAGACCGCTCTGCTCAGGATGCCTTCAAGATGTTGACCTGAGGGAAGGTCTCCCAATCCCATCCTATCAATGAGACAGTGTGCGACTTGGGAAATTCAAAACGCTTCCTCCGGTAGAGGCCCATCGACTGGGAGAGTCAGGGTGAGAGAAGCGGGGCTGCATTCTGAAGCCCTCCCGCGCCCTCAGAACTGGACTTCTGGGTTGCGGTGTGGCTCCCGCGGTCAGGGTGGTACCAGGAGCCTTCTTCGACGCCCTGTGCAATGCCTCAGTGAGGCCCAGTGATGACCTCTGACCCCGATGGCCCGGAACCTACCTGAGACGGCTGCCCCGACCCGTGTGGGCACAGCTTTCCTTCTTTGCGAAGGCGCCCTGCTGGTGAAAGGCAGCTCGACCTCAGGCCTGCTTCTGCGAGGTAAGGCCGTGGTTCTCGCTTGAGTTCTCCCAGCTGAGGTTGGAGAAGACATCCTTCCGCGTGGAGCCAGGGGGTGCGGGGCCCGGCGTTCACCTGCCCCGCGGACTTCTTCCTGCCAGGCAGGCAGAGGGACTTCGCCTCCGGTGTCCATGCACATCGCTCAGACAACCGCTTCCCCCTTGACGTCGCTCGGCGCTGGCGTGGGGCGGCTCAGCCCCTCGGCCCGGGCGGGCCCCCACCAGTCAGCGGGTCGATTGCTTGTTCCAACACGCTTCTCTCTTTACGGGCGTCGTTCCAGCGAGGAGGCTTTTCCCCAGGAACGGTGTTGCTCGGAGGTCAAGGCCGCGCTGGCTCACTCGGCTTCCAGGCACCTGGGGGAATCGACTGTTTGCCTGAGACATGCCGTCGGACCAGGGGTGCTGGTGGCACCCCTGAGAGGCCTGCCACGGAGGCCAAAGCCCTCAGGACGTGTGTTCCTGCGACAGTGTCTCGGAGAAGGCTTTTGGCTTTGGGGCAAACGGGAACCGACAGGGTCCCCTCCGTGAAGCTCTGTCGTGGAGCTGAGGGGTTCGCGCCTTGATCGATGCTGCCAGGGGTGAGAACTGCTTCTCTCTTCGCGGGACTGAGTACGGCTTGCGGGGCAAAGGCCTTGTCCCAACGTCGTCCCGTGGCACCGGCTTGGCACTGGCACTGACCGTTTCTGACAGAACGCCCTGCTCAGGGCGCCTCCAAGATGGTGGCCTGAGGGAGTGCCTCGCCGTCCCGTCCTATCCGCGAAGGACTGTGTGTCTTGGGGCTTTCCAAACGCCTTCTCCAGTGGAGGCCCACCAACTGGGAGCGTCAGGGTGAGAGAAGAAGGGCTGCTTTCCGAAGCCCTGCCGCGCCCTCAGAACTGCACTTTGTGTTGCGGTGGGGCTCCCACGGTCGTGGTGGCAGCAGGGGCCTTGTTCGACGCCCCGTGTGGGGCTTCTGTGATGCTGAGGGGTGGGCGGCTCCTCTGATGACCTCAGACCCCTATGGCCCGGAACCTACCTGAGGCTGCTGCCCCGACCGATGTGGGCGCAGCTTTCCCTCTTTGCGAAGGCGCCCTGCTCGTGAAAGGCAGCTCGACCTCAGGCCTGCTTCTGCGAGGTAAGGCCGTGGTTCTCGCTTGAGTTGTCCCGGCTGAGGTTGGAGAAGGCATCCTTCCGCGTGGAGCCAGGGGGTGCGGGGCCCGAGTTCGCCTTCCCCGCGGACTTCTTCCTACCAGGGAGGCAGAGGGACTTGGCCTTCGGTGTCCACGCACATACCTTAGACCACCACTTCCCCCTTGACGTCTCTCGGCGCTGGTGTGGGGCGGCTCGGCCCCTAGGCCCGGGCGCGCCCCCACTAGTCACCGGGTCGATTGCTCGCTCCAACACGCTTCTCTCTTTACGGACGTCATTCCGGGGAGGAGGCATTTCCCCAGGAACGGTGTGGCTCGGAGGTCAGTGCCGCTCTGGCTCACACCAATTCCAGGCACCTGGGGGAATCGACTGTCTGCCTGAGACACGCCGTGGATGTGGACGGGGATGGAATTCCACCCTGCCATGTTTCTCACAGGAAGGTAGTGGGGCTGGACCTCAAGGGATCCAACCCAGGCGAGTCAGAAAACCGCTTCCCTGTATGGACATGAGGCAATGGCCTGGTAGGGCCAGCCCCACAGCCCGGCGCTCCTGCCTCACAAAGAGCGCCCTTCCTCTCTCCTCCCCGCTTCTCTCTTCCAACACATCTTTTCCTGGGCGGATGTTTTCCCGGCAGCACCGTGTTGCACAGAATCCAGGGTGGAGCTGTCTCCTTCGGTTGCCAGGCCCGGGCGTGTGTCGACCTTGCCACGGCGAAGCCCGCTGTCGCCCCGGAGGTGCTGGCGGCACCCGCAGGTCCCTGGAGTGGAGGCCCAAGGCGGCAGCGTGTGCACGTCTTCTTCCGCATCTGAGAGAAGGCGTTGTGCTTTCCGGGAATGGGGAGGTGAAAGGACCCCCTCCTGGAAGCGCGTTCCAAGAGCTGAGGGTTGGGTGCCTTGCTCCGTGCTTCTAGGTGCCAGAGCCGCTTCTCTCTTCCCGGGACGGAGTGGGGCTTGCTGGGCCAGTGCGTCGTCCTGAAGCAATCCCGTGGCAGGGGCTCGGCGCTTCCCCCTTCCGTTTCGGGCGAGCCTCCCAGCTCAGGGCGCCCCCAGAGAGTTTGGCCCGCAGGCCGGCGTCGCCGTCACGACCTCGCCGAGAGCCGGGTGTTCAGCTCGGTGCACTCCGAACGCGGGCCCCGGTGGGTTCGACTGAGGGCGGGCGCCCAGCTGAGGGAAGCGGCGCTGCTGTCAGAAGGCCTCCCGTGCCCTCACAACGAGTGTGTTTGCTCTGCCGTGGGTCCCGCGTCACGGTCGGGGCAGGAGCCCCTTCCGACGCCCTTGCGAAGGGCTTCGCTGAGGCCCAGGTCGGGGGCCTCCTTCTAGGACGGCCCCCGACCTGAGGCCCGGCACGCAGCCTCCCTGAGGCTTCCGCCACCCCCGCCGCGGCCAAGCTTTCTCTCCAGGCGAAAGAGGCCTGCTCGCGGAAGGGAGCTCGGCTTCAGGCTTGCTGCTCGGAGGTAAGGCTGTGGAGCTCACTCGAGGTTTCCGGGCTAAGCGTTGAGAAGGCCTCCTTCTCCGTGGAGCGACGTGTGTGTGGACGTGGACGGGGATCGCATTCCACCCTGCCTTGTTTCGCACAGGGAGGTCGGGGGCCTGGACCTCAGCGGGTCCAAGCCCCGGCGAGTCAGCCAACGGCTTCCCCGTGTAGGACGTGAGGCGCCGGCCCGGGAGAGGCCGGCCCCACAGCCCGGACCCTCGTGCCTCACGAAGCGCGCCCTTCATCTCTCCTCCCCGCTTCTCTGTTCGCACTCATCTTTCCCTGGGCGGACGTTTTCCCGGCAGCACCGTGTTGCACGGAATCCAGGGAGGAGCTGTCTCCTTCGGTTGCCAGGCCCGGGCGTGTGTCGACCTTGACACCGCGCAGCCCGCTGTCGCCCCGGAGGTGCTGGCGGCACCCGCAGGTCCCTGGAGTGGAGGCCCAAGGCGGCAGCGTGTGCACGTCTTCCTCCGCGTCTGAGAGAAGGCGTTGTGCATTCGGGGAATGGCGAGGTGAAAGGGCCCCCTCCGGGAAGCGCGATCCAAGAGCTGAGGGTTGGGTGCCTTGCTCCGTGCTTCTAGGTGCCAGAGCCGCTTCTCTCTTCCCGGGACAGAGTGGGGCTTGCTGGGCCAATGCGTCGTCCTGAAGCAATCCCGTGGCAGGGGCTCGGCGCTTCCCCCTTCCGTTTCGGGCGAGCCTCCCAGCTCAGGGCGCCCCCAGAGAGTTTGGCCTGTAGGCCGGCGTCGCCGTCACGACCTCGCCGAGAGCCGGGTGTTCAGCTCGGTGCACTCCGAACGCGGGCTCCGGTGGGTTCGACTGAGGGCGGGCGCCCGGCTGAGGGAAGCGGCGCTGCTGTCAGAAGGCTCCCGTGCCCTCACAACGAGTGTGTTTGCTCTGCCGTGGGTCCCGCGTCACGGTCGGGGCAGGAGCCGCTTCCGACGCCCTTGCGAAGGGCTTCGCTGAGGCCCAGGTCGGGGGCCTCCTTCTAGGACGGCCCCCGACCTGAGGCCCGGCACGCAGCCTCCCTGAGGCTTCCGCCACCCGCGCCGCGGCCAAGCTTTCTCTCTGGGCGAAAGAGGCCTGCTCGCGGAAGGGAGCTCGGCTTCAGGCTTGCTTCTCGGAGGTAAGGCTGTGGTGCTCACTCGAGGCTTCCGGGCTAAGCGTTGAGAAGGCCTCCTTCTCCGTGGAGCGACGTGTGTGTGGACGTGGACGGGGATGGCATTCCACCCTGCCTTGTTTCGCACAGGGAGGTCGGGGGCCTGGACCTCAGCGGGTCCAAGCCCCGGCGAGTCAGCCAACGGCTTCCCCGTGTAGGACGTGAGGCGCCGGCCCGGGAGAGGCCGGCCCCACAGCCCGGACCCTCGTGCCTCACGAAGCGCGCCCTTCATCTCTCCTCCCCGCTTCTCCTTTCGCACTCATCTTTCCCTGGGCGGACGTTTTCCCGGCAGCACCCTGTTGCACGGAATCCAGGGAGGAGCTGTCTCCTTCGGTTGCCAGGCCCGGGCGTGTGTCGACCTTGACACCGCGCAGCCCGCTGTCGCCCCGGAGGTGCTGGCGGCACCCGCAGGTCCCTGGAGTGGAGGCCCAAGGCGGCAGCGTGTGCACGTCTTCCTCCGCGTCTGAGAGAAGGCGTTGTGCATTCGGGGAATGGCGAGGTGAAAGGGCCCCCTCCGGGAAGCGCGATCCAAGAGCTGAGGGTTGGGTGCCTTGCTCCGTGCTTCTAGGTGCCAGAGCCGCTTCTCTCTTCCCGGGACAGAGTGGGGCTTGCTGGGCCAATGCGTCGTCCTGAAGCAATCCTGTGGCAGGGGCTCGGCGCTTCCCCCTTCCGTTTCGGGCGAGCCTCCCAGCTCAGGGCGCCCCCAGAGAGTTTGGCCTGCAGGCCGGCGTCGCCGTCACGACCTCGCCGAGAGCCGGGTGTTCAGCTCGGTGCACTCCGAACGCGGGCTCCGGTGGGTTCGACTGAGGGCGGGCGCCCGGCTGAGGGAAGCGGCGCTGCTGTCAGAAGGCCTCCCGTGCCCTCACAACGAGTGTGTTTGCTCTGCCGTGGGTCCCGCGTCACGGTCGGGGCAGTTGCCGCTTCCGACGCCCTTGCGAAGGGCTTCGCTGAGGCCCAGGTCGGGGGCCTCCTTCTAGGACGGCCCCCGACCTGAGGCCCGGCACGCAGCCTCCCTGAGGCTTCCGCCACCCGCGCCGGGGCCAAGCTTTCTCTCTGGGCGAAAGAGGCC
Organism: Martes martes; assembly: GCF_963455335.1. Lineage (NCBI taxonomy): Eukaryota > Metazoa > Chordata > Mammalia > Carnivora > Mustelidae > Martes > Martes martes. The sequence goes on along the minus strand of NC_137893.1, from coordinate 122,716,827 downwards.
TGCTCGCGGAAGGGAGCTCGGCTTCAGGCTTGCTTCTCGGAGGTAAGGCTGTGGTGCTCACTCGAGGTTTCCGGGCTAAGCGTTGAGAAGGCCTCCTTCTCCGTGGAGCGACGTGTGTGTGGACGTGGACGGGGATGGCATTCCACCCTGCCTTACTTCGCACAGGGAGGTCGGGGGCCTGGACCTCAGCGGGTCCTACCCCCGGCGAGTCAGCCAACGGCTTCCCCGTGTAGGACGTGAGGCGCCGGCCCGGGAGAGGCCGGCCCCACAGCCCGGACCCTCGTGCCTCACGAAGCGCGCCCTTCATCTCTCCTCCCCGCTTCTCTGTTCGCACTCATCTTTCCCTGGGCGGACGTTTTCCCGGCAGCACCGTGTTGCACGGAATCCAGGGAGGAGCTGTCTCCTTCGGTTGCCAGGCCCGGGCGTGTGTCGACCTTGACACCGCGCAGCCCGCTGTCGCCCCGGAGGTGCTGGCGGCACCCGCAGGTCCCTGGAGTGGAGGCCCAAGGCGGCAGCGTGTGCACGTCTTCCTCCGCGTCTGAGAGAAGGCGTTGTGCATTCGGGGAATGGCGAGGTGAAAGGGCCCCCTCCGGGAAGCGCGATCCAAGAGCTGAGGGTTGGGTGCCTTGCTCCGTGCTTCTAGGTGCCAGAGCCGCTTCTCTCTTCCCGGGACGGAGTGGGGCTTGCTGGGCCAGTGCGTCGTCCTGAAGCAATCCCGTGGCAGGGGCTCGGCGCTTCCCCCTTCCGTTTCGGGCGAGCCTCCCAGCTCAGGGCGCCCCCAGAGAGTTTGGCCCGCAGGCCGGCGTCGCCGTCACGACCTCGCCGAGAGCCGGGTGTTCAGCTCGGTGCACTCCGAACGCGGGCCCCGGTGGGTTCGACTGAGGGCGGGCGCCCAGCTGAGGGAAGCGGCGCTGCTGTCAGAAGGCCTCCCGTGCCCTCACAACGAGTGTGTTTGCTCTGCCGTGGGTCCCGCGTCACGGTCGGGGCAGGAGCCCCTTCCGACGCCCTTGCGAAGGGCTTCGCTGAGGCCCAGGTCGGGGGCCTCCTTCTAGGACGGCCCCCGACCTGAGGCCCGGCACGCAGCCTCCCTGAGGCTTCCGCCACCCCCGCCGCGGCCAAGCTTTCTCTCTGGGCGAAAGAGGCCTGCTCGCGGAAGGGAGCTCGGCTTCAGGCTTGCTGCTCGGAGGTAAGGCTGTGGTGCTCACTCGAGGCTTCCGGGCTAAGCGTTGAGAAGGCCTCCTTCTCCGTGGAGCGACGTGTGTGTGGACGTGGACGGGGATGGCATTCCACCCTGCCTTGTTTCGCACAGGGAGGTCGGGGGCCTGGACCTCAGCGGGTCCAAGCCCCGGCGAGTCAGCCAACGGCTTCCCCGTGTAGGACGTGAGGCGCCGGCCCGGGAGAGGCCGGCCCCACAGCCCGGACCCTCGTGCCTCACGAAGCGCGCCCTTCATCTCTCCTCCCCGCTTCTCCTTTCGCACTCATCTTTCCCTGGGCGGACGTTTTCCCGGCAGCACCGTGTTGCACGGAATCCAGGGAGGAGCTGTCTCCTTCGGTTGCCAGGCCCGGGCGTGTGTCGACCTTGACACCGCGCAGCCCGCTGTCGCCCCGGAGGTGCTGGCGGCACCCGCAGGTCCCTGGAGTGGAGGCCCAAGGCGGCAGCGTGTGCACGTCTTCCTCCGCGTCTGAGAGAAGGCGTTGTGCATTCGGGGAATGGCGAGGTGAAAGGGCCCCCTCCGGGAAGCGCGATCCAAGAGCTGAGGGTTGGGTGCCTTGCTCCGTGCTTCTAGGTGCCAGAGCCGCTTCTCTCTTCCCGGGACAGAGTGGGGCTTGCTGGGCCAATGGTCGTCCTGAAGCAATCCCGTGGCAGGGGCTCGGCGCTTCCCCCTTCCGTTTCGGGCGAGCCTCCCAGCTCAGGGCGCCCCCAGAGAGTTTGGCCTGCAGGCCGGCGTCGCCGTCACGACCTCGCCGAGAGCCGGGTGTTCAGCTCGGTGCACTCCGAACGCGGGCTCCGGTGGGTTCGACTGAGGGCGGGCGCCCGGCTGAGGGAAGCGGCGCTGCTGTCAGAAGGCCTCCCGTGCCCTCACAACGAGTGTGTTTGCTCTGCCGTGGGTCCCGCGTCACGGTCGGGGCAGTTGCCGCTTCCGACGCCCTTGCGAAGGGCTTCGCTGAGGCCCAGGTCGGGGGCCTCCTTCTAGGACGGCCCCCGACCTGAGGCCCGGCACGCAGCCTCCCTGAGGCTTCCGCCACCCGCGCCGGGGCCAAGCTTTCTCTCTGGGCGAAAGAGGCCTGCTCGCGGAAGGGAGCTCGGCTTCAGGCTTGCTTCTCGGAGGTAAGGCTGTGGTGCTCACTCGAGGTTTCCGGGCTAAGCGTTGAGAAGGCCTCCTTCTCCGTGGAGCGACGTGTGTGTGGACGTGGACGGGGATGGCATTCCACCCTGCCTTGTTACACACAGGGAGGTCGGGGGCCTGGACCTCAGCGGGTCCAAGCCCCGGCGAGTCAGCCAACGGCTTCCCCGTGTAGGACGTGAGGCGCCGGCCCGGGAGAGGCCGGCCCCACAGCCCGGACCCTCGTGCCTCACGAAGCGCGCCCTTCATCTCTCCTCCCCGCTTCTCTGTTCGCACTCATCTTTCCCTGGGCGGACGTTTTCCCGGCAGCACCGTGTTGCACGGAATCCAGGGAGGAGCTGTCTCCTTCGGTTGCCAGGCCCGGGCGTGTGTCGACCTTGACACCGCGCAGCCCGCTGTCGCCCCGGAGGTGCTGGCGGCACCCGCAGGTCCCTGGAGTGGAGGCCCAAGGCGGCAGCGTGTGCACGTCTTCCTCCGCGTCTGAGAGAAGGCGTTGTGCATTCGGGGAATGGCGAGGTGAAAGGGCCCCCTCCGGGAAGCGCGATCCAAGAGCTGAGGGTTGGGTGCCTTGCTCCGTGCTTCTAGGTGCCAGAGCCGCTTCTCTCTTCCCGGGACAGAGTGGGGCTTGCTGGGCCAATGGTCGTCCTGAAGCAATCCCGTGGCAGGGGCTCGGCGCTTCCCCCTTCCGTTTCGGGCGAGCCTCCCAGCTCAGGGCGCCCCCAGAGAGTTTGGCCTGCAGGCCGGCGTCGCCGTCACGACCTCGCCGAGAGCCGGGTGTTCAGCTCGGTGCACTCCGAACGCGGGCTCCGGTGGGTTCGACTGAGGGCGGGCGCCCGGCTGAGGGAAGCGGCGCTGCTGTCAGAAGGCCTCCCGTGCCCTCACAACGAGTGTGTTTGCTCTGCCGTGGGTCCCGCGTCACGGTCGGGGCAGTTGCCGCTTCCGACGCCCTTGCGAAGGGCTTCGCTGAGGCCCAGGTCGGGGGCCTCCTTCTAGGACGGCCCCCGACCTGAGGCCCGGCACGCAGCCTCCCTGAGGCTTCCGCCACCCGCGCCGGGGCCAAGCTTTCTCTCTGGGCGAAAGAGGCCTGCTCGCGGAAGGGAGCTCGGCTTCAGGCTTGCTTCTCGGAGGTAAGGCTGTGGTGCTCACTCGAGGTTTCCGGGCTAAGCGTTGAGAAGGCCTCCTTCTCCGTGGAGCGACGTGTGTGTGGACGTGGACGGGGATGGCATTCCACCCTGCCTTACTTCGCACAGGGAGGTCGGGGGCCTGGACCTCAGCGGGTCCTACCCCCGGCGAGTCAGCCAACGGCTTCCCCGTGTAGGACGTGAGGCGCCGGCCCGGGAGAGGCCGGCCCCACAGCCCGGACCCTCGTGCCTCACGAAGCGCGCCCTTCATCTCTCCTCCCCGCTTCTCTGTTCGCACTCATCTTTCCCTGGGCGGACGTTTTCCCGGCAGCACCGTGTTGCACGGAATCCAGGGAGGAGCTGTCTCCTTCGGTTGACAGGCCCGGGCGTGTGTCGACCTTGACACCGCGCAGCCCGCTGTCGCCCCGGAGGTGCTGGCGGCACCCGCAGGTCCCTGGAGTGGAGGCCCAAGGCGGCAGCGTGTGCACGTCTTCCTCCGCGTCTGAGAGAAGGCGTTGTGCATTCGGGGAATGGCGAGGTGAAAGGGCCCCCTCCGGGAAGCGCGATCCAAGAGCTGAGGGTTGGGTGCCTTGCTCCGTGCTTCTAGGTGCCAGAGCCGCTTCTCTCTTCCCGGGACGGAGTGGGGCTTGCTGGGCCAGTGCGTCGTCCTGAAGCAATCCCGTGGCAGGGGCTCGGCGCTTCCCCCTTCCGTTTCGGGCGAGCCTCCCAGCTCAGGGCGCCCCCAGAGAGTTTGGCCCGCAGGCCGGCGTCGCCGTCACGACCTCGCCGAGAGCCGGGTGTTCAGCTCGGTGCACTCCGAACGCGGGCCCCGGTGGGTTCGACTGAGGGCGGGCGCCCAGCTGAGGGAAGCGGCGCTGCTGTCAGAAGGCCTCCCGTGCCCTCACAACGAGTGTGTTTGCTCTGCCGTGGGTCCCGCGTCACGGTCGGGGCAGGAGCCCCTTCCGACGCCCTTGTGAAGGGCTTCGCTGAGGCCCAGGTCGGGGGCCTCCTTCTAGGACGGCCCCCGACCTGAGGCCCGGCACGCAGCCTCCCTGAGGCTTCCGCCACCCCCGCCGCGGCCAAGCTTTCTCTCTGGGCGAAAGAGGCCTGCTCGCGGAAGGGAGCTCGGCTTCAGGCTTGCTGCTCGGAGGTAAGGCTGTGGTGCTCACTCGAGGCTTCCGGGCTAAGCGTTGAGAAGGCCTCCTTCTCCGTGGAGCGACGTGTGTGTGGACGTGGACGGGGATGGCATTCCACCCTGCCTTGTTTCGCACAGGGAGGTCGGGGGCCTGGACCTCAGCGGGTCCAAGCCCCGGCGAGTCAGCCAACGGCTTCCCCGTGTAGGACGTGAGGCGCCGGCCCGGGAGAGGCCGGCCCCACAGCCCGGACCCTCGTGCCTCACGAAGCGCGCCCTTCATCTCTCCTCCCCGCTTCTCCTTTCGCACTCATCTTTCCCTGGGCGGACGTTTTCCCGGCAGCACCGTGTTGCACGGAATCCAGGGAGGAGCTGTCTCCTTCGGTTGCCAGGCCCGGGCGTGTGTCGACCTTGACACCGCGCAGCCCGCTGTCGCCCCGGAGGTGCTGGCGGCACCCGCAGGTCCCTGGAGTGGAGGCCCAAGGCGGCAGCGTGTGCACGTCTTCCTCCGCGTCTGAGAGAAGGCGTTGTGCATTCGGGGAATGGCGAGGTGAAAGGGCCCCCTCCGGGAAGCGCGATCCAAGAGCTGAGGGTTGGGTGCCTTGCTCCGTGCTTCTAGGTGCCAGAGCCGCTTCTCTCTTCCCGGGACAGAGTGGGGCTTGCTGGGCCAATGGTCGTCCTGAAGCAATCCCGTGGCAGGGGCTCGGCGCTTCCCCCTTCCGTTTCGGGCGAGCCTCCCAGCTCAGGGCGCCCCCAGAGAGTTTGGCCTGCAGGCCGGCGTCGCCGTCACGACCTCGCCGAGAGCCGGGTGTTCAGCTCGGTGCACTCCGAACGCGGGCTCCGGTGGGTTCGACTGAGGGCGGGCGCCCGGCTGAGGGAAGCGGCGCTGCTGTCAGAAGGCCTCCCGTGCCCTCACAACGAGTGTGTTTGCTCTGCCGTGGGTCCCGCGTCACGGTCGGGGCAGTTGCCGCTTCCGACGCCCTTGCGAAGGGCTTCGCTGAGGCCCAGGTCGGGGGCCTCCTTCTAGGACGGCCCCCGACCTGAGGCCCGGCACGCAGCCTCCCTGAGGCTTCCGCCACCCGCGCCGGGGCCAAGCTTTCTCTCTGGGCGAAAGAGGCCTGCTCGCGGAAGGGAGCTCGGCTTCAGGCTTGCTTCTCGGAGGTAAGGCTGTGGTGCTCACTCGAGGTTTCCGGGCTAAGCGTTGAGAAGGCCTCCTTCTCCGTGGAGCGACGTGTGTGTGGACGTGGACGGGGATGGCATTCCACCCTGCCTTGTTACACACAGGGAGGTCGGGGGCCTGGACCTCAGCGGGTCCAAGCCCCGGCGAGTCAGCCAACGGCTTCCCCGTGTAGGACGTGAGGCGCCGGCCCGGGAGAGGCCGGCCCCACAGCCCGGACCCTCGTGCCTCACGAAGCGCGCCCTTCATCTCTCCTCCCCGCTTCTCTGTTCGCACTCATCTTTCCCTGGGCGGACGTTTTCCCGGCAGCACCGTGTTGCACGGAATCCAGGGAGGAGCTGTCTCCTTCGGTTGCCAGGCCCGGGCGTGTGTCGACCTTGACACCGCGCAGCCCGCTGTCGCCCCGGAGGTGCTGGCGGCACCCGCAGGTCCCTGGAGTGGAGGCCCAAGGCGGCAGCGTGTGCACGTCTTCCTCCGCGTCTGAGAGAAGGCGTTGTGCATTCGGGGAATGGCGAGGTGAAAGGGCCCCCTCCGGGAAGCGCGATCCAAGAGCTGAGGGTTGGGTGCCTTGCTCCGTGCTTCTAGGTGCCAGAGCCGCTTCTCTCTTCCCGGGACAGAGTGGGGCTTGCTGGGCCAATGCGTCGTCCTGAAGCAATCCTGTGGCAGGGGCTCGGCGCTTCCCCCTTCCGTTTCGGGCGAGCCTCCCAGCTCAGGGCGCCCCCAGAGAGTTTGGCCTGCAGGCCGGCGTCGCCGTCACGACCTCGCCGAGAGCCGGGTGTTCAGCTCGGTGCACTCCGAACGCGGGCTCCGGTGGGTTCGACTGAGGGCGGGCGCCCGGCTGAGGGAAGCGGCGCTGCTGTCAGAAGGCCTCCCGTGCCCTCACAACGAGTGTGTTTGCTCTGCCGTGGGTCCCGCGTCACGGTCGGGGCAGTTGCCGCTTCCGACGCCCTTGCGAAGGGCTTCGCTGAGGCCCAGGTCGGGGGCCTCCTTCTAGGACGGCCCCCGACCTGAGGCCCGGCACGCAGCCTCCCTGAGGCTTCCGCCACCCGCGCCGGGGCCAAGCTTTCTCTCTGGGCGAAAGAGGCCTGCTCGCGGAAGGGAGCTCGGCTTCAGGCTTGCTTCTCGAAGGTAAGGCTGTGGTGCTCACTCGAGGTTTCCGGGCTAAGCGTTGAGAAGGCCTCCTTCTCCGTGGAGCGACGTGTGTGTGGACGTGGACGGGGGTGGCATTCCACCCTGCCTTACTTCGCACAGGGAGGTCGGGGGCCTGGACCTCAGCGGGTTCTACCCCCGGCGAGTCAGCCAACGGCTTCCCCGTGTAGGACGTGAGGCGCCGGCCCGGGAGAGGCCGGCCCCACAGCCCGGACCCTCGTGCCTCACGAAGCGCGCCCTTCATCTCTCCTCCCCGCTTCTCTGTTCGCACTCTTCTTTCCCTGGGCGGACGTTTTCCCGGCAGCACCGTGTTGCACGGAATCCAGGGAGGAGCTGTCTCCTTCGGTTGCCAGGCCCGGGCGTGTGTCGACCTTGACACCGCGCAGCCCGCTGTCGCCCCGGAGGTGCTGGCGGCACCCGCAGGTCCCTGGAGTGGAGGCCCAAGGCGGCAGCGTGTGCACGTCTTCCTCCGCGTCTGAGAGAAGGCGTTGTGCATTCGGGGAATGGCGAGGTGAAAGGGCCCCCTCCGGGAAGCGCGATCCAAGAGCTGAGGGTTGGGTGCCTTGCTCCGTGCTTCTAGGTGCCAGAGCCGCTTCTCTCTTCCCGGGACAGAGTGGGGCTTGCTGGGCCAATGCGTCGTCCTGAAGCAATCCCGTGGCAGGGGCTCGGCGCTTCCCCCTTCCGTTTCGGGCGAGCCTCCCCGCTCAGGGCGCCCCCAGAGAGTTTGGCCTGCAGGCCGGCGTCGCCGTCACGACCTCGCCGAGAGCCGGGTGTTCAGCTCGGTGCACTCCGAACGCGGGCTCCGGTGGGTTCGACTGAGGGCGGGCGCCCGGCTGAGGGAAGCGGCGCTGCTGTCAGAAGGCCTCCTGTGCCCTCTCAACGAGTGTGTTTGCTCTGCCGTGGGTCCCACGTCTCAGTCTGGGCAGGAGCCGCTTCCGACGCCCTTGCGAAGGGCTTCGCTGGGGCCCAAGTCGGGGGCCTCCTTCTAGGAAGGCCCCCGACCTGAGGCCCGGCACGCAGCCTCCCTGAGGCTTCCACCACCCCCGCCGCGGCCAAGCTTTCTCTCTGGGCGAAAGAGGCCTGCTCGCGGAAGGGAGCTCGGCTTCAGGCTTGCTTCTCGGAGGTAAGGCTGTGGTGCTCACTCGAGGTTTCCGGGCTAAGCGTTGAGAAGGCCTCCTTCTCCGTGGAGCGACGTGTGTGTGGACGTGGACGGGGATGGCATTCCACCCTGCCTTGTTTCGCACAGGGAGGTCGGGAGCCTGGACCTCAGCGGGTCCAACCCCCGGCGAGTCAGCCAACGGCTTCCCCGTGTAGGACGTGAGGCGCCGGCCCGGGAGAGGCCGGCCCCACAGCCCGGACCCTCGTGCCTCACGAAGCGCGCCCTTCATCTCTCCTCCCCGCTTCTCTGTTCGCATTCATCTTTCCCTGGGCGGACGTATTCCCGGCAGCACCGTGTTGCACGGAATCCAGGGAGGAGCTGTCTCCTTCGGTTGCCAGGCCCAGGCGTGTGTCGACCTTGACACCGCGCAGCCCGCTGTCGCCCCGGAGGTGCTGGCGGCACCCGCAGGTCCCTGGACGGGAGGCCCATGGCGGCAGCGTGTGCACGTCTTCCTCCGCGTCTGAGAGAAGGCGTTGTGCATTCGGGGAATGGCGAGGTGAAAGGGCCCCCTCCGGGAAGCGCGATCCAAGAGCTGAGGGTTGGGTGCCTTGCTCCGTGCTTCTAGGTGCCAGAGCCGCTTCTCTCTTCCCGGGACGGATGGGGCTTGCTGGGCCAGTGCGTCGTCCTGAAGCAATCCCGTGGCAGGGGCTCGGCGCTTCCCCCTTCCGTTTCGGGCGAGCCTCCCAGCTCAGGGCGCCCCCAGAGAGTTTGGCCCGCAGGCCGGCGTCGCCGTCACGACCTCGCCGAGAGCCGGGTGTTCAGCTCGGTGCACTCCGAACGCGGGCCCCGGTGGGTTCGACTGAGGGCGGGCGCCCAGCTGAGGGAAGCGGCGCTGCTGTCAGAAGGCCTCCCGTGCCCTCACAACGAGTGTGTTTGCTCTGCCGTGGGTCCCGCGTCACGGTCCGGGCAGGAGCCCCTTCCGACGCCCTTGCGAAGGGCTTCGCTGAGGCCCAGGTCGGGGGCCTCCTTCTAGGACGGCCCCCGACCTGAGGCCCGGCACGCAGCCTCCCTGAGGCTTCCGCCACCCCCGCCGCGGCCAAGCTTTCTCTCTGGGCGAAAGAGGCCTGCTCGCGGAAGGGAGCTCGGCTTCAGGCTTGCTGCTCGGAGGTAAGGCTGTGGAGCTCACTCGAGGTTTCCGGGCTAAGCGTTGAGAAGGCCTCCTTCTCCGTGGAGCGACGTGTGTGTGGACGTGGACGGGGATCGCATTCCACCCTGCCTTGTTTCGCACAGGGAGGTCGGGGGCCTGGACCTCAGCGGGTCCAAGCCCCGGCGAGTCAGCCAACGGCTTCCCCGTGTAGGACGTGAGGCGCCGGCCCGGGAGAGGCCGGCCCCACAGCCTGGACCCTCGTGCCTCACGAAGCGCGCCCTTCATCTCTCCTCCCCGCTTCTCTGTTCGCACTCACCTTTCCCTGGGCGGACGTATTCCCGGCAGCACCGTGTTGCACGGAATCCAGGGAGGAGCTGTCTCCTTCGGTTGCCAGGCCCAGGCGTGTGTCGACCTTGACACCGCGCAGCCCGCTGTCGCCCCGGAGGTGCTGGCGGCACCCGCAGGTCCCTGGAGTGGAGGCCCATGGCGGCAGCGTGTGCACGTCTTCCTCCGCGTCTGAGAGAAGGCGTTGTGCATTCGGGGAATGGCGAGGTGAAAGGGCCCCCTCCGGGAAGCGCGATCCAAGAGCTGAGGGTTGGGTGCCTTGCTCCGTGCTTCTAGGTGCCAGAGCCGCTTCTCTCTTCCCGGGACGGAGTGGGGCTTGCTGGGCCAGTGCGTCGTCCTGAAGCAATCCCGTGGCAGGGGCTCGGCGCTTCCCCCTTCCGTTTCGGGCGAGCCTCCCCGCTCAGGGCGCCCCCAGAGAGTTTGGCCTGCAGGCCGGCGTCGCCGTCACGACCTCGCCGAGAGCCGGGTGTTCAGCTCGGTGCACTCCGAACGCGGGCTCCGGTGGGTTCGACTGAGGGCGGGCGCCCGGCTGAGGGAAGCGGCGCTGCTGTCAGAAGGCCTCCCGTGCCCTCACAACGAGTGTGTTTGCTCTGCCGTGGGTCCCGCGTCACGGTCGGGGCAGGAGCCGCTTCCGACGCCCTTGCGAAGGGCTTCGCTGAGGCCCAGGTCGGGGGCCTCCTTCTAGGACGGCCCCCGACCTGAGGCCCGGCACGCAGCCTCCCTGAGGCTTCCGCCACCCCCGCCGCGGCCAAGCTTTCTCTCTGGGCGAAAGAGGCCTGCTCGCGGAAGGGAGCTCGGCTTCAGGCTTGCTTCTCGGAGGTAAGGCTGTGGTGCTCACTCGAGGCTTCCGGGCTAAGCGTTGAGAAGGCCTCCTTCTCCGTGGAGCGACGTGTGTGTGGACGTGGACGGGGATGGCATTCCACCCTGCCTTGTTTCGCACAGGGAGGTCGGGGGCCTGGACCTCAGCGGGTCCAAGCCCCGGCGAGTCAGCCAACGGCTTCCCCGTGTAGGACGTGAGGCGCCGGCCCGGGAGAGGCCGGCCCCACAGCCCGGACCCTCGTGCCTCACGAAGCGCGCCCTTCATCTCTCCTCCCCGCTTCTCCTTTCGCACTCATCTTTCCCTGGGCGGACGTTTTCCCGGCAGCACCGTGTTGCACGGAATCCAGGGAGGAGCTGTCTCCTTCGGTTGCCAGGCCCGGGCGTGTGTCGACCTTGACACCGCGCAGCCCGCTGTCGCCCCGGAGGTGCTGGCGGCACCCGCAGGTCCCTGGAGTGGAGGCCCAAGGCGGCAGCGTGTGCACGTCTTCCTCCGCGTCTGAGAGAAGGCGTTGTGCATTCGGGGAATGGCGAGGTGAAAGGGCCCCCTCCGGGAAGCGCGATCCAAGAGCTGAGGGTTGGGTGCCTTGCTCCGTGCTTCTAGGTGCCAGAGCCGCTTCTCTCTTCCCGGGACAGAGTGGGGCTTGCTGGGCCAATGGTCGTCCTGAAGCAATCCCGTGGCAGGGGCTCGGCGCTTCCCCCTTCCGTTTCGGGCGAGCCTCCCAGCTCAGGGCGCCCCCAGAGAGTTTGGCCTGCAGGCCGGCGTCGCCGTCACGACCTCGCCGAGAGCCGGGTGTTCAGCTCGGTGCACTCCGAACGCGGGCTCCGGTGGGTTCGACTGAGGGCGGGCGCCCGGCTGAGGGAAGCGGCGCTGCTGTCAGAAGGCCTCCCGTGCCCTCACAACGAGTGTGTTTGCTCTGCCGTGGGTCCCGCGTCACGGTCGGGGCAGGAGCCGCTTCCGACGCCCTTGCGAAGGGCTTCGCTGAGGCCCAGGTCGGGGGCCTCCTTCTAGGACGGCCCCCGACCTGAGGCCCGGCACGCAGCCTCCCTGAGGCTTCCGCCACCCCCGCCGCGGCCAAGCTTTCTCTCTGGGCGAAAGAGGCCTGCTCGCGGAAGGGAGCTCGGCTTCAGGCTTGCTTCTTGGAGGTAAGGCTGTGGTGCTCACTCGAGGTTTCCGGGCTAAGCGTTGAGAAGGCCTCCTTCTCCGTGGAGCGACGTGTGTGTGGACGTGGACGGGGATGGCATTCCACCCTGCCTTGTTACACACAGGGAGGTCGGGGGCCTGGACCTCAGCGGGTCCAAGCCCCGGCGAGTCAGCCAACGGCTTCCCCGTGTAGGACGTGAGGCGCCGGCCCGGGAGAGGCCGGCCCCACAGCCCGGACCCTCGTGCCTCACGAAGCGCGCCCTTCATCTCTCCTCCCCGCTTCTCTGTTCGCACTCATCTTTCCCTGGGCGGACGTATTCCCGGCAGCAACGTGTTGCACGGAATCCAGGGAGGAGCTGTCTCCTTCGGTTGCCAGGCCCGGGCGTGTGTCGACCTTGACACCGCGCAGCCCGCTGTCGCCCCGGAGGTGCTGGCGGCACCCGCAGGTCCCTGGAGTGGAGGCCCAAGGCGGCAGCGTGTGCACGTCTTCCTCCGCGTCTGAGAGAAGGCGTTGTGCATTCGGGGAATGGCGAGGTGAAAGGGCCCCCTCCGGGAAGCGCGATCCAAGAGCTGAGGGTTGGGTGCCTTGCTCCGTGCTTCTAGGTGCCAGAGCCGCTTCTCTCTTCCCGGGACAGAGTGGGGCTTGCTGGGCCAATGCGTCGTCCTGAAGCAATCCTGTGGCAGGGGCTCGGCGCTTCCCCCTTCCGTTTCGGGCGAGCCTCCCAGCTCAGGGCGCCCCCAGAGAGTTTGGCCTGCAGGCCGGCGTCGCCGTCACGACCTCGCCGAGAGCCGGGTGTTCAGCTCGGTGCACTCCGAACGCGGGCTCCGGTGGGTTCGACTGAGGGCGGGCGCCCGGCTGAGGGAAGCGGCGCTGCTGTCAGAAGGCCTCCCGTGCCCTCACAACGAGTGTGTTTGCTCTGCCGTGGGTCCCGCGTCACGGTCGGGGCAGTTGCCGCCTCCGACGCCCTTGCGAAGGGCTTCGCTGAGGCCCAGGTCGGGGGCCTCCTTCTAGGACGGCCCCCGACCTGAGGCCCGGCACGCAGCCTCCCTGAGGCTTCCGCCACCCGCGCCGGGGCCAAGCTTTCTCTCTGGGCGAAAGAGGCCTGCTCGCGGAAGGGAGCTCGGCTTCAGGCTTGCTTCTCGGAGGTAAGGCTGTGGTGCTCACTCGAGGTTTCCGGGCTAAGCGTTGAGAAGGCCTCCTTCTCCGTGGAGCGACGTGTGTGTGGACGTGGACGGGGATGGCATTCCACCCTGCCTTACTTCGCACAGGGAGGTCGGGGGCCTGGACCTCAGCGGGTCCTACCCCCGGCGAGTCAGCCAACGGCTTCCCCGTGTAGGACGTGAGGCGCCGGCCCGGGAGAGGCCGGCCCCACAGCCCGGACCCTCGTGCCTCACGAAGCGCGCCCTTCATCTCTCCTCCCCGCTTCTCTGTTCGCACTCATCTTTCCCTGGGTGGACGTTTTCCCGGCAGCACCGTGTTGCACGGAATCCAGGGAGGAGCTGTCTCCTTCGGTTGCCAGGCCCGGGCGTGTGTCGACCTTGACACCGCGCAGCCCGCTGTCGCCCCGGAGGTGCTGGCGGTACCCGCAGGTCCCTGGAGTGGAGGCCCAAGGCGGCAGCGTGTGCACGTCTTCCTCCGCGTCTGAGAGAAGGCGTTGTGCATTCGGGGAATGGCGAGGTGAAAGGGCCCCCTCCGGGAAGCGCGATCCAAGAGCTGAGGGTTGGGTGCCTTGCTCCGTGCTTCTAGGTGCCAGAGCCGCTTCTCTCTTCCCGGGACAGAGTGGGGCTTGCTGGGCCAATGCGTCGTCCTGAAGCAATCCCGTGGCAGGGGCTCGGCGCTTCCCCCTTCCGTTTCGGGCGAGCCTCCCCGATCAGGGCGCCCCCAGAGAGTTTGGCCTGCAGGCCGGCGTCGCCGTCACGACCTCGCCGAGAGCCGGGTGTTCAGCTCGGTGCACTCCGAACGCGGGCTCCGGTGGGTTCGACTGAGGGCGGGCGCCCGGCTGAGGGAAGCGGCGCTGCTGTCAGAAGGCCTCCCGTGCCCTCTCAACGAGTGTGTTTGCTCTGCCGTGGGTCCCGCGTCACGGTCGGGGCAGTTGCCGCCTCCGACGCCCTTGCGAAGGGCTTCGCTGAGGCCCAGGTCGGGGGCCTCCTTCTAGGACGGCCCCCGACCTGAGGCCCGGCACGCAGCCTCCCTGAGGCTTCCGCCACCCGCGCCGGGGCCAAGCTTTCTCTCTGGGCGAAAGAGGCCTGCTCGCGGAAGGGAGCTCGGCTTCAGGCTTGCTTCTCGGAGGTAAGGCTGTGGTGCTCACTCGAGGTTTCCGGGCTAAGCGTTGAGAAGGCCTCCTTCTCCGTGGAGCGACGTGTGTGTGGACGTGGACGGGGATGGCATTCCACCCTGCCTTACTTCGCACAGGGAGGTCGGGGGCCTGGACCTCAGCGGGTCCAAGCCCCGGCGAGTCAGCCAACGGCTTCCCCGTGTAGGACGTGAGGCGCCGGCCCGGGAGAGGCCGGCCCCACAGCCCGGACCCTCGTGCCTCACGAAGCGCGCCCTTCATCTCTCCTCCCCGCTTCTCTGTTCGCACTCATCTTTCCCTGGGCGGACGTTTTCCCGGCAGCACCGTGTTGCACGGAATCCAGGGAGGAGCTGTCTCCTTCGGTTGCCAGGCCCGGGCGTGTGTCGACCTTGACACCGCGCAGCCCGCTGTCGCCCCGGAGGTGCTGGCGGCACCCGCAGGTCCCTGGAGTGGAGGCCCAAGGCGGCAGCGTGTGCACGTCTTCCTCCGCGTCTGAGAGAAGGCGTTGTGCATTCGGGGAATGGCGAGGTGAAAGGGCCCCCTCCGGGAAGCGCGATCCAAGAGCTGAGGGTTGGGTGCCTTGCTCCGTGCTTCTAGGTGCCAGAGCCGCTTCTCTCTTCCCGGGACAGAGTGGGGCTTGCTGGGCCAATGCGTCGTCCTGAAGCAATCCCGTGGCAGGGGCTCGGCGCTTCCCCCTTCCGTTTCGGGCGAGCCTCCCAGCTCAGGGCGCCCCCAGAGAGTTTGGCCTGCAGGCCGGCGTCGCCGTCACGACCTCGCCGAGAGCCGGGTGTTCAGCTCGGTGCACTCCGAACGCGGGCTCCGGTGGGTTCGACTGAGGGCGGGCGCCCGGCTGAGGGAAGCGGCGCTGCTGTCAGAAGGCCTCCCGTGCCCTCTCAACGAGTGTGTTTGCTCTGCCGTGGGTCCCACGTCTCAGTCGGGGCAGGAGTCGCTTCCGACGCCCTTGCGAAGGGCTTCGCTGGGGCCCAAGTCGGGGGCCTCCTTCTAGGAAGGCCCCCGACCTGAGGCCCGGCACGCAGCCTCCCTGAGGCTTCCACCACCCCCGCCGCGGCCAAGCTTTCTCTCTGGGCGAAAGAGGCCTGCTCGCGGAAGGGAGCTCGGCTTCAGGCTTGCTTCTCGGAGGTAAGGCTGTGGTGCTCACTCGAGGTTTCCGGGCTAAGCGTTGAGAAGGCCTCCTTCTCCGTGGAGCGACGTGTGTGTGGACGTGGACGGGGATGGCATTCCACCCTGCCTTGTTTCGCACAGGGAGGTCGGGGGCCTGGACCTCAGCGGGTCCAACCCCCGGCGAGTCAGCCAACGGCTTCCCCGTGTAGGACGTGAGGCGCCGGCCCGGGAGAGGCCGGCCCCACAGCCCGGACCCTCGTGCCTCACGAAGCGCGCCCTTCATCTCTCCTCCCCGCTTCTCTGTTCGCACTCATCTTTCCCTGGGCGGACGTATTCCCGGCAGCACCGTGTTGCACGGAATCCAGGGAGGAGCTGTCTCCTTCGGTTGCCAGGCCCAGGCGTGTGTCGACCTTGACACCGCGCAGCCCGCTGTCGCCCCGGAGGTGCTGGCGGCACCCGCAGGTCCCTGGAGTGGAGGCCCAAGGCGGCAGCGTGTGCACGTCTTCCTCCGCGTCTGAGAGAAGGCGTTGTGCATTCGGGGAATGGCGAGGTGAAAGGGCCCCCTCCGGGAAGCGCGATCCAAGAGCTGAGGGTTGGGTGCCTTGCTCCGTGCTTCTAGGTGCCAGAGCCGCTTCTCTCTTCCCGGGACAGAGTGGGGCTTGCTGGGCCAATGCGTCGTCCTGAAGCAATCCCGTGGCAGGGGCTCGGCGCTTCCCCCTTCCGTTTCGGGCGAGCCTCCCAGCTCAGGGCGCCCCCAGAGAGTTTGGCCTGCAGGCCGGCGTCGCCGTCACGACCTCGCCGAGAGCCGGGTGTTCAGCTCGGTGCACTCCGAACGCGGGCTCCGGTGGGTTCGACTGAGGGCGGGCGCCCGGCTGAGGGAAGCGGCGCTGCTGTCAGAAGGCCTCCCGTGCCCTCACAACGAGTGTGTTTGCTCTGCCGTGGGTCCCGCGTCACGGTCGGGGCAGTTGCCGCTTCCGACGCCCTTGCGAAGGGCTTCGCTGAGGCCCAGGTCGGGGGCCTCCTTCTAGGACGGCCCCCGACCTGAGGCCCGGCACGCAGCCTCCCTGAGGCTTCCGCCACCCGCGCCGGGGCCAAGCTTTCTCTCTGGGCGAAAGAGGCCTGCTCGCGGAAGGGAGCTCGGCTTCAGGCTTGCTTCTCGGAGGTAAGGCTGTGGTGCTCACTCGAGGTTTCCGGGCTAAGCGTTGAGAAGGCCTCCTTCTCCGTGGAGCGACGTGTGTGTGGACGTGGACGGGGATGGCATTCCACCCTGCCTTGTTTCGCACAGGGAGGTCGGGGGCCTGGACCTCAGCGGGTCCAAGCCCCGGCGAGTCAGCCAACGGCTTCCCCGTGTAGGACGTGAGGCGCCGGCCCGGGAGAGGCCGGCCCCACAGCCCGGACCCTCGTGCCTCACGAAGCGCGCCCTTCATCTCTCCTCCCCGCTTCTCTGTTCGCACTCATCTTTCCCTGGGCGGACGTTTTCCCGGCAGCACCGTGTTGCACGGAATCCAGGGAGGAGCTGTCTCCTTCGGTTGCCAGGCCCGGGCGTGTGTCGACCTTGACACCGCGCAGCCCGCTGTCGCCCCGGAGGTGCTGGCGGCACCCGCAGGTCCCTGGAGTGGAGGCCCAAGGCGGCAGCGTGTGCACGTCTTCCTCCGCGTCTGAGAGAAGGCGTTGTGCATTCGGGGAATGGCGAGGTGAAAGGGCCCCCTCCGGGAAGCGCGATCCAAGAGCTGAGGGTTGGGTGCCTTGCTCCGTGCTTCTAGGTGCCAGAGCCGCTTCTCTCTTCCCGGGACAGAGTGGGGCTTGCTGGGCCAATGCGTCGTCCTGAAGCAATCCCGTGGCAGGGGCTCGGCGCTTCCCCCTTCCGTTTCGGGCGAGCCTCCCAGCTCAGGGCGCCCCCAGAGAGTTTGGCCTGCAGGCCGGCGTCGCCGTCACGACCTCGCCGAGAGCCGGGTGTTCAGCTCGGTGCACTCCGAACGCGGGCTCCGGTGGGTTCGACTGAGGGCGGGCGCCCGGCTGAGGGAAGCGGCGCTGCTGTCAGAAGGCCTCCCGTGCCCTCTCAACGAGTATGTTTGCTCTGCCGTGGGTCCCACGTCTCAGTCTGGGCAGGAGCCGCTTCCGACGCCCTTGCGAAAGGCTTCGCTGGGGCCCAAGTCGGGGGCCTCCTTCTAGGAAGGCCCCCGACCTGAGGCCCGGCACGCAGCCTCCCTGAGGCTTCCACCACCCCCGCCGCGGCCAAGCTTTCTCTCTGGGCGAAAGAGGCCTGCTCGCGGAAGGGAGCTCGGCTTCAGGCTTGCTTCTCGGAGGTAAGGCTGTGGTGCTCACTCGAGGTTTCCGGGCTAAGCGTTGAGAAGGCCTCCTTCTCCGTGGAGCGACGTGTGTGTGGACGTGGACGGGGATGGCATTCCACCCTGCCTTGTTTCGCACAGGGAGGTCGGGGGCCTGGACCTCAGCGGGTCCAAGCCCCGGCGAGTCAGCCAACGGCTTCCCCGTGTAGGACGTGAGGCGCCGGCCCGGGAGAGGCCGGCCCCACAGCCCGGACCCTCGTGCCTCACGAAGCGCGCCCTTCATCTCTCCTCCCCGCTTCTCTGTTCGCACTCATCTTTCCCTGGGCGGACGTATTCCCGGCAGCACCGTGTTGCACGGAATCCAGGGAGGAGCTGTCTCCTTCGGTTGCCAGGCCCAGGCGTGTGTCGACCTTGACACCGCGCAGCCCGCTGTCGCCCCGGAGGTGCTGGCGGCACCCGCAGGTCCCTGGAGTGGAGGCCCATGGCGGCAGCGTGTGCACGTCTTCCTCCGCGTCTGAGAGAAGGCGTTGTGCATTCGGGGAATGGCGAGGTGAAAGGGCCCCCTCCGGGAAGCGCGATCCAAGAGCTGAGGGTTGGGTGCCTTGCTCCGTGCTTCTAGGTGCCAGAGCCGCTTCTCTCTTCCCGGGACAGAGTGGGGCTTGCTGGGCCAATGCGTCGTCCTGAAGCAATCCCGTGGCAGGGGCTCGGCGCTTCCCCCTTCCGTTTCGGGCGAGCCTCCCAGCTCAGGGCGCCCCCAGAGAGTTTGGCCTGCAGGCCGGCGTCGCCGTCACGACCTCGCCGAGAGCCGGGTGTTCAGCTCGGTGCACTCCGAACGCGGGCTCCGGTGGGTTCGACTGAGGGCGGGCGCCCGGCTGAGGGAAGCGGCGCTGCTGTCAGAAGGCCTCCCGTGCCCTCACAACGAGTGTGTTTGCTCTGCCGTGGGTCCCGCGTCACGGTCGGGGCAGGAGCCGCTTCCGACGCCCTTGCGAAGGGCTTCGCTGAGGCCCAGGTCGGGGGCCTCCTTCTAGGACGGCCCCCGACCTGAGGCCCGGCACGCAGCCTCCCTGAGGCTTCCGCCACCCGCGCCGCGGCCAAGCTTTCTCTCTGGGCGAAAGAGGCCTGCTCGCGGAAGGGAGCTCGGCTTCAGGCTTGCTTCTCGGAGGTAAGGCTGTGGTGCTCACTCGAGGCTTCCGGGCTAAGCGTTGAGAAGGCCTCCTTCTCCGTGGAGCGACGTGTGTGTGGACGTGGACGGGGATGGCATTCCACCCTGCCTTGTTTCGCACAGGGAGGTCGGGGGCCTGGACCTCAGCGGGTCCAAGCCCCGGCGAGTCAGCCAACGGCTTCCCCGTGTAGGACGTGAGGCGCCGGCCCGGGAGAGGCCGGCCCCACAGCCCGGACCCTCGTGCCTCACGAAGCGCGCCCTTCATCTCTCCTCCCCGCTTCTCCTTTCGCACTCATCTTTCCCTGGGCGGACGTTTTCCCGGCAGCACCGTGTTGCACGGAATCCAGGGAGGAGCTGTCTCCTTCGGTTGCCAGGCCCGGGCGTGTGTCGACCTTGACACCGCGCAGCCCGCTGTCGCCCCGGAGGTGCTGGCGGCACCCGCAGGTCCCTGGAGTGGAGGCCCAAGGCGGCAGCGTGTGCACGTCTTCCTCCGCGTCTGAGAGAAGGCGTTGTGCATTCGGGGAATGGCGAGGTGAAAGGGCCCCCTCCGGGAAGCGCGATCCAAGAGCTGAGGGTTGGGTGCCTTGCTCCGTGCTTCTAGGTGCCAGAGCCGCTTCTCTCTTCCCGGGACAGAGTGGGGCTTGCTGGGCCAATGCGTCGTCCTGAAGCAATCCCGTGGCAGGGGCTCGGCGCTTCCCCCTTCCGTTTCGGGCGAGCCTCCCCGCTCAGGGCGCCCCCAGAGAGTTTGGCCTGCTGGCCGGCGTCGCCGTCACGACCTCGCCGAGAGCCGGGTGTTCAGCTCGGTGCACTCCGAACGCGGGCTCCGGTGGGTTCCACTGAGGGCGGGCGCCCGTCTGAGGGAAGCGGCGCTGCTGTCAGAAGGCCTCCCGTGCCCTCACAACGAGTGTGTTTGCTCTGCCGTGGGTCCCGCGTCACGGTCCGGGCAGGAGCCCCTTCCGACGCCCTTGCGAAGGGCTTCGCTGAGGCCCAGGTCGGGGGCCTCCTTCTAGGACGGCCCCCGACCTGAGGCCCGGCACGCAGCCTCCCTGAGGCTTCCGCCACCCCCGCCGCGGCCAAGCTTTCTCTCCAGGCGAAAGAGGCCTGCTCGCGGAAGGGAGCTCGGCTTCAGGCTTGCTGCTCGGAGGTAAGGCTGTGGAGCTCACTCGAGGTTTCCGGGCTAAGCGTTGAGAAGGCCTCCTTCTCCGTGGAGCGACGTGTGTGTGGACGTGGACGGGGATCGCATTCCACCCTGCCTTGTTTCGCACAGGGAGGTCGGGGGCCTGGACCTCAGCGGGTCCAAGCCCCGGCGAGTCAGCCAACGGCTTCCCCGTGTAGGACGTGAGGCGCCGGCCCGGGAGAGGCCGGCCCCACAGCCTGGACCCTCGTGCCTCACGAAGCGCGCCCTTCATCTCTCCTCCCCGCTTCTCTGTTCGCACTCACCTTTCCCTGGGCGGACGTATTCCCGGCAGCACCGTGTTGCACGGAATCCAGGGAGGAGCTGTCTCCTTCGGTTGCCAGGCCCAGGCGTGTGTCGACCTTGACACCGCGCAGCCCGCTGTCGCCCCGGAGGTGCTGGCGGCACCCGCAGGTCCCTGGAGTGGAGGCCCATGGCGGCAGCGTGTGCACGTCTTCCTCCGCGTCTGAGAGAAGGCGTTGTGCATTCGGGGAATGGCGAGGTGAAAGGGCCCCCTCCGGGAAGCGCGATCCAAGAGCTGAGGGTTGGGTGCCTTGCTCCGTGCTTCTAGGTGCCAGAGCCGCTTCTCTCTTCCCGGGACGGAGTGGGGCTTGCTGGGCCAGTGCGTCGTCCTGAAGCAATCCCGTGGCAGGGGCTCGGCGCTTCCCCCTTCCGTTTCGGGCGAGCCTCCCCGCTCAGGGCGCCCCCAGAGAGTTTGGCCTGCAGGCCGGCGTCGCCGTCACGACCTCGCCTAGAGCCGGGTGTTCAGCTCGGTGCACTCCGAACGCGGGCTCCGGTGGGTTCGACTGAGGGCGGGCGCCCGGCTGAGGGAAGCGGCGCTGCTGTCAGAAGGCCTCCCGTGCCCTCACAACGAGTGTGTTTGCTCTGCCGTGGGTCCCGCGTCACGGTCGGGGCAGGAGCCGCTTCCGACGCCCTTGCGAAGGGCTTCGCTGAGGCCCAGGTCGGGGGCCTCCTTCTAGGACGGCCCCCGACCTGAGGCCCGGCACGCAGCCTCCCTGAGGCTTCCGCCACCCCCGCCGCGGCCAAGCTTTCTCTCTGGGCGAAAGAGGCCTGCTCGCGGAAGGGAGCTCGGCTTCAGGCTTGCTTCTCGGAGGTAAGGCTGTGGTGCTCACTCGAGGCTTCCGGGCTAAGCGTTGAGAAGGCCTCCTTCTCCGTGGAGCGACGTGTGTGTGGACGTGGACGGGGATGGCATTCCACCCTGCCTTGTTTCGCACAGGGAGGTCGGGGGCCTGGACCTCAGCGGGTCCAAGCCCCGGCGAGTCAGCCAACGGCTTCCCCGTGTAGGACGTGAGGCGCCGGCCCGGGAGAGGCCGGCCCCACAGCCCGGACCCTCGTGCCTCACGAAGCGCGCCCTTCATCTCTCCTCCCCGCTTCTCCTTTCGCACTCATCTTTCCCTGGGCGGACGTTTTCCCGGCAGCACCGTGTTGCACGGAATCCAGGGAGGAGCTGTCTCCTTCGGTTGCCAGGCCCGGGCGTGTGTCGACCTTGACACCGCGCAGCCCGCTGTCGCCCCGGAGGTGCTGGCGGCACCCGCAGGTCCCTGGAGTGGAGGCCCATGGCGGCAGCGTGTGCACGTCTTCCTCCGCGTCTGAGAGAAGGCGTTGTGCATTCGGGGAATGGCGAGGTGAAAGGGCCCCCTCCGGGAAGCGCGATCCAAGAGCTGAGGGTTGGGTGCCTTGCTCCGTGCTTCTAGGTGCCAGAGCCGCTTCTCTCTTCCCGGGACAGAGTGGGGCTTGCTGGGCCAATGCGTCGTCCTGAAGCAATCCCGTGGCAGGGGCTCGGCGCTTCCCCCTTCCGTTTCGGGCGAGCCTCCCAGCTCAGGGCGCCCCCAGAGAGTTTGGCCTGCAGGCCGGCGTCGCCGTCACGACCTCGCCGAGAGCCGGGTGTTCAGCTCGGTGCACTCCGAACGCGGGCTCCGGTGGGTTCGACTGAGGGCGGGCGCCCGGCTGAGGGAAGCGGCGCTGCTGTCAGAAGGCCTCCCGTGCCCTCACAACGAGTGTGTTTGCTCTGCCGTGGGTCCCGCGTCACGGTCGGGGCAGGAGCCGCTTCCGACGCCCTTGCGAAGGGCTTCGCTGAGGCCCAGGTCGGGGGCCTCCTTCTAGGACGGCCCCCGACCTGAGGCCCGGCACGCAGCCTCCCTGAGGCTTCCGCCACCCCCGCCGCGGCCAAGCTTTCTCTCTGGGCGAAAGAGGCCTGCTCGCGGAAGGGAGCTCGGCTTCAGGCTTGCTTCTCGGAGGTAAGGCTGTGGTGCTCACTCGAGGCTTCCGGGCTAAGCGTTGAGAAGGCCTCCTTCTCCGTGGAGCGACGTGTGTGTGGACGTGGACGGGGATGGCATTCCACCCTGCCTTGTTTCGCACAGGGAGGTCGGGGGCCTGGACCTCAGCGGGTCCAAGCCCCGGCGAGTCAGCCAACGGCTTCCCCGTGTAGGACGTGAGGCGCCGGCCCGGGAGAGGCCGGCCCCACAGCCCGGACCCTCGTGCCTCACGAAGCGCGCCCTTCATCTCTCCTCCCCGCTTCTCCTTTCGCACTCATCTTTCCCTGGGCGGACGTTTTCCCGGCAGCACCGTGTTGCACGGAATCCAGGGAGGAGCTGTCTCCTTCGGTTGCCAGGCCCGGGCGTGTGTCGACCTTGACACCGCGCAGCCCGCTGTCGCCCCGGAGGTGCTGGCGGCACCCGCAGGTCCCTGGAGTGGAGGCCCAAGGCGGCAGCGTGTGCACGTCTTCCTCCGCGTCTGAGAGAAGGCGTTGTGCATTCGGGGAATGGCGAGGTGAAAGGGCCCCCTCCGGGAAGCGCGATCCAAGAGCTGAGGGTTGGGTGCCTTGCTCCGTGCTTCTAGGTGCCAGAGCCGCTTCTCTCTTCCCGGGACAGAGTGGGGCTTGCTGGGCCAATGGTCGTCCTGAAGCAATCCCGTGGCAGGGGCTCGGCGCTTCCCCCTTCCGTTTCGGGCGAGCCTCCCAGCTCAGGGCGCCCCCAGAGAGTTTGGCCTGCAGGCCGGCGTCGCCGTCACGACCTCGCCGAGAGCCGGGTGTTCAGCTCGGTGCACTCCGAACGCGGGCTCCGGTGGGTTCGACTGAGGGCGGGCGCCCGGCTGAGGGAAGCGGCGCTGCTGTCAGAAGGCCTCCCGTGCCCTCACAACGAGTGTGTTTGCTCTGCCGTGGGTCCCGCGTCACGGTCGGGGCAGGAGCCGCTTCCGACGCCCTTGCGAAGGGCTTCGCTGAGGCCCAGGTCGGGGGCCTCCTTCTAGGACGGCCCCCGACCTGAGGCCCGGCACGCAGCCTCCCTGAGGCTTCCGCCACCCCCGCCGCGGCCAAGCTTTCTCTCTGGGCGAAAGAGGCCTGCTCGCGGAAGGGAGCTCGGCTTCAGGCTTGCTTCTTGGAGGTAAGGCTGTGGTGCTCACTCGAGGTTTCCGGGCTAAGCGTTGAGAAGGCCTCCTTCTCCGTGGAGCGACGTGTGTGTGGACGTGGACGGGGATGGCATTCCACCCTGCCTTGTTACACACAGGGAGGTCGGGGGCCTGGACCTCAGCGGGTCCAAGCCCCGGCGAGTCAGCCAACGGCTTCCCCGTGTAGGACGTGAGGCGCCGGCCCGGGAGAGGCCGGCCCCACAGCCCGGACCCTCGTGCCTCACGAAGCGCGCCCTTCATCTCTCCTCCCCGCTTCTCTGTTCGCACTCATCTTTCCCTGGGCGGACGTATTCCCGGCAGCACCGTGTTGCACGGAATCCAGGGAGGAGCTGTCTCCTTCGGTTGCCAGGCCCGGGCGTGTGTCGACCTTGACACCGCGCAGCCCGCTGTCGCCCCGGAGGTGCTGGCGGCACCCGCAGGTCCCTGGAGTGGAGGCCCAAGGCGGCAGCGTGTGCACGTCTTCCTCCGCGTCTGAGAGAAGGCGTTGTGCATTCGGGGAATGGCGAGGTGAAAGGGCCCCCTCCGGGAAGCGCGATCCAAGAGCTGAGGGTTGGGTGCCTTGCTCCGTGCTTCTAGGTGCCAGAGCCGCTTCTCTCTTCCCGGGACAGAGTGGGGCTTGCTGGGCCAATGCGTCGTCCTGAAGCAATCCTGTGGCAGGGGCTCGGCGCTGCCCCCTTCCGTTTCGGGCGAGCCTCCCAGCTCAGGGCGCCCCCAGAGAGTTTGGCCTGCAGGCCGGCGTCGCCGTCACGACCTCGCCGAGAGCCGGGTGTTCAGCTCGGTGCACTCCGAACGCGGGCTCCGGTGGGTTCGACTGAGGGCGGGCGCCCGGCTGAGGGAAGCGGCGCTGCTGTCAGAAGGCCTCCCGTGCCCTCACAACGAGTGTGTTTGCTCTGCCGTGGGTCCCGCGTCACGGTCGGGGCAGTTGCCGCCTCCGACGCCCTTGCGAAGGGCTTCGCTGAGGCCCAGGTCGGGGGCCTCCTTCTAGGACGGCCCCCGACCTGAGGCCCGGCACGCAGCCTCCCTGAGGCTTCCGCCACCCGCGCCGGGGCCAAGCTTTCTCTCTGGGCGAAAGAGGCCTGCTCGCGGAAGGGAGCTCGGCTTCAGGCTTGCTTCTCGGAGGTAAGGCTGTGGTGCTCACTCGAGGTTTCCGGGCTAAGCGTTGAGAAGGCCTCCTTCTCCGTGGAGCGACGTGTGTGTGGACGTGGACGGGGATGGCATTCCACCCTGCCTTACTTCGCACAGGGAGGTCGGGGGCCTGGACCTCAGCGGGTCCTACCCCCGGCGAGTCAGCCAACGGCTTCCCCGTGTAGGACGTGAGGCGCCGGCCCGGGAGAGGCCGGCCCCACAGCCCGGACCCTCGTGCCTCACGAAGCGCGCCCTTCATCTCTCCTCCCCGCTTCTCTGTTCGCACTCATCTTTCCCTGGGCGGACGTTTTCCCGGCAGCACCGTGTTGCACGGAATCCAGGGAGGAGCTGTCTCCTTCGGTTGCCAGGCCCGGGCGTGTGTCGACCTTGACACCGCGCAGCCCGCTGTCGCCCCGGAGGTGCTGGCGGCACCCGCAGGTCCCTGGAGTGGAGGCCCAAGGCGGCAGCGTGTGCACGTCTTCCTCCGCGTCTGAGAGAAGGCGTTGTGCATTCGGGGAATGGCGAGGTGAAAGGGCCCCCTCCGGGAAGCGCGATCCAAGAGCTGAGGGTTGGGTGCCTTGCTCCGTGCTTCTAGGTGCCAGAGCCGCTTCTCTCTTCCCGGGACAGAGTGGGGCTTGCTGGGCCAATGCGTCGTCCTGAAGCAATCCCGTGGCAGGGGCTCGGCGCTTCCCCCTTCCGTTTCGGGCGAGCCTCCCAGCTCAGGGCGCCCCCAGAGAGTTTGGCCTGCAGGCCGGCGTCGCCGTCACGACCTCGCCGAGAGCCGGGTGTTCAGCTCGGTGCACTCCGAACGCGGGCTCCGGTGGGTTCGACTGAGGGCGGGCGCCCGGCTGAGGGAAGCGGCGCTGCTGTCAGAAGGCCTCCCGTGCCCTCTCAACGAGTGTGTTTGCTCTGCCGTGGGTCCCACGTCTCAGTCTGGGCAGGAGCCGCTTCCGACGCCCTTGCGAAGGGCTTCGCTGGGGCCCAAGTCGGGGGCCTCCTTCTAGGAAGGCCCCCGACCTGAGGCCCGGCACGCAGCCTCCCTGAGGCTTCCACCACCCCCGCCGCGGCCAAGCTTTCTCTCTGGGCGAAAGAGGCCTGCTCGCGGAAGGGAGCTCGGCTTCAGGCTTGCTTCTCGGAGGTAAGGCTGTGGTGCTCACTCGAGGTTTCCGGGCTAAGCGTTGAGAAGGCCTCCTTCTCCGTGGAGCGACGTGTGTGTGGACGTGGACGGGGATGGCATTCCACCCTGCCTTGTTTCGCACAGGGAGGTCGGGGGCCTGGACCTCAGCGGGTCCAACCCCCGGCGAGTCAGCCAACGGCTTCCCCGTGTAGGACGTGAGGCGCCGGCCCGGGAGAGGCCGGCCCCACAGCCCGAAAGCTCGTGCCTCACGAAGCGCGCCCTTCATCTCTCCTCCCCGCTTCTCTGTTCGCACTCATCTTTCCCTGGGCGGACGTATTCCCGGCAGCACCGTGTTGCACGGAATCCAGGGAGGAGCTGTCTCCTTCGGTTGCCAGGCCCAGGCGTGTGTCGACCTTGACACCGCGCAGCCCGCTGTCGCCCCGGAGGTGCTGGCGGCACCCGCAGGTCCCTGGAGTGGAGGCCCAAGGCGGCAGCGTGTGCACGTCTTCCTCCGCGTCTGAGAGAAGGCGTTGTGCATTCGGGGAATGGCGAGGTGAAAGGGCCCCCTCCGGGAAGCGCGATCCAAGAGCTGAGGGTTCGGTGCCTTGCTCCGTGCTTCTAGGTGCCAGAGCCGCTTCTCTCTTCCCGGGACAGAGTGGGGCTTGCTGGGCCAATGCGTCGTCCTGAAGCAATCCCGTGGCAGGGGCTCGGCGCTTCCCCCTTCCGTTTCGGGCGAGCCTCCCAGCTCAGGGCGCCCCCAGAGAGTTTGGCCTGCAGGCCGGCGTCGCCGTCACGACCTCGCCGAGAGCCGGGTGTTCAGCTCGGTGCACTCCGAACGCGGGCTCCGGTGGGTTCGACTGAGGGCGGGCGCCCGGCTGAGGGAAGCGGCGCTGCTGTCAGAAGGCCTCCCGTGCCCTCACAACGAGTGTGTTTGCTCTGCCGTGGGTCCCGCGTCACGGTCGGGGCAGTTGCCGCCTCCGACGCCCTTGCGAAGGGCTTCGCTGAGGCCCAGGTCGGGGGCCTCCTTCTAGGACGGCCCCCGACCTGAGGCCCGGCACGCAGCCTCCCTGAGGCTTCCGCCACCCGCGCCGGGGCCAAGCTTTCTCTCTGGGCGAAAGAGGCCTGCTCGCGGAAGGGAGCTCGGCTTCAGGCTTGCTTCTCGGAGGTAAGGCTGTGGTGCTCACTCGAGGTTTCCGGGCTAAGCGTTGAGAAGGCCTCCTTCTCCGTGGAGCGACGTGTGTGTGGACGTGGACGGGGATGGCATTCCACCCTGCCTTACTTCGCACAGGGAGGTCGGGGGCCTGGACCTCAGCGGGTCCAAGCCCCGGCGAGTCAGCCAACGGCTTCCCCGTGTAGGACGTGAGGCGCCGGCCCGGGAGAGGCCGGCCCCACAGCCCGGACCCTCGTGCCTCACGAAGCGCGCCCTTCATCTCTCCTCCCCGCTTCTCTGTTCGCACTCATCTTTCCCTGGGCGGACGTTTTCCCGGCAGCACCGTGTTGCACGGAATCCAGGGAGGAGCTGTCTCCTTCGGTTGCCAGGCCCGGGCGTGTGTCGACCTTGACACCGCGCAGCCCGCTGTCGCCCCGGAGGTGCTGGCGGCACCCGCAGGTCCCTGGAGTGGAGGCCCAAGGCGGCAGCGTGTGCACGTCTTCCTCCGCGTCTGAGAGAAGGCGTTGTGCATTCGGGGAATGGCGAGGTGAAAGGGCCCCCTCCGGGAAGCGCGATCCAAGAGCTGAGGGTTGGGTGCCTTGCTCCGTGCTTCTAGGTGCCAGAGCCGCTTCTCTCTTCCCGGGACAGAGTGGGGCTTGCTGGGCCAATGCGTCGTCCTGAAGCAATCCCGTGGCAGGGGCTCGGCGCTTCCCCCTTCCGTTTCGGGCGAGCCTCCCAGCTCAGGGCGCCCCCAGAGAGTTTGGCCTGCAGGCCGGCGTCGCCGTCACGACCTCGCCGAGAGCCGGGTGTTCAGCTCGGTGCACTCCGAACGCGGGCTCCGGTGGGTTCGACTGAGGGCGGGCGCCCGGCTGAGGGAAGCGGCGCTGCTGTCAGAAGGCCTCCCGTGCCCTCTCAACGAGTGTGTTTGCTCTGCCGTGGGTCCCACGTCTCAGTCGGGGCAGGAGTCGCTTCCGACGCCCTTGCGAAGGGCTTCGCTGGGGCCCAAGTCGGGGGCCTCCTTCTAGGAAGGCCCCCGACCTGAGGCCCGGCACGCAGCCTCCCTGAGGCTTCCACCACCCCCGCCGCGGCCAAGCTTTCTCTCTGGGCGAAAGAGGCCTGCTCGCGGAAGGGAGCTCGGCTTCAGGCTTGCTTCTCGGAGGTAAGGCTGTGGTGCTCACTCGAGGTTTCCGGGCTAAGCGTTGAGAAGGCCGCCTTCTCCGTGGAGCGACGTGTGTGTGGACGTGGACGGGGATGGCATTCCACCCTGCCTTGTTTCGCACAGGGAGGTCGGGGGCCTGGACCTCAGCGGGTCCAACCCCCGGCGAGTCAGCCAACGGCTTCCCCGTGTAGGACGTGAGGCGCCGGCCCGGGAGAGGCCGGCCCCACAGCCCGGACCCTCGTGCCTCACGAAGCGCGCCCTTCATCTCTCCTCCCCGCTTCTCTGTTCGCACTCATCTTTCCCTGGGCGGACGTTTTCCCGGCAGCACCGTGTTGCACGGAATCCAGGGAGGAGCTGTCTCCTTCGGTTGCCAGGCCCAGGCGTGTGTCGACCTTGACACCGCGCAGCCCGCTGTCGCCCCGGAGGTGCTGGCGGCACCCGCAGGTCCCTGGAGTGGAGGCCCAAGGCGGCAGCGTGTGCACGTCTTCCTCCGCGTCTGAGAGAAGGCGTTGTGCATTCGGGGAATGGCGAGGTGAAAGGGCCCCCTCCGGGAAGCGCGATCCAAGAGCTGAGGGTTGGGTGCCTTGCTCCGTGCTTCTAGGTGCCAGAGCCGCTTCTCTCTTCCCGGGACAGAGTGGGGCTTGCTGGGCCAATGCGTCGTCCTGAAGCAATCCCGTGGCAGGGGCTCGGCGCTTCCCCCTTCCGTTTCGGGCGAGCCTCCCAGCTCAGGGCGCCCCCAGAGAGTTTGGCCTGCAGGCCGGCGTCGCCGTCACGACCTCGCCGAGAGCCGGGTGTTCAGCTCGGTGCACTCCGAACGCGGGCTCCGGTGGGTTCGACTGAGGGCGGGCGCCCGGCTGAGGGAAGCGGCGCTGCTGTCAGAAGGCCTCCCGTGCCCTCACAACGAGTGTGTTTGCTCTGCCGTGGGTCCCGCGTCACGGTCGGGGCAGTTGCCGCTTCCGACGCCCTTGCGAAGGGCTTCGCTGAGGCCCAGGTCGGGGGCCTCCTTCTAGGACGGCCCCCGACCTGAGGCCCGGCACGCAGCCTCCCTGAGGCTTCCGCCACCCGCGCCGGGGCCAAGCTTTCTCTCTGGGCGAAAGAGGCCTGCTCGCGGAAGGGAGCTCGGCTTCAGGCTTGCTTCTCGGAGGTAAGGCTGTGGTGCTCACTCGAGGTTTCCGGGCTAAGCGTTGAGAAGGCCTCCTTCTCCGTGGAGCGACGTGTGTGTGGACGTGGACGGGGATGGCATTCCACCCTGCCTTGTTTCGCACAGGGAGGTCGGGGGCCTGGACCTCAGCGGGTCCAAGCCCCGGCGAGTCAGCCAACGGCTTCCCCGTGTAGGACGTGAGGCGCCGGCCCGGGAGAGGCCGGCCCCACAGCCCGGACCCTCGTGCCTCACGAAGCGCGCCCTTCATCTCTCCTCCCCGCTTCTCTGTTCGCACTCATCTTTCCCTGGGCGGACGTATTCCCGGCAGCACCGTGTTGCACGGAATCCAGGGAGGAGCTGTCTCCTTCGGTTGCCAGGCCCAGGCGTGTGTCGACCTTGACACCGCGCAGCCCGCTGTCGCCCCGGAGGTGCTGGCGGCACCCGCAGGTCCCTGGAGTGGAGGCCCAAGGCGGCAGCGTGTGCACGTCTTCCTCCGCGTCTGAGAGAAGGCGTTGTGCATTCGGGGAATGGCGAGGTGAAAGGGCCCCCTCCGGGAAGCGCGATCCAAGAGCTGAGGGTTGGGTGCCTTGCTCCGTGCTTCTAGGTGCCAGAGCCGCTTCTCTCTTCCCGGGACAGAGTGGGGCTTGCTGGGCCAATGCGTCGTCCTGAAGCAATCCCGTGGCAGGGGCTCGGCGCTTCCCCCTTCCGTTTCGGGCGAGCCTCCCAGCTCAGGGCGCCCCCAGAGAGTTTGGCCTGCAGGCCGGCGTCGCCGTCACGACCTCGCCGAGAGCCGGGTGTTCAGCTCGGTGCACTCCGAACGCGGGCTCCGGTGGGTTCGACTGAGGGCGGGCGCCCGGCTGAGGGAAGCGGCGCTGCTGTCAGAAGGCCTCCCGTGCCCTCTCAACGAGTGTGTTTGCTCTGCCGTGGGTCCCACGTCTCAGTCGGGGCAGGAGTCGCTTCCGACGCCCTTGCGAAGGGCTTCGCTGGGGCCCAAGTCGGGGGCCTCCTTCTAGGAAGGCCCCCGACCTGAGGCCCGGCACGCAGCCTCCCTGAGGCTTCCACCACCCCCGCCGCGGCCAAGCTTTCTCTCTGGGCGAAAGAGGCCTGCTCGCGGAAGGGAGCTCGGCTTCAGGCTTGCTTCTCGGAGGTAAGGCTGTGGTGCTCACTCGAGGTTTCCGGGCTAAGCGTTGAGAAGGCCTCCTTCTCCGTGGAGCGACGTGTGTGTGGACGTGGACGGGGATGGCATTCCACCCTGCCTTGTTTCGCACAGGGAGGTCGGGGGCCTGGACCTCAGCGGGTCCAACCCCCGGCGAGTCAGCCAACGGCTTCCCCGTGTAGGACGTGAGGCGCCGGCCCGGGAGAGGCCGGCCCCACAGCCCGGACCCTCGTGCCTCACGAAGCGCGCCCTTCATCTCTCCTCCCCGCTTCTCTGTTCGCACTCATCTTTCCCTGGGCGGACGTTTTCCCGGCAGCACCGTGTTGCACGGAATCCAGGGAGGAGCTGTCTCCTTCGGTTGCCAGGCCCAGGCGTGTGTCGACCTTGACACCGCGCAGCCCGCTGTCGCCCCGGAGGTGCTGGCGGCACCCGCAGGTCCCTGGAGTGGAGGCCCAAGGCGGCAGCGTGTGCACGTCTTCCTCCGCGTCTGAGAGAAGGCGTTGTGCATTCGGGGAATGGCGAGGTGAAAGGGCCCCCTCCGGGAAGCGCGATCCAAGAGCTGAGGGTTGGGTGCCTTGCTCCGTGCTTCTAGGTGCCAGAGCCGCTTCTCTCTTCCCGGGACAGAGTGGGGCTTGCTGGGCCAATGCGTCGTCCTGAAGCAATCCCGTGGCAGGGGCTCGGCGCTTCCCCCTTCCGTTTCGGGCGAGCCTCCCAGCTCAGGGCGCCCCCAGAGAGTTTGGCCTGCAGGCCGGCGTCGCCGTCACGACCTCGCCGAGAGCCGGGTGTTCAGCTCGGTGCACTCCGAACGCGGGCTCCGGTGGGTTCGACTGAGGGCGGGCGCCCGGCTGAGGGAAGCGGCGCTGCTGTCAGAAGGCCTCCCGTGCCCTCACAACGAGTGTGTTTGCTCTGCCGTGGGTCCCGCGTCACGGTCGGGGCAGTTGCCGCTTCCGACGCCCTTGCGAAGGGCTTCGCTGAGGCCCAGGTCGGGGGCCTCCTTCTAGGACAGCCCCCGACCTGAGGCCCGGCACGCAGCCTCCCTGAGGCTTCCGCCACCCGCGCCGGGGCCAAGCTTTCTCTCTGGGCGAAAGAGGCCTGCTCGCGGAAGGGAGCTCGGCTTCAGGCTTGCTTCTCGGAGGTAAGGCTGTGGTGCTCACTCGAGGTTTCCGGGCTAAGCGTTGAGAAGGCCTCCTTCTCCGTGGAGCGACGTGTGTGTGGACGTGGACGGGGATGGCATTCCACCCTGCCTTGTTTCGCACAGGGAGGTCGGGGGCCTGGACCTCAGCGGGTCCAAGCCCCGGCGAGTCAGCCAACGGCTTCCTCGTGTAGGACGTGAGGCGCCGGCCCGGGAGAGGCCGGCCCCACAGCCCGGACCCTCGTGCCTCACGAAGCGCGCCCTTCATCTCTCCTCCCCGCTTCTCTGTTCGCACTCATCTTTCCCTGGGCGGACGTTTTCCCGGCAGCACCGTGTTGCACGGAATCCAGGGAGGAGCTGTCTCCTTCGGTTGCCAGGCCCGGGCGTGTGTCGACCTTGACACCGCGCAGCCCGCTGTCGCCCCGGAGGTGCTGGCGGCACCCGCAGGTCCCTGGAGTGGAGGCCCAAGGCGGCAGCGTGTGCACGTCTTCCTCCGCGTCTGAGAGAAGGCGTTGTGCATTCGGGGAATGGCGAGGTGAAAGGGCCCCCTCCGGGAAGCGCGATCCAAGAGCTGAGGGTTGGGTGCCTTGCTCCGTGCTTCTAGGTGCCAGAGCCGCTTCTCTCTTCCCGGGACAGAGTGGGGCTTGCTGGGCCAATGCGTCGTCCTGAAGCAATCCCGTGGCAGGGGCTCGGCGCTTCCCCCTTCCGTTTCGGGCGAGCCTCCCAGCTCAGGGCGCCCCCAGAGAGTTTGGCCTGCAGGCCGGCGTCGCCGTCACGACCTCGCCGAGAGCCGGGTGTTCAGCTCGGTGCACTCCGAACGCGGGCTCCGGTGGGTTCGACTGAGGGCGGGCGCCCGGCTGAGGGAAGCGGCGCTGCTGTCAGAAGGCCTCCCGTGCCCTCTCAACGAGTATGTTTGCTCTGCCGTGGGTCCCACGTCTCAGTCTGGGCAGGAGCCGCTTCCGACGCCCTTGCGAAAGGCTTCGCTGGGGCCCAAGTCGGGGGCCTCCTTCTAGGAAGGCCCCCGACCTGAGGCCCGGCACGCAGCCTCCCTGAGGCTTCCACCACCCCCGCCGCGGCCAAGCTTTCTCTCTGGGCGAAAGAGGCCTGCTCGCGGAAGGGAGCTCGGCTTCAGGCTTGCTTCTCGGAGGTAAGGCTGTGGTGCTCACTCGAGGTTTCCGGGCTAAGCGTTGAGAAGGCCTCCTTCTCCGTGGAGCGACGTGTGTGTGGACGTGGACGGGGATGGCATTCCACCCTGCCTTGTTTCGCACAGGGAGGTCGGGGGCCTGGACCTCAGCGGGTCCAAGCCCCGGCGAGTCAGCCAACGGCTTCCCCGTGTAGGACGTGAGGCGCCGGCCCGGGAGAGGCCGGCCCCACAGCCCGGACCCTCGTGCCTCACGAAGCGCGCCCTTCATCTCTCCTCCCCGCTTCTCTGTTCGCACTCATCTTTCCCTGGGCGGACGTATTCCCGGCAGCACCGTGTTGCACGGAATCCAGGGAGGAGCTGTCTCCTTCGGTTGCCAGGCCCAGGCGTGTGTCGACCTTGACACCGCGCAGCCCGCTGTCGCCCCGGAGGTGCTGGCGGCACCCGCAGGTCCCTGGAGTGGAGGCCCATGGCGGCAGCGTGTGCACGTCTTCCTCCGCGTCTGAGAGAAGGCGTTGTGCATTCGGGGAATGGCGAGGTGAAAGGGCCCCCTCCGGGAAGCGCGATCCAAGAGCTGAGGGTTGGGTGCCTTGCTCCGTGCTTCTAGGTGCCAGAGCCGCTTCTCTCTTCCCGGGACAGAGTGGGGCTTGCTGGGCCAATGCGTCGTCCTGAAGCAATCCCGTGGCAGGGGCTCGGCGCTTCCCCCTTCCGTTTCGGGCGAGCCTCCCAGCTCAGGGCGCCCCCAGAGAGTTTGGCCTGCAGGCCGGCGTCGCCGTCACGACCTCGCCGAGAGCCGGGTGTTCAGCTCGGTGCACTCCGAACGCGGGCTCCGGTGGGTTCGACTGAGGGCGGGCGCCCGGCTGAGGGAAGCGGCGCTGGTGTCAGAAGGCCTCCCGTGCCCTCACAACGAGTGTGTTTGCTCTGCCGTGGGTCCCGCGTCACGGTCGGGGCAGGAGCCGCTTCCGACGCCCTTGCGAAGGGCTTCGCTGAGGCCCAGGTCGGGGGCCTCCTTCTAGGACGGCCCCCGACCTGAGGCCCGGCACGCAGCCTCCCTGAGGCTTCCGCCACCCGCGCCGCGGCCAAGCTTTCTCTCTGGGCGAAAGAGGCCTGCTCGCGGAAGGGAGCTCGGCTTCAGGCTTGCTTCTCGGAGGTAAGGCTGTGGTGCTCACTCGAGGCTTCCGGGCTAAGCGTTGAGAAGGCCTCCTTCTCCGTGGAGCGACGTGTGTGTGGACGTGGACGGGGATGGCATTCCACCCTGCCTTGTTTCGCACAGGGAGGTCGGGGGCCTGGACCTCAGCGGGTCCAAGCCCCGGCGAGTCAGCCAACGGCTTCCCCGTGTAGGACGTGAGGCGCCGGCCCGGGAGAGGCCGGCCCCACAGCCCGGACCCTCGTGCCTCACGAAGCGCGCCCTTCATCTCTCCTCCCCGCTTCTCCTTTCGCACTCATCTTTCCCTGGGCGGACGTTTTCCCGGCAGCACCGTGTTGCACGGAATCCAGGGAGGAGCTGTCTCCTTCGGTTGCCAGGCCCGGGCGTGTGTCGACCTTGACACCGCGCAGCCCGCTGTCGCCCCGGAGGTGCTGGCGGCACCCGCAGGTCCCTGGAGTGGAGGCCCAAGGCGGCAGCGTGTGCACGTCTTCCTCCGCGTCTGAGAGAAGGCGTTGTGCATTCGGGGAATGGCGAGGTGAAAGGGCCCCCTCCGGGAAGCGCGATCCAAGAGCTGAGGGTTGGGTGCCTTGCTCCGTGCTTCTAGGTGCCAGAGCCGCTTCTCTCTTCCCGGGACAGAGTGGGGCTTGCTGGGCCAATGCGTCGTCCTGAAGCAATCCCGTGGCAGGGGCTCGGCGCTTCCCCCTTCCGTTTCGGGCGAGCCTCCCCGCTCAGGGCGCCCCCAGAGAGTTTGGCCTGCTGGCCGGCGTCGCCGTCACGACCTCGCCGAGAGCCGGGTGTTCAGCTCGGTGCACTCCGAACGCGGGCTCCGGTGGGTTCCACTGAGGGCGGGCGCCCGTCTGAGGGAAGCGGCGCTGCTGTCAGAAGGCCTCCCGTGCCCTCACAACGAGTGTGTTTGCTCTGCCGTGGGTCCCGCGTCACGGTCCGGGCAGGAGCCCCTTCCGACGCCCTTGCGAAGGGCTTCGCTGAGGCCCAGGTCGGGGGCCTCCTTCTAGGACGGCCCCCGACCTGAGGCCCGGCACGCAGCCTCCCTGAGGCTTCCGCCACCCCCGCCGCGGCCAAGCTTTCTCTCCAGGCGAAAGAGGCCTGCTCGCGGAAGGGAGCTCGGCTTCAGGCTTGCTGCTCGGAGGTAAGGCTGTGGAGCTCACTCGAGGTTTCCGGGCTAAGCGTTGAGAAGGCCTCCTTCTCCGTGGAGCGACGTGTGTGTGGACGTGGACGGGGATCGCATTCCACCCTGCCTTGTTTCGCACAGGGAGGTCGGGGGCCTGGACCTCAGCGGGTCCAAGCCCCGGCGAGTCAGCCAACGGCTTCCCCGTGTAGGACGTGAGGCGCCGGCCCGGGAGAGGCCGGCCCCACAGCCTGGACCCTCGTGCCTCACGAAGCGCGCCCTTCATCTCTCCTCCCCGCTTCTCTGTTCGCACTCACCTTTCCCTGGGCGGACGTATTCCCGGCAGCACCGTGTTGCACGGAATCCAGGGAGGAGCTGTCTCCTTCGGTTGCCAGGCCCAGGCGTGTGTCGACCTTGACACCGCGCAGCCCGCTGTCGCCCCGGAGGTGCTGGCGGCACCCGCAGGTCCCTGGAGTGGAGGCCCATGGCGGCAGCGTGTGCACGTCTTCCTCCGCGTCTGAGAGAAGGCGTTGTGCATTCGGGGAATGGCGAGGTGAAAGGGCCCCCTCCGGGAAGCGCGATCCAAGAGCTGAGGGTTGGGTGCCTTGCTCCGTGCTTCTAGGTGCCAGAGCCGCTTCTCTCTTCCCGGGACGGAGTGGGGCTTGCTGGGCCAGTGCGTCGTCCTGAAGCAATCCCGTGGCAGGGGCTCGGCGCTTCCCCCTTCCGTTTCGGGCGAGCCTCCCCGCTCAGGGCGCCCCCAGAGAGTTTGGCCTGCAGGCCGGCGTCGCCGTCACGACCTCGCCTAGAGCCGGGTGTTCAGCTCGGTGCACTCCGAACGCGGGCTCCGGTGGGTTCGACTGAGGGCGGGCGCCCGGCTGAGGGAAGCGGCGCTGCTGTCAGAAGGCCTCCCGTGCCCTCACAACGAGTGTGTTTGCTCTGCCGTGGGTCCCGCGTCACGGTCGGGGCAGGAGCCGCTTCCGACGCCCTTGCGAAGGGCTTCGCTGAGGCCCAGGTCGGGGGCCTCCTTCTAGGACGGCCCCCGACATGAGGCCCGGCACGCAGCCTCCCTGAGGCTTCCGCCACCCCCGCCGCGGCCAAGCTTTCTCTCTGGGCGAAAGAGGCCTGCTCGCGGAAGGGAGCTCGGCTTCAGGCTTGCTTCTCGGAGGTAAGGCTGTGGTGCTCACTCGAGGCTTCCGGGCTAAGCGTTGAGAAGGCCTCCTTCTCCGTGGAGCGACGTGTGTGTGGACGTGGACGGGGATGGCATTCCACCCTGCCTTGTTTCGCACAGGGAGGTCGGGGGCCTGGACCTCAGCGGGTCCAAGCCCCGGCGAGTCAGCCAACGGCTTCCCCGTGTAGGACGTGAGGCGCCGGCCCGGGAGAGGCCGGCCCCACAGCCCGGACCCTCGTGCCTCACGAAGCGCGCCCTTCATCTCTCCTCCCCGCTTCTCCTTTCGCACTCATCTTTCCCTGGGCGGACGTTTTCCCGGCAGCACCGTGTTGCACGGAATCCAGGGAGGAGCTGTCTCCTTCGGTTGCCAGGCCCGGGCGTGTGTCGACCTTGACACCGCGCAGCCCGCTGTCGCCCCGGAGGTGCTGGCGGCACCCGCAGGTCCCTGGAGTGGAGGCCCATGGCGGCAGCGTGTGCACGTCTTCCTCCGCGTCTGAGAGAAGGCGTTGTGCATTCGGGGAATGGCGAGGTGAAAGGGCCCCCTCCGGGAAGCGCGATCCAAGAGCTGAGGGTTGGGTGCCTTGCTCCGTGCTTCTAGGTGCCAGAGCCGCTTCTCTCTTCCCGGGACAGAGTGGGGCTTGCTGGGCCAATGCGTCGTCCTGAAGCAATCCCGTGGCAGGGGCTCGGCGCTTCCCCCTTCCGTTTCGGGCGAGCCTCCCAGCTCAGGGCGCCCCCAGAGAGTTTGGCCTGCAGGCCGGCGTCGCCGTCACGACCTCGCCGAGAGCCGGGTGTTCAGCTCGGTGCACTCCGAACGCGGGCTCCGGTGGGTTCGACTGAGGGCGGGCGCCCGGCTGAGGGAAGCGGCGCTGCTGTCAGAAGGCCTCCCGTGCCCTCACAACGAGTGTGTTTGCTCTGCCGTGGGTCCCGCGTCACGGTCGGGGCAGTTGCCGCCTCCGACGCCCTTGCGAAGGGCTTCGCTGAGGCCCAGGTCGGGGGCCTCCTTCTAGGACGGCCCCCGACCTGAGGCCCGGCACGCAGCCTCCCTGAGGCTTCCGCCACCCGCGCCGGGGCCAAGCTTTCTCTCTGGGCGAAAGAGGCCTGCTCGCGGAAGGGAGCTCGGCTTCAGGCTTGCTTCTCGGAGGTAAGGCTGTGGTGCTCACTCGAGGTTTCCGGGCTAAGCGTTGAGAAGGCCTCCTTCTCCGTGGAGCGACGTGTGTGTGGACGTGGACGGGGATGGCATTCCACCCTGCCTTACTTCGCACAGGGAGGTCGGGGGCCTGGACCTCAGCGGGTCCAAGCCCCGGCGAGTCAGCCAACGGCTTCCCCGTGTAGGACGTGAGGCGCCGGCCCGGGAGAGGCCGGCCCCACAGCCCGGACCCTCGTGCCTCACGAAGCGCGCCCTTCATCTCTCCTCCCCGCTTCTCTGTTCGCACTCATCTTTCCCTGGGCGGACGTTTTCCCGGCAGCACCGTGTTGCACGGAATCCAGGGAGGAGCTGTCTCCTTCGGTTGCCAGGCCCGGGCGTGTGTCGACCTTGACACCGCGCAGCCCGCTGTCGCCCCGGAGGTGCTGGCGGCACCCGCAGGTCCCTGGAGTGGAGGCCCAAGGCGGCAGCGTGTGCACGTCTTCCTCCGCGTCTGAGAGAAGGCGTTGTGCATTCGGGGAATGGCGAGGTGAAAGGGCCCCCTCCGGGAAGCGCGATCCAAGAGCTGAGGGTTGGGTGCCTTGCTCCGTGCTTCTAGGTGCCAGAGCCGCTTCTCTCTTCCCGGGACAGAGTGGGGCTTGCTGGGCCAATGCGTCGTCCTGAAGCAATCCCGTGGCAGGGGCTCGGCGCTTCCCCCTTCCGTTTCGGGCGAGCCTCCCAGCTCAGGGCGCCCCCAGAGAGTTTGGCCTGCAGGCCGGCGTCGCCGTCACGACCTCGCCGAGAGCCGGGTGTTCAGCTCGGTGCACTCCGAACGCGGGCTCCGGTGGGTTCGACTGAGGGCGGGCGCCCGGCTGAGGGAAGCGGCGCTGCTGTCAGAAGGCCTCCCGTGCCCTCTCAACGAGTGTGTTTGCTCTGCCGTGGGTCCCACGTCTCAGTCGGGGCAGGAGTCGCTTCCGACGCCCTTGCGAAGGGCTTCGCTGGGGCCCAAGTCGGGGGCCTCCTTCTAGGAAGGCCCCCGACCTGAGGCCCGGCACGCAGCCTCCCTGAGGCTTCCACCACCCCCGCCGCGGCCAAGCTTTCTCTCTGGGCGAAAGAGGCCTGCTCGCGGAAGGGAGCTCGGCTTCAGGCTTGCTTCTCGGAGGTAAGGCTGTGGTGCTCACTCGAGGTTTCCGGGCTAAGCGTTGAGAAGGCCTCCTTCTCCGTGGAGCGACGTGTGTGTGGACGTGGACGGGGATGGCATTCCACCCTGCCTTGTTTCGCACAGGGAGGTCGGGGGCCTGGACCTCAGCGGGTCCAACCCCCGGCGAGTCAGCCAACGGCTTCCCCGTGTAGGACGTGAGGCGCCGGCCCGGGAGAGGCCGGCCCCACAGCCCGGACCCTCGTGCCT
This sequence comes from Martes martes, assembly GCF_963455335.1. Lineage (NCBI taxonomy): Eukaryota > Metazoa > Chordata > Mammalia > Carnivora > Mustelidae > Martes > Martes martes. Next base: position 122,678,793 of record NC_137893.1, on the reverse strand, counting down.
CACGAAGCGCGCCCTTCATCTCTCCTCCCCGCTTCTCTGTTCGCACTCATCTTTCCCTGGGCGGACGTTTTCCCGGCAGCACCGTGTTGCACGGAATCCAGGGAGGAGCTGTCTCCTTCGGTTGCCAGGCCCAGGCGTGTGTCGACCTTGACACCGCGCAGCCCGCTGTCGCCCCGGAGGTGCTGGCGGCACCCGCAGGTCCCTGGAGTGGAGGCCCAAGGCGGCAGCGTGTGCACGTCTTCCTCCGCGTCTGAGAGAAGGCGTTGTGCATTCGGGGAATGGCGAGGTGAAAGGGCCCCCTCCGGGAAGCGCGATCCAAGAGCTGAGGGTTGGGTGCCTTGCTCCGTGCTTCTAGGTGCCAGAGCCGCTTCTCTCTTCCCGGGACAGAGTGGGGCTTGCTGGGCCAATGCGTCGTCCTGAAGCAATCCCGTGGCAGGGGCTCGGCGCTTCCCCCTTCCGTTTCGGGCGAGCCTCCCAGCTCAGGGCGCCCCCAGAGAGTTTGGCCTGCAGGCCGGCGTCGCCGTCACGACCTCGCCGAGAGCCGGGTGTTCAGCTCGGTGCACTCCGAACGCGGGCTCCGGTGGGTTCGACTGAGGGCGGGCGCCCGGCTGAGGGAAGCGGCGCTGCTGTCAGAAGGCCTCCCGTGCCCTCACCACGAGTGTGTTTGCTCTGCCGTGGGTCCCGCGTCACGGTCGGGGCAGTTGCCGCTTCCGACGCCCTTGCGAAGGGCTTCGCTGAGGCCCAGGTCGGGGGCCTCCTTCTAGGACGGCCCCCGACCTGAGGCCCGGCACGCAGCCTCCCTGAGGCTTCCGCCACCCGCGCCGGGGCCAAGCTTTCTCTCTGGGCGAAAGAGGCCTGCTCGCGGAAGGGAGCTCGGCTTCAGGCTTGCTTCTCGGAGGTAAGGCTGTGGTGCTCACTCGAGGTTTCCGGGCTAAGCGTTGAGAAGGCCTCCTTCTCCGTGGAGCGACGTGTGTGTGGACGTGGACGGGGATGGCATTCCACCCTGCCTTGTTTCGCACAGGGAGGTCGGGGGCCTGGACCTCAGCGGGTCCAAGCCCCGGCGAGTCAGCCAACGGCTTCCCCGTGTAGGACGTGAGGCGCCGGCCCGGGAGAGGCCGGCCCCACAGCCCGGACCCTCGTGCCTCACGAAGCGCGCCCTTCATCTCTCCTCCCCGCTTCTCTGTTCGCACTCATCTTTCCCTGGGCGGACGTTTTCCCGGCAGCACCGTGTTGCACGGAATCCAGGGAGGAGCTGTCTCCTTCGGTTGCCAGGCCCGGGCGTGTGTCGACCTTGACACCGCGCAGCCCGCTGTCGCCCCGGAGGTGCTGGCGGCACCCGCAGGTCCCTGGAGTGGAGGCCCAAGGCGGCAGCGTGTGCACGTCTTCCTCCGCGTCTGAGAGAAGGCGTTGTGCATTCGGGGAATGGCGAGGTGAAAGGGCCCCCTCCGGGAAGCGCGATCCAAGAGCTGAGGGTTGGGTGCCTTGCTCCGTGCTTCTAGGTGCCAGAGCCGCTTCTCTCTTCCCGGGACAGAGTGGGGCTTGCTGGGCCAATGCGTCGTCCTGAAGCAATCCCGTGGCAGGGGCTCGGCGCTTCCCCCTTCCGTTTCGGGCGAGCCTCCCAGCTCAGGGCGCCCCCAGAGAGTTTGGCCTGCAGGCCGGCGTCGCCGTCACGACCTCGCCGAGAGCCGGGTGTTCAGCTCGGTGCACTCCGAACGCGGGCTCCGGTGGGTTCGACTGAGGGCGGGCGCCCGGCTGAGGGAAGCGGCGCTGCTGTCAGAAGGCCTCCCGTGCCCTCTCAACGAGTATGTTTGCTCTGCCGTGGGTCCCACGTCTCAGTCTGGGCAGGAGCCGCTTCCGACGCCCTTGCGAAAGGCTTCGCTGGGGCCCAAGTCGGGGGCCTCCTTCTAGGAAGGCCCCCGACCTGAGGCCCGGCACGCAGCCTCCCTGAGGCTTCCACCACCCCCGCCGCGGCCAAGCTTTCTCTCTGGGCGAAAGAGGCCTGCTCGCGGAAGGGAGCTCGGCTTCAGGCTTGCTTCTCGGAGGTAAGGCTGTGGTGCTCACTCGAGGTTTCCGGGCTAAGCGTTGAGAAGGCCTCCTTCTCCGTGGAGCGACGTGTGTGTGGACGTGGACGGGGATGGCATTCCACCCTGCCTTGTTTCGCACAGGGAGGTCGGGGGCCTGGACCTCAGCGGGTCCAAGCCCCGGCGAGTCAGCCAACGGCTTCCCCGTGTAGGACGTGAGGCGCCGGCCCGGGAGAGGCCGGCCCCACAGCCCGGACCCTCGTGCCTCACGAAGCGCGCCCTTCATCTCTCCTCCCCGCTTCTCTGTTCGCACTCATCTTTCCCTGGGCGGACGTATTCCCGGCAGCACCGTGTTGCACGGAATCCAGGGAGGAGCTGTCTCCTTCGGTTGCCAGGCCCAGGCGTGTGTCGACCTTGACACCGCGCAGCCCGCTGTCGCCCCGGAGGTGCTGGCGGCACCCGCAGGTCCCTGGAGTGGAGGCCCATGGCGGCAGCGTGTGCACGTCTTCCTCCGCGTCTGAGAGAAGGCGTTGTGCATTCGGGGAATGGCGAGGTGAAAGGGCCCCCTCCGGGAAGCGCGATCCAAGAGCTGAGGGTTGGGTGCCTTGCTCCGTGCTTCTAGGTGCCAGAGTCGCTTCTCTCTTCCCGGGACAGAGTGGGGCTTGCTGGGCCAATGCGTCGTCCTGAAGCAATCCCGTGGCAGGGGCTCGGCGCTTCCCCCTTCCGTTTCGGGCGAGCCTCCCAGCTCAGGGCGCCCCCAGAGAGTTTGGCCTGCAGGCCGGCGTCGCCGTCACGACCTCGCCGAGAGCCGGGTGTTCAGCTCGGTGCACTCCGAACGCGGGCTCCGGTGGGTTCGACTGAGGGCGGGCGCCCGGCTGAGGGAAGCGGCGCTGCTGTCAGAAGGCCTCCCGTGCCCTCACAACGAGTGTGTTTGCTCTGCCGTGGGTCCCGCGTCACGGTCGGGGCAGGAGCCGCTTCCGACGCCCTTGCGAAGGGCTTCGCTGAGGCCCAGGTCGGGGGCCTCCTTCTAGGACGGCCCCCGACCTGAGGCCCGGCACGCAGCCTCCCTGAGGCTTCCGCCACCCGCGCCGCGGCCAAGCTTTCTCTCTGGGCGAAAGAGGCCTGCTCGCGGAAGGGAGCTCGGCTTCAGGCTTGCTTCTCGGAGGTAAGGCTGTGGTGCTCACTCGAGGCTTCCGGGCTAAGCGTTGAGAAGGCCTCCTTCTCCGTGGAGCGACGTGTGTGTGGACGTGGACGGGGATGGCATTCCACCCTGCCTTGTTTCGCACAGGGAGGTCGGGGGCCTGGACCTCAGCGGGTCCAAGCCCCGGCGAGTCAGCCAACGGCTTCCCCGTGTAGGACGTGAGGCGCCGGCCCGGGAGAGGCCGGCCCCACAGCCCGGACCCTCGTGCCTCACGAAGCGCGCCCTTCATCTCTCCTCCCCGCTTCTCCTTTCGCACTCATCTTTCCCTGGGCGGACGTTTTCCCGGCAGCACCGTGTTGCACGGAATCCAGGGAGGAGCTGTCTCCTTCGGTTGCCAGGCCCGGGCGTGTGTCGACCTTGACACCGCGCAGCCCGCTGTCGCCCCGGAGGTGCTGGCGGCACCCGCAGGTCCCTGGAGTGGAGGCCCAAGGCGGCAGCGTGTGCACGTCTTCCTCCGCGTCTGAGAGAAGGCGTTGTGCATTCGGGGAATGGCGAGGTGAAAGGGCCCCCTCCGGGAAGCGCGATCCAAGAGCTGAGGGTTGGGTGCCTTGCTCCGTGCTTCTAGGTGCCAGAGCCGCTTCTCTCTTCCCGGGACAGAGTGGGGCTTGCTGGGCCAATGCGTCGTCCTGAAGCAATCCCGTGGCAGGGGCTCGGCGCTTCCCCCTTCCGTTTCGGGCGAGCCTCCCCGCTCAGGGCGCCCCCAGAGAGTTTGGCCTGCTGGCCGGCGTCGCCGTCACGACCTCGCCGAGAGCCGGGTGTTCAGCTCGGTGCACTCCGAACGCGGGCTCCAGTGGGTTCCACTGAGGGCGGGCGCCCGGCTGAGGGAAGCGGCGCTGCTGTCAGAAGGCCTCCCGTGCCCTCACAACGAGTGTGTTTGCTCTGCCGTGGGTCCCGCGTCACGGTCGGGGCAGGAGCCGCTTCCGACGCCCTTGCGAAGGGCTTCGCTGAGGCCCAGGTCGGGGGCCTCCTTCTAGGACGGCCCCCGACCTGAGGCCCGGCACGCAGCCTCCCTGAGGCTTCCGCCACCCGCGCCGCGGCCAAGCTTTCTCTCTGGGCGAAAGAGGCCTGCTCGCGGAAGGGAGCTCGGCTTCAGGCTTGCTTCTCGGAGGTAAGGCTGTGGTGCTCACTCGAGGTTTCCGGGCTAAGCGTTGAGAAGGCCTCCTTCTCCGTGGAGCGACGTGTGTGTGGACGTGGACGGGGATGGCATTCCACCCTGCCTTGTTTCGCACAGGGAGGTCGGGGGCCTGGACCTCAGCGGGTCCAAGCCCCGGCGAGTCAGCCAACGGCTTCCCCGTGTAGGACGTGAGGCGCCGGCCCGGGAGAGGCCGGCCCCACAGCCCGGACCCTCGTGCCTCACGAAGCGCGCCCTTCATCTCTCCTCCCCGCTTCTCTGTTCGCACTCATCTTTCCCTGGGCGGACGTATTCCCGGCAGCACCGTGTTGCACGGAATCCAGGGAGGAGCTGTCTCCTTCGGTTGCCAGGCCCGGGCGTGTGTCGACCTTGACACCGCGCAGCCCGCTGTCGCCCCGGAGGTGCTGGCGGCACCCGCAGGTCCCTGGAGTGGAGGCCCATGGCGGCAGCGTGTGCACGTCTTCCTCCGCGTCTGAGAGAAGGCGTTGTGCATTCGGGGAATGGCGAGGTGAAAGGGCCCCCTCCGGGAAGCGCGATCCAAGAGCTGAGGGTTGGGTGCCTTGCTCCGTGCTTCTAGGTGCCAGAGCCGCTTCTCTCTTCCCGGGACAGAGTGGGGCTTGCTGGGCCAATGCGTCGTCCTGAAGCAATCCCGTGGCAGGGGCTCGGCGCTTCCCCCTTCCGTTTCGGGCGAGCCTCCCAGCTCAGGGCGCCCCCAGAGAGTTTGGCCTGCAGGCCGGCGTCGCCGTCACGACCTCGCCGAGAGCCGGGTGTTCAGCTCGGTGCACTCCGAACGCGGGCTCCGGTGGGTTCGACTGAGGGCGGGCGCCCGGCTGAGGGAAGCGGCGCTGCTGTCAGAAGGCCTCCCGTGCCCTCACAACGAGTGTGTTTGCTCTGCCGTGGGTCCCGCGTCACGGTCGGGGCAGGAGCCGCTTCCGACGCCCTTGCGAAGGGCTTCGCTGAGGCCCAGGTCGGGGGCCTCCTTCTAGGACGGCCCCCGACCTGAGGCCCGGCACGCAGCCTCCCTGAGGCTTCCGCCACCCGCGCCGCGGCCAAGCTTTCTCTCTGGGCGAAAGAGGCCTGCTCGCGGAAGGGAGCTCGGCTTCAGGCTTGCTTCTCGGAGGTAAGGCTGTGGTGCTCACTCGAGGCTTCCGGGCTAAGCGTTGAGAAGGCCTCCTTCTCCGTGGAGCGACGTGTGTGTGGACGTGGACGGGGATGGCATTCCACCCTGCCTTGTTTCGCACAGGGAGGTCGGGGGCCTGGACCTCAGCGGGTCCAAGCCCCGGCGAGTCAGCCAACGGCTTCCCCGTGTAGGACGTGAGGCGCCGGCCCGGGAGAGGCCGGCCCCACAGCCCGGACCCTCGTGCCTCACGAAGCGCGCCCTTCATCTCTCCTCCCCGCTTCTCTGTTCGCACTCATCTTTCCCTGGGCGGACGTATTCCCGGCAGCACCGTGTTGCACGGAATCCAGGGAGGAGCTGTCTCCTTCGGTTGCCAGGCCCGGGCGTGTGTCGACCTTGACACCGCGCAGCCCGCTGTCGCCCCGGAGGTGCTGGCGGCACCCGCAGGTCCCTGGAGTGGAGGCCCATGGCGGCAGCGTGTGCACGTCTTCCTCCGCGTCTGAGAGAAGGCGTTGTGCATTCGGGGAATGGCGAGGTGAAAGGGCCCCCTCCGGGAAGCGCGATCCAAGAGCTGAGGGTTGGGTGCCTTGCTCCGTGCTTCTAGGTGCCAGAGCCGCTTCTCTCTTCCCGGGACAGAGTGGGGCTTGCTGGGCCAATGCGTCGTCCTGAAGCAATCCCGTGGCAGGGGCTCGGCGCTTCCCCCTTCCGTTTCGGGCGAGCCTCCCCGCTCAGGGCGCCCCCAGGGAGTTTGGCCTGCTGGCCGGCGTCGCCGTCACGACCTCGCCGAGAGCCGGGTGTTCAGCTCGGTGCACTCCGAACGCGGGCTCCGGTGGGTTCCACTGAGGGCGGGCGCCCGGCTGAGGGAAGCGGCGCTGCTGTCAGAAGGCCTCCCGTGCCCTCACAACGAGTGTGTTTGCTCTGCCGTGGGTCCCGCGTCACGGTCGGGGCAGGAGCCGCTTCCGACGCCCTTGCGAAGGGCTTCGCTGAGGCCCAGGTCGGGGGCCTCCTTCTAGGACGGCCCCCGACCTGAGGCCCGGCACGCAGCCTCCCTGAGGCTTCCGCCACCCGCGCCGCGGCCAAGCTTTCTCTCTGGGCGAAAGAGGCCTGCTCGCGGAAGGGAGCTCGGCTTCAGGCTTGCTTCTCGGAGGTAAGGCTGTGGTGCTCACTCGAGGTTTCCGGGCTAAGCGTTGAGAAGGCCTCCTTCTCCGTGGAGCGACGTGTGTGTGGACATGGACGGGGATGGCATTCCACCCTGCCTTGTTTCGCACAGGGAGGTCGGGGGCCTGGACCTCAGCGGGTCCAAGCCCCGGCGAGTCAGCCAACGGCTTCCCCGTGTAGGACGTGAGGCGCCGGCCCGGGAGAGGCCGGCCCCACAGCCCGGACCCTCGTGCCTCACGAAGCGCGCCCTTCATCTCTCCTCCCCGCTTCTCTGTTCGCACTCATCTTTCCCTGGGCGGACGTATTCCCGGCAGCACCGTGTTGCACGGAATCCAGGGAGGAGCTGTCTCCTTCGGTTGCCAGGCCCGGGCGTGTGTCGACCTTGACACCGCGCAGCCCGCTGTCGCCCCGGAGGTGCTGGCGGCACCCGCAGGTCCCTGGAGTGGAGGCCCATGGCGGCAGCGTGTGCACGTCTTCCTCCGCGTCTGAGAGAAGGCGTTGTGCATTCGGGGAATGGCGAGGTGAAAGGGCCCCCTCCGGGAAGCGCGATCCAAGAGCTGAGGGTTGGGTGCCTTGCTCCGTGCTTCTAGGTGCCAGAGCCGCTTCTCTCTTCCCGGGACAGAGTGGGGCTTGCTGGGCCAATGCGTCGTCCTGAAGCAATCCCGTGGCAGGGGCTCGGCGCTTCCCCCTTCCGTTTCGGGCGAGCCTCCCAGCTCAGGGCGCCCCCAGAGAGTTTGGCCTGCAGGCCGGCGTCGCCGTCACGAACTCGCCGAGAGCCGGGTGTTCAGCTCGGTGCACTCCGAACGCGGGCTCCGGTGGGTTCGACTGAGGGCGGGCGCCCGGCTGAGGGAAGCGGCGCTGCTGTCAGAAGGCCTCCCGTGCCCTCACAACGAGTGTGTTTGCTCTGCCGTGGGTCCCGCGTCACGGTCGGGGCAGGAGCCGCTTCCGACGCCCTTGCGAAGGGCTTCGCTGAGGCCCAGGTCGGGGGCCTCCTTCTAGGACGGCCCCCGACCTGAGGCCCGGCACGCAGCCTCCCTGAGGCTTCCGCCACCCGCGCCGCGGCCAAGATTTCTCTCTGGGCGAAAGAGGCCTGCTCGCGGAAGGGAGCTCGGCTTCAGGCTTGCTTCTCGGAGGTAAGGCTGTGGTGCTCACTCGAGGCTTCCGGGCTAAGCGTTGAGAAGGCCTCCTTCTCCGTGGAGCGACGTGTGTGTGGACGTGGACGGGGATGGCATTCCACCCTGCCTTGTTTCGCACAGGGAGGTCGGGGGCCTGGACCTCAGCGGGTCCAAGCCCCGGCGAGTCAGCCAACGGCTTCCCCGTGTAGGACGTGAGGCGCCGGCCCGGGAGAGGCCGGCCCCACAGCCCGGACCCTCGTGCCTCACGAAGCGCGCCCTTCATCTCTCCTCCCCGCTTCTCCTTTCGCACTCATCTTTCCCTGGGCGGACGTTTTCCCGGCAGCACCGTGTTGCACGGAATCCAGGGAGGAGCTGTCTCCTTCGGTTGCCAGGCCCGGGCGTGTGTCGACCTTGACACCGCGCAGCCCGCTGTCGCCCCGGAGGTGCTGGCGGCACCCGCAGGTCCCTGGAGTGGAGGCCCAAGGCGGCAGCGTGTGCACGTCTTCCTCCGCGTCTGAGAGAAGGCGTTGTGCATTCGGGGAATGGCGAGGTGAAAGGGCCCCCTCCGGGAAGCGCGATCCAAGAGCTGAGGGTTGGGTGCCTTGCTCCGTGCTTCTAGGTGCCAGAGCCGCTTCTCTCTTCCCGGGACAGAGTGGGGCTTGCTGGGCCAATGCGTCGTCCTGAAGCAATCCTGTGGCAGGGGCTCGGCGCTTCCCCCTTCCGTTTCGGGCGAGCCTCCCAGCTCAGGGCGCCCCCAGAGAGTTTGGCCAGCAGGCCGGCGTCGCCGTCACGACCTCGCCGAGAGCCGGGTGTTCAGCTCGGTGCACTCCGAACGCGGGCTCCGGTGGGTTCGACTGAGGGCGGGCGCCCGGCTGAGGGAAGCGGCGCTGCTGTCAGAAGGCCTCCCGTGCCCTCACAACGAGTGTGTTTGCTCTGCCGTGGGTCCCGCGTCACGGTCGGGGCAGTTGCCGCTTCCGACGCCCTTGCGAAGGGCTTCGCTGAGGCCCAGGTCGGGGGCCTCCTTCTAGGACGGCCCCCGACCTGAGGCCCGGCACGCAGCCTCCCTGAGGCTTCCGCCACCCGCGCCGGGGCCAAGCTTTCTCTCTGGGCGAAAGAGGCCTGCTCGCGGAAGGGAGCTCGGCTTCAGGCTTGCTTCTCGGAGGTAAGGCTGTGGTGCTCACTCGAGGTTTCCGGGCTAAGCGTTGAGAAGGCCTCCTTCTCCGTGGAGCGACGTGTGTGTGGACGTGGACGGGGATGGCATTCCACCCTGCCTTACTTCGCACAGGGAGGTCGGGGGCCTGGACCTCAGCGGGTCCTACCCCCGGCGAGTCAGCCAACGGCTTCCCCGTGTAGGACGTGAGGCGCCGGCCCGGGAGAGGCCGGCCCCACAGCCCGGACCCTCGTGCCTCACGAAGCGCGCCCTTCATCTCTCCTCCCCGCTTCTCTGTTCGCACTCATCTTTCCCTGGGCGGACGTTTTCCCGGCAGCACCGTGTTGCACGGAATCCAGGGAGGAGCTGTCTCCTTCGGTTGCCAGGCCCGGGCGTGTGTCGACCTTGACACCGCGCAGCCCGCTGTCGCCCCGGAGGTGCTGGCGGCACCCGCAGGTCCCTGGAGTGGAGGCCCAAGGCGGCAGCGTGTGCACGTCTTCCTCCGCGTCTGAGAGAAGGCGTTGTGCATTCGGGGAATGGCGAGGTGAAAGGGCCCCCTCCGGGAAGCGCGATCCAAGAGCTGAGGGTTGGGTGCCTTGCTCCGTGCTTCTAGGTGCCAGAGCCGCTTCTCTCTTCCCGGGACAGAGTGGGGCTTGCTGGGCCAATGCGTCGTCCTGAAGCAATCCCGTGGCAGGGGCTCGGCGCTTCCCCCTTCCGTTTCGGGCGAGCCTCCCAGCTCAGGGCGCCCCCAGAGAGTTTGGCCTGCAGGCCGGCGTCGCCGTCACGACCTCGCCGAGAGCCGGGTGTTCAGCTCGGTGCACTCCGAACGCGGGCTCCGGTGGGTTCGACTGAGGGCGGGCGCCCGGCTGAGGGAAGCGGCGCTGCTGTCAGAAGGCCTCCCGTGCCCTCACAACGAGTGTGTTTGCTCTGCCGTGGGTCCCGCGTCACGGTCGGGGCAGGAGCCGCTTCCGACGCCCTTGCGAAGGGCTTCGCTGAGGCCCAGGTCGGGGGCCTCCTTCTAGGACGGCCCCCGACCTGAGGCCCGGCACGCAGCCTCCCTGAGGCTTCCGCCACCCGCGCCGCGGCCAAGATTTCTCTCTGGGCGAAAGAGGCCTGCTCGCGGAAGGGAGCTCGGCTTCAGGCTTGCTTCTCGGAGGTAAGGCTGTGGTGCTCACTCGAGGCTTCCGGGCTAAGCGTTGAGAAGGCCTCCTTCTCCGTGGAGCGACGTGTGTGTGGACGTGGACGGGGATGGCATTCCACCCTGCCTTGTTTCGCACAGGGAGGTCGGGGGCCTGGACCTCAGCGGGTCCAAGCCCCGGCGAGTCAGCCAACGGCTTCCCCGTGTAGGACGTGAGGCGCCGGCCCGGGAGAGGCCGGCCCCACAGCCCGGACCCTCGTGCCTCACGAAGCGCGCCCTTCATCTCTCCTCCCCGCTTCTCCTTTCGCACTCATCTTTCCCTGGGCGGACGTTTTCCCGGCAGCACCGTGTTGCACGGAATCCAGGGAGGAGCTGTCTCCTTCGGTTGCCAGGCCCGGGCGTGTGTCGACCTTGACACCGCGCAGCCCGCTGTCGCCCCGGAGGTGCTGGCGGCACCCGCAGGTCCCTGGAGTGGAGGCCCAAGGCGGCAGCGTGTGCACGTCTTCCTCCGCGTCTGAGAGAAGGCGTTGTGCATTCGGGGAATGGCGAGGTGAAAGGGCCCCCTCCGGGAAGCGCGATCCAAGAGCTGAGGGTTGGGTGCCTTGCTCCGTGCTTCTAGGTGCCAGAGCCGCTTCTCTCTTCCCGGGACAGAGTGGGGCTTGCTGGGCCAATGCGTCGTCCTGAAGCAATCCTGTGGCAGGGGCTCGGCGCTTCCCCCTTCCGTTTCGGGCGAGCCTCCCAGCTCAGGGCGCCCCCAGAGAGTTTGGCCAGCAGGCCGGCGTCGCCGTCACGACCTCGCCGAGAGCCGGGTGTTCAGCTCGGTGCACTCCGAACGCGGGCTCCGGTGGGTTCGACTGAGGGCGGGCGCCCGGCTGAGGGAAGCGGCGCTGCTGTCAGAAGGCCTCCCGTGCCCTCACAACGAGTGTGTTTGCTCTGCCGTGGGTCCCGCGTCACGGTCGGGGCAGTTGCCGCTTCCGACGCCCTTGCGAAGGGCTTCGCTGAGGCCCAGGTCGGGGGCCTCCTTCTAGGACGGCCCCCGACCTGAGGCCCGGCACGCAGCCTCCCTGAGGCTTCCGCCACCCGCGCCGGGGCCAAGCTTTCTCTCTGGGCGAAAGAGGCCTGCTCGCGGAAGGGAGCTCGGCTTCAGGCTTGCTTCTCGGAGGTAAGGCTGTGGTGCTCACTCGAGGTTTCCGGGCTAAGCGTTGAGAAGGCCTCCTTCTCCGTGGAGCGACGTGTGTGTGGACGTGGACGGGGATGGCATTCCACCCTGCCTTACTTCGCACAGGGAGGTCGGGGGCCTGGACCTCAGCGGGTCCTACCCCCGGCGAGTCAGCCAACGGCTTCCCCGTGTAGGACGTGAGGCGCCGGCCCGGGAGAGGCCGGCCCCACAGCCCGGACCCTCGTGCCTCACGAAGCGCGCCCTTCATCTCTCCTCCCCGCTTCTCTGTTCGCACTCATCTTTCCCTGGGCGGACGTTTTCCCGGCAGCACCGTGTTGCACGGAATCCAGGGAGGAGCTGTCTCCTTCGGTTGCCAGGCCCGGGCGTGTGTCGACCTTGACACCGCGCAGCCCGCTGTCGCCCCGGAGGTGCTGGCGGCACCCGCAGGTCCCTGGAGTGGAGGCCCAAGGCGGCAGCGTGTGCACGTCTTCCTCCGCGTCTGAGAGAAGGCGTTGTGCATTCGGGGAATGGCGAGGTGAAAGGGCCCCCTCCGGGAAGCGCGATCCAAGAGCTGAGGGTTGGGTGCCTTGCTCCGTGCTTCTAGGTGCCAGAGCCGCTTCTCTCTTCCCGGGACAGAGTGGGGCTTGCTGGGCCAATGCGTCGTCCTGAAGCAATCCCGTGGCAGGGGCTCGGCGCTTCCCCCTTCCGTTTCGGGCGAGCCTCCCAGCTCAGGGCGCCCCCAGAGAGTTTGGCCTGCAGGCCGGCGTCGCCGTCACGACCTCGCCGAGAGCCGGGTGTTCAGCTCGGTGCACTCCGAACGCGGGCTCCGGTGGGTTCGACTGAGGGCGGGCGCCCGGCTGAGGGAAGCGGCGCTGCTGTCAGAAGGCCTCCCGTGCCCTCTCAACGAGTGTGTTTGCTCTGCCGTGGGTCTCACGTCTCAGTCTGGGCAGGAGCCGCTTCCGACGCCCTTGCGAAGGGCTTCGCTGGGGCCCAAGTCGGGGGCCTCCTTCTAGGAAGGCCCCCGACCTGAGGCCCGGCACGCAGCCTCCCTGAGGCTTCCACCACCCCCGCCGCGGCCAAGCTTTCTCTCTGGGCGAAAGAGGCCTGCTCGCGGAAGGGAGCTCGGCTTCAGGCTTGCTTCTCGGAGGTAAGGCTGTGGTGCTCACTCGAGGTTTCCGGGCTAAGCGTTGAGAAGGCCTCCTTCTCCGTGGAGCGACGTGTGTGTGGACGTGGACGGGGATGGCATTCCACCCTGCCTTGTTTCGCACAGGGAGGTCGGGGGCCTGGACCTCAGCGGGTCCAACCCCCGGCGAGTCAGCCAACGGCTTCCCCGTGTAGGACGTGAGGCGCCGGCCCGGGAGAGGCCGGCCCCACAGCCCGGACCCTCGTGCCTCATGAAGCGCGCCCTTCATCTCTCCTCCCCGCTTCTCTGTTCGCACTCATCTTTCCCTGGGCGGACGTATTCCCGGCAGCACCGTGTTGCACGGAATCCAGGGAGGAGCTGTCTCCTTCGGTTGCCAGGCCCGGGCGTGTGTCGACCTTGACACCGCGCAGCCCGCTGTCGCCCCGGAGGTGCTGGCGGCACCCGCAGGTCCCTGGAGTGGAGGCCCATGGCGGCAGCGTGTGCACGTCTTCCTCCGCGTCTGAGAGAAGGCGTTGTGCATTCGGGGAATGGCGAGGTGAAAGGGCCCCCTCCGGGAAGCGCGATCCAAGAGCTGAGGGTTGGGTGCCTTGCTCCGTGCTTCTAGGTGCCAGAGCCGCTTCTCTCTTCCCGGGACAGAGTGGGGCTTGCTGGGCCAATGCGTCGTCCTGAAGCAATCCCGTGGCAGGGGCTCGGCGCTTCCCCCTTCCGTTTCGGGCGATCCTCCCCGCTCAGGGCGCCCCCAGAGAGTTTGGCCTGCAGGCCGGCGTCGCCGTCACGACCTCGCCGAGAGCCGGGTGTTCAGCTCGGTGCACTCCGAACGCGGGCTCCGGTGGGTTCGACTGAGGGCGGGCGCCCGGCTGAGGGAAGCGGCGCTGCTGTCAGAAGGCCTCCCGTGCCCTCACAACGAGTGTGTTTGCTCTGCCGTGGGTCCCGCGTCACGGTCGGGGCAGGAGCCGCTTCCGACGCCCTTGCGAAGGGCTTCGCTGAGGCCCAGGTCGGGGGCCTCCTTCTAGGACGGCCCCCGACCTGAGGCCCGGCACGCAGCCTCCCTGAGGCTTCCGCCACCCGCGCCGCGGCCAAGCTTTCTCTCTGGGCGAAAGAGGCCTGCTCGCGGAAGGGAGCTCGGCTTCAGGCTTGCTTCTCGGAGGTAAGGCTGTGGTGCTCACTCGAGGCTTCCGGGCTAAGCGTTGAGAAGGCCTCCTTCTCCGTGGAGCGACGTGTGTGTGGACGTGGACGGGGATGGCATTCCACCCTGCCTTGTTTCGCACAGGGAGGTCGGGGGCCTGGACCTCAGCGGGTCCAAGCCCCGGCGAGTCAGCCAACGGCTTCCCCGTGTAGGACGTGAGGCGCCGGCCCGGGAGAGGCCGGCCCCACAGCCCGGACCCTCGTGCCTCACGAAGCGCGCCCTTCATCTCTCCTCCCCGCTTCTCTGTTCGCACTCATCTTTCCCTGGGCGGACGTATTCCCGGCAGCACCGTGTTGCACGGAATCCAGGGAGGAGCTGTCTCCTTCGGTTGCCAGGCCCGGGCGTGTGTCGACCTTGACACCACGCAGCCCGCTGTCGCCCCGGAGGTGCTGGCGGCACCCGCAGGTCCCTGGAGTGGTGGCCCAAGGCGGCAGCGTGTGCACGTCTTCCTCCGCGTCTGAGAGAAGGCGTTGTGCATTCGGGGAATGGCGAGGTGAAAGGGCCCCCTCCGGGAAGCGCGATCCAAGAGCTGAGGGTTGGGTGCCTTGCTCCGTGCTTCTAGGTGCCAGAGCCGCTTCTCTCTTCCCGGGACAGAGTGGGGCTTGCTGGGCCAATGCGTCGTCCTGAAGCAATCCCGTGGCAGGGGCTCGGCGCTTCCCCCTTCCGTTTCGGGCGAGCCTCCCCGCTCAGGGCGCCCCCAGAGAGTTTGGCCTGCAGGCCGGCGTCGCCGTCACGACCTCGCCGAGAGCCGGGTGTTCAGCTCGGTGCACTCCGAACGCGGGCTCCGGTGGGTTCGACTGAGGGCGGGCGCCCGGCTGAGGGAAGCGGCGCTGCTGTCAGAAGGCCTCCCGTGCCCTCACAACGAGTGTGTTTGCTCTGCCGTGGGTCCCGCGTCACGGTCGGGGCAGGAGCCGATTCCGACGCCCTTGCGAAGGGCTTCGCTGAGGCCCAGGTCGGGGGCCTCCTTCTAGGACGGCCCCCGACCTGAGGCCCGGCACGCAGCCTCCCTGAGGCTTCCGCCACCCGCGCCGCGGCCAAGCTTTCTCTCTGGGCGAAAGAGGCCTGCTCGCGGAAGGGAGCTCGGCTTCAGGCTTGCTTCTCGGAGGTAAGGCTGTGGTGCTCACTCGAGGCTTCCGGGCTAAGCGTTGAGAAGGCCTCCTTCTCCGTGGAGCGACGTGTGTGTGGACGTGGACGGGGATGGCATTCCACCCTGCCTTGTTTCGCACAGGGAGGTCGGGGGCCTGGACCTCAGCGGGTCCAAGCCCCGGCGAGTCAGCCAACGGCTTCCCCGTGTAGGACGTGAGGCGCCGGCCCGGGAGAGGCCGGCCCCACAGCCCGGACCCTCGTGCCTCACGAAGCGCGCCCTTCATCTCTCCTCCCCGCTTCTCCTTTCGCACTCATCTTTCCCTGGGCGGACGTTTTCCCGGCAGCACCGTGTTGCACGGAATCCAGGGAGGAGCTGTCTCCTTCGGTTGCCAGGCCCGGGCGTGTGTCGACCTTGACACCGCGCAGCCCGCTGTCGCCCCGGAGGTGCTGGCGGCACCCGCAGGTCCCTGGAGTGGAGGCCCAAGGCGGCAGCGTGTGCACGTCTTCCTCCGCGTCTGAGAGAAGGCGTTGTGCATTCGGGGAATGGCGAGGTGAAAGGGCCCCCTCCGGGAAGCGCGATCCAAGAGCTGAGGGTTGGGTGCCTTGCTCCGTGCTTCTAGGTGCCAGAGCCGCTTCTCTCTTCCCGGGACAGAGTGGGGCTTGCTGGGCCAATGCGTCGTCCTGAAGCAATCCCGTGGCAGGGGCTCGGCGCTTCCCCCTTCCGTTTCGGGCGAGCCTCCCAGCTCAGGGCGCCCCCAGAGAGTTTGGCCTGCAGGCCGGCGTCGCCGTCACGACCTCGCCGAGAGCCGGGTGTTCAGCTCGGTGCACTCCGAACGCGGGCTCCGGTGGGTTCGACTGAGGGCGGGCGCCCGGCTGAGGGAAGCGGCGCTGCTGTCAGAAGGCCTCCCGTGCCCTCTCAACGAGTGTGTTTGCTCTGCCGTGGGTCCCACGTCTCAGTCGGGGCAGGAGCCGCTTCCGACGCCCTTGCGAAGGGCTTCGCTGGGGCCCAAGTCGGGGGCCTCCTTCTAGGAAGGCCCCCGACCTGAGGCCCGGCACGCAGCCTCCCTGAGGCTTCCACCACCCCCGCCGCGGCCAAGCTTTCTCTCTGGGCGAAAGAGGCCTGCTCGCGGAAGGGAGCTCGGCTTCAGGCTTGCTTCTCGGAGGTAAGGCTGTGGTGCTCACTCGAGGTTTCCGGGCTAAGCGTTGAGAAGGCCTCCTTCTCCGTGGAGCGACGTGTGTGTGGACGTGGACGGGGATGGCATTCCACCCTGCCTTGTTTCGCACAGGGAGGTCGGGGGCCTGGACCTCAGCGGGTCCAAGCCCCGGCGAGTCAGCCAATGGCTTCCCCGTGTAGGACGTGAGGCGCCGGCCCGGGAGAGGCCGGCCACACAGCCCGGACCCTCGTGCCTCACGAAGCGCGCCCTTCATCTCTCCTCCCCGCTTCTCTGTTCGCACTCATCTTTCCCTGGGCGGACGTATTCCCGGCAGCACCGTGTTGCACGGAATCCAGGGAGGAGCTGTCTCCTTCGGTTGCCAGGCCCAGGCGTGTGTCGACCTTGACACCGCGCAGCCCGCTGTCGCCACGGAGGTGCTGGCGGCACCCGCAGGTCCCTGGAGTGGAGGCCCATGGCGGCAGCGTGTGCACGTCTTCCTCCGCGTCTGAGAGAAGGCGTTGTGCATTCGGGGAATGGCGAGGTGAAAGGGCCCCCTCCGGGAAGCGCGATCCAAGAGCTGAGGGTTGGGTGCCTTGCTCCGTGCTTCTAGGTGCCAGAGCCGCTTCTCTCTTCCCGGGACAGAGTGGGGCTTGCTGGGCCAATACGTCGTCCTGAAGCAATCCCGTGGCAGGGGCTCGGCGCTTCCCCCTTCCGTTTCGGGCGAGCCTCCCAGCTCAGGGCGCCCCCAGAGAGTTTGGCCTGCAGGCCGGCGTCGCCGTCACGACCTCGCCGAGAGCCGGGTGTTCAGCTCGGTGCACTCCGAACGCGGGCTCCGGTGGGTTCGACTGAGGACGGGCGCCCGGCTGAGGGAAGCGGCGCTGCTGTCAGAAGGCCTCCCGTGCCCTCACAACGAGTGTGTTTGCTCTGCCGTGGGTCCCGCGTCACGGTCGGGGCAGGAGCCGCTTCCGACGCCCTTGCGAAGGGCTTCGCTGAGGCCCAGGTCGGGGGCCTCCTTCTAGGACGGCCCCCGACCTGAGGCCCGGCACGCAGCCTCCCTGAGGCTTCCGCCACCCGCGCCGCGGCCAAGCTTTCTCTCTGCGCGAAAGAGGCCTGCTCGCGGAAGGGAGCTCGGCTTCAGGCTTGCTTCGCGGAGGTAAGGCTGTGGTGCTCACTCGAGGTTTCCGGGCTAAGCGTTGAGAAGGCCTCCTTCTCCGTGGAGCGACGTGTGTGTGGACGTGGACGGGGATGGCATTCCACCCTGCCTTGTTTCGCACAGGGATGTCGGGGGCCTGGACCTCAGCGGGTCCAACCCCCGGCGAGTCAGCCAACGGCTTCCCCGTGTAGGACGTGAGGCGCCGGCCCGGGAGAGGCCGGCCCCACAGCCCGGACCCTCGTGCCTCACGAAGCGCGCCCTTCATCTCTCCTCCCCGCTTCTCCGTTCGCACTCATCTTTCCCTGGGCGGACGTTTTCCCGGCAGCACCGTGTTGCACGGAATCCAGGGAGGAGCTGTCTCCTTCGGTTGCCAGGCCCGGGCGTGTGTCGACCTTGACACCGCGCAGCCCGCTGTCGCCCCGGAGGTGCTGGCGGCACCCGCAGGTCCCTGGATTGGAGGCCCAAGGCGGCATCGTGTGCACGTCTTCCTCCGCGTCTGAGAGAAGGCGTTGTGCATTCGGGGAATGGCGAGGTGAAAGGGCCCCCTCCGGGAAGCGCGATCCAAGAGCTGAGGGTTGGGTGCCTTGCTCCGTGCTTCTAGGTGCCAGAGCCGCTTCTCTCTTCCCGGGACAGAGTGGGGCTTGCTGGGCCAATGCGTCGTCCTGAAGCAATCCCGTGGCAGGGGCTCGGCGCCTCCCCCTTCCGTTTCGGGCGAGCCTCCCAGCTCAGGGCGCCCCCAGAGAGTTTGGCCTGCAGGCCGGCGTCGCCGTCACGACCTCGCCGAGAGCCGGGTGTTCAGCTCGGTGCACTCCGAACGCGGGCTCCGGTGGGTTCGACTGAGGGCGGGCGCCCGGCTGAGGGAAGCGGCGCTGCTGTCAGAAGGCCTCCCGTGCCCTCACAACGAGTGTGTTTGCTCTGCCGTGGGTCCCGCGTCACGGTCGGGGCAGGAGCCGCTTCCGACGCCCTTGCGAAGGGCTTCGCTGAGGCCCAGGTCGGGGGCCTCCTTCTAGGACGGCCCCCGACCTGAGGCCCGGCACGCAGCCTCCCTGAGGCTTCCGCCACCCCCGCCGCGGCCAAGCTTTCTCTATGGGCGAAAGAGGCCTGCTCGCGGAAGGGAGCTCGGCTTCAGGCTTGCTTCGCGGAGGTAAGGCTGTGGTGCTCACTCGAGGTTTCCGGGCTAAGCGTTGAGAAGGCCTCCTTCTCCGTGGAGCGACGTGTGTGTGGACGTGGACGGGGATGGCATTCCACCCTGCCTTGTTTCGCACAGGGAGGTCGGGGGCCTGGACCTCAGCGGGTCCAACCCCCGGCGAGTCAGCCAACGGCTTCCCCGTGTAGGACGTGAGGCGCCGGCCCCACAGCCCGGACCCTCGTGCCTCACGAAGCGCGCCCTTCATCTCTCCTCCCCGCTTCTCCGTTCGCACTCATCTTTCCCTGGGCGGACGTTTTCCCGGCAGCACCGTGTTGCACGGAATCCAGGGAGGAGCTGTCTCCTTCGGTTGCCAGGCCCGGGCGTGTGTCGACCTTGACACCGCGCAGCCCGCTGTCGCCCCGGAGGTGCTGGCGGCACCCGCAGGTCCCTGGAGTGGAGGCCCAAGGCGGCAGCGTGTGCACGTCTTCCTCCGCGTCTGAGAGAAGGCGTTGTGCATTCGGGGAATGGCGAGGTGAAAGGGCCCCCTCCGGGAAGCGCGATCCAAGAGCTGAGGGTTGGGTGCCTTGCTCCGTGCTTCTAGGTGCCAGAGCCGCTTCTCTCTTCCCGGGACAGAGTGGGGCTTGCTGGGCGAATGCGTCGTCTTGAAGCAATCCCGTGGCAGGGGCTCGGCGCCTCCCCATTCCGTATCGGGCGAGCCTCCCAGCTCAGGGCGCCCCCAGAGAGTTTGGCCTGCAGGCCGGCGTCGCCGTCACGACCTCGCCGAGAGCCGGGTGTTCAGCTCGGTGCACTCCGAACGCGGGCTCCGGTGGGTTCGACTGAGGGCGGGCGCCCGGCTGAGGGAAGCGGCGCTGCTGTCAGAAGGCCTCCCGTGCCCTCACAACGAGTGTGTTTGCTCTGCCGTGGGTCCCGCGTCACGGTCGGGGCAGGAGCCGCTTCCGACGCCCTTGCGAAGGGCTTTGCTGAGGCCCAGGTCGGGGGCCTCCTTCTAGGACGGCCCCCGACCTGAGGCCCGGCACGCAGCCTCCCTGAGGCTTCCGCCACCCCCGCCGCGGCCAAGCTTTCTCTCTGGGCGAAAGAGGCCTGCTCGCGGAAGGGAGCTCGGCTTCAGGCTTGCTTCGCGGAGGTAAGGCTGTGGTGCTCACTCGAGGTTTCCGGGCTAAGCGTTGAGAAGGCCTCCTTCTCCGTGGAGCGACGTGTGTGTGGACGTGGACGGGGATGGCATTCCACCCTGCCTTGTTTCGCACAGGGAGGTCGGGGGCCTGGACCTCAGCGGGTCCAACCCCCGGCGAGTCAGCCAACGGCTTCCCCGTGTAGGACGTGAGGCGCCGGCCCGGGAGAGGCCGGCCCCACAGCCCGGACCCTCGTGCCTCACGAAGCGCGCCCTTCATCTCTCCTCCCCGCTTCTCCTTTCGCACTCATCTTTCCCTGGGCGGACGTTTTCCCGGCAGCACCGTGTTGCACGGAATCCAGGGAGGAGCTGTCTCCTTCGGTTGCCAGGCCCGGGCGTGTGTCGACCTTGACACCGCGCAGCCCGCTGTCGCCCCGGAGGTGCTGGCGGCACCCGCAGGTCCCTGGAGTGGAGGCCCAAGGCGGCAGCGTGTGCACGTCTTCCTCCGCGTCTGAGAGAAGGCGTTGTGCATTCGGGGAATGGCGAGGTGAAAGGGCCCCCTCCGGGAAGCGCGATCCAAGAGCTGAGGGTTGGGTGCCTTGCTCCGTGCTTCTAGGTGCCAGAGCCGCTTCTCTCTTCCCGGGACAGAGTGGGGCTTGCTGGGCCAATGGTCGTCCTGAAGCAATCCCGTGGCAGGGGCTCGGCGCTTCCCCCTTCCGTTTCGGGCGAGCCTCCCAGCTCAGGGCGCCCCCAGAGAGTTTGGCCTGCAGGCCGGCGTCGCCGTCACGACCTCGCCGAGAGCCGGGTGTTCAGCTCGGTGCACTCCGAACGCGGGCTCCGGTGGGTTCGACTGAGGGCGGGCGCCCGGCTGAGGGAAGCGGCGCTGCTGTCAGAAGGCCTCCCGTGCCCTCACAACGAGTGTGTTTGCTCTGCCGTGGGTCCCGCGTCACGGTCGGGGCAGGAGCCGCTTCCGACGCCCTTGCGAAGGGCTTCGCTGAGGCCCAGGTCGGGGGCCTCCTTCTAGGACGGCCCCCGACCTGAGGCCCGGCACGCAGCCTCCCTGAGGCTTCCGCCACCCCCGCCGCGGCCAAGCGTTCTCTCTGGGCGAAAGAGGCCTGCTCGCGGAAGGGAGCTCGGCTTCAGGCTTGCTTCTCGGAGGTAAGGCTGTGGTGCTCACTCGAGGTTTCCGGGCTAAGCGTTGAGAAGGCCTCCTTCTCCGTGGAGCGACGTGTGTGTGGACGTGGACGGGGATGGCATTCCACCCTGCCTTGTTTCGCACAGGGAGGTCGGGGGCCTGGACCTCAGCGGGTCCAAGCCCCGGCGAGTCAGCCAACGGCTTCCCCGTGTAGGACGTGAGGCGCCGGCCCGGGAGAGGCCGGCCCCACAGCCCGGACCCTCGTGCCTCACGAAGCGCGCCCTTCATCTCTCCTCCCCGCTTCTCCTTTCGCACTCATCTTTCCCTGGGCGGACGTTTTCCCGGCAGCACCGTGTTGCAAGGAATCCAGGGAGGAGCTGTCTCCTTCGGTTGCCAGGCCCGGGCGTGTGTCGACCTTGACACCGCGCAGCCCGCTGTCGCCCCGGAGGTGCTGGCGGCACCCGCAGGTCCCTGGAGTGGAGGCCCAAGGCGGCAGCGTGTGCACGTCTTCCTCCGCGTCTGAGAGAAGGCGTTGTGCATTCGGGGAATGGCGAGGTGAAAGGGCCCCCTCCGGGAAGCGCGATCCAAGAGCTGAGGGTTGGGTGCCTTGCTCCGTGCTTCTAGGTGCCAGAGCCGCTTCTCTCTTCCCGGGACAGAGTGGGGCTTGCTGGGCCAATGCGTCGTCCTGAAGCAATCCCGTGGCAGGGGCTCGGCGCTTCCCCCTTCCGTTTCGGGCGAGCCTCCCAGCTCAGGGCGCCCCCAGAGAGTTTGGCCTGCAGGCCGGCGTCGCCGTCACGAACTCGCCGAGAGCCGGGTGTTCAGCTCGGTGCACTCCGAACGCGGGCTCCGGTGGGTTCGACTGAGGGCGGGCGCCCGGCTGAGGGAAGCGGCGCTGCTGTCAGAAGGCCTCCCGTGCCCTCACAACGAGTGTGTTTGCTCTGCCGTGGGTCCCGCGTCACGGTCGGGGCAGGAGCCGCTTCCGACGCCCTTGCGAAGGGCTTCGCTGAGGCCCAGGTCGGGGGCCTCCTTCTAGGACGTCCCCCGACCTGAGGCCCGGCACGCAGCCTCCCTGAGGCTTCCGCCACCCCCGCCACGGCCAAGCTTTCTCTCTGGGCGAAAGAGGCCTGCTCGCGGAAGGGAGCTCGGCTTCAGGCTTGCATCTCGGAGGTAAGGTTGTGGTGCTCACTCGAGGCTTCCGGGCTAAGCGTTGAGAAGGCCTCCTTCTCCGTGGAGCGACGTGTGTGTGGACGTGGACGGGGATGGCATTCCACCCTGCCTTGTTTCGCACAGGGAGGTCGGGGGCCTGGACCTCAGCGGGTCCAACCCCCGGTGAGTCAGCCAACGGCTTCCCCGTGTAGGACGTGAGGCGCCGGCCCGGGAGAGGCCGGCCCCACAGCCCGGACCCTCGTGCCTCACGAAGCGCGCCCTTCATCTCTCCTCCCCGCTTCTCCGTTCGCACTCATCTTTCCCTGGGCGGACGTTTTCCCGGCAGCACCGTGTTGCACGGAATCCAGGGAGGAGCTGTCTCCTTCGGTTGCCAGGCCCGGGCGTGTGTCGACCTTGACACCGCGCAGCCCGCTGTCGCCCCGGAGGTGCTGGCGGCACCCGCAGGTCCCTGGAGTGGAGGCCCAAGGCGGCAGCGTGTGCACGTCTTCCTCCGCGTCTGAGAGAAGGCGTTGTGCATTCGGGGAATGGCGAGGTGAAAGGGCCCCCTCCGGGAAGCGCGATCCAAGAGCTGAGGGTTGGGTGCCTTGCTCCGTGCTTCTAGGTGCCAGAGCCGCTTCTCTCTTCCCGGGACAGAGTGGGGCTTGCTGGGCCAATGCGTCGTCCTGAAGCAATCCCGTGGCAGGGGCTCGGCGCTGCCCCCTTCCGTTTCGGGCGAGCCTCCCAGCTCAGGGCGCCCCCAGAGAATTTGGCCTGCAGGCCGGCGTCGCTGTCACGACCTCGCCGAGAGCCGGGTGTTCAGCTCGGTGCACTCCGAACGCGGGCTCCGGTGGGTTCGACTGAGGGCGGGCGCCCGGCTGAGGGAAGCGGCGCTGCTGTCAGAAGGCCTCCCGTGCCCTCACAACGAGTGTGTTTGCTCTGCCGTGGGTCCCGCGTCACGGTCGGGGCAGGAGCCGCTTCCGACGCCCTTTCGAAGGGCTTCGCTGAGGCCCAGGTCGGGTGCCTCCTTCTAGGACGGCCCCCGACCTGAGGCCCGGCACGCAGCCTCCCTGAGGCTTCCGCCACCCCCGCCGCGGCCAAGCTTTCTCTCTGGGCGAAAGAGGCCTGCTCGCGGAAGGGAGCTCGGCTTCAGGCTTGCTTCGTAGAGGTAAGGCTGTGGTGCTCACTCGAGGTTTCCGGGCTAAGCGTTGAGAAGGCCTCCTTCTCCGAGGAGCGACGTGTGTGTGGACGTGGACGGGGATGGCATTCCACCCTGCCTTGTTTCGCACAGGGAGGTCGGGGGCCTGGACCTCAGCGGGTCCAACCCCCGGCGAGTCAGCCAACGGCTTCCCCGTGTAGGACGTGAGGCGCCGGCCCGGGAGAGGCCGGCCCCACAGCCCGGACCCTCGTGCCTCACGAAGCGCGCCCTTCATCTCTCCTCCCCGCTTCTCTGTTCGCACTCATCTTTCCCTGGGCGGACGTTTTCCCGGCAGCACCGGGTTGCACGGAATCCAGGGAGGAGCTGTCTCCTTCGGTTGCCAGGCCCGGGCGTGTGTCGACCTTGACACCGCGCAGCCCGCTGTCGCCCCGGAGGTGCTGGCGGCACCCGCAGGTCCCTGGAGTGGAGGCCCAAGGCGGCAGCGTGTGCACGTCTTCCTCCGCGTCTGAGAGAAGGCGTTGTGCATTCGGGGAATGGCGAGGTGAAAGGGCCCCCTCCGGGAAGCGCGATCCAAGAGCTGAGGGTTGGGTGCCTTGCTCCGTGCTTCTAGGTGCCAGAGCCGCTTCTCTCTTCCCGGGACAGAGTGGGGCTTGCTGGGCCAATGCGTCGTCCTGAAGCAATCCCGTGGCAGGGGCTCGGCGCTTCCCCCTTCCGTTTCGGGCGAGCCTCCCAGCTCAGGGCGCCCCCAGAGAGTTTGGCCTGCAGGCCGGCGTCGCCGTCACGACCTCGCCGAGAGCCGGGTGTTCAGCTCGGTGCACTCCGAACGCGGGCTCCGGTGGGTTCGACTGAGGGCGGGCGCCCGGCTGAGGGAAGCGGCGCTGCTGTCAGAAGGCCTCCCGTGCCCTCACAACGAGTGTGTTTGCTCTGCCGTGGGTCCCGCGTCACGGTCGGGGCAGGAGCCGCTTCCGACGCCCTTGCGAAGGGCTTCGCTGAGGCCCAGGTCGGGGGCCTCCTTCTAGGACGGCCCCCGACCTGAGGCCCGGCACGCAGCCTCCCTGAGGCTTCCGCCACCCCCGCCGCGGCCAAGCTTTCTCTCTGGGCGAAAGAGGCCTGCTCGCGGAAGGGAGCTCGGCTTCAGGCTTGCATCTCGGAGGTAAGGTTGTGGTGCTCACTCGAGGCTTCCGGGCTAAGCGTTGAGAAGGCCTCCTTCTCCGTGGAGCGACGTGTGTGTGGACGTGGACAGGGATGGCATTCCACCCTGCCTTGTTTCGCACAGGGAGGTCGGGGGCCTGGACCTCAGCGGGTCCAACCCCCGGCGAGTCAGCCAACGGCTTCCCCGTGTAGGACGTGAGGCGCCGGCCCGGGAGAGGCCGGCCCCACAGCCCGGACCCTCGTGCCTCACGAAGCGCGCCCTTCATCTCTCCTCCCCGCTTCTCTGTTCGCACTCATCTTTCCCTGGGCGGACGTTTTCCCGGCAGCACCGTGTTGCACGGAATCCAGGGAGGAGCTGTCTCCTTCGGTTGCCAGGCCCGGGCGTGTGTCGACCTTGACACCGCGCAGCCCGCTGTCGTCCCGGAGGTGCTGGCGGCACCCGCAGGTCCATGGAGTGGAGGCCCAAGGCGGCAGCGTGTGCACGTCTTCCTCCGCGTCTGAGAGAAGGCGTTGTGCATTCGGGGAATGGCGAGGTGAAAGGGCCCCCTCCGGGAAGCGCGATCCAAGAGCTGAGGGTTGGGTGCCTTGCTCCGTGCTTCTAGGTGCCAGAGCCGCTTCTCTCTTCCCGGGACAGAGTGGGGCTTGCTGGGCCAATGCGTCGTCCTGAAGCAATCCCGTGGCAGGGGCTCGGCGCTTCCCCCTTCCGTTTCGGGCGAGCCTCCCAGCTCAGGGCGCCCCCAGAGAGTTTGGCCTGCAGGCCGGCGTCGCCGTCACGACCTCGCCGAGAGCCGGGTGTTCAGCTCGGTGCACTCCGAACGCGGGCTCCGGTGGGTTCGACTGAGGGCGGGCGCCCGGCTGAGGGAAGCGGCGCTGCTGTCAGAAGGCCTCCCGTGCCCTCACAACGAGTGTGTTTGCTCTGCCGTGGGTCCCGCGTCACGGTCGGGGCAGGAGCCGCTTCCGACGCCCTTGCGAAGGGCTTCGCTGAGGCCCAGGTCGGGGGCCTCCTTCTAGGACGGCCCCCGACCTGAGGCCCGGCACGCAGCCTCCCTGAGGCTTCCGCCACCCCCGCCGCGGCCAAGCTTTCTCTCTGGGCGAAAGAGGCCTGCTCGCGGAAGGGAGCTCGGCTTCAGGCTTGCATCTCGGAGGTAAGGTTGTGGTGCTCACTCGAGGCTTCCGGGCTAAGCGTTGAGAAGGCCTCCTTCTCCGTGGAGCGACGTGTGTGTGGACGTGGACAGGGATGGCATTCCACCCTGCCTTGTTTCGCACAGGGAGGTCGGGGGCCTGGACCTCAGCGGGTCCAACCCCGGCGAGTCAGCCAACGGCTTCCCCGTGTAGGACGTGAGGCGCCGGCCCGGGAGAGGCCAGCCCCACAGCCCGGACCCTCGTGCCTCACGAAGCGCGCCCTTCATCTCTCCTCCCCGCTTCTCTGTTCGCACTCATCTTTCCCTGGGCGGACGTTTTCCCGGCAGCACCGGGTTGCACGGAATCCAGGGAGGAGCTGTCTCCTTCGGTTGCCAGGCCCGGGCGTGTGTCGACCTTGACACCGCGCAGCCCGCTGTCGCCCCGGAGGTGCTGGCGGCACCCGCAGGTCCCTGGAGTGGAGGCCCAAGGCGGCAGCGTGTGCACGTCTTCCTCCGCGTCTGAGAGAAGGCGTTGTGCATTCGGGGAATGGCGAGGTGAAAGGGCCCCCTCCGGGAAGCGCGATCCAAGAGCTGAGGGTTGGGTGCCTTGCTCCGTGCTTCTAGGTGCCAGAGCCGCTTCTCTCTTCCCGGGACAGAGTGGGGCTTGCTGGGCCAATGCGTCGTCCTGAAGCAATCCCGTGGCAGGGGCTCGGCGCTTCCCCCTTCCGTTTCGGGCGAGCCTCCCAGCTCAGGGCGCCCCCAGAGAGTTTGGCCTGCAGGCCGGCGTCGCCGTCACGACCTCGCCGAGAGCCGGGTGTTCAGCTCGGTGCACTCCGAACGCGGGCTCCGGTGGGTTCGACTGAGGGCGGGCGCCCGGCTGAGGGAAGCGGCGCTGCTGTCAGAAGGCCTCCCGTGCCCTCACAACGAGTGTGTTTGCTCTGCCGTGGGTCCCGCGTCACGGTCGGGGCAGGAGCCGCTTCCGACGCCCTTGCGAAGGGCTTCGCTGAGGCCCAGGTCGGGGGCCTCCTTCTAGGATGGCCCCCGACCTGAGGCCCGGCACGCAGCCTCCCTGAGGCTTCCGCCACCCCCGCCGCGGCCAAGCTTTCTCTCTGGGCGAAAGAGGCCTGCTCGCGGAAGGGAGCTCGGCTTCAGGCTTGCTTCTCGGAGGTAAGGCTGTGGTGCTCACTCGAGGTTTCCGGGCTAAGCGTTGAGAAGGCCTCCTTCTCCGTGGAGCGACGTGTGTGTGGACGTGGACGGGGATGGCATTCCACCCTGCCTTGTTTCGCACAGAGAGGTCGGGGGCCTGGACCTCAGCGGGTCCAACCCCCGGCGAGTCAGCCAACGGCTTCCCCGTGTAGGACGTGAGGCGCCGGCCCGGGAGAGGCCAGCCCCACAGCCCGGACCCTCGTGCCTCACGAAGCGCGCCCTTCATCTCTCCTCCCCGCTTCTCTGTTCGCACTCATCTTTCCCTGGGCGGACGTTTTCCCGGCAGCACCGGGTTGCACGGAATCCAGGGAGGAGCTGTCTCCTTCGGTTGCCAGGCCCGGGCGTGTGTCGACCTTGACACCGCGCAGCCCGCTGTCGCCCCGGAGGTGCTGGCGGCACCCGCAGGTCCCTGGAGTGGAGGCCCAAGGCGGCAGCGTGTGCACGTCTTCCTCCGCGTCTGAGAGAAGGCGTTGTGCATTCGGGGAATGGCGAGGTGAAAGGGCCCCCTCCGGGAAGCGCGATCCAAGAGCTGAGGGTTGGGTGCCTTGCTCCGTGCTTCTAGGTGCCAGAGCCGCTTCTCTCTTCCCGGGACAGAGTGGGGCTTGCTGGGCCAATGCGTCGTCCTGAAGCAATCCCGTGGCAGGGGCTCGGCGCTTCCCCCTTCCGTTTCGGGCGAGCCTCCCAGCTCAGGGCGCCCCCAGAGAGTTTGGCCTGCAGGCCGGCGTCGCCGTCACGACCTCGCCGAGAGCCGGGTGTTCAGCTCGGTGCACTCCGAACGCGGGCTCCGGTGGGTTCGACTGAGGGCGGGCGCCCGGCTGAGGGAAGCGGCGCTGCTGTCAGAAGGCCTCCCGTGCCCTCACAACGAGTGTGTTTGCTCTGCCGTGGGTCCCGCGTCACGGTCGGGGCAGGAGCCGCTTCCGACGCCCTTGCGAAGGGCTTCGCTGAGGCCCAGGTCGGGGGCCTCCTTCTAGGACGGCCCCCGACCTGAGGCCCGGCACGCAGCCTCCCTGAGGCTTCCGCCACCCCCGCCGCGGCCAAGCTTTCTCTCTGGGCGAAAGAGGCCTGCTCGCGGAAGGGAGCTCGGCTTCAGGCTTGCATCTCGGAGGTAAGGTTGTGGTGCTCACTCGAGGCTTCCGGGCTAAGCGTTGAGAAGGCCTCCTTCTCCGTGGAGCGACGTGTGTGTGGACGTGGACGGGGATGGCATTCCACCCTGCCTTGTTTCGCACAGGGAGGTCGGGGGCCTGGACCTCAGCGGGTCCAACCCCCGGCGAGTCAGCCAACGGCTTCCCCGTGTAGGACGTGAGGCGCCGGCCCGGGAGAGGCCGGCCCCACAGCCCGGACCCTCGTGCCTCACGAAGCGCGCCCTTCATCTCTCCTCCCCGCTTCTCTGTTCGCACTCATCTTTCCCTGGGCGGACGTTTTCCCGGCAGCACCGGGTTGCACGGAATCCAGGGAGGAGCTGTCTCCTTCGGTTGCCAGGCCCGGGCGTGTGTCGACCTTGACACCGCGCAGCCCGCTGTCGCCCCGGAGGTGCTGGCGGCACCCGCAGGTCCCTGGAGTGGAGGCCCAAGGCGGCAGCGTGTGCACGTCTTCCTCCGCGTCTGAGAGAAGGCGTTGTGCATTCGGGGAATGGCGAGGTGAAAGGGCCCCCTCCGGGAAGCGCGATCCAAGAGCTGAGGGTTGGGTGCCTTGCTCCGTGCTTCTAGGTGCCAGAGCCGCTTCTCTCTTC
The DNA here is from genome assembly GCF_963455335.1 of Martes martes. Classification (NCBI taxonomy): domain Eukaryota; kingdom Metazoa; phylum Chordata; class Mammalia; order Carnivora; family Mustelidae; genus Martes; species Martes martes. The sequence goes on along the minus strand of NC_137893.1, from coordinate 122,650,976 downwards.
CCGGGACAGAGTGGGGCTTGCTGGGCCAATGCGTCGTCCTGAAGCAATCCCGTGGCAGGGGCTCGGCGCTTCCCCCTTCCGTTTCGGGCGAGCCTCCCAGCTCAGGGCGCCCCCAGAGAGTTTGGCCTGCAGGCCGGCGTCGCCGTCACGACCTCGCCGAGAGCCGGGTGTTCAGCTCGGTGCACTCCGAACGCGGGCTCCGGTGGGTTCGACTGAGGGCGGGCGCCCGGCTGAGGGAAGCGGCGCTGCTGTCAGAAGGCCTCCCGTGCCCTCACAACGAGTGTGTTTGCTCTGCCGTGGGTCCCGCGTCACGGTCGGGGCAGGAGCCGCTTCCGACGCCCTTGCGAAGGGCTTCGCTGAGGCCCAGGTCGGGGGCCTCCTTCTAGGACGGCCCCCGACCTGAGGCCCGGCACGCAGCCTCCCTGAGGCTTCCGCCACCCGCGCCGCGGCCAAGCTTTCTCTCTGGGCGAAAGAGGCCTGCTCGCGGAAGGGAGCTCGGCTTCAGGCTTGCTTCTCGGAGGTAAGGCTGTGGTGCTCACTCGAGGCTTCCGGGCTAAGCGTTGAGAAGGCCTCCTTCTCCGTGGAGCGACGTGTGTGTGGACGTGGACGGGGATGGCATTCCACCCTGCCTTGTTTCGCACAGGGAGGTCGGGGGCCTGGACCTCAGCGGGTCCAAGCCCCGGCGAGTCAGCCAACGGCTTCCCCGTGTAGGACGTGAGGCGCCGGCCCGGGAGAGGCCGGCCCCACAGCCCGGACCCTCGTGCCTCACGAAGCGCGCCCTTCATCTCTCCTCCCCGCTTCTCCTTTCGCACTCATCTTTCCCTGGGCGGACGTTTTCCCGGCAGCACCGTGTTGCACGGAATCCAGGGAGGAGCTGTCTCCTTCGGTTGCCAGGCCCGGGCGTGTGTCGACCTTGACACCGCGCAGCCCGCTGTCGCCCCGGAGGTGCTGGCGGCACCCGCAGGTCCCTGGAGTGGAGGCCCAAGGCGGCAGCGTGTGCACGTCTTCCTCCGCGTCTGAGAGAAGGCGTTGTGCATTCGGGGAATGGCGAGGTGAAAGGGCCCCCTCCGGGAAGCGCGATCCAAGAGCTGAGGGTTGGGTGCCTTGCTCCGTGCTTCTAGGTGCCAGAGCCGCTTCTCTCTTCCCGGGACAGAGTGGGGCTTGCTGGGCCAATGCGTCGTCCTGAAGCAATCCTGTGGCAGGGGCTCGGCGCTTCCCCCTTCCGTTTCGGGCGAGCCTCCCAGCTCAGGGCGCCCCCAGAGAGTTTGGCCTGCAGGCCGGCGTCGCCGTCACGACCTCGCCGAGAGCCGGGTGTTCAGCTCGGTGCACTCCGAACGCGGGCTCCGGTGGGTTCGACTGAGGGCGGGCGCCCGGCTGAGGGAAGCGGCGCTGCTGTCAGAAGGCCTCCCGTGCCCTCACAACGAGTGTGTTTGCTCTGCCGTGGGTCCCGCGTCACGGTCGGGGCAGTTGCCGCTTCCGACGCCCTTGCGAAGGGCTTCGCTGAGGCCCAGGTCGGGGGCCTCCTTCTAGGACGGCCCCCGACCTGAGGCCCGGCACGCAGCCTCCCTGAGGCTTCCGCCACCCGCGCCGGGGCCAAGCTTTCTCTCTGGGCGAAAGAGGCCTGCTCGCGGAAGGGAGCTTGGCTTCAGGCTTGCTTCTCGGAGGTAAGGCTGTGGTGCTCACTCGAGGTTTCCGGGCTAAGCGTTGAGAAGGCCTCCTTCTCCGTGGAGCGACGTGTGTGTGGACGTGGACGGGGATGGCATTCCACCCTGCCTTACTTCGCACAGGGAGGTCGGGGGCCTGGACCTCAGCGGGTCCTACCCCCGGCGAGTCAGCCAACGGCTTCCCCGTGTAGGACGTGAGGCGCCGGCCCGGGAGAGGCCGGCCCCACAGCCCGGACCCTCGTGCCTCACGAAGCGCGCCCTTCATCTCTCCTCCCCGCTTCTCCTTTCGCACTCATCTTTCCCTGGGCGGACGTTTTCCCGGCAGCACCGGGTTGCACGGAATCCAGGGAGGAGCTGTCTCCTTCGGTTGCCAGGCCCGGGCGTGTGTCGACCTTGACACCGCGCAGCCCGCTGTCGCCCCGGAGGTGCTGGCGGCACCCGCAGGTCCCTGGAGTGGAGGCCCAAGGCGGCAGCGTGTGCACGTCTTCCTCCGCGTCTGAGAGAAGGCGTTGTGCATTCGGGGAATGGCGAGGTGAAAGGGCCCCCTCCGGGAAGCGCGATCCAAGAGCTGAGGGTTGGGTGCCTTGCTCCGTGCTTCTAGGTGCCAGAGCCGCTTCTCTCTTCCCGGGACAGAGTGGGGCTTGCTGGGCCAATGCGTCGTCCTGAAGCAATCCCGTGGCAGGGGCTCGGCGCTTCCCCCTTCCGTTTCGGGCGAGCCTCCCAGCTCAGGGCGCCCCCAGAGAGTTTGGCCTGCAGGCCGGCGTCGCCGTCACGACCTCGCCGAGAGCCGGGTGTTCAGCTCGGTGCACTCCGAACGCGGGCTCCGGTGGGTTCGACTGAGGGCGGGCGCCCGGCTGAGGGAAGCGGCGCTGCTGTCAGAAGGCCTCCCGTGCCCTCACAACGAGTGTGTTTGCTCTGCCGTGGGTCCCGCGTCACGGTCGGGGCAGGAGCCGCTTCCGACGCCCTTGCGAAGGGCTTCGCTGAGGCCCAGGTCGGGGGCCTCCTTCTAGGACGGCCCCCGACCTGAGGCCCGGCACGCAGCCTCCCTGAGGCTTCCGCCACCCGCGCCGCGGCCAAGCTTTCTCTCTGGGCGAAAGAGGCCTGCTCGCGGAAGGGAGCTCGGCTTCAGGCTTGCTTCTCGGAGGTAAGGCTGTGGTGCTCACTCGAGGCTTCCGGGCTAAGCGTTGAGAAGGCCTCCTTCTCCGTGGAGCGACGTGTGTGTGGACGTGGACGGGGATGGCATTCCACCCTGCCTTGTTTCGCACAGGGAGGTCGGGGGCCTGGACCTCAGCGGGTCCAAGCCCCGGCGAGTCAGCCAACGGCTTCCCCGTGTAGGACGTGAGGCGCCGGCCCGGGAGAGGCCGGCCCCACAGCCCGGACCCTCGTGCCTCACGAAGCGCGCCCTTCATCTCTCCTCCCCGCTTCTCCTTTCGCACTCATCTTTCCCTGGGCGGACGTTTTCCCGGCAGCACCGTGTTGCACGGAATCCAGGGAGGAGCTGTCTCCTTCGGTTGCCAGGCCCGGGCGTGTGTCGACCTTGACACCGCGCAGCCCGCTGTCGCCCCGGAGGTGCTGGCGGCACCCGCAGGTCCCTGGAGTGGAGGCCCAAGGCGGCAGCGTGTGCACGTCTTCCTCCGCGTCTGAGAGAAGGCGTTGTGCATTCGGGGAATGGCGAGGTGAAAGGGCCCCCTCCGGGAAGCGCGATCCAAGAGCTGAGGGTTGGGTGCCTTGCTCCGTGCTTCTAGGTGCCAGAGCCGCTTCTCTCTTCCCGGGACAGAGTGGGGCTTGCTGGGCCAATGCGTCGTCCTGAAGCAATCCTGTGGCAGGGGCTCGGCGCTTCCCCCTTCCGTTTCGGGCGAGCCTCCCAGCTCAGGGCGCCCCCAGAGAGTTTGGCCTGCAGGCCGGCGTCGCCGTCACGACCTCGCCGAGAGCCGGGTGTTCAGCTCGGTGCACTCCGAACGCGGGCTCCGGTGGGTTCGACTGAGGGCGGGCGCCCGGCTGAGGGAAGCGGCGCTGCTGTCAGAAGGCCTCCCGTGCCCTCACAACGAGTGTGTTTGCTCTGCCGTGGGTCCCGCGTCACGGTCGGGGCAGTTGCCGCTTCCGACGCCCTTGCGAAGGGCTTCGCTGAGGCCCAGGTCGGGGGCCTCCTTCTAGGACGGCCCCCGACCTGAGGCCCGGCACGCAGCCTCCCTGAGGCTTCCGCCACCCGCGCCGGGGCCAAGCTTTCTCTCTGGGCGAAAGAGGCCTGCTCGCGGAAGGGAGCTTGGCTTCAGGCTTGCTTCTCGGAGGTAAGGCTGTGGTGCTCACTCGAGGTTTCCGGGCTAAGCGTTGAGAAGGCCTCCTTCTCCGTGGAGCGACGTGTGTGTGGACGTGGACGGGGATGGCATTCCACCCTGCCTTACTTCGCACAGGGAGGTCGGGGGCCTGGACCTCAGCGGGTCCTACCCCCGGCGAGTCAGCCAACGGCTTCCCCGTGTAGGACGTGAGGCGCCGGCCCGGGAGAGGCCGGCCCCACAGCCCGGACCCTCGTGCCTCACGAAGCGCGCCCTTCATCTCTCCTCCCCGCTTCTCTGTTCGCACTCATCTTTCCCTGGGCGGACGTTTTCCCGGCAGCACCGGGTTGCACGGAATCCAGGGAGGAGCTGTCTCCTTCGGTTGCCAGGCCCGGGCGTGTGTCGACCTTGACACCGCGCAGCCCGCTGTCGCCCCGGAGGTGCTGGCGGCACCCGCAGGTCCCTGGAGTGGAGGCCCAAGGCGGCAGCGTGTGCACGTCTTCCTCCGCGTCTGAGAGAAGGCGTTGTGCATTCGGGGAATGGCGAGGTGAAAGGGCCCCCTCCGGGAAGCGCGATCCAAGAGCTGAGGGTTGGGTGCCTTGCTCCGTGCTTCTAGGTGCCAGAGCCGCTTCTCTCTTCCCGGGACAGAGTGGGGCTTGCTGGGCCAATGCGTCGTCCTGAAGCAATCCCGTGGCAGGGGCTCGGCGCTTCCCCCTTCCGTTTCGGGCGAGCCTCCCAGCTCAGGGCGCCCCCAGAGAGTTTGGCCTGCAGGCCGGCGTCGCCGTCACGACCTCGCCGAGAGCCGGGTGTTCAGCTCGGTGCACTCCGAACGCGGGCTCCGGTGGGTTCGACTGAGGGCGGGCGCCCGGCTGAGGGAAGCGGCGCTGCTGTCAGAAGGCCTCCCGTGCCCTCACAACGAGTGTGTTTGCTCTGCCGTGGGTCCCGCGTCACGGTCGGGGCAGGAGCCGCTTCCGACGCCCTTGCGAAGGGCTTCGCTGAGGCCCAGGTCGGGGGCCTCCTTCTAGGACGGCCCCCGACCTGAGGCCCGGCACGCAGCCTCCCTGAGGCTTCCGCCACCCGCGCCGCGGCCAAGCTTTCTCTCTGGGCGAAAGAGGCCTGCTCGCGGAAGGGAGCTCGGCTTCAGGCTTGCTTCTCGGAGGTAAGGCTGTGGTGCTCACTCGAGGCTTCCGGGCTAAGCGTTGAGAAGGCCTCCTTCTCCGTGGAGCGACGTGTGTGTGGACGTGGACGGGGATGGCATTCCACCCTGCCTTGTTTCGCACAGGGAGGTCGGGGGCCTGGACCTCAGCGGGTCCAAGCCCCGGCGAGTCAGCCAACGGCTTCCCCGTGTAGGACGTGAGGCGCCGGCCCGGGAGAGGCCGGCCCCACAGCCCGGACCCTCGTGCCTCACGAAGCGCGCCCTTCATCTCTCCTCCCCGCTTCTCCTTTCGCACTCATCTTTCCCTGGGCGGACGTTTTCCCGGCAGCACCGTGTTGCACGGAATCCAGGGAGGAGCTGTCTCCTTCGGTTGCCAGGCCCGGGCGTGTGTCGACCTTGACACCGCGCAGCCCGCTGTCGCCCCGGAGGTGCTGGCGGCACCCGCAGGTCCCTGGAGTGGAGGCCCAAGGCGGCAGCGTGTGCACGTCTTCCTCCGCGTCTGAGAGAAGGCGTTGTGCATTCGGGGAATGGCGAGGTGAAAGGGCCCCCTCCGGGAAGCGCGATCCAAGAGCTGAGGGTTGGGTGCCTTGCTCCGTGCTTCTAGGTGCCAGAGCCGCTTCTCTCTTCCCGGGACAGAGTGGGGCTTGCTGGGCCAATGCGTCGTCCTGAAGCAATCCTGTGGCAGGGGCTCGGCGCTTCCCCCTTCCGTTTCGGGCGAGCCTCCCAGCTCAGGGCGCCCCCAGAGAGTTTGGCCTGCAGGCCGGCGTCGCCGTCACGACCTCGCCGAGAGCCGGGTGTTCAGCTCGGTGCACTCCGAACGCGGGCTCCGGTGGGTTCGACTGAGGGCGGGCGCCCGGCTGAGGGAAGCGGCGCTGCTGTCAGAAGGCCTCCCGTGCCCTCACAACGAGTGTGTTTGCTCTGCCGTGGGTCCCGCGTCACGGTCGGGGCAGTTGCCGCTTCCGACGCCCTTGCGAAGGGCTTCGCTGAGGCCCAGGTCGGGGGCCTCCTTCTAGGACGGCCCCCGACCTGAGGCCCGGCACGCAGCCTCCCTGAGGCTTCCGCCACCCGCGCCGGGGCCAAGCTTTCTCTCTGGGCGAAAGAGGCCTGCTCGCGGAAGGGAGCTTGGCTTCAGGCTTGCTTCTCGGAGGTAAGGCTGTGGTGCTCACTCGAGGTTTCCGGGCTAAGCGTTGAGAAGGCCTCCTTCTCCGTGGAGCGACGTGTGTGTGGACGTGGACGGGGATGGCATTCCACCCTGCCTTACTTCGCACAGGGAGGTCGGGGGCCTGGACCTCAGCGGGTCCTACCCCCGGCGAGTCAGCCAACGGCTTCCCCGTGTAGGACGTGAGGCGCCGGCCCGGGAGAGGCCGGCCCCACAGCCCGGACCCTCGTGCCTCACGAAGCGCGCCCTTCATCTCTCCTCCCCGCTTCTCTGTTCGCACTCATCTTTCCCTGGGCGGACGTTTTCCCGGCAGCACCGGGTTGCACGGAATCCAGGGAGGAGCTGTCTCCTTCGGTTGCCAGGCCCGGGCGTGTGTCGACCTTGACACCGCGCAGCCCGCTGTCGCCCCGGAGGTGCTGGCGGCACCCGCAGGTCCCTGGAGTGGAGGCCCAAGGCGGCAGCGTGTGCACGTCTTCCTCCGCGTCTGAGAGAAGGCGTTGTGCATTCGGGGAATGGCGAGGTGAAAGGGCCCCCTCCGGGAAGCGCGATCCAAGAGCTGAGGGTTGGGTGCCTTGCTCCGTGCTTCTAGGTGCCAGAGCCGCTTCTCTCTTCCCGGGACAGAGTGGGGCTTGCTGGGCCAATGCGTCGTCCTGAAGCAATCCCGTGGCAGGGGCTCGGCGCTTCCCCCTTCCGTTTCGGGCGAGCCTCCCAGCTCAGGGCGCCCCCAGAGAGTTTGGCCTGCAGGCCGGCGTCGCCGTCACGACCTCGCCGAGAGCCGGGTGTTCAGCTCGGTGCACTCCGAACGCGGGCTCCGGTGGGTTCGACTGAGGGCGGGCGCCCGGCTGAGGGAAGCGGCGCTGCTGTCAGAAGGCCTCCCGTGCCCTCACAACGAGTGTGTTTGCTCTGCCGTGGGTCCCGCGTCACGGTCGGGGCAGGAGCCGCTTCCGACGCCCTTGCGAAGGGCTTCGCTGAGGCCCAGGTCGGGGGCCTCCTTCTAGGACGGCCCCCGACCTGAGGCCCGGCACGCAGCCTCCCTGAGGCTTCCGCCACCCGCGCCGCGGCCAAGCTTTCTCTCTGGGCGAAAGAGGCCTGCTCGCGGAAGGGAGCTCGGCTTCAGGCTTGCTTCTCGGAGGTAAGGCTGTGGTGCTCACTCGAGGCTTCCGGGCTAAGCGTTGAGAAGGCCTCCTTCTCCGTGGAGCGACGTGTGTGTGGACGTGGACGGGGATGGCATTCCACCCTGCCTTGTTTCGCACAGGGAGGTCGGGGGCCTGGACCTCAGCGGGTCCAAGCCCCGGCGAGTCAGCCAACGGCTTCCCCGTGTAGGACGTGAGGCGCCGGCCCGGGAGAGGCCGGCCCCACAGCCCGGACCCTCGTGCCTCACGAAGCGCGCCCTTCATCTCTCCTCCCCGCTTCTCCTTTCGCACTCATCTTTCCCTGGGCGGACGTTTTCCCGGCAGCACCGTGTTGCACGGAATCCAGGGAGGAGCTGTCTCCTTCGGTTGCCAGGCCCGGGCGTGTGTCGACCTTGACACCGCGCAGCCCGCTGTCGCCCCGGAGGTGCTGGCGGCACCCGCAGGTCCCTGGAGTGGAGGCCCAAGGCGGCAGCGTGTGCACGTCTTCCTCCGCGTCTGAGAGAAGGCGTTGTGCATTCGGGGAATGGCGAGGTGAAAGGGCCCCCTCCGGGAAGCGCGATCCAAGAGCTGAGGGTTGGGTGCCTTGCTCCGTGCTTCTAGGTGCCAGAGCCGCTTCTCTCTTCCCGGGACAGAGTGGGGCTTGCTGGGCCAATGCGTCGTCCTGAAGCAATCCTGTGGCAGGGGCTCGGCGCTTCCCCCTTCCGTTTCGGGCGAGCCTCCCAGCTCAGGGCGCCCCCAGAGAGTTTGGCCTGCAGGCCGGCGTCGCCGTCACGACCTCGCCGAGAGCCGGGTGTTCAGCTCGGTGCACTCCGAACGCGGGCTCCGGTGGGTTCGACTGAGGGCGGGCGCCCGGCTGAGGGAAGCGGCGCTGCTGTCAGAAGGCCTCCCGTGCCCTCACAACGAGTGTGTTTGCTCTGCCGTGGGTCCCGCGTCACGGTCGGGGCAGTTGCCGCTTCCGACGCCCTTGCGAAGGGCTTCGCTGAGGCCCAGGTCGGGGGCCTCCTTCTAGGACGGCCCCCGACCTGAGGCCCGGCACGCAGCCTCCCTGAGGCTTCCGCCACCCGCGCCGGGGCCAAGCTTTCTCTCTGGGCGAAAGAGGCCTGCTCGCGGAAGGGAGCTTGGCTTCAGGCTTGCTTCTCGGAGGTAAGGCTGTGGTGCTCACTCGAGGTTTCCGGGCTAAGCGTTGAGAAGGCCTCCTTCTCCGTGGAGCGACGTGTGTGTGGACGTGGACGGGGATGGCATTCCACCCTGCCTTACTTCGCACAGGGAGGTCGGGGGCCTGGACCTCAGCGGGTCCTACCCCCGGCGAGTCAGCCAACGGCTTCCCCGTGTAGGACGTGAGGCGCCGGCCCGGGAGAGGCCGGCCCCACAGCCCGGACCCTCGTGCCTCACGAAGCGCGCCCTTCATCTCTCCTCCCCGCTTCTCTGTTCGCACTCATCTTTCCCTGGGCGGACGTTTTCCCGGCAGCACCGGGTTGCACGGAATCCAGGGAGGAGCTGTCTCCTTCGGTTGCCAGGCCCGGGCGTGTGTCGACCTTGACACCGCGCAGCCCGCTGTCGCCCCGGAGGTGCTGGCGGCACCCGCAGGTCCCTGGAGTGGAGGCCCAAGGCGGCAGCGTGTGCACGTCTTCCTCCGCGTCTGAGAGAAGGCGTTGTGCATTCGGGGAATGGCGAGGTGAAAGGGCCCCCTCCGGGAAGCGCGATCCAAGAGCTGAGGGTTGGGTGCCTTGCTCCGTGCTTCTAGGTGCCAGAGCCGCTTCTCTCTTCCCGGGACAGAGTGGGGCTTGCTGGGCCAATGCGTCGTCCTGAAGCAATCCCGTGGCAGGGGCTCGGCGCTTCCCCCTTCCGTTTCGGGCGAGCCTCCCAGCTCAGGGCGCCCCCAGAGAGTTTGGCCTGCAGGCCGGCGTCGCCGTCACGACCTCGCCGAGAGCCGGGTGTTCAGCTCGGTGCACTCCGAACGCGGGCTCCGGTGGGTTCGACTGAGGGCGGGCGCCCGGCTGAGGGAAGCGGCGCTGCTGTCAGAAGGCCTCCCGTGCCCTCACAACGAGTGTGTTTGCTCTGCCGTGGGTCCCGCGTCACGGTCGGGGCAGGAGCCGCTTCCGACGCCCTTGCGAAGGGCTTCGCTGAGGCCCAGGTCGGGGGCCTCCTTCTAGGACGGCCCCCGACCTGAGGCCCGGCACGCAGCCTCCCTGAGGCTTCCGCCACCCGCGCCGCGGCCAAGCTTTCTCTCTGGGCGAAAGAGGCCTGCTCGCGGAAGGGAGCTCGGCTTCAGGCTTGCTTCTCGGAGGTAAGGCTGTGGTGCTCACTCGAGGCTTCCGGGCTAAGCGTTGAGAAGGCCTCCTTCTCCGTGGAGCGACGTGTGTGTGGACGTGGACGGGGATGGCATTCCACCCTGCCTTGTTTCGCACAGGGAGGTCGGGGGCCTGGACCTCAGCGGGTCCAAGCCCCGGCGAGTCAGCCAACGGCTTCCCCGTGTAGGACGTGAGGCGCCGGCCCGGGAGAGGCCGGCCCCACAGCCCGGACCCTCGTGCCTCACGAAGCGCGCCCTTCATCTCTCCTCCCCGCTTCTCCTTTCGCACTCATCTTTCCCTGGGCGGACGTTTCCCGGCAGCACCGTGTTGCACGGAATCCAGGGAGGAGCTGTCTCCTTCGGTTGCCAGGCCCGGGCGTGTGTCGACCTTGACACCGCGCAGCCCGCTGTCGCCCCGGAGGTGCTTGGCGGCACCCGCAGGTCCCTGGAGTGGAGGCCCAAGGCGGCAGCGTGTGCACGTCTTCCTCCGCGTCTGAGAGAAGGCGTTGTGCATTCGGGGAATGGCGAGGTGAAAGGGCCCCCTCCGGGAAGCGCGATCCAAGAGCTGAGGGTTGGGTGCCTTGCTCCGTGCTTCTAGGTGCCAGAGCCGCTTCTCTCTTCCCGGGACAGAGTGGGGCTTGCTGGGCCAATGCGTCGTCCTGAAGCAATCCTGTGGCAGGGGCTCGGCGCTTCCCCCTTCCGTTTCGGGCGAGCCTCCCAGCTCAGGGCGCCCCCAGAGAGTTTGGCCTGCAGGCCGGCGTCGCCGTCACGACCTCGCCGAGAGCCGGGTGTTCAGCTCGGTGCACTCCGAACGCGGGCTCCGGTGGGTTCGACTGAGGGCGGGCGCCCGGCTGAGGGAAGCGGCACTGCTGTCAGAAGGCCTCCCGTGCCCTCACAACGAGTGTGTTTGCTCTGCCGTGGGTCCCGCGTCACGGTCGGGGCAGTTGCCGCTTCCGACGCCCTTGCGAAGGGCTTCGCTGAGGCCCAGGTCGGGGGCCTCCTTCTAGGACGGCCCCCGACCTGAGGCCCGGCACGCAGCCTCCCTGAGGCTTCCGCCACCCCCGCCGCGGCCAAGCTTTCTCTCTGGGCGAAAGAGGCCTGCTCGCGGAAGGGAGCTTGGCTTCAGGCTTGCTTCTCGGAGGTAAGGCTGTGGTGCTCACTCGAGGTTTCCGGGCTAAGCGTTGAGAAGGCCTCCTTCTCCGTGGAGCGACGTGTGTGTGGACGTGGACGGGGATGGCATTCCACCCTGCCTTACTTCGCACAGGGAGGTCGGGGGCCTGGACCTCAGCGGGTCCTACCCCCGGCGAGTCAGCCAACGGCTTCCCCGTGTAGGACGTGAGGCGCCGGCCCGGGAGAGGCCGGCCCCACAGCCCGGACCCTCGTGCCTCACGAAGCGCGCCCTTCATCTCTCCTCCCCGCTTCTCTGTTCGCACTCATCTTTCCCTGGGCGGACGTTTTCCCGGCAGCACCGGGTTGCACGGAATCCAGGGAGGAGCTGTCTCCTTCGGTTGCCAGGCCCGGGCGTGTGTCGACCTTGACACCGCGCAGCCCGCTGTCGCCCCGGAGGTGCTGGCGGCACCCGCAGGTCCCTGGAGTGGAGGCCCAAGGCGGCAGCGTGTGCACGTCTTCCTCCGCGTCTGAGAGAAGGCGTTGTGCATTCGGGGAATGGCGAGGTGAAAGGGCCCCCTCCGGGAAGCGCGATCCAAGAGCTGAGGGTTGGGTGCCTTGCTCCGTGCTTCTAGGTGCCAGAGCCGCTTCTCTCTTCCCGGGACAGAGTGGGGCTTGCTGGGCCAATGCGTCGTCCTGAAGCAATCCCGTGGCAGGGGCTCGGCGCTTCCCCCTTCCGTTTCGGGCGAGCCTCCCAGCTCAGGGCGCCCCCAGAGAGTTTGGCCTGCAGGCCGGCGTCGCCGTCACGACCTCGCCGAGAGCCGGGTGTTCAGCTCGGTGCACTCCGAACGCGGGCTCCGGTGGGTTCGACTGAGGGCGGGCGCCCGGCTGAGGGAAGCGGCGCTGCTGTCAGAAGGCCTCCCGTGCCCTCACAACGAGTGTGTTTGCTCTGCCGTGGGTCCCGCGTCACGGTCGGGGCAGGAGCCGCTTCCGACGCCCTTGCGAAGGGCTTCGCTGAGGCCCAGGTCGGGGGCCTCCTTCTAGGACGGCCCCCGACCTGAGGCCCGGCACGCAGCCTCCCTGAGGCTTCCGCCACCCGCGCCGCGGCCAAGCTTTCTCTCTGGGCGAAAGAGGCCTGCTCGCGGAAGGGAGCTCGGCTTCAGGCTTGCTTCTCGGAGGTAAGGCTGTGGTGCTCACTCGAGGCTTCCGGGCTAAGCGTTGAGAAGGCCTCCTTCTCCGTGGAGCGACGTGTGTGTGGACGTGGACGGGGATGGCATTCCACCCTGCCTTGTTTCGCACAGGGAGGTCGGGGGCCTGGACCTCAGCGGGTCCAAGCCCCGGCGAGTCAGCCAACGGCTTCCCCGTGTAGGACGTGAGGCGCCGGCCCGGGAGAGGCCGGCCCCACAGCCCGGACCCTCGTGCCTCACGAAGCGCGCCCTTCATCTCTCCTCCCCGCTTCTCCTTTCGCACTCATCTTTCCCTGGGCTGACGTTTTCCCGGCAGCACCGTGTTGCACGGAATCCAGGGAGGAGCTGTCTCCTTCGGTTGCCAGGCCCGGGCGTGTGTCGACCTTGACACCGCGCAGCCCGCTGTCGCCCCGGAGGTGCTGGCGGCACCCGCAGGTCCCTGGAGTGGAGGCCCAAGGCGGCAGCGTGTGCACGTCTTCCTCCGCGTCTGAGAGAAGGCGTTGTGCATTCGGGGAATGGCGAGGTGAAAGGGCCCCCTCCGGGAAGCGCGATCCAAGAGCTGAGGGTTGGGTGCCTTGCTCCGTGCTTCTAGGTGCCAGAGCCGCTTCTCTCTTCCCGGGACAGAGTGGGGCTTGCTGGGCCAATGCGTCGTCCTGAAGCAATCCTGTGGCAGGGGCTCGGCGCTTCCCCCTTCCGTTTCGGGCGAGCCTCCCAGCTCAGGGCGCCCCCAGAGAGTTTGGCCAGCAGGCCGGCGTCGCCGTCACGACCTCGCCGAGAGCCGGGTGTTCAGCTCGGTGCACTCCGAACGCGGGCTCCGGTGGGTTCGACTGAGGGCGGGCGCCCGGCTGAGGGAAGCGGCGCTGCTGTCAGAAGGCCTCCCGTGCCCTCACAACGAGTGTGTTTGCTCTGCCGTGGGTCCCGCGTCACGGTCGGGGCAGTTGCCGCTTCCGACGCCCTTGCGAAGGGCTTCGCTGAGGCCCAGGTCGGGGGCCTCCTTCTAGGACGGCCCCCGACCTGAGGCCCGGCACGCAGCCTCCCTGAGGCTTCCGCCACCCGCGCCGGGGCCAAGCTTTCTCTCTGGGCGAAAGAGGCCTGCTCGCGGAAGGGAGCTCGGCTTCAGGCTTGCTTCTCGGAGGTAAGGCTGTGGTGCTCACTCGAGGTTTCCGGGCTAAGCGTTGAGAAGGCCTCCTTCTCCGTGGAGCGACGTGTGTGTGGACGTGGACGGGGATGGCATTCCACCCTGCCTTACTTCGCACAGGGAGGTCGGGGGCCTGGACCTCAGCGGGTCCTACCCCCGGCGAGTCAGCCAACGGCTTCCCCGTGTAGGACGTGAGGCGCCGGCCCGGGAGAGGCCGGCCCCACAGCCCGGACCCTCGTGCCTCACGAAGCGCGCCCTTCATCTCTCCTCCCCGCTTCTCTGTTCGCACTCATCTTTCCCTGGGCGGACGTTTTCCCGGCAGCACCGTGTTGCACGGAATCCAGGGAGGAGCTGTCTCCTTCGGTTGCCAGGCCCGGGCGTGTGTCGACCTTGACACCGCGCAGCCCGCTGTCGCCCCGGAGGTGCTGGCGGCACCCGCAGGTCCCTGGAGTGGAGGCCCAAGGCGGCAGCGTGTGCACGTCTTCCTCCGCGTCTGAGAGAAGGCGTTGTGCATTCGGGGAATGGCGAGGTGAAAGGGCCCCCTCCGGGAAGCCCGATCCAAGAGCTGAGGGTTGGGTGCCTTGCTCCGTGCTTCTAGGTGCCAGAGCCGCTTCTCTCTTCCCGGGACAGAGTGGGGCTTGCTGGGCCAATGCGTCGTCCTGAAGCAATCCCGTGGCAGGGGCTCGGCGCTTCCCCCTTCCGTTTCGGGCGAGCCTCCCAGCTCAGGGCGCCCCCAGAGAGTTTGGCCTGCAGGCCGGCGTCGCCGTCACGACCTCGCCGAGAGCCGGGTGTTCAGCTCGGTGCACTCCGAACGCGGGCTCCGGTGGGTTCGACTGAGGGCGGGCGCCCGGCTGAGGGAAGCGGCGCTGCTGTCAGAAGGCCTCCCGTGCCCTCTCAACGAGTGTGTTTGCTCTGCCGTGGGTCCCACGTCTCAGTCTGGGCAGGAGCCGCTTCCGACGCCCTTGCGAAGGGCTTCGCTGGGGCCCAAGTCGGGGGCCTCCTTCTAGGAAGGCCCCCGACCTGAGGCCCGGCACGCAGCCTCCCTGAGGCTTCCACCACCCCCGCCGCGGCCAAGCTTTCTCTCTGGGCGAAAGAGGCCTGCTCGCGGAAGGGAGCTCGGCTTCAGGCTTGCTTCTCGGAGGTAAGGCTGTGGTGCTCACTCGAGGTTTCCGGGCTAAGCGTTGAGAAGGCCTCCTTCTCCGTGGAGCGACGTGTGTGTGGACGTGGACGGGGATGGCATTCCACCCTGCCTTGTTTCGCACAGGGAGGTCGGGGGCCTGGACCTCAGCGGGTCCAAGCCCCGGCGAGTCAGCCAACGGCTTCCCCGTGTAGGACGTGAGGCGCCGGCCCGGGAGAGGCCGGCCCCACAGCCCGGACCCTCGTGCCTCACGAAGCGCGCCCTTCATCTCTCCTCCCCGCTTCTCTGTTCGCACTCATCTTTCCCTGGGCGGACGTATTCCCGGCAGCACCGTGTTGCACGGAATCCAGGGAGGAGCTGTCTCCTTCGGTTGCCAGGCCCGGGCGTGTGTCGACCTTGACACCGCGCAGCCCGCTGTCGCCCCGGAGGTGCTGGCGGCACCCGCAGGTCCCTGGAGTGGAGGCCCATGGCGGCAGCGTGTGCACGTCTTCCTCCGCGTCTGAGAGAAGGCGTTGTGCATTCGGGGAATGGCGAGGTGAAAGGGCCCCCTCCGGGAAGCGCGATCCAAGAGCTGAGGGTTGGGTGCCTTGCTCCGTGCTTCTAGGTGCCAGAGCCGCTTCTCTCTTCCCGGGACAGAGTGGGGCTTGCTGGGCCAATGCGTCGTCCTGAAGCAATCCCGTGGCAGGGGCTCGGCGCTTCCCCCTTCCGTTTCGGGCGAGCCTCCCCGCTCAGGGCGCCCCCAGAGAGTTTGGCCTGCAGGCCGGCGTCGCCGTCACGACCTCGCCGAGAGCCGGGTGTTCAGCTCGGTGCACTCCGAACGCGGGCTCCGGTGGGTTCGACTGAGGGCGGGCGCCCGGCTGAGGGAAGCGGCGCTGCTGTCAGAAGGCCTCCCGTGCCCTCACAACGAGTGTGTTTGCTCTGCCGTGGGTCCCGCGTCACGGTCGGGGCAGGAGCCGCTTCCGACGCCCTTGCGAAGGGCTTCGCTGAGGCCCAGGTCGGGGGCCTCCTTCTAGGATGGCCCCCGACCTGAGGCCCGGCACGCAGCCTCCCTGAGGCTTCCGCCACCCCCGCCGCGGCCAAGCTTTCTCTCTGGGCGAAAGAGGCCTGCTCGCGGAAGGGAGCTCGGCTTCAGGCTTGCTTCGCGGAGGTAAGGCTGTGGTGCTCACTCGAGGTTTCCGGGCTAAGCGTTGAGAAGGCCTCCTTCTCCGTGGAGCGACGTGTGTGTGGACGTGGACGGGGATGGCATTCCACCCTGCCTTGTTTCGCACAGGGAGGTCGGGGGCCTGGACCTCAGCGGGTCCAACCCCCGGCGAGTCAGCCAACGGCTTCCCCGTGTAGGACGTGAGGCGCCGGCCCGGGAGAGGCCAGCCCCACAGCCCGGACCCTCGTGCCTCACGAAGCGCGCCCTTCATCTCTCCTCCCCGCTTCTCTGTTCGCACTCATCTTTCCCTGGGCGGACGTTTTCCCGGCAGCACCGGGTTGCACGGAATCCAGGGAGGAGCTGTCTCCTTCGGTTGCCAGGCCCGGGCGTGTGTCGACCTTGACACCGCGCAGCCCGCTGTCGCCCCGGAGGTGCTGGCGGCACCCGCAGGTCCCTGGAGTGGAGGCCCAAGGCGGCAGCGTGTGCACGTCTTCCTCCGCGTCTGAGAGAAGGCGTTGTGCATTCGGGGAATGGCGAGGTGAAAGGGCCCCCTCCGGGAAGCGCGATCCAAGAGCTGAGGGTTGGGTGCCTTGCTCCGTGCTTCTAGGTGCCAGAGCCGCTTCTCTCTTCCCGGGACAGAGTGGGGCTTGCTGGGCCAATGCGTCGTCCTGAAGCAATCCCGTGGCAGGGGCTCGGCGCTTCCCCCTTCCGTTTCGGGCGAGCCTCCCAGCTCAGGGCGCCCCCAGAGAGTTTGGCCTGCAGGCCGGCGTCGCCGTCACGACCTCGCCGAGAGCCGGGTGTTCAGCTCGGTGCACTCCGAACGCGGGCTCCGGTGGGTTCGACTGAGGGCGGGCGCCCGGCTGAGGGAAGCGGCGCTGCTGTCAGAAGGCCTCCCGTGCCCTCACAACGAGTGTGTTTGCTCTGCCGTGGGTCCCGCGTCACGGTCGGGGCAGGAGCCGCTTCCGACGCCCTTGCGAAGGGCTTCGCTGAGGCCCAGGTCGGGGGCCTCCTTCTAGGACGGCCCCCGACCTGAGGCCCGGCACGCAGCCTCCCTGAGGCTTCCGCCACCCCCGCCGCGGCCAAGCTTTCTCTCTGGGCGAAAGAGGCCTGCTCGCGGAAGGGAGCTCGGCTTCAGGCTTGCATCTCGGAGGTAAGGTTGTGGTGCTCACTCGAGACTTCCGGGCTAAGCGTTGAGAAGGCCTCCTTCTCCGTGGAGCGACGTGTGTGTGGACGTGGACAGGGATGGCATTCCACCCTGCCTTGTTTCGCACAGGGAGGTCGGGGGCCTGGACCTCAGCGGGTCCAACCCCCGGCGAGTCAGCCAACGGCTTCCCCGTGTAGGACGTGAGGCGCCGGCCCGGGAGAGGCCAGCCCCACAGCCCGGACCCTCGTGCCTCACGAAGCGCGCCCTTCATCTCTCCTCCCCGCTTCTCTGTTCGCACTCATCTTTCCCTGGGCGGACGTTTTCCCGGCAGCACCGGGTTGCACGGAATCCAGGGAGGAGCTGTCTCCTTCGGTTGCCAGGCCCGGGCGTGTGTCGACCTTGACACCGCGCAGCCCGCTGTCGCCCCGGAGGTGCTGGCGGCACCCGCAGGTCCCTGGAGTGGAGGCCCAAGGCGGCAGCGTGTGCACGTCTTCCTCCGCGTCTGAGAGAAGGCGTTGTGCATTCGGGGAATGGCGAGGTGAAAGGGCCCCCTCCGGGAAGCGCGATCCAAGAGCTGAGGGTTGGGTGCCTTGCTCCGTGCTTCTAGGTGCCAGAGCCGCTTCTCTCTTCCCGGGACAGAGTGGGGCTTGCTGGGCCAATGCGTCGTCCTGAAGCAATCCCGTGGCAGGGGCTCGGCGCTTCCCCCTTCCGTTTCGGGCGAGCCTCCCAGCTCAGGGCGCCCCCAGAGAGTTTGGCCTGCAGGCCGGCGTCGCCGTCACGACCTCGCCGAGAGCCGGGTGTTCAGCTCGGTGCACTCCGAACGCGGGCTCCGGTGGGTTCGACTGAGGGCGGGCGCCCGGCTGAGGGAAGCGGCGCTGCTGTCAGAAGGCCTCCCGTGCCCTCACAACGAGTGTGTTTGCTCTGCCGTGGGTCCCGCGTCACGGTCGGGGCAGGAGCCGCTTCCGACGCCCTTGCGAAGGGCTTCGCTGAGGCCCAGGTCGGGGGCCTCCTTCTAGGACGGCCCCCGACCTGAGGCCCGGCACGCAGCCTCCCTGAGGCTTCCGCCACCCCCGCCGCGGCCAAGCTTTCTCTCTGGGCGAAAGAGGCCTGCTCGCGGAAGGGAGCTCGGCTTCAGGCTTGCATCTCGGAGGTAAGGTTGTGGTGCTCACTCGAGACTTCCGGGCTAAGCGTTGAGAAGGCCTCCTTCTCCGTGGAGCGACGTGTGTGTGGACGTGGACAGGGATGGCATTCCACCCTGCCTTGTTTCGCACAGGGAGGTCGGGGGCCTGGACCTCAGCGGGTCCAACCCCCGGCGAGTCAGCCAACGGCTTCCCCGTGTAGGACGTGAGGTGCCGGCCCGGGAGAGGCCGGCCCCACAGCCCGGACCCTCGTGCCTCACGAAGCGCGCCCTTCATCTCTCCTCCCCGCTTCTCTGTTCGCACTCATCTTTCCCTGGGCGGACGTTTTCCCGGCAGCACCGGGTTGCACGGAATCCAGGGAGGAGCTGTCTCCTTCGGTTGCCAGGCCCGGGCGTGTGTCGACCTTGACACCGCGCAGCCCGCTGTCGCCCCGGAGGTGCTGGCGGCACCCGCAGGTCCCTGGAGTGGAGGCCCAAGGCGGCAGCGTGTGCACGTCTTCCTCCGCGTCTGAGAGAAGGCGTTGTGCATTCGGGGAATGGCGAGGTGAAAGGGCCCCCTCCGGGAAGCGCGATCCAAGAGCTGAGGGTTGGGTGCCTTGCTCCGTGCTTCTAGGTGCCAGAGCCGCTTCTCTCTTCCCGGGACAGAGTGGGGCTTGCTGGGCCAATGCGTCGTCCTGAAGCAATCCCGTGGCAGGGGCTCGGCGCTTCCCCCTTCCGTTTCGGGCGAGCCTCCCAGCTCAGGGCGCCCCCAGAGAGTTTGGCCTGCAGGCCGGCGTCGCCGTCACGACCTCGCCGAGAGCCGGGTGTTCAGCTCGGTGCACTCCGAACGCGGGCTCCGGTGGGTTCGACTGAGGGCGGGCGCCCGGCTGAGGGAAGCGGCGCTGCTGTCAGAAGGCCTCCCGTGCCCTCACAACGAGTGTGTTTGCTCTGCCGTGGGTCCTGCGTCACGGTCGGGGCAGGAGCCGCTTCCGACGCCCTTGCGAAGGGCTTCGCTGAGGCCCAGGTCGGGGGCCTCCTTCTAGGACGGCCCCCGACCTGAGGCCCGGCACGCAGCCTCCCTGAGGCTTCCGCCACCCGCGCCGCGGCCAAGCTTTCTCTCTGGGCGAAAGAGGCCTGCTCGCGGAAGGGAGCTCGGCTTCAGGCTTGCTTCTCGGAGGTAAGGCTGTGGTGCTCACTCGAGGCTTCCGGGCTAAGCGTTGAGAAGGCCTCCTTCTCCGTGGAGCGACGTGTGTGTGGACGTGGACGGGGATGGCATTCCACCCTGCCTTGTTTCGCACAGGGAGGTCGGGGGCCTGGACCTCAGCGGGTCCAAGCCCCGGCGAGTCAGCCAACGGCTTCCCCGTGTAGGACGTGAGGCGCCGG
Organism: Martes martes; assembly: GCF_963455335.1. Classification (NCBI taxonomy): domain Eukaryota; kingdom Metazoa; phylum Chordata; class Mammalia; order Carnivora; family Mustelidae; genus Martes; species Martes martes. Next base: position 122,631,946 of record NC_137893.1, on the reverse strand, counting down.
CCCGGGAGAGGCCGGCCCCACAGCCCGGACCCTCGTGCCTCACGAAGCGCGCCCTTCATCTCTCCTCCCCGCTTCTCCTTTCGCACTCATCTTTCCCTGGGCGGACGTTTTCCCGGCAGCACCGTGTTGCACGGAATCCAGGGAGGAGCTGTCTCCTTCGGTTGCCAGGCCCGGGCGTGTGTCGACCTTGACACCGCGCAGCCCGCTGTCGCCCCGGAGGTGCTGGCGGCACCCGCAGGTCCCTGGAGTGGAGGCCCAAGGCGGCAGCGTGTGCACGTCTTCCTCCGCGTCTGAGAGAAGGCGTTGTGCATTCGGGGAATGGCGAGGTGAAAGGGCCCCCTCCGGGAAGCGCGATCCAAGAGCTGAGGGTTGGGTGCCTTGCTCCGTGCTTCTAGGTGCCAGAGCCGCTTCTCTCTTCCCGGGACAGAGTGGGGCTTGCTGGGCCAATGCGTCGTCCTGAAGCAATCCTGTGGCAGGGGCTCGGCGCTTCCCCCTTCCGTTTCGGGCGAGCCTCCCAGCTCAGGGCGCCCCCAGAGAGTTTGGCCTGCAGGCCGGCGTCGCCGTCACGACCTCGCCGAGAGCCGGGTGTTCAGCTCGGTGCACTCCGAACGCGGGCTCCGGTGGGTTCGACTGAGGGCGGGCGCCCGGCTGAGGGAAGCGGCGCTGCTGTCAGAAGGCCTCCCGTGCCCTCACAACGAGTGTGTTTGCTCTGCCGTGGGTCCCGCGTCACGGTCGGGGCAGTTGCCGCTTCCGACGCCCTTGCGAAGGGCTTCGCTGAGGCCCAGGTCGGGGGCCTCCTTCTAGGACGGCCCCCGACCTGAGGCCCGGCACGCAGCCTCCCTGAGGCTTCCGCCACCCGCGCCGGGGCCAAGCTTTCTCTCTGGGCGAAAGAGGCCTGCTCGCGGAAGGGAGCTTGGCTTCAGGCTTGCTTCTCGGAGGTAAGGCTGTGGTGCTCACTCGAGGTTTCCGGGCTAAGCGTTGAGAAGGCCTCCTTCTCCGTGGAGCGACGTGTGTGTGGACGTGGACGGGGATGGCATTCCACCCTGCCTTACTTCGCACAGGGAGGTCGGGGGCCTGGACCTCAGCGGGTCCTACCCCCGGCGAGTCAGCCAACGGCTTCCCCGTGTAGGACGTGAGGCGCCGGCCCGGGAGAGGCCGGCCCCACAGCCCGGACCCTCGTGCCTCACGAAGCGCGCCCTTCATCTCTCCTCCCCGCTTCTCTGTTCGCACTCATCTTTCCCTGGGCGGACGTTTTCCCGGCAGCACCGGGTTGCACGGAATCCAGGGAGGAGCTGTCTCCTTCGGTTGCCAGGCCCGGGCGTGTGTCGACCTTGACACCGCGCAGCCCGCTGTCGCCCCGGAGGTGCTGGCGGCACCCGCAGGTCCCTGGAGTGGAGGCCCAAGGCGGCAGCGTGTGCACGTCTTCCTCCGCGTCTGAGAGAAGGCGTTGTGCATTCGGGGAATGGCGAGGTGAAAGGGCCCCCTCCGGGAAGCGCGATCCAAGAGCTGAGGGTTGGGTGCCTTGCTCCGTGCTTCTAGGTGCCAGAGCCGCTTCTCTCTTCCCGGGACAGAGTGGGGCTTGCTGGGCCAATGCGTCGTCCTGAAGCAATCCCGTGGCAGGGGCTCGGCGCTTCCCCCTTCCGTTTCGGGCGAGCCTCCCAGCTCAGGGCGCCCCCAGAGAGTTTGGCCTGCAGGCCGGCGTCGCCGTCACGACCTCGCCGAGAGCCGGGTGTTCAGCTCGGTGCACTCCGAACGCGGGCTCCGGTGGGTTCGACTGAGGGCGGGCGCCCGGCTGAGGGAAGCGGCGCTGCTGTCAGAAGGCCTCCCGTGCCCTCACAACGAGTGTGTTTGCTCTGCCGTGGGTCCCGCGTCACGGTCGGGGCAGGAGCCGCTTCCGACGCCCTTGCGAAGGGCTTCGCTGAGGCCCAGGTCGGGGGCCTCCTTCTAGGACGGCCCCCGACCTGAGGCCCGGCACGCAGCCTCCCTGAGGCTTCCGCCACCCGCGCCGCGGCCAAGCTTTCTCTCTGGGCGAAAGAGGCCTGCTCGCGGAAGGGAGCTCGGCTTCAGGCTTGCTTCTCGGAGGTAAGGCTGTGGTGCTCACTCGAGGCTTCCGGGCTAAGCGTTGAGAAGGCCTCCTTCTCCGTGGAGCGACGTGTGTGTGGACGTGGACGGGGATGGCATTCCACCCTGCCTTGTTTCGCACAGGGAGGTCGGGGGCCTGGACCTCAGCGGGTCCAAGCCCCGGCGAGTCAGCCAACGGCTTCCCCGTGTAGGACGTGAGGCGCCGGCCCGGGAGAGGCCGGCCCCACAGCCCGGACCCTCGTGCCTCACGAAGCGCGCCCTTCATCTCTCCTCCCCGCTTCTCCTTTCGCACTCATCTTTCCCTGGGCGGACGTTTTCCCGGCAGCACCGTGTTGCACGGAATCCAGGGAGGAGCTGTCTCCTTCGGTTGCCAGGCCCGGGCGTGTGTCGACCTTGACACCGCGCAGCCCGCTGTCGCCCCGGAGGTGCTGGCGGCACCCGCAGGTCCCTGGAGTGGAGGCCCAAGGCGGCAGCGTGTGCACGTCTTCCTCCGCGTCTGAGAGAAGGCGTTGTGCATTCGGGGAATGGCGAGGTGAAAGGGCCCCCTCCGGGAAGCGCGATCCAAGAGCTGAGGGTTGGGTGCCTTGCTCCGTGCTTCTAGGTGCCAGAGCCGCTTCTCTCTTCCCGGGACAGAGTGGGGCTTGCTGGGCCAATGCGTCGTCCTGAAGCAATCCTGTGGCAGGGGCTCGGCGCTTCCCCCTTCCGTTTCGGGCGAGCCTCCCAGCTCAGGGCGCCCCCAGAGAGTTTGGCCTGCAGGCCGGCGTCGCCGTCACGACCTCGCCGAGAGCCGGGTGTTCAGCTCGGTGCACTCCTAACGCGGGCTCCGGTGGGTTCGACTGAGGGCGGGCGCCCGGCTGAGGGAAGCGGCGCTGCTGTCAGAAGGCCTCCCGTGCCCTCACAACGAGTGTGTTTGCTCTGCCGTGGGTCCCGCGTCACGGTCGGGGCAGTTGCCGCTTCCGACGCCCTTGCGAAGGGCTTCGCTGAGGCCCAGGTCGGGGGCCTCCTTCTAGGACGGCCCCCGACCTGAGGCCCGGCACGCAGCCTCCCTGAGGCTTCCGCCACCCGCGCCGGGGCCAAGCTTTCTCTCTGGGCGAAAGAGGCCTGCTCGCGGAAGGGAGCTTGGCTTCAGGCTTGCTTCTCGGAGGTAAGGCTGTGGTGCTCACTCGAGGTTTCCGGGCTAAGCGTTGAGAAGGCCTCCTTCTCCGTGGAGCGACGTGTGTGTGGACGTGGACGGGGATGGCATTCCACCCTGCCTTACTTCGCACAGGGAGGTCGGGGGCCTGGACCTCAGCGGGTCCTACCCCCGGCGAGTCAGCCAACGGCTTCCCCGTGTAGGACGTGAGGCGCCGGCCCGGGAGAGGCCGGCCCCACAGCCCGGACCCTCGTGCCTCACGAAGCGCGCCCTTCATCTCTCCTCCCCGCTTCTCTGTTCGCACTCATCTTTCCCTGGGCGGACGTTTTCCCGGCAGCACCGGGTTGCACGGAATCCAGGGAGGAGCTGTCTCCTTCGGTTGCCAGGCCCGGGCGTGTGTCGACCTTGACACCGCGCAGCCCGCTGTCGCCCCGGAGGTGCTGGCGGCACCCGCAGGTCCCTGGAGTGGAGGCCCAAGGCGGCAGCGTGTGCACGTCTTCCTCCGCGTCTGAGAGAAGGCGTTGTGCATTCGGGGAATGGCGAGGTGAAAGGGCCCCCTCCGGGAAGCGCGATCCAAGAGCTGAGGGTTGGGTGCCTTGCTCCGTGCTTCTAGGTGCCAGAGCCGCTTCTCTCTTCCCGGGACAGAGTGGGGCTTGCTGGGCCAATGCGTCGTCCTGAAGCAATCCCGTGGCAGGGGCTCGGCGCTTCCCCCTTCCGTTTCGGGCGAGCCTCCCAGCTCAGGGCGCCCCCAGAGAGTTTGGCCTGCAGGCCGGCGTCGCCGTCACGACCTCGCCGAGAGCCGGGTGTTCAGCTCGGTGCACTCCGAACGCGGGCTCCGGTGGGTTCGACTGAGGGCGGGCGCCCGGCTGAGGGAAGCGGCGCTGCTGTCAGAAGGCCTCCCGTGCCCTCACAACGAGTGTGTTTGCTCTGCCGTGGGTCCCGCGTCACGGTCGGGGCAGGAGCCGCTTCCGACGCCCTTGCGAAGGGCTTCGCTGAGGCCCAGGTCGGGGGCCTCCTTCTAGGACGGCCCCCGACCTGAGGCCCGGCACGCAGCCTCCCTGAGGCTTCCGCCACCCGCGCCGCGGCCAAGCTTTCTCTCTGGGCGAAAGAGGCCTGCTCGCGGAAGGGAGCTCGGCTTCAGGCTTGCTTCTCGGAGGTAAGGCTGTGGTGCTCACTCGAGGCTTCCGGGCTAAGCGTTGAGAAGGCCTCCTTCTCCGTGGAGCGACGTGTGTGTGGACGTGGACGGGGATGGCATTCCACCCTGCCTTGTTTCGCACAGGGAGGTCGGGGGCCTGGACCTCAGCGGGTCCAAGCCCCGGCGAGTCAGCCAACGGCTTCCCCGTGTAGGACGTGAGGCGCCGGCCCGGGAGAGGCCGGCCCCACAGCCCGGACCCTCGTGCCTCACGAAGCGCGCCCTTCATCTCTCCTCCCCGCTTCTCCTTTCGCACTCATCTTTCCCTGGGCGGACGTTTTCCCGGCAGCACCGTGTTGCACGGAATCCAGGGAGGAGCTGTCTCCTTCGGTTGCCAGGCCCGGGCGTGTGTCGACCTTGACACCGCGCAGCCCGCTGTCGCCCCGGAGGTGCTGGCGGCACCCGCAGGTCCCTGGAGTGGAGACCCAAGGCGGCAGCGTGTGCACGTCTTCCTCCGCGTCTGAGAGAAGGCGTTGTGCATTCGGGGAATGGCGAGGTGAAAGGGCCCCCTCCGGGAAGCGCGATCCAAGAGCTGAGGGTTGGGTGCCTTGCTCCGTGCTTCTAGGTGCCAGAGCCGCTTCTCTCTTCCCGGGACAGAGTGGGGCTTGCTGGGCCAATGCGTCGTCCTGAAGCAATCCTGTGGCAGGGGCTCGGCGCTTCCCCCTTCCGTTTCGGGCGAGCCTCCCAGCTCAGGGCGCCCCCAGAGAGTTTGGCCAGCAGGCCGGCGTCGCCGTCACGACCTCGCCGAGAGCCGGGTGTTCAGCTCGGTGCACTCCGAACGCGGGCTCCGGTGGGTTCGACTGAGGGCGGGCGCCCGGCTGAGGGAAGCGGCGCTGCTGTCAGAAGGCCTCCCGTGCCCTCACAACGAGTGTGTTTGCTCTGCCGTGGGTCCCGCGTCACGGTCGGGGCAGTTGCCGCTTCCGACGCCGTTGCGAAGGGCTTCGCTGAGGCCCAGGTCGGGGGCCTCCTTCTAGGACGGCCCCCGACCTGAGGCCCGGCACGCAGCCTCCCTGAGGCTTCCGCCACCCGCGCCGGGGCCAAGCTTTCTCTCTGGGCGAAAGAGGCCTGCTCGCGGAAGGGAGCTCGGCTTCAGGCTTGCTTCTCGGAGGTAAGGCTGTGGTGCTCACTCGAGGTTTCCGGGCTAAGCGTTGAGAAGGCCTCCTTCTCCGTGGAGCGACGTGTGTGTGGACGTGGACGGGGATGGCATTCCACCCTGCCTTACTTCGCACAGGGAGGTCGGGGGCCTGGACCTCAGCGGGTCCTACCCCCGGCGAGTCAGCCAACGGCTTCCCCGTGTAGGACGTGAGGCGCCGGCCCGGGAGAGGCCGGCCCCACAGCCCGGACCCTCGTGCCTCACGAAGCGCGCCCTTCATCTCTCCTCCCCGCTTCTCTGTTCGCACTCATCTTTCCCTGGGCGGACGTTTTCCCGGCAGCACCGTGTTGCACGGAATCCAGGGAGGAGCTGTCTCCTTCGGTTGCCAGGCCCGGGCGTGTGTCGACCTTGACACCGCGCAGCCCGCTGTCGCCCCGGAGGTGCTGGCGGCACCCGCAGGTCCCTGGAGTGGAGGCCCAAGGCGGCAGCGTGTGCACGTCTTCCTCCGCGTCTGAGAGAAGGCGTTGTGCATTCGGGGAATGGCGAGGTGAAAGGGCCCCCTCCGGGAAGCCCGATCCAAGAGCTGAGGGTTGGGTGCCTTGCTCCGTGCTTCTAGGTGCCAGAGCCGCTTCTCTCTTCCCGGGACAGAGTGGGGCTTGCTGGGCCAATGCGTCGTCCTGAAGCAATCCCGTGGCAGGGGCTCGGCGCTTCCCCCTTCCGTTTCGGGCGAGCCTCCCAGCTCAGGGCGCCCCCAGAGAGTTTGGCCTGCAGGCCGGCGTCGCCGTCACGACCTCGCCGAGAGCCGGGTGTTCAGCTCGGTGCACTCCGAACGCGGGCTCCGGTGGGTTCGACTGAGGGCGGGCGCCCGGCTGAGGGAAGCGGCGCTGCTGTCAGAAGGCCTCCCGTGCCCTCTCAACGAGTGTGTTTGCTCTGCCGTGGGTCCCACGTCTCAGTCTGGGCAGGAGCCGCTTCCGACGCCCTTGCGAAGGGCTTCGCTGGGGCCCAAGTCGGGGGCCTCCTTCTAGGAAGGCCCCCGACCTGAGGCCCGGCACGCAGCCTCCCTGAGGCTTCCACCACCCCCGCCGCGGCCAAGCTTTCTCTCTGGGCGAAAGAGGCCTGCTCGCGGAAGGGAGCTCGGCTTCAGGCTTGCTTCTCGGAGGTAAGGCTGTGGTGCTCACTCGAGGTTTCCGGGCTAAGCGTTGAGAAGGCCTCCTTCTCCGTGGAGCGACGTGTGTGTGGACGTGGACGGGGATGGCATTCCACCCTGCCTTGTTTCGCACAGGGAGGTCGGGGGCCTGGACCTCAGCGGGTCCAAGCCCCGGCGAGTCAGCCAACGGCTTCCCCGTGTAGGACGTGAGGCGCCGGCCCGGGAGAGGCCGGCCCCACAGCCCGGACCCTCGTGCCTCACGAAGCGCGCCCTTCATCTCTCCTCCCCGCTTCTCTGTTCGCACTCATCTTTCCCTGGGCGGACGTATTCCCGGCAGCACCGTGTTGCACGGAATCCAGGGAGGAGCTGTCTCCTTCGGTTGCCAGGCCCGGGCGTGTGTCGACCTTGACACCGCGCAGCCCGCTGTCGCCCCGGAGGTGCTGGCGGCACCCGCAGGTCCCTGGAGTGGAGGCCCATGGCGGCAGCGTGTGCACGTCTTCCTCCGCGTCTGAGAGAAGGCGTTGTGCATTCGGGGAATGGCGAGGTGAAAGGGCCCCCTCCGGGAAGCGCGATCCAAGAGCTGAGGGTTGGGTGCCTTGCTCCGTGCTTCTAGGTGCCAGAGCCGCTTCTCTCTTCCCGGGACAGAGTGGGGCTTGCTGGGCCAATGCGTCGTCCTGAAGCAATCCCGTGGCAGGGGCTCGGCGCTTCCCCCTTCCGTTTCGGGTGAGCCTCCCCGCTCAGGGCGCCCCCAGAGAGTTTGGCCTGCAGGCCGGCGTCGCCGTCACGACCTCGCCGAGAGCCGGGTGTTCAGCTCGGTGCACTCCGAACGCGGGCTCCGGTGGGTTCGACTGAGGGCGGGCGCCCGGCTGAGGGAAGCGGCGCTGCTGTCAGAAGGCCTCCCGTGCCCTCACAACGAGTGTGTTTGCTCTGCCGTGGGTCCCGCGTCACGGTCGGGGCAGGAGCCGCTTCCGACGCCCTTGCGAAGGGCTTCGCTGAGGCCCAGGTCGGGGGCCTCCTTCTAGGATGGCCCCCGACCTGAGGCCCGGCACGCAGCCTCCCTGAGGCTTCCGCCACCCCCGCCGCGGCCAAGCTTTCTCTCTGGGCGAAAGAGGCCTGCTCGCGGAAGGGAGCTCGGCTTCAGGCTTGCTTCGCGGAGGTAAGGCTGTGGTGCTCACTCGAGGTTTCCGGGCTAAGCGTTGAGAAGGCCTCCTTCTCCGTGGAGCGACGTGTGTGTGGACGTGGACGGGGATGGTATTCCACCCTGCCTTGTTTCGCACAGGGAGGTCGGGGGCCTGGACCTCAGCGGGTCCAACCCCCGGCGAGTCAGCCAACGGCTTCCCCGTGTAGGACGTGAGGCGCCGGCCCGGGAGAGGCCAGCCCCACAGCCCGGACCCTCGTGCCTCACGAAGCGCGCCCTTCATCTCTCCTCCCCGCTTCTCTGTTCGCACTCATCTTTCCCTGGGCGGACGTTTTCCCGGCAGCACCGGGTTGCACGGAATCCAGGGAGGAGCTGTCTCCTTCGGTTGCCAGGCCCGGGCGTGTGTCGACCTTGACACCGCGCAGCCCGCTGTCGCCCCGGAGGTGCTGGCGGCACCCGCAGGTCCCTGGAGTGGAGGCCCAAGGCGGCAGCGTGTGCACGTCTTCCTCCGCGTCTGAGAGAAGGCGTTGTGCATTCGGGGAATGGCGAGGTGAAAGGGCCCCCTCCGGGAAGCGCGATCCAAGAGCTGAGGGTTGGGTGCCTTGCTCCGTGCTTCTAGGTGCCAGAGCCGCTTCTCTCTTCCCGGGACAGAGTGGGGCTTGCTGGGCCAATGCGTCGTCCTGAAGCAATCCCGTGGCAGGGGCTCGGCGCTTCCCCCTTCCGTTTCGGGCGAGCCTCCCAGCTCAGGGCGCCCCCAGAGAGTTTGGCCTGCAGGCCGGCGTCGCCGTCACGACCTCGCCGAGAGCCGGGTGTTCAGCTCGGTGCACTCCGAACGCGGGCTCCGGTGGGTTCGACTGAGGGCGGGCGCCCGGCTGAGGGAAGCGGCGCTGCTGTCAGAAGGCCTCCCGTGCCCTCACAACGAGTGTGTTTGCTCTGCCGTGGGTCCCGCGTCACGGTCGGGGCAGGAGCCGCTTCCGACGCCCTTGCGAAGGGCTTCGCTGAGGCCCAGGTCGGGGGCCTCCTTCTAGGACGGCCCCCGACCTGAGGCCCGGCACGCAGCGTCCCTGAGGCTTCCGCCACCCCCGCCGCGGCCAAGCTTTCTCTCTGGGCGAAAGAGGCCTGCTCGCGGAAGGGAGCTCGGCTTCAGGCTTGCATCTCGGAGGTAAGGTTGTGGTGCTCACTCGAGGCTTCCGGGCTAAGCGTTGAAAAGGCCTCCTTCTCCGTGGAGCGACGTGTGTGTGGACGTGGACAGGGATGGCATTCCACCCTGCCTTGTTTCGCACAGGGAGGTCGGGGGCCTGGACCTCAGCGGGTCCTACCCCCGGCGAGTCAGCCAACGGCTTCCCCGTGTAGGACGTGAGGCGCCGGCCCGGGAGAGGCCGGCCCCACAGCCCGGACCCTCGTGCCTCACGAAGCGCGCCCTTCATCTCTCCTCCCCGCTTCTCTGTTCGCACTCATCTTTCCCTGGGCGGACGTTTTCCCGGCAGCACCGGGTTGCACGGAATCCAGGGAGGAGCTGTCTCCTTCGGTTGCCAGGCCCGGGCGTGTGTCGACCTTGACACCGCGCAGCCCGCTGTCGCCCCGGAGGTGCTGGCGGCACCCGCAGGTCCCTGGAGTGGAGGCCCAAGGCGGCAGCGTGTGCACGTCTTCCTCCGCGTCTGAGAGAAGGCGTTGTGCATTCGGGGAATGGCGAGGTGAAAGGGCCCCCTCCGGGAAGCGCGATCCAAGAGCTGAGGGTTGGGTGCCTTGCTCCGTGCTTCTAGGTGCCAGAGCCGCTTCTCTCTTCCCGGGACAGAGTGGGGCTTGCTGGGCCAATGCGTCGTCCTGAAGCAATCCCGTGGCAGGGGCTCGGCGCTTCCCCCTTCCGTTTCGGGCGAGCCTCCCAGCTCAGGGCGCCCCCAGAGAGTTTGGCCTGCAGGCCGGCGTCGCCGTCACGACCTCGCCGAGAGCCGGGTGTTCAGCTCGGTGCACTCCGAACGCGGGCTCCGGTGGGTTCGACTGAGGGCGGGCGCCCGGCTGAGGGAAGCGGCGCTGCTGTCAGAAGGCCTCCCGTGCCCTCACAACGAGTGTGTTTGCTCTGCCGTGGGTCCCGCGTCACGGTCGGGGCAGGAGCCGCTTCCGACGCCCTTGCGAAGGGCTTCGCTGAGGCCCAGGTCGGGGGCCTCCTTCTAGGACGGCCCCCGACCTGAGGCCCGGCACGCAGCCTCCCTGAGGCTTCCGCCACCCCCGCCGCGGCCAAGCTTTCTCTCTGGGCGAAAGAGGCCTGCTCGCGGAAGGGAGCTCGGCTTCAGGCTTGCTTCTCGGAGGTAAGGCTGTGGTGCTCACTCGAGGTTTCCGGGCTAAGCGTTGAGAAGGCCTCCTTCTCCGTGGAGCGACGTGTGTGTGGACGTGGACGGGGATGGCATTCCACCCTGCCTTGTTTCGCACAGGGAGGTCGGGGGCCTGGACCTCAGCGGGTCCAAGCCCCGGCGAGTCAGCCAACGGCTTCCCCGTGTAGGACGTGAGGCGCCGGCCCGGGAGAGGCCGGCCCCACAGCCCGGACCCTCGTGCCTCACGAAGCGCGCCCTTCATCTCTCCTCCCCGCTTCTCTGTTCGCACTCATCTTTCCCTGGGCGGACGTTTTCCCGGCAGCACCGGGTTGCACGGAATCCAGGGAGGAGCTGTCTCCTTCGGTTGCCAGGCCCGGGCGTGTGTCGACCTTGACACCGCGCAGCCCGCTGTCGCCCCGGAGGTGCTGGCGGCACCCGCAGGTCCCTGGAGTGGAGGCCCAAGGCGGCAGCGTGTGCACGTCTTCCTCCGCGTCTGAGAGAAGGCGTTGTGCATTCGGGGAATGGCGAGGTGAAAGGGCCCCCTCCGGGAAGCGCGATCCAAGAGCTGAGGGTTGGGTGCCTTGCTCCGTGCTTCTAGGTGCCAGAGCCGCTTCTCTCTTCCCGGGACAGAGTGGGGCTTGCTGGGCCAATGCGTCGTCCTGAAGCAATCCCGTGGCAGGGGCTCGGCGCTTCCCCCTTCCGTTTCGGGCGAGCCTCCCAGCTCAGGGCGCCCCCAGAGAGTTTGGCCTGCAGGCCGGCGTCGCCGTCACGACCTCGCCGAGAGCCGGGTGTTCAGCTCGGTGCACTCCGAACGCGGGCTCCGGTGGGTTCGACTGAGGGCGGGCGCCCGGCTGAGGGAAGCGGCGCTGCTGTCAGAAGGCCTCCCGTGCCCTCACAACGAGTGTGTTTGCTCTGCCGTGGGTCCCGCGTCACGGTCGGGGCAGGAGCCGCTTCCGACGCCCTTGCGAAGGGCTTCGCTGAGGCCCAGGTCGGGGGCCTCCTTCTAGGACGGCCCCCGACCTGAGGCCCGGCACGCAGCCTCCCTGAGGCTTCCGCCACCCCCGCCGCGGCCAAGCTTTCTCTCTGGGCGAAAGAGGCCTGCTCGCGGAAGGGAGCTCGGCTTCAGGCTTGCATCTCGGAGGTAAGGTTGTGGTGCTCACTCGAGGCTTCCGGGCTAAGCGTTGAGAAGGCCTCCTTCTCCGTGGAGCGACGTGTGTGTGGACGTGGACAGGGATGGCATTCCACCCTGCCTTGTTTCGCACAGGGAGGTCGGGGGCCTGGACCTCAGCGGGTCCAAGCCCCGGCGAGTCAGCCAACGGCTTCCCCGTGTAGGACGTGAGGCGCCGGCCCGGGAGAGGCCGGCCCCACAGCCCGGACCCTCGTGCCTCACGAAGCGCGCCCTTCATCTCTCCTCCCCGCTTCTCTGTTCGCACTCATCTTTCCCTGGGCGGACGTTTTCCCGGCAGCACCGGGTTGCACGGAATCCAGGGAGGAGCTGTCTCCTTCGGTTGCCAGGCCCGGGCGTGTGTCGACCTTGACACCGCGCAGCCCGCTGTCGCCCCGGAGGTGCTGGCGGCACCCGCAGGTCCCTGGAGTGGAGGCCCAAGGCGGCAGCGTGTGCACGTCTTCCTCCGCGTCTGAGAGAAGGCGTTGTGCATTCGGGGAATGGCGAGGTGAAAGGGCCCCCTCCGGGAAGCGCGATCCAAGAGCTGAGGGTTGGGTGCCTTGCTCCGTGCTTCTAGGTGCCAGAGCCGCTTCTCTCTTCCCGGGACAGAGTGGGGCTTGCTGGGCCAATGCGTCGTCCTGAAGCAATCCCGTGGCAGGGGCTCGGCGCTTCCCCCTTCCGTTTCGGGCGAGCCTCCCAGCTCAGGGCGCCCCCAGAGAGTTTGGCCTGCAGGCCGGCGTCGCCGTCACGACCTCGCCGAGAGCCGGGTGTTCAGCTCGGTGCACTCCGAACGCGGGCTCCGGTGGGTTCGACTGAGGGCGGGCGCCCGGCTGAGGGAAGCGGCGCTGCTGTCAGAAGGCCTCCCGTGCCCTCACAACGAGTGTGTTTGCTCTGCCGTGGGTCCCGCGTCACGGTCGGGGCAGGAGCCGCTTCCGACGCCCTTGCGAAGGGCTTCGCTGAGGCCCAGGTCGGGGGCCTCCTTCTAGGATGGCCCCCGACCTGAGGCCCGGCACGCAGCCTCCCTGAGGCTTCCGCCACCCCCGCCGCGGCCAAGCTTTCTCTCTGGGCGAAAGAGGCCTGCTCGCGGAAGGGAGCTCGGCTTCAGGCTTGCTTCGCGGAGGTAAGGCTGTGGTGCTCACTCGAGGTTTCCGGGCTAAGCGTTGAGAAGGCCTCCTTCTCCGTGGAGCGACGTGTGTGTGGACGTGGACGGGGATGGCATTCCACCCTGCCTTGTTTCGCACAGGGAGGTCGGGGGCCTGGACCTCAGCGGGTCCAACCCCCGGCGAGTCAGCCAACGGCTTCCCCGTGTAGGACGTGAGGCGCCGGCCCGGGAGAGGCCAGCCCCACAGCCCGGACCCTCGTGCCTCACGAAGCGCGCCCTTCATCTCTCCTCCCCGCTTCTCTGTTCGCACTCATCTTTCCCTGGGCGGACGTTTTCCCGGCAGCACCGGGTTGCACGGAATCCAGGGAGGAGCTGTCTCCTTCGGTTGCCAGGCCCGGGCGTGTGTCGACCTTGACACCGCGCAGCCCGCTGTCGCCCCGGAGGTGCTGGCGGCACCCGCAGGTCCCTGGAGTGGAGGCCCAAGGCGGCAGCGTGTGCACGTCTTCCTCCGCGTCTGAGAGAAGGCGTTGTGCATTCGGGGAATGGCGAGGTGAAAGGGCCCCCTCCGGGAAGCGCGATCCAAGAGCTGAGGGTTGGGTGCCTTGCTCCGTGCTTCTAGGTGCCAGAGCCGCTTCTCTCTTCCCGGGACAGAGTGGGGCTTGCTGGGCCAATGCGTCGTCCTGAAGCAATCCCGTGGCAGGGGCTCGGCGCTTCCCCCTTCCGTTTCGGGCGAGCCTCCCAGCTCAGGGCGCCCCCAGAGAGTTTGGCCTGCAGGCCGGCGTCGCCGTCACGACCTCGCCGAGAGCCGGGTGTTCAGCTCGGTGCACTCCGAACGCGGGCTCCGGTGGGTTCGACTGAGGGCGGGCGCCCGGCTGAGGGAAGCGGCGCTGCTGTCAGAAGGCCTCCCGTGCCCTCACAACGAGTGTGTTTGCTCTGCCGTGGGTCCCGCGTCACGGTCGGGGCAGGAGCCGCTTCCGACGCCCTTGCGAAGGGCTTCGCTGAGGCCCAGGTCGGGGGCCTCCTTCTAGGACGGCCCCCGACCTGAGGCCCGGCACGCAGCCTCCCTGAGGCTTCCGCCACCCCCGCCGCGGCCAAGCTTTCTCTCTGGGCGAAAGAGGCCTGCTCGCGGAAGGGAGCTCGGCTTCAGGCTTGCTTCTCGGAGGTAAGGCTGTGGTGCTCACTCGAGGTTTCCGGGCTAAGCGTTGAGAAGGCCTCCTTCTCCGTGGAGCGACGTGTGTGTGGACGTGGACGGGGATGGCATTCCACCCTGCCTTGTTTCGCACAGGGAGGTCGGGGGCCTGGACCTCAGCGGGTCCAAGCCCCGGCGAGTCAGCCAACGGCTTCCCCGTGTAGGACGTGAGGCGCCGGCCCGGGAGAGGCCGGCCCCACAGCCCGGACCCTCGTGCCTCACGAAGCGCGCCCTTCATCTCTCCTCCCCGCTTCTCTGTTCGCACTCATCTTTCCCTGGGCGGACGTATTCCCGGCAGCACCGTGTTGCACGGAATCCAGGGAGGAGCTGTCTCCTTCGGTTGCCAGGCCCGGGCGTGTGTCGACCTTGACACCGCGCAGCCCGCTGTCGCCCCGGAGGTGCTGGCGGCACCCGCAGGTCCCTGGAGTGGAGGCCCATGGCGGCAGCGTGTGCACGTCTTCCTCCGCGTCTGAGAGAAGGCGTTGTGCATTCGGGGAATGGCGAGGTGAAAGGGCCCCCTCCGGGAAGCGCGATCCAAGAGCTGAGGGTTGGGTGCCTTGCTCCGTGCTTCTAGGTGCCAGAGCCGCTTCTCTCTTCCCGGGACAGAGTGGGGCTTGCTGGGCCAATGCGTCGTCCTGAAGCAATCCCGTGGCAGGGGCTCGGCGCTTCCCCCTTCCGTTTCGGGCGAGCCTCCCCGCTCAGGGCGCCCCCAGAGAGTTTGGCCTGCTGGCCGGCGTCGCCGTCACGACCTCGCCGAGAGCCGGGTGTTCAGCTCGGTGCACTCCGAACGCGGGCTCCGGTGGGTTCCACTGAGGGCGGGCGCCCGGCTGAGGGAAGCGGCGCTGCTGTCAGAAGGCCTCCCGTGCCCTCACAACGAGTGTGTTTGCTCTGCCGTGGGTCCCGCGTCACGGTCGGGGCAGGAGCCGCTTCCGACGCCCTTGCGAAGGGCTTCGCTGAGGCCCAGGTCGGGGGCCTCCTTCTAGGACGGCCCCCGACCTGAGGCCCGGCACGCAGCCTCCCTGAGGCTTCCGCCACCCGCGCCGCGGCCAAGCTTTCTCTCTGGGCGAAAGAGGCCTGCTCGCGGAAGGGAGCTCGGCTTCAGGCTTGCTTCGCGGAGGTAAGGCTGTGGTGCTCACTCGAGGTTTCCGGGCTAAGCGTTGAGAAGGCCTCCTTCTCCGTGGAGCGACGTGTGTGTGGACGTGGACGGGGATGGCATTCCACCCTGCCTTGTTTCGCACAGGGAGGTCGGGGGCCTGGACCTCAGCGGGTCCAAGCCCCGGCGAGTCAGCCAACGGCTTCCCCGTGTAGGACGTGAGGCGCCGGCCCGGGAGAGGCCGGCCCCACAGCCCGGACCCTCGTGCCTCACGAAGCGCGCCCTTCATCTCTCCTCCCCGCTTCTCTGTTCGCACTCATCTTTCCCTGGGCGGACGTATTCCCGGCAGCACCGTGTTGCACGGAATCCAGGGAGGAGCTGTCTCCTTCGGTTGCCAGGCCCGGGCGTGTGTCGACCTTGACACCGCGCAGCCCGCTGTCGCCCCGGAGGTGCTGGCGGCACCCGCAGGTCCCTGGAGTGGAGGCCCAAGGCGGCAGCGTGTGCACGTCTTCCTCCGCGTCTGAGAGAAGGCGTTGTGCATTCGGGGAATGGCGAGGTGAAAGGGCCCCCTCCGGGAAGCGCGATCCAAGAGCTGAGGGTTGGGTGCCTTGCTCCGTGCTTCTAGGTGCCAGAGCCGCTTCTCTCTTCCCGGGACAGAGTGGGGCTTGCTGGGCCAATGCGTCGTCCTGAAGCAATCCCGTGGCAGGGGCTCGGCGCTTCCCCCTTCCGTTTCGGGCGAGCCTCCCAGCTCAGGGCGCCCCCAGAGAGTTTGGCCTGCAGGCCGGCGTCGCCGTCACGACCTCGCCGAGAGCCGGGTGTTCAGCTCGGTGCACTCCGAACGCGGGCTCCGGTGGGTTCGACTGAGGGCGGGCGCCCGGCTGAGGGAAGCGGCGCTGCTGTCAGAAGGCCTCCCGTGCCCTCACAACGAGTGTGTTTGCTCTGCCGTGGGTCCCGCGTCACGGTCGGGGCAGGAGCCGCTTCCGACGCCCTTGCGAAGGGCTTCGCTGAGGCCCAGGTCGGGGGCCTCCTTCTAGGACGGCCCCCGACCTGAGGCCCGGCACGCAGCCTCCCTGAGGCTTCCGCCACCCGCGCCGCGGCCAAGCTTTCTCTCTGGGCGAAAGAGGCCTGCTCGCGGAAGGGAGCTCGGCTTCAGGCTTGCTTCTCGGAGGTAAGGCTGTGGTGCTCACTCGAGGCTTCCGGGCTAAGCGTTGAGAAGGCCTCCTTCTCCGTGGAGCGACGTGTGTGTGGACGTGGACGGGGATGGCATTCCACCCTGCCTTGTTTCGCACAGGGAGGTCGGGGGCCTGGACCTCAGCGGGTCCAAGCCCCGGCGAGTCAGCCAACGGCTTCCCCGTGTAGGACGTGAGGCGCCGGCCCGGGAGAGGCCGGCCCCACAGCCCGGACCCTCGTGCCTCACGAAGCGCGCCCTTCATCTCTCCTCCCCGCTTCTCCTTTCGCACTCATCTTTCCCTGGGCGGACGTTTTCCCGGCAGCACCGTGTTGCACGGAATCCAGGGAGGAGCTGTCTCCTTCGGTTGCCAGGCCCGGGCGTGTGTCGACCTTGACACCGCGCAGCCCGCTGTCGCCCCGGAGGTGCTGGCGGCACCCGCAGGTCCCTGGAGTGGAGGCCCAAGGCGGCAGCGTGTGCACGTCTTCCTCCGCGTCTGAGAGAAGGCGTTGTGCATTCGGGGAATGGCGAGGTGAAAGGGCCCCCTCCGGGAAGCGCGATCCAAGAGCTGAGGGTTGGGTGCCTTGCTCCGTGCTTCTAGGTGCCAGAGCCGCTTCTCTCTTCCCGGGACAGAGTGGGGCTTGCTGGGCCAATGCGTCGTCCTGAAGCAATCCTGTGGCAGGGGCTCGGCGCTTCCCCCTTCCGTTTCGGGCGAGCCTCCCAGCTCAGGGCGCCCCCAGAGAGTTTGGCCTGCAGGCCGGCGTCGCCGTCACGACCTCGCCGAGAGCCGGGTGTTCAGCTCGGTGCACTCCGAACGCGGGCTCCGGTGGGTTCGACTGAGGGCGGGCGCCCGGCTGAGGGAAGCGGCGCTGCTGTCAGAAGGCCTCCCGTGCCCTCACAACGAGTGTGTTTGCTCTGCCGTGGGTCCCGCGTCACGGTCGGGGCAGTTGCCGCTTCCGACGCCCTTGCGAAGGGCTTCGCTGAGGCCCAGGTCGGGGGCCTCCTTCTAGGACGGCCCCCGACCTGAGGCCCGGCACGCAGCCTCCCTGAGGCTTCCGCCACCCGCGCCGGGGCCAAGCTTTCTCTCTGGGCGAAAGAGGCCTGCTCGCGGAAGGGAGCTTGGCTTCAGGCTTGCTTCTCGGAGGTAAGGCTGTGGTGCTCACTCGAGGTTTCCGGGCTAAGCGTTGAGAAGGCCTCCTTCTCCGTGGAGCGACGTGTGTGTGGACGTGGACGGGGATGGCATTCCACCCTGCCTTACTTCGCACAGGGAGGTCGGGGGCCTGGACCTCAGCGGGTCCTACCCCCGGCGAGTCAGCCAACGGCTTCCCCGTGTAGGACGTGAGGCGCCGGCCCGGGAGAGGCCGGCCCCACAGCCCGGACCCTCGTGCCTCACGAAGCGCGCCCTTCATCTCTCCTCCCCGCTTCTCTGTTCGCACTCATCTTTCCCTGGGCGGACGTTTTCCCGGCAGCACCGTGTTGCACGGAATCCAGGGAGGAGCTGTCTCCTTCGGTTGCCAGGCCCGGGCGTGTGTCGACCTTGACACCGCGCAGCCCGCTGTCGCCCCGGAGGTGCTGGCGGCACCCGCAGGTCCCTGGAGTGGAGGCCCAAGGCGGCAGCGTGTGCACGTCTTCCTCCGCGTCTGAGAGAAGGCGTTGTGCATTCGGGGAATGGCGAGGTGAAAGGGCCCCCTCCGGGAAGCGCGATCCAAGAGCTGAGGGTTGGGTGCCTTGCTCCGTGCTTCTAGGTGCCAGAGCCACTTCTCTCTTCCCGGGACAGAGTGGGGCTTGCTGGGCCAATGCGTCGTCCTGAAGCAATCCCGTGGCAGGGGCTCGGCGCTTCCCCCTTCCGTTTCGGGCGAGCCTCCCAGCTCAGGGCGCCCCCAGAGAGTTTGGCCTGCAGGCCGGCGTCGCCGTCACGACCTCGCCGAGAGCCGGGTGTTCAGCTCGGTGCACTCCGAACGCGGGCTCCGGTGGGTTCGACTGAGGGCGGGCGCCCGGCTGAGGGAAGCGGCGCTGCTGTCAGAAGGCCTCCCGTGCCCTCACAACGAGTGTGTTTGCTCTGCCGTGGGTCCCGCGTCACGGTCGGGGCAGGAGCCGCTTCCGACGCCCTTGCGAAGGGCTTCGCTGAGGCCCAGGTCGGGGGCCTCCTTCTAGGACGGCCCCCGACCTGAGGCCCGGCACGCAGCCTCCCTGAGGCTTCCGCCACCCGCGCCGCGGCCAAGCTTTCTCTCTGGGCGAAAGAGGCCTGCTCGCGGAAGGGAGCTCGGCTTCAGGCTTGCTTCTCGGAGGTAAGGCTGTGGTGCTCACTCGAGGCTTCCGGGCTAAGCGTTGAGAAGGCCTCCTTCTCCGTGGAGCGACGTGTGTGTGGACGTGGACGGGGATGGCATTCCACCCTGCCTTGTTTCGCACAGGGAGGTCGGGGGCCTGGACCTCAGCGGGTCCAACCCCCGGCGAGTCAGCCAACGGCTTCCCCGTGTAGGACGTGAGGCGCCGGCCCGGGAGAGGCCGGCCCCACAGCCCGGACCCTCGTGCCTCACGAAGCGCGCCCTTCATCTCTCCTCCCCGCTTCTCCTTTCGCACTCATCTTTCCCTGGGCGGACGTTTTCCCGGCAGCACCGTGTTGCACGGAATCCAGGGAGGAGCTGTCTCCTTCGGTTGCCAGGCCCGGGCGTGTGTCGACCTTGACACCGCGCAGCCCGCTGTCGCCCCGGAGGTGCTGGCGGCACCCGCAGGTCCCTGGAGTGGAGGCCCAAGGCGGCAGCGTGTGCACGTCTTCCTCCGCGTCTGAGAGAAGGCGTTGTGCATTCGGGGAATGGCGAGGTGAAAGGGCCCCCTCCGGGAAGCGCGATCCAAGAGCTGAGGGTTGGGTGCCTTGCTCCGTGCTTCTAGGTGCCAGAGCCGCTTCTCTCTTCCCGGGACAGAGTGGGGCTTGCTGGGCCAATGCGTCGTCCTGAAGCAATCCTGTGGCAGGGGCTCGGCGCTTCCCCCTTCCGTTTCGGGCGAGCCTCCCAGCTCAGGGCGCCCCCAGAGAGTTTGGCCAGCAGGCCGGCGTCGCCGTCACGACCTCGCCGAGAGCCGGGTGTTCAGCTCGGTGCACTCCGAACGCGGGCTCCGGTGGGTTCGACTGAGGGCGGGCGCCCGGCTGAGGGAAGCGGCGCTGCTGTCAGAAGGCCTCCCGTGCCCTCACAACGAGTGTGTTTGCTCTGCCGTGGGTCCCGCGTCACGGTCGGGGCAGTTGCCGCTTCCGACGCCCTTGCGAAGGGCTTCGCTGAGGCCCAGGTCGGGGGCCTCCTTCTAGGACGGCCCCCGACCTGAGGCCCGGCACGCAGCCTCCCTGAGGCTTCCGCCACCCGCGCCGGGGCCAAGCTTTCTCTCTGGGCGAAAGAGGCCTGCTCGCGGAAGGGAGCTCGGCTTCAGGCTTGCTTCTCGGAGGTAAGGCTGTGGTGCTCACTCGAGGTTTCCGGGCTAAGCGTTGAGAAGGCCTCCTTCTCCGTGGAGCGACGTGTGTGTGGACGTGGACGGGGATGGCATTCCACCCTGCCTTACTTCGCACAGGGAGGTCGGGGGCCTGGACCTCAGCGGGTCCTACCCCCGGCGAGTCAGCCAACGGCTTCCCCGTGTAGGACGTGAGGCGCCGGCCCGGGAGAGGCCGGCCCCACAGCCCGGACCCTCGTGCCTCACGAAGCGCGCCCTTCATCTCTCCTCCCCGCTTCTCTGTTCGCACTCATCTTTCCCTGGGCGGACGTTTTCCCGGCAGCACCGTGTTGCACGGAATCCAGGGAGGAGCTGTCTCCTTCGGTTGCCAGGCCCGGGCGTGTGTCGACCTTGACACCGCGCAGCCCGCTGTCGCCCCGGAGGTGCTGGCGGCACCCGCAGGTCCCTGGATTGGAGGCCCAAGGCGGCAGCGTGTGCACGTCTTCCTCCGCGTCTGAGAGAAGGCGTTGTGCATTCGGGGAATGGCGAGGTGAAAGGGCCCCCTCCGGGAAGCCCGATCCAAGAGCTGAGGGTTGGGTGCCTTGCTCCGTGCTTCTAGGTGCCAGAGCCGCTTCTCTCTTCCCGGGACAGAGTGGGGCTTGCTGGGCCAATGCGTCGTCCTGAAGCAATCCCGTGGCAGGGGCTCGGCGCTTCCCCCTTCCGTTTCGGGCGAGCCTCCCAGCTCAGGGCGCCCCCAGAGAGTTTGGCCTGCAGGCCGGCGTCGCCGTCACGACCTCGCCGAGAGCCGGGTGTTCAGCTCGGTGCACTCCGAACGCGGGCTCCGGTGGGTTCGACTGAGGGCGGGCGCCCGGCTGAGGGAAGCGGCGCTGCTGTCAGAAGGCCTCCCGTGCCCTCTCAACGAGTGTGTTTGCTCTGCCGTGGGTCCCACGTCTCAGTCTGGGCAGGAGCCGCTTCCGACGCCCTTGCGAAGGGCTTCGCTGGGGCCCAAGTCGGGGGCCTCCTTCTAGGAAGGCCCCCGACCTGAGGCCCGGCACGCAGCCTCCCTGAGGCTTCCACTACCCCCGCCGCGGCCAAGCTTTCTCTCTGGGCGAAAGAGGCCTGCTCGCGGAAGGGAGCTCGGCTTCAGGCTTGCTTCTCGGAGGTAAGGCTGTGGTGCTCACTCGAGGTTTCCGGGCTAAGCGTTGAGAAGGCCTCCTTCTCCGTGGAGCGACGTGTGTGTGGACGTGGACGGGGATGGCATTCCACCCTGCCTTGTTTCGCACAGGGAGGTCGGGGGCCTGGACCTCAGCGGGTCCAAGCCCCGGCGAGTCAGCCAACGGCTTCCCCGTGTAGGACGTGAGGCGCCGGCCCGGGAGAGGCCGGCCCCACAGCCCGGACCCTCGTGCCTCACGAAGCGCGCCCTTCATCTCTCCTCCCCGCTTCTCTGTTCGCACTCATCTTTCCCTGGGCGGACGTATTCCCGGCAGCACCGTGTTGCACGGAATCCAGGGAGGAGCTGTCTCCTTCGGTTGCCAGGCCCGGGCGTGTGTCGACCTTGACACCGCGCAGCCCGCTGTCGCCCCGGAGGTGCTGGCGGCACCCGCAGGTCCCTGGAGTGGAGGCCCATGGCGGCAGCGTGTGCACGTCTTCCTCCGCGTCTGAGAGAAGGCGTTGTGCATTCGGGGAATGGCGAGGTGAAAGGGCCCCCTCCGGGAAGCGCGATCCAAGAGCTGAGGGTTGGGTGCCTTGCTCCGTGCTTCTAGGTGCCAGAGCCGCTTCTCTCTTCCCGGGACAGAGTGGGGCTTGCTGGGCCAATGCGTCGTCCTGAAGCAATCCCGTGGCAGGGGCTCGGCGCTTCCCCCTTCCGTTTCGGGCGAGCCTCCCCGCTCAGGGCGCCCCCAGAGAGTTTGGCCTGCAGGCCGGCGTCGCCGTCACGACCTCGCCGAGAGCCGGGTGTTCAGCTCGGTGCACTCCGAACGCGGGCTCCGGTGGGTTCGACTGAGGGCGGGCGCCCGGCTGAGGGAAGCGGCGCTGCTGTCAGAAGGCCTCCCGTGCCCTCACAACGAGTGTGTTTGCTCTGCCGTGGGTCCCGCGTCACGGTCGGGGCAGGAGCCGCTTCCGACGCCCTTGCGAAGGGCTTCGCTGAGGCCCAGGTCGGGGGCCTCCTTCTAGGATGGCCCCCGACCTGAGGCCCGGCACGCAGCCTCCCTGAGGCTTCCGCCACCCCCGCCGCGGCCAAGCTTTCTCTCTGGGCGAAAGAGGCCTGCTCGCGGAAGGGAGCTCGGCTTCAGGCTTGCTTCGCGGAGGTAAGGCTGTGGTGCTCACTCGAGGTTTCCGGGCTAAGCGTTGAGAAGGCCTCCTTCTCCGTGGAGCGACGTGTGTGTGGACGTGGACGGGGATGGCATTCCACCCTGCCTTGTTTCGCACAGGGAGGTCGGGGGCCTGGACCTCAGCGGGTCCAAGCCCCGGAAGTCAGCCAACGGCTTCCCCGTGTAGGACGTGAGGCGCCGGCCCGGGAGAGGCCAGCCCCACAGCCCGGACCCTCGTGCCTCACGAAGCGCGCCCTTCATCTCTCCTCCCCGCTTCTCTGTTCGCACTCATCTTTCCCTGGGCGGACGTTTTCCCGGCAGCACCGGGTTGCACGGAATCCAGGGAGGAGCTGTCTCCTTCGGTTGCCAGGCCCGGGCGTGTGTCGACCTTGACACCGCGCAGCCCGCTGTCGCCCCGGAGGTGCTGGCGGCACCCGCAGGTCCCTGGAGTGGAGGCCCAAGGCGGCAGCGTGTGCACGTCTTCCTCCGCGTCTGAGAGAAGGCGTTGTGCATTCGGGGAATGGCGAGGTGAAAGGGCCCCCTCCGGGAAGCGCGATCCAAGAGCTGAGGGTTGGGTGCCTTGCTCCGTGCTTCTAGGTGCCAGAGCCGCTTCTCTCTTCCCGGGACAGAGTGGGGCTTGCTGGGCCAATGCGTCGTCCTGAAGCAATCCCGTGGCAGGGGCTCGGCGCTTCCCCCTTCCGTTTCGGGCGAGCCTCCCAGCTCAGGGCGCCCCCAGAGAGTTTGGCCTGCAGGCCGGCGTCGCCGTCACGACCTCGCCGAGAGCCGGGTGTTCAGCTCGGTGCACTCCGAACGCGGGCTCCGGTGGGTTCGACTGAGGGCGGGCGCCCGGCTGAGGGAAGCGGCGCTGCTGTCAGAAGGCCTCCCGTGCCCTCACAACGAGTGTGTTTGCTCTGCCGTGGGTCCCGCGTCACGGTCGGGGCAGGAGCCGCTTCCGACGCCCTTGCGAAGGGCTTCGCTGAGGCCCAGGTCGGGGGCCTCCTTCTAGGACGGCCCCCGACCTGAGGCCCGGCACGCAGCCTCCCTGAGGCTTCCGCCACCCCCGCCGCGGCCAAGCTTTCTCTCTGGGCGAAAGAGGCCTGCTCGCGGAAGGGAGCTCGGCTTCAGGCTTGCATCTCGGAGGTAAGGTTGTGGTGCTCACTCGAGGCTTCCGGGCTAAGCGTTGAGAAGGCCTCCTTCTCCGTGGAGCGACGTGTGTGTGGACGTGGACAGAGATGGCATTCCACCCTGCCTTGTTTCGCACAGGGAGGTCGGGGGCCTGGACCTCAGCGGGTCCAACCCCCGGCGAGTCAGCCAACGGCTTCCCCGTGTAGGACGTGAGGCGCCGGCCCGGGAGAGGCCGGCCCCACAGCCCGGACCCTCGTGCCTCACGAAGCGCGCCCTTCATCTCTCCTCCCCGCTTCTCTGTTCGCACTCATCTTTCCCTGGGCGGACGTTTTCCCGGCAGCACCGGGTTGCACGGAATCCAGGGAGGAGCTGTCTCCTTCGGTTGCCAGGCCCGGGCGTGTGTCGACCTTGACACCGCGCAGCCCGCTGTCGCCCCGGAGGTGCTGGCGGCACCCGCAGGTCCCTGGAGTGGAGGCCCAAGGCGGCAGCGTGTGCACGTCTTCCTCCGCGTCTGAGAGAAGGCTTGTGCATTCGGGGAATGGCGAGGTGAAAGGGCCCCCTCCGGGAAGCGCGATCCAAGAGCTGAGGGTTGGGTGCCTTGCTCCGTGCTTCTAGGTGCCAGAGCCGCTTCTCTCTTCCCGGGACAGAGTGGGGCTTGCTGGGCCAATGCGTCGTCCTGAAGCAATCCCGTGGCAGGGGCTCGGCGCTTCCCCCTTCCGTTTCGGGCGAGCCTCCCAGCTCAGGGCGCCCCCAGAGAGTTTGGCCTGCAGGCCGGCGTCGCCGTCACGACCTCGCCGAGAGCCGGGTGTTCAGCTCGGTGCACTCCGAACGCGGGCTCCGGTGGGTTCGACTGAGGGCGGGCGCCCGGCTGAGGGAAGCGGCGCTGCTGTCAGAAGGCCTCCCGTGCCCTCACAACGAGTGTGTTTGCTCTGCCGTGGGTCCCGCGTCACGGTCGGGGCAGGAGCCGCTTCCGACGCCCTTGCGAAGGGCTTCGCTGAGGCCCAGGTCGGGGGCCTCCTTCTAGGACGGCCCCCGACCTGAGGCCCGGCACGCAGCCTCCCTGAGGCTTCCGCCACCCCCGCCGCGGCCAAGCTTTCTCTCTGGGCGAAAGAGGCCTGCTCGCGGAAGGGAGCTCGGCTTTAGGCTTGCTTCTCGGAGGTAAGGCTGTGGTGCTCACTCGAGGTTTCCGGGCTAAGCGTTGAGAAGGCCTCCTTCTCCGTGGAGCGACGTGTGTGTGGACGTGGACGGGGATGGCATTCCACCCTGCCTTGTTTCGCACAGGGAGGTCGGGGGCCTGGACCTCAGCGGGTCCAAGCCCCGGCGAGTCAGCCAACGGCTTCCCCGTGTAGGACGTGAGGCGCCGGCCCGGGAGAGGCCGGCCCCACAGCCCGGACCCTCGTGCCTCACGAAGCGCGCCCTTCATCTCTCCTCCCCGCTTCTCTGTTCGCACTCATCTTTCCCTGGGCGGACGTATTCCCGGCAGCACCGTGTTGCACGGAATCCAGGGAGGAGCTGTCTCCTTCGGTTGCCAGGCCCGGGCGTGTGTCGACCTTGACACCGCGCAGCCCGCTGTCGCCCCGGAGGTGCTGGCGGCACCCGCAGGTCCCTGGAGTGGAGGCCCATGGCGGCAGCGTGTGCACGTCTTCCTCCGCGTCTGAGAGAAGGCGTTGTGCATTCGGGGAATGGCGAGGTGAAAGGGCCCCCTCCGGGAAGCGCGATCCAAGAGCTGAGGGTTGGGTGCCTTGCTCCGTGCTTCTAGGTGCCAGAGCCGCTTCTCTCTTCCCGGGACAGAGTGGGGCTTGCTGGGCCAATGCGTCGTCCTGAAGCAATCCCGTGGCAGGGGCTCGGCGCTTCCCCCTTCCGTTTCGGGCGAGCCTCCCCGCTCAGGGCGCCCCCAGAGAGTTTGGCCTGCTGGCCGGCGTCGCCGTCACGACCTCGCCGAGAGCCGGTTGTTCAGCTCGGTGCACTCCGAACGCGGGCTCCGGTGGGTTCCACTGAGGGTGGGCGCCCGGCTGAGGGAAGCGGCGCTGCTGTCAGAAGGCCTCCCGTGCCCTCACAACGAGTGTGTTTGCTCTGCCGTGGGTCCCGCGTCACGGTCGGGGCAGGAGCCGCTTCCGACGCCCTTGCGAAGGGCTTCGCTGAGGCCCAGGTCGGGGGCCTCCTTCTAGGACGGCCCCCGACCTGAGGCCCGGCACGCAGCCTCCCTGAGGCTTCCGCCACCCGCGCCGCGGCCAAGCTTTCTCTCTGGGCGAAAGAGGCCTGCTCGCGGAAGGGAGCTCGGCTTCAGGCTTGCTTCTCGGAGGTAAGGCTGTGGTGCTCACTCGAGGCTTCCGGGCTAAGCGTTGAGAAGGCCTCCTTCTCCGTGGAGCGACGTGTGTGTGGACGTGGACGGGGATGGCATTCCACCCTGCCTTGTTTCGCACAGGGAGGTCGGGGGCCTGGACCTCAGCGGGTCCAAGCCCCGGCGAGTCAGCCAACGGCTTCCCCGTGTAGGACGTGAGGCGCCGGCCCGGGAGAGGCCGGCCCCACAGCCCGGACCCTCGTGCCTCACGAAGCGCGCCCTTCATCTCTCCTCCCCGCTTCTCTGTTCGCACTCATCTTTCCCTGGGCGGACGTATTCCCGGCAGCACCGTGTTGCACGGAATCCAGGGAGGAGCTGTCTCCTTCGGTTGCCAGGCCCGGGCGTGTGTCGACCTTGACACCGCGCAGCCCGCTGTCGCCCCGGAGGTGCTGGCGGCACCCGCAGGTCCCTGGAGTGGAGGCCCAAGGCGGCATCGTGTGCACGTCTTCCTCCGCGTCTGAGAGAAGGCGTTGTGCATTCGGGGAATGGCGAGGTGAAAGGGCCCCCTCCGGGAAGCGCGATCCAAGAGCTGAGGGTTGGGTGCCTTGCTCCGTGCTTCTAGGTGCCAGAGCCGCTTCTCTCTTCCCGGGACAGAGTGGGGCTTGCTGGGCCAATGCGTCGTCCTGAAGCAATCCCGTGGCAGGGGCTCGGCGCTTCCCCCTTCCGTTTCGGGGGAGCCTCCCAGCTCAGGGCGCCCCCAGAGAGTTTGGCCTGCAGGCCGGCGTCGCCGTCACGACCTCGCCGAGAGCCGGGTGTTCAGCTCGGTGCACTCCGAACGCGGGCTCCGGTGGGTTCGACTGAGGGCGGGCGCCCGGCTGAGGGAAGCGGCGCTGCTGTCAGAAGGCCTCCCGTGCCCTCACAACGAGTGTGTTTGCTCTGCCGTGGGTCCCGCGTCACGGTCGGGGCAGGAGCCGCTTCCGACGCCCTTGCGAAGGGCTTCGCTGAGGCCCAGGTCGGGGGCCTCCTTCTAGGACGGCCCCCGACCTGAGGCCCGGCACGCAGCCTCCCTGAGGCTTCCGCCACCCGCGCCGCGGCCAAGCTTTCTCTCTGGGCGAAAGAGGCCTGCTCGCGGAAGGGAGCTCGGCTTCAGGCTTGCTTCTCGGAGGTAAGGCTGTGGTGCTCACTCGAGGCTTCCGGGCTAAGCGTTGAGAAGGCCTCCTTCTCCGTGGAGCGACGTGTGTGTGGACGTGGACGGGGATGGCATTCCACCCTGCCTTGTTTCGCACAGGGAGGTCGGGGGCCTGGACCTCAGCGGGTCCAAGCCCCGGCGAGTCAGCCAACGGCTTCCCCGTGTAGGACGTGAGGCGCCGGCCCGGGAGAGGCCGGCCCCACAGCCCGGACCCTCGTGCCTCACGAAGCGCGCCCTTCATCTCTCCTCCCCGCTTCTCCTTTCGCACTCATCTTTCCCTGGGCGGACGTTTTCCCGGCAGCACCGTGTTGCACGGAATCCAGGGAGGAGCTGTCTCCTTCGGTTGCCAGGCCCGGGCGTGTGTCGACCTTGACACCGCGCAGCCCGCTGTCGCCCCGGAGGTGCTGGCGGCACCCGCAGGTCCCTGGAGTGGAGGCCCAAGGCGGCAGCGTGTGCACGTCTTCCTCCGCGTCTGAGAGAAGGCGTTGTGCATTCGGGGAATGGCGAGGTGAAAGGGCCCCCTCCGGGAAGCGCGATCCAAGAGCTGAGGGTTGGGTGCCTTGCTCCGTGCTTCTAGGTGCCAGAGCCGCTTCTCTCTTCCCGGGACAGAGTGGGGCTTGCTGGGCCAATGCGTCGTCCTGAAGCAATCCCGTGGCAGGGGCTCGGCGCTTCCCCCTTCCGTTTCGGGCGAGCCTCCCAGCTCAGGGCGCCCCCAGAGAGTTTGGCCTGCAGGCCGGCGTCGCCGTCACGACCTCGCCGAGAGCCGGGTGTTCAGCTCGGTGCACTCCGAACGCGGGCTCCGGTGGGTTCGACTGAGGGCGGGCGCCCGGCTGAGGGAAGCGGCGCTGCTGTCAGAAGGCCTCCCGTGCCCTCTCAACGAGTGTGTTTGCTCTGCCGTGGGTCCCACGTCTCAGTCTGGGCAGGAGCCGCTTCCGACGCCCTTGCGAAGGGCTTCGCTGGGGCCCAAGTCGGGGGCCTCCTTCTAGGAAGGCCCCCGACCTGAGGCCCGGCACGCAGCCTCCCTGAGGCTTCCACCACCCCCGCCGCGGCCAAGCTTTCTCTCTGGGCGAAAGAGGCCTGCTCGCGGAAGGGAGCTCGGCTTCAGGCTTGCTTCTCGGAGGTAAGGCTGTGGTGCTCACTCGAGGTTTCCGGGCTAAGCGTTGAGAAGGCCTCCTTCTCCGTGGAGCGACGTGTGTGTGGACGTGGACGGGGATGGCATTCCACCCTGCCTTGTTTCGCACAGGGAGGTCGGGGGCCTGGACCTCAGCGGGTCCAAGCCCCGGCGAGTCAGCCAACGGCTTCCCCGTGTAGGACGTGAGGCGCCGGCCCGGGAGAGGCCGGCCCCACAGCCCGGACCCTCGTGCCTCACGAAGCGCGCCCTTCATCTCTCCTCCCCGCTTCTCTGTTCGCACTCATCTTTCCCTGGGCGGACGTATTCCCGGCAGCACCGTGTTGCACGGAATCCAGGGAGGAGCTGTCTCCTTCGGTTGCCAGGCCCGGGCGTGTGTCGACCTTGACACCGCGCAGCCCGCTGTCGCCCCGGAGGTGCTGGCGGCACCCGCAGGTCCCTGGAGTGGAGGCCCATGGCGGCAGCGTGTGCACGTCTTCCTCCGCGTCTGAGAGAAGGCGTTGTGCATTCGGGGAATGGCGAGGTGAAAGGGCCCCCTCCGGGAAGCGCGATCCAAGAGCTGAGGGTTGGGTGCCTTGCTCCGTGCTTCTAGGTGCCAGAGCCGCTTCTCTCTTCCCGGGACAGAGTGGGGCTTGCTGGGCCAATGCGTCGTCCTGAAGCAATCCCGTGGCAGGGGCTCGGCGCTTCCCCCTTCCGTTTCGGGCGAGCCTCCCCGCTCAGGGCGCCCCCAGAGAGTTTGGCCTGCAGGCCGGCGTCGCCGTCACGACCTCGCCGAGAGCCGGGTGTTCAGCTCGGTGCACTCCGAACGCGGGCTCCGGTGGGTTCGACTGAGGGCGGGCGCCCGGCTGAGGGAAGCGGCGCTGCTGTCAGAAGGCCTCCCGTGCCCTCACAACGAGTGTGTTTGCTCTGCCGTGGGTCCCGCGTCACGGTCGGGGCAGGAGCCGCTTCCGACGCCCTTGCGAAGGGCTTCGCTGAGGCCCAGGTCGGGGGCCTCCTTCTAGGACGGCCCCCGACCTGAGGCCCGGCACGCAGCCTCCCTGAGGCTTCCGCCACCCGCGCCGCGGCCAAGCTTTCTCTCTGGGCGAAAGAGGCCTGCTCGCGGAAGGGAGCTCGGCTTCAGGCTTGCTTCTCGGAGGTAAGGCTGTGGTGCTCACTCGAGGCTTCCGGGCTAAGCGTTGAGAAGGCCTCCTTCTCCGTGGAGCGACGTGTGTGTGGACGTGGACGGGGATGGCATTCCACCCTGCCTTGTTTCGCACAGGGAGGTCGGGGGCCTGGACCTCAGCGGGTCCAAGCCCCGGCGAGTCAGCCAACGGCTTCCCCGTGTAGGACGTGAGGCGCCGGCCCGGGAGAGGCCGGCCCCACAGCCCGGACCCTCGTGCCTCACGAAGCGCGCCCTTCATCTCTCCTCCCCGCTTCTCTGTTCGCACTCATCTTTCCCTGGGCGGACGTTTTCCCGGCAGCACCGTGTTGCACGGAATCCAGGGAGGAGCTGTCTCCTTCGGTTGCCAGGCCCGGGCGTGTGTCGACCTTGACACCGCGCAGCCCGCTGTCGCCCCGGAGGTGCTGGCGGCACCCGCAGGTCCCTGGAGTGGTGGCCCAAGGCGGCAGCGTGTGCACGTCTTCCTCCGCGTCTGAGAGAAGGCGTTGTGCATTCGGGGAATGGCGAGGTGAAAGGGCCCCCTCCGGGAAGCGCGATCCAAGAGCTGAGGGTTGGGTGCCTTGCTCCGTGCTTCTAGGTGCCAGAGCCGCTTCTCTCTTCCCGGGACAGAGTGGGGCTTGCTGGGCCAATGCGTCGTCCTGAAGCAATCCCGTGGCAGGGGCTCGGCGCTTCCCCCTTCCGTTTCGGGCGAGCCTCCCCGCTCAGGGCGCCCCCAGAGAGTTTGGCCTGCAGGCCGGCGTCGCCGTCACGACCTCGCCGAGAGCCGGGTGTTCAGCTCGGTGCACTCCGAACGCGGGCTCCGGTGGGTTCGACTGAGGGCGGGCGCCCGGCTGAGGGAAGCGGCGCTGCTGTCAGAAGGCCTCCCGTGCCCTCACAACGAGTGTGTTTGCTCTGCCGTGGGTCCCGCGTCACGGTCGGGGCAGGAGCCGCTTCCGACGCCCTTGCGAAGGGCTTCGCTGAGGCCCAGGTCGGGGGCCTCCTTCTAGGACGGCCCCCGACCTGAGTCCCGGCACGCAGCCTCCCTGAGGCTTCCGCCACCCGCGCCGCGGCCAAGCTTTCTCTCTGGGCGAAAGAGGCCTGCTCGCGGAAGGGAGCTCGGCTTCAGGCTTGCTTCTCGGAGGTAAGGCTGTGGTGCTCACTCGAGGTTTCCGGGCTAAGCGTTGAGAAGGCCTCCTTCTCCGTGGAGCGACGTGTGTGTGGACGTGGACGGGGATGGCATTCCACCCTGCCTTGTTTCGCACAGGGAGGTCGGGGGCCTGGACCTCAGCGGGTCCAAGCCCCGGCGAGTCAGCCAACGGCTTCCCCGTGTAGGACGTGAGGCGCCGGCCCGGGAGAGGCCGGCCCCACAGCCCGGACCCTCGTGCCTCACGAAGCGCGCCCTTCATCTCTCCTCCCCGCTTCTCTGTTCGCACTCATCTTTCCCTGGGCGGACGTATTCCCGGCAGCACCGTGTTGCACGGAATCCAGGGAGGAGCTGTCTCCTTCGGTTGCCAGGCCCAGGCGTGTGTCGACCTTGACACCGCGCAGCCCGCTGTCGCCCCGGAGGTGCTGGCGGCACCCGCAGGTCCCTGGAGTGGAGGCCCATGGCGGCAGCGTGTGCACGTCTTCCTCCGCGTCTGAGAGAAGGCGTTGTGCATTCGGGGAATGGCGAGGTGAAAGGGCCCCCTCCGGGAAGCGCGATCCAAGAGCTGAGGGTTGGGTGCCTTGCTCCGTGCTTCTAGGTGCCAGAGCCGCTTCTCTCTTCCCGGGACAGAGTGGGGCTTGCTGGGCCAATGCGTCGTCCTGAAGCAATCCCGTGGCAGGGGCTCGGCGCTTCCCCCTTCCGTTTCGGGCGAGCCTCCCAGCTCAGGGCGCCCCCAGAGAGTTTGGCCTGCAGGCCGGCGTCGCCGTCACGACCTCGCCGAGAGCCGGGTGTTCAGCTCGGTGCACTCCGAACGCGGGCTCCGGTGGGTTCGACTGAGGGCGGGCGCCCGGCTGAGGGAAGCGGCGCTGCTGTCAGAAGGCCTCCCGTGCCCTCACAACGAGTGTGTTTGCTCTGCCGTGGGTCCCGCGTCACGGTCGGGGCAGGAGCCGCTTCCGACGCCCTTGCGAAGGGCTTCGCTGAGGCCCAGGTCGGGGGCCTCCTTCTAGGACGGCCCCCGACCTGAGGCCCGGCACGCAGCCTCCCTGAGGCTTCCGCCACCCGCGCCGCGGCCAAGCTTTCTCTCTGGGCGAAAGAGGCCTGCTCGCGGAAGGGAGCTCGGCTTCAGGCTTGCTTCTCGGAGGTAAGGCTGTGGTGCTCACTCGAGGCTTCCGGGCTAAGCGTTGAGAAGGCCTCCTTCTCCGTGGAGCGACGTGTGTGTGGACGTGGACGGGGATGGCATTCCACCCTGCCTTGTTTCGCACAGGGAGGTCGGGGGCCTGGACCTCAGCGGGTCCAAGCCCCGGCGAGTCAGCCAACGGCTTCCCCGTGTAGGACGGGAGGCGCCGGCCCGGGAGAGGCCGGCCCCACAGCCCGGACCCTCGTGCCTCACGAAGCGCGCCCTTCATCTCTCCTCCCCGCTTCTCCTTTCGCACTCATCTTTCCCTGGGCGGACGTTTTCCCGGCAGCACCGTGTTGCACGGAATCCAGGGAGGAGCTGTCTCCTTCGGTTGCCAGGCCCGGGCGTGTGTCGACCTTGACACCGCGCAGCCCGCTGTCGCCCCGGAGGTGCTGGCGGCACCCGCAGGTCCCTGGAGTGGAGGCCCAAGGCGGCAGCGTGTGCACGTCTTCCTCCGCGTCTGAGAGAAGGCGTTGTGCATTCGGGGAATGGCGAGGTGAAAGGGCCCCCTCCGGGAAGCCCGATCCAAGAGCTGAGGGTTGGGTGCCTTGCTCCGTGCTTCTAGGTGCCAGAGCCGCTTCTCTCTTCCCGGGACAGAGTGGGGCTTGCTGGGCCAATGCGTCGTCCTGAAGCAATCCCGTGGCAGGGGCTCGGCGCTTCCCCCTTCCGTTTCGGGCGAGCCTCCCAGCTCAGGGCGCCCCCAGAGAGTTTGGCCTGCAGGCCGGCGTCGCCGTCACGACCTCGCCGAGAGCCGGGTGTTCAGCTCGGTGCACTCCGAACGCGGGCTCCGGTGGGTTCGACTGAGGGCGGGCGCCCGGCTGAGGGAAGCGGCGCTGCTGTCAGAAGGCCTCCCGTGCCCTCTCAACGAGTGTGTTTGCTCTGCCGTGGGTCCCACGTCTCAGTCGGGGCAGGAGCCGCTTCCGACGCCCTTGCGAAGGGCTTCGCTGGGGCCCAAGTCGGGGGCCTCCTTCTAGGACGTCCCCCGACCTGAGGCCCGGCACGCAGCCTCCCTGAGGCTTCCACCACCCCCGCCGCGGCCAAGCTTTCTCTCTGGGCGAAAGAGGCCTGCTCGCGGAAGGGAGCTCGGCTTTAGGCTTGCTTCTCGGAGGTAAGGCTGTGGTGCTCACTCGAGGTTTCCGGGCTAAGCGTTGAGAAGGCCTCCTTCTCCGTGGAGCGACGTGTGTGTGGACGTGGACGGGGATGGCATTCCACCCTGCCTTGTTTCGCACAGGGAGGTCGGGGGCCTGGACCTCAGCGGGTCCAAGCCCCGGCGAGTCAGCCAATGGCTTCCCCGTGTAGGACGTGAGGCGCCGGCCCGGGAGAGGCCGGCCACACAGCCCGGACCCTCGTGCCTCACGAAGCGCGCCCTTCATCTCTCCTCCCCGCTTCTCTGTTCGCACTCATCTTTCCCTGGGCGGACGTATTCCCGGCAGCACCGTGTTGCACGGAATCCAGGGAGGAGCTGTCTCCTTCGGTTGCCAGGCCCAGGCGTGTGTCGACCTTGACACCGCGCAGCCCGCTGTCGCCACGGAGGTGCTGGCGGCACCCGCAGGTCCCTGGAGTGGAGGCCCATGGCGGCAGCGTGTGCACGTCTTCCTCCGCGTCTGAGAGAAGGCGTTGTGCATTCGGGGAATGGCGAGGTGAAAGGGCCCCCTCCGGGAAGCGCGATCCAAGAGCTGAGGGTTGGGTGCCTTGCTCCGTGCTTCTAGGTGCCAGAGCCGCTTCTCTCTTCCCGGGACAGAGTGGGGCTTGCTGGGCCAATGCGTCGTCCTGAAGCAATCCCGTGGCAGGGGCTCGGCGCTTCCCCCTTCCGTTTCGGGCGAGCCTCCCAGCTCAGGGCGCCCCCAGAGAGTTTGGCCTGCAGGCCGGCGTCGCCGTCACGACCTCGCCGAGAGCCGGGTGTTCAGCTCGGTGCACTCCGAACGCGGGCTCCGGTGGGTTCGACTGAGGGCGGGCGCCCGGCTGAGGGAAGCGGCGCTGCTGTCAGAAGGCCTCCCGTGCCCTCACAACGAGTGTGTTTGCTCTGCCGTGGGTCCCGCGTCACGGTCGGGGCAGGAGCCGCTTCCGACGCCCTTGCGAAGGGCTTCGCTGAGACCCAGGTCGGGGGCCTCCTTCTAGGACGGCCCCCGACCTGAGGCCCGGCACGCAGCCTCCCTGAGGCTTCCGCCACCCCCGCCGCGGCCAAGCTTTCTCTCTGGGCGAAAGAGGCCTGCTCGCGGAAGGGAGCTCGGCTTCAGGCTTGCTTCGCGGAGGTAAGGCTGTGGTGCTCACTCGAGGTTTCCGGGCTAAGCGTTGAGAAGGCCTCCTTCTCCGTGGAGCGACGTGTGTGTGGACGTGGACGGGGATGGCATTCCACCCTGCCTTGTTTCGCACAGGGAGGTCGGGGGCCTGGACCTCAGCGGGTCCAACCCCCGGCGAGTCAGCCAACGGCTTCCCCGTGTAGGACGTGAGGCGCCGGCCCGGGAGAGGCCGGCCCCACAGCCCGGACCCTCGTGCCTCACGAAGCGCGCCCTTCATCTCTCCTCCCCGCTTCTCCTTTCGCACTCATCTTTCCCTGGGCGGACGTTTTCCCGGCAGCACCGTGTTGCACGGAATCCAGGGAGGAGCTGTCTCCTTCGGTTGCCAGGCCCGGGCGTGTGTCGACCTTGACACCGCGCAGCCCGCTGTCGCCCCGGAGGTGCTGGCGGCACCCGCAGGTCCCTGGAGTGGAGGCCCAAGGCGGCAGCGTGTGCACGTCTTCCTCCGCGTCTGAGAGAAGGCGTTGTGCATTCGGGGAATGGCGAGGTGAAAGGGCCCCCTCCGGGAAGCGCGATCCAAGAGCTGAGGGTTGGGTGCCTTGCTCCGTGCTTCTAGGTGCCAGAGCCGCTTCTCTCTTCCCGGGACAGAGTGGGGCTTGCTGGGCCAATGGTCGTCCTGAAGCAATCCCGTGGCAGGGGCTCGGCGCTTCCCCCTTCCGTTTCGGGCGAGCCTCCCAGCTCAGGGCGCCCCCAGAGAGTTTGGCCTGCAGGCCGGCGTCGCCGTCACGACCTCGCCGAGAGCCGGGTGTTCAGCTCGGTGCACTCCGAACGCGGGCTCCGGTGGGTTCGACTGAGGGCGGGCGCCCGGATGAGGGAAGCGGCGCTGCTGTCAGAAGGCCTCCCGTGCCCTCACAACGAGTGTGTTTGCTCTGCCGTGGGTCCCGCGTCACGGTCGGGGCAGGAGCCGATTCCGACGCCCTTGCGAAGGGCTTCGCTGAGGCCCAGGTCGGGGGCCTCCTTCTAGGACGGCCCCCGACCTGAGGCCCGGCACGCAGCCTCCCTGAGGCTTCCGCCACCCCCGCCGCGGCCAAGCGTTCTCTCTGGGCGAAAGAGGCCTGCTCGCGGAAGGGAGCTCGGCTTCAGGCTTGCTTCTCGGAGGTAAGGCTGTGGTGCTCACTCGAGGTTTCCGGGCTAAGCGTTGAGAAGGCCTCCTTCTCCGTGGAGCGACGTGTGTGTGGACGTGGACGGGGATGGCATTCCACCCTGCCTTGTTTCGCACAGGGAGGTCGGGGGCCTGGACCTCAGCGGGTCCAAGCCCCGGAAGTCAGCCAACGGCTTCCCCGTGTAGGACGTGAGGCGCCGGCCCGGGAGAGGCCGGCCCCACAGCCCGGACCCTCGTGCCTCACGAAGCGCGCCCTTCATCTCTCCTCCCCGCTTCTCCTTTCGCACTCATCTTTCCCTGGGCGGACGTTTTCCCGGCAGCACCGTGTTGCACGGAATCCAGGGAGGAGCTGTCTCCTTCGGTTGCCAGGCCCGGGCGTGTGTCGACCTTGACACCGCGCAGCCCGCTGTCGCCCCGGAGGTGCTGGCGGCACCCGCAGGTCCCTGGAGTGGAGGCCCAAGGCGGCAGCGTGTGCACGTCTTCCTCCGCGTCTGAGAGAAGGCGTTGTGCATTCGGGGAATGGCGAGGTGAAAGGGCCCCCTCCGGGAAGCGCGATCCAAGAGCTGAGGGTTGGGTGCCTTGCTCCGTGCTTCTAGGTGCCAGAGCCGCTTCTCTCTTCCCGGGACAGAGTGGGGCTTGCTGGGCCAATGCGTCGTCCTGAAGCAATCCCGTGGCAGGGGCTCGGCGCTTCCCCCTTCCGTTTCGGGCGAGCCTCCCAGCTCAGGGCGCCCCCAGAGAGTTTGGCCTGCAGGCCGGCGTCGCCGTCACGAACTCGCCGAGAGCCGGGTGTTCAGCTCGGTGCACTCCGAACGCGGGCTCCGGTGGGTTCGACTGAGGGCGGGCGCCCGGCTGAGGGAAGCGGCGCTGCTGTCAGAAGGCCTCCCGTGCCCTCACAACGAGTGTGTTTGCTCTGCCGTGGGTCCCGCGTCACGGTCGGGGCAGGAGCCGCTTCCGACGCCCTTGCGAAGGGCTTCGCTGAGGCCCAGGTCGGGGGCCTCCTTCTAGGACGTCCCCCGACCTGAGGCCCGGCACGCAGCCTCCCTGAGGCTTCCGCCACCCCCGCCACGGCCAAGCTTTCTCTCTGGGCGAAAGAGGACTGCTCGCGGAAGGGAGCTCGGCTTCAGGCTTGCATCTCGGAGGTAAGGTTGTGGTGCTCACTCGAGGCTTCCGGGCTAAGCGTTGAGAAGGCCTCCTTCTCCGTGGAGCGACGTGTGTGTGGACGTGGACGGGGATGGCATTCCACCCTGCCTTGTTTCGCACAGGGAGGTCGGGGGCCTGGACCTCAGCGGGTCCAACCCCCGGCGAGTCAGCCAACAGCTTCCCCGTGTAGGACGTGAGGCGCCGGCCCGGGAGAGGCCGGCCCCACAGCCCGGACCCTCGTGCCTCACGAAGCGCGCCCTTCATCTCTCCTCCCTGCTTCTCCGTTCGCACTCATCTTTCCCTGGGCGGACGTTTTCCCGGCAGCACCGTGTTGCACGGAATCCAGGGAGGAGCTGTCTCCTTCGGTTGCCAGGCCCGGGCGTGTGTCGACCTTGACACCGCGCAGCCCGCTGTCGCCCCGGAGGTGCTGGCGGCACCCGCAGGTCCCTGGAGTGGAGGCCCAAGGCGGCAGCGTGTGCACGTCTTCCTCCGCGTCTGAGAGAAGGCGTTGTGCATTCGGGGAATGGCGAGGTGAAAGGGCCCCCTCCGGGAAGCGCGATCCAAGAGCTGAGGGTTGGGTGCCTTGCTCCGTGCTTCTAGGTGCCAGAGCCGCTTCTCTCTTCCCGGGACAGAGTGGGGCTTGCTGGGCCAATGCGTCGTCCTGAAGCAATCCCGTGGCAGGGGCTCGGCGCTGCCCCCTTCCGTTTCGGGCGAGCCTCCCAGCTCAGGGCGCCCCCAGAGAGTTTGGCCTGCAGGCCGGCGTCGCCGTCACGACCTCGCCGAGAGCCGGGTGTTCAGCTCGGTGCACTCCGAACGCGGGCTCCGGTGGGTTCGACTGAGGGCGGGCGCCCGGCTGAGGGAAGCGGCGCTGCTGTCAGAAGGCCTCCCGTGCCCTCACAACGAGTGTGTTTGCTCTGCCGTGGGTCCCGCGTCACGGTCGGGGCAGGAGCCGCTTCCGACGCCCTTTCGAAGGGCTTCGCTGAGGCCCAGGTCGGGTGCCTCCTTCTAGGACGGCCCCCGACCTGAGGCCCGGCACGCAGCCTCCCTGAGGCTTCCGCCACCCCCGCCGCGGCCAAGCTTTCTCTCTGGGCGAAAGAGGCCTGCTCGCGGAAGGGAGCTCGGCTTCAGGCTTGCTTCGCAGAGGTAAGGCTGTGGTGCTCACTCGAGGTTTCCGGGCTAAGCGTTGAGAAGGCCTCCTTCTCCGAGGAGCGACGTGTGTGTGGACATGGACGGGGATGGCATTCCACCCTGCCTTGTTTCGCACAGGGAGGTCGGGGGCCTGGACCTCAGCGGGTCCAACCCCCGGTGAGTCAGCCAACGGCTTCCCCGTGTAGGACGTGAGGCGCCGGCCCGGGAGAGGCCGGCCCCACAGCCCGGACCCTCGTGCCTCACGAAGCGCGCCCTTCATCTCTCCTCCCCGCTTCTCTGTTCGCACTCATCTTTCCCTGGGCGGACGTTTTCCCGGCAGCACCGGGTTGCACGGAATCCAGGGAGGAGCTGTCTCCTTCGGTTGCCAGGCCCGGGCGTGTGTCGACCTTGACACCGCGCAGCCCGCTGTCGCCCCGGAGGTGCTGGCGGCACCCGCAGGTCCCTGGAGTGGAGGCCCAAGGCGGCAGCGTGTGCACGTCTTCCTCCGCGTCTGAGAGAAGGCGTTGTGCATTCGGGGAATGGCGAGGTGAAAGGGCCCCCTCCGGGAAGCGCGATCCAAGAGCTGAGGGTTGGGTGCCTTGCTCCGTGCTTCTAGGTGCCAGAGCCGCTTCTCTCTTCCCGGGACAGAGTGGGGCTTGCTGGGCCAATGCGTCGTCCTGAAGCAATCCCGTGGCAGGGGCTCGGCGCTTCCCCCTTCCGTTTCGGGCGAGCCTCCCAGCTCAGGGCGCCCCCAGAGAGTTTGGCCTGCAGGCCGGCGTCGCCGTCACGACCTCGCCGAGAGCCGGGTGTTCAGCTCGGTGCACTCCGAACGCGGGCTCCGGTGGGTTCGACTGAGGGCGGGCGCCCGGCTGAGGGAAGCGGCGCTGCTGTCAGAAGGCCTCCCGTGCCCTCACAACGAGTGTGTTTGCTCTGCCGTGGGTCCCGCGTCACGGTCGGGGCAGGAGCCGCTTCCGACGCCCTTGCGAAGGGCTTCGCTGAGGCCCAGGTCGGGGGCCTCCTTCTAGGACGGCCCCCGACCTGAGGCCCGGCACGCAGCCTCCCTGAGGCTTCCGCCACCCCCGCCGCGGCCAAGCTTTCTCTCTGGGCGAAAGAGGCCTGCTCGCGGAAGGGAGCTCGGCTTCAGGCTTGCTTCTCGGAGGTAAGGCTGTGGTGCTCACTCGAGGTTTCCGGGCTAAGCGTTGAGAAGGCCTCCTTCTCCGTGGAGCGACGTGTGTGTGGACGTGGACGGGGATGGCATTCCACCCTGCCTTGTTTCGCACAGGGAGGTCGGGGGCCTGGACCTCAGCGGATCCAACCCCCGGCGAGTCAGCCAACGGCTTCCCCGTGTAGGACGTGAGGCGCCGGCCCGGGAGAGGCCGGCCCCACAGCCCGGACCCTCGTGCCTCACGAAGCGCGCCCTTCATCTCTCCTCCCCGCTTCTCTGTTCGCACTCATCTTTCCCTGGGCGGACGTTTTCCCGGCAGCACCGGGTTGCACGGAATCCAGGGAGGAGCTGTCTCCTTCGGTTGCCAGGCCCGGGCGTGTGTCGACCTTGACACCGCGCAGCCCGCTGTCGCCCCGGAGGTGCTGGCGGCACCCGCAGGTCCCTGGAGTGGAGGCCCAAGGCGGCAGCGTGTGCACGTCTTCCTCCGCGTCTGAGAGAAGGCGTTGTGCATTCGGGGAATGGCGAGGTGAAAGGGCCCCCTCCGGGAAGCGCGATCCAAGAGCTGAGGGTTGGGTGCCTTGCTCCGTGCTTCTAGGTGCCAGAGCCGCTTCTCTCTTCCCGGGACAGAGTGGGGCTTGCTGGGCCAATGCGTCGTCCTGAAGCAATCCCGTGGCAGGGGCTCGGCGCTTCCCCCTTCCGTTTCGGGCGAGCCTCCCAGCTCAGGGCGCCCCCAGAGAGTTTGGCCTGCAGGCCGGCGTCGCCGTCACGACCTCGCCGAGAGCCGGGTGTTCAGCTCGGTGCACTCCGAACGCGGGCTCCGGTGGGTTCGACTGAGGGCGGGCGCCCGGCTGAGGGAAGCGGCGCTGCTGTCAGAAGGCCTCCCGTGCCCTCTCAACGAGTGTGTTTGCTCTGCCGTGGGTCCCACGTCTCAGTCTGGGCAGGAGCCGCTTCCGACGCCCTTGCGAAGGGCTTCGCTGGGGCCCAAGTCGGGGGCCTCCTTCTAGGAAGGCCCCCGACCTGAGGCCCGGCACGCAGCCTCCCTGAGGCTTCCACCACCCCCGCCGCGGCCAAGCTTTCTCTCTGGGCGAAAGAGGCCTGCTCGCGGAAGGGAGCTCGGCTTCAGGCTTGCTTCTCGGAGGTAAGGCTGTGGTGCTCACTCGAGGTTTCCGGGCTAAGCGTTGAGAAGGCCTCCTTCTCCGTGGAGCGACGTGTGTGTGGACGTGGACGGGGATGGCATTCCACCCTGCCTTGTTTCGCACAGGGAGGTGGGGGGCCTGGACCTCAGCGGGTCCAAGCCCCGGCGAGTCAGCCAACGGCTTCCCCGTGTAGGACGTGAGGCGCCGGCCCGGGAGTTGCCGGCCCCACAGCCCGGACCCTCGTGCCTCACGAAGCGCGCCCTTCATCTCTCCTCCCCGCTTCTCTGTTCGCACTCATCTTTCCCTGGGCGGACGTATTCCCGGCAGCACCGTGTTGCACGGAATCCAGGGAGGAGCTGTCTCCTTCGGTTGCCAGGCCCGGGCGTGTGTCGACCTTGACACCGCGCAGCCCGCTGTCGCCCCGGAGGTGCTGGCGGCACCCGCAGGTCCCTGGAGTGGAGGCCCATGGCGGCAGCGTGTGCACGTCTTCCTCCGCGTCTGAGAGAAGGCGTTGTGCATTCGGGGAATGGCGAGGTGAAAGGGCCCCCTCCGGGAAGCGCGATCCAAGAGCTGAGGGTTGGGTGCCTTGCTCCGTGCTTCTAGGTGCCAGAGCCGCTTCTCTCTTCCCGGGACAGAGTGGGGCTTGCTGGGCCAATGCGTCGTCCTGAAGCAATCCCGTGGCAGGGGCTCGGCGCTTCCCCCTTCCGTTTCGGGCGAGCCTCCCCGCTCAGGGCGCCCCCAGAGAGTTTGGCCTGCAGGCCGGCGTCGCCGTCACGACCTCGCCGAGAGCCGGGTGTTCAGCTCGGTGCACTCCGAACGCGGGCTCCGGTGGGTTCGACTGAGGGCGGGCGCCCGGCTGAGGGAAGCGGCGCTGCTGTCAGAAGGCCTCCCGTGCCCTCACAACGAGTGTGTTTGCTCTGCCGTGGGTCCCGCGTCACGGTCGGGGCAGGAGCCGCTTCCGACGCCCTTGCGAAGGGCTTCGCTGAGGCCCAGGTCGGGGGCCTCCTTCTAGGACGGCCCCCGACCTGAGGCCCGGCACGCACCCTCCCTGAGGCTTCCGCCACCCGCGCCGCGGCCAAGCTTTCTCTCTGGGCGAAAGAGGCCTGCTCGCGGAAGGGAGCTCGGCTTCAGGCTTGCTTCTCGGAGGTAAGGCTGTGGTGCTCACTCGAGGCTTCCGGGCTAAGCGTTGAGAAGGCCTCCTTCTCCGTGGAGCGACGTGTGTGTGGACGTGGACGGGGATGGCATTCCACCCTGCCTTGTTTCGCACAGGGAGGTCGGGGGCCTGGACCTCAGCGGGTCCAAGCCACGGCGAGTCAGCCAACGGCTTCCCCGTGTAGGACGTGAGGCGCCGGCCCGGGAGAGGCCGGCCCCACAGCCCGGACCCTCGTGCCTCACGAAGCGCGCCCTTCATCTCTCCTCCCCGCTTCTCTGTTCGCACTCATCTTTCCCTGGGCGGACGTTTTCCCGGCAGCACCGTGTTGCACGGAATCCAGGGAGGAGCTGTCTCCTTCGGTTGCCAGGCCCGGGCGTGTGTCGACCTTGACACCGCGCAGCCCGCTGTCGCCCCGGAGGTGCTGGCGGCACCCGCAGGTCCCTGGAGTGGTGGCCCAAGGCGGCAGCGTGTGCACGTCTTCCTCCGCGTCTGAGAGAAGGCGTTGTGCATTCGGGGAATGGCGAGGTGAAAGGGCCCCCTCCGGGAAGCGCGATCCAAGAGCTGAGGGTTGGGTGCCTTGCTCCGTGCTTCTAGGTGCCAGAGCCGCTTCTCTCTTCCCGGGACAGAGTGGGGCTTGCTGGGCCAATGCGTCGTCCTGAAGCAATCCCGTGGCAGGGGCTCGGCGCTTCCCCCTTCCGTTTCGGGCGAGCCTCCCCGCTCAGGGCGCCCCCAGAGAGTTTGGCCTGCAGGCCGGCGTCGCCGTCACGACCTCGCCGAGAGCCGGGTGTTCAGCTCGGTGCACTCCGAACGCGGGCTCCGGTGGGTTCGACTGAGGGCGGGCGCCCGGCTGAGGGAAGCGGCGCTGCTGTCAGAAGGCCTCCCGTGCCCTCACAACGAGTGTGTTTGCTCTGCCGTGGGTCCCGCGTCACGGTCGGGGCAGGAGCCGCTTCCGACGCCCTTGCGAAGGGCTTCGCTGAGGCCCAGGTCGGGGGCCTCCTTCTAGGACGGCCCCCGACCTGAGGCCCGGCACGCAGCCTCCCTGAGGCTTCCGCCACCCGCGCCGCGGCCAAGCTTTCTCTCTGGGCGAAAGAGGCCTGCTCGCGGAAGGGAGCTCGGCTTCAGGCTTGCTTCTCGGAGGTAAGGCTGTGGTGCTCACTCGAGGTTTCCGGGCTAAGCGTTGAGAAGGCCTCCTTCTCCGTGGAGCGACGTGTGTGTGGACGTGGACGGGGATGGCATTCCACCCTGCCTTGTTTCGCACAGGGAGGTCGGGGGCCTGGACCTCAGCGGGTCCAAGCCCCGGAAGTCAGCCAACGGCTTCCCCGTGTAGGACGTGAGGCGCCGGCCCGGGAGAGGCCGGCCCCACAGCCCGGACCCTCGTGCCTCACGAAGCGCGCCCTTCATCTCTCCTCCCCGCTTCTCCTTTCGCACTCATCTTTCCCTGGGCGGACGTTTTCCCGGCAGCACCGTGTTGCACGGAATCCAGGGAGGAGCTGTCTCCTTCGGTTGCCAGGCCCGGGCGTGTGTCGACCTTGACACCGCGCAGCCCGCTGTCGCCCCGGAGGTGCTGGCGGCACCCGCAGGTCCCTGGAGTGGAGGCCCAAGGCGGCAGCGTGTGCACGTCTTCCTCCGCGTCTGAGAGAAGGCGTTGTGCATTCGGGGAATGGCGAGGTGAAAGGGCCCCCTCCGGGAAGCGCGATCCAAGAGCTGAGGGTTGGGTGCCTTGCTCCGTGCTTCTAGGTGCCAGAGCCGCTTCTCTCTTCCCGGGACAGAGTGGGGCTTGCTGGGCCAATGCGTCGTCCTGAAGCAATCCCGTGGCAGGGGCTCGGCGCTTCCCCCTTCCGTTTCGGGCGAGCCTCCCAGCTCAGGGCGCCCCCAGAGAGTTTGGCCTGCAGGCCGGCGTCGCCGTCACGAACTCGCCGAGAGCCGGGTGTTCAGCTCGGTGCACTCCGAACGCGGGCTCCGGTGGGTTCGACTGAGGGCGGGCGCCCGGCTGAGGGAAGCGGCGCTGCTGTCAGAAGGCCTCCCGTGCCCTCACAACGAGTGTGTTTGCTCTGCCGTGGGTCCCGCGTCACGGTCGGGGCAGGAGCCGCTTCCGACGCCCTTGCGAAGGGCTTCGCTGAGGCCCAGGTCGGGGGCCTCCTTCTAGGACGTCCCCCGACCTGAGGCCCGGCACGCAGCCTCCCTGAGGCTTCCGCCACCCCCGCCACGGCCAAGCTTTCTCTCTGGGCGAAAGAGGCCTGCTCGCGGAAGGGAGCTCGGCTTCAGGCTTGCATCTCGGAGGTAAGGTTGTGGTGCTCACTCGAGGCTTCCGGGCTAAGCGTTGAGAAGGCCTCCTTCTCCGTGGAGCGACGTGTGTGTGGACGTGGACGGGGATGGCATTCCACCCTGCCTTGTTTCGCACAGGGAGGTCGGGGGCCTGGACCTCAGCGGGTCCAACCCCCGGTGAGTCAGCCAACGGCTTCCCCGTGTAGGACGTGAGGCGCCGGCCCGGGAGAGGCCGGCCCCACAGCCCGGACCCTCGTGCCTCACGAAGCGCGCCCTACATCTCTCCTCCCTGCTTCTCCGTTCGCACTCATCTTTCCCTGGGCGGACGTTTTCCCGGCAGCACCGTGTTGCACGGAATCCAGGGAGGAGCTGTCTCCTTCGGTTGCCAGGCCCGGGCGTGTGTCGACCTTGACACCGCGCAGCCCGCTGTCGCCCCGGAGGTGCTGGCGGCACCCGCAGGTCCCTGGAGTGGAGGCCCAAGGCGGCAGCGTGTGCACGTCTTCCTCCGCGTCTGAGAGAAGGCGTTGTGCATTCGGGGAATGGCGAGGTGAAAGGGCCCCCTCCGGGAAGCGCGATCCAAGAGCTGAGGGTTGGGTGCCTTGCTCCGTGCTTCTAGGTGCCAGAGCCGCTTCTCTCTTCCCGGGACAGAGTGGGGCTTGCTGGGCCAATGCGTCGTCCTGAAGCAATCCCGTGGCAGGGGCTCGGCGCTGCCCCCTTCCGTTTCGGGCGAGCCTCCCAGCTCAGGGCGCCCCCAGAGAGTTTGGCCTGCAGGCCGGCGTCGCCGTCACGACCTCGCCGAGAGCCGGGTGTTCAGCTCGGTGCACTCCGAACGCGGGCTCCGGTGGGTTCGACTGAGGGCGGGCGCCCGGCTGAGGGAAGCGGCGCTGCTGTCAGAAGGCCTCCCGTGCCCTCACAACGAGTGTGTTTGCTCTGCCGTGGGTCCCGCGTCACGGTCGGGGCAGGAGCCGCTTCCGACGCCCTTTCGAAGGGCTTCGCTGAGGCCCAGGTCGGGTGCCTCCTTCTAGGACGGCCCCCGACCTGAGGCCCGGCACGCAGCCTCCCTGAGGCTTCCGCCACCCCCGCCGCGGCCAAGCTTTCTCTCTGGGCGAAAGAGGCCTGCTCGCGGAAGGGAGCTCGGCTTCAGGCTTGCTTCGCAGAGGTAAGGCTGTGGTGCTCACTCGAGGTTTCCGGGCTAAGCGTTGAGAAGGCCTCCTTCTCCGAGGAGCGACGTGTGTGTGGACGTGGACGGGGATGGCATTCCACCCTGCCTTGTTTCGCACAGGGAGGTCGGGGGCCTGGACCTCAGCGGGTCCAACCCCCGGTGAGTCAGCCAACGGCTTCCCCGTGTAGGACGTGAGGCGCCGGCCCGGGAGAGGCCGGCCCCACAGCCCGGACCCTCGTGCCTCACGAAGCGCGCCCTTCATCTCTCCTCCCCGCTTCTCTGTTCGCACTCATCTTTCCCTGGGCGGACGTTTTCCCGGCAGCACCGGGTTGCACGGAATCCAGGGAGGAGCTGTCTCCTTCGGTTGCCAGGCCCGGGCGTGTGTCGACCTTGACACCGCGCAGCCCGCTGTCGCCCCGGAGGTGCTGGCGGCACCCGCAGGTCCCTGGAGTGGAGGCCCAAGGCGGCAGCGTGTGCACGTCTTCCTCCGCGTCTGAGAGAAGGCGTTGTGCATTCGGGGAATGGCGAGGTGAAAGGGCCCCCTCCGGGAAGCGCGATCCAAGAGCTGAGGGTTGGGTGCCTTGCTCCGTGCTTCTAGGTGCCAGAGCCGCTTCTCTCTTCCCGGGACAGAGTGGGGCTTGCTGGGCCAATGCGTCGTCCTGAAGCAATCCCGTGGCAGGGGCTCGGCGCTTCCCCCTTCCGTTTCGGGCGAGCCTCCCAGCTCAGGGCGCCCCCAGAGAGTTTGGCCTGCAGGCCGGCGTCGCCGTCACGACCTCGCCGAGAGCCGGGTGTTCAGCTCGGTGCACTCCGAACGCGGGCTCCGGTGGGTTCGACTGAGGGCGGGCGCCCGGCTGAGGGAAGCGGCGCTGCTGTCAGAAGGCCTCCCGTGCCCTCACAACGAGTGTGTTTGCTCTGCCGTGGGTCCCGCGTCACGGTCGGGGCAGGAGCCGCTTCCGACGCCCTTGCGAAGGGCTTCGCTGAGGCCCAGGTCGGGGGCCTCCTTCTAGGACGGCCCCCGACCTGAGGCCCGGCACGCAGCCTCCCTGAGGCTTCCGCCACCCCCGCCGCGGCCAAGCTTTCTCTCTGGGCGAAAGAGGCCTGCTCGCGGAAGGGAGCTCGGCTTCAGGCTTGCTTCTCGGAGGTAAGGCTGTGGTGCTCACTCGAGGTTTCCGGGCTAAGCGTTGAGAAGGCCTCCTTCTCCGTGGAGCGACGTGTGTGTGGACGTGGACGGGGATGGCATTCCACCCTGCCTTGTTTCGCACAGGGAGGTCGGGGGCCTGGACC
The DNA here is from genome assembly GCF_963455335.1 of Martes martes. NCBI lineage: Eukaryota > Metazoa > Chordata > Mammalia > Carnivora > Mustelidae > Martes > Martes martes. The sequence continues at coordinate 122,587,398 of NC_137893.1, read as the reverse complement.
TCAGCGGGTCCAACCCCCGGCGAGTCAGCCAACGGCTTCCCCGTGTAGGACGTGAGGCGCCGGCCCGGGAGAGGCCGGCCCCACAGCCCGGACCCTCGTGCCTCACGAAGCGCGCCCTTCATCTCTCCTCCCCGCTTCTCTGTTCGCACTCATCTTTCCCTGGGCGGACGTTTTCCCGGCAGCACCGGGTTGCACGGAATCCAGGGAGGAGCTGTCTCCTTCGGTTGCCAGGCCCGGGCGTGTGTCGACCTTGACACCGCGCAGCCCGCTGTCGCCCCGGAGGTGCTGGCGGCACCCGCAGGTCCCTGGAGTGGAGGCCCAAGGCGGCAGCGTGTGCACGTCTTCCTCCGCGTCTGAGAGAAGGCGTTGTGCATTCGGGGAATGGCGAGGTGAAAGGGCCCCCTCCGGGAAGCGCGATCCAAGAGCTGAGGGTTGGGTGCCTTGCTCCGTGCTTCTAGGTGCCAGAGCCGCTTCTCTCTTCCCGGGACAGAGTGGGGCTTGCTGGGCCAATGCGTCGTCCTGAAGCAATCCCGTGGCAGGGGCTCGGCGCTTCCCCCTTCCGTTTCGGGCGAGCCTCCCAGCTCAGGGCGCCCCCAGAGAGTTTGGCCTGCAGGCCGGCGTCGCCGTCACGACCTCGCCGAGAGCCGGGTGTTCAGCTCGGTGCACTCCGAACGCGGGCTCCGGTGGGTTCGACTGAGGGCGGGCGCCCGGCTGAGGGAAGCGGCGCTGCTGTCAGAAGGCCTCCCGTGCCCTCACAACGAGTGTGTTTGCTCTGCCGTGGGTCCCGCGTCACGGTCGGGGCAGGAGCCGCTTCCGACGCCCTTGCGAAGGGCTTCGCTGAGGCCCAGGTCGGGGGCCTCCTTCTAGGAAGGCCCCCGACCTGAGGCCCGGCACGCAGCCTCCCTGAGGCTTCCGCCACCCCCGCCGCGGCCAAGCTTTCTCTCTGGGCGAAAGAGGCCTGCTCGCGGAAGGGAGCTCGGCTTCAGGCTTGCTTCTCGGAGGTAAGGCTGTGGTGCTCACTCGAGGTTTCCGGGCTAAGCGTTGAGAAGGCCTCCTTCTCCGTGGAGCGACGTGTGTGTGGACGTGGACGGGGATGGCATTCCACCCTGCCTTGTTTCGCACAGGGAGGTCGGGGGCCTGGACCTGAGCGGGTCCAAACCCCGGCGAGTCAGCCAACGGCTTCCCCGTGTAGGACGTGAGGCGCCGGCCCGGGAGAGGCCGGCCCCACAGCCCGGACCCTCGTGCCTCACGAAGCGCGCCCTTCATCTCTCCTCCCCGCTTCTCTGTTCGCACTCATCTTTCCCTGGGCGGACGTTTTCCCGGCAGCACCGTGTTGCACGGAATCCAGGGAGGAGCTGTCTCCTTCGGTTGCCAGGCCCGGGCGTGTGTCGACCTTGACACCGCGCAGCCCGCTGTCGCCCCGGAGGTGCTGGCGGCACCCGCAGGTCCCTGGAGTGGAGGCCCAAGGCGGCAGCGTGTGCACGTCTTCCTCCGCGTCTGAGAGAAGGCGTTGTGCATTCGGGGAATGGCGAGGTGAAAGGGCCCCCTCCGGGAAGCGCGATCCAAGAGCTGAGGGTTGGGTGCCTTGCTCCGTGCTTCTAGGTGCCAGAGCCGCTTCTCTCTTCCCGGGACAGAGTGGGGCTTGCTGGGCCAATGCGTCGTCCTGAAGCAATCCCGTGGCAGGGGCTCGGCGCTTCCCCCTTCCGTTTCGGGCGAGCCTCCCAGCTCAGGGCGCCCCCAGAGAGTTTGGCCTGCAGGCCGGCGTCGCCGTCACGACCTCGCCGAGAGCCGGGTGTTCAGCTCGGTGCACTCCGAACGCGGGCTCCGGTGGGTTCGACTGAGGGCGGGCGCCCGGCTGAGGGAAGCGGCGCTGCTGTCAGAAGGCCTCCCGTGCCCTCTCAACGAGTGTGTTTGCTCTGCCGTGGGTCCCACGTCTCAGTCTGGGCAGGAGCCGCTTCCGACGCCCTTGCGAAGGGCTTCGCTGGGGCCCAAGTCGGGGGCCTCCTTCTAGGAAGGCCCCCGACCTGAGGCCCGGCACGCAGCCTCCCTGAGGCTTCCACCACCCCCGCCGCGGCCAAGCTTTCTCTCTGGGCGAAAGAGGCCTGCTCGCGGAAGGGAGCTCGGCTTCAGGCTTGCTTCTCGGAGGTAAGGCTGTGGTGCTCACTCGAGGTTTCCGGGCTAAGCGTTGAGAAGGCCTCCTTCTCCGTGGAGCGACGTGTGTGTGGACGTGGACGGGGATGGCATTCCACCCTGCCTTGTTTCGCACAGGGAGGTCGGGGGCCTGGACCTCAGCGGGTCCAAGCCCCGGCGAGTCAGCCAACGGCTTCCCCGTGTAGGACGTGAGGCGCCGGCCCGGGAGAGGCCGGCCCCACAGCCCGGACCCTCGTGCCTCACGAAGCGCGCCCTTCATCTCTCCTCCCCGCTTCTCTGTTCGCACTCATCTTTCCCTGGGCGGACGTATTCCCGGCAGCACCGTGTTGCACGGAATCCAGGGAGGAGCTGTCTCCTTCGGTTGCCAGGCCCGGGCGTGTGTCGACCTTGACACCGCGCAGCCCGCTGTCGCCCCGGAGGTGCTGGCGGCACCCGCAGGTCCCTGGAGTGGAGGCCCATGGCGGCAGCGTGTGCACGTCTTCCTCCGCGTCTGAGAGAAGGCGTTGTGCATTCGGGGAATGGCGAGGTGAAAGGGCCCCCTCCGGGAAGCGCGATCCAAGAGCTGAGGGTTGGGTGCCTTGCTCCGTGCTTCTAGGTGCCAGAGCCGCTTCTCTCTTCCCGGGACAGAGTGGGGCTTGCTGGGCCAATGCGTCGTCCTGAAGCAATCCCGTGGCAGGGGCTCGGCGCTTCCCCCTTCCGTTTCGGGCGAGCCTCCCCGCTCAGGGCGCCCCCAGAGAGTTTGGCCTGCAGGCCGGCGTCGCCGTCACGACCTCGCCGAGAGCCGGGTGTTCAGCTCGGTGCACTCCGAACGCGGGCTCCGGTGGGTTCGACTGAGGGCGGGCGCCCGGCTGAGGGAAGCGGCGCTGCTGTCAGAAGGCCTCCCGTGCCCTCACAACGAGTGTGTTTGCTCTGCCGTGGGTCCCGCGTCACGGTCGGGGCAGGAGCCGCTTCCGACGCCCTTGCGAAGGGCTTCGCTGAGGCCCAGGTCGGGGGCCTCCTTCTAGGACGGCCCCCGACCTGAGGCCCGGCACGCAGCCTCCCTGAGGCTTCCGCCACCCGCGCCGCGGCCAAGCTTTCTCTCTGGGCGAAAGAGGCCTGCTCGCGGAAGGGAGCTCGGCTTCAGGCTTGCTTCTCGGAGGTAAGGCTGTGGTGCTCACTCGAGGCTTCCGGGCTAAGCGTTGAGAAGGCCTCCTTCTCCGTGGAGCGACGTGTGTGTGGACGTGGACGGGGATGGCATTCCACCCTGCCTTGTTTCGCACAGGGAGGTCGGGGGCCTGGACCTCAGCGGGTCCAAGCCCCGGCGAGTCAGCCAACGGCTTCCCCGTGTAGGACGGGAGGCGCCGGCCCGGGAGAGGCCGGCCCCACAGCCCGGACCCTCGTGCCTCACGAAGCGCGCCCTTCATCTCTCCTCCCCGCTTCTCTGTTCGCACTCATCTTTCCCTGGGCGGACGTATTCCCGGCAGCACCGTGTTGCACGGAATCCAGGGAGGAGCTGTCTCCTTCGGTTGCCAGGCCCAGGCGTGTGTCGACCTTGACACCGCGCAGCCCGCTGTCGCCCCGGAGGTGCTGGCGGCACCCGCAGGTCCCTGGAGTGGAGGCCCATGGCGGCAGCGTGTGCACGTCTTCCTCCGCGTCTGAGAGAAGGCGTTGTGCATTCGGGGAATGGCGAGGTGAAAGGGCCCCCTCCGGGAAGCGCGATCCAAGAGCTGAGGGTTGGGTGCCTTGCTCCGTGCTTCTAGGTGCCAGAGCCGCTTCTCTCTTCCCGGGACAGAGTGGGGCTTGCTGGGCCAATGCGTCGTCCTGAAGCAATCCCGTGGCAGGGGCTCGGCGCTTCCCCCTTCCGTTTCGGGCGAGCCTCCCAGCTCAGGGCGCCCCCAGAGAGTTTGGCCTGCAGGCCGGCGTCGCCGTCACGACCTCGCCGAGAGCCGGGTGTTCAGCTCGGTGCACTCCGAACGCGGGCTCCGGTGGGTTCGACTGAGGGCGGGCGCCCGGCTGAGGGAAGCGGCGCTGCTGTCAGAAGGCCTCCCGTGCCCTCACAACGAGTGTGTTTGCTCTGCCGTGGGTCCCGCGTCACGGTCGGGGCAGGAGCCGCTTCCGACGCCCTTGCGAAGGGCTTCGCTGAGGCCCAGGTCGGGGGCCTCCTTCTAGGACGGCCCCCGACCTGAGGCCCGGCACGCAGCCTCCCTGAGGCTTCCGCCACCCGCGCCGCGGCCAAGCTTTCTCTCTGGGCGAAAGAGGCCTGCTCGCGGAAGGGAGCTCGGCTTCAGGCTTGCTTCTCGGAGGTAAGGCTGTGGTGCTCACTCGAGGCTTCCGGGCTAAGCGTTGAGAAGGCCTCCTTCTCCGTGGAGCGACGTGTGTGTGGACGTGGACGGGGATGGCATTCCACCCTGCCTTGTTTCGCACAGGGAGGTCGGGGGCCTGGACCTCAGCGGGTCCAAGCCCCGGCGAGTCAGCCAACGGCTTCCCCGTGTAGGACGGGAGGCGCCGGCCCGGGAGAGGCCGGCCCCACAGCCCGGACCCTCGTGCCTCACGAAGCGCGCCCTTCATCTCTCCTCCCCGCTTCTCCTTTCGCACTCATCTTTCCCTGGGCGGACGTTTTCCCGGCAGCACCGTGTTGCACGGAATCCAGGGAGGAGCTGTCTCCTTCGGTTGCCAGGCCCGGGCGTGTGTCGACCTTGACACCGCGCAGCCCGCTGTCGCCCCGGAGGTGCTGGCGGCACCCGCAGGTCCCTGGAGTGGAGGCCCAAGGCGGCAGCGTGTGCACGTCTTCCTCCGCGTCTGAGAGAAGGCGTTGTGCATTCGGGGAATGGCGAGGTGAAAGGGCCCCCTCCGGGAAGCGCGATCCAAGAGCTGAGGGTTGGGTGCCTTGCTCCGTGCTTCTAGGTGCCAGAGCCGCTTCTCTCTTCCCGGGACAGAGTGGGGCTTGCTGGGCCAATGCGTCGTCCTGAAGCAATCCCGTGGCAGGGGCTCGGCGCTTCCCCCTTCCGTTTCGGGCGAGCCTCCCAGCTCAGGGCGCCCCCAGAGAGTTTGGCCTGCAGGCCGGCGTCGCCGTCACGACCTCGCCGAGAGCCGGGTGTTCAGCTCGGTGCACTCCGAACGCGGGCTCCGGTGGGTTCGACTGAGGGCGGGCGCCCGGCTGAGGGAAGCGGCGCTGCTGTCAGAAGGCCTCCCGTGCCCTCTCAACGAGTGTGTTTGCTCTGCCGTGGGTCCCACGTCTCAGTCGGGGCAGGAGCCGCTTCCGACGCCCTTGCGAAGGGCTTCGCTGGGGCCCAAGTCGGGGGCCTCCTTCTAGGACGTCCCCCGACCTGAGGCCCGGCACGCAGCCTCCCTGAGGCTTCCACCACCCCCGCCGCGGCCAAGCTTTCTCTCTGGGCGAAAGAGGCCTGCTCGCGGAAGGGAGCTCGGCTTCAGGCTTGCTTCTCGGAGGTAAGGCTGTGGTGCTCACTCGAGGTTTCCGGGCTAAGCGTTGAGAAGGCCTCCTTCTCCGTGGAGCGACGTGTGTGTGGACGTGGACGGGGATGGCATTCCACCCTGCCTTGTTTCGCACAGGGAGGTCGGGGGCCTGGACCTCAGCGGGTCCAAGCCCCGGCGAGTCAGCCAATGGCTTCCCCGTGTAGGACGTGAGGCGCCGGCCCGGGAGAGGCCGGCCACACAGCCCGGACCCTCGTGCCTCACGAAGCGCGCCCTTCATCTCTCCTCCCCGCTTCTCTGTTCGCACTCATCTTTCCCTGGGCGGACGTATTCCCGGCAGCACCGTGTTGCACGGAATCCAGGGAGGAGCTGTCTCCTTCGGTTGCCAGGCCCAGGCGTGTGTCGACCTTGACACCGCGCAGCCCGCTGTCGCCACGGAGGTGCTGGCGGCACCCGCAGGTCCCTGGAGTGGAGGCCCATGGCGGCAGCGTGTGCACGTCTTCCTCCGCGTCTGAGAGAAGGCGTTGTGCATTCGGGGAATGGCGAGGTGAAAGGGCCCCCTCCGGGAAGCGCGATCCAAGAGCTGAGGGTTGGGTGCCTTGCTCCGTGCTTCTAGGTGCCAGAGCCGCTTCTCTCTTCCCGGGACAGAGTGGGGCTTGCTGGGCCAATGCGTCGTCCTGAAGCAATCCCGTGGCAGGGGCTCGGCGCTTCCCCCTTCCGTTTCGGGCGAGCCTCCCAGCTCAGGGCGCCCCCAGAGAGTTTGGCCTGCAGGCCGGCGTCGCCGTCACGACCTCGCCGAGAGCCGGGTGTTCTGCTCGGTGCACTCCGAACGCGGGCTCCGGTGGGTTCGACTGAGGACGGGCGCCCGGCTGAGGGAAGCGGCGCTGCTGTCAGAAGGCCTCCCGTGCCCTCACAACGAGTGTGTTTGCTCTGCCGTGGGTCCCGCGTCACGGTCGGGGCAGGAGCCGCTTCCGACGCCCTTGCGAAGGGCTTCGCTGAGGCCCAGGTCGGGGGCCTCCTTCTAGGACGGCCCCCGACCTGAGGCCCGGCACGCAGCCTCCCTGAGGCTTCCGCCACCCGCGCCGCGGCCAAGCTTTCTCTCTGGGCGAAAGAGGCCTGCTCGCGGAAGGGAGCTCGGCTTCAGGCTTGCTTCGCGGAGGTAAGGCTGTGGTGCTCACTCGAGGTTTCCGGGCTAAGCGTTGAGAAGGCCTCCTTCTCCGTGGAGCGACGTGTGTGTGGACGTGGACGGGGATGGCATTCCACCCTGCCTTGTTTCGCACAGGGAGGTCGGGGGCCTGGACCTGAGCGGGTCCAAACCCCGGCGAGTCAGCCAACGGCTTCCCCGTGTAGGACGTGAGGCGCCGGCCCGGGAGAGGCCGGCCCCACAGCCCGGACCCTCGTGCCTCACGAAGCGCGCCCTTCATCTCTCCTCCCCGCTTCTCTGTTCGCACTCATCTTTCCCTGGGCGGACGTTTTCCCGGCAGCACCGTGTTGCACGGAATCCAGGGAGGAGCTGTCTCCTTCGGTTGCCAGGCCCGGGCGTGTGTCGACCTTGACACCGCGCAGCCCGCTGTCGCCCCGGAGGTGCTGGCGGCACCCGCAGGTCCCTGGAGTGGAGGCCCAAGGCGGCAGCGTGTGCACGTCTTCCTCCGCGTCTGAGAGAAGGCGTTGTGCATTCGGGGAATGGCGAGGTGAAAGGGCCCCCTCCGGGAAGCGCGATCCAAGAGCTGAGGGTTGGGTGCCTTGCTCCGTGCTTCTAGGTGCCAGAGCCGCTTCTCTCTTCCCGGGACAGAGTGGGGCTTGCTGGGCCAATGCGTCGTCCTGAAGCAATCCCGTGGCAGGGGCTCGGCGCTTCCCCCTTCCGTTTCGGGCGAGCCTCCCAGCTCAGGGCGCCCCCAGAGAGTTTGGCCTGCAGGCCGGCGTCGCCGTCACGACCTCGCCGAGAGCCGGGTGTTCAGCTCGGTGCACTCCGAACGCGGGCTCCGGTGGGTTCGACTGAGGGCGGGCGCCCGGCTGAGGGAAGCGGCGCTGCTGTCAGAAGGCCTCCCGTGCCCTCTCAACGAGTGTGTTTGCTCTGCCGTGGGTCCCACGTCTCAGTCTGGGCAGGAGCCGCTTCCGACGCCCTTGCGAAGGGCTTCGCTGGGGCCCAAGTCGGGGGCCTCCTTCTAGGAAGGCCCCCGACCTGAGGCCCGGCACGCAGCCTCCCTGAGGCTTCCACCACCCCCGCCGCGGCCAAGCTTTCTCTCTGGGCGAAAGAGGCCTGCTCGCGGAAGGGAGCTCGGCTTCAGGCTTGCTTCTCGGAGGTAAGGCTGTGGTGCTCACTCGAGGTTTCCGGGCTAAGCGTTGAGAAGGCCTCCTTCTCCGTGGAGCGACGTGTGTGTGGACGTGGACGGGGATGGCATTCCACCCTGCCTTGTTTCGCACAGGGAGGTCGGGGGCCTGGACCTCAGCGGGTCCAAGCCCCGGCGAGTCAGCCAACGGCTTCCCCGTGTAGGACGTGAGGCGCCGGCCCGGGAGAGGCCGGCCCCACAGCCCGGACCCTCGTGCCTCACGAAGCGCGCCCTTCATCTCTCCTCCCCGCTTCTCTGTTCGCACTCATCTTTCCCTGGGCGGACGTATTCCCGGCAGCACCGTGTTGCACGGAATCCAGGGAGGAGCTGTCTCCTTCGGTTGCCAGGCCCGGGCGTGTGTCGACCTTGACACCGCGCAGCCCGCTGTCGCCCCGGAGGTGCTGGCGGCACCCGCAGGTCCCTGGAGTGGAGGCCCATGGCGGCAGCGTGTGCACGTCTTCCTCCGCGTCTGAGAGAAGGCGTTGTGCATTCGGGGAATGGCGAGGTGAAAGGGCCCCCTCCGGGAAGCGCGATCCAAGAGCTGAGGGTTGGGTGCCTTGCTCCGTGCTTCTAGGTGCCAGAGCCGCTTCTCTCTTCCCGGGACAGAGTGGGGCTTGCTGGGCCAATGCGTCGTCCTGAAGCAATCCCGTGGCAGGGGCTCGGCGCTTCCCCCTTCCGTTTCGGGCGAGCCTCCCCGCTCAGGGCGCCCCCAGAGAGTTTGGCCTGCAGGCCGGCGTCGCCGTCACGACCTCGCCGAGAGCCGGGTGTTCAGCTCGGTGCACTCCGAACGCGGGCTCCGGTGGGTTCGACTGAGGGCGGGCGCCCGGCTGAGGGAAGCGGCGCTGCTGTCAGAAGGCCTCCCGTGCCCTCACAACGAGTGTGTTTGCTCTGCCGTGGGTCCCGCGTCACGGTCGGGGCAGGAGCCGCTTCCGACGCCCTTGCGAAGGGCTTCGCTGAGGCCCAGGTCGGGGGCCTCCTTCTAGGACGGCCCCCGACCTGAGGCCCGGCACGCAGCCTCCCTGAGGCTTCCGCCACCCGCGCCGCGGCCAAGCTTTCTCTCTGGGCGAAAGAGGCCTGCTCGCGGAAGGGAGCTCGGCTTCAGGCTTGCTTCTCGGAGGTAAGGCTGTGGTGCTCACTCGAGGCTTCCGGGCTAAGCGTTGAGAAGGCCTCCTTCTCCGTGGAGCGACGTGTGTGTGGACGTGGACGGGGATGGCATTCCACCCTGCCTTGTTTCGCACAGGGAGGTCGGGGGCCTGGACCTCAGCGGGTCCAAGCCCCGGCGAGTCAGCCAACGGCTTCCCCGTGTAGGACGGGAGGCGCCGGCCCGGGAGAGGCCGGCCCCACAGCCCGGACCCTCGTGCCTCACGAAGCGCGCCCTTCATCTCTCCTCCCCGCTTCTCTGTTCGCACTCATCTTTCCCTGGGCGGACGTATTCCCGGCAGCACCGTGTTGCACGGAATCCAGGGAGGAGCTGTCTCCTTCGGTTGCCAGGCCCAGGCGTGTGTCGACCTTGACACCGCGCAGCCCGCTGTCGCCCCGGAGGTGCTGGCGGCACCCGCAGGTCCCTGGAGTGGAGGCCCATGGCGGCAGCGTGTGCACGTCTTCCTCCGCGTCTGAGAGAAGGCGTTGTGCATTCGGGGAATGGCGAGGTGAAAGGGCCCCCTCCGGGAAGCGCGATCCAAGAGCTGAGGGTTGGGTGCCTTGCTCCGTGCTTCTAGGTGCCAGAGCCGCTTCTCTCTTCCCGGGACAGAGTGGGGCTTGCTGGGCCAATGCGTCGTCCTGAAGCAATCCCGTGGCAGGGGCTCGGCGCTTCCCCCTTCCGTTTCGGGCGAGCCTCCCAGCTCAGGGCGCCCCCAGAGAGTTTGGCCTGCAGGCCGGCGTCGCCGTCACGACCTCGCCGAGAGCCGGGTGTTCAGCTCGGTGCACTCCGAACGCGGGCTCCGGTGGGTTCGACTGAGGGCGGGCGCCCGGCTGAGGGAAGCGGCGCTGCTGTCAGAAGGCCTCCCGTGCCCTCACAACGAGTGTGTTTGCTCTGCCGTGGGTCCCGCGTCACGGTCGGGGCAGGAGCCGCTTCCGACGCCCTTGCGAAGGGCTTCGCTGAGGCCCAGGTCGGGGGCCTCCTTCTAGGACGGCCCCCGACCTGAGGCCCGGCACGCAGCCTCCCTGAGGCTTCCGCCACCCGCGCCGCGGCCAAGCTTTCTCTCTGGGCGAAAGAGGCCTGCTCGCGGAAGGGAGCTCGGCTTCAGGCTTGCTTCTCGGAGGTAAGGCTGTGGTGCTCACTCGAGGCTTCCGGGCTAAGCGTTGAGAAGGCCTCCTTCTCCGTGGAGCGACGTGTGTGTGGACGTGGACGGGGATGGCATTCCACCCTGCCTTGTTTCGCACAGGGAGGTCGGGGGCCTGGACCTCAGCGGGTCCAAGCCCCGGCGAGTCAGCCAACGGCTTCCCCGTGTAGGACGGGAGGCGCCGGCCCGGGAGAGGCCGGCCCCACAGCCCGGACCCTCGTGCCTCACGAAGCGCGCCCTTCATCTCTCCTCCCCGCTTCTCCTTTCGCACTCATCTTTCCCTGGGCGGACGTTTTCCCGGCAGCACCGTGTTGCACGGAATCCAGGGAGGAGCTGTCTCCTTCGGTTGCCAGGCCCGGGCGTGTGTCGACCTTGACACCGCGCAGCCCGCTGTCGCCCCGGAGGTGCTGGCGGCACCCGCAGGTCCCTGGAGTGGAGGCCCAAGGCGGCAGCGTGTGCACGTCTTCCTCCGCGTCTGAGAGAAGGCGTTGTGCATTCGGGGAATGGCGAGGTGAAAGGGCCCCCTCCGGGAAGCGCGATCCAAGAGCTGAGGGTTGGGTGCCTTGCTCCGTGCTTCTAGGTGCCAGAGCCGCTTCTCTCTTCCCGGGACAGAGTGGGGCTTGCTGGGCCAATGCGTCGTCCTGAAGCAATCCCGTGGCAGGGGCTCGGCGCTTCCCCCTTCCGTTTCGGGCGAGCCTCCCAGCTCAGGGCGCCCCCAGAGAGTTTGGCCTGCAGGCCGGCGTCGCCGTCACGACCTCGCCGAGAGCCGGGTGTTCAGCTCGGTGCACTCCGAACGCGGGCTCCGGTGGGTTCGACTGAGGGCGGGCGCCCGGCTGAGGGAAGCGGCGCTGCTGTCAGAAGGCCTCCCGTGCCCTCTCAACGAGTGTGTTTGCTCTGCCGTGGGTCCCACGTCTCAGTCGGGGCAGGAGCCGCTTCCGACGCCCTTGCGAAGGGCTTCGCTGGGGCCCAAGTCGGGGGCCTCCTTCTAGGACGTCCCCCGACCTGAGGCCCGGCACGCAGCCTCCCTGAGGCTTCCACCACCCCCGCCGCGGCCAAGCTTTCTCTCTGGGCGAAAGAGGCCTGCTCGCGGAAGGGAGCTCGGCTTCAGGCTTGCTTCTCGGAGGTAAGGCTGTGGTGCTCACTCGAGGTTTCCGGGCTAAGCGTTGAGAAGGCCTCCTTCTCCGTGGAGCGACGTGTGTGTGGACGTGGACGGGGATGGCATTCCACCCTGCCTTGTTTCGCACAGGGAGGTCGGGGGCCTGGACCTCAGCGGGTCCAAGCCCCGGCGAGTCAGCCAATGGCTTCCCCGTGTAGGACGTGAGGCGCCGGCCCGGGAGAGGCCGGCCACACAGCCCGGACCCTCGTGCCTCACGAAGCGCGCCCTTCATCTCTCCTCCCCGCTTCTCTGTTCGCACTCATCTTTCCCTGGGCGGACGTATTCCCGGCAGCACCGTGTTGCACGGAATCCAGGGAGGAGCTGTCTCCTTCGGTTGCCAGGCCCAGGCGTGTGTCGACCTTGACACCGCGCAGCCCGCTGTCGCCACGGAGGTGCTGGCGGCACCCGCAGGTCCCTGGAGTGGAGGCCCATGGCGGCAGCGTGTGCACGTCTTCCTCCGCGTCTGAGAGAAGGCGTTGTGCATTCGGGGAATGGCGAGGTGAAAGGGCCCCCTCCGGGAAGCGCGATCCAAGAGCTGAGGGTTGGGTGCCTTGCTCCGTGCTTCTAGGTGCCAGAGCCGCTTCTCTCTTCCCGGGACAGAGTGGGGCTTGCTGGGCCAATGCGTCGTCCTGAAGCAATCCCGTGGCAGGGGCTCGGCGCTTCCCCCTTCCGTTTCGGGCGAGCCTCCCAGCTCAGGGCGCCCCCAGAGAGTTTGGCCTGCAGGCCGGCGTCGCCGTCACGACCTCGCCGAGAGCCGGGTGTTCTGCTCGGTGCACTCCGAACGCGGGCTCCGGTGGGTTCGACTGAGGACGGGCGCCCGGCTGAGGGAAGCGGCGCTGCTGTCAGAAGGCCTCCCGTGCCCTCACAACGAGTGTGTTTGCTCTGCCGTGGGTCCCGCGTCACGGTCGGGGCAGGAGCCGCTTCCGACGCCCTTGCGAAGGGCTTCGCTGAGGCCCAGGTCGGGGGCCTCCTTCTAGGACGGCCCCCGACCTGAGGCCCGGCACGCAGCCTCCCTGAGGCTTCCGCCACCCGCGCCGCGGCCAAGCTTTCTCTCTGGGCGAAAGAGGCCTGCTCGCGGAAGGGAGCTCGGCTTCAGGCTTGCTTCGCGGAGGTAAGGCTGTGGTGCTCACTCGAGGTTTCCGGGCTAAGCGTTGAGAAGGCCTCCTTCTCCGTGGAGCGACGTGTGTGTGGACGTGGACGGGGATGGCATTCCACCCTGCCTTGTTTCGCACAGGGATGTCGGGGGCCTGGACCTCAGCGGGTCCAACCCCCGGCGAGTCAGCCAACGGCTTCCCCGTGTAGGACGTGAGGCGCCGGCCCGGGAGAGGCCGGCCCCACAGCCCGGACCCTCGTGCCTCACGAAGCGCGCCCTTCATCTCTCCTCCCCGCTTCTCCGTTCGCACTCATCTTTCCCTGGGCGGACGTTTTCCCGGCAGCACCGTGTTGCACGGAATCCAGGGAGGAGCTGTCTCCTTCGGTTGCCAGGCCCGGGCGTGTGTCGACCTTGACACCGCGCAGCCCGCTGTCGCCCCGGAGGTGCTGGCGGCACCCGCAGGTCCCTGGATTGGAGGCCCAAGGCGGCATCGTGTGCACGTCTTCCTCCGCGTCTGAGAGAAGGCGTTGTGCATTCGGGGAATGGCGAGGTGAAAGGGCCCCCTCCGGGAAGCGCGATCCAAGAGCTGAGGGTTGGGTGCCTTGCTCCGTGCTTCTAGGTGCCAGAGCCGCTTCTCTCTTCCCGGGACAGAGTGGGGCTTGCTGGGCCAATGCGTCGTCCTGAAGCAATCCCGTGGCAGGGGCTCGGCGCCTCCCCCTTCCGTTTCGGGCGAGCCTCCCAGCTCAGGGCGCCCCCAGAGAGTTTGGCCTGCAGGCCGGCGTCGCCGTCACGACCTCGCCGAGAGCCGGGTGTTCAGCTCGGTGCACTCCGAACGCGGGCTCCGGTGGGTTCGACTGAGGGCGGGCGCCCGGCTGAGGGAAGCGGCGCTGCTGTCAGAAGGCCTCCCGTGCCCTCACAACGAGTGTGTTTGCTCTGCCGTGGGTCCCGCGTCACGGTCGGGGCAGGAGCCGCTTCCGACGCCCTTGCGAAGGGCTTCGCTGAGACCCAGGTCGGGGGCCTCCTTCTAGGACGGCCCCCGACCTGAGGCCCGGCACGCAGCCTCCCTGAGGCTTCCGCCACCCCCGCCGCGGCCAAGCTTTCTCTCTGGGCGAAAGAGGCCTGCTCGCGGAAGGGAGCTCGGCTTCAGGCTTGCTTCGCGGAGGTAAGGCTGTGGTGCTCACTCGAGGTTTCCGGGCTAAGCGTTGAGAAGGCCTCCTTCTCCGTGGAGCGACGTGTGTGTGGACGTGGACGGGGATGGCATTCCACCCTGCCTTGTTTCGCACAGGGAGGTCGGGGGCCTGGACCTCAGCGGGTCCAACCCCCGGCGAGTCAGCCAACGGCTTCCCCGTGTAGGACGTGAGGCGCCGGCCCGGGAGAGGCCGGCCCCACAGCCCGGACCCTCGTGCCTCACGAAGCGCGCCCTTCATCTCTCCTCCCCGCTTCTCCTTTCGCACTCATCTTTCCCTGGGCGGACGTTTTCCCGGCAGCACCGTGTTGCACGGAATCCAGGGAGGAGCTGTCTCCTTCGGTTGCCAGGCCCGGGCGTGTGTCGACCTTGACACCGCGCAGCCCGCTGTCGCCCCGGAGGTGCTGGCGGCACCCGCAGGTCCCTGGAGTGGAGGCCCAAGGCGGCAGCGTGTGCACGTCTTCCTCCGCGTCTGAGAGAAGGCGTTGTGCATTCGGGGAATGGCGAGGTGAAAGGGCCCCCTCCGGGAAGCGCGATCCAAGAGCTGAGGGTTGGGTGCCTTGCTCCGTGCTTCTAGGTGCCAGAGCCGCTTCTCTCTTCCCGGGACAGAGTGGGGCTTGCTTGGCCAATGGTCGTCCTGAAGCAATCCCGTGGCAGGGGCTCGGCGCTTCCCCCTTCCGTTTCGGGCGAGCCTCCCAGCTCAGGGCGCCCCCAGAGAGTTTGGCCTGCAGGCCGGCGTCGCCGTCACGACCTCGCCGAGAGCCGGGTGTTCAGCTCGGTGCACTCCGAACGCGGGCTCCGGTGGGTTCGACTGAGGGCGGGCGCCCGGCTGAGGGAAGCGGCGCTGCTGTCAGAAGGCCTCCCGTGCCCTCACAACGAGTGTGTTTGCTCTGCCGTGGGTCCCGCGTCACGGTCGGGGCAGGAGCCGCTTCCGACGCCCTTGCGAAGGGCTTCGCTGAGGCCCAGGTCGGGGGCCTCCTTCTAGGACGGCCCCCGACCTGAGGCCCGGCACGCAGCCTCCCTGAGGCTTCCGCCACCCCCGCCGCGGCCAAGCTTTCTCTCTGGGCGAAAGAGGCCTGCTCGCGGAAGGGAGCTCGGCTTCAGGCTTGCTTCTCGGAGGTAAGGCTGTGGTGCTCACTCGAGGTTTCCGGGCTAAGCGTTGAGAAGGCCTCCTTCTCCGTGGAGCGACGTGTGTGTGGACGTGGACGGGGATGGCATTCCACCCTGCCTTGTTTCGCACAGGGAGGTCGGGGGCCTGGACCTCAGCGGGTCCAAGCCCCGGAAGTCAGCCAACGGCTTCCCCGTGTAGGACGTGAGGCGCCGGCCCGGGAGAGGCCGGCCCCACAGCCCGGACCCTCGTGCCTCACGAAGCGCGCCCTTCATCTCTCCTCCCCGCTTCTCCTTTCGCACTCATCTTTCCCTGGGCGGACGTTTTCCCGGCAGCACCGTGTTGCACGGAATCCAGGGAGGAGCTGTCTCCTTCGGTTGCCAGGCCCGGGCGTGTGTCGACCTTGACACCGCGCAGCCCGCTGTCGCCCCGGAGGTGCTGGCGGCACCCGCAGGTCCCTGGAGTGGAGGCCCAAGGCGGCAGCGTGTGCACGTCTTCCTCCGCGTCTGAGAGAAGGCGTTGTGCATTCGGGGAATGGCGAGGTGAAAGGGCCCCCTCCGGGAAGCGCGATCCAAGAGCTGAGGGTTGGGTGCCTTGCTCCGTGCTTCTAGGTGCCAGAGCCGCTTCTCTCTTCCCGGGACAGAGTGGGGCTTGCTGGGCCAATGCGTCGTCCTGAAGCAATCCCGTGGCAGGGGCTCGGCGCTTCCCCCTTCCGTTTCGGGCGAGCCTCCCAGCTCAGGGCGCCCCCAGAGAGTTTGGCCTGCAGGCCGGCGTCGCCGTCACGAACTCGCCGAGAGCCGGGTGTTCAGCTCGGTGCACTCCGAACGCGGGCTCCGGTGGGTTCGACTGAGGGCGGGCGCCCGGCTGAGGGAAGCGGCGCTGCTGTCAGAAGGCCTCCCGTGCCCTCACAACGAGTGTGTTTGCTCTGCCGTGGGTCCCGCGTCACGGTCGGGGCAGGAGCCGCTTCCGACGCCCTTGCGAAGGGCTTCGCTGAGGCCCAGGTCGGGGGCCTCCTTCTAGGACGGCCCCCGACCTGAGGCCCGGCACGCAGCCTCCCTGAGGCTTCCGCCACCCCCGCCGCGGCCAAGCTTTCTCTCTGGGCGAAAGAGGCCTGCTCGCGGAAGGGAGCTCGGCTTCAGGCTTGCTTCTCGGAGGTAAGGCTGTGGTGCTCACTCGAGGTTTCCGGGCTAAGCGTTGAGAAGGCCTCCTTCTCCGTGGAGCGACGTGTGTGTGGACGTGGACGGGGATGGCATTCCACCCTGCCTTGTTTCGCACAGGGAGGTCGGGGGCCTGGACCTCAGCGGGTCCAACCCCCGGCGAGTCAGCCAACAGCTTCCCCGTGTAGGACGTGAGGCGCCGGCCCGGGAGAGGCCGGCCCCACAGCCCGGACCCTCGTGCCTCACGAAGCGCGCCCTTCATCTCTCCTCCCTGCTTCTCCGTTCGCACTCATCTTTCCCTGGGCGGACGTTTTCCCGGCAGCACCGTGTTGCACGGAATCCAGGGAGGAGCTGTCTCCTTCGGTTGCCAGGCCCGGGCGTGTGTCGACCTTGACACCGCGCAGCCCGCTGTCGCCCCGGAGGTGCTGGCGGCACCCGCAGGTCCCTGGAGTGGAGGCCCAAGGCGGCAGCGTGTGCACGTCTTCCTCCGCGTCTGAGAGAAGGCGTTGTGCATTCGGGGAATGGCGAGGTGAAAGGGCCCCCTCCGGGAAGCGCGATCCAAGAGCTGAGGGTTGGGTGCCTTGCTCCGTGCTTCTAGGTGCCAGAGCCGCTTCTCTCTTCCCGGGACAGAGTGGGGCTTGCTGGGCCAATGCGTCGTCCTGAAGCAATCCCGTGGCAGGGGCTCGGCGCTTCCCCCTTCCGTTTCGGGCGAGCCTCCCAGCTCAGGGCGCCCCCAGAGAGTTTGGCCTGCAGGCCGGCGTCGCCGTCACGAACTCGCCGAGAGCCGGGTGTTCAGCTCGGTGCACTCCGAACGCGGGCTCCGGTGGGTTCGACTGAGGGCGGGCGCCCGGCTGAGGGAAGCGGCGCTGCTGTCAGAAGGCCTCCCGTGCCCTCACAACGAGTGTGTTTGCTCTGCCGTGGGTCCCGCGTCACGGTCGGGGCAGGAGCCGCTTCCGACGCCCTTGCGAAGGGCTTCGCTGAGGCCCAGGTCGGGGGCCTCCTTCTAGGACGTCCCCCGACCTGAGGCCCGGCACGCAGCCTCCCTGAGGCTTCCGCCACCCCCGCCACGGCCAAGCTTTCTCTCTGGGCGAAAGAGGCCTGCTCGCGGAAGGGAGCTCGGCTTCAGGCTTGCATCTCGGAGGTAAGGTTGTGGTGCTCACTCGAGGCTTCCGGGCTAAGCGTTGAGAAGGCCTCCTTCTCCGTGGAGCGACGTGTGTGTGGACGTGGACGGGGATGGCATTCCACCCTGCCTTGTTTCGCACAGGGAGGTCGGGGGCCTGGACCTCAGCGGGTCCAACCCCCGGCGAGTCAGCCAACAGCTTCCCCGTGTAGGACGTGAGGCGCCGGCCCGGGAGAGGCCGGCCCCACAGCCCGGACCCTCGTGCCTCACGAAGCGCGCCCTTCATCTCTCCTCCCTGCTTCTCCGTTCGCACTCATCTTTCCCTGGGCGGACGTTTTCCCGGCAGCACCGTGTTGCACGGAATCCAGGGAGGAGCTGTCTCCTTCGGTTGCCAGGCCCGGGCGTGTGTCGACCTTGACACCGCGCAGCCCGCTGTCGCCCCGGAGGTGCTGGCGGCACCCGCAGGTCCCTGGAGTGGAGGCCCAAGGCGGCAGCGTGTGCACGTCTTCCTCCGCGTCTGAGAGAAGGCGTTGTGCATTCGGGGAATGGCGAGGTGAAAGGGCCCCCTCCGGGAAGCGCGATCCAAGAGCTGAGGGTTGGGTGCCTTGCTCCGTGCTTCTAGGTGCCAGAGCCGCTTCTCTCTTCCCGGGACAGAGTGGGGCTTGCTGGGCCAATGCGTCGTCCTGAAGCAATCCCGTGGCAGGGGCTCGGCGCTTCCCCCTTCCGTTTCGGGCGAGCCTCCCAGCTCAGGGCGCCCCCAGAGAGTTTGGCCTGCAGGCCGGCGTCGCCGTCACGACCTCGCCGAGAGCCGGGTGTTCAGCTCGGTGCACTCCGAACGCGGGCTCCGGTGGGTTCGACTGAGGGCGGGCGCCCGGCTGAGGGAAGCGGCGCTGCTGTCAGAAGGCCTCCCGTGCCCTCTCAACGAGTGTGTTTGCTCTGCCGTGGGTCCCACGTCTCAGTCGGGGCAGGAGCCGCTTCCGACGCCCTTGCGAAGGGCTTCGCTGGGGCCCAAGTCGGGGGCCTCCTTCTAGGACGTCCCCCGACCTGAGGCCCGGCACGCAGCCTCCCTGAGGCTTCCACCACCCCCGCCGCGGCCAAGCTTTCTCTCTGGGCGAAAGAGGCCTGCTCGCGGAAGGGAGCTCGGCTTCAGGCTTGCTTCTCGGAGGTAAGGCTGTGGTGCTCACTCGAGGTTTCCGGGCTAAGCGTTGAGAAGGCCTCCTTCTCCGTGGAGCGACGTGTGTGTGGACGTGGACGGGGATGGCATTCCACCCTGCCTTGTTTCGCACAGGGAGGTCGGGGGCCTGGACCTCAGCGGGTCCAAGCCCCGGCGAGTCAGCCAATGGCTTCCCCGTGTAGGACGTGAGGCGCCGGCCCGGGAGAGGCCGGCCACACAGCCCGGACCCTCGTGCCTCACGAAGCGCGCCCTTCATCTCTCCTCCCCGCTTCTCTGTTCGCACTCATCTTTCCCTGGGCGGACGTATTCCCGGCAGCACCGTGTTGCACGGAATCCAGGGAGGAGCTGTCTCCTTCGGTTGCCAGGCCCAGGCGTGTGTCGACCTTGACACCGCGCAGCCCGCTGTCGCCACGGAGGTGCTGGCGGCACCCGCAGGTCCCTGGAGTGGAGGCCCATGGCGGCAGCGTGTGCACGTCTTCCTCCGCGTCTGAGAGAAGGCGTTGTGCATTCGGGGAATGGCGAGGTGAAAGGGCCCCCTCCGGGAAGCGCGATCCAAGAGCTGAGGGTTGGGTGCCTTGCTCCGTGCTTCTAGGTGCCAGAGCCGCTTCTCTCTTCCCGGGACAGAGTGGGGCTTGCTGGGCCAATGCGTCGTCCTGAAGCAATCCCGTGGCAGGGGCTCGGCGCTTCCCCCTTCCGTTTCGGGCGAGCCTCCCAGCTCAGGGCGCCCCCAGAGAGTTTGGCCTGCAGGCCGGCGTCGCCGTCACGACCTCGCCGAGAGCCGGGTGTTCTGCTCGGTGCACTCCGAACGCGGGCTCCGGTGGGTTCGACTGAGGACGGGCGCCCGGCTGAGGGAAGCGGCGCTGCTGTCAGAAGGCCTCCCGTGCCCTCACAACGAGTGTGTTTGCTCTGCCGTGGGTCCCGCGTCACGGTCGGGGCAGGAGCCGCTTCCGACGCCCTTGCGAAGGGCTTCGCTGAGGCCCAGGTCGGGGGCCTCCTTCTAGGACGGCCCCCGACCTGAGGCCCGGCACGCAGCCTCCCTGAGGCTTCCGCCACCCGCGCCGCGGCCAAGCTTTCTCTCTGGGCGAAAGAGGCCTGCTCGCGGAAGGGAGCTCGGCTTCAGGCTTGCTTCGCGGAGGTAAGGCTGTGGTGCTCACTCGAGGTTTCCGGGCTAAGCGTTGAGAAGGCCTCCTTCTCCGTGGAGCGACGTGTGTGTGGACGTGGACGGGGATGGCATTCCACCCTGCCTTGTTTCGCACAGGGATGTCGGGGGCCTGGACCTCAGCGGGTCCAACCCCCGGCGAGTCAGCCAACGGCTTCCCCGTGTAGGACGTGAGGCGCCGGCCCGGGAGAGGCCGGCCCCACAGCCCGGACCCTCGTGCCTCACGAAGCGCGCCCTTCATCTCTCCTCCCCGCTTCTCCGTTCGCACTCATCTTTCCCTGGGCGGACGTTTTCCCGGCAGCACCGTGTTGCACGGAATCCAGGGAGGAGCTGTCTCCTTCGGTTGCCAGGCCCGGGCGTGTGTCGACCTTGACACCGCGCAGCCCGCTGTCGCCCCGGAGGTGCTGGCGGCACCCGCAGGTCCCTGGATTGGAGGCCCAAGGCGGCATCGTGTGCACGTCTTCCTCCGCGTCTGAGAGAAGGCGTTGTGCATTCGGGGAATGGCGAGGTGAAAGGGCCCCCTCCGGGAAGCGCGATCCAAGAGCTGAGGGTTGGGTGCCTTGCTCCGTGCTTCTAGGTGCCAGAGCCGCTTCTCTCTTCCCGGGACAGAGTGGGGCTTGCTGGGCCAATGCGTCGTCCTGAAGCAATCCCGTGGCAGGGGCTCGGCGCCTCCCCCTTCCGTTTCGGGCGAGCCTCCCAGCTCAGGGCGCCCCCAGAGAGTTTGGCCTGCAGGCCGGCGTCGCCGTCACGACCTCGCCGAGAGCCGGGTGTTCAGCTCGGTGCACTCCGAACGCGGGCTCCGGTGGGTTCGACTGAGGGCGGGCGCCCGGCTGAGGGAAGCGGCGCTGCTGTCAGAAGGCCTCCCGTGCCCTCACAACGAGTGTGTTTGCTCTGCCGTGGGTCCCGCGTCACGGTCGGGGCAGGAGCCGCTTCCGACGCCCTTGCGAAGGGCTTCGCTGAGACCCAGGTCGGGGGCCTCCTTCTAGGACGGCCCCCGACCTGAGGCCCGGCACGCAGCCTCCCTGAGGCTTCCGCCACCCCCGCCGCGGCCAAGCTTTCTCTCTGGGCGAAAGAGGCCTGCTCGCGGAAGGGAGCTCGGCTTCAGGCTTGCTTCGCGGAGGTAAGGCTGTGGTGCTCACTCGAGGTTTCCGGGCTAAGCGTTGAGAAGGCCTCCTTCTCCGTGGAGCGACGTGTGTGTGGACGTGGACGGGGATGGCATTCCACCCTGCCTTGTTTCGCACAGGGAGGTCGGGGGCCTGGACCTCAGCGGGTCCAACCCCCGGCGAGTCAGCCAACGGCTTCCCCGTGTAGGACGTGAGGCGCCGGCCCGGGAGAGGCCGGCCCCACAGCCCGGACCCTCGTGCCTCACGAAGCGCGCCCTTCATCTCTCCTCCCCGCTTCTCCTTTCGCACTCATCTTTCCCTGGGCGGACGTTTTCCCGGCAGCACCGTGTTGCACGGAATCCAGGGAGGAGCTGTCTCCTTCGGTTGCCAGGCCCGGGCGTGTGTCGACCTTGACACCGCGCAGCCCGCTGTCGCCCCGGAGGTGCTGGCGGCACCCGCAGGTCCCTGGAGTGGAGGCCCAAGGCGGCAGCGTGTGCACGTCTTCCTCCGCGTCTGAGAGAAGGCGTTGTGCATTCGGGGAATGGCGAGGTGAAAGGGCCCCCTCCGGGAAGCGCGATCCAAGAGCTGAGGGTTGGGTGCCTTGCTCCGTGCTTCTAGGTGCCAGAGCCGCTTCTCTCTTCCCGGGACAGAGTGGGGCTTGCTTGGCCAATGGTCGTCCTGAAGCAATCCCGTGGCAGGGGCTCGGCGCTTCCCCCTTCCGTTTCGGGCGAGCCTCCCAGCTCAGGGCGCCCCCAGAGAGTTTGGCCTGCAGGCCGGCGTCGCCGTCACGACCTCGCCGAGAGCCGGGTGTTCAGCTCGGTGCACTCCGAACGCGGGCTCCGGTGGGTTCGACTGAGGGCGGGCGCCCGGCTGAGGGAAGCGGCGCTGCTGTCAGAAGGCCTCCCGTGCCCTCACAACGAGTGTGTTTGCTCTGCCGTGGGTCCCGCGTCACGGTCGGGGCAGGAGCCGCTTCCGACGCCCTTGCGAAGGGCTTCGCTGAGGCCCAGGTCGGGGGCCTCCTTCTAGGACGGCCCCCGACCTGAGGCCCGGCACGCAGCCTCCCTGAGGCTTCCGCCACCCCCGCCGCGGCCAAGCTTTCTCTCTGGGCGAAAGAGGCCTGCTCGCGGAAGGGAGCTCGGCTTCAGGCTTGCTTCTCGGAGGTAAGGCTGTGGTGCTCACTCGAGGTTTCCGGGCTAAGCGTTGAGAAGGCCTCCTTCTCCGTGGAGCGACGTGTGTGTGGACGTGGACGGGGATGGCATTCCACCCTGCCTTGTTTCGCACAGGGAGGTCGGGGGCCTGGACCTCAGCGGGTCCAAGCCCCGGAAGTCAGCCAACGGCTTCCCCGTGTAGGACGTGAGGCGCCGGCCCGGGAGAGGCCGGCCCCACAGCCCGGACCCTCGTGCCTCACGAAGCGCGCCCTTCATCTCTCCTCCCCGCTTCTCCTTTCGCACTCATCTTTCCCTGGGCGGACGTTTTCCCGGCAGCACCGTGTTGCACGGAATCCAGGGAGGAGCTGTCTCCTTCGGTTGCCAGGCCCGGGCGTGTGTCGACCTTGACACCGCGCAGCCCGCTGTCGCCCCGGAGGTGCTGGCGGCACCCGCAGGTCCCTGGAGTGGAGGCCCAAGGCGGCAGCGTGTGCACGTCTTCCTCCGCGTCTGAGAGAAGGCGTTGTGCATTCGGGGAATGGCGAGGTGAAAGGGCCCCCTCCGGGAAGCGCGATCCAAGAGCTGAGGGTTGGGTGCCTTGCTCCGTGCTTCTAGGTGCCAGAGCCGCTTCTCTCTTCCCGGGACAGAGTGGGGCTTGCTGGGCCAATGCGTCGTCCTGAAGCAATCCCGTGGCAGGGGCTCGGCGCTTCCCCCTTCCGTTTCGGGCGAGCCTCCCAGCTCAGGGCGCCCCCAGAGAGTTTGGCCTGCAGGCCGGCGTCGCCGTCACGAACTCGCCGAGAGCCGGGTGTTCAGCTCGGTGCACTCCGAACGCGGGCTCCGGTGGGTTCGACTGAGGGCGGGCGCCCGGCTGAGGGAAGCGGCGCTGCTGTCAGAAGGCCTCCCGTGCCCTCACAACGAGTGTGTTTGCTCTGCCGTGGGTCCCGCGTCACGGTCGGGGCAGGAGCCGCTTCCGACGCCCTTGCGAAGGGCTTCGCTGAGGCCCAGGTCGGGGGCCTCCTTCTAGGACGGCCCCCGACCTGAGGCCCGGCACGCAGCCTCCCTGAGGCTTCCGCCACCCCCGCCGCGGCCAAGCTTTCTCTCTGGGCGAAAGAGGCCTGCTCGCGGAAGGGAGCTCGGCTTCAGGCTTGCTTCTCGGAGGTAAGGCTGTGGTGCTCACTCGAGGTTTCCGGGCTAAGCGTTGAGAAGGCCTCCTTCTCCGTGGAGCGACGTGTGTGTGGACGTGGACGGGGATGGCATTCCACCCTGCCTTGTTTCGCACAGGGAGGTCGGGGGCCTGGACCTCAGCGGGTCCAAGCCCCGGAAGTCAGCCAACGGCTTCCCCGTGTAGGACGTGAGGCGCCGGCCCGGGAGAGGCCGGCCCCACAGCCCGGACCCTCGTGCCTCACGAAGCGCGCCCTTCATCTCTCCTCCCCGCTTCTCCTTTCGCACTCATCTTTCCCTGGGCGGACGTTTTCCCGGCAGCACCGTGTTGCACGGAATCCAGGGAGGAGCTGTCTCCTTCGGTTGCCAGGCCCGGGCGTGTGTCGACCTTGACACCGCGCAGCCCGCTGTCGCCCCGGAGGTGCTGGCGGCACCCGCAGGTCCCTGGAGTGGAGGCCCAAGGCGGCAGCGTGTGCACGTCTTCCTCCGCGTCTGAGAGAAGGCGTTGTGCATTCGGGGAATGGCGAGGTGAAAGGGCCCCCTCCGGGAAGCGCGATCCAAGAGCTGAGGGTTGGGTGCCTTGCTCCGTGCTTCTAGGTGCCAGAGCCGCTTCTCTCTTCCCGGGACAGAGTGGGGCTTGCTGGGCCAATGCGTCGTCCTGAAGCAATCCCGTGGCAGGGGCTCGGCGCTTCCCCCTTCCGTTTCGGGCGAGCCTCCCAGCTCAGGGCGCCCCCAGAGAGTTTGGCCTGCAGGCCGGCGTCGCCGTCACGAACTCGCCGAGAGCCGGGTGTTCAGCTCGGTGCACTCCGAACGCGGGCTCCGGTGGGTTCGACTGAGGGCGGGCGCCCGGCTGAGGGAAGCGGCGCTGCTGTCAGAAGGCCTCCCGTGCCCTCACAACGAGTGTGTTTGCTCTGCCGTGGGTCCCGCGTCACGGTCGGGGCAGGAGCCGCTTCCGACGCCCTTGCGAAGGGCTTCGCTGAGGCCCAGGTCGGGGGCCTCCTTCTAGGACGTCCCCCGACCTGAGGCCCGGCACGCAGCCTCCCTGAGGCTTCCGCCACCCCCGCCACGGCCAAGCTTTCTCTCTGGGCGAAAGAGGCCTGCTCGCGGAAGGGAGCTCGGCTTCAGGCTTGCATCTCGGAGGTAAGGTTGTGGTGCTCACTCGAGGCTTCCGGGCTAAGCGTTGAGAAGGCCTCCTTCTCCGTGGAGCGACGTGTGTGTGGACGTGGACGGGGATGGCATTCCACCCTGCCTTGTTTCGCACAGGGAGGTCGGGGGCCTGGACCTCAGCGGGTCCAACCCCCGGCGAGTCAGCCAACAGCTTCCCCGTGTAGGACGTGAGGCGCCGGCCCGGGAGAGGCCGGCCCCACAGCCCGGACCCTCGTGCCTCACGAAGCGCGCCCTTCATCTCTCCTCCCTGCTTCTCCGTTCGCACTCATCTTTCCCTGGGCGGACGTTTTCCCGGCAGCACCGTGTTGCACGGAATCCAGGGAGGAGCTGTCTCCTTCGGTTGCCAGGCCCGGGCGTGTGTCGACCTTGACACCGCGCAGCCCGCTGTCGCCCCGGAGGTGCTGGCGGCACCCGCAGGTCCCTGGAGTGGAGGCCCAAGGCGGCAGCGTGTGCACGTCTTCCTCCGCGTCTGAGAGAAGGCGTTGTGCATTCGGGGAATGGCGAGGTGAAAGGGCCCCCTCCGGGAAGCGCGATCCAAGAGCTGAGGGTTGGGTGCCTTGCTCCGTGCTTCTAGGTGCCAGAGCCGCTTCTCTCTTCCCGGGACAGAGTGGGGCTTGCTGGGCCAATGCGTCGTCCTGAAGCAATCCCGTGGCAGGGGCTCGGCGCTGCCCCCTTCCGTTTCGGGCGAGCCTCCCAGCTCAGGGCGCCCCCAGAGAGTTTGGCCTGCAGGCCGGCGTCGCCGTCACGACCTCGCCGAGAGCCGGGTGTTCAGCTCGGTGCACTCCGAACGCGGGCTCCGGTGGGTTCGACTGAGGGCGGGCGCCCGGCTGAGGGAAGCGGCGCTGCTGTCAGAAGGCCTCCCGTGCCCTCACAACGAGTGTGTTTGCTCTGCCGTGGGTCCCGCGTCACGGTCGGGGCAGGAGCCGCTTCCGACGCCCTTTCGAAGGGCTTCGCTGAGGCCCAGGTCGGGTGCCTCCTTCTAGGACGGCCCCTGACCTGAGGCCCGGCACGCAGCCTCCCTGAGGCTTCCGCCACCCCCGCCGCGGCCAAGCTTTCTCTCTGGGCGAAAGAGGCCTGCTCGCGGAAGGGAGCTCGGCTTCAGGCTTGCTTCGCAGAGGTAAGGCTGTGGTGCTCACTCGAGGTTTCCGGGCTAAGCGTTGAGAAGGCCTCCTTCTCCGAGGAGCGACGTGTGTGTGGACGTGGACGGGGATGGCATTCCACCCTGCCTTGTTTCGCACAGGGAGGTCGGGGGCCTGGACCTCAGCGGGTCCAACCCCCGGTGAGTCAGCCAACGGCTTCCCCGTGTAGGACGTGAGGCGCCGGCCCGGGAGAGGCCGGCCCCACAGCCCGGACCCTCGTGCCTCACGAAGCGCGCCCTTCATCTCTCCTCCCCGCTTCTCTGTTCGCACTCATCTTTCCCTGGGCGGACGTTTTCCCGGCAGCACCGGGTTGCACGGAATCCAGGGAGGAGCTGTCTCCTTCGGTTGCCAGGCCCGGGCGTGTGTCGACCTTGACACCGCGCAGCCCGCTGTCGCCCCGGAGGTGCTGGCGGCACCCGCAGGTCCCTGGAGTGGAGGCCCAAGGCGGCAGCGTGTGCACGTCTTCCTCCGCGTCTGAGAGAAGGCGTTGTGCATTCGGGGAATGGCGAGGTGAAAGGGCCCCCTCCGGGAAGCGCGATCCAAGAGCTGAGGGTTGGGTGCCTTGCTCCGTGCTTCTAGGTGCCAGAGCCGCTTCTCTCTTCCCGGGACAGAGTGGGGCTTGCTGGGCCAATGCGTCGTCCTGAAGCAATCCCGTGGCAGGGGCTCGGCGCTTCCCCCTTCCGTTTCGGGCGAGCCTCCCAGCTCAGGGCGCCCCCAGAGAGTTTGGCCTGCAGGCCGGCGTCGCCGTCACGACCTCGCCGAGAGCCGGGTGTTCAGCTCGGTGCACTCCGAACGCGGGCTCCGGTGGGTTCGACTGAGGGCGGGCGCCCGGCTGAGGGAAGCGGCGCTGCTGTCAGAAGGCCTCCCGTGCCCTCACAACGAGTGTGTTTGCTCTGCCGTGGGTCCCGCGTCACGGTCGGGGCAGGAGCCGCTTCCGACGCCCTTGCGAAGGGCTTCGCTGAGGCCCAGGTCGGGGGCCTCCTTCTAGGACGGCCCCCGACCTGAGGCCCGGCACGCAGCCTCCCTGAGGCTTCCGCCACCCCCGCCGCGGCCAAGCTTTCTCTCTGGGCGAAAGAGGCCTGCTCGCGGAAGGGAGCTCGGCTTCAGGCTTGCTTCTCGGAGGTAAGGCTGTGGTGCTCACTCGAGGTTTCCGGGCTAAGCGTTGAGAAGGCCTCCTTCTCCGTGGAGCGACGTGTGTGTGGACGTGGACGGGGATGGCATTCCACCCTGCCTTGTTTCGCACAGGGAGGTCGGGGGCCTGGACCTCAGCGGGTCCAACCCCCGGCGAGTCAGCCAACGGCTTCCCCGTGTAGGACGGGAGGCGCCGGCCCGGGAGAGGCCGGCCCCACAGCCCGGACCCTCGTGCCTCACGAAGCGCGCCCTTCATCTCTCCTCCCCGCTTCTCTGTTCGCACTCAACTTTCCCTGGGCGGACGTTTTCCCGGCAGCACCGGGTTGCACGGAATCCAGGGAGGAGCTGTCTCCTTCGGTTGCCAGGCCCGGGCGTGTGTCGACCTTGACACCGCGCAGCCCGCTGTCGCCCCGGAGGTGCTGGCGGCACCCGCAGGTCCCTGGAGTGGAGGCCCAAGGCGGCAGCGTGTGCACGTCTTCCTCCGCGTCTGAGAGAAGGCGTTGTGCATTCGGGGAATGGCGAGGTGAAAGGGCCCCCTCCGGGAAGCGCGATCCAAGAGCTGAGGGTTGGGTGCCTTGCTCCGTGCTTCTAGGTGCCAGAGCCGCTTCTCTCTTCCCGGGACAGAGTGGGGCTTGCTGGGCCAATGCGTCGTCCTGAAGCAATCCCGTGGCAGGGGCTCGGCGCTTCCCCCTTCCGTTTCGGGCGAGCCTCCCAGCTCAGGGCGCCCCCAGAGAGTTTGGCCTGCAGGCCGGCGTCGCCGTCACGACCTCGCCGAGATCCGGGTGTTCAGCTCGGTGCACTCCGAACGCGGGCTCCGGTGGGTTCGACTGAGGGCGGGCGCCCGGCTGAGGGAAGCGGCGCTGGTGTCAGAAGGCCTCCCGTGCCCTCACAACGAGTGTGTTTGCTCTGCCGTGGGTCCCGCGTCACGGTCGGGGCAGGAGCCGCTTCCGACGCCCTTGCGAAGGGCTTCGCTGAGGCCCAGGTCGGGGGCCTCCTTCTAGGACGGCCCCCGACCTGAGGCCCGGCACGCAGCCTCCCTGAGGCTTCCGCCACCCCCGCCGCGGCCAAGCTTTCTCTCTGCGCGAAAGAGGCCTGCTCGCGGAAGGGAGCTCGGCTTCAGGCTTGCTTCTCGGAGGTAAGGCTGTGGTGCTCACTCGAGGTTTCCGGGCTAAGCGTTGAGAAGGCCTCCTTCTCCGTGGAGCGACGTGTGTGTGGACGTGGACGGGGATGGCATTCCACCCTGCCTTGTTTCGCACAGGGAGGTCGGGGGCCTGGACCTCAGCGGGTCCAACCCCCGGCGAGTCAGCCAACGGCTTCCCCGTGTAGGACGTGAGGCGCCGGCCCGGGAGAGGCCGGCCCCACAGCCCGGACCCTCGTGCCTCACGAAGCGCGCCCTTCATCTCTCCTCCTCGCTTCTCTGTTCGCACTCATCTTTCCCTGGGCGGACGTTTTCCCGGCAGCACCGGGTTGCACGGAATCCAGGGAGGAGCTGTCTCCTTCGGTTGCCAGGCCCGGGCGTGTGTCGACCTTGACACCGCGCAGCCCGCTGTCGCCCCGGAGGTGCTGGCGGCACCCGCAGGTCCCTGGAGTGGAGGCCCAAGGCGGCAGCGTGTGCACGTCTTCCTCCGCGTCTGAGAGAAGGCGTTGTGCATTCGGGGAATGGCGAGGTGAAAGGGCCCCCTCCGGGAAGCGCGATCCAAGAGCTGAGGGTTGGGTGCCTTGCTCCGTGCTTCTAGGTGCCAGAGCCGCTTCTCTCTTCCCGGGACAG
This sequence comes from Martes martes, assembly GCF_963455335.1. Lineage (NCBI taxonomy): Eukaryota > Metazoa > Chordata > Mammalia > Carnivora > Mustelidae > Martes > Martes martes. Next base: position 122,559,457 of record NC_137893.1, on the reverse strand, counting down.
AGTGGGGCTTGCTGGGCCAATGCGTCGTCCTGAAGCAATCCCGTGGCAGGGGCTCGGCGCTTCCCCCTTCCGTTTCGGGCGAGCCTCCCAGCTCAGGGCGCCCCCAGAGAGTTTGGCCTGCAGGCCGGCGTCGCCGTCACGACCTCGCCGAGAGCCGGGTGTTCAGCTCGGTGCACTCCGAACGCGGGCTCCGGTGGGTTCGACTGAGGGCGGGCGCCCGGCTGAGGGAAGCGGCGCTGCTGTCAGAAGGCCTCCCGTGCCCTCACCACGAGTGTGTTTGCTCTGCCGTGGGTCCCGCGTCACGGTCGGGGCAGGAGCCGCTTCCGACGCCCTTGCGAAGGGCTTCGCTGAGGCCCAGGTCGGGGGCCTCCTTCTAGGAAGGCCCCCGACCTGAGGCCCGGCACGCAGCCTCCCTGAGGCTTCCGCCACCCCCGCCGCGGCCAAGCTTTCTCTCTGGGCGAAAGAGGCCTGCTCGCGGAAGGGAGCTCGGCTTCAGGCTTGCTTCTCGGAGGTAAGGCTGTGGTGCTCACTCGAGGTTTCCGGGCTAAGCGTTGAGAAGGCCTCCTTCTCCGTGGAGCGACGTGTGTGTGGACGTGGACGGGGATGGCATTCCACCCTGCCTTGCTTCGCACAGGGAGGTCGGGGGCCTGGACCTCAGCGGGTCCAACCCCCGGCGAGTCAGCCAACGGCTTCCCCGTGTAGGACGTGAGGCGCCGGCCCGGGAGAGGCCGGCCCCACAGCCCGGACCCTCGTGCCTCACGAAGCGCGCCCTTCATCTCTCCTCCCCGCTTCTCTGTTCGCACTCATCTTTCCCTGGGCGGACGTTTTCCCGGCAGCACCGTGTTGCACGGAATCCAGGGAGGAGCTGTCTCCTTCGGTTGCCAGGCCCGGGCGTGTGTCGACCTTGACACCGCGCAGCCCGCTGTCGCCCCGGAGGTGCTGGCGGCACCCGCAGGTCCCTGGAGTGGAGGCCCAAGGCGGCAGCGTGTGCACGTCTTCCTCCGCGTCTGAGAGAAGGCGTTGTGCATTCGGGGAATGGCGAGGTGAAAGGGCCCCCTCCGGGAAGCGCGATCCAAGAGCTGAGGGTTGGGTGCCTTGCTCCGTGCTTCTAGGTGCCAGAGCCGCTTCTCTCTTCCCGGGACAGAGTGGGGCTTGCTGGGCCAATGCGTCGTCCTGAAGCAATCCCGTGGCAGGGGCTCGGCGCTTCCCCCTTCCGTTTCGGGCGAGCCTCCCAGCTCAGGGCGCCCCCAGAGAGTTTGGCCTGCAGGCCGGCGTCGCCGTCACGACCTCGCCGAGAGCCGGGTGTTCAGCTCGGTGCACTCCGAACGCGGGCTCCGGTGGGTTCGACTGAGGGCGGGCGCCCGGCTGAGGGAAGCGGCGCTGCTGTCAGAAGGCCTCCCGTGCCCTCACCACGAGTGTGTTTGCTCTGCCGTGGGTCCCGCGTCACGGTCGGGGCAGGAGCCGCTTCCGACGCCCTTGCGAAGGGCTTCGCTGAGGCCCAGGTCGGGGGCCTCCTTCTAGGACGTCCCCCGACCTGAGGCCCGGCACGCAGCCTCCCTGAGGCTTCCGCCACCCCCGCCGCGGCCAAGCTTTCTCTCTGGGCGAAAGAGGCCTGCTCGCGGAAGGGAGCTCGGCTTCAGGCTTGCATCTCGGAGGTAAGGTTGTGGTGCTCACTCGAGGCTTCCGGGCTAAGCGTTGAGAAGGCCTCCTTCTCCGTGGAGCGACGTGTGTGTGGACGTGGACGGGGATGGCATTCCACCCTGCCTTGTTTCGCACAGGGAGGTCGGGGGCCTGGACCTCAGCGGGTCCAACCCCCGGCGAGTCAGCCAACGGCTTCCCCGTGTAGGACGTGAGGCGCCGGCCCGGGAGAGGCCGGCCCCACAGCCCGGACCCTCGTGCCTCACGAAGCGCGCCCTTCATCTCTCCTCCCTGCTTCTCCGTTCGCACTCATCTTTCCCTGGGCGGACGTTTTCCCGGCAGCACCGTGTTGCACGGAATCCAGGGAGGAGCTGTCTCCTTCGGTTGCCAGGCCCGGGCGTGTGTCGACCTTGACACCGCGCAGCCCGCTGTCGCCCCGGAGGTGCTGGCGGCACCCGCAGGTCCCTGGAGTGGAGGCCCAAGGCGGCAGCGTGTGCACGTCTTCCTCCGCGTCTGAGAGAAGGCGTTGTGCATTCGGGGAATGGCGAGGTGAAAGGGCCCCCTCCGGGAAGCGCGATCCAAGAGCTGAGGGTTGGGTGCCTTGCTCCGTGCTTCTAGGTGCCAGAGCCGCTTCTCTCTTCCCGGGACAGAGTGGGGCTTGCTGGGCCAATGCGTCGTCCTGAAGCAATCCCGTGGCAGGGGCTCGGCGCTGCCCCCTTCCGTTTCGGGCGAGCCTCCCAGCTCAGGGCGCCCCCAGAGAGTTTGGCCTGCAGGCCGGCGTCGCCGTCACGACCTCGCCGAGAGCCGGGTGTTCAGCTCGGTGCACTCCGAACGCGGGCTCCGGTGGGTTCGACTGAGGGCGGGCGCCCGGCTGAGGGAAGCGGCGCTGCTGTCAGAAGGCCTCCCGTGCCCTCACAACGAGTGTGTTTGCTCTGCCGTGGGTCCCGCGTCACGGTCGGGGCAGGAGCCGCTTCCGACGCCCTTTCGAAGGGCTTCGCTGAGGCCCAGGTCGGGTGCCTCCTTCTAGGACGGCCCCCGACCTGAGGCCCGGCACGCAGCCTCCCTGAGGCTTCCGCCACCCCCGCCGCGGCCAAGCTTTCTCTCTGGGCGAAAGAGGCCTGCTCGCGGAAGGGAGCTCGGCTTCAGGCTTGCTTCGCAGAGGTAAGGCTGTGGTGCTCACTCGAGGTTTCCGGGCTAAGCGTTGAGAAGGCCTCCTTCTCCGAGGAGCGACGTGTGTGTGGACGTGGACGGGGATGGCATTCCACCCTGCCTTGTTTCGCACAGGGAGGTCGGGGGCCTGGACCTCAGCGGGTCCAACCCCCGGTGAGTCAGCCAACGGCTTCCCCGTGTAGGACGTGAGGCGCCGGCCCGGGAGAGGCCGGCCCCACAGCCCGGACCCTCGTGCCTCACGAAGCGCGCCCTTCATCTCTCCTCCCCGCTTCTCTGTTCGCACTCATCTTTCCCTGGGCGGACGTTTTCCCGGCAGCACCGGGTTGCACGGAATCCAGGGAGGAGCTGTCTCCTTCGGTTGCCAGGCCCGGGCGTGTGTCGACCTTGACACCGCGCAGCCCGCTGTCGCCCCGGAGGTGCTGGCGGCACCCGCAGGTCCCTGGAGTGGAGGCCCAAGGCGGCAGCGTGTGCACGTCTTCCTCCGCGTCTGAGAGAAGGCGTTGTGCATTCGGGGAATGGCGAGGTGAAAGGGCCCCCTCCGGGAAGCGCGATCCAAGAGCTGAGGGTTGGGTGCCTTGCTCCGTGCTTCTAGGTGCCAGAGCCGCTTCTCTCTTCCCGGGACAGAGTGGGGCTTGCTGGGCCAATGCGTCGTCCTGAAGCAATCCCGTGGCAGGGGCTCGGCGCTTCCCCCTTCCGTTTCGGGCGAGCCTCCCAGCTCAGGGCGCCCCCAGAGAGTTTGGCCTGCAGGCCGGCGTCGCCGTCACGACCTCGCCGAGAGCCGGGTGTTCAGCTCGGTGCACTCCGAACGCGGGCTCCGGTGGGTTCGACTGAGGGCGGGCGCCCGGCTGAGGGAAGCGGCGCTGGTGTCAGAAGGCCTCCCGTGCCCTCACAACGAGTGTGTTTGCTCTGCCGTGGGTCCCGCGTCACGGTCGGGGCAGGAGCCGCTTCCGACGCCCTTGCGAAGGGCTTCGCTGAGGCCCAGGTCGGGGGCCTCCTTCTAGGACGGCCCCCGACCTGAGGCCCGGCACGCAGCCTCCCTGAGGCTTCCGCCACCCCCGCCGCGGCCAAGCTTTCTCTCTGGGCGAAAGAGGCCTGCTCGCGGAAGGGAGCTCGGCTTCAGGCTTGCTTCTCGGAGGTAAGGCTGTGGTGCTCACTCGAGGTTTCCGGGCTAAGCGTTGAGAAGGCCTCCTTCTCCGTGGAGCGACGTGTGTGTGGACGTGGACGGGGATGGCATTCCACCCTGCCTTGTTTCGCACAGGGAGGTCGGGGGCCTGGACCTCAGCGGGTCCAACCCCCGGCGAGTCAGCCAACGGCTTCCCCGTGTAGGACGTGAGGCGCCGGCCCGGGAGAGGCCGGCCCCACAGCCCGGACCCTCGTGCCTCACGAAGCGCGCCCTTCATCTCTCCTCCCCGCTTCTCTGTTCGCACTCATCTTTCCCTGGGCGGACGTTTTCCCGGCAGCACCGGGTTGCACGGAATCCAGGGAGGAGCTGTCTCCTTCGGTTGCCAGGCCCGGGCGTGTGTCGACCTTGACACCGCGCAGCCCGCTGTCGCCCCGGAGGTGCTGGCGGCACCCGCAGGTCCCTGGAGTGGAGGCCCAAGGCGGCAGCGTGTGCACGTCTTCCTCCGCGTCTGAGAGAAGGCGTTGTGCATTCGGGGAATGGCGAGGTGAAAGGGCCCCCTCCGGGAAGCGCGATCCAAGAGCTGAGGGTTGGGTGCCTTGCTCCGTGCTTCTAGGTGCCAGAGCCGCTTCTCTCTTCCCGGGACAGAGTGGGGCTTGCTGGGCCAATGCGTCGTCCTGAAGCAATCCCGTGGCAGGGGCTCGGCGCTTCCCCCTTCCGTTTCGGGCGAGCCTCCCAGCTCAGGGCGCCCCCAGAGAGTTTGGCCTGCAGGCCGGCGTCGCCGTCACGACCTCGCCGAGAGCCGGGTGTTCAGCTCGGTGCACTCCGAACGCGGGCTCCGGTGGGTTCGACTGAGGGCGGGCGCCCGGCTGAGGGAAGCGGCGCTGCTGTCAGAAGGCCTCCCGTGCCCTCACAACGAGTGTGTTTGCTCTGCCGTGGGTCCCGCGTCACGGTCGGGGCAGGAGCCGCTTCCGACGCCCTTGCGAAGGGCTTCGCTGAGGCCCAGGTCGGGGGCCTCCTTCTAGGACGGCCCCCGACCTGAGGCCCGGCACGCAGCGTCCCTGAGGCTTCCGCCACCCCCGCCGCGGCCAAGCTTTCTCTCTGCGCGAAAGAGGCCTGCTCGCGGAAGGGAGCTCGGCTTCAGGCTTGCTTCTCGGAGGTAAGGCTGTGGTGCTCACTCGAGGTTTCCGGGCTAAGCGTTGAGAAGGCCTCCTTCTCCGTGGAGCGACGTGTGTGTGGACGTGGACGGGGATGGCATTCCACCCTGCCTTGTTTCGCACAGGGAGGTCGGGGGCCTGGACCTCAGCGGGTCCAACCCCCGGCGAGTCAGCCAACGGCTTCCCCGTGTAGGACGGGAGGCGCCGGCCCGGGAGAGGCCGGCCCCACAGCCCGGACCCTCGTGCCTCACGAAGCGCGCCCTTCATCTCTCCTCCCCGCTTCTCTGTTCGCACTCAACTTTCCCTGGGCGGACGTTTTCCCGGCAGCACCGGGTTGCACGGAATCCAGGGAGGAGCTGTCTCCTTCGGTTGCCAGGCCCGGGCGTGTGTCGACCTTGACACCGCGCAGCCCGCTGTCGCCCCGGAGGTGCTGGCGGCACCCGCAGGTCCCTGGAGTGGAGGCCCAAGGCGGCAGCGTGTGCACGTCTTCCTCCGCGTCTGAGAGAAGGCGTTGTGCATTCGGGGAATGGCGAGGTGAAAGGGCCCCCTCCGGGAAGCGCGATCCAAGAGCTGAGGGTTGGGTGCCTTGCTCCGTGCTTCTAGGTGCCAGAGCCGCTTCTCTCTTCCCGGGACAGAGTGGGGCTTGCTGGGCCAATGCGTCGTCCTGAAGCAATCCCGTGGCAGGGGCTCGGCGCTTCCCCCTTCCGTTTCGGGCGAGCCTCCCAGCTCAGGGCGCCCCCAGAGAGTTTGGCCTGCAGGCCGGCGTCGCCGTCACGACCTCGCCGAGATCCGGGTGTTCAGCTCGGTGCACTCCGAACGCGGGCTCCGGTGGGTTCGACTGAGGGCGGGCGCCCGGCTGAGGGAAGCGGCGCTGGTGTCAGAAGGCCTCCCGTGCCCTCACAACGAGTGTGTTTGCTCTGCCGTGGGTCCCGCGTCACGGTCGGGGCAGGAGCCGCTTCCGACGCCCTTGCGAAGGGCTTCGCTGAGGCCCAGGTCGGGGGCCTCCTTCTAGGACGGCCCCCGACCTGAGGCCCGGCACGCAGCGTCCCTGAGGCTTCCGCCACCCCCGCCGCGGCCAAGCTTTCTCTCTGCGCGAAAGAGGCCTGCTCGCGGAAGGGAGCTCGGCTTCAGGCTTGCTTCTCGGAGGTAAGGCTGTGGTGCTCACTCGAGGTTTCCGGGCTAAGCGTTGAGAAGGCCTCCTTCTCCGTGGAGCGACGTGTGTGTGGACGTGGACGGGGATGGCATTCCACCCTGCCTTGTTTCGCACAGGGAGGTCGGGGGCCTGGACCTCAGCGGGTCCAACCCCCGGCGAGTCAGCCAACGGCTTCCCCGTGTAGGACGTGAGGCGCCGGCCCGGGAGAGGCCGGCCCCACAGCCCGGACCCTCGTGCCTCACGAAGCGCGCCCTTCATCTCTCCTCCCCGCTTCTCTGTTCGCACTCATCTTTCCCTGGGCGGACGTTTTCCCGGCAGCACCGGGTTGCACGGAATCCAGGGAGGAGCTGTCTCCTTCGGTTGCCAGGCCCGGGCGTGTGTCGACCTTGACACCGCGCAGCCCGCTGTCGCCCCGGAGGTGCTGGCGGCACCCGCAGGTCCCTGGAGTGGAGGCCCAAGGCGGCAGCGTGTGCACGTCTTCCTCCGCGTCTGAGAGAAGGCGTTGTGCATTCGGGGAATGGCGAGGTGAAAGGGCCCCCTCCGGGAAGCGCGATCCAAGAGCTGAGGGTTGGGTGCCTTGCTCCGTGCTTCTAGGTGCCAGAGCCGCTTCTCTCTTCCCGGGACAGAGTGGGGCTTGCTGGGCCAATGCGTCGTCCTGAAGCAATCCCGTGGCAGGGGCTCGGCGCTTCCCCCTTCCGTTTCGGGCGAGCCTCCCAGCTCAGGGCGCCCCCAGAGAGTTTGGCCTGCAGGCCGGCGTCGCCGTCACGACCTCGCCGAGAGCCGGGTGTTCAGCTCGGTGCACTCCGAACGCGGGCTCCGGTGGGTTCGACTGAGGGCGGGCGCCCGGCTGAGGGAAGCGGCGCTGCTGTCAGAAGGCCTCCCGTGCCCTCACCACGAGTGTGTTTGCTCTGCCGTGGGTCCCGCGTCACGGTCGGGGCAGGAGCCGCTTCCGACGCCCTTGCGAAGGGCTTCGCTGAGGCCCAGGTCGGGGGCCTCCTTCTAGGAAGGCCCCCGACCTGAGGCCCGGCACGCAGCCTCCCTGAGGCTTCCGCCACCCCCGCCGCGGCCAAGCTTTCTCTCTGGGCGAAAGAGGCCTGCTCGCGGAAGGGAGCTCGGCTTCAGGCTTGCTTCTCGGAGGTAAGGCTGTGGTGCTCACTCGAGGTTTCCGGGCTAAGCGTTGAGAAGGCCTCCTTCTCCGTGGAGCGACGTGTGTGTGGACGTGGACGGGGATGGCATTCCACCCTGCCTTGCTTCGCACAGGGAGGTCGGGGGCCTGGACCTCAGCGGGTCCAACCCCCGGCGAGTCAGCCAACGGCTTCCCCGTGTAGGACGTGAGGCGCCGGCCCGGGAGAGGCCGGCCCCACAGCCCGGACCCTCGTGCCTCACGAAGCGCGCCCTTCATCTCTCCTCCCCGCTTCTCTGTTCGCACTCATCTTTCCCTGGGCGGACGTTTTCCCGGCAGCACCGTGTTGCACGGAATCCAGGGAGGAGCTGTCTCCTTCGGTTGCCAGGCCCGGGCGTGTGTCGACCTTGACACCGCGCAGCCCGCTGTCGCCCGGAGGTGCTGGCGGCACCCGCAGGTCCCTGGAGTGGAGGCCCAAGGCGGCAGCGTGTGCACGTCTTCCTCCGCGTCTGAGAGAAGGCGTTGTGCATTCGGGGAATGGCGAGGTGAAAGGGCCCCCTCCGGGAAGCGCGATCCAAGAGCTGAGGGTTGGGTGCCTTGCTCTGTGCTTCTAGGTGCCAGAGCCGCTTCTCTCTTCCCGGGACAGAGTGGGGCTTGCTGGGCCAATGCGTCGTCCTGAAGCAATCCCGTGGCAGGGGCTCGGCGCTTCCCCCTTCCGTTTCGGGCGAGCCTCCCAGCTCAGGGCGCCCCCAGAGAGTTTGGCCTGCAGGCCGGCGTCGCCGTCACGACCTCGCCGAGAGCCGGGTGTTCAGCTCGGTGCACTCCGAACGCGGGCTCCGGTGGGTTCGACTGAGGGCGGGCGCCCGGCTGAGGGAAGCGGCGCTGCTGTCAGAAGGCCTCCCGTGCCCTCACCACGAGTGTGTTTGCTCTGCCGTGGGTCCCGCGTCACGGTCGGGGCAGGAGCCGCTTCCGACGCCCTTGCGAAGGGCTTCGCTGAGGCCCAGGTCGGGGGCCTCCTTCTAGGACGTCCCCCGACCTGAGGCCCGGCACGCAGCCTCCCTGAGGCTTCCGCCACCCCCGCCGCGGCCAAGCTTTCTCTCTGGGCGAAAGAGGCCTGCTCGCGGAAGGGAGCTCGGCTTCAGGCTTGCTTCTCGGAGGTAAGGCTGTGGTGCTCACTCGAGGTTTCCGGGCTAAGCGTTGAGAAGGCCTCCTTCTCCGTGGAGCGACGTGTGTGTGGACGTGGACGGGGATGGCATTCCACCCTGCCTTGTTTCGCACAGGGAGGTCGGGGGCCTGGACCTCAGCGGGTCCAACCCCCGGCGAGTCAGCCAACGGCTTCCCCGTGTAGGACGTGAGGCGCCGGCCCGGGAGAGGCCGGCCCCACAGCCCGGACCCTCGTGCCTCACGAAGCGCGCCCTTCATCTCTCCTCCCCGCTTCTCCTTTCGCACTCATCTTTCCCTGGGCGGACGTTTTCCCGGCAGCACCGTGTTGCACGGAATCCAGGGAGGAGCTGTCTCCTTCGGTTGCCAGGCCCGGGCGTGTGTCGACCTTGACACCGCGCAGCCCGCTGTCGCCCCGGAGGTGCTGGCGGCACCCGCAGGTCCCTGGAGTGGAGGCCCAAGGCGGCAGCGTGTGCACGTCTTCCTCCGCGTCTGAGAGAAGGCGTTGTGCATTCGGGGAATGGCGAGGTGAAAGGGCCCCCTCCGGGAAGCGCGATCCAAGAGCTGAGGGTTGGGTGCCTTGCTCCATGCTTCTAGGTGCCAGAGCCGCTTCTCTCTTCCCGGGACAGAGTGGGGCTTGCTGGGCCAATGCGTCGTCCTGAAGCAATCCCGTGGCAGGGGCTCGGCGCTTCCCCCTTCCGTTTCGGGCGAGCCTCCCAGCTCAGGGCGCCCCCAGAGAGTTTGGCCTGCAGGCCGGCGTCGCCGTCACGACCTCGCCGAGAGCCGGGTGTTCAGCTCGGTGCACTCCGAACGCGGGCTCCGGTGGGTTCGACTGAGGGCGGGCGCCCGGCTGAGGGAAGCGGCGCTGCTGTCAGAAGGCCTCCCGTGCCCTCACAACGAGTGTGTTTGCTCTGCCGTGGGTCCCGCGTCACGGTCGGGGCAGGAGCCGCTTCCGACGCCCTTGCGAAGGGCTTCGCTGAGGCCCAGGTCGGGGGCCTCCTTCTAGGACGGCCCCCGACCTGAGGCCCGGCACGCAGCCTCCCTGAGGCTTCCGCCACCCCCGCCGCGGCCAAGCTTTCTCTCTGGGCGAAAGAGGCCTGCTCGCGGAAGGGAGCTCGGCTTCAGGCTTGCTTCTCGGAGGTAAGGCTGTGGTGCTCACTCGAGGTTTCCGGGCTAAGCGTTGAGAAGGCCTCCTTCTCCGTGGAGCGACGTGTGTGTGGACGTGGACGGGGATGGCATTCCACCCTGCCTTGTTTCGCACAGGGAGGTCGGGGGCCTGGACCTCAGCGGGTCCAACCCCCGGCGAGTCAGCCAACGGCTTCCCCGTGTAGGACGTGAGGCGCCGGCCCGGGAGAGGCCGGCCCCACAGCCCGGACCCTCGTGCCTCACGAAGCGCGCCCTTCATCTCTCCTCCCCGCTTCTCTGTTCGCACTCATCTTTCCCTGGGCGGACGTTTTCCCGGCAGCACCGGGTTGCACGGAATCCAGGGAGGAGCTGTCTCCTTCGGTTGCCAGGCCCGGGCGTGTGTCGACCTTGACACCGCGCAGCCCGCTGTCGCCCCGGAGGTGCTGGCGGCACCCGCAGGTCCCTGGAGTGGAGGCCCAAGGCGGCAGCGTGTGCACGTCTTCCTCCGCGTCTGAGAGAAGGCGTTGTGCATTCGGGGAATGGCGAGGTGAAAGGGCCCCCTCCGGGAAGCGCGATCCAAGAGCTGAGGGTTGGGTGCCTTGCTCCGTGCTTCTAGGTGCCAGAGCCGCTTCTCTCTTCCCGGGACAGAGTGGGGCTTGCTGGGCCAATGCGTCGTCCTGAAGCAATCCCGTGGCAGGGGCTCGGCGCTTCCCCCTTCCGTTTCGGGCGAGCCTCCCAGCTCAGGGCGCCCCCAGAGAGTTTGGCCTGCAGGCCGGCGTCGCCGTCACGACCTCGCCGAGAGCCGGGTGTTCAGCTCGGTGCACTCCGAACGCGGGCTCCGGTGGGTTCGACTGAGGGCGGGCGCCCGGCTGAGGGAAGCGGCGCTGCTGTCAGAAGGCCTCCCGTGCCCTCACAACGAGTGTGTTTGCTCTGCCGTGGGTCCCGCGTCACGGTCGGGGCAGGAGCCGCTTCCGACGCCCTTGCGAAGGGCTTCGCTGAGGCCCAGGTCGGGGGCCTCCTTCTAGGACGGCCCCCGACCTGAGGCCCGGCACGCAGCCTCCCTGAGGCTTCCGCCACCCCCGCCGCGGCCAAGCTTTCTCTCTGGGCGAAAGAGGCCTGCTCGCGGAAGGGAGCTCGGCTTCAGGCTTGCTTCTCGGAGGTAAGGCTGTGGTGCTCACTCGAGGTTTCCGGGCTAAGCGTTGAGAAGGCCTCCTTCTCCGTGGAGCGACGTGTGTGTGGACGTGGACGGGGATGGCATTCCACCCTGCCTTGTTTCGCACAGGGAGGTCGGGGGCCTGGACCTCAGCGTGTCCAACCCCCGGCGAGTCAGCCAACGGCTTCCCCGTGTAGGACGGGAGGCGCCGGCCCGGGAGAGGCCGGCCCCACAGCCCGGACCCTCGTGCCTCACGAAGCGCGCCCTTCATCTCTCCTCCCCGCTTCTCTGTTCGCACTCATCTTTCCCTGGGCGGACGTTTTCCCGGCAGCACCGGGTTGCACGGAATCCCGGGAGGAGCTGTCTCCTTCGGTTGCCAGGCCCGGGCGTGTGTCGACCTTGACACCGCGCAGCCCGCTGTCGCCCCAGAGGTGCTGGCGGCACCCGCAGGTCCCTGGAGTGGAGGCCCAAGGCGGCAGCGTGTGCACGTCTTCCTCCGCGTCTGAGAGAAGGCTTGTGCATTCGGGGAATGGCGAGGTGAAAGGGCCCCCTCCGGGAAGCGCGATCCAAGAGCTGAGGGTTGGGTGCCTTGCTCCGTGCTTCTAGGTGCCAGAGCCGCTTCTCTCTTCCCGGGACAGAGTGGGGCTTGCTGGGCCAATGCGTCGTCCTGAAGCAATCCCGTGGCAGGGGCTCGGCGCTTCCCCCTTCCGTTTCGGGCGAGCCTCCCAGCTCAGGGCGCCCCCAGAGAGTTTGGCCTGCAGGCCGGCGTCGCCGTCACGACCTCGCCGAGAGCCGGGTGTTCAGCTCGGTGCACTCCGAACGCGGGCTCCGGTGGGTTCGACTGAGGGCGGGCGCCCGGCTGAGGGAAGCGGCGCTGCTGTCAGAAGGCCTCCCGTGCCCTCACAACGAGTGTGTTTGCTCTGCCGTGGGTCCCGCGTCACGGTCGGGGCAGGAGCCGCTTCCGACGCCCTTGCGAAGGGCTTCGCTGAGGCCCAGGTGGGGGCCTCCTTCTAGGACGGCCCCCGACCTGAGGCCCGGCACGCAGCCTCCCTGAGGCTTCCGCCACCCCCGCCGCGGCCAAGCTTTCTCTCTGGGCGAAAGAGGCCTGCTCGCGGAAGGGAGCTAGGCTTCAGGCTTGCTTCTCGGAGGTAAGGCTGTGGTGCTCACTCGAGGTTTCCGGGCTAAGCGTTGAGAAGGCCTCCTTCTCCGTGGAGCGACGTGTGTGTGGACGTGGACGGGGATGGCATTCCACCCTGTCTTGTTTCGCACAGGGAGGTCGGGGGCCTGGACCTCAGCGGGTCCAACCCCCGGCGAGTCAGCCAACGGCTTCCCCGTGTAGGACGGGAGGCGCCGGCCCGGGAGAGGCCGGCCCCACAGCCCGGACCCTCGTGCCTCACGAAGCGCGCCCTTCATCTCTCCTCCCCGCTTCTCTGTTCGCACTCAACTTTCCCTGGGCGGACGTTTTCCCGGCAGCACCGGGTTGCACGGAATCCAGGGAGGAGCTGTCTCCTTCGGTTGCCAGGCCCGGGCGTGTGTCGACCTTGACACCGCGCAGCCCGCTGTCGCCCCGGAGGTGCTGGCGGCACCCGCAGGTCCCTGGAGTGGAGGCCCAAGGCGGCAGCGTGTGCACGTCTTCCTCCGCGTCTGAGAGAAGGCGTTGTGCATTCGGGGAATGGCGAGGTGAAAGGGCCCCCTCCGGGAAGCGCGATCCAAGAGCTGAGGGTTGGGTGCCTTGCTCCGTGCTTCTAGGTGCCAGAGCCGCTTCTCTCTTCCCGGGACAGAGTGGGGCTTGCTGGGCCAATGCGTCGTCCTGAAGCAATCCCGTGGCAGGGGCTCGGCGCTTCCCCCTTCCGTTTCGGGGGAGCCTCCCAGCTCAGGGCGCCCCCAGAGAGTTTGGCCTGCAGGCCGGCGTCGCCGTCACGACCTCGCCGAGAGCCGGGTGTTCAGCGCGGTGCACTCCGAACGCGGGCTCCGGTGGGTTCGACTGAGGGCGGGCGCCCGGCTGAGGGAAGCGGCGCTGCTGTCAGAAGGCCTCCCGTGCCCTCACCACGAGTGTGTTTGCTCTGCCGTGGGTCCCGCGTCACGGTCGGGGCAGGAGCCGCTTCCGACGCCCTTGCGAAGGGCTTCGCTGAGGCCCAGGTCGGGGGCCTCCTTCTAGGACGGCCCCCGACCTGAGGCCCGGCACGCAGCCTCCCTGAGGCTTCCGCCACCCCCGCCGCGGCCAAGCTTTCTCTCTGGGCGAAAGAGGCCTGCTCGCGGAAGGGAGCTCGGCTTCAGGCTTGCTTCTCGGAGGTAAGGCTGTGGTGCTCACTCGAGGTTTCCGGGCTAAGCGTTGAGAAGGCCTCCTTCTCCGTGGAGCGACGTGTGTGTGGACGTGGACGGGGATGACATTCCACCCTGCCCTGTTTCGCACAGGGAGGTCGGGGGCCTGGACCTCAGCGGGTCCAACCCCCGGCGAGTCAGCCAACGGCTTCCCCGTGTAGGACGTGAGGCGCCGGCCCGGGAGAGGCCGGCCCCACAGCCCGGACCCTCGTGCCTCACGAAGCGCGCCCTTCATCTCTCCTCCCCGCTTCTCTGTTCGCACTCATCTTTCCCTGGGCGGACGTTTTCCCGGCAGCACCGGGTTGCACGGAATCCAGGGAGGAGCTGTCTCCTTCGGTTGCCAGGCCCGGGCGTGTGTCGACCTTGACACCGCGCAGCCCGCTGTCGCCCCGGAGGTGCTGGCGGCACCCGCAGGTCCCTGGAGTGGAGGCCCAAGGCGGCAGCGTGTGCACATCTTCCTCCGCTTCTGAGAGAAGGCGTTGTGCATTCGGGGAATGGCGAGGTGAAAGGGCCCCCTCCGGGAAGCGCGATCCATGAGCTGAGGGTTGGGTGCCTTGCTCCGTGCTTCTAGGTGCCAGAGCCGCTTCTCTCTTCCCGGGACAGAGTGGGGCTTGCTGGGCCAATGCGTCGTCCTGAAGCAATCCCGTGGCAGGGGCTCGGCGCTTCCCCCTTCCGTTTCGGGCGAGCCTCCCAGCTCAGGGCGCCCCCAGAGAGTTTGGCCTGCAGGCCGGCGTCGCCGTCACGACCTCGCCGAGAGCCGGGTGTTCAGCTCGGTGCACTCCGAACGCGGGCTCCGGTGGGTTCGACTGAGGGCGGGCGCCCGGCTGAGGGAAGCGGCGCTGCTGTCAGAAGGCCTCCCGTGCCCTCACAACGAGTGTGTTTGCTCTGCCGTGGGTCCCGCGTCACGGTCGGGGCAGGAGCCGCTTCCGACGCCCTTGCGAAGGGCTTCGCTGAGGCCCAGGTCGGGGGCCTCCTTCTAGGACGGCCCCCGACCTGAGGCCCGGCACGCAGCCTCCCTGAGGCTTCCGCCACCCCCGCCGCGGCCAAGCTTTCTCTCTGGGCGAAAGAGGCCTGCTCGCGGAAGGGAGCTCGGCTTCAGGCTTGCTTCTCGGAGGTAAGGCTGTGGTGCTCACTCGAGGTTTCCGGGCTAAGCGTTGAGAAGGCCTCCTTCTCCGTGGAGCGACGTGTGTGTGGACGTGGACGGGGATGGCATTCCACCCTGCCTTGTTTCGCACAGGGAGGTCGGGGGCCTGGACCTCAGCGGGTCCAACCCCCGGCGAGTCAGCCAACGGCTTCCCCGTGTAGGACGTGAGGCGCCGGCCCGGGAGAGGCCGGCCCCACAGCCCGGACCCTCGTGCCTCACGAAGCGCGCCCTTCATCTCTCCTCCCCGCTTCTCTGTTCGCACTCATCTTTCCCTGGGCGGACGTTTTCCCGGCAGCACCGGGTTGCACGGAATCCAGGGAGGAGCTGTCTCCTTCGGTTGCCAGGCCCGGGCGTGTGTCGACCTTGACACCGCGCAGCCCGCTGTCGCCCCGGAGGTGCTGGCGGCACCCGCAGGTCCCTGGAGTGGAGGCCCAAGGCGGCAGCGTGTGCACGTCTTCCTCCGCGTCTGAGAGAAGGCGTTGTGCATTCGGGGAATGGCGAGGTGAAAGGGCCCCCTCCGGGAAGCGCGATCCAAGAGCTGAGGGTTGGGTGCCTTGCTCCGTGCTTCTAGGTGCCAGAGCCGCTTCTCTCTTCCCGGGACAGAGTGGGGCTTGCTGGGCCAATGCGTCGTCCTGAAGCAATCCCGTGGCAGGGGCTCGGCGCTTCCCCCTTCCGTTTCGGGCGAGCCTCCCAGCTCAGGGCGCCCCCAGAGAGTTTGGCCTGCAGGCCGGCGTCGCCGTCACGACCTCGCCGAGAGCCGGGTGTTCAGCTCGGTGCACTCCGAACGCGGGCTCCGGTGGGTTCGACTGAGGGCGGGCGCCCGGCTGAGGGAAGCGGCGCTGCTGTCAGAAGGCCTCCCGTGCCCTCACCACGAGTGTGTTTGCTCTGCCGTGGGTCCCGCGTCACGGTCGGGGCAGGAGCCGCTTCCGACGCCCTTGCGAAGGGCTTCGCTGAGGCCCAGGTCGGGGGCCTCCTTCTAGGAAGGCCCCCGACCTGAGGCCCGGCACGCAGCCTCCCTGAGGCTTCCGCCACCCCCGCCGCGGCCAAGCTTTCTCTCTGGGCGAAAGAGGCCTGCTCGCGGAAGGGAGCTCGGCTTCAGGCTTGCTTCTCGGAGGTAAGGCTGTGGTGCTCACTCGAGGTTTCCGGGCTAAGCGTTGAGAAGGCCTCCTTCTCCGTGGAGCGACGTGTGTGTGGACGTGGACGGGGATGGCATTCCACCCTGCCTTGCTTCGCACAGGGAGGTCGGGGGCCTGGACCTCAGCGGGTCCAACCCCCGGCGAGTCAGCCAACGGCTTCCCCGTGTAGGACGTGAGGCGCCGGCCCGGGAGAGGCCGGCCCCACAGCCCGGACCCTCGTGCCTCACGAAGCGCGCCCTTCATCTCTCCTCCCCGCTTCTCTGTTCGCACTCATCTTTCCCTGGGCGGACGTTTTCCCGGCAGCACCGTGTTGCACGGAATCCAGGGAGGAGCTGTCTCCTTCGGTTGCCAGGCCCGGGCGTGTGTCGACCTTGACACCGCGCAGCCCGCTGTCGCCCGGAGGTGCTGGCGGCACCCGCAGGTCCCTGGAGTGGAGGCCCAAGGCGGCAGCGTGTGCACGTCTTCCTCCGCGTCTGAGAGAAGGCGTTGTGCATTCGGGGAATGGCGAGGTGAAAGGGCCCCCTCCGGGAAGCGCGATCCAAGAGCTGAGGGTTGGGTGCCTTGCTCCGTGCTTCTAGGTGCCAGAGCCGCTTCTCTCTTCCCGGGACAGAGTGGGGCTTGCTGGGCCAATGCGTCGTCCTGAAGCAATCCCGTGGCAGGGGCTCGGCGCTTCCCCCTTCCGTTTCGGGCGAGCCTCCCAGCTCAGGGCGCCCCCAGAGAGTTTGGCCTGCAGGCCGGCGTCGCCGTCACGACCTCGCCGAGAGCCGGGTGTTCAGCTCGGTGCACTCCGAACGCGGGCTCCGGTGGGTTCGACTGAGGGCGGGCGCCCGGCTGAGGGAAGCGGCGCTGCTGTCAGAAGGCCTCCCGTGCCCTCACCACGAGTGTGTTTGCTCTGCCGTGGGTCCCGCGTCACGGTCGGGGCAGGAGCCGCTTCCGACGCCCTTGCGAAGGGCTTCGCTGAGGCCCAGGTCGGGGGCCTCCTTCTAGGACGTCCCCCGACCTGAGGCCCGGCACGCAGCCTCCCTGAGGCTTCCGCCACCCCCGCCGCGGCCAAGCTTTCTCTCTGGGCGAAAGAGGCCTGCTCGCGGAAGGGAGCTCGGCTTCAGGCTTGCTTCTCGGAGGTAAGGCTGTGGTGCTCACTCGAGGTTTCCGGGCTAAGCGTTGAGAAGGCCTCCTTCTCCGTGGAGCGACGTGTGTGTGGACGTGGACGGGGATGGCATTCCACCCTGCCTTGTTTCGCACAGGGAGGTCGGGGGCCTGGACCTCAGCGGGTCCAACCCCCGGCGAGTCAGCCAACGGCTTCCCCGTGTAGGACGTGAGGCGCCGGCCCGGGAGAGGCCGGCCCCACAGCCCGGACCCTCGTGCCTCACGAAGCGCGCCCTTCATCTCTCCTCCCCGCTTCTCCTTTCGCACTCATCTTTCCCTGGGCGGACGTTTTCCCGGCAGCACCGTGTTGCACGGAATCCAGGGAGGAGCTGTCTCCTTCGGTTGCCAGGCCCGGGCGTGTGTCGACCTTGACACCGCGCAGCCCGCTGTCGCCCCGGAGGTGCTGGCGGCACCCGCAGGTCCCTGGAGTGGAGGCCCAAGGCGGCAGCGTGTGCACGTCTTCCTCCGCGTCTGAGAGAAGGCGTTGTGCATTCGGGGAATGGCGAGGTGAAAGGGCCCCCTCCGGGAAGCGCGATCCAAGAGCTGAGGGTTGGGTGCCTTGCTCCATGCTTCTAGGTGCCAGAGCCGCTTCTCTCTTCCCGGGACAGAGTGGGGCTTGCTGGGCCAATGCGTCGTCCTGAAGCAATCCCGTGGCAGGGGCTCGGCGCTTCCCCCTTCCGTTTCGGGCGAGCCTCCCAGCTCAGGGCGCCCCCAGAGAGTTTGGCCTGCAGGCCGGCGTCGCCGTCACGACCTCGCCGAGAGCCGGGTGTTCAGCTCGGTGCACTCCGAACGCGGGCTCCGGTGGGTTCGACTGAGGGCGGGCGCCCGGCTGAGGGAAGCGGCGCTGCTGTCAGAAGGCCTCCCGTGCCCTCACAACGAGTGTGTTTGCTCTGCCGTGGGTCCCGCGTCACGGTCGGGGCAGGAGCCGCTTCCGACGCCCTTGCGAAGGGCTTCGCTGAGGCCCAGGTCGGGGGCCTCCTTCTAGGACGGCCCCCGACCTGAGGCCCGGCACGCAGCCTCCCTGAGGCTTCCGCCACCCCCGCCGCGGCCAAGCTTTCTCTCTGGGCGAAAGAGGCCTGCTCGCGGAAGGGAGCTCGGCTTCAGGCTTGCTTCGCGGAGGTAAGGCTGTGGTGCTCACTCGAGGTTTCCGGGCTAAGCGTTGAGAAGGCCTCCTTCTCCGTGGAGCGACGTGTGTGTGGACGTGGACGGGGATGGCATTCCACCCTGCCTTGTTTCGCACAGGGAGGTCGGGGGCCTGGACCTCAGCGGGTCCAACCCCCGGCGAGTCAGCCAACGGCTTCCCCGTGTAGGACGTGAGGCGCCGGCCCGGGAGAGGCCGGCCCCACAGCCCGGACCCTCGTGCCTCACGAAGCGCGCCCTTCATCTCTCCTCCCCGCTTCTCTGTTCGCACTCATCTTTCCCTGGGCGGACGTTTTCCCGGCAGCACCGGGTTGCACGGAATCCAGGGAGGAGCTGTCTCCTTCGGTTGCCAGGCCCGGGCGTGTGTCGACCTTGACACCGCGCAGCCCGCTGTCGCCCCGGAGGTGCTGGCGGCACCCGCAGGTCCCTGGAGTGGAGGCCCAAGGCGGCAGCGTGTGCACGTCTTCCTCCGCGTCTGAGAGAAGGCGTTGTGCATTCGGGGAATGGCGAGGTGAAAGGGCCCCCTCCGGGAAGCGCGATCCAAGAGCTGAGGGTTGGGTGCCTTGCTCCGTGCTTCTAGGTGCCAGAGCCGCTTCTCTCTTCCCGGGACAGAGTGGGGCTTGCTGGGCCAATGCGTCGTCCTGAAGCAATCCCGTGGCAGGGGCTCGGCGCTTCCCCCTTCCGTTTCGGGCGAGCCTCCCAGCTCAGGGCGCCCCCAGAGAGTTTGGCCTGCAGGCCGGCGTCGCCGTCACGACCTCGCCGAGAGCCGGGTGTTCAGCTCGGTGCACTCCGAACGCGGGCTCCGGTGGGTTCGACTGAGGGCGGGCGCCCGGCTGAGGGAAGCGGCGCTGCTGTCAGAAGGCCTCCCGTGCCCTCACAACGAGTGTGTTTGCTCTGCCGTGGGTCCCGCGTCACGGTCGGGGCAGGAGCCGCTTCCGACGCCCTTGCGAAGGGCTTCGCTGAGGCCCAGGTCGGGGGCCTCCTTCTAGGACGGCCCCCGACCTGAGGCCCGGCACGCAGCCTCCCTGAGGCTTCCGCCACCCCCGCCGCGGCCAAGCTTTCTCTCTGGGCGAAAGAGGCCTGCTCGCGGAAGGGAGCTCGGCTTCAGGCTTGCTTCGCGGAGGTAAGGCTGTGGTGCTCACTCGAGGTTTCCGGGCTAAGCGTTGAGAAGGCCTCCTTCTCCGTGGAGCGACGTGTGTGTGGACGTGGACGGGGATGGCATTCCACCCTGCCTTGTTTCGCACAGGGAGGTCGGGGGCCTGGACCTCAGCGTGTCCAACCCCCGGCGAGTCAGCCAACGGCTTCCCCGTGTAGGACGGGAGGCGCCGGCCCGGGAGAGGCCGGCCCCACAGCCCGGACCCTCGTGCCTCACGAAGCGCGCCCTTCATCTCTCCTCCCCGCTTCTCTGTTCGCACTCATCTTTCCCTGGGCGGACGTTTTCCCGGCAGCACCGGGTTGCACGGAATCCAGGGAGGAGCTGTCTCCTTCGGTTGCCAGGCCCGGGCGTGTGTCGACCTTGACACCGCGCAGCCCGCTGTCGCCCCGGAGGTGCTGGCGGCACCCGCAGGTCCCTGGAGTGGAGGCCCAAGGCGGCAGCGTGTGCACGTCTTCCTCCGCGTCTGAGAGAAGGCTTGTGCATTCGGGGAATGGCGAGGTGAAAGGGCCCCCTCCGGGAAGCGCGATCCAAGAGCTGAGGGTTGGGTGCCTTGCTCCGTGCTTCTAGGTGCCAGAGCCGCTTCTCTCTTCCCGGGACAGAGTGGGGCTTGCTGGGCCAATGCGTCGTCCTGAAGCAATCCCGTGGCAGGGGCTCGGCGCTTCCCCCTTCCGTTTCGGGCGAGCCTCCCAGCTCAGGGCGCCCCCAGAGAGTTTGGCCTGCAGGCCGGCGTCGCCGTCACGACCTCGCCGAGAGCCGGGTGTTCAGCTCGGTGCACTCCGAACGCGGGCTCCGGTGGGTTCGACTGAGGGCGGGCGCCCGGCTGAGGGAAGCGGCGCTGCTGTCAGAAGGCCTCCCGTGCCCTCACAACGAGTGTGTTTGCTCTGCCGTGGGTCCCGCGTCACGGTCGGGGCAGGAGCCGCTTCCGACGCCCTTGCGAAGGGCTTCGCTGAGGCCCAGGTGGGGGCCTCCTTCTAGGACGGCCCCCGACCTGAGGCCCGGCACGCAGCCTCCCTGAGGCTTCCGCCACCCCCGCCGCGGCCAAGCTTTCTCTCTGGGCGAAAGAGGCCTGCTCGCGGAAGGGAGCTAGGCTTCAGGCTTGCTTCTCGGAGGTAAGGCTGTGGTGCTCACTCGAGGTTTCCGGGCTAAGCGTTGAGAAGGCCTCCTTCTCCGTGGAGCGACGTGTGTGTGGACGTGGACGGGGATGGCATTCCACCCTGTCTTGTTTCGCACAGGGAGGTCGGGGGCCTGGACCTCAGCGGGTCCAACCCCCGGCGAGTCAGCCAACGGCTTCCCCGTGTAGGACGGGAGGCGCCGGCCCGGGAGAGGCCGGCCCCACAGCCCGGACCCTCGTGCCTCACGAAGCGCGCCCTTCATCTCTCCTCCCCGCTTCTCTGTTCGCACTCAACTTTCCCTGGGCGGACGTTTTCCCGGCAGCACCGGGTTGCACGGAATCCAGGGAGGAGCTGTCTCCTTCGGTTGCCAGGCCCGGGCGTGTGTCGACCTTGACACCGCGCAGCCCGCTGTCGCCCCGGAGGTGCTGGCGGCACCCGCAGGTCCCTGGAGTGGAGGCCCAAGGCGGCAGCGTGTGCACGTCTTCCTCCGCGTCTGAGAGAAGGCGTTGTGCATTCGGGGAATGGCGAGGTGAAAGGGCCCCCTCCGGGAAGCGCGATCCAAGAGCTGAGGGTTGGGTGCCTTGCTCCGTGCTTCTAGGTGCTAGAGCCGCTTCTCTCTTCCCGGGACAGAGTGGGGCTTGCTGGGCCAATGCGTCGTCCTGAAGCAATCCCGTGGCAGGGGCTCGGCGCTTCCCCCTTCCGTTTCGGGGGAGCCTCCCAGCTCAGGGCGCCCCCAGAGAGTTTGGCCTGCAGGCCGGCGTCGCCGTCACGACCTCGCCGAGAGCCGGGTGTTCAGCGCGGTGCACTCCGAACGCGGGCTCCGGTGGGTTCGACTGAGGGCGGGCGCCCGGCTGAGGGAAGCGGCGCTGCTGTCAGAAGGCCTCCCGTGCCCTCACCACGAGTGTGTTTGCTCTGCCGTGGGTCCCGCGTCACGGTCGGGGCAGGAGCCGCTTCCGACGCCCTTGCGAAGGGCTTCGCTGAGGCCCAGGTCGGGGGCCTCCTTCTAGGACGGCCCCCGACCTGAGGCCCGGCACGCAGCCTCCCTGAGGCTTCCGCCACCCCCGCCGCGGCCAAGCTTTCTCTCTGGGCGAAAGAGGCCTGCTCGCGGAAGGGAGCTCGGCTTCAGGCTTGCTTCTCGGAGGTAAGGCTGTGGTGCTCACTCGAGGTTTCCGGGCTAAGCGTTGAGAAGGCCTCCTTCTCCGTGGAGCGACGTGTGTGTGGACGTGGACGGGGATGACATTCCACCCTGCCCTGTTTCGCACAGGGAGGTCGGGGGCCTGGACCTCAGCGGGTCCAACCCCCGGCGAGTCAGCCAACGGCTTCCCCGTGTAGGACGGGAGGCGCCGGCCCGGGAGAGGCCGGCCCCACAGCCCGGACCCTCGTGCCTCACGAAGCGCGCCCTTCATCTCTCCTCCCCGCTTCTCTGTTCGCACTCATCTTTCCCTGGGCGGACGTTTTCCCGGCAGCACCGGGTTGCACGGAATCCAGGGAGGAGCTGTCTCCTTCGGTTGCCAGGCCCGGGCGTGTGTCGACCTTGACACCGCGCAGCCCGCTGTCGCCCCGGAGGTGCTGGCGGCACCCGCAGGTCCCTGGAGTGGAGGCCCAAGGCGGCAGCGTGTGCACATCTTCCTCCGCTTCTGAGAGAAGGCGTTGTGCATTCGGGGAATGGCGAGGTGAAAGGGCCCCCTCCGGGAAGCGCGATCCATGAGCTGAGGGTTGGGTGCCTTGCTCCGTGCTTCTAGGTGCCAGAGCCGCTTCTCTCTTCCCGGGACAGAGTGGGGCTTGCTGGGCCAATGCGTCGTCCTGAAGCAATCCCGTGGCAGGGGCTCGGCGCTTCCCCCTTCCGTTTCGGGCGAGCCTCCCAGCTCAGGGCGCCCCCAGAGAGTTTGGCCTGCAGGCCGGCGTCGCCGTCACGACCTCGCCGAGAGCCGGGTGTTCAGCTCGGTGCACTCCGAACGCGGGCTCCGGTGGGTTCGACTGAGGGCGGGCGCCCGGCTGAGGGAAGCGGCGCTGCTGTCAGAAGGCCTCCCGTGCCCTCACAACGAGTGTGTTTGCTCTGCCGTGGGTCCCGCGTCACGGTCGGGGCAGGAGCCGCTTCCGACGCCCTTGCGAAGGGCTTCGCTGAGGCCCAGGTCGGGGGCCTCCTTCTAGGACGGCCCCCGACCTGAGGCCCGGCACGCAGCCTCCCTGAGGCTTCCGCCACCCCCGCCGCGGCCAAGCTTTCTCTCTGGGCGAAAGAGGCCTGCTCGCGGAAGGGAGCTCGGCTTCAGGCTTGCTTCTCGGAGGTAAGGCTGTGGTGCTCACTCGAGGTTTCCGGGCTAAGCGTTGAGAAGGCCTCCTTCTCCGTGGAGCGACGTGTGTGTGGACGTGGACGGGGATGGCATTCCACCCTGCCTTGTTTCGCACAGGGAGGTCGGGGGCCTGGACCTCAGCGGGTCCAACCCCCGGCGAGTCAGCCAACGGCTTCCCCGTGTAGGACGTGAGGCGCCGGCCCGGGAGAGGCCGGCCCCACAGCCCGGACCCTCGTGCCTCACGAAGCGCGCCCTTCATCTCTCCTCCCCGCTTCTCTGTTCGCACTCATCTTTCCCTGGGCGGACGTTTTCCCGGCAGCACCGGGTTGCACGGAATCCAGGGAGGAGCTGTCTCCTTCGGTTGCCAGGCCCGGGCGTGTGTCGACCTTGACACCGCGCAGCCCGCTGTCGCCCCGGAGGTGCTGGCGGCACCCGCAGGTCCCTGGAGTGGAGGCCCAAGGCGGCAGCGTGTGCACGTCTTCCTCCGCGTCTGAGAGAAGGCGTTGTGCATTCGGGGAATGGCGAGGTGAAAGGGCCCCCTCCGGGAAGCGCGATCCAAGAGCTGAGGGTTGGGTGCCTTGCTCCGTGCTTCTAGGTGCCAGAGCCGCTTCTCTCTTCCCGGGACAGAGTGGGGCTTGCTGGGCCAATGCGTCGTCCTGAAGCAATCCCGTGGCAGGGGCTCGGCGCTTCCCCCTTCCGTTTCGGGCGAGCCTCCCAGCTCAGGGCGCCCCCAGAGAGTTTGGCCTGCAGGCCGGCGTCGCCGTCACGACCTCGCCGAGAGCCGGGTGTTCAGCTCGGTGCACTCCGAACGCGGGCTCCGGTGGGTTCGACTGAGGGCGGGCGCCCGGCTGAGGGAAGCGGCGCTGCTGTCAGAAGGCCTCCCGTGCCCTCACAACGAGTGTGTTTGCTCTGCCGTGGGTCCCGCGTCACGGTCGGGGCAGGAGCCGCTTCCGACGCCCTTGCGAAGGGCTTCGCTGAGGCCCAGGTCGGGGGCCTCCTTCTAGGACGGCCCCCGACCTGAGGCCCGGCACGCAGCCTCCCTGAGGCTTCCGCCACCCCCGCCGCGGCCAAGCTTTCTCTCTGGGCGAAAGAGGCCTGCTCGCGGAAGGGAGCTCGGCTTCAGGCTTGCTTCTCGGAGGTAAGGCTGTGGTGCTCACTCGAGGTTTCCGGGCTAAGCGTTGAGAAGGCCTCCTTCTCCGTGGAGCGACGTGTGTGTGGACGTGGACGGGGATGGCATTCCACCCTGCCTTGTTTCGCACAGGGAGGTCGGGGGCCTGGACCTCAGCGTGTCCAACCCCCGGCGAGTCAGCCAACGGCTTCCCCGTGTAGGACGGGAGGCGCCGGCCCGGGAGAGGCCGGCCCCACAGCCCGGACCCTCGTGCCTCACGAAGCGCGCCCTTCATCTCTCCTCCCCGCTTCTCTGTTCGCACTCATCTTTCCCTGGGCGGACGTTTTCCCGGCAGCACCGGGTTGCACGGAATCCAGGGAGGAGCTGTCTCCTTCGGTTGCCAGGCCCGGGCGTGTGTCGACCTTGACACCGCGCAGCCCGCTGTCGCCCCAGAGGTGCTGGCGGCACCCGCAGGTCCCTGGAGTGGAGGCCCAAGGCGGCAGCGTGTGCACGTCTTCCTCCGCGTCTGAGAGAAGGCGTTGTGCATTCGGGGAATGGCGAGGTGAAAGGGCCCCCTCCGGGAAGCGCGATCCAAGAGCTGAGGGTTGGGTGCCTTGCTCCGTGCTTCTAGGTGCCAGAGCCGCTTCTCTCTTCCCGGGACAGAGTGGGGCTTGCTGGGCCAATGCGTCGTCCTGAAGCAATCCCGTGGCAGGGGCTCGGCGCTTCCCCCTTCCGTTTCGGGCGAGCCTCCCAGCTCAGGGCGCCCCCAGAGAGTTTGGCCTGCAGGCCGGCGTCGCCGTCACGACCTCGCCGAGAGCCGGGTGTTCAGCTCGGTGCACTCCGAACGCGGGCTCCGGTGGGTTCGACTGAGGGCGGGCGCCCGGCTGAGGGAAGCGGCGCTGCTGTCAGAAGGCCTCCCGTGCCCTCACAACGAGTGTGTTTGCTCTGCCGTGGGTCCCGCGTCACGGTCGGGGCAGGAGCCGCTTCCGACGCCCTTGCGAAGGGCTTCGCTGAGGCCCAGGTGGGGGCCTCCTTCTAGGACGGCCCCCGACCTGAGGCCCGGCACGCAGCCTCCCTGAGGCTTCCGCCACCCCCGCCGCGGCCAAGCTTTCTCTCTGGGCGAAAGAGGCCTGCTCGCGGAAGGGAGCTAGGCTTCAGGCTTGCTTCTCGGAGGTAAGGCTGTGGTGCTCACTCGAGGTTTCCGGGCTAAGCGTTGAGAAGGCCTCCTTCTCCGTGGAGCGACGTGTGTGTGGACGTGGACGGGGATGGCATTCCACCCTGTCTTGTTTCGCACAGGGAGGTCGGGGGCCTGGACCTCAGGGTGTCCAACCCCCGGCGAGTCAGCCAACGGCTTCCCCGTGTAGGACGGGAGGCGCCGGCCCGGGAGAGGCCGGCCCCACAGCCCGGACCCTCGTGCCTCACGAAGCGCGCCCTTCATCTCTCCTCCCCGCTTCTCTGTTCGCACTCAACTTTCCCTGGGCGGACGTTTTCCCGGCAGCACCGGGTTGCACGGAATCCAGGGAGGAGCTGTCTCCTTCGGTTGCCAGGCCCGGGCGTGTGTCGACCTTGACACCGCGCAGCCCGCTGTCGCCCCGGAGGTGCTGGCGGCACCCGCAGGTCCCTGGAGTGGAGGCCCAAGGCGGCAGCGTGTGCACGTCTTCCTCCGCGTCTGAGAGAAGGCGTTGTGCATTCGGGGAATGGCGAGGTGAAAGGGCCCCCTCCGGGAAGCGCGATCCAAGAGCTGAGGGTTGGGTGCCTTGCTCCGTGCTTCTAGGTGCCAGAGCCGCTTCTCTCTTCCCGGGACAGAGTGGGGCTTGCTGGGCCAATGCGTCGTCCTGAAGCAATCCCGTGGCAGGGGCTCGGCGCTTCCCCCTTCCGTTTCGGGCGAGCCTCCCAGCTCAGGGCGCCCCCAGAGAGTTTGGCCTGCAGGCCGGCGTCGCCGTCACGACCTCGCCGAGAGCCGGGTGTTCAGCTCGGTGCACTCCGAACGCGGGCTCCGGTGGGTTCGACTGAGGGCGGGCGCCCGGCTGAGGGAAGCGGCGCTGCTGTCAGAAGGCCTCCCGTGCCCTCACAACGAGTGTGTTTGCTCTGCCGTGGGTCCCGCGTCACGGTCGGGGCAGGAGCCGCTTCCGACGCCCTTGCGAAGGGCTTCGCTGAGGCCCAGGTCGGGGGCCTCCTTCTAGGACGGCCCCCGACCTGAGGCCCGGCACGCAGCCTCCCTGAGGCTTCCGCCACCCCCGCCGCGGCCAAGCTTTCTCTCTGGGCGAAAGAGGCCTGCTCGCGGAAGGGAGCTCGGCTTCAGGCTTGCTTCGCGGAGGTAAGGCTGTGGTGCTCACTCGAGGTTTCCGGGCTAAGCGTTGAGAAGGCCTCCTTCTCCGTGGAGCGACGTGTGTGTGGACGTGGACGGGGATGGCATTCCACCCTGCCTTGTTTCGCACAGGGAGGTCGGGGGCCTGGACCTCAGCGGGTCCAACCCCCGGCGAGTCAGCCAACGGCTTCCCCGTGTAGGACGTGAGGCGCCGGCCCGGGAGAGGCCGGCCCCACAGCCCGGACCCTCGTGCCTCACGAAGCGCGCCCTTCATCTCTCCTCCCCGCTTCTCCTTTCGCACTCATCTTTCCCTGGGCGGACGTTTTCCCGGCAGCACCGTGTTGCACGGAATCCAGGGAGGAGCTGTCTCCTTCGGTTGCCAGGCCCGGGCGTGTGTCGACCTTGACACCGCGCAGCCCGCTGTCGCCCCGGAGGTGCTGGCGGCACCCGCAGGTCCCTGGAGTGGAGGCCCAAGGCGGCAGCGTGTGCACGTCTTCCTCCGCGTCTGAGAGAAGGCGTTGTGCATTCGGGGAATGGCGAGGTGAAAGGGCCCCCTCCGGGAAGCGCGATCCAAGAGCTGAGGGTTGGGTGCCTTGCTCCGTGCTTCTAGGTGCCAGAGCCGCTTCTCTCTTCCCGGGACAGAGTGGGGCTTGCTGGGCCAATGCGTCGTCCTGAAGCAATCCCGTGGCAGGGGCTCGGCGCTTCCCCCTTCCGTTTCGGGCGAGCCTCCCAGCTCAGGGCGCCCCCAGAGAGTTTGTCCTGCAGGCCGGCGTCGCCGTCACGACCTCGCCGAGAGCCGGGTGTTCAGCTCGGTGCACTCCGAACGCGGGCTCCGGTGGGTTCGACTGAGGGCGGGCGCCCGGCTGAGGGAAGCGGCGCTGCTGTCAGAAGGCCTCCCGTGCCCTCACAACGAGTGTGTTTGCTCTGCCGTGGGTCCCGCGTCACGGTCGGGGCAGGAGCCGCTTCCGACGCCCTTGCGAAGGGCTTCGCTGAGGCCCAGGTCGGGGGCCTCCTTCTAGGACGGCCCCCGACCTGAGGCCCGGCACGCAGCCTCCCTGAGGCTTCCGCCACCCCCGCCGCGGCCAAGCTTTCTCTCTGGGCGAAAGAGGCCTGCTCGCGGAAGGGAGCTCGGCTTCAGGCTTGCTTCGCGGAGGTAAGGCTGTGGTGCTCACTCGAGGTTTCCGGGCTAAGCGTTGAGAAGGCCTCCTTCTCCGTGGAGCGACGTGTGTGTGGACGTGGACGGGGATGGCATTCCACCCTGCCTTGTTTCGCACAGGGAGGTCGGGGGCCTGGACCTCAGCGGGTCCAACCCCCGGCGAGTCAGCCAACGGCTTCCCCGTGTAGGACGTGAGGCGCCGGCCCGGGAGAGGCCGGCCCCACAGCCCGGACCCTCGTGCCTCACGAAGCGCGCCCTTCATCTCTCCTCCCCGCTTCTCTGTTCGCACTCATCTTTCCCTGGGCGGACGTTTTCCTGGCAGCACCGTGTTGCACGGAATCCAGGGAGGAGCTGTCTCCTTCGGTTGCCAGGCCCGGGCGTGTGTCGACCTTGACACCGCGCAGCCCGCTGTCGCCCCGGAGGTGCTGGCGGCACCCGCAGGTCCCTGGAGTGGAGGCCCAAGGCGGCAGCGTGTGCACGTCTTCCTCCGCGTCTGAGAGAAGGCGTTGTGCATTCGGGGAATGGCGAGGTGAAAGGGCCCCCTCCGGGAAGCGCGATCCAAGAGCTGAGGGTTGGGTGCCTTGCTCCGTGCTTCTAGGTGCCAGAGCCGCTTCTCTCTTCCCGGGACAGAGTGGGGCTTGCTGGGCCAATGCGTCGTCCTGAAGCAATCCCGTGGCAGGGGCTCGGCGCTTCCCCCTTCCGTTTCGGGCGAGCCTCCCAGCTCAGGGCGCCCCCAGAGAGTTTGGCCTGCAGGCCGGCGTCGCCGTCACGACCTCGCCGAGAGCCGGGTGTTCAGCTCGGTGCACTCCGAACGCGGGCTCCGGTGGGTTCGACTGAGGGCGGGCGCCCGGCTGAGGGAAGCGGCGCTGCTGTCAGAAGGCCTCCCGTGCCCTCACAACGAGTGTGTTTGCTCTGCCGTGGGTCCCGCGTCACGGTCGGGGCAGGAGCCGCTTCCGACGCCCTTGCGAAGGGCTTCGCTGAGGCCCAGGTCGGGGGCCTCCTTCTAGGACGGCCCCCGACCTGAGGCCCGGCACGCAGCCTCCCTGAGGCTTCCGCCACCCCCGCCGCGGCCAAGCTTTCTCTCTGGGCGAAAGAGGCCTGCTCGCGGAAGGGAGCTCGGCTTCAGGCTTGCTTCTCGGAGGTAAGGCTGTGGTGCTCACTCGAGGTTTCCGGGCTAAGCGTTGAGAAGGCCTCCTTCTCCGTGGAGCGACGTGTGTGTGGACGTGGACGGGGATGGCATTCCACCCTGCCTTGTTTCGCACAGGGAGGTCGGGGGCCTGGACCTCAGCGGGTCCAACCCCCGGCGAGTCAGCCAACGGCTTCCCCGTGTAGGACGGGAGGCGCCGGCCCGGGAGAGGCCGGCCCCACAGCCCGGACCCTCGTGCCTCACGAAGCGCGCCCTTCATCTCTCCTCCCCGCTTCTCTGTTCGCACTCATCTTTCCCTGGGCGGACGTTTTCCCGGCAGCACCGTGTTGCACGGAATCCAGGGAGGAGCTGTCTCCTTCGGTTGCCAGGCCCGGGCGTGTGTCGACCTTGACACCGCGCAGCCCGCTGTCGCCCCGGAGGTGCTGGCGGCACCCGCAGGTCCCTGGAGTGGAGGCCCAAGGCGGCAGCGTGTGCACGTCTTCCTCCGCGTCTGAGAGAAGGCGTTGTGCATTCGGGGAATGGCGAGGTGAAAGGGCCCCCTCCGGGAAGCGCGATCCAAGAGCTGAGGGTTGGGTGCCTTGCTCCGTGCTTCTAGGTGCCAGAGCCGCTTCTCTCTTCCCGGGACAGAGTGGGGCTTGCTGGGCCAATGCGTCGTCCTGAAGCAATCCCGTGGCAGGGGCTCGGCGCTTCCCCCTTCCGTTTCGGGCGAGCCTCCCAGCTCAGGGCGCCCCCAGAGAGTTTGGCCTGCAGGCCGGCGTCGCCGTCACGACCTCGCCGAGAGCCGGGTGTTCAGCTCGGTGCACTCCGAACGCGGGCTCCGGTGGGTTCGACTGAGGGCGGGCGCCCGGCTGAGGGAAGCGGCGCTGCTGTCAGAAGGCCTCCCGTGCCCTCACAACGAGTGTGTTTGCTCTGCCGTGGGTCCCGCGTCACGGTCGGGGCAGGAGCCGCTTCCGACGCCCTTGCGAAGGGCTTCGCTGAGGCCCAGGTCGGGGGCCTCCTTCTAGGACGGCCCCCGACCTGAGGCCCGGCACGCAGCCTCCCTGAGGCTTCCGCCACCCCCGCCGCGGCCAAGCTTTCTCTCTGGGCGAAAGAGGCCTGCTCGCGGAAGGGAGCTCGGCTTCAGGCTTGCTTCTCGGAGGTAAGGCTGTGGTGCTCACTCGAGGTTTCCGGGCTAAGCGTTGAGAAGGCCTCCTTCTCCGTGGAGCGACGTGTGTGTGGACGTGGACGGGGATGGCATTCCACCCTGCCTTGTTTCGCACAGGGAGGTCGGGGGCCTGGACCTCAGCGGGTCCAACCCCCGGCGAGTCAGCCAACGGCTTCCCCGTGTAGGACGGGAGGCGCCGGCCCGGGAGAGGCCGGCCCCACAGCCCGGACCCTCGTGCCTCACGAAGCGCGCCCTTCATCTCTCCTCCCCGCTTCTCTGTTCGCACTCAACTTTCCCTGGGCGGACGTTTTCCCGGCAGCACCGGGTTGCACGGAATCCAGGGAGGAGCTGTCTCCTTCGGTTGCCAGGCCCGGGCGTGTGTCGACCTTGACACCGCGCAGCCCGCTGTCGCCCCGGAGGTGCTGGCGGCACCCGCAGGTCCCTGGAGTGGAGGCCCAAGGCGGCAGCGTGTGCACGTCTTCCTCCGCGTCTGAGAGAAGGCGTTGTGCATTCGGGGAATGGCGAGGTGAAAGGGCCCCCTCCGGGAAGCGCGATCCAAGAGCTGAGGGTTGGGTGCCTTGCTCCGTGCTTCTAGGTGCCAGAGCCGCTTCTCTCTTCCCGGGACAGAGTGGGGCTTGCTGGGCCAATGCGTCGTCCTGAAGCAATCCCGTGGCAGGGGCTCGGCGCTTCCCCCTTCCGTTTCGGGCGAGCCTCCCAGCTCAGGGCGCCCCCAGAGAGTTTGGCCTGCAGGCCGGCGTCGCCGTCACGACCTCGCCGAGAGCCGGGTGTTCAGCGCGGTGCACTCCGAACGCGGGCTCCGGTGGGTTCGACTGAGGGCGGGCGCCCGGCTGAGGGAAGCGGCGCTGGTGTCAGAAGGCCTCCCGTGCCCTCACAACGAGTGTGTTTGCTCTGCCGTGGGTCCCGCGTCACGGTCGGGGCAGGAGCCGCTTCCGACGCCCTTGCGAAGGGCTTCGCTGAGGCCCAGGTCGGGGGCCTCCTTCTAGGACGGCCCCCGACCTGAGGCCCGGCACGCAGCCTCCCTGAGGCTTCCGCCACCCCCGCCGCGGCCAAGCTTTCTCTCTGGGCGAAAGAGGCCTGCTCGCGGAAGGGAGCTCGGCTTCAGGCTTGCTTCTCGGAGGTAAGGCTGTGGTGCTCACTCGAGGTTTCCGGGCTAAGCGTTGAGAAGGCCTCCTTCTCCGTGGAGCGACGTGTGTGTGGACGTGGACGGGGATGGCATTCCACCCTGCCTTGTTTCGCACAGGGAGGTCGGGGGCCTGGACCTCAGCGGGTCCAACCCCCGGCGAGTCAGCCAACGGCTTCCCCGTGTAGGACGTGAGGCGCCGGCCCGGGAGAGGCCGGCCCCACAGCCCGGACCCTCGTGCCTCACGAAGCGCGCCCTTCATCTCTCCTCCCCGCTTCTCTGTTCGCACTCATCTTTCCCTGGGCGGACGTTTTCCCGGCAGCACCGGGTTGCACGGAATCCAGGGAGGAGCTGTCTCCTTCGGTTGCCAGGCCCGGGCGTGTGTCGACCTTGACACCGCGCAGCCCGCTGTCGCCCCGGAGGTGCTGGCGGCACCCGCAGGTCCCTGGAGTGGAGGCCCAAGGCGGCAGCGTGTGCACGTCTTCCTCCGCTTCTGAGAGAAGGCGTTGTGCATTCGGGGAATGGCGAGGTGAAAGGGCCCCCTCCGGGAAGCGCGATCCATGAGCTGAGGGTTGGGTGCCTTGCTCCGTGCTTCTAGGTGCCAGAGCCGCTTCTCTCTTCCCGGGACAGAGTGGGGCTTGCTGGGCCAATGCGTCGTCCTGAAGCAATCCCGTGGCAGGGGCTCGGCGCTTCCCCCTTCCGTTTCGGGCGAGCCTCCCAGCTCAGGGCGCCCCCAGAGAGTTTGGCCTGCAGGCCGGCGTCGCCGTCACGACCTCGCCGAGAGCCGGGTGTTCAGCTCGGTGCACTCCGAACGCGGGCTCCGGTGGGTTCGACTGAGGGCGGGCGCCCGGATGAGGGAAGCGGCGCTGCTGTCAGAAGGCCTCCCGTGCCCTCACAACGAGTGTGTTTGCTCTGCCGTGGGTCCCGCGTCACGGTCGGGGCAGGAGCCGCTTCCGACGCCCTTGCGAAGGGCTTCGCTGAGGCCCAGGTCGGGCGCCTCCTTCTAGGACGGCCCCCGACCTGAGGCCCGGCACGCAGCCTCCCTGAGGCTTCCGCCACCCCCGCCGCGGCCAAGCTTTCTCTCTGGGCGAAAGAGGCCTGCTCGCGGAAGGGAGCTCGGCTTCAGGCTTGCTTCTCGGAGGTAAGGCTGTGGTGCTCACTCGAGGTTTCCGGGCTAAGCGTTGAGAAGGCCTCCTTCTCCGTGGAGCGACGTGTGTGTGGACGTGGACGGGGATGGCATTCCACCCTGCCTTGCTTCGCACAGGGAGGTCGGGGGCCTGGACCTCAGCGGGTCCAACCCCCGGCGAGTCAGCCAACGGCTTCCCCGTGTAGGACGTGAGGCGCCGGCCCGGGAGAGGCCGGCCCCACAGCCCGGACCCTCGTGCCTCACGAAGCGCGCCCTTCATCTCTCCTCCCCGCTTCTCTGTTCGCACTCATCTTTCCCTGGGCGGACGTTTTCCCGGCAGCACCGGGTTGCACGGAATCCAGGGAGGAGCTGTCTCCTTCGGTTGCCAGGCCCGGGCGTGTGTCGACCTTGACACCGCGCAGCCCGCTGTCGCCCCGGAGGTGCTGGCGGCACCCGCAGGTCCCTGGAGTGGAGGCCCAAGGCGGCAGCGTGTGCACGTCTTCCTCCGCGTCTGAGAGAAGGCGTTGTGCATTCGGGGAATGGCGAGGTGAAAGGGCCCCCTCCGGGAAGCGCGATCCAAGAGCTGAGGGTTGGGTGCCTTGCTCCGTGCTTCTAGGTGCCAGAGCCGCTTCTCTCTTCCCGGGACAGAGTGGGGCTTGCTGGGCCAATGCGTCGTCCTGAAGCAATCCCGTGGCAGGGGCTCGGCGCTTCCCCCTTCCGTTTCGGGCGAGCCTCCCAGCTCAGGGCGCCCCCAGAGAGTTTGGCCTGCAGGCCGGCGTCGCCGTCACGACCTCGCCGAGAGCCGGGTGTTCAGCTCGGTGCACTCCGAACGCGGGCTCCGGTGGGTTCGACTGAGGGCGGGCGCCCGGCTGAGGGAAGCGGCGCTGCTGTCAGAAGGCCTCCCGTGCCCTCACCACGAGTGTGTTTGCTCTGCCGTGGGTCCCGCGTCACGGTCGGGGCAGGAGCCGCTTCCGACGCCCTTGCGAAGGGCTTCGCTGAGGCCCAGGTCGGGGGCCTCCTTCTAGGACGGCCCCCGACCTGAGGCCCGGCACGCAGCCTCCCTGAGGCTTCCGCCACCCCCGCCGCGGCCAAGCGTTCTCTCTGGGCGAAAGAGGCCTGCTCGCGGAAGGGAGCTTGGCTTCAGGCTTGCTTCTCGGAGGTAAGGCTGTGGTGCTCACTCGAGGTTTCCGGGCTAAGCGTTGAGAAGGCCTCCTTCTCCGTGGAGCGATGTGTGTGTGGACGTGGACGGGGATGGCATTCCACCCTGCCTTGTTTCGCACAGGGAGGTTGGGGGCCTGGACCTCAGCGGGTCCAACCCCCGGCGAGTCAGCCAACGGCTTCCCCGTGTAGGACGGGAGGCGCCGGCCCGGGAGAGGCCGGCCCCACAGCCCGGACCCTCGTGCCTCACGAAGCGCGCCCTTCATCTCTCCTCCCCGCTTCTCTGTTCGCACTCATCTTTCCCTGGGCGGACGTTTTCCCGGCAGCACCGGGTTGCACGGAATCCAGGGAGGAGCTGTCTCCTTCGGTTGCCAGGCCCGGGCGTGTGTCGACCTTGACACCGCGCAGCCCGCTGTCGCCCCGGAGGTGCTGGCGGCACCCGCAGGTCCCTGGAGTGGAGGCCCAAGGCGGCAGCGTGTGCACGTCTTCCTCCGCTTCTGAGAGAAGGCGTTGTGCATTCGGGGAATGGCGAGGTGAAAGGGCCCCCTCCGGGAAGCGCGATCCAAGAGCTGAGGGTTGGGTGCCTTGCTCCGTGCTTCTAGGTGCCAGAGCCGCTTCTCTCTTCCCGGGACAGAGTGGGGCTTGCTGGGCCAATGCGTCGTCCTGAAGCAATCCCGTGGCAGGGGCTCGGCGCTTCCCCCTTCCGTTTCGGGGGAGCCTCCCAGCTCAGGGCGCCCCCAGAGAGTTTGGCCTGCAGGCCGGCGTCGCCGTCACGACCTCGCCGAGAGCCGGGTGTTCAGCTCGGTGCACTCCGAACGCGGGCTCCGGTGGGTTCGACTGAGGGCGGGCGCCCGGATGAGGGAAGCGGCGCTGCTGTCAGAAGGCCTCCCGTGCCCTCACAACGAGTGTGTTTGCTCTGCCGTGGGTCCCGCGTCACGGTCGGGGCAGGAGCCGCTTCCGACGCCCTTGCGAAGGGCTTCGCTGAGGCCCAGGTCGGGGGCCTCCTTCTAGGACGGCCCCCGACCTGAGGCCCGGCACGCAGCCTCCCTGAGGCTTCCGCCACCCCCGCCGCGGCCAAGCTTTCTCTCTGGGCGAAAGAGGCCTGCTCGCGGAAGGGAGCTCGGCTTCAGGCTTGCTTCGCGGAGGTAAGGCTGTGGTGCTCACTCGAGGTTTCCGGGCTAAGCGTTGAGAAGGCCTCCTTCTCCGTGGAGCGACGTGTGTGTGGACGTGGACGGGGATGGCATTCCACCCTGCCTTGCTTCGCACAGGGAGGTCGGGGGCCTGGACCTCAGCGGGTCCAACCCCCGGCGAGTCAGCCAACGGCTTCCCCGTGTAGGACGTGAGGCGCCGGCCCGGGAGAGGCCGGCCCCACAGCCCGGACCCTCGTGCCTCACGAAGCGCGCCCTTCATCTCTCCTCCCCGCTTCTCTGTTCGCACTCATCTTTCCCTGGGCGGACGTTTTCCCGGCAGCACCGGGTTGCACGGAATCCAGGGAGGAGCTGTCTCCTTCGGTTGCCAGGCCCGGGCGTGTGTCGACCTTGACACCGCGCAGCCCGCTGTCGCCCCGGAGGTGCTGGCGGCACCCGCAGGTCCCTGGAGTGGAGGCCCAAGGCGGCAGCGTGTGCACGTCTTCCTCCGCGTCTGAGAGAAGGCGTTGTGCATTCGGGGAATGGCGAGGTGAAAGGGCCCCCTCCGGGAAGCGCGATCCAAGAGCTGAGGGTTGGGTGCCTTGCTCCGTGCTTCTAGGTGCCAGAGCCGCTTCTCTCTTCCCGGGACAGAGTGGGGCTTGCTGGGCCAATGCGTCGTCCTGAAGCAATCCCGTGGCAGGGGCTCGGCGCTTCCCCCTTCCGTTTCGGGCGAGCCTCCCAGCTCAGGGCGCCCCCAGAGAGTTTGGCCTGCAGGCCGGCGTCGCCGTCACGACCTCGCCGAGAGCCGGGTGTTCAGCTCGGTGCACTCCGAACGCGGGCTCCGGTGGGTTCGACTGAGGGCGGGCGCCCGGCTGAGGGAAGCGGCGCTGCTGTCAGAAGGCCTCCCTTGCCCTCACCACGAGTGTGTTTGCTCTGCCGTGGGTCCCGCGTCACGGTCGGGGCAGGAGCCGCTTCCGACGCCCTTGCGAAGGGCTTCGCTGAGGCCCAGGTCGGGGGCCTCCTTCTAGGACGGCCCCCGACCTGAGGCCCGGCACGCAGCCTCCCTGAGGCTTCCGCCACCCCCGCCGCGGCCAAGCGTTCTCTCTGGGCGAAAGAGGCCTGCTCGCGGAAGGGAGCTTGGCTTCAGGATTGCTTCTCGGAGGTAAGGCTGTGGTGCTCACTCGAGGTTTCCGGGCTAAGCGTTGAGAAGGCCTCCTTCTCCGTGGAGCGACGTGTGTGTGGACGTGGACGGGGATGGCATTCCACCCTGCCTTGTTTCGCACAGGGAGGTTGGGGGCCTGGACCTCAGCGGGTCCAACCCCCGGCGAGTCAGCCAACGGCTTCCCCGTGTAGGACGGGAGGCGCCGGCCCGGGAGAGGCCGGCCCCACAGCCCGGACCCTCGTGCCTCACGAAGCGCGCCCTTCATCTCTCCTCCCCGCTTCTCTGTTCGCACTCATCTTTCCCTGGGCGGACGTTTTCCCGGCAGCACCGGGTTGCACGGAATCCAGGGAGGAGCTGTCTCCTTCGGTTGCCAGGCCCGGGCGTGTGTCGACCTTGACACCGCGCAGCCCGCTGTCGCCCCGGAGGTGCTGGCGGCACCCGCAGGTCCCTGGAGTGGAGGCCCAAGGCGGCAGCGTGTGCACGTCTTCCTCCGCGTCTGAGAGAAGGCGTTGTGCATTCGGGGAATGGCGAGGTGAAAGGGCCCCCTCCGGGAAGCGCGATCCAAGAGCTGAGGGTTGGGTGCCTTGCTCCGTGCTTCTAGGTGCCAGAGCCGCTTCTCTCTTCCCGGGACAGAGTGGGGCTTGCTGGGCCAATGCGTCGTCCTGAAGCAATCCCGTGGCAGGGGCTCGGCGCTTCCCCCTTCCGTTTCGGGGGAGCCTCCCAGCTCAGGGCGCCCCCAGAGAGTTTGGCCTGCAGGCCGGCGTCGCCGTCACGACCTCGCCGAGAGCCGGGTGTTCAGCTCGGTGCACTCCGAACGCGGGCTCCGGTGGGTTCGACTGAGGGCGGGCGCCCGGCTGAGGGAAGCGGCGCTGCTGTCAGAAGGCCTCCCGTGCCCTCACAACGAGTGTGTTTGCTCTGCCGTGGGTCCCGCGTCACGGTCGGGGCAGGAGCCGCTTCCGACGCCCTTGCGAAGGGCTTCGCTGAGGCCCAGGTCGGGGGCCTCCTTCTAGGACGGCCCCCGACCTGAGGCCCGGCACGCAGCCTCCCTGAGGCTTCCGCCACCCCCGCCGCGGCCAAGCTTTCTCTCTGGGCGAAAGAGGCCTGCTCGCGGAAGGGAGCTCGGCTTCAGGCTTGCTTCGCGGAGGTAAGGCTGTGGTGCTCACTCGAGGTTTCCGGGCTAAGCGTTGAGAAAGCCTCCTTCTCCGTGGAGCGACGTGTGTGTGGACGTGGACGGGGATGGCATTCCACCCTGCCTTGCTTCGCACAGGGAGGTCGGGGGCCTGGACCTCAGCGGGTCCAACCCCCGGCGAGTCAGCCAACGGCTTCCCCGTGTAGGACGGGAGGCGCCGGCCCGGGAGAGGCCGGCCCCACAGCCCGGACCCTCGTGCCTCACGAAGCGCGCCCTTCATCTCTCCTCCCCGCTTCTCTGTTCGCACTCATCTTTCCCTGGGCGGACGTTTTCCCGGCAGCACCGGGTTGCACGGAATCCAGGGAGGAGCTGTCTCCTTCGGTTGCCAGGCCCGGGCGTGTGTCGACCTTGACACCGCGCAGCCCGCTGTCGCCCCGGAGGTGCTGGCGGCACCCGCAGGTCCCTGGAGTGGAGGCCCAAGGCGGCAGCGTGTGCACGTCTTCCTCCGCGTCTGAGAGAAGGCGTTGTGCATTCGGGGAATGGCGAGGTGAAAGGGCCCCCTCCGGGAAGCGCGATCCAAGAGCTGAGGGTTGGGTGCCTTGCTCCGTGCTTCTAGGTGCCAGAGCCGCTTCTCTCTTCCCGGGACAGAGTGGGGCTTGCTGGGCCAATGCGTCGTCCTGAAGCAATCCCGTGGCAGGGGCTCGGCGCTTCCCCCTTCCGTTTCGGGCGAGCCTCCCAGCTCAGGGCGCCCCCAGAGAGTTTGGCCTGCAGGCCGGCGTCGCCGTCACGACCTCGCCGAGAGCCGGGTGTTCAGCTCGGTGCACTCCGAACGCGGGCTCCGGTGGGTTCGACTGAGGGCGGGCGCCCGGCTGAGGGAAGCGGCGCTGCTGTCAGAAGGCCTCCCGTGCCCTCACCACGAGTGTGTTTGCTCTGCCGTGGGTCCCGCGTCACGGTCGGGGCAGGAGCCGCTTCCGACGCCCTTGCGAAGGGCTTCGCTGAGGCCCAGGTCGGGGGCCTCCTTCTAGGACGGCCCCCGACCTGAGGCCCGGCACGCAGCCTCCCTGAGACTTCCGCCACCCCCGCCGCGGCCAAGCGTTCTCTCTGGGCGAAAGAGGCCTGCTCGCGGAAGGGAGCTCGGCTTCAGGCTTGCATCTCGGAGGTAAGGTTGTGGTGCTCAATCGAGGCTTCCGGGCTAAGCGTTGAGAAGGCCTCCTTCTCCGTGGAGCGACGTGTGTGTGGACGTGGACGGGGATGGCATTCCACCCTGCCTTGTTTCGCACAGGGAGGTCGGGGGCCTGGACCTCAGCGTGTCCAACCCCCGGCGAGTCAGCCAACGGCTTCCCCTGTGTAGGACGGGAGGCGCCGGCCCGGGAGAGGCCGGCCCCACAGCCCGGACCCTCGTGCCTCACGAAGCGCGCCCTTCATCTCTCCTCCCCGCTTCTCTGTTCGCACTCATCTTTCCCTGGGCGGACGTTTTCCCGGCAGCACCGGGTTGCACGGAATCCAGGGAGGAGCTGTCTCCTTCGGTTGCCAGGCCCGGGCGTGTGTCGACCTTGACACCGCGCAGCCCGCTGTCGCCCCGGAGGTGCTGGCGGCACCCGCAGGTCCCTGGAGTGGAGGCCCAAGGCGGCAGCGTGTGCACGTCTTCCTCCGCGTCTGAGAGAAGGCGTTGTGCATTCGGGGAATGGCGAGGTGAAAGGGCCCCCTCCGGGAAGCGCGATCCAAGAGCTGAGGGTTGGGTGCCTTGCTCCGTGCTTCTAGGTGCCAGAGCCGCTTCTCTCTTCCCGGGACAGAGTGGGGCTTGCTGGGCCAATGCGTCGTCCTGAAGCAATCCCGTGGCAGGGGCTCGGCGCTTCCCCCTTCCGTTTCGGGGGAGCCTCCCAGCTCAGGGCGCCCCCAGAGAGTTTGGCCTGCAGGCCGGCGTCGCCGTCACGACCTCGCCGAGAGCCGGGTGTTCAGCTCGGTGCACTCCGAACGCGGGCTCCGGTGGGTTCGACTGAGGGCGGGCGCCCGGATGAGGGAAGCGGCGCTGCTGTCAGAAGGCCTCCCGTGCCCTCACAACGAGTGTGTTTGCTCTGCCGTGGGTCCCGCGTCACGGTCGGGGCAGGAGCCGCTTCCGACGCCCTTGCGAAGGGCTTCGCTGAGGCCCAGGTCGGGGGCCTCCTTCTAGGACGGCCCCCGACCTGAGGCCCGGCACGCAGCCTCCCTGAGGCTTCCGCCACCCCCGCCGCGGCCAAGCTTTCTCTCTGGGCGAAAGAGGCCTGCTCGCGGAAGGGAGCTCGGCTTCAGGCTTGCTTCGCGGAGGTAAGGCTGTGGTGCTCACTCGAGGTTTCCGGGCTAAGCGTTGAGAAGGCCTCCTTCTCCGTGGAGCGACGTGTGTGTGGACGTGGACGGGGATGGCATTCCACCCTGCCTTGCTTCGCACAGGGAGGTCGGGGGCCTGGACCTCAGCGGGTCCAACCCCCGGCGAGTCAGCCAACGGCTTCCCCGTGTAGGACGGGAGGCGCCGGCCCGGGAGAGGCCGGCCCCACAGCCCGGACCCTCGTGCCTCACGAAGCGCGCCCTTCATCTCTCCTCCCCGCTTCTCTGTTCGCACTCATCTTTCCCTGGGCGGACGTTTTCCCGGCAGCACCGGGTTGCACGGAATCCAGGGAGGAGCTGTCTCCTTCGGTTGCCAGGCCCGGGCGTGTGTCGACCTTGACACCGCGCAGCCCGCTGTCGCCCCGGAGGTGCTGGCGGCACCCGCAGGTCCCTGGAGTGGAGGCCCAAGGCGGCAGCGTGTGCACGTCTTCCTCCGCGTCTGAGAGAAGGCGTTGTGCATTCGGGGAATGGCGAGGTGAAAGGGCCCCCTCCGGGAAGCGCGATCCAAGAGCTGAGGGTTGGGTGCCTTGCTCCGTGCTTCTAGGTGCCAGAGCCGCTTCTCTCTTCCCGGGACAGAGTGGGGCTTGCTGGGCCAATGCGTCGTCCTGAAGCAATCCCGTGGCAGGGGCTCGGCGCTTCCCCCTTCCGTTTCGGGCGAGCCTCCCAGCTCAGGGCGCCCCCAGAGAGTTTGGCCTGCAGGCCGGCGTCGCCGTCACGACCTCGCCGAGAGCCGGGTGTTCAGCTCGGTGCACTCCGAACGCGGGCTCCGGTGGGTTCGACTGAGGGCGGGCGCCCGGCTGAGGGAAGCGGCGCTGCTGTCAGAAGGCCTCCCGTGCCCTCACAACGAGTGTGTTTGCTCTGCCGTGGGTCCCGCGTCACGGTCGGGGCAGGAGCCGCTTCCGACGCCCTTGCGAAGGGCTTCGCTGAGGCCCAGGTCGGGGGCCTCCTTCTAGGACGGCCCCCGACCTGAGGCCCGGCACGCAGCCTCCCTGAGGCTTCCGCCACCCCCGCCGCGGCCAAGCTTTCTCTCTGCGCGAAAGAGGCCTGCTCGCGGAAGGGAGCTCGGCTTCAGGCTTGCTTCTCGGAGGTAAGGCTGTGGTGCTCACTCGAGGTTTCCGGGCTAAGCGTTGAGAAGGCCTCCTTCTCCGTGGAGCGACGTGTGTGTGGACGTGGACGGGGATGGCATTCCACCCTGCCTTGTTTCGCACAGGGAGGTCGGGGGCCTGGACCTCAGCGGGTCCAACCCCCGGCGAGTCAGCCAACGGCTTCCCCGTGTAGGACGGGAGGCGCCGGCCCAGGAGAGGCCGGCCCCACAGCCCGGACCCTCGTGCCTCACGAAGCGCGCCCTTCATCTCTCCTCCCCGCTTCTCTGTTCGCACTCATCTTTCCCTGGGCGGACGTTTTCCCGGCAGCACCGGGTTGCACGGAATCCAGGGAGGAGCTGTCTCCTTCGGTTGCCAGGCCCGGGCGTGTGTCGACCTTGACACCGCGCAGCCCGCTGTCGCCCCGGAGGTGCTGGCGGCACCCGCAGGTCCCTGGAGTGGAGGCCCAAGGCGGCAGCGTGTGCACGTCTTCCTCCGCGTCTGAGAGAAGGCGTTGTGCATTCGGGGAATGGCGAGGTGAAAGGGCCCCCTCCGGGAAGCGCGATCCAAGAGCTGAGGGTTGGGTGCCTTGCTCCGTGCTTCTAGGTGCCAGAGCCGCTTCTCTCTTCCCGGGACAGAGTGGGGCTTGCTGGGCCAATGCGTCGTCCTGAAGCAATCCCGTGGCAGGGGCTCGGCGCTTCCCCCTTCCGTTTCGGGGGAGCCTCCCAGCTCAGGGCGCCCCCAGAGAGTTTGGCCTGCAGGCCGGCGTCGCCGTCACGACCTCGCCGAGAGCCGGGTGTTCAGCTCGGTGCACTCCGAACGCGGGCTCCGGTGGGTTCGACTGAGGGCGGGCGCCCGGATGAGGGAAGCGGCGCTGCTGTCAGAAGGCCTCCCGTGCCCTCACAACGAGTGTGTTTGCTCTGCCGTGGGTCCCGCGTCACGGTCGGGGCAGGAGCCGCTTCCGACGCCCTTGCGAAGGGCTTCGCTGAGGCCCAGGTCGGGGGCCTCCTTCTAGGACGGCCCCCGACCTGAGGCCCGGCACGCAGCCTCCCTGAGGCTTCCGCCACCCCCGCCGCGGCCAAGCTTTCTCTCTGGGCGAAAGAGGCCTGCTCGCGGAAGGGAGCTCGGCTTC
Source organism: Martes martes (assembly GCF_963455335.1). Lineage (NCBI taxonomy): Eukaryota > Metazoa > Chordata > Mammalia > Carnivora > Mustelidae > Martes > Martes martes. The sequence goes on along the minus strand of NC_137893.1, from coordinate 122,518,929 downwards.
AGGCTTGCTTCGCGGAGGTAAGGCTGTGGTGCTCACTCGAGGTTTCCGGGCTAAGCGTTGAGAAGGCCTCCTTCTCCGTGGAGCGACGTGTGTGTGGACGTGGACGGGGATGGCATTCCACCCTGCCTTGCTTCGCACAGGGAGGTCGGGGGCCTGGACCTCAGCGGGTCCAACCCCCGGCGAGTCAGCCAACGGCTTCCCCGTGTAGGACGTGAGGCGCCGGCCCGGGAGAGGCCGGCCCCACAGCCCGGACCCTCGTGCCTCACGAAGCGCGCCCTTCATCTCTCCTCCCCGCTTCTCTGTTCGCACTCATCTTTCCCTGGGCGGACGTTTTCCCGGCAGCACCGGGTTGCACGGAATCCAGGGAGGAGCTGTCTCCTTCGGTTGCCAGGCCCGGGCGTGTGTCGACCTTGACACCGCGCAGCCCGCTGTCGCCCCGGAGGTGCTGGCGGCACCCGCAGGTCCCTGGAGTGGAGGCCCAAGGCGGCAGCGTGTGCACGTCTTCCTCCGCGTCTGAGAGAAGGCGTTGTGCATTCGGGGAATGGCGAGGTGAAAGGGCCCCCTCCGGGAAGCGCGATCCAAGAGCTGAGGGTTGGGTGCCTTGCTCCGTGCTTCTAGGTGCCAGAGCCGCTTCTCTCTTCCCGGGACAGAGTGGGGCTTGCTGGGCCAATGCGTCGTCCTGAAGCAATCCCGTGGCAGGGGCTCGGCGCTTCCCCCTTCCGTTTCGGGCGAGCCTCCCAGCTCAGGGCGCCCCCAGAGAGTTTGGCCTGCAGGCCGGCGTCGCCGTCACGACCTCGCCGAGAGCCGGGTGTTCAGCTCGGTGCACTCCGAACGCGGGCTCCGGTGGGTTCGACTGAGGGCGGGCGCCCGGCTGAGGGAAGCGGCGCTGCTGTCAGAAGGCCTCCCGTGCCCTCACCACGAGTGTGTTTGCTCTGCCGTGGGTCCCGCGTCACGGTCGGGGCAGGAGCCGCTTCCGACGCCCTTGCGAAGGGCTTCGCTGAGGCCCAGGTCGGGGGCCTCCTTCTAGGACGGCCCCCGACCTGAGGCCCGGCACGCAGCCTCCCTGAGGCTTCCGCCACCCCCGCCGCGGCCAAGCTTTCTCTCTGGGCGAAAGAGGCCTGCTCGCGGAAGGGAGCTCGGCTTCAGGCTTGCTTCGCGGAGGTAAGGCTGTGGTGCTCACTCGAGGTTTCCGGGCTAAGCGTTGAGAAGGCCTCCTTCTCCGTGGAGCGACGTGTGTGTGGACGTGGACGGGGATGGCATTCCACCCTGCCTTGCTTCGCACAGGGAGGTCGGGGACCTGGACCTCAGCGGGTCCAACCCCCGGCGAGTCAGCCAACGGCTTCCCCGTGTAGGACGTGAGGCGCCGGCCCGGGAGAGGCCGGCCCCACAGCCCGGACCCTCGTGCCTCACGAAGCGCGCCCTTCATCTCTCCTCCCCGCTTCTCTGTTCGCACTCATCTTTCCCTGGGCGGACGTTTTCCCGGCAGCACCGGGTTGCACGGAATCCAGGGAGGAGCTGTCTCCTTCGGTTGCCAGGCCCGGGCGTGTGTCGACCTTGACACCGCGCAGCCCGCTGTCGCCCCGGAGGTGCTGGCGGCACCCGCAGGTCCCTGGAGTGGAGGCCCAAGGCGGCAGCGTGTGCACGTCTTCCTCCGCGTCTGAGAGAAGGCGTTGTGCATTCGGGGAATGGCGAGGTGAAAGGGCCCCCTCCGGGAAGCGCGATCCAAGAGCTGAGGGTTGGGTGCCTTGCTCCGTGCTTCTAGGTGCCAGAGCCGCTTCTCTCTTCCCGGGACAGAGTGGGGCTTGCTGGGCCAATGTGTCGTCCTGAAGCAATCCCGTGGCAGGGGCTCGGCGCTTCCCCCTTCCGTTTCGGGCGAGCCTCCCAGCTCAGGGCGCCCCCAGAGAGTTTGGCCTGCAGGCCGGCGTCGCCGTCACGACCTCGCCGAGAGCCGGGTGTTCAGCTCGGTGCACTCCGAACGCGGGCTCCGGTGGGTTCGACTGAGGGCGGGCGCCCGGCTGAGGGAAGCGGCGCTGGTGTCAGAAGGCCTCCCGTGCCCTCACAACGAGTGTGTTTGCTCTGCCGTGGGTCCCGCGTCACGGTCGGGGCAGGAGCCGCTTCCGACGCCCTTGCGAAGGGCTTCGCTGAGGCCCAGGTCGGGGGCCTCCTTCTAGGACGGCCCCCGACCTGAGGCCCGGCACGCAGCCTCCCTGAGGCTTCCGCCACCCCCGCCGCGGCCAAGCTTTCTCTCTGCGCGAAAGAGGCCTGCTCGCGGAAGGGAGCTCGGCTTCAGGCTTGCTTCGCGGAGGTAAGGCTGTGGTGCTCACTCGAGGTTTCCGGGCTAAGCGTTGAGAAGGCCTCCTTCTCCGTGGAGCGACGTGTGTGTGGACGTGGACGGGGATGGCATTCCACCCTGCCTTGTTTCGCACAGGGAGGTTGGGGGCCTGGACCTCAGCGGGTCCAACCCCCGGCGAGTCAGCCAACGGCTTCCCCGTGTAGGACGTGAGGCGCCGGCCCGGGAGAGGCCGGCCCCACAGCCCGGACCCTCGTGCCTCACGAAGCGCGCCCTTCATCTCTCCTCCCCGCTTCTCTGTTCGCACTCATCTTTCCCTGGGCGGACGTTTTCCCGGCAGCACCGGGTTGCACGGAATCCAGGGAGGAGCTGTCTCCTTCGGTTGCCAGGCCCGGGCGTGTGTCGACCTTGACACCGCGCAGCCCGCTGTCGCCCCGGAGGTGCTGGCGGCACCCGCAGGTCCCTGGAGTGGAGGCCCAAGGCGGCAGCGTGCGCACGTCTTCCTCCGCGTCTGAGAGAAGGCGTTGTGCATTCGGGGAATGGCGAGGTGAAAGGGCCCCCTCCGGGAAGCGCGATCCAAGAGCTGAGGGTTGGGTGCCTTGCTCCGTGCTTCTAGGTGCCAGAGCCGCTTCTCTCTTCCCGGGACAGAGTGGGGCTTGCTGGGCCAATGCGTCGTCCTGAAGCAATCCCGTGGCAGGGGCTCGGCGCTTCCCCCTTCCGTTTCGGGGGAGCCTCCCAGCTCAGGGCGCCCCCAGAGAGTTTGGCCTGCAGGCCGGCGTCGCCGTCACGACCTCGCCGAGAGCCGGGTGTTCAGCTCGGTGCACTCCGAACGCGGGCTCCGGTGGGTTCGACTGAGGGCGGGCGCCCGGATGAGGGAAGCGGCGCTGCTGTCAGAAGGCCTCCCGTGCCCTCACAACGAGTGTGTTTGCTCTGCCGTGGGTCCCGCGTCACGGTCGGGGCAGGAGCCGCTTCCGACGCCCTTGCGAAGGGCTTCGCTGAGGCCCAGGTCGGGGGCCTCCTTCTAGGACGGCCCCCGACCTGAGGCCCGGCACGCAGCCTCCCTGAGGCTTCCGCCACCCCCGCCGCGGCCAAGCTTTCTCTCTGGGCGAAAGAGGCCTGCTCGCGGAAGGGAGCTCGGCTTCAGGCTTGCTTCGCGGAGGTAAGGCTGTGGTGCTCACTCGAGGTTTCCGGGCTAAGCGTTGAGAAGGCCTCCTTCTCCGTGGAGCGACGTGTGTGTGGACGTGGACGGGGATGGCATTCCACCCTGCCTTGCTTCGCACAGGGAGGTCGGGGGCCTGGACCTCAGCGGGTCCAACCCCCGGCGAGTCAGCCAACGGCTTCCCCGTGTAGGACGTGAGGCGCCGGCCCGGGAGAGGCCGGCCCCACAGCCCGGACCCTCGTGCCTCACGAAGCGCGCCCTTCATCTCTCCTCCCCGCTTCTCTGTTCGCACTCATCTTTCCCTGGGCGGACGTTTTCCCGGCAGCACCGGGTTGCACGGAATCCAGGGAGGAGCTGTCTCCTTCGGTTGCCAGGCCCGGGCGTGTGTCGACCTTGACACCGCGCAGCCCGCTGTCGCCCCGGAGGTGCTGGCGGCACCCGCAGGTCCCTGGAGTGGAGGCCCAAGGCGGCAGCGTGTGCACGTCTTCCTCCGCGTCTGAGAGAAGGCGTTGTGCATTCGGGGAATGGCGAGGTGAAAGGGCCCCCTCCGGGAAGCGCGATCCAAGAGCTGAGGGTTGGGTGCCTTGCTCCGTGCTTCTAGGTGCCAGAGCCGCTTCTCTCTTCCCGGGACAGAGTGGGGCTTGCTGGGCCAATGCGTCGTCCTGAAGCAATCCCGTGGCAGGGGCTCGGCGCTTCCCCCTTCCGTTTCGGGCGAGCCTCTCAGCTCAGGGCGCCCCCAGAGAGTTTGGCCTGCAGGCCGGCGTCGCCGTCACGACCTCGCCGAGAGCCGGGTGTTCAGCTCGGTGCACTCCGAACGCGGGCTCCGGTGGGTTCGACTGAGGGCGGGCGCCCGGCTGAGGGAAGCGGCGCTGCTGTCAGAAGGCCTCCCGTGCCCTCACAACGAGTGTGTTTGCTCTGCCGTGGGTCCCGCGTCACGGTCGGGGCAGGAGCCGCTTCCGACGCCCTTGCGAAGGGCTTCGCTGAGGCCCAGGTCGGGGGCCTCCTTCTAGGAAGGCCCCCGACCTGAGGCCCGGCACGCAGCCTCCCTGAGGCTTCCGCCACCCCCGCCGCGGCCAAGCTTTCTCTCTGGGCGAAAGAGGCCTGCTCGCGGAAGGGAGCTTGGCTTCAGGCTTGCTTCGCGGAGGTAAGGCTGTGGTGCTCACTCGAGGTTTCCGGGCTAAGCGTTGAGAAGGCCTCCTTCTCCGTGGAGCGACGTGTGTGTGGACGTGGACGGGGATGGCATTCCACCCTGCCTTGTTTCGCACAGGGAGGTCGGGGGCCTGGACCTCAGCGGGTCCAACCCCCGGCGAGTCAGCCAACGGCTTCCCCGTGTAGGACGGGAGGCGCCGGCCCGGGAGAGGCCGGCCCCACAGCCCGGACCCTCGTGCCTCACGAAGCGCGCCCTTCATCTCTCCTCCCCGCTTCTCTGTTCGCACTCATCTTTCCCTGGGCGGACGTTTTCCCGGCAGCACCGGGTTGCACGGAATCCAGGGAGGAGCTGTCTCCTTCGGTTGCCAGGCCCGGGCGTGTGTCGACCTTGACACCGCGCAGCCCGCTGTCGCCCCGGAGGTGCTGGCGGCACCCGCAGGTCCCTGGAGTGGAGGCCCAAGGCGGCAGCGTGTGTACGTCTTCCTCCGCGTCTGAGAGAAGGCGTTGTGCATTCGGGGAATGGCGAGGTGAAAGGGCCCCCTCCGGGAAGCGCGATCCAAGAGCTGAGGGTTGGGTGCCTTGCTCCGTGCTTCTAGGTGCCAGAGCCGCTTCTCTCTTCCCGGGACAGAGTGGGGCTTGCTGGTTCAATGCGTCGTCCTGAAGCAATCCCGTGGCAGGGGCTCGGCGCTGCCCCCTTCCGTTTCGGGCGAGCCTCCCAGCTCAGGGCGCCCCCAGAGAGTTTGGCCTGCAGGCCGGCGTCGCCGTCACGACCTCGCCGAGAGCCGGGTGTTCAGCTCGGTGCACTCCGAACGCGGGCTCCGGTGGGTTCGACTGAGGGCGGGCGCCCGGCTGAGGGAAGCGGCGCTGCTGTCAGAAGGCCTCCCGTGCCCTCACCACGAGTGTGTTTGCTCTGCCGTGGGTCCCGCGTCACGGTCGGGGCAGGAGCCGCTTCCGACGCCCTTGCGAAGGGCTTCGCTGAGGCCCAGGTCGGGGGCCTCCTTCTAGGACGGCCCCCGACCTGAGGCCCGGCACGCAGCCTCCCTGAGGCTTCCGCCACCCCCGCCGCGGCCAAGCTTTCTCTCTGGGCGAAAGAGGCCTGCTCGCGGAAGGGAGCTCGGCTTCAGGCTTGCTTCGCGGAGGTAAGGCTGTGGTGCTCACTCGAGGTTTCCGGGCTAAGCGTTGAGAAAGCCTCCTTCTCCGTGGAGCGACGTGTGTGTGGACGTGGACGGGGATGGCATTCCACCCTGCCTTGCTTCGCACAGGGAGGTCGGGGGCCTGGACCTCAGCGGGTCCAACCCCCGGCGAGTCAGCCAACGGCTTCCCCGTGTAGGACGGGAGGCGCCGGCCCGGGAGAGGCCGGCCCCACAGCCCGGACCCTCGTGCCTCACGAAGCGCGCCCTTCATCTCTCCTCCCCGCTTCTCTGTTCGCACTCATCTTTCCCTGGGCGGACGTTTTCCCGGCAGCACCGGGTTGCACGGAATCCAGGGAGGAGCTGTCTCCTTCGGTTGCCAGGCCCGGGCGTGTGTCGACCTTGACACCGCGCAGCCCGCTGTCGCCCCGGAGGTGCTGGCGGCACCCGCAGGTCCCTGGAGTGGAGGCCCAAGGCGGCAGCGTGTGCACGTCTTCCTCCGCGTCTGAGAGAAGGCGTTGTGCATTCGGGGAATGGCGAGGTGAAAGGGCCCCCTCCGGGAAGCGCGATCCAAGAGCTGAGGGTTGGGTGCCTTGCTCCGTGCTTCTAGGTGCCAGAGCCGCTTCTCTCTTCCCGGGACAGAGTGGGGCTTGCTGGGCCAATGCGTCGTCCTGAAGCAATCCCGTGGCAGGGGCTCGGCGCTTCCCCCTTCCGTTTCGGGCGAGCCTCCCAGCTCAGGGCGCCCCCAGAGAGTTTGGCCTGCAGGCCGGCGTCGCCGTCACGACCTCGCCGAGAGCCGGGTGTTCAGCTCGGTGCACTCCGAACGCGGGCTCCGGTGGGTTCGACTGAGGGCGGGCGCCCGGATGAGGGAAGCGGCGCTGCTGTCAGAAGGCCTCCCGTGCCCTCACAACGAGTGTGTTTGCTCTGCCGTGGGTCCCGCGTCACGGTCGGGGCAGGAGCCGCTTCCGACGCCCTTGCGAAGGGCTTCGCTGAGGCCCAGGTCGGGGGCCTCCTTCTAGGACGGCCCCCGACCTGAGGCCCGGCACGCAGCCTCCCTGAGGCTTCCGCCACCCCCGCCGCGGCCAAGCTTTCTCTCTGGGCGAAAGAGGCCTGCTCGCGGAAGGGAGCTCGGCTTCAGGCTTGCTTCGCGGAGGTAAGGCTGTGGTGCTCACTCGAGGTTTCCGGGCTAAGCGTTGAGAAGGCCTCCTTCTCCGTGGAGCGACGTGTGTGTGGACGTGGACGGGGATGGCATTCCACCCTGCCTTGCTTCGCACAGGGAGGTCGGGGGCCTGGACCTCAGCGGGTCCAACCCCCGGCGAGTCAGCCAACGGCTTCCCCGTGTAGGACGTGAGGCGCCGGCCCGGGAGAGGCCGGCCCCACAGCCCGGACCCTGGTGCCTCACGAAGCGCGCCCTTCATCTCTCCTCCCCGCTTCTCTGTTCGCACTCATCTTTCCCTGGGCGGACGTTTTCCCGGCAGCACCGGGTTGCACGGAATCCAGGGAGGAGCTGTCTCCTTCGGTTGCCAGGCCCGGGCGTGTGTCGACCTTGACACCGCGCAGCCCGCTGTCGCCCCGGAGGTGCTGGCGGCACCCGCAGGTCCCTGGAGTGGAGGCCCAAGGCGGCAGCGTGTGCACGTCTTCCTCCGCGTCTGAGAGAAGGCGTTGTGCATTCGGGGAATGGCGAGGTGAAAGGGCCCCCTCCGGGAAGCGCGATCCAAGAGCTGAGGGTTGGGTGCCTTGCTCCGTGCTTCTAGGTGCCAGAGCCGCTTCTCTCTTCCCGGGACAGAGTGGGGCTTGCTGGGCCAATGCGTCGTCCTGAAGCAATCCCGTGGCAGGGGCTCGGCGCTTCCCCCTTCCGTTTCGGGGGAGCCTCCCAGCTCAGGGCGCCCCCAGAGAGTTTGGCCTGCAGGCCGGCGTCGCCGTCACGACCTCGCCGAGAGCCGGGTGTTCAGCTCGGTGCACTCCGAACGCGGGCTCCGGTGGGTTCGACTGAGGGCGGGCGCCCGGATGAGGGAAGCGGCGCTGCTGTCAGAAGGCCTCCCGTGCCCTCACAACGAGTGTGTTTGCTCTGCCGTGGGTCCCGCGTCACGGTCGGGGCAGGAGCCGCTTCCGACGCCCTTGCGAAGGGCTTCGCTGAGGCCCAGGTCGGGGGCCTCCTTCTAGGACGGCCCCCGACCTGAGGCCCGGCACGCAGCCTCCCTGAGGCTTCCGCCACCCCCGCCGCGGCCAAGCTTTCTCTCTGGGCGAAAGAGGCCTGCTCGCGGAAGGGAGCTCGGCTTCAGGCTTGCTTCGCGGAGGTAAGGCTGTGGTGCTCACTCGAGGTTTCCGGGCTAAGCGTTGAGAAGGCCTCCTTCTCCGTGGAGCGACGTGTGTGTGGACGTGGACGGGGATGGCATTCCACCCTGCCTTGCTTCGCACAGGGAGGTCGGGGGCCTGGACCTCAGCGGGTCCAACCCCCGGCGAGTCAGCCAACGGCTTCCCCGTGTAGGACGTGAGGCGCCGGCCCGGGAGAGGCTGGCCCCACAGCCCGGACCCTCGTGCCTCACGAAGCGCGCCCTTCATCTCTCCTCCCCGCTTCTCTGTTCGCACTCATCTTTCCCTGGGCGGACGTTTTCCCGGCAGCACCGGGTTGCACGGAATCCAGGGAGGAGCTGTCTCCTTCGGTTGCCAGGCCCGGGCGTGTGTCGACCTTGACACCGCGCAGCCCGCTGTCGCCCCGGAGGTGCTGGCGGCACCCGCAGGTCCCTGGAGTGGAGGCCCAAGGCGGCAGCGTGTGCACGTCTTCCTCCGCGTCTGAGAGAAGGCGTTGTGCATTCGGGGAATGGCGAGGTGAAAGGGCCCCCTCCGGGAAGCGCGATCCAAGAGCTGAGGGTTGGGTGCCTTGCTCCGTGCTTCTAGGTGCCAGAGCCGCTTCTCTCTTCACGGGACAGAGTGGGGCTTGCTGGGCCAATGCGTCGTCCTGAAGCAATCCCGTGGCAGGGGCTCGGCGCTTCCCCCTTCCGTTTCGGGCGAGCCTCTCAGCTCAGGGCGCCCCCAGAGAGTTTGGCCTGCAGGCCGGCGTCGCCGTCACGACCTCGCCGAGAGCCGGGTGTTCAGCGCGGTGCACTCCGAACGCGGGCTCCGGTGGGTTCGACTGAGGGCGGGCGCCCGGCTGAGGGAAGCGGCGCTGCTGTCAGAAGGCCTCCCGTGCCCTCACAACGAGTGTGTTTGCTCTGCCGTGGGTCCCGCGTCACGGTCGGGGCAGGAGCCGCTTCCGACGCCCTTGCGAAGGGCTTCGCTGAGGCCCAGGTCGGGGGCCTCCTTCTAGGAAGGCCCCCGACCTGAGGCCCGGCACGCAGCCTCCCTGAGGCTTCCGCCACCCCCGCCGCGGCCAAGCTTTCTCTCTGGGCGAAAGAGGCCTGCTCGCGGAAGGGAGCTTGGCTTCAGGCTTGCTTCGCGGAGGTAAGGCTGTGGTGCTCACTCGAGGTTTCCGGGCTAAGCGTTGAGAAGGCCTCCTTCTCCGTGGAGCGACGTGTGTGTGGACGTGGACGGGGATGGCATTCCACCCTGCCTTGTTTCGCACAGGGAGGTCGGGGGCCTGGACCTCAGCGGGTCCAACCCCCGGCGAGTCAGCCAACGGCTTCCCCGTGTAGGACGGGAGGCGCCGGCCCGGGAGAGGCCGGCCCCACAGCCCGGACCCTCGTGCCTCACGAAGCGCGCCCTTCATCTCTCCTCCCCGCTTCTCTGTTCGCACTCATCTTTCCCTGGGCGGACGTTTTCCCGGCAGCACCGTGTTGCACGGAATCCAGGGAGGAGCTGTCTCCTTCGGTTGCCAGGCCCGGGCGTGTGTCGACCTTGACACCGCGCAGCCCGCTGTCGCCCCGGAGGTGCTGGCGGCACCCGCAGGTCCCTGGAGTGGAGGCCCAAGGCGGCAGCGTGTGTACGTCTTCCTCCGCGTCTGAGAGAAGGCGTTGTGCATTCGGGGAATGGCGAGGTGAAAGGGCCCCCTCCGGGAAGCGCGATCCAAGAGCTGAGGGTTGGGTGCCTGGCTCCGTGCTTCTAGGTGCCAGAGCCGCTTCTCTCTTCCCGGGACAGAGTGGGGCTTGCTGGGCCAATGCGTCGTCCTGAAGCAATCCCGTGGCAGGGGCTCGGCGCTGCCCCCTTCCGTTTCGGGCGAGCCTCCCAGCTCAGGGCGCCCCCAGAGAGTTTGGCCTGCAGGCCGGCGTCGCCGTCACGACCTCGCCGAGAGCCGGGTGTTCAGCTCGGTGCACTCCGAACGCGGGCTCCGGTGGGTTCGACTGAGGGCGGGCGCCCGGCTGAGGGAAGCGGCGCTGCTGTCAGAAGGCCTCCCGTGCCCTCACCACGAGTGTGTTTGCTCTGCCGTGGGTCCCGCGTCACGGTCGGGGCAGGAGCCGCTTCCGACGCCCTTGCGAAGGGCTTCGCTGAGGCCCAGGTCGGGGGCCTCCTTCTAGGACGGCCCCCGACCTGAGGCCCGGCACGCAGCCTCCCTGAGGCTTCCGCCACCCCCGCCGCGGCCAAGCTTTCTCTCTGGGCGAAAGAGGCCTGCTCGCGGAAGGGAGCTCGGCTTCAGGCTTGCTTCGCGGAGGTAAGGCTGTGGTGCTCACTCGAGGTTTCCGGGCTAAGCGTTGAGAAGGCCTCCTTCTCCGTGGAGCGACGTGTGTGTGGACGTGGACGGGGATGGCATTCCACCCTGCCTTGCTTCGCACAGGGAGGTCGGGGGCCTGGACCTCAGCGGGTCCAACCCCCGGCGAGTCAGCCAACGGCTTCCCCGTGTAGGACGTGAGGCGCCGGCCCGGGAGAGGCCGGCCCCACAGCCCGGACCCTCGTGCCTCACGAAGCGCGCCCTTCATCTCTCCTCCCCGCTTCTCTGTTCGCACTCATCTTTCCCTGGGCGGACGTTTTCCCGGCAGCACCGGGTTGCACGGAATCCAGGGAGGAGCTGTCTCCTTCGGTTGCCAGGCCCGGGCGTGTGTCGACCTTGACACCGCGCAGCCCGCTGTCGCCCCGGAGGTGCTGGCGGCACCCGCAGGTCCCTGGAGTGGAGGCCCAAGGCGGCAGCGTGTGCACGTCTTCCTCCGCGTCTGAGAGAAGGCGTTGTGCATTCGGGGAATGGCGAGGTGAAAGGGCCCCCTCCGGGAAGCCCGATCCAAGAGCTGAGGGTTGGGTGCCTTGCTCCGTGCTTCTAGGTGCCAGAGCCGCTTCTCTCTTCCCGGGACAGAGTGGGGCTTGCTGGGCCAATGCGTCGTCCTGAAGCAATCCCGTGGCAGGGGCTCGGCGCTTCCCCCTTCCGTTTCGGGCGAGCCTCCCAGCTCAGGGTGCCCCCAGAGAGTTTGTCCTGCAGGCCGGCGTCGCCGTCACGACCTCGCCGAGAGCCGGGTGTTCAGCGCGGTGCACTCCGAACGCGGGCTCCGGTGGGTTCGACTGAGGGCGGGCGCCCGGCTGAGGGAAGCGGCGCTGCTGTCAGAAGGCCTCCCGTGCCCTCACCACGAGTGTGTTTGCTCTGCCGTGGGTCCCGCGTCACGGTCGGGGCAGGAGCCGCTTCCGACGCCCTTGCGAAGGGCTTCGCTGAGGCCCAGGTCGGGGGCCTCCTTCTAGGACGGCCCCCGACCTGAGGCCCGGCACGCAGCCTCCCTGAGGCTTCCGCCACCCCCGCCGCGGCCAAGCTTTCTCTCTGGGCGAAAGAGGCCTGCTCGCGGAAGGGAGCTTGGCTTCAGGCTTGCTTCGCGGAGGTAAGGCTGTGGTGCTCACTCGAGGTTTCCGGGCTAAGCGTTGAGAAGGCCTCCTTCTCCGTGGAGCGACGTGTGTGTGGACGTGGACGGGGATGGCATTCCACCCTGCCTTGTTTCGCACAGGGAGGTCGGGGGCCTGGACCTCAGCGGGTCCAACCCCCGGCGAGTCAGCCAACGGCTTCCCCGTGTAGGACGGGAGGCGCCGGCCCGGGAGAGGCCGGCCCCACAGCCCGGACCCTCGTGCCTCACGAAGCGCGCCCTTCATCTCTCCTCCCCGCTTCTCTGTTCGCACTCATCTTTCCCTGGGCGGACGTTTTCCCGGCAGCACCGTGTTGCACGGAATCCAGGGAGGAGCTGTCTCCTTCGGTTGCCAGGCCCGGGCGTGTGTCGACCTTGACACCGCGCAGCCCGCTGTCGCCCCGGAGGTGCTGGCGGCACCCGCAGGTCCCTGGAGTGGAGGCCCAAGGCGGCAGCGTGTGTACGTCTTCCTCCGCGTCTGAGAGAAGGCGTTGTGCATTCGGGGAATGGCGAGGTGAAAGGGCCCCCTCCGGGAAGCGCGATCCAAGAGCTGAGGGTTGGGTGCCTTGCTCCGTGCTTCTAGGTGCCAGAGCCGCTTCTCTCTTCCCGGGACAGAGTGGGGCTTGCTGGGCCAATGCGTCGTCCTGAAGCAATCCCGTGGCAGGGGCTCGGCGCTGCCCCCTTCCGTTTCGGGCGAGCCTCCCAGCTCAGGGCGCCCCCAGAGAGTTTGGCCTGCAGGCCGGCGTCGCCGTCACGACCTCGCCGAGAGCCGGGTGTTCAGCTCGGTGCACTCCGAACGCGGGCTCCGGTGGGTTCGACTGAGGGCGGGCGCCCGGCTGAGGGAAGCGGCGCTGCTGTCAGAAGGCCTCCCGTGCCCTCACCACGAGTGTGTTTGCTCTGCCGTGGGTCCCGCGTCACGGTCGGGGCAGGAGCCGCTTCCGACGCCCTTGCGAAGGGCTTCGCTGAGGCCCAGGTCGGGGGCCTCCTTCTAGGACGGCCCCCGACCTGAGGCCCGGCACGCAGCCTCCCTGAGGCTTCCGCCACCCCCGCCGCGGCCAAGCTTTCTCTCTGGGCGAAAGAGGCCTGCTCGCGGAAGGGAGCTCGGCTTCAGGCTTGCTTCGCGGAGGTAAGGCTGTGGTGCTCACTCGAGGTTTCCGGGCTAAGCGTTGAGAAAGCCTCCTTCTCCGTGGAGCGACGTGTGTGTGGACGTGGACGGGGATGGCATTCCACCCTGCCTTGCTTCGCACAGGGAGGTCGGGGGCCTGGACCTCAGCGGGTCCAACCCCCGGCGAGTCAGCCAACGGCTTCCCCGTGTAGGACGGGAGGCGCCGGCCCGGGAGAGGCCGGCCCCACAGCCCGGACCCTCGTGCCTCACGAAGCGCGCCCTTCATCTCTCCTCCCCGCTTCTCTGTTCGCACTCATCTTTCCCTGGGCGGACGTTTTCCCGGCAGCACCGGGTTGCACGGAATCCAGGGAGGAGCTGTCTCCTTCGGTTGCCAGGCCCGGGCGTGTGTCGACCTTGACACCGCGCAGCCCGCTGTCGCCCCGGAGGTGCTGGCGGCACCCGCAGGTCCCTGGAGTGGAGGCCCAAGGCGGCAGCGTGTGCACGTCTTCCTCCGCGTCTGAGAGAAGGCGTTGTGCATTCGGGGAATGGCGAGGTGAAAGGGCCCCCTCCGGGAAGCGCGATCCAAGAGCTGAGGGTTGGGTGCCTTGCTCCGTGCTTCTAGGTGCCAGAGCCGCTTCTCTCTTCCCGGGACAGAGTGGGGCTTGCTGGGCCAATGCGTCGTCCTGAAGCAATCCCGTGGCAGGGGCTCGGCGCTTCCCCCTTCCGTTTCGGGCGAGCCTCCCAGCTCAGGGCGCCCCCAGAGAGTTTGGCCTGCAGGCCGGCGTCGCCGTCACGACCTCGCCGAGAGCCGGGTGTTCAGCTCGGTGCACTCCGAACGCGGGCTCCGGTGGGTTCGACTGAGGGCGGGCGCCCGGATGAGGGAAGCGGCGCTGCTGTCAGAAGGCCTCCCGTGCCCTCACAACGAGTGTGTTTGCTCTGCCGTGGGTCCCGCGTCACGGTCGGGGCAGGAGCCGCTTCCGACGCCCTTGCGAAGGGCTTCGCTGAGGCCCAGGTCGGGGGCCTCCTTCTAGGACGGCCCCCGACCTGAGGCCCGGCACGCAGCCTCCCTGAGGCTTCCGCCACCCCCGCCGCGGCCAAGCTTTCTCTCTGGGCGAAAGAGGCCTGCTCGCGGAAGGGAGCTCGGCTTCAGGCTTGCTTCGCGGAGGTAAGGCTGTGGTGCTCACTCGAGGTTTCCGGGCTAAGCGTTGAGAAGGCCTCCTTCTCCGTGGAGCGACGTGTGTGTGGACGTGGACGGGGATGGCATTCCACCCTGCCTTGCTTCGCACAGGGAGGTCGGGGGCCTGGACCTCAGCGGGTCCAACCCCCGGCGAGTCAGCCAACGGCTTCCCCGTGTAGGACGTGAGGCGCCGGCCCGGGAGAGGCCGGCCCCACAGCCCGGACCCTCGTGCCTCACGAAGCGCGCCCTTCATCTCTCCTCCCCGCTTCTCTGTTCGCACTCATCTTTCCCTGGGCGGACGTTTTCCCGGCAGCACCGGGTTGCACGGAATCCAGGGAGGAGCTGTCTCCTTCGGTTGCCAGGCCCGGGCGTGTGTCGACCTTGACACCGCGCAGCCCGCTGTCGCCCCGGAGGTGCTGGCGGCACCCGCAGGTCCCTGGAGTGGAGGCCCAAGGCGGCAGCGTGTGCACGTCTTCCTCCGCGTCTGAGAGAAGGCGTTGTGCATTCGGGGAATGGCGAGGTGAAAGGGCCCCCTCCGGGAAGCGCGATCCAAGAGCTGAGGGTTGGGTGCCTTGCTCCGTGCTTCTAGGTGCCAGAGCCGCTTCTCTCTTCCCGGGACAGAGTGGGGCTTGCTGGGCCAATGCGTCGTCCTGAAGCAATCCCGTGGCAGGGGCTCGGCGCTTCCCCCTTCCGTTTCGGGGGAGCCTCCCAGCTCAGGGCGCCCCCAGAGAGTTTGGCCTGCAGGCCGGCGTCGCCGTCACGACCTCGCCGAGAGCCGGGTGTTCAGCTCGGTGCACTCCGAACGCGGGCTCCGGTGGGTTCGACTGAGGGCGGGCGCCCGGATGAGGGAAGCGGCGCTGCTGTCAGAAGGCCTCCCGTGCCCTCACAACGAGTGTGTTTGCTCTGCCGTGGGTCCCGCGTCACGGTCGGGGCAGGAGCCGCTTCCGACGCCCTTGCGAAGGGCTTCGCTGAGGCCCAGGTCGGGGGCCTCCTTCTAGGACGGCCCCCGACCTGAGGCCCGGCACGCAGCCTCCCTGAGGCTTCCGCCACCCCCGCCGCGGCCAAGCTTTCTCTCTGGGCGAAAGAGGCCTGCTCGCGGAAGGGAGCTCGGCTTCAGGCTTGCTTCGCGGAGGTAAGGCTGTGGTGCTCACTCGAGGTTTCCGGGCTAAGCGTTGAGAAGGCCTCCTTCTCCGTGGAGCGACGTGTGTGTGGACGTGGACGGGGATGGCATTCCACCCTGCCTTGCTTCGCACAGGGAGGTCGGGGGCCTGGACCTCAGCGGGTCCAACCCCCGGCGAGTCAGCCAACGGCTTCCCCGTGTAGGACGTGAGGCGCCGGCCCGGGAGAGGCCGGCCCCACAGCCCGGACCCTCGTGCCTCACGAAGCGCGCCCTTCATCTCTCCTCCCCGCTTCTCTGTTCGCACTCATCTTTCCCTGGGCGGACGTTTTCCCGGCAGCACCGGGTTGCACGGAATCCAGGGAGGAGCTGTCTCCTTCGGTTGCCAGGCCCGGGCGTGTGTCGACCTTGACACCGCGCAGCCCGCTGTCGCCCCGGAGGTGCTGGCGGCACCCGCAGGTCCCTGGAGTGGAGGCCCAAGGCGGCAGCGTGTGCACGTCTTCCTCCGCGTCTGAGAGAAGGCGTTGTGCATTCGGGGAATGGCGAGGTGAAAGGGCCCCCTCCGGGAAGCGCGATCCAAGAGCTGAGGGTTGGGTGCCTTGCTCCGTGCTTCTAGGTGCCAGAGCCGCTTCTCTCTTCCCGGGACAGAGTGGGGCTTGCTGGGCCAATGCGTCGTCCTGAAGCAATCCCGTGGCAGGGGCTCGGCGCTTCCCCCTTCCGTTTCGGGCGAGCCTCCCAGCTCAGGGCGCCCCCAGAGAGTTTGGCCTGCAGGCCGGCGTCGCCGTCACGACCTCGCCGAGAGCCGGGTGTTCAGCTCGGTGCACTCCGAACGCGGGCTCCGGTGGGTTCGACTGAGGGCGGGCGCCCGGCTGAGGGAAGCGGCGCTGCTGTCAGAAGGCCTCCCGTGCCCTCACAACGAGTGTGTTTGCTCTGCCGTGGGTCCCGCGTCACGGTCGGGGCAGGAGCCGCTTCCGACGCCCTTGCGAAGGGCTTCGCTGAGGCCCAGGTCGGGGGCCTCCTTCTAGGACGGCCCCCGACCTGAGGCCCGGCACGCAGCCTCCCTGAGGCTTCCGCCACCCCCGCCGCGGCCAAGCTTTCTCTCTGCGCGAAAGAGGCCTGCTCGCGGAAGGGAGCTCGGCTTCAGGCTTGCTTCTCGGAGGTAAGGCTGTGGTGCTCACTCGAGGTTTCCGGGCTAAGCGTTGAGAAGGCCTCCTTCTCCGTGGAGCGACGTGTGTGTGGACGTGGACGGGGATGGCATTCCACCCTGCCTTGTTTCGCACAGGGAGGTCGGGGGCCTGGACCTCAGCGGGTCCAACCCCCGGCGAGTCAGCCAACGGCTTCCCCGTGTAGGACGGGAGGCGCCGGCCCAGGAGAGGCCGGCCCCACAGCCCGGACCCTCGTGCCTCACGAAGCGCGCCCTTCATCTCTCCTCCCCGCTTCTCTGTTCGCACTCATCTTTCCCTGGGCGGACGTTTTCCCGGCAGCACCGGGTTGCACGGAATCCAGGGAGGAGCTGTCTCCTTCGGTTGCCAGGCCCGGGCGTGTGTCGACCTTGACACCGCGCAGCCCGCTGTCGCCCCGGAGGTGCTGGCGGCACCCGCAGGTCCCTGGAGTGGAGGCCCAAGGCGGCAGCGTGTGCACGTCTTCCTCCGCGTCTGAGAGAAGGCGTTGTGCATTCGGGGAATGGCGAGGTGAAAGGGCCCCCTCCGGGAAGCGCGATCCAAGAGCTGAGGGTTGGGTGCCTTGCTCCGTGCTTCTAGGTGCCAGAGCCGCTTCTCTCTTCCCGGGACAGAGTGGGGCTTGCTGGGCCAATGCGTCGTCCTGAAGCAATCCCGTGGCAGGGGCTCGGCGCTTCCCCCTTCCGTTTCGGGGGAGCCTCCCAGCTCAGGGCGCCCCCAGAGAGTTTGGCCTGCAGGCCGGCGTCGCCGTCACGACCTCGCCGAGAGCCGGGTGTTCAGCTCGGTGCACTCCGAACGCGGGCTCCGGTGGGTTCGACTGAGGGCGGGCGCCCGGCTGAGGGAAGCGGCGCTGCTGTCAGAAGGCCTCCCGTGCCCTCACAACGAGTGTGTTTGCTCTGCCGTGGGTCCCGCGTCACGGTCGGGGCAGGAGCCGCTTCCGACGCCCTTGCGAAGGGCTTCGCTGAGGCCCAGGTCGGGGGCCTCCTTCTAGGACGGCCCCCGACCTGAGGCCCGGCACGCAGCCTCCCTGAGGCTTCCGCCACCCCCGCCGCGGCCAAGCTTTCTCTCTGGGCGAAAGAGGCCTGCTCGCGGAAGGGAGCTCGGCTTCAGGCTTGCTTCGCGGAGGTAAGGCTGTGGTGCTCACTCGAGGTTTCCGGGCTAAGCGTTGAGAAGGCCTCCTTCTCCGTGGAGCGACGTGTGTGTGGACGTGGACGGGGATGGCATTCCACCCTGCCTTGCTTCGCACAGGGAGGTCGGGGGCCTGGACCTCAGCGGGTCCAACCCCCGGCGAGTCAGCCAACGGCTTCCCCGTGTAGGACGTGAGGCGCCGGCCCGGGAGAGGCCGGCCCCACAGCCCGGACCCTCGTGCCTCACGAAGCGCGCCCTTCATCTCTCCTCCCCGCTTCTCTGTTCGCACTCATCTTTCCCTGGGCGGACGTTTTCCCGGCAGCACCGGGTTGCACGGAATCCAGGGAGGAGCTGTCTCCTTCGGTTGCCAGGCCCGGGCGTGTGTCGACCTTGACACCGCGCAGCCCGCTGTCGCCCCGGAGGTGCTGGCGGCACCCGCAGGTCCCTGGAGTGGAGGCCCAAGGCGGCAGCGTGTGCACGTCTTCCTCCGCGTCTGAGAGAAGGCGTTGTGCATTCGGGGAATGGCGAGGTGAAAGGGCCCCCTCCGGGAAGCGCGATCCAAGAGCTGAGGGTTGGGTGCCTTGCTCCGTGCTTCTAGGTGCCAGAGCCGCTTCTCTCTTCCCGGGACAGAGTGGGGCTTGCTGGGCCAATGCGTCGTCCTGAAGCAATCCCGTGGCAGGGGCTCGGCGCTTCCCCCTTCCGTTTCGGGCGAGCCTCCCAGCTCAGGGCGCCCCCAGAGAGTTTGGCCTGCAGACCGGCGTCGCCGTCACGACCTCGCCGAGAGCCGGGTGTTCAGCTCGGTGCACTCCGAACGCGGGCTCCGGTGGGTTCGACTGAGGGCGGGCGCCCGGCTGAGGGAAGCGGCGCTGCTGTCAGAAGGCCTCCCGTGCCCTCACCACGAGTGTGTTTGCTCTGCCGTGGGTCCCGCGTCACGGTCGGGGCAGGAGCCGCTTCCGACGCCCTTGCGAAGGGCTTCGCTGAGGCCCAGGTCGGGGGCCTCCTTCTAGGACGGCCCCCGACCTGAGGCCCGGCACGCAGCCTCCCTGAGGCTTCCGCCACCCCCGCCGCGGCCAAGCTTTCTCTCTGGGCGAAAGAGGCCTGCTCGCGGAAGGGAGCTCGGCTTCAGGCTTGCTTCGCGGAGGTAAGGCTGTGGTGCTCACTCGAGGTTTCCGGGCTAAGCGTTGAGAAGGCCTCCTTCTCCGTGGAGCGACGTGTGTGTGGACGTGGACGGGGATGGCATTCCACCCTGCCTTGCTTCGCACAGGGAGGTCGGGGACCTGGACCTCAGCCGGTCCAACCCCCGGCGAGTCAGCCAACGGCTTCCCCGTGTAGGACGGGAGGCGCCGGCCCAGGAGAGGCCGGCCCCACAGCCCGGACCCTCGTGCCTCACGAAGCGCGCCCTTCATCTCTCCTCCCCGCTTCTCTGTTCGCACTCATCTTTCCCTGGGCGGACGTTTTCCCGGCAGCACCGGGTTGCACGGAATCCAGGGAGGAGCTGTCTCCTTCGGTTGCCAGGCCCGGGCGTGTGTCGACCTTGACACCGCGCAGCCCGCTGTCGCCCCGGAGGTGCTGGCGGCACCCGCAGGTCCCTGGAGTGGAGGCCCAAGGCGGCAGCGTGTGCACGTCTTCCTCCGCGTCTGAGAGAAGGCGTTGTGCATTCGGGGAATGGCGAGGTGAAAGGGCCCCCTCCGGGAAGCGCGATCCAAGAGCTGAGGGTTGGGTGCCTTGCTCCGTGCTTCTAGGTGCCAGAGCCGCTTCTCTCTTCCCGGGACAGAGTGGGGCTTGCTGGGCCAATGCGTCGTCCTGAAGCAATCCCGTGGCAGGGGCTCGGCGCTTCCCCCTTCCGTTTCGGGGGAGCCTCCCAGCTCAGGGCGCCCCCAGAGAGTTTGGCCTGCAGGCCGGCGTCGCCGTCACGACCTCGCCGAGAGCCGGGTGTTCAGCTCGGTGCACTCCGAACGCGGGCTCCGGTGGGTTCGACTGAGGGCGGGCGCCCGGCTGAGGGAAGCGGCGCTGGTGTCAGAAGGCCTCCCGTGCCCTCACAACGAGTGTGTTTGCTCTGCCGTGGGTCCCGCGTCACGGTCGGGGCAGGAGCCGCTTCCGACGCCCTTGCGAAGGGCTTCGCTGAGGCCCAGGTCGGGGGCCTCCTTCGAGGACGGCCCCCGACCTGAGGCCCGGCACGCAGCCTCCCTGAGGCTTCCGCCACCCCCGCCGCGGCCAAGCTTTCTCTCTGCGCGAAAGAGGCCTGCTCGCGGAAGGGAGCTCGGCTTCAGGCTTGCTTCTCGGAGGTAAGGCTGTGGTGCTCACTCGAGGTTTCCGGGCTAAGCGTTGAGAAGGCCTCCTTCTCCGTGGAGCGACGTGTGTGTGGACGTGGACGGGGATGGCATTCCACCCTGCCTTGTTTCGCACAGGGAGGTTGGGGGCCTGGACCTCAGCGGGTCCAACCCCCGGCGAGTCAGCCAACGGCTTCCCCGTGTAGGACGTGAGGCGCCGGCCCGGGAGAGGCCGGCCCCACAGCCCGGACCCTCGTGCCTCACGAAGCGCGCCCTTCATCTCTCCTCCCCGCTTCTCTGTTCGCACTCATCTTTCCCTGGGCGGACGTTTTCCCGGCAGCACCGGGTTGCACGGAATCCAGGGAGGAGCTGTCTCCTTCGGTTGCCAGGCCCGGGCGTGTGTCGACCTTGACACCGCGCAGCCCGCTGTCGCCCCGGAGGTGCTGGCGGCACCCGCAGGTCCCTGGAGTGGAGGCCCAAGGCGGCAGCGTGTGCACGTCTTCCTCCGCGTCTGAGAGAAGGCGTTGTGCATTCGGGGAATGGCGAGGTGAAAGGGCCCCCTCCGGGAAGCGCGATCCAAGAGCTGAGGGTTGGGTGCCTTGCTCCGTGCTTCTAGGTGCCAGAGCCGCTTCTCTCTTCCCGGGACAGAGTGGGGCTTGCTGGGCCAATGCGTCGTCCTGAAGCAATCCCGTGGCAGGGGCTCGGCGCTTCCCCCTTCCGTTTCGGGCGAGCCTCCCAGCTCAGGGCGCCCCCAGAGAGTTTGGCCTGCAGGCCGGCGTCGCCGTCACGACCTCGCCGAGAGCCGGGTGTTCAGCTCGGTGCACTCCGAACGCGGGCTCCGGTGGGTTCGACTGAGGGCGGGCGCCCGGCTGAGGGAAGCGGCGCTGGTGTCAGAAGGCCTCCCGTGCCCTCACAACGAGTGTGTTTGCTCTGCCGTGGGTCCCGCGTCACGGTCGGGGCAGGAGCCGCTTCCGACGCCCTTGCGAAGGGCTTCGCTGAGGCCCAGGTCGGGGGCCTCCTTCGAGGACGGCCCCCGACCTGAGGCCCGGCACGCAGCCTCCCTGAGGCTTCCGCCACCCCCGCCGCGGCCAAGCTTTCTCTCTGGGCGAAAGAGGCCTGCTCGCGGAAGGGAGCTCGGCTTCAGGCTTGCTTCGCGGAGGTAAGGCTGTGGTGCTCACTCGAGGTTTCCGGGCTAAGCGTTGAGAAGGCCTCCTTCTCCGTGGAGCGACGTGTGTGTGGACGTGGACGGGGATGGCATTCCACCCTGCCTTGCTTCGCACAGGGAGGTCGGGGACCTGGACCTCAGCGGGTCCAACCCCCGGCGAGTCAGCCAACGGCTTCCCCGTGTAGGACGTGAGGCGCCGGCCCGGGAGAGGCCGGCCCCACAGCCCGGACCCTCGTGCCTCACGAAGCGCGCCCTTCATCTCTCCTCCCCGCTTCTCTGTTCGCACTCATCTTTCCCTGGGCGGACGTTTTCCCGGCAGCACCGGGTTGCACGGAATCCAGGGAGGAGCTGTCTCCTTCGGTTGCCAGGCCCGGGCGTGTGTCGACCTTGACACCGCGCAGCCCGCTGTCGCCCCGGAGGTGCTGGCGGCACCCGCAGGTCCCTGGAGTGGAGGCCCAAGGCGGCAGCGTGTGCACGTCTTCCTCCGCGTCTGAGAGAAGGCGTTGTGCATTCGGGGAATGGCGAGGTGAAAGGGCCCCCTCCGGGAAGCCCGATCCAAGAGCTGAGGGTTGGGTGCCTTGCTCCGTGCTTCTAGGTGCCAGAGCCGCTTCTCTCTTCCCGGGACAGAGTGGGGCTTGCTGGGCCAATGCGTCGTCCTGAAGCAATCCCGTGGCAGGGGCTCGGCGCTTCCCCCTTCCGTTTCGGGGGAGCCTCCCAGCTCAGGGCGCCCCCAGAGAGTTTGGCCTGCAGGCCGGCGTCGCCGTCACGACCTCGCCGAGAGCCGGGTGTTCAGCTCGGTGCACTCCGAACGCGGGCTCCGGTGGGTTCGACTGAGGGCGGGCGCCCGGCTGAGGGAAGCGGCGCTGGTGTCAGAAGGCCTCCCGTGCCCTCACAACGAGTGTGTTTGCTCTGCCGTGGGTCCCGCGTCACGGTCGGGGCAGGAGCCGCTTCCGACGCCCTTGCGAAGGGCTTCGCTGAGGCCCAGGTCGGGGGCCTCCTTCTAGGACGGCCCCCGACCTGAGGCCCGGCACGCAGCCTCCCTGAGGCTTCCGCCACCCCCGCCGCGGCCAAGCTTTCTCTCTGCGCGAAAGAGGCCTGCTCGCGGAAGGGAGCTCGGCTTCAGGCTTGCTTCGCGGAGGTAAGGCTGTGGTGCTCACTCGAGGTTTCCGGGCTAAGCGTTGAGAAGGCCTCCTTCTCCGTGGAGCGACGTGTGTGTGGACGTGGACGGGGATGGCATTCCACCCTGCCTTGCTTCGCACAGGGAGGTCGGGGGCCTGGACCTCAGCGGGTCCAACCCCCGGCGAGTCAGCCAACGGCTTCCCCGTGTAGGACGTGAGGCGCCGGCCCGGGAGAGGCCGGCCCCACAGCCCGGACCCTCGTGCCTCACGAAGCGCGCCCTTCATCTCTCCTCCCCGCTTCTCTGTTCGCACTCATCTTTCCCTGGGCGGACGTTTTCCCGGCAGCACCGGGTTGCACGGAATCCAGGGAGGAGCTGTCTCCTTCGGTTGCCAGGCCCGGGCGTGTGTCGACCTTGACACCGCGCAGCCCGCTGTCGCCCCGGAGGTGCTGGCGGCACCCGCAGGTCCCTGGAGTGGAGGCCCAAGGCGGCAGCGTGTGCACGTCTTCCTCCGCGTCTGAGAGAAGGCGTTGTGCATTCGGGGAATGGCGAGGTGAAAGGGCCCCCTCCGGGAAGCGCGATCCAAGAGCTGAGGGTTGGGTGCCTTGCTCCGTGCTTCTAGGTGCCAGAGCCGCTTCTCTCTTCCCGGGACAGAGTGGGGCTTGCTGGGCCAATGCGTCGTCCTGAAGCAATCCCGTGGCAGGGGCTCGGCGCTTCCCCCTTCCGTTTCGGGCGAGCCTCCCAGCTCAGGGCGCCCCCAGAGAGTTTGGCCTGCAGGCCGGCGTCGCCGTCACGACCTCGCCGAGAGCCGGGTGTTCAGCTCGGTGCACTCCGAACGCGGGCTCCGGTGGGTTCGACTGAGGGCGGGCGCCCGGCTGAGGGAAGCGGCGCTGGTGTCAGAAGGCCTCCCGTGCCCTCACAACGAGTGTGTTTGCTCTGCCGTGGGTCCCGCGTCACGGTCGGGGCAGGAGCCGCTTCCGACGCCCTTGCGAAGGGCTTCGCTGAGGCCCAGGTCGGGGGCCTCCTTCTAGGACGGCCCCCGACCTGAGGCCCGGCACGCAGCCTCCCTGAGGCTTCCGCCACCCCCGCCGCGGCCAAGCTTTCTCTCTGCGCGAAAGAGGCCTGCTCGCGGAAGGGAGCTCGGCTTCAGGCTTGCTTCTCGGAGGTAAGGCTGTGGTGCTCACTCGAGGTTTCCGGGCTAAGCGTTGAGAAGGCCTCCTTCTCCGTGGAGCGACGTGTGTGTGGACGTGGACGGGGATGGCATTCCACCCTGCCTTGTTTCGCACAGGGAGGTTGGGGGCCTGGACCTCAGCGGGTCCAACCCCCGGCGAGTCAGCCAACGGCTTCCCCGTGTAGGACGTGAGGCGCCGGCCCGGGAGAGGCCGGCCCCACAGCCCGGACCCTCGTGCCTCACGAAGCGCGCCCTTCATCTCTCCTCCCCGCTTCTCTGTTCGCACTCATCTTTCCCTGGGCGGACGTTTTCCCGGCAGCACCGTGTTGCACGGAATCCAGGGAGGAGCTGTCTCCTTCGGTTGCCAGGCCCGGGCGTGTGTCGACCTTGACACCGCGCAGCCCGCTGTCGCCCCGGAGGTGCTGGCGGCACCCGCAGGTCCCTGGAGTGGAGGCCCAAGGCGGCAGCGTGTGTACGTCTTCCTCCGCGTCTGAGAGAAGGCGTTGTGCATTCGGGGAATGGCGAGGTGAAAGGGCCCCCTCCGGGAAGCGCGATCCAAGAGCTGAGGGTTGGGTGCCTTGCTCCGTGCTTCTAGGTGCCAGAGCCGCTTCTCTCTTCCCGGGACAGAGTGGGGCTTGCTGGGCCAATGCGTCGTCCTGAAGCAATCCCGTGGCAGGGGCTCGGCGCTGCCCCCTTCCGTTTCGGGCGAGCCTCCCAGCTCAGGGCGCCCCCAGAGAGTTTGGCCTGCAGGCCGGCGTCGCCGTCACGACCTCGCCGAGAGCCGGGTGTTCAGCTCGGTGCACTCCGAACGCGGGCTCCGGTGGGTTCGACTGAGGGCGGGCGCCCGGCTGAGGGAAGCGGCGCTGCTGTCAGAAGGCCTCCCGTGCCCTCACCACGAGTGTGTTTGCTCTGCCGTGGGTCCCGCGTCACGGTCGGGGCAGGAGCCGCTTCCGACGCCCTTGCGAAGGGCTTCGCTGAGGCCCAGGTCGGGGGCCTCCTTCTAGGACGGCCCCCGACCTGAGGCCCGGCACGCAGCCTCCCTGAGGCTTCCGCCACCCCCGCCGCGGCCAAGCTTTCTCTCTGGGCGAAAGAGGCCTGCTCGCGGAAGGGAGCTCGGCTTCAGGCTTGCTTCGCGGAGGTAAGGCTGTGGTGCTCACTCGAGGTTTCCGGGCTAAGCGTTGAGAAAGCCTCCTTCTCCGTGGAGCGACGTGTGTGTGGACGTGGACGGGGATGGCATTCCACCCTGCCTTGCTTCGCACAGGGAGGTCGGGGGCCTGGACCTCAGCGGGTCCAACCCCCGGCGAGTCAGCCAACGGCTTCCCCGTGTAGGACGTGAGGCGCCGGCCCGGGAGAGGCCGGCCCCACAGCCCGGACCCTCGTGCCTCACGAAGCGCGCCCTTCATCTCTCCTCCCCGCTTCTCTGTTCGCACTCATCTTTCCCTGGGCGGACGTTTTCCCGGCAGCACCGGGTTGCACGGAATCCAGGGAGGAGCTGTCTCCTTCGGTTGCCAGGCCCGGGCGTGTGTCGACCTTGACACCGCGCAGCCCGCTGTCGCCCCGGAGGTGCTGGCGGCACCCGCAGGTCCCTGGAGTGGAGGCCCAAGGCGGCAGCGTGTGCACGTCTTCCTCCGCGTCTGAGAGAAGGCGTTGTGCATTCGGGGAATGGCGAGGTGAAAGGGCCCCCTCCGGGAAGCGCGATCCAAGAGCTGAGGGTTGGGTGCCTTGCTCCGTGCTTCTAGGTGCCAGAGCCGCTTCTCTCTTCCCGGGACAGAGTGGGGCTTGCTGGGCCAATGCGTCGTCCTGAAGCAATCCCGTGGCAGGGGCTCGGCGCTTCCCCCTTCCGTTTCGGGCGAGCCTCCCAGCTCAGGGCGCCCCCAGAGAGTTTGGCCTGCAGGCCGGCGTCGCCGTCACGACCTCGCCGAGAGCCGGGTGTTCAGCTCGGTGCACTCCGAACGCGGGCTCCGGTGGGTTCGACTGAGGGCGGGCGCCCGGATGAGGGAAGCGGCGCTGCTGTCAGAAGGCCTCCCGTGCCCTCACAACGAGTGTGTTTGCTCTGCCGTGGGTCCCGCGTCACGGTCGGGGCAGGAGCCGCTTCCGACGCCCTTGCGAAGGGCTTCGCTGAGGCCCAGGTCGGGGGCCTCCTTCTAGGACGGCCCCCGACCTGAGGCCCGGCACGCAGCCTCCCTGAGGCTTCCGCCACCCCCGCCGCGGCCAAGCTTTCTCTCTGGGCGAAAGAGGCCTGCTCGCGGAAGGGAGCTCGGCTTCAGGCTTGCTTCGCGGAGGTAAGGCTGTGGTGCTCACTCGAGGTTTCCGGGCTAAGCGTTGAGAAGGCCTCCTTCTCCGTGGAGCGACGTGTGTGTGGACGTGGACGGGGATGGCATTCCACCCTGCCTTGCTTCGCACAGGGAGGTCGGGGGCCTGGACCTCAGCGGGTCCAACCCCCGGCGAGTCAGCCAACGGCTTCCCCGTGTAGGACGGGAGGCGCCGGCCCGGGAGAGGCCGGCCCCACAGCCCGGACCCTCGTGCCTCACGAAGCGCGCCCTTCATCTCTCCTCCCCGCTTCTCTGTTCGCACTCATCTTTCCCTGGGCGGACGTTTTCCCGGCAGCACCGGGTTGCACGGAATCCAGGGAGGAGCTGTCTCCTTCGGTTGCCAGGCCCGGGCGTGTGTCGACCTTGACACCGCGCAGCCCGCTGTCGCCCCGGAGGTGCTGGCGGCACCCGCAGGTCCCTGGAGTGGAGGCCCAAGGCGGCAGCGTGTGCACGTCTTCCTCCGCGTCTGAGAGAAGGCGTTGTGCATTCGGGGAATGGCGAGGTGAAAGGGCCCCCTCCGGGAAGCGCGATCCAAGAGCTGAGGGTTGGGTGCCTTGCTCCGTGCTTCTAGGTGCCAGAGCCGCTTCTCTCTTCCCGGGACAGAGTGGGGCTTGCTGGGCCAATGCGTCGTCCTGAAGCAATCCCGTGGCAGGGGCTCGGCGCTTCCCCCTTCCGTTTCGGGCGAGCCTCCCAGCTCAGGGCGCCCCCAGAGAGTTTGGCCTGCAGGCCGGCGTCGCCGTCACGACCTCGCCGAGAGCCGGGTGTTCAGCTCGGTGCACTCCGAACGCGGGCTCCGGTGGGTTCGACTGAGGGCGGGCGCCCGGATGAGGGAAGCGGCGCTGCTGTCAGAAGGCCTCCCGTGCCCTCACAACGAGTGTGTTTGCTCTGCCGTGGGTCCCGCGTCACGGTCGGGGCAGGAGCCGCTTCCGACGCCCTTGCGAAGGGCTTCGCTGAGGCCCAGGTCGGGGGCCTCCTTCTAGGACGGCCCCCGACCTGAGGCCCGGCACGCAGCCTCCCTGAGGCTTCCGCCACCCCCGCCGCGGCCAAGCTTTCTCTCTGGGCGAAAGAGGCCTGCTCGCGGAAGGGAGCTCGGCTTCAGGCTTGCTTCGCGGAGGTAAGGCTGTGGTGCTCACTCGAGGTTTCCGGGCTAAGCGTTGAGAAGGCCTCCTTCTCCGTGGAGCGACGTGTGTGTGGACGTGGACGGGGATGGCATTCCACCCTGCCTTGCTTCGCACAGGGAGGTCGGGGGCCTGGACCTCAGCGGGTCCAACCCCCGGCGAGTCAGCCAACGGCTTCCCCGTGTAGGACGGGAGGCGCCGGCCCGGGAGAGGCCGGCCCCACAGCCCGGACCCTCGTGCCTCACGAAGCGCGCCCTTCATCTCTCCTCCCCGCTTCTCTGTTCGCACTCATCTTTCCCTGGGCGGACGTTTTCCCGGCAGCACCGGGTTGCACGGAATCCAGGGAGGAGCTGTCTCCTTCGGTTGCCAGGCCCGGGCGTGTGTCGACCTTGACACCGCGCAGCCCGCTGTCGCCCCGGAGGTGCTGGCGGCACCCGCAGGTCCCTGGAGTGGAGGCCCAAGGCGGCAGCGTGTGCACGTCTTCCTCCGCGTCTGAGAGAAGGCGTTGTGCATTCGGGGAATGGCGAGGTGAAAGGGCCCCCTCCGGGAAGCGCGATCCAAGAGCTGAGGGTTGGGTGCCTTGCTCCGTGCTTCTAGGTGCCAGAGCCGCTTCTCTCTTCCCGGGACAGAGTGGGGCTTGCTGGGCCAATGCGTCGTCCTGAAGCAATCCCGTGGCAGGGGCTCGGCGCTTCCCCCTTCCGTTTCGGGCGAGCCTCTCAGCTCAGGGCGCCCCCAGAGAGTTTGGCCTGCAGGCCGGCGTCGCCGTCACGACCTCGCCGAGAGCCGGGTGTTCAGCGCGGTGCACTCCGAACGCGGGCTCCGGTGGGTTCGACTGAGGGCGGGCGCCCGGCTGAGGGAAGCGGCGCTGCTGTCAGAAGGCCTCCCGTGCCCTCACAACGAGTGTGTTTGCTCTGCCGTGGGTCCCGCGTCACGGTCGGGGCAGGAGCCGCTTCCGACGCCCTTGCGAAGGGCTTCGCTGAGGCCCAGGTCGGGGGCCTCCTTCTAGGAAGGCCCCCGACCTGAGGCCCGGCACGCAGCCTCCCTGAGGCTTCCGCCACCCCCGCCGCGGCCAAGCTTTCTCTCTGGGCGAAAGAGGCCTGCTCGCGGAAGGGAGCTTGGCTTCAGGCTTGCTTCGCGGAGGTAAGGCTGTGGTGCTCACTCGAGGTTTCCGGGCTAAGCGTTGAGAAGGCCTCCTTCTCCGTGGAGCGACGTGTGTGTGGACGTGGACGGGGATGGCATTCCACCCTGCCTTGTTTCGCACAGGGAGGTCGGGGGCCTGGACCTCAGCGGGTCCAACCCCCGGCGAGTCAGCCAACGGCTTCCCCGTGTAGGACGGGAGGCGCCGGCCCGGGAGAGGCCGGCCCCACAGCCCGGACCCTCGTGCCTCACGAAGCGCGCCCTTCATCTCTCCTCCCCGCTTCTCTGTTCGCACTCATCTTTCCCTGGGCGGACGTTTTCCCGGCAGCACCGTGTTGCACGGAATCCAGGGAGGAGCTGTCTCCTTCGGTTGCCAGGCCCGGGCGTGTGTCGACCTTGACACCGCGCAGCCCGCTGTCGCCCCGGAGGTGCTGGCGGCACCCGCAGGTCCCTGGAGTGGAGGCCCAAGGCGGCAGCGTGTGTACGTCTTCCTCCGCGTCTGAGAGAAGGCGTTGTGCATTCGGGGAATGGCGAGGTGAAAGGGCCCCCTCCGGGAAGCGCGATCCAAGAGCTGAGGGTTGGGTGCCTGGCTCCGTGCTTCTAGGTGCCAGAGCCGCTTCTCTCTTCCCGGGACAGAGTGGGGCTTGCTGGGCCAATGCGTCGTCCTGAAGCAATCCCGTGGCAGGGGCTCGGCGCTGCCCCCTTCCGTTTCGGGCGAGCCTCCCAGCTCAGGGCGCCCCCAGAGAGTTTGGCCTGCAGGCCGGCGTCGCCGTCACGACCTCGCCGAGAGCCGGGTGTTCAGCTCGGTGCACTCCGAACGCGGGCTCCGGTGGGTTCGACTGAGGGCGGGCGCCCGGCTGAGGGAAGCGGCGCTGCTGTCAGAAGGCCTCCCGTGTCCTCACCACGAGTGTGTTTGCTCTGCCGTGGGTCCCGCGTCACGGTCGGGGCAGGAGCCGCTTCCGACGCCCTTGCGAAGGGCTTCGCTGAGGCCCAGGTCGGGGGCCTCCTTCTAGGACGGCCCCCGACCTGAGGCCCGGCACGCAGCCTCCCTGAGGCTTCCGCCACCCCCGCCGCGGCCAAGCTTTCTCTCTGGGCGAAAGAGGCCTGCTCGCGGAAGGGAGCTCGGCTTCAGGCTTGCTTCGCGGAGGTAAGGCTGTGGTGCTCACTCGAGGTTTCCGGGCTAAGCGTTGAGAAGGCCTCCTTCTCCGTGGAGCGACGTGTGTGTGGACGTGGACGGGGATGGCATTCCACCCTGCCTTGCTTCGCACAGGGAGGTCGGGGGCCTGGACCTCAGCGGGTCCAACCCCCGGCGAGTCAGCCAACGGCTTCCCCGTGTAGGACGTGAGGCGCCGGCCCGGGAGAGGCCGGCCCCACAGCCCGGACCCTCGTGCCTCACGAAGCGCGCCCTTCATCTCTCCTCCCCGCTTCTCTGTTCGCACTCATCTTTCCCTGGGCGGACGTTTTCCCGGCAGCACCGGGTTGCACGGAATCCAGGGAGGAGCTGTCTCCTTCGGTTGCCAGGCCCGGGCGTGTGTCGACCTTGACACCGCGCAGCCCGCTGTCGCCCCGGAGGTGCTGGCGGCACCCGCAGGTCCCTGGAGTGGAGGCCCAAGGCGGCAGCGTGTGCACGTCTTCCTCCGCGTCTGAGAGAAGGCGTTGTGCATTCGGGGAATGGCGAGGTGAAAGGGCCCCCTCCGGGAAGCCCGATCCAAGAGCTGAGGGTTGGGTGCCTTGCTCCGTGCTTCTAGGTGCCAGAGCCGCTTCTCTCTTCCCGGGACAGAGTGGGGCTTGCTGGGCCAATGCGTCGTCCTGAAGCAATCCCGTGGCAGGGGCTCGGCGCTTCCCCCTTCCGTTTCGGGCGAGCCTCCCAGCTCAGGGCGCCCCCAGAGAGTTTGTCCTGCAGGCCGGCGTCGCCGTCACGACCTCGCCGAGAGCCGGGTGTTCAGCGCGGTGCACTCCGAACGCGGGCTCCGGTGGGTTCGACTGAGGGCGGGCGCCCGGCTGAGGGAAGCGGCGCTGCTGTCAGAAGGCCTCCCGTGCCCTCACCACGAGTGTGTTTGCTCTGCCGTGGGTCCCGCGTCACGGTCGGGGCAGGAGCCGCTTCCGACGCCCTTGCGAAGGGCTTCGCTGAGGCCCAGGTCGGGGGCCTCCTTCTAGGACGGCCCCCGACCTGAGGCCCGGCACGCAGCCTCCCTGAGGCTTCCGCCACCCCCGCCGCGGCCAAGCTTTCTCTCTGGGCGAAAGAGGCCTGCTCGCGGAAGGGAGCTCGGCTTCAGGCTTGCTTCGCGGAGGTAAGGCTGTGGTGCTCACTCGAGGTTTCCGGGCTAAGCGTTGAGAAAGCCTCCTTCTCCGTGGAGCGACGTGTGTGTGGACGTGGACGGGGATGGCATTCCACCCTGCCTTGCTTCGCACAGGGAGGTCGGGGGCCTGGACCTCAGCGGGTCCAACCCCCGGCGAGTCAGCCAACGGCTTCCCCGTGTAGGACGGGAGGCGCCGGCCCGGGAGAGGCCGGCCCCACAGCCCGGACCCTCGTGCCTCACGAAGCGCGCCCTTCATCTCTCCTCCCCGCTTCTCTGTTCGCACTCATCTTTCCCTGGGCGGACGTTTTCCCGGCAGCACCGTGTTGCACGGAATCCAGGGAGGAGCTGTCTCCTTCGGTTGCCAGGCCCGGGCGTGTGTCGACCTTGACACCGCGCAGCCCGCTGTCGCCCCGGAGGTGCTGGCGGCACCCGCAGGTCCCTGGAGTGGAGGCCCAAGGCGGCAGCGTGTGCACGTCTTCCTCCGCGTCTGAGAGAAGGCGTTGTGCATTCGGGGAATGGCGAGGTGAAAGGGCCCCCTCCGGGAAGCCCGATCCAAGAGCTGAGGGTTGGGTGCCTTGCTCCGTGCTTCTAGGTGCCAGAGCCGCTTCTCTCTTCCCGGGACAGAGTGGGGCTTGCTGGGCCAATGCGTCGTCCTGAAGCAATCCCGTGGCAGGGGCTCGGCGCTTCCCCCTTCCGTTTCGGGGGAGCCTCCCAGCTCAGGGCGCCCCCAGAGAGTTTGGCCTGCAGGCCGGCGTCGCCGTCACGACCTCGCCGAGAGCCGGGTGTTCAGCTCGGTGCACTCCGAACGCGGGCTCCGGTGGGTTCGACTGAGGGCGGGCGCCCGGCTGAGGGAAGCGGCGCTGGTGTCAGAAGGCCTCCCGTGCCCTCACAACGAGTGTGTTTGCTCTGCCGTGGGTCCCGCGTCACGGTCGGGGCAGGAGCCGCTTCCGACGCCCTTGCGAAGGGCTTCGCTGAGGCCCAGGTCGGGGGCCTCCTTCTAGGACGGCCCCCGACCTGAGGCCCGGCACGCAGCCTCCCTGAGGCTTCCGCCACCCCCGCCGCGGCCAAGCTTTCTCTCTGGGCGAAAGAGGCCTGCTCGCGGAAGGGAGCTCGGCTTCAGGCTTGCTTCGCGGAGGTAAGGCTGTGGTGCTCACTCGAGGTTTCCGGGCTAAGCGTTGAGAAGGCCTCCTTCTCCGTGGAGCGACGTGTGTGTGGACGTGGACGGGGATGGCATTCCACCCTGCCTTGCTTCGCACAGGGAGGTCGGGGGCCTGGACCTCAGCGGGTCCAACCCCCGGCGAGTCAGCCAACGGCTTCCCCGTGTAGGACGTGAGGCGCCGGCCCGGGAGAGGCCGGCCCCACAGCCCGGACCCTCGTGCCTCACGAAGCGCGCCCTTCATCTCTCCTCCCCGCTTCTCTGTTCGCACTCATCTTTCCCTGGGCGGACGTTTTCCCGGCAGCACCGGGTTGCACGGAATCCAGGGAGGAGCTGTCTCCTTCGGTTGCCAGGCCCGGGCGTGTGTCGACCTTGACACCGCGCAGCCCGCTGTCGCCCCGGAGGTGCTGGCGGCACCCGCAGGTCCCTGGAGTGGAGGCCCAAGGCGGCAGCGTGTGCACGTCTTCCTCCGCGTCTGAGAGAAGGCGTTGTGCATTCGGGGAATGGCGAGGTGAAAGGGCCCCCTCCGGGAAGCGCGATCCAAGAGCTGAGGGTTGGGTGCCTTGCTCCGTGCTTCTAGGTGCCAGAGCCGCTTCTCTCTTCCCGGGACAGAGTGGGGCTTGCTGGGCCAATGCGTCGTCCTGAAGCAATCCCGTGGCAGGGGCTCGGCGCTTCCCCCTTCCGTTTCGGGCGAGCCTCCCAGCTCAGGGCGCCCCCAGAGAGTTTGGCCTGCAGGCCGGCGTCGCCGTCACGACCTCGCCGAGAGCCGGGTGTTCAGCTCGGTGCACTCCGAACGCGGGCTCCGGTGGGTTCGACTGAGGGCGGGCGCCCGGCTGAGGGAAGCGGCGCTGGTGTCAGAAGGCCTCCCGTGCCCTCACAACGAGTGTGTTTGCTCTGCCGTGGGTCCCGCGTCACGGTCGGGGCAGGAGCCGCTTCCGACGCCCTTGCGAAGGGCTTCGCTGAGGCCCAGGTCGGGGGCCTCCTTCGAGGACGGCCCCCGACCTGAGGCCCGGCACGCAGCCTCCCTGAGGCTTCCGCCACCCCCGCCGCGGCCAAGCTTTCTCTCTGGGCGAAAGAGGCCTGCTCGCGGAAGGGAGCTCGGCTTCAGGCTTGCTTCGCGGAGGTAAGGCTGTGGTGCTCACTCGAGGTTTCCGGGCTAAGCGTTGAGAAGGCCTCCTTCTCCGTGGAGCGACGTGTGTGTGGACGTGGACGGGGATGGCATTCCACCCTGCCTTGCTTCGCACAGGGAGGTCGGGGACCTGGACCTCAGCGGGTCCAACCCCCGGCGAGTCAGCCAACGGCTTCCCCGTGTAGGACGTGAGGCGCCGGCCCGGGAGAGGCCGGCCCCACAGCCCGGACCCTCGTGCCTCACGAAGCGCGCCCTTCATCTCTCCTCCCCGCTTCTCTGTTCGCACTCATCTTTCCCTGGGCGGACGTTTTCCCGGCAGCACCGGGTTGCACGGAATCCAGGGAGGAGCTGTCTCCTTCGGTTGCCAGGCCCGGGCGTGTGTCGACCTTGACACCGCGCAGCCCGCTGTCGCCCCGGAGGTGCTGGCGGCACCCGCAGGTCCCTGGAGTGGAGGCCCAAGGCGGCAGCGTGTGCACGTCTTCCTCCGCGTCTGAGAGAAGGCGTTGTGCATTCGGGGAATGGCGAGGTGAAAGGGCCCCCTCCGGGAAGCCCGATCCAAGAGCTGAGGGTTGGGTGCCTTGCTCCGTGCTTCTAGGTGCCAGAGCCGCTTCTCTCTTCCCGGG
Organism: Martes martes; assembly: GCF_963455335.1. Taxonomy (NCBI): domain Eukaryota; kingdom Metazoa; phylum Chordata; class Mammalia; order Carnivora; family Mustelidae; genus Martes; species Martes martes. The sequence goes on along the minus strand of NC_137893.1, from coordinate 122,486,251 downwards.
ACAGAGTGGGGCTTGCTGGGCCAATGCGTCGTCCTGAAGCAATCCCGTGGCAGGGGCTCGGCGCTTCCCCCTTCCGTTTCGGGGGAGCCTCCCAGCTCAGGGCGCCCCCAGAGAGTTTGGCCTGCAGGCCGGCGTCGCCGTCACGACCTCGCCGAGAGCCGGGTGTTCAGCTCGGTGCACTCCGAACGCGGGCTCCGGTGGGTTCGACTGAGGGCGGGCGCCCGGCTGAGGGAAGCGGCGCTGGTGTCAGAAGGCCTCCCGTGCCCTCACAACGAGTGTGTTTGCTCTGCCGTGGGTCCCGCGTCACGGTCGGGGCAGGAGCCGCTTCCGACGCCCTTGCGAAGGGCTTCGCTGAGGCCCAGGTCGGGGGCCTCCTTCTAGGACGGCCCCCGACCTGAGGCCCGGCACGCAGCCTCCCTGAGGCTTCCGCCACCCCCGCCGCGGCCAAGCTTTCTCTCTGGGCGAAAGAGGCCTGCTCGCGGAAGGGAGCTCGGCTTCAGGCTTGCTTCGCGGAGGTAAGGCTGTGGTGCTCACTCGAGGTTTCCGGGCTAAGCGTTGAGAAGGCCTCCTTCTCCGTGGAGCGACGTGTGTGTGGACGTGGACGGGGATGGCATTCCACCCTGCCTTGCTTCGCACAGGGAGGTCGGGGGCCTGGACCTCAGCGGGTCCAACCCCCGGCGAGTCAGCCAACGGCTTCCCCGTGTAGGACGTGAGGCGCCGGCCCGGGAGAGGCCGGCCCCACAGCCCGGACCCTCGTGCCTCACGAAGCGCGCCCTTCATCTCTCCTCCCCGCTTCTCTGTTCGCACTCATCTTTCCCTGGGCGGACGTTTTCCCGGCAGCACCGGGTTGCACGGAATCCAGGGAGGAGCTGTCTCCTTCGGTTGCCAGGCCCGGGCGTGTGTCGACCTTGACACCGCGCAGCCCGCTGTCGCCCCGGAGGTGCTGGCGGCACCCGCAGGTCCCTGGAGTGGAGGCCCAAGGCGGCAGCGTGTGCACGTCTTCCTCCGCGTCTGAGAGAAGGCGTTGTGCATTCGGGGAATGGCGAGGTGAAAGGGCCCCCTCCGGGAAGCGCGATCCAAGAGCTGAGGGTTGGGTGCCTTGCTCCGTGCTTCTAGGTGCCAGAGCCGCTTCTCTCTTCCCGGGACAGAGTGGGGCTTGCTGGGCCAATGCGTCGTCCTGAAGCAATCCCGTGGCAGGGGCTCGGCGCTTCCCCCTTCCGTTTCGGGCGAGCCTCCCAGCTCAGGGCGCCCCCAGAGAGTTTGGCCTGCAGGCCGGCGTCGCCGTCACGACCTCGCCGAGAGCCGGGTGTTCAGCTCGGTGCACTCCGAACGCGGGCTCCGGTGGGTTCGACTGAGGGCGGGCGCCCGGCTGAGGGAAGCGGCGCTGGTGTCAGAAGGCCTCCCGTGCCCTCACAACGAGTGTGTTTGCTCTGCCGTGGGTCCCGCGTCACGGTCGGGGCAGGAGCCGCTTCCGACGCCCTTGCGAAGGGCTTCGCTGAGGCCCAGGTCGGGGGCCTCCTTCTAGGACGGCCCCCGACCTGAGGCCCGGCACGCAGCCTCCCTGAGGCTTCCGCCACCCCCGCCGCGGCCAAGCTTTCTCTCTGCGCGAAAGAGGCCTGCTCGCGGAAGGGAGCTCGGCTTCAGGCTTGCTTCTCGGAGGTAAGGCTGTGGTGCTCACTCGAGGTTTCCGGGCTAAGCGTTGAGAAGGCCTCCTTCTCCGTGGAGCGACGTGTGTGTGGACGTGGACGGGGATGGCATTCCACCCTGCCTTGTTTCGCACAGGGAGGTTGGGGGCCTGGACCTCAGCGGGTCCAACCCCCGGCGAGTCAGCCAACGGCTTCCCCGTGTAGGACGTGAGGCGCCGGCCCGGGAGAGGCCGGCCCCACAGCCCGGACCCTCGTGCCTCACGAAGCGCGCCCTTCATCTCTCCTCCCCGCTTCTCTGTTCGCACTCATCTTTCCCTGGGCGGACGTTTTCCCGGCAGCACCGTGTTGCACGGAATCCAGGGAGGAGCTGTCTCCTTCGGTTGCCAGGCCCGGGCGTGTGTCGACCTTGACACCGCGCAGCCCGCTGTCGCCCCGGAGGTGCTGGCGGCACCCGCAGGTCCCTGGAGTGGAGGCCCAAGGCGGCAGCGTGTGTACGTCTTCCTCCGCGTCTGAGAGAAGGCGTTGTGCATTCGGGGAATGGCGAGGTGAAAGGGCCCCCTCCGGGAAGCGCGATCCAAGAGCTGAGGGTTGGGTGCCTTGCTCCGTGCTTCTAGGTGCCAGAGCCGCTTCTCTCTTCCCGGGACAGAGTGGGGCTTGCTGGGCCAATGCGTCGTCCTGAAGCAATCCCGTGGCAGGGGCTCGGCGCTGCCCCCTTCCGTTTCGGGCGAGCCTCCCAGCTCAGGGCGCCCCCAGAGAGTTTGGCCTGCAGGCCGGCGTCGCCGTCACGACCTCGCCGAGAGCCGGGTGTTCAGCTCGGTGCACTCCGAACGCGGGCTCCGGTGGGTTCGACTGAGGGCGGGCGCCCGGCTGAGGGAAGCGGCGCTGCTGTCAGAAGGCCTCCCGTGCCCTCACCACGAGTGTGTTTGCTCTGCCGTGGGTCCCGCGTCACGGTCGGGGCAGGAGCCGCTTCCGACGCCCTTGCGAAGGGCTTCGCTGAGGCCCAGGTCGGGGGCCTCCTTCTAGGACGGCCCCCGACCTGAGGCCCGGCACGCAGCCTCCCTGAGGCTTCCGCCACCCCCGCCGCGGCCAAGCTTTCTCTCTGGGCGAAAGAGGCCTGCTCGCGGAAGGGAGCTCGGCTTCAGGCTTGCTTCGCGGAGGTAAGGCTGTGGTGCTCACTCGAGGTTTCCGGGCTAAGCGTTGAGAAAGCCTCCTTCTCCGTGGAGCGACGTGTGTGTGGACGTGGACGGGGATGGCATTCCACCCTGCCTTGCTTCGCACAGGGAGGTCGGGGGCCTGGACCTCAGCGGGTCCAACCCCCGGCGAGTCAGCCAACGGCTTCCCCGTGTAGGACGTGAGGCGCCGGCCCGGGAGAGGCCGGCCCCACAGCCCGGACCCTCGTGCCTCACGAAGCGCGCCCTTCATCTCTCCTCCCCGCTTCTCTGTTCGCACTCATCTTTCCCTGGGCGGACGTTTTCCCGGCAGCACCGGGTTGCACGGAATCCAGGGAGGAGCTGTCTCCTTCGGTTGCCAGGCCCGGGCGTGTGTCGACCTTGACACCGCGCAGCCCGCTGTCGCCCCGGAGGTGCTGGCGGCACCCGCAGGTCCCTGGAGTGGAGGCCCAAGGCGGCAGCGTGTGCACGTCTTCCTCCGCGTCTGAGAGAAGGCGTTGTGCATTCGGGGAATGGCGAGGTGAAAGGGCCCCCTCCGGGAAGCGCGATCCAAGAGCTGAGGGTTGGGTGCCTTGCTCCGTGCTTCTAGGTGCCAGAGCCGCTTCTCTCTTCCCGGGACAGAGTGGGGCTTGCTGGGCCAATGCGTCGTCCTGAAGCAATCCCGTGGCAGGGGCTCGGCGCTTCCCCCTTCCGTTTCGGGCGAGCCTCCCAGCTCAGGGCGCCCCCAGAGAGTTTGGCCTGCAGGCCGGCGTCGCCGTCACGACCTCGCCGAGAGCCGGGTGTTCAGCTCGGTGCACTCCGAACGCGGGCTCCGGTGGGTTCGACTGAGGGCGGGCGCCCGGATGAGGGAAGCGGCGCTGCTGTCAGAAGGCCTCCCGTGCCCTCACAACGAGTGTGTTTGCTCTGCCGTGGGTCCCGCGTCACGGTCGGGGCAGGAGCCGCTTCCGACGCCCTTGCGAAGGGCTTCGCTGAGGCCCAGGTCGGGGGCCTCCTTCTAGGACGGCCCCCGACCTGAGGCCCGGCACGCAGCCTCCCTGAGGCTTCCGCCACCCCCGCCGCGGCCAAGCTTTCTCTCTGGGCGAAAGAGGCCTGCTCGCGGAAGGGAGCTCGGCTTCAGGCTTGCTTCGCGGAGGTAAGGCTGTGGTGCTCACTCGAGGTTTCCGGGCTAAGCGTTGAGAAGGCCTCCTTCTCCGTGGAGCGACGTGTGTGTGGACGTGGACGGGGATGGCATTCCACCCTGCCTTGCTTCGCACAGGGAGGTCGGGGGCCTGGACCTCAGCGGGTCCAACCCCCGGCGAGTCAGCCAACGGCTTCCCCGTGTAGGACGGGAGGCGCCGGCCCGGGAGAGGCCGGCCCCACAGCCCGGACCCTCGTGCCTCACGAAGCGCGCCCTTCATCTCTCCTCCCCGCTTCTCTGTTCGCACTCATCTTTCCCTGGGCGGACGTTTTCCCGGCAGCACCGGGTTGCACGGAATCCAGGGAGGAGCTGTCTCCTTCGGTTGCCAGGCCCGGGCGTGTGTCGACCTTGACACCGCGCAGCCCGCTGTCGCCCCGGAGGTGCTGGCGGCACCCGCAGGTCCCTGGAGTGGAGGCCCAAGGCGGCAGCGTGTGCACGTCTTCCTCCGCGTCTGAGAGAAGGCGTTGTGCATTCGGGGAATGGCGAGGTGAAAGGGCCCCCTCCGGGAAGCGCGATCCAAGAGCTGAGGGTTGGGTGCCTTGCTCCGTGCTTCTAGGTGCCAGAGCCGCTTCTCTCTTCCCGGGACAGAGTGGGGCTTGCTGGGCCAATGCGTCGTCCTGAAGCAATCCCGTGGCAGGGGCTCGGCGCTTCCCCCTTCCGTTTCGGGCGAGCCTCTCAGCTCAGGGCGCCCCCAGAGAGTTTGGCCTGCAGGCCGGCGTCGCCGTCACGACCTCGCCGAGAGCCGGGTGTTCAGCGCGGTGCACTCCGAACGCGGGCTCCGGTGGGTTCGACTGAGGGCGGGCGCCCGGCTGAGGGAAGCGGCGCTGCTGTCAGAAGGCCTCCCGTGCCCTCACAACGAGTGTGTTTGCTCTGCCGTGGGTCCCGCGTCACGGTCGGGGCAGGAGCCGCTTCCGACGCCCTTGCGAAGGGCTTCGCTGAGGCCCAGGTCGGGGGCCTCCTTCTAGGAAGGCCCCCGACCTGAGGCCCGGCACGCAGCCTCCCTGAGGCTTCCGCCACCCCCGCCGCGGCCAAGCTTTCTCTCTGGGCGAAAGAGGCCTGCTCGCGGAAGGGAGCTTGGCTTCAGGCTTGCTTCGCGGAGGTAAGGCTGTGGTGCTCACTCGAGGTTTCCGGGCTAAGCGTTGAGAAGGCCTCCTTCTCCGTGGAGCGACGTGTGTGTGGACGTGGACGGGGATGGCATTCCACCCTGCCTTGTTTCGCACAGGGAGGTCGGGGGCCTGGACCTCAGCGGGTCCAACCCCCGGCGAGTCAGCCAACGGCTTCCCCGTGTAGGACGGGAGGCGCCGGCCCGGGAGAGGCCGGCCCCACAGCCCGGACCCTCGTGCCTCACGAAGCGCGCCCTTCATCTCTCCTCCCCGCTTCTCTGTTCGCACTCATCTTTCCCTGGGCGGACGTTTTCCCGGCAGCACCGTGTTGCACGGAATCCAGGGAGGAGCTGTCTCCTTCGGTTGCCAGGCCCGGGCGTGTGTCGACCTTGACACCGCGCAGCCCGCTGTCGCCCCGGAGGTGCTGGCGGCACCCGCAGGTCCCTGGAGTGGAGGCCCAAGGCGGCAGCGTGTGTACGTCTTCCTCCGCGTCTGAGAGAAGGCGTTGTGCATTCGGGGAATGGCGAGGTGAAAGGGCCCCCTCCGGGAAGCGCGATCCAAGAGCTGAGGGTTGGGTGCCTGGCTCCGTGCTTCTAGGTGCCAGAGCCGCTTCTCTCTTCCCGGGACAGAGTGGGGCTTGCTGGGCCAATGCGTCGTCCTGAAGCAATCCCGTGGCAGGGGCTCGGCGCTGCCCCCTTCCGTTTCGGGCGAGCCTCCCAGCTCAGGGCGCCCCCAGAGAGTTTGGCCTGCAGGCCGGCGTCGCCGTCACGACCTCGCCGAGAGCCGGGTGTTCAGCTCGGTGCACTCCGAACGCGGGCTCCGGTGGGTTCGACTGAGGGCGGGCGCCCGGCTGAGGGAAGCGGCGCTGCTGTCAGAAGGCCTCCCGTGTCCTCACCACGAGTGTGTTTGCTCTGCCGTGGGTCCCGCGTCACGGTCGGGGCAGGAGCCGCTTCCGACGCCCTTGCGAAGGGCTTCGCTGAGGCCCAGGTCGGGGGCCTCCTTCTAGGACGGCCCCCGACCTGAGGCCCGGCACGCAGCCTCCCTGAGGCTTCCGCCACCCCCGCCGCGGCCAAGCTTTCTCTCTGGGCGAAAGAGGCCTGCTCGCGGAAGGGAGCTCGGCTTCAGGCTTGCTTCGCGGAGGTAAGGCTGTGGTGCTCACTCGAGGTTTCCGGGCTAAGCGTTGAGAAGGCCTCCTTCTCCGTGGAGCGACGTGTGTGTGGACGTGGACGGGGATGGCATTCCACCCTGCCTTGCTTCGCACAGGGAGGTCGGGGGCCTGGACCTCAGCGGGTCCAACCCCCGGCGAGTCAGCCAACGGCTTCCCCGTGTAGGACGTGAGGCGCCGGCCCGGGAGAGGCCGGCCCCACAGCCCGGACCCTCGTGCCTCACGAAGCGCGCCCTTCATCTCTCCTCCCCGCTTCTCTGTTCGCACTCATCTTTCCCTGGGCGGACGTTTTCCCGGCAGCACCGTGTTGCACGGAATCCAGGGAGGAGCTGTCTCCTTCGGTTGCCAGGCCCGGGCGTGTGTCGACCTTGACACCGCGCAGCCCGCTGTCGCCCCGGAGGTGCTGGCGGCACCCGCAGGTCCCTGGAGTGGAGGCCCAAGGCGGCAGCGTGTGCACGTCTTCCTCCGCGTCTGAGAGAAGGCGTTGTGCATTCGGGGAATGGCGAGGTGAAAGGGCCCCCTCCGGGAAGCCCGATCCAAGAGCTGAGGGTTGGGTGCCTTGCTCCGTGCTTCTAGGTGCCAGAGCCGCTTCTCTCTTCCCGGGACAGAGTGGGGCTTGCTGGGCCAATGCGTCGTCCTGAAGCAATCCCGTGGCAGGGGCTCGGCGCTTCCCCCTTCCGTTTCGGGCGAGCCTCCCAGCTCAGGGCGCCCCCAGAGAGTTTGTCCTGCAGGCCGGCGTCGCCGTCACGACCTCGCCGAGAGCCGGGTGTTCAGCGCGGTGCACTCCGAACGCGGGCTCCGGTGGGTTCGACTGAGGGCGGGCGCCCGGCTGAGGGAAGCGGCGCTGCTGTCAGAAGGCCTCCCGTGCCCTCACCACGAGTGTGTTTGCTCTGCCGTGGGTCCCGCGTCACGGTCGGGGCAGGAGCCGCTTCCGACGCCCTTGCGAAGGGCTTCGCTGAGGCCCAGGTCGGGGGCCTCCTTCTAGGACGGCCCCCGACCTGAGGCCCGGCACGCAGCCTCCCTGAGGCTTCCGCCACCCCCGCCGCGGCCAAGCTTTCTCTCTGGGCGAAAGAGGCCTGCTCGCGGAAGGGAGCTCGGCTTCAGGCTTGCTTCGCGGAGGTAAGGCTGTGGTGCTCACTCGAGGTTTCCGGGCTAAGCGTTGAGAAAGCCTCCTTCTCCGTGGAGCGACGTGTGTGTGGACGTGGACGGGGATGGCATTCCACCCTGCCTTGCTTCGCACAGGGAGGTCGGGGGCCTGGACCTCAGCGGGTCCAACCCCCGGCGAGTCAGCCAACGGCTTCCCCGTGTAGGACGGGAGGCGCCGGCCCGGGAGAGGCCGGCCCCACAGCCCGGACCCTCGTGCCTCACGAAGCGCGCCCTTCATCTCTCCTCCCCGCTTCTCTGTTCGCACTCATCTTTCCCTGGGCGGACGTTTTCCCGGCAGCACCGTGTTGCACGGAATCCAGGGAGGAGCTGTCTCCTTCGGTTGCCAGGCCCGGGCGTGTGTCGACCTTGACACCGCGCAGCCCGCTGTCGCCCCGGAGGTGCTGGCGGCACCCGCAGGTCCCTGGAGTGGAGGCCCAAGGCGGCAGCGTGTGCACGTCTTCCTCCGCGTCTGAGAGAAGGCGTTGTGCATTCGGGGAATGGCGAGGTGAAAGGGCCCCCTCCGGGAAGCCCGATCCAAGAGCTGAGGGTTGGGTGCCTTGCTCCGTGCTTCTAGGTGCCAGAGCCGCTTCTCTCTTCCCGGGACAGAGTGGGGCTTGCTGGGCCAATGCGTCGTCCTGAAGCAATCCCGTGGCAGGGGCTCGGCGCTTCCCCCTTCCGTTTCGGGGGAGCCTCCCAGCTCAGGGCGCCCCCAGAGAGTTTGGCCTGCAGGCCGGCGTCGCCGTCACGACCTCGCCGAGAGCCGGGTGTTCAGCTCGGTGCACTCCGAACGCGGGCTCCGGTGGGTTCGACTGAGGGCGGGCGCCCGGCTGAGGGAAGCGGCGCTGGTGTCAGAAGGCCTCCCGTGCCCTCACAACGAGTGTGTTTGCTCTGCCGTGGGTCCCGCGTCACGGTCGGGGCAGGAGCCGCTTCCGACGCCCTTGCGAAGGGCTTCGCTGAGGCCCAGGTCGGGGGCCTCCTTCTAGGACGGCCCCCGACCTGAGGCCCGGCACGCAGCCTCCCTGAGGCTTCCGCCACCCCCGCCGCGGCCAAGCTTTCTCTCTGGGCGAAAGAGGCCTGCTCGCGGAAGGGAGCTCGGCTTCAGGCTTGCTTCGCGGAGGTAAGGCTGTGGTGCTCACTCGAGGTTTCCGGGCTAAGCGTTGAGAAGGCCTCCTTCTCCGTGGAGCGACGTGTGTGTGGACGTGGACGGGGATGGCATTCCACCCTGCCTTGCTTCGCACAGGGAGGTCGGGGGCCTGGACCTCAGCGGGTCCAACCCCCGGCGAGTCAGCCAACGGCTTCCCCGTGTAGGACGTGAGGCGCCGGCCCGGGAGAGGCCGGCCCCACAGCCCGGACCCTCGTGCCTCACGAAGCGCGCCCTTCATCTCTCCTCCCCGCTTCTCTGTTCGCACTCATCTTTCCCTGGGCGGACGTTTTCCCGGCAGCACCGGGTTGCACGGAATCCAGGGAGGAGCTGTCTCCTTCGGTTGCCAGGCCCGGGCGTGTGTCGACCTTGACACCGCGCAGCCCGCTGTCGCCCCGGAGGTGCTGGCGGCACCCGCAGGTCCCTGGAGTGGAGGCCCAAGGCGGCAGCGTGTGCACGTCTTCCTCCGCGTCTGAGAGAAGGCGTTGTGCATTCGGGGAATGGCGAGGTGAAAGGGCCCCCTCCGGGAAGCGCGATCCAAGAGCTGAGGGTTGGGTGCCTTGCTCCGTGCTTCTAGGTGCCAGAGCCGCTTCTCTCTTCCCGGGACAGAGTGGGGCTTGCTGGGCCAATGCGTCGTCCTGAAGCAATCCCGTGGCAGGGGCTCGGCGCTTCCCCCTTCCGTTTCGGGCGAGCCTCCCAGCTCAGGGCGCCCCCAGAGAGTTTGGCCTGCAGGCCGGCGTCGCCGTCACGACCTCGCCGAGAGCCGGGTGTTCAGCTCGGTGCACTCCGAACGCGGGCTCCGGTGGGTTCGACTGAGGGCGGGCGCCCGGCTGAGGGAAGCGGCGCTGCTGTCAGAAGGCCTCCCGTGCCCTCACAACGAGTGTGTTTGCTCTGCCGTGGGTCCCGCGTCACGGTCGGGGCAGGAGCCGCTTCCGACGCCCTTGCGAAGGGCTTCGCTGAGGCCCAGGTCGGGGGCCTCCTTCTAGGACGGCCCCCGACCTGAGGCCCGGCACGCAGCCTCCCTGAGGCTTCCGCCACCCCCGCCGCGGCCAAGCTTTCTCTCTGCGCGAAAGAGGCCTGCTCGCGGAAGGGAGCTCGGCTTCAGGCTTGCTTCTCGGAGGTAAGGCTGTGGTGCTCACTCGAGGTTTCCGGGCTAAGCGTTGAGAAGGCCTCCTTCTCCGTGGAGCGACGTGTGTGTGGACGTGGACGGGGATGGCATTCCACCCTGCCTTGTTTCGCACAGGGAGGTTGGGGGCCTGGACCTCAGCGGGTCCAACCCCCGGCGAGTCAGCCAACGGCTTCCCCGTGTAGGACGTGAGGCGCCGGCCCGGGAGAGGCCGGCCCCACAGCCCGGACCCTCGTGCCTCACGAAGCGCGCCCTTCATCTCTCCTCCCCGCTTCTCTGTTCGCACTCATCTTTCCCTGGGCGGACGTTTTCCCGGCAGCACCGTGTTGCACGGAATCCAGGGAGGAGCTGTCTCCTTCGGTTGCCAGGCCCGGGCGTGTGTCGACCTTGACACCGCGCAGCCCGCTGTCGCCCCGGAGGTGCTGGCGGCACCCGCAGGTCCCTGGAGTGGAGGCCCAAGGCGGCAGCGTGTGTACGTCTTCCTCCGCGTCTGAGAGAAGGCGTTGTGCATTCGGGGAATGGCGAGGTGAAAGGGCCCCCTCCGGGAAGCGCGATCCAAGAGCTGAGGGTTGGGTGCCTTGCTCCGTGCTTCTAGGTGCCAGAGCCGCTTCTCTCTTCCCGGGACAGAGTGGGGCTTGCTGGGCCAATGCGTCGTCCTGAAGCAATCCCGTGGCAGGGGCTCGGCGCTGCCCCCTTCCGTTTCGGGCGAGCCTCCCAGCTCAGGGCGCCCCCAGAGAGTTTGGCCTGCAGGCCGGCGTCGCCGTCACGACCTCGCCGAGAGCCGGGTGTTCAGCTCGGTGCACTCCGAACGCGGGCTCCGGTGGGTTCGACTGAGGGCGGGCGCCCGGCTGAGGGAAGCGGCGCTGCTGTCAGAAGGCCTCCCGTGCCCTCACCACGAGTGTGTTTGCTCTGCCGTGGGTCCCGCGTCACGGTCGGGGCAGGAGCCGCTTCCGACGCCCTTGCGAAGGGCTTCGCTGAGGCCCAGGTCGGGGGCCTCCTTCTAGGACGGCCCCCGACCTGAGGCCCGGCACGCAGCCTCCCTGAGGCTTCCGCCACCCCCGCCGCGGCCAAGCTTTCTCTCTGGGCGAAAGAGGCCTGCTCGCGGAAGGGAGCTCGGCTTCAGGCTTGCTTCGCGGAGGTAAGGCTGTGGTGCTCACTCGAGGTTTCCGGGCTAAGCGTTGAGAAAGCCTCCTTCTCCGTGGAGCGACGTGTGTGTGGACGTGGACGGGGATGGCATTCCACCCTGCCTTGCTTCGCACAGGGAGGTCGGGGGCCTGGACCTCAGCGGGTCCAACCCCCGGCGAGTCAGCCAACGGCTTCCCCGTGTAGGACGGGAGGCGCCGGCCCGGGAGAGGCCGGCCCCACAGCCCGGACCCTCGTGCCTCACGAAGCGCGCCCTTCATCTCTCCTCCCCGCTTCTCTGTTCGCACTCATCTTTCCCTGGGCGGACGTTTTCCCGGCAGCACCGGGTTGCACGGAATCCAGGGAGGAGCTGTCTCCTTCGGTTGCCAGGCCCGGGCGTGTGTCGACCTTGACACCGCGCAGCCCGCTGTCGCCCCGGAGGTGCTGGCGGCACCCGCAGGTCCCTGGAGTGGAGGCCCAAGGCGGCAGCGTGTGCACGTCTTCCTCCGCGTCTGAGAGAAGGCGTTGTGCATTCGGGGAATGGCGAGGTGAAAGGGCCCCCTCCGGGAAGCGCGATCCAAGAGCTGAGGGTTGGGTGCCTTGCTCCGTGCTTCTAGGTGCCAGAGCCGCTTCTCTCTTCCCGGGACAGAGTGGGGCTTGCTGGGCCAATGCGTCGTCCTGAAGCAATCCCGTGGCAGGGGCTCGGCGCTTCCCCCTTCCGTTTCGGGCGAGCCTCCCAGCTCAGGGCGCCCCCAGAGAGTTTGGCCTGCAGGCCGGCGTCGCCGTCACGACCTCGCCGAGAGCCGGGTGTTCAGCTCGGTGCACTCCGAACGCGGGCTCCGGTGGGTTCGACTGAGGGCGGGCGCCCGGATGAGGGAAGCGGCGCTGCTGTCAGAAGGCCTCCCGTGCCCTCACAACGAGTGTGTTTGCTCTGCCGTGGGTCCCGCGTCACGGTCGGGGCAGGAGCCGCTTCCGACGCCCTTGCGAAGGGCTTCGCTGAGGCCCAGGTCGGGGGCCTCCTTCTAGGACGGCCCCCGACCTGAGGCCCGGCACGCAGCCTCCCTGAGGCTTCCGCCACCCCCGCCGCGGCCAAGCTTTCTCTCTGGGCGAAAGAGGCCTGCTCGCGGAAGGGAGCTCGGCTTCAGGCTTGCTTCGCGGAGGTAAGGCTGTGGTGCTCACTCGAGGTTTCCGGGCTAAGCGTTGAGAAGGCCTCCTTCTCCGTGGAGCGACGTGTGTGTGGACGTGGACGGGGATGGCATTCCACCCTGCCTTGCTTCGCACAGGGAGGTCGGGGGCCTGGACCTCAGCGGGTCCAACCCCCGGCGAGTCAGCCAACGGCTTCCCCGTGTAGGACGGGAGGCGCCGGCCCGGGAGAGGCCGGCCCCACAGCCCGGACCCTCGTGCCTCACGAAGCGCGCCCTTCATCTCTCCTCCCCGCTTCTCTGTTCGCACTCATCTTTCCCTGGGCGGACGTTTTCCCGGCAGCACCGGGTTGCACGGAATCCAGGGAGGAGCTGTCTCCTTCGGTTGCCAGGCCCGGGCGTGTGTCGACCTTGACACCGCGCAGCCCGCTGTCGCCCCGGAGGTGCTGGCGGCACCCGCAGGTCCCTGGAGTGGAGGCCCAAGGCGGCAGCGTGTGCACGTCTTCCTCCGCGTCTGAGAGAAGGCGTTGTGCATTCGGGGAATGGCGAGGTGAAAGGGCCCCCTCCGGGAAGCGCGATCCAAGAGCTGAGGGTTGGGTGCCTTGCTCCGTGCTTCTAGGTGCCAGAGCCGCTTCTCTCTTCCCGGGACAGAGTGGGGCTTGCTGGGCCAATGCGTCGTCCTGAAGCAATCCCGTGGCAGGGGCTCGGCGCTTCCCCCTTCCGTTTCGGGCGAGCCTCTCAGCTCAGGGCGCCCCCAGAGAGTTTGGCCTGCAGGCCGGCGTCGCCGTCACGACCTCGCCGAGAGCCGGGTGTTCAGCGCGGTGCACTCCGAACGCGGGCTCCGGTGGGTTCGACTGAGGGCGGGCGCCCGGCTGAGGGAAGCGGCGCTGCTGTCAGAAGGCCTCCCGTGCCCTCACAACGAGTGTGTTTGCTCTGCCGTGGGTCCCGCGTCACGGTCGGGGCAGGAGCCGCTTCCGACGCCCTTGCGAAGGGCTTCGCTGAGGCCCAGGTCGGGGGCCTCCTTCTAGGAAGGCCCCCGACCTGAGGCCCGGCACGCAGCCTCCCTGAGGCTTCCGCCACCCCCGCCGCGGCCAAGCTTTCTCTCTGGGCGAAAGAGGCCTGCTCGCGGAAGGGAGCTTGGCTTCAGGCTTGCTTCGCGGAGGTAAGGCTGTGGTGCTCACTCGAGGTTTCCGGGCTAAGCGTTGAGAAGGCCTCCTTCTCCGTGGAGCGACGTGTGTGTGGACGTGGACGGGGATGGCATTCCACCCTGCCTTGTTTCGCACAGGGAGGTCGGGGGCCTGGACCTCAGCGGGTCCAACCCCCGGCGAGTCAGCCAACGGCTTCCCCGTGTAGGACGGGAGGCGCCGGCCCGGGAGAGGCCGGCCCCACAGCCCGGACCCTCGTGCCTCACGAAGCGCGCCCTTCATCTCTCCTCCCCGCTTCTCTGTTCGCACTCATCTTTCCCTGGGCGGACGTTTTCCCGGCAGCACCGTGTTGCACGGAATCCAGGGAGGAGCTGTCTCCTTCGGTTGCCAGGCCCGGGCGTGTGTCGACCTTGACACCGCGCAGCCCGCTGTCGCCCCGGAGGTGCTGGCGGCACCCGCAGGTCCCTGGAGTGGAGGCCCAAGGCGGCAGCGTGTGTACGTCTTCCTCCGCGTCTGAGAGAAGGCGTTGTGCATTCGGGGAATGGCGAGGTGAAAGGGCCCCCTCCGGGAAGCGCGATCCAAGAGCTGAGGGTTGGGTGCCTGGCTCCGTGCTTCTAGGTGCCAGAGCCGCTTCTCTCTTCCCGGGACAGAGTGGGGCTTGCTGGGCCAATGCGTCGTCCTGAAGCAATCCCGTGGCAGGGGCTCGGCGCTGCCCCCTTCCGTTTCGGGCGAGCCTCCCAGCTCAGGGCGCCCCCAGAGAGTTTGGCCTGCAGGCCGGCGTCGCCGTCACGACCTCGCCGAGAGCCGGGTGTTCAGCTCGGTGCACTCCGAACGCGGGCTCCGGTGGGTTCGACTGAGGGCGGGCGCCCGGCTGAGGGAAGCGGCGCTGCTGTCAGAAGGCCTCCCGTGTCCTCACCACGAGTGTGTTTGCTCTGCCGTGGGTCCCGCGTCACGGTCGGGGCAGGAGCCGCTTCCGACGCCCTTGCGAAGGGCTTCGCTGAGGCCCAGGTCGGGGGCCTCCTTCTAGGACGGCCCCCGACCTGAGGCCCGGCACGCAGCCTCCCTGAGGCTTCCGCCACCCCCGCCGCGGCCAAGCTTTCTCTCTGGGCGAAAGAGGCCTGCTCGCGGAAGGGAGCTCGGCTTCAGGCTTGCTTCGCGGAGGTAAGGCTGTGGTGCTCACTCGAGGTTTCCGGGCTAAGCGTTGAGAAGGCCTCCTTCTCCGTGGAGCGACGTGTGTGTGGACGTGGACGGGGATGGCATTCCACCCTGCCTTGCTTCGCACAGGGAGGTCGGGGGCCTGGACCTCAGCGGGTCCAACCCCCGGCGAGTCAGCCAACGGCTTCCCCGTGTAGGACGTGAGGCGCCGGCCCGGGAGAGGCCGGCCCCACAGCCCGGACCCTCGTGCCTCACGAAGCGCGCCCTTCATCTCTCCTCCCCGCTTCTCTGTTCGCACTCATCTTTCCCTGGGCGGACGTTTTCCCGGCAGCACCGTGTTGCACGGAATCCAGGGAGGAGCTGTCTCCTTCGGTTGCCAGGCCCGGGCGTGTGTCGACCTTGACACCGCGCAGCCCGCTGTCGCCCCGGAGGTGCTGGCGGCACCCGCAGGTCCCTGGAGTGGAGGCCCAAGGCGGCAGCGTGTGCACGTCTTCCTCCGCGTCTGAGAGAAGGCGTTGTGCATTCGGGGAATGGCGAGGTGAAAGGGCCCCCTCCGGGAAGCCCGATCCAAGAGCTGAGGGTTGGGTGCCTTGCTCCGTGCTTCTAGGTGCCAGAGCCGCTTCTCTCTTCCCGGGACAGAGTGGGGCTTGCTGGGCCAATGCGTCGTCCTGAAGCAATCCCGTGGCAGGGGCTCGGCGCTTCCCCCTTCCGTTTCGGGCGAGCCTCCCAGCTCAGGGCGCCCCCAGAGAGTTTGTCCTGCAGGCCGGCGTCGCCGTCACGACCTCGCCGAGAGCCGGGTGTTCAGCGCGGTGCACTCCGAACGCGGGCTCCGGTGGGTTCGACTGAGGGCGGGCGCCCGGCTGAGGGAAGCGGCGCTGCTGTCAGAAGGCCTCCCGTGCCCTCACCACGAGTGTGTTTGCTCTGCCGTGGGTCCCGCGTCACGGTCGGGGCAGGAGCCGCTTCCGACGCCCTTGCGAAGGGCTTCGCTGAGGCCCAGGTCGGGGGCCTCCTTCTAGGACGGCCCCCGACCTGAGGCCCGGCACGCAGCCTCCCTGAGGCTTCCGCCACCCCCGCCGCGGCCAAGCTTTCTCTCTGGGCGAAAGAGGCCTGCTCGCGGAAGGGAGCTCGGCTTCAGGCTTGCTTCGCGGAGGTAAGGCTGTGGTGCTCACTCGAGGTTTCCGGGCTAAGCGTTGAGAAAGCCTCCTTCTCCGTGGAGCGACGTGTGTGTGGACGTGGACGGGGATGGCATTCCACCCTGCCTTGCTTCGCACAGGGAGGTCGGGGGCCTGGACCTCAGCGGGTCCAACCCCCGGCGAGTCAGCCAACGGCTTCCCCGTGTAGGACGGGAGGCGCCGGCCCGGGAGAGGCCGGCCCCACAGCCCGGACCCTCGTGCCTCACGAAGCGCGCCCTTCATCTCTCCTCCCCGCTTCTCTGTTCGCACTCATCTTTCCCTGGGCGGACGTTTTCCCGGCAGCACCGTGTTGCACGGAATCCAGGGAGGAGCTGTCTCCTTCGGTTGCCAGGCCCGGGCGTGTGTCGACCTTGACACCGCGCAGCCCGCTGTCGCCCCGGAGGTGCTGGCGGCACCCGCAGGTCCCTGGAGTGGAGGCCCAAGGCGGCAGCGTGTGCACGTCTTCCTCCGCGTCTGAGAGAAGGCGTTGTGCATTCGGGGAATGGCGAGGTGAAAGGGCCCCCTCCGGGAAGCCCGATCCAAGAGCTGAGGGTTGGGTGCCTTGCTCCGTGCTTCTAGGTGCCAGAGCCGCTTCTCTCTTCCCGGGACAGAGTGGGGCTTGCTGGGCCAATGCGTCGTCCTGAAGCAATCCCGTGGCAGGGGCTCGGCGCTTCCCCCTTCCGTTTCGGGGGAGCCTCCCAGCTCAGGGCGCCCCCAGAGAGTTTGGCCTGCAGGCCGGCGTCGCCGTCACGACCTCGCCGAGAGCCGGGTGTTCAGCTCGGTGCACTCCGAACGCGGGCTCCGGTGGGTTCGACTGAGGGCGGGCGCCCGGCTGAGGGAAGCGGCGCTGGTGTCAGAAGGCCTCCCGTGCCCTCACAACGAGTGTGTTTGCTCTGCCGTGGGTCCCGCGTCACGGTCGGGGCAGGAGCCGCTTCCGACGCCCTTGCGAAGGGCTTCGCTGAGGCCCAGGTCGGGGGCCTCCTTCTAGGACGGCCCCCGACCTGAGGCCCGGCACGCAGCCTCCCTGAGGCTTCCGCCACCCCCGCCGCGGCCAAGCTTTCTCTCTGGGCGAAAGAGGCCTGCTCGCGGAAGGGAGCTCGGCTTCAGGCTTGCTTCGCGGAGGTAAGGCTGTGGTGCTCACTCGAGGTTTCCGGGCTAAGCGTTGAGAAGGCCTCCTTCTCCGTGGAGCGACGTGTGTGTGGACGTGGACGGGGATGGCATTCCACCCTGCCTTGCTTCGCACAGGGAGGTCGGGGGCCTGGACCTCAGCGGGTCCAACCCCCGGCGAGTCAGCCAACGGCTTCCCCGTGTAGGACGTGAGGCGCCGGCCCGGGAGAGGCCGGCCCCACAGCCCGGACCCTCGTGCCTCACGAAGCGCGCCCTTCATCTCTCCTCCCCGCTTCTCTGTTCGCACTCATCTTTCCCTGGGCGGACGTTTTCCCGGCAGCACCGGGTTGCACGGAATCCAGGGAGGAGCTGTCTCCTTCGGTTGCCAGGCCCGGGCGTGTGTCGACCTTGACACCGCGCAGCCCGCTGTCGCCCCGGAGGTGCTGGCGGCACCCGCAGGTCCCTGGAGTGGAGGCCCAAGGCGGCAGCGTGTGCACGTCTTCCTCCGCGTCTGAGAGAAGGCGTTGTGCATTCGGGGAATGGCGAGGTGAAAGGGCCCCCTCCGGGAAGCGCGATCCAAGAGCTGAGGGTTGGGTGCCTTGCTCCGTGCTTCTAGGTGCCAGAGCCGCTTCTCTCTTCCCGGGACAGAGTGGGGCTTGCTGGGCCAATGCGTCGTCCTGAAGCAATCCCGTGGCAGGGGCTCGGCGCTTCCCCCTTCCGTTTCGGGCGAGCCTCCCAGCTCAGGGCGCCCCCAGAGAGTTTGGCCTGCAGGCCGGCGTCGCCGTCACGACCTCGCCGAGAGCCGGGTGTTCAGCTCGGTGCACTCCGAACGCGGGCTCCGGTGGGTTCGACTGAGGGCGGGCGCCCGGCTGAGGGAAGCGGCGCTGCTGTCAGAAGGCCTCCCGTGCCCTCACAACGAGTGTGTTTGCTCTGCCGTGGGTCCCGCGTCACGGTCGGGGCAGGAGCCGCTTCCGACGCCCTTGCGAAGGGCTTCGCTGAGGCCCAGGTCGGGGGCCTCCTTCTAGGACGGCCCCCGACCTGAGGCCCGGCACGCAGCCTCCCTGAGGCTTCCGCCACCCCCGCCGCGGCCAAGCTTTCTCTCTGCGCGAAAGAGGCCTGCTCGCGGAAGGGAGCTCGGCTTCAGGCTTGCTTCTCGGAGGTAAGGCTGTGGTGCTCACTCGAGGTTTCCGGGCTAAGCGTTGAGAAGGCCTCCTTCTCCGTGGAGCGACGTGTGTGTGGACGTGGACGGGGATGGCATTCCACCCTGCCTTGTTTCGCACAGGGAGGTTGGGGGCCTGGACCTCAGCGGGTCCAACCCCCGGCGAGTCAGCCAACGGCTTCCCCGTGTAGGACGTGAGGCGCCGGCCCGGGAGAGGCCGGCCCCACAGCCCGGACCCTCGTGCCTCACGAAGCGCGCCCTTCATCTCTCCTCCCCGCTTCTCTGTTCGCACTCATCTTTCCCTGGGCGGACGTTTTCCCGGCAGCACCGTGTTGCACGGAATCCAGGGAGGAGCTGTCTCCTTCGGTTGCCAGGCCCGGGCGTGTGTCGACCTTGACACCGCGCAGCCCGCTGTCGCCCCGGAGGTGCTGGCGGCACCCGCAGGTCCCTGGAGTGGAGGCCCAAGGCGGCAGCGTGTGTACGTCTTCCTCCGCGTCTGAGAGAAGGCGTTGTGCATTCGGGGAATGGCGAGGTGAAAGGGCCCCCTCCGGGAAGCGCGATCCAAGAGCTGAGGGTTGGGTGCCTTGCTCCGTGCTTCTAGGTGCCAGAGCCGCTTCTCTCTTCCCGGGACAGAGTGGGGCTTGCTGGGCCAATGCGTCGTCCTGAAGCAATCCCGTGGCAGGGGCTCGGCGCTGCCCCCTTCCGTTTCGGGCGAGCCTCCCAGCTCAGGGCGCCCCCAGAGAGTTTGGCCTGCAGGCCGGCGTCGCCGTCACGACCTCGCCGAGAGCCGGGTGTTCAGCTCGGTGCACTCCGAACGCGGGCTCCGGTGGGTTCGACTGAGGGCGGGCGCCCGGCTGAGGGAAGCGGCGCTGCTGTCAGAAGGCCTCCCGTGCCCTCACCACGAGTGTGTTTGCTCTGCCGTGGGTCCCGCGTCACGGTCGGGGCAGGAGCCGCTTCCGACGCCCTTGCGAAGGGCTTCGCTGAGGCCCAGGTCGGGGGCCTCCTTCTAGGACGGCCCCCGACCTGAGGCCCGGCACGCAGCCTCCCTGAGGCTTCCGCCACCCCCGCCGCGGCCAAGCTTTCTCTCTGGGCGAAAGAGGCCTGCTCGCGGAAGGGAGCTCGGCTTCAGGCTTGCTTCGCGGAGGTAAGGCTGTGGTGCTCACTCGAGGTTTCCGGGCTAAGCGTTGAGAAAGCCTCCTTCTCCGTGGAGCGACGTGTGTGTGGACGTGGACGGGGATGGCATTCCACCCTGCCTTGCTTCGCACAGGGAGGTCGGGGGCCTGGACCTCAGCGGGTCCAACCCCCGGCGAGTCAGCCAACGGCTTCCCCGTGTAGGACGGGAGGCGCCGGCCCGGGAGAGGCCGGCCCCACAGCCCGGACCCTCGTGCCTCACGAAGCGCGCCCTTCATCTCTCCTCCCCGCTTCTCTGTTCGCACTCATCTTTCCCTGGGCGGACGTTTTCCCGGCAGCACCGGGTTGCACGGAATCCAGGGAGGAGCTGTCTCCTTCGGTTGCCAGGCCCGGGCGTGTGTCGACCTTGACACCGCGCAGCCCGCTGTCGCCCCGGAGGTGCTGGCGGCACCCGCAGGTCCCTGGAGTGGAGGCCCAAGGCGGCAGCGTGTGCACGTCTTCCTCCGCGTCTGAGAGAAGGCGTTGTGCATTCGGGGAATGGCGAGGTGAAAGGGCCCCCTCCGGGAAGCGCGATCCAAGAGCTGAGGGTTGGGTGCCTTGCTCCGTGCTTCTAGGTGCCAGAGCCGCTTCTCTCTTCCCGGGACAGAGTGGGGCTTGCTGGGCCAATGCGTCGTCCTGAAGCAATCCCGTGGCAGGGGCTCGGCGCTTCCCCCTTCCGTTTCGGGCGAGCCTCCCAGCTCAGGGCGCCCCCAGAGAGTTTGGCCTGCAGGCCGGCGTCGCCGTCACGACCTCGCCGAGAGCCGGGTGTTCAGCTCGGTGCACTCCGAACGCGGGCTCCGGTGGGTTCGACTGAGGGCGGGCGCCCGGATGAGGGAAGCGGCGCTGCTGTCAGAAGGCCTCCCGTGCCCTCACAACGAGTGTGTTTGCTCTGCCGTGGGTCCCGCGTCACGGTCGGGGCAGGAGCCGCTTCCGACGCCCTTGCGAAGGGCTTCGCTGAGGCCCAGGTCGGGGGCCTCCTTCTAGGACGGCCCCCGACCTGAGGCCCGGCACGCAGCCTCCCTGAGGCTTCCGCCACCCCCGCCGCGGCCAAGCTTTCTCTCTGGGCGAAAGAGGCCTGCTCGCGGAAGGGAGCTCGGCTTCAGGCTTGCTTCGCGGAGGTAAGGCTGTGGTGCTCACTCGAGGTTTCCGGGCTAAGCGTTGAGAAGGCCTCCTTCTCCGTGGAGCGACGTGTGTGTGGACGTGGACGGGGATGGCATTCCACCCTGCCTTGCTTCGCACAGGGAGGTCGGGGGCCTGGACCTCAGCGGGTCCAACCCCCGGCGAGTCAGCCAACGGCTTCCCCGTGTAGGACGTGAGGCGCCGGCCCGGGAGAGGCCGGCCCCACAGCCCGGACCCTCGTGCCTCACGAAGCGCGCCCTTCATCTCTCCTCCCCGCTTCTCTGTTCGCACTCATCTTTCCCTGGGCGGACGTTTTCCCGGCAGCACCGGGTTGCACGGAATCCAGGGAGGAGCTGTCTCCTTCGGTTGCCAGGCCCGGGCGTGTGTCGACCTTGACACCGCGCAGCCCGCTGTCGCCCCGGAGGTGCTGGCGGCACCCGCAGGTCCCTGGAGTGGAGGCCCAAGGCGGCAGCGTGTGCACGTCTTCCTCCGCGTCTGAGAGAAGGCGTTGTGCATTCGGGGAATGGCGAGGTGAAAGGGCCCCCTCCGGGAAGCGCGATCCAAGAGCTGAGGGTTGGGTGCCTTGCTCCGTGCTTCTAGGTGCCAGAGCCGCTTCTCTCTTCCCGGGACAGAGTGGGGCTTGCTGGGCCAATGCGTCGTCCTGAAGCAATCCCGTGGCAGGGGCTCGGCGCTTCCCCCTTCCGTTTCGGGCGAGCCTCTCAGCTCAGGGCGCCCCCAGAGAGTTTGGCCTGCAGGCCGGCGTCGCCGTCACGACCTCGCCGAGAGCCGGGTGTTCAGCGCGGTGCACTCCGAACGCGGGCTCCGGTGGGTTCGACTGAGGGCGGGCGCCCGGCTGAGGGAAGCGGCGCTGCTGTCAGAAGGCCTCCCGTGCCCTCACAACGAGTGTGTTTGCTCTGCCGTGGGTCCCGCGTCACGGTCGGGGCAGGAGCCGCTTCCGACGCCCTTGCGAAGGGCTTCGCTGAGGCCCAGGTCGGGGGCCTCCTTCTAGGAAGGCCCCCGACCTGAGGCCCGGCACGCAGCCTCCCTGAGGCTTCCGCCACCCCCGCCGCGGCCAAGCTTTCTCTCTGGGCGAAAGAGGCCTGCTCGCGGAAGGGAGCTTGGCTTCAGGCTTGCTTCGCGGAGGTAAGGCTGTGGTGCTCACTCGAGGTTTCCGGGCTAAGCGTTGAGAAGGCCTCCTTCTCCGTGGAGCGACGTGTGTGTGGACGTGGACGGGGATGGCATTCCACCCTGCCTTGTTTCGCACAGGGAGGTCGGGGGCCTGGACCTCAGCGGGTCCAACCCCCGGCGAGTCAGCCAACGGCTTCCCCGTGTAGGACGGGAGGCGCCGGCCCGGGAGAGGCCGGCCCCACAGCCCGGACCCTCGTGCCTCACGAAGCGCGCCCTTCATCTCTCCTCCCCGCTTCTCTGTTCGCACTCATCTTTCCCTGGGCGGACGTTTTCCCGGCAGCACCGTGTTGCACGGAATCCAGGGAGGAGCTGTCTCCTTCGGTTGCCAGGCCCGGGCGTGTGTCGACCTTGACACCGCGCAGCCCGCTGTCGCCCCGGAGGTGCTGGCGGCACCCGCAGGTCCCTGGAGTGGAGGCCCAAGGCGGCAGCGTGTGTACGTCTTCCTCCGCGTCTGAGAGAAGGCGTTGTGCATTCGGGGAATGGCGAGGTGAAAGGGCCCCCTCCGGGAAGCGCGATCCAAGAGCTGAGGGTTGGGTGCCTGGCTCCGTGCTTCTAGGTGCCAGAGCCGCTTCTCTCTTCCCGGGACAGAGTGGGGCTTGCTGGGCCAATGCGTCGTCCTGAAGCAATCCCGTGGCAGGGGCTCGGCGCTGCCCCCTTCCGTTTCGGGCGAGCCTCCCAGCTCAGGGCGCCCCCAGAGAGTTTGGCCTGCAGGCCGGCGTCGCCGTCACGACCTCGCCGAGAGCCGGGTGTTCAGCTCGGTGCACTCCGAACGCGGGCTCCGGTGGGTTCGACTGAGGGCGGGCGCCCGGCTGAGGGAAGCGGCGCTGCTGTCAGAAGGCCTCCCGTGCCCTCACCACGAGTGTGTTTGCTCTGCCGTGGGTCCCGCGTCACGGTCGGGGCAGGAGCCGCTTCCGACGCCCTTGCGAAGGGCTTCGCTGAGGCCCAGGTCGGGGGCCTCCTTCTAGGACGGCCCCCGACCTGAGGCCCGGCACGCAGCCTCCCTGAGGCTTCCGCCACCCCCGCCGCGGCCAAGCTTTCTCTCTGGGCGAAAGAGGCCTGCTCGCGGAAGGGAGCTCGGCTTCAGGCTTGCTTCGCGGAGGTAAGGCTGTGGTGCTCACTCGAGGTTTCCGGGCTAAGCGTTGAGAAGGCCTCCTTCTCCGTGGAGCGACGTGTGTGTGGACGTGGACGGGGATGGCATTCCACCCTGCCTTGCTTCGCACAGGGAGGTCGGGGGCCTGGACCTCAGCGGGTCCAACCCCCGGCGAGTCAGCCAACGGCTTCCCCGTGTAGGACGTGAGGCGCCGGCCCGGGAGAGGCCGGCCCCACAGCCCGGACCCTCGTGCCTCACGAAGCGCGCCCTTCATCTCTCCTCCCCGCTTCTCTGTTCGCACTCATCTTTCCCTGGGCGGACGTTTTCCCGGCAGCACCGTGTTGCACGGAATCCAGGGAGGAGCTGTCTCCTTCGGTTGCCAGGCCCGGGCGTGTGTCGACCTTGACACCGCGCAGCCCGCTGTCGCCCCGGAGGTGCTGGCGGCACCCGCAGGTCCCTGGAGTGGAGGCCCAAGGCGGCAGCGTGTGCACGTCTTCCTCCGCGTCTGAGAGAAGGCGTTGTGCATTCGGGGAATGGCGAGGTGAAAGGGCCCCCTCCGGGAAGCCCGATCCAAGAGCTGAGGGTTGGGTGCCTTGCTCCGTGCTTCTAGGTGCCAGAGCCGCTTCTCTCTTCCCGGGACAGAGTGGGGCTTGCTGGGCCAATGCGTCGTCCTGAAGCAATCCCGTGGCAGGGGCTCGGCGCTTCCCCCTTCCGTTTCGGGCGAGCCTCCCAGCTCAGGGCGCCCCCAGAGAGTTTGTCCTGCAGGCCGGCGTCGCCGTCACGACCTCGCCGAGAGCCGGGTGTTCAGCGCGGTGCACTCCGAACGCGGGCTCCGGTGGGTTCGACTGAGGGCGGGCGCCCGGCTGAGGGAAGCGGCGCTGCTGTCAGAAGGCCTCCCGTGCCCTCACCACGAGTGTGTTTGCTCTGCCGTGGGTCCCGCGTCACGGTCGGGGCAGGAGCCGCTTCCGACGCCCTTGCGAAGGGCTTCGCTGAGGCCCAGGTCGGGGGCCTCCTTCTAGGACGGCCCCCGACCTGAGGCCCGGCACGCAGCCTCCCTGAGGCTTCCGCCACCCCCGCCGCGGCCAAGCTTTCTCTCTGGGCGAAAGAGGCCTGCTCGCGGAAGGGAGCTCGGCTTCAGGCTTGCTTCGCGGAGGTAAGGCTGTGGTGCTCACTCGAGGTTTCCGGGCTAAGCGTTGAGAAAGCCTCCTTCTCCGTGGAGCGACGTGTGTGTGGACGTGGACGGGGATGGCATTCCACCCTGCCTTGCTTCGCACAGGGAGGTCGGGGGCCTGGACCTCAGCGGGTCCAACCCCCGGCGAGTCAGCCAACGGCTTCCCCGTGTAGGACGGGAGGCGCCGGCCCGGGAGAGGCCGGCCCCACAGCCCGGACCCTCGTGCCTCACGAAGCGCGCCCTTCATCTCTCCTCCCCGCTTCTCTGTTCGCACTCATCTTTCCCTGGGCGGACGTTTTCCCGGCAGCACCGGGTTGCACGGAATCCAGGGAGGAGCTGTCTCCTTCGGTTGCCAGGCCCGGGCGTGTGTCGACCTTGACACCGCGCAGCCCGCTGTCGCCCCGGAGGTGCTGGCGGCACCCGCAGGTCCCTGGAGTGGAGGCCCAAGGCGGCAGCGTGTGCACGTCTTCCTCCGCGTCTGAGAGAAGGCGTTGTGCATTCGGGGAATGGCGAGGTGAAAGGGCCCCCTCCGGGAAGCGCGATCCAAGAGCTGAGGGTTGGGTGCCTTGCTCCGTGCTTCTAGGTGCCAGAGCCGCTTCTCTCTTCCCGGGACAGAGTGGGGCTTGCTGGGCCAATGCGTCGTCCTGAAGCAATCCCGTGGCAGGGGCTCGGCGCTGCCCCCTTCCGTTTCGGGCGAGCCTCCCAGCTCAGGGCGCCCCCAGAGAGTTTGGCCTGCAGGCCGGCGTCGCCGTCACGACCTCGCCGAGAGCCGGGTGTTCAGCTCGGTGCACTCCGAACGCGGGCTCCGGTGGGTTCGACTGAGGGCGGGCGCCCGGCTGAGGGAAGCGGCGCTGGTGTCAGAAGGCCTCCCGTGCCCTCACAACGAGTGTGTTTGCTCTGCCGTGGGTCCCGCGTCACGGTCGGGGCAGGAGCCGCTTCCGACGCCCTTGCGAAGGGCTTCGCTGAGGCCCAGGTCGGGGGCCTCCTTCTAGGACGGCCCCCGACCTGAGGCCCGGCACGCAGCCTCCCTGAGGCTTCCGCCACCCCCGCCGCGGCCAAGCTTTCTCTCTGGGCGAAAGAGGCCTGCTCGCGGAAGGGAGCTCGGCTTCAGGCTTGCTTCGCGGAGGTAAGGCTGTGGTGCTCACTCGAGGTTTCCGGGCTAAGCGTTGAGAAGGCCTCCTTCTCCGTGGAGCGACGTGTGTGTGGACGTGGACGGGGATGGCATTCCACCCTGCCTTGCTTCGCACAGGGAGGTCGGGGGCCTGGACCTCAGCGGGTCCAACCCCCGGCGAGTCAGCCAACGGCTTCCCCGTGTAGGACGTGAGGCGCCGGCCCGGGAGAGGCCGGCCCCACAGCCCGGACCCTCGTGCCTCACGAAGCGCGCCCTTCATCTCTCCTCCCCGCTTCTCTGTTCGCACTCATCTTTCCCTGGGCGGACGTTTTCCCGGCAGCACCGGGTTGCACGGAATCCAGGGAGGAGCTGTCTCCTTCGGTTGCCAGGCCCGGGCGTGTGTCGACCTTGACACCGCGCAGCCCGCTGTCGCCCCGGAGGTGCTGGCGGCACCCGCAGGTCCCTGGAGTGGAGGCCCAAGGCGGCAGCGTGTGCACGTCTTCCTCCGCGTCTGAGAGAAGGCGTTGTGCATTCGGGGAATGGCGAGGTGAAAGGGCCCCCTCCGGGAAGCGCGATCCAAGAGCTGAGGGTTGGGTGCCTTGCTCCGTGCTTCTAGGTGCCAGAGCCGCTTCTCTCTTCCCGGGACAGAGTGGGGCTTGCTGGGCCAATGCGTCGTCCTGAAGCAATCCCGTGGCAGGGGCTCGGCGCTTCCCCCTTCCGTTTCGGGGGAGCCTCCCAGCTCAGGGCGCCCCCAGAGAGTTTGGCCTGCAGGCCGGCGTCGCCGTCACGACCTCGCCGAGAGCCGGGTGTTCAGCTCGGTGCACTCCGAACGCGGGCTCCGGTGGGTTCGACTGAGGGCGGGCGCCCGGATGAGGGAAGCGGCGCTGCTGTCAGAAGGCCTCCCGTGCCCTCACAACGAGTGTGTTTGCTCTGCCGTGGGTCCCGCGTCACGGTCGGGGCAGGAGCCGCTTCCGACGCCCTTGCGAAGGGCTTCGCTGAGGCCCAGGTCGGGGGCCTCCTTCTAGGACGGCCCCCGACCTGAGGCCCGGCACGCAGCCTCCCTGAGGCTTCCGCCACCCCCGCCGCGGCCAAGCTTTCTCTCTGGGCGAAAGAGGCCTGCTCGCGGAAGGGAGCTCGGCTTCAGGCTTGCTTCGCGGAGGTAAGGCTGTGGTGCTCACTCGAGGTTTCCGGGCTAAGCGTTGAGAAGGCCTCCTTCTCCGTGGAGCGACGTGTGTGTGGACGTGGACGGGGATGGCATTCCACCCTGCCTTGCTTCGCACAGGGAGGTCGGGGGCCTGGACCTCAGCGGGTCCAACCCCCGGCGAGTCAGCCAACGGCTTCCCCGTGTAGGACGTGAGGCGCCGGCCCGGGAGAGGCCGGCCCCACAGCCCGGACCCTCGTGCCTCACGAAGCGCGCCCTTCATCTCTCCTCCCCGCTTCTCTGTTCGCACTCATCTTTCCCTGGGCGGACGTTTTCCCGGCAGCACCGGGTTGCACGGAATCCAGGGAGGAGCTGTCTCCTTCGGTTGCCAGGCCCGGGCGTGTGTCGACCTTGACACCGCGCAGCCCGCTGTCGCCCCGGAGGTGCTGGCGGCACCCGCAGGTCCCTGGAGTGGAGGCCCAAGGCGGCAGCGTGTGCACGTCTTCCTCCGCGTCTGAGAGAAGGCGTTGTGCATTCGGGGAATGGCGAGGTGAAAGGGCCCCCTCCGGGAAGCGCGATCCAAGAGCTGAGGGTTGGGTGCCTTGCTCCGTGCTTCTAGGTGCCAGAGCCGCTTCTCTCTTCCCGGGACAGAGTGGGGCTTGCTGGGCCAATGCGTCGTCCTGAAGCAATCCCGTGGCAGGGGCTCGGCGCTTCCCCCTTCCGTTTCGGGCGAGCCTCCCAGCTCAGGGCGCCCCCAGAGAGTTTGGCCTGCAGGCCGGCGTCGCCGTCACGACCTCGCCGAGAGCCGGGTGTTCAGCTCGGTGCACTCCGAACGCGGGCTCCGGTGGGTTCGACTGAGGGCGGGCGCCCGGCTGAGGGAAGCGGCGCTGCTGTCAGAAGGCCTCCCGTGCCCTCACAACGAGTGTGTTTGCTCTGCCGTGGGTCCCGCGTCACGGTCGGGGCAGGAGCCGCTTCCGACGCCCTTGCGAAGGGCTTCGCTGAGGCCCAGGTCGGGGGCCTCCTTCTAGGACGGCCCCCGACCTGAGGCCCGGCACGCAGCCTCCCTGAGGCTTCCGCCACCCCCGCCGCGGCCAAGCTTTCTCTCTGCGCGAAAGAGGCCTGCTCGCGGAAGGGAGCTCGGCTTCAGGCTTGCTTCTCGGAGGTAAGGCTGTGGTGCTCACTCGAGGTTTCCGGGCTAAGCGTTGAGAAGGCCTCCTTCTCCGTGGAGCGACGTGTGTGTGGACGTGGACGGGGATGGCATTCCACCCTGCCTTGTTTCGCACAGGGAGGTCGGGGGCCTGGACCTCAGCGGGTCCAACCCCCGGCGAGTCAGCCAACGGCTTCCCCGTGTAGGACGGGAGGCGCCGGCCCAGGAGAGGCCGGCCCCACAGCCCGGACCCTCGTGCCTCCCGAAGCGCGCCCTTCATCTCTCCTCCCCGCTTCTCTGTTCGCACTCATCTTTCCCTGGGCGGACGTTTTCCCGGCAGCACCGGGTTGCACGGAATCCAGGGAGGAGCTGTCTCCTTCGGTTGCCAGGCCCGGGCGTGTGTCGACCTTGACACCGCGCAGCCCGCTGTCGCCCCGGAGGTGCTGGCGGCACCCGCAGGTCCCTGGAGTGGAGGCCCAAGGCGGCAGCGTGTGCACGTCTTCCTCCGCGTCTGAGAGAAGGCGTTGTGCATTCGGGGAATGGCGAGGTGAAAGGGCCCCCTCCGGGAAGCGCGATCCAAGAGCTGAGGGTTGGGTGCCTTGCTCCGTGCTTCTAGGTGCCAGAGCCGCTTCTCTCTTCCCGGGACAGAGTGGGGCTTGCTGGGCCAATGCGTCGTCCTGAAGCAATCCCGTGGCAGGGGCTCGGCGCTTCCCCCTTCCGTTTCGGGCGAGCCTCCCAGCTCAGGGCGCCCCCAGAGAGTTTGGCCTGCAGGCCGGCGTCGCCGTCACGACCTCGCCGAGAGCCGGGTGTTCAGCTCGGTGCACTCCGAACGCGGGCTCCGGTGGGTTCGACTGAGGGCGGGCGCCCGGCTGAGGGAAGCGGCGCTGCTGTCAGAAGGCCTCCCGTGCCCTCACAACGAGTGTGTTTGCTCTGCCGTGGGTCCCGCGTCACGGTCGGGGCAGGAGCCGCTTCCGACGCCCTTGCGAAGGGCTTCGCTGAGGCCCAGGTCGGGGGCCTCCTTCTAGGACGGCCCCCGACCTGAGGCCCGGCACGCAGCCTCCCTGAGGCTTCCGCCACCCCCGCCGCGGCCAAGCTTTCTCTCTGGGCGAAAGAGGCCTGCTCGCGGAAGGGAGCTCGGCTTCAGGCTTGCTTCGCGGAGGTAAGGCTGTGGTGCTCACTCGAGGTTTCCGGGCTAAGCGTTGAGAAGGCCTCCTTCTCCGTGGAGCGACGTGTGTGTGGACGTGGACGGGGATGGCATTCCACCCTGCCTTGCTTCGCACAGGGAGGTCGGGGGCCTGGACCTCAGCGGGTCCAACCCCCGGCGAGTCAGCCAACGGCTTCCCCGTGTAGGACGTGAGGCGCCGGCCCGGGAGAGGCCGGCCCCACAGCCCGGACCCTCGTGCCTCACGAAGCGCGCCCTTCATCTCTCCTCCCCGCTTCTCTGTTCGCACTCATCTTTCCCTGGGCGGACGTTTTCCCGGCAGCACCGGGTTGCACGGAATCCAGGGAGGAGCTGTCTCCTTCGGTTGCCAGGCCCGGGCGTGTGTCGACCTTGACACCGCGCAGCCCGCTGTCGCCCCGGAGGTGCTGGCGGCACCCGCAGGTCCCTGGAGTGGAGGCCCAAGGCGGCAGCGTGTGCACGTCTTCCTCCGCGTCTGAGAGAAGGCGTTGTGCATTCGGGGAATGGCGAGGTGAAAGGGCCCCCTCCGGGAAGCGCGATCCAAGAGCTGAGGGTTGGGTGCCTTGCTCCGTGCTTCTAGGTGCCAGAGCCGCTTCTCTCTTCCCGGGACAGAGTGGGGCTTGCTGGGCCAATGCGTCGTCCTGAAGCAATCCCGTGGCAGGGGCTCGGCGCTTCCCCCTTCCGTTTCGGGCGAGCCTCCCAGCTCAGGGCGCCCCCAGAGAGTTTGGCCTGCAGACCGGCGTCGCCGTCACGACCTCGCCGAGAGCCGGGTGTTCAGCTCGGTGCACTCCGAACGCGGGCTCCGGTGGGTTCGACTGAGGGCGGGCGCCCGGCTGAGGGAAGCGGCGCTGCTGTCAGAAGGCCTCCCGTGCCCTCACCACGAGTGTGTTTGCTCTGCCGTGGGTCCCGCGTCACGGTCGGGGCAGGAGCCGCTTCCGACGCCCTTGCGAAGGGCTTCGCTGAGGCCCAGGTCGGGGGCCTCCTTCTAGGACGGCCCCCGACCTGAGGCCCGGCACGCAGCCTCCCTGAGGCTTCCGCCACCCCCGCCGCGGCCAAGCTTTCTCTCTGGGCGAAAGAGGCCTGCTCGCGGAAGGGAGCTCGGCTTCAGGCTTGCTTCGCGGAGGTAAGGCTGTGGTGCTCACTCGAGGTTTCCGGGCTAAGCGTTGAGAAGGCCTCCTTCTCCGTGGAGCGACGTGTGTGTGGACGTGGACGGGGATGGCATTCCACCCTGCCTTGCTTCGCACAGGGAGGTCGGGGACCTGGACCTCAGCGGGTCCAACCCCCGGCGAGTCAGCCAACGGCTTCCCCGTGTAGGACGTGAGGCGCCGGCCCGGGAGAGGCCGGCCCCACAGCCCGGACCCTCGTGCCTCACGAAGCGCGCCCTTCATCTCTCCTCCCCGCTTCTCTGTTCGCACTCATCTTTCCCTGGGCGGACGTTTTCCCGGCAGCACCGGGTTGCACGGAATCCAGGGAGGAGCTGTCTCCTTCGGTTGCCAGGCCCGGGCGTGTGTCGACCTTGACACCGCGCAGCCCGCTGTCGCCCCGGAGGTGCTGGCGGCACCCGCAGGTCCCTGGAGTGGAGGCCCAAGGCGGCAGCGTGTGCACGTCTTCCTCCGCGTCTGAGAGAAGGCGTTGTGCATTCGGGGAATGGCGAGGTGAAAGGGCCCCCTCCGGGAAGCGCGATCCAAGAGCTGAGGGTTGGGTGCCTTGCTCCGTGCTTCTAGGTGCCAGAGCCGCTTCTCTCTTCCCGGGACAGAGTGGGGCTTGCTGGGCCAATGCGTCGTCCTGAAGCAATCCCGTGGCAGGGGCTCGGCGCTTCCCCCTTCCGTTTCGGGCGAGCCTCCCAGCTCAGGGCGCCCCCAGAGAGTTTGGCCTGCAGGCCGGCGTCGCCGTCACGACCTCGCCGAGAGCCGGGTGTTCAGCTCGGTGCACTCCGAACGCGGGCTCCGGTGGGTTCGACTGAGGGCGGGCGCCCGGCTGAGGGAAGCGGCGCTGGTGTCAGAAGGCCTCCCGTGCCCTCACAACGAGTGTGTTTGCTCTGCCGTGGGTCCCGCGTCACGGTCGGGGCAGGAGCCGCTTCCGACGCCCTTGCGAAGGGCTTCGCTGAGGCCCAGGTCGGGGGCCTCCTTCTAGGACGGCCCCCGACCTGAGGCCCGGCACGCAGCCTCCCTGAGGCTTCCGCCACCCCCGCCGCGGCCAAGCTTTCTCTCTGGGCGAAAGAGGCCTGCTCGCGGAAGGGAGCTCGGCTTCAGGCTTGCTTCGCGGAGGTAAGGCTGTGGTGCTCACTCGAGGTTTCCGGGCTAAGCGTTGAGAAGGCCTCCTTCTCCGTGGAGCGACGTGTGTGTGGACGTGGACGGGGATGGCATTCCACCCTGCCTTGTTTCGCACAGGGAGGTTGGGGGCCTGGACCTCAGCGGGTCCAACCCCCGGCGAGTCAGCCAACGGCTTCCCCGTGTAGGACGTGAGGCGCCGGCCCGGGAGAGGCCGGCCCCACAGCCCGGACCCTCGTGCCTCACGAAGCGCGCCCTTCATCTCTCCTCCCCGCTTCTCTGTTCGCACTCATCTTTCCCTGGGCGGACGTTTTCCCGGCAGCACCGGGTTGCACGGAATCCAGGGAGGAGCTGTCTCCTTCGGTTGCCAGGCCCGGGCGTGTGTCGACCTTGACACCGCGCAGCCCGCTGTCGCCCCGGAGGTGCTGGCGGCACCCGCAGGTCCCTGGAGTGGAGGCCCAAGGCGGCAGCGTGTGCACGTCTTCCTCCGCGTCTGAGAGAAGGCGTTGTGCATTCGGGGAATGGCGAGGTGAAAGGGCCCCCTCCGGGAAGCGCGATCCAAGAGCTGAGGGTTGGGTGCCTTGCTCCGTGCTTCTAGGTGCCAGAGCCGCTTCTCTCTTCCCGGGACAGAGTGGGGCTTGCTGGGCCAATGCGTCGTCCTGAAGCAATCCCGTGGCAGGGGCTCGGCGCTTCCCCCTTCCGTTTCGGGCGAGCCTCCCAGCTCAGGGCGCCCCCAGAGAGTTTGGCCTGCAGGCCGGCGTCGCCGTCACGACCTCGCCGAGAGCCGGGTGTTCAGCTCGGTGCACTCCGAACGCGGGCTCCGGTGGGTTCGACTGAGGGCGGGCGCCCGGCTGAGGGAAGCGGCGCTGCTGTCAGAAGGCCTCCCGTGCCCTCACAACGAGTGTGTTTGCTCTGCCGTGGGTCCCGCGTCACGGTCGGGGCAGGAGCCGCTTCCGACGCCCTTGCGAAGGGCTTCGCTGAGGCCCAGGTCGGGGGCCTCCTTCTAGGACGGCCCCCGACCTGAGGCCCGGCACGCAGCCTCCCTGAGGCTTCCGCCACCCCCGCCGCGGCCAAGCTTTCTCTCTGGGCGAAAGAGGCCTGCTCGCGGAAGGGAGCTCGGCTTCAGGCTTGCTTCGCGGAGGTAAGGCTGTGGTGCTCACTCGAGGTTTCCGGGCTAAGCGTTGAGAAGGCCTCCTTCTCCGTGGAGCGACGTGTGTGTGGACGTGGACGGGGATGGCATTCCACCCTGCCTTGCTTCGCACAGGGAGGTCGGGGACCTGGACCTCAGCGGGTCCAACCCCCGGCGAGTCAGCCAACGGCTTCCCCGTGTAGGACGTGAGGCGCCGGCCCGGGAGAGGCCGGCCCCACAGCCCGGACCCTCGTGCCTCACGAAGCGCGCCCTTCATCTCTCCTCCCCGCTTCTCTGTTCGCACTCATCTTTCCCTGGGCGGACGTTTTCCCGGCAGCACCGGGTTGCACGGAATCCAGGGAGGAGCTGTCTCCTTCGGTTGCCAGGCCCGGGCGTGTGTCGACCTTGACACCGCGCAGCCCGCTGTCGCCCCGGAGGTGCTGGCGGCACCCGCAGGTCCCTGGAGTGGAGGCCCAAGGCGGCAGCGTGTGCACGTCTTCCTCCGCGTCTGAGAGAAGGCGTTGTGCATTCGGGGAATGGCGAGGTGAAAGGGCCCCCTCCGGGAAGCCCGATCCAAGAGCTGAGGGTTGGGTGCCTTGCTCCGTGCTTCTAGGTGCCAGAGCCGCTTCTCTCTTCCCGGGACAGAGTGGGGCTTGCTGGGCCAATGCGTCGTCCTGAAGCAATCCCGTGGCAGGGGCTCGGCGCTTCCCCCTTCCGTTTCGGGGGAGCCTCCCAGCTCAGGGCGCCCCCAGAGAGTTTGGCCTGCAGGCCGGCGTCGCCGTCACGACCTCGCCGAGAGCCGGGTGTTCAGCTCGGTGCACTCCGAACGCGGGCTCCGGTGGGTTCGACTGAGGGCGGGCGCCCGGCTGAGGGAAGCGGCGCTGGTGTCAGAAGGCCTCCCGTGCCCTCACAACGAGTGTGTTTGCTCTGCCGTGGGTCCCGCGTCACGGTCGGGGCAGGAGCCGCTTCCGACGCCCTTGCGAAGGGCTTCGCTGAGGCCCAGGTCGGGGGCCTCCTTCTAGGACGGCCCCCGACCTGAGGCCCGGCACGCAGCCTCCCTGAGGCTTCCGCCACCCCCGCCGCGGCCAAGCTTTCTCTCTGGGCGAAAGAGGCCTGCTCGCGGAAGGGAGCTCGGCTTCAGGCTTGCTTCGCGGAGGTAAGGCTGTGGTGCTCACTCGAGGTTTCCGGGCTAAGCGTTGAGAAGGCCTCCTTCTCCGTGGAGCGACGTGTGTGTGGACGTGGACGGGGATGGCATTCCACCCTGCCTTGCTTCGCACAGGGAGGTCGGGGGCCTGGACCTCAGCGGGTCCAACCCCCGGCGAGTCAGCCAACGGCTTCCCCGTGTAGGACGTGAGGCGCCGGCCCGGGAGAGGCCGGCCCCACAGCCCGGACCCTCGTGCCTCACGAAGCGCGCCCTTCATCTCTCCTCCCCGCTTCTCTGTTCGCACTCATCTTTCCCTGGGCGGACGTTTTCCCGGCAGCACCGGGTTGCACGGAATCCAGGGAGGAGCTGTCTCCTTCGGTTGCCAGGCCCGGGCGTGTGTCGACCTTGACACCGCGCAGCCCGCTGTCGCCCCGGAGGTGCTGGCGGCACCCGCAGGTCCCTGGAGTGGAGGCCCAAGGCGGCAGCGTGTGCACGTCTTCCTCCGCGTCTGAGAGAAGGCGTTGTGCATTCGGGGAATGGCGAGGTGAAAGGGCCCCCTCCGGGAAGCGCGATCCAAGAGCTGAGGGTTGGGTGCCTTGCTCCGTGCTTCTAGGTGCCAGAGCCGCTTCTCTCTTCCCGGGACAGAGTGGGGCTTGCTGGGCCAATGCGTCGTCCTGAAGCAATCCCGTGGCAGGGGCTCGGCGCTTCCCCCTTCCGTTTCGGGCGAGCCTCCCAGCTCAGGGCGCCCCCAGAGAGTTTGGCCTGCAGGCCGGCGTCGCCGTCACGACCTCGCCGAGAGCCGGGTGTTCAGCTCGGTGCACTCCGAACGCGGGCTCCGGTGGGTTCGACTGAGGGCGGGCGCCCGGCTGAGGGAAGCGGCGCTGGTGTCAGAAGGCCTCCCGTGCCCTCACAACGAGTGTGTTTGCTCTGCCGTGGGTCCCGCGTCACGGTCGGGGCAGGAGCCGCTTCCGACGCCCTTGCGAAGGGCTTCGCTGAGGCCCAGGTCGGGGGCCTCCTTCTAGGACGGCCCCCGACCTGAGGCCCGGCACGCAGCCTCCCTGAGGCTTCCGCCACCCCCGCCGCGGCCAAGCTTTCTCTCTGCGCGAAAGAGGCCTGCTCGCGGAAGGGAGCTCGGCTTCAGGCTTGCTTCTCGGAGGTAAGGCTGTGGTGCTCACTCGAGGTTTCCGGGCTAAGCGTTGAGAAGGCCTCCTTCTCCGTGGAGCGACGTGTGTGTGGACGTGGACGGGGATGGCATTCCACCCTGCCTTGTTTCGCACAGGGAGGTTGGGGGCCTGGACCTCAGCGGGTCCAACCCCCGGCGAGTCAGCCAACGGCTTCCCCGTGTCGGACGTGAGGCGCCGGCCCGGGAGAGGCCGGCCCCACAGCCCGGACCCTCGTGCCTCACGAAGCGCGCCCTTCATCTCTCCTCCCCGCTTCTCTGTTCGCACTCATCTTTCCCTGGGCGGACGTTTTCCCGGCAGCACCGTGTTGCACGGAATCCAGGGAGGAGCTGTCTCCTTCGGTTGCCAGGCCCGGGCGTGTGTCGACCTTGACACCGCGCAGCCCGCTGTCGCCCCGGAGGTGCTGGCGGCACCCGCAGGTCCCTGGAGTGGAGGCCCAAGGCGGCAGCGTGTGTACGTCTTCCTCCGCGTCTGAGAGAAGGCGTTGTGCATTCGGGGAATGGCGAGGTGAAAGGGCCCCCTCCGGGAAGCGCGATCCAAGAGCTGAGGGTTGGGTGCCTTGCTCCGTGCTTCTAGGTGCCAGAGCCGCTTCTCTCTTCCCGGGACAGAGTGGGGCTTGCTGGGCCAATGCGTCGTCCTGAAGCAATCCCGTGGCAGGGGCTCGGCGCTGCCCCCTTCCGTTTCGGGCGAGCCTCCCAGCTCAGGGCGCCCCCAGAGAGTTTGGCCTGCAGGCCGGCGTCGCCGTCACGACCTCGCCGAGAGCCGGGTGTTCAGCTCGGTGCACTCCGAACGCGGGCTCCGGTGGGTTCGACTGAGGGCGGGCGCCCGGCTGAGGGAAGCGGCGCTGCTGTCAGAAGGCCTCCCGTGCCCTCACCACGAGTGTGTTTGCTCTGCCGTGGGTCCCGCGTCACGGTCGGGGCAGGAGCCGCTTCCGACGCCCTTGCGAAGGGCTTCGCTGAGGCCCAGGTCGGGGGCCTCCTTCTAGGACGGCCCCCGACCTGAGGCCCGGCACGCAGCCTCCCTGAGGCTTCCGCCACCCCCGCCGCGGCCAAGCTTTCTCTCTGGGCGAAAGAGGCCTGCTCGCGGAAGGGAGCTCGGCTTCAGGCTTGCTTCGCGGAGGTAAGGCTGTGGTGCTCACTCGAGGTTTCCGGGCTAAGCGTTGAGAAAGCCTCCTTCTCCGTGGAGCGACGTGTGTGTGGACGTGGACGGGGATGGCATTCCACCCTGCCTTGCTTCGCACAGGGAGGTCGGGGGCCTGGACCTCAGCGGGTCCAACCCCCGGCGAGTCAGCCAACGGCTTCCCCGTGTAGGACGGGAGGCGCCGGCCCGGGAGAGGCCGGCCCCACAGCCCGGACCCTCGTGCCTCACGAAGCGCGCCCTTCATCTCTCCTCCCCGCTTCTCTGTTCGCACTCATCTTTCCCTGGGCGGACGTTTTCCCGGCAGCACCGGGTTGCACGGAATCCAGGGAGGAGCTGTCTCCTTCGGTTGCCAGGCCCGGGCGTGTGTCGACCTTGACACCGCGCAGCCCGCTGTCGCCCCGGAGGTGCTGGCGGCACCCGCAGGTCCCTGGAGTGGAGGCCCAAGGCGGCAGCGTGTGCACGTCTTCCTCCGCGTCTGAGAGAAGGCGTTGTGCATTCGGGGAATGGCGAGGTGAAAGGGCCCCCTCCGGGAAGCGCGATCCAAGAGCTGAGGGTTGGGTGCCTTGCTCCGTGCTTCTAGGTGCCAGAGCCGCTTCTCTCTTCCCGGGACAGAGTGGGGCTTGCTGGGCCAATGCGTCGTCCTGAAGCAATCCCGTGGCAGGGGCTCGGCGCTTCCCCCTTCCGTTTCGGGCGAGCCTCCCAGCTCAGGGCGCCCCCAGAGAGTTTGGCCTGCAGGCCGGCGTCGCCGTCACGACCTCGCCGAGAGCCGGGTGTTCAGCTCGGTGCACTCCGAACGCGGGCTCCGGTGGGTTCGACTGAGGGCGGGCGCCCGGATGAGGGAAGCGGCGCTGCTGTCAGAAGGCCTCCCGTGCCCTCACAACGAGTGTGTTTGCTCTGCCGTGGGTCCCGCGTCACGGTCGGGGCAGGAGCCGCTTCCGACGCCCTTGCGAAGGGCTTCGCTGAGGCCCAGGTCGGGGGCCTCCTTCTAGGACGGCCCCCGACCTGAGGCCCGGCACGCAGCCTCCCTGAGGCTTCCGCCACCCCCGCCGCGGCCAAGCTTTCTCTCTGGGCGAAAGAGGCCTGCTCGCGGAAGGGAGCTCGGCTTCAGGCTTGCTTCGCGGAGGTAAGGCTGTGGTGCTCACTCGAGGTTTCCGGGCTAAGCGTTGAGAAGGCCTCCTTCTCCGTGGAGCGACGTGTGTGTGGACGTGGACGGGGATGGCATTCCACCCTGCCTTGCTTCGCACAGGGAGGTCGGGGGCCTGGACCTCAGCGGGTCCAACCCCCGGCGAGTCAGCCAACGGCTTCCCCGTGTAGGACGGGAGGCGCCGGCCCGGGAGAGGCCGGCCCCACAGCCCGGACCCTCGTGCCTCACGAAGCGCGCCCTTCATCTCTCCTCCCCGCTTCTCTGTTCGCACTCATCTTTCCCTGGGCGGACGTTTTCCCGGCAGCACCGGGTTGCACGGAATCCAGGGAGGAGCTGTCTCCTTCGGTTGCCAGGCCCGGGCGTGTGTCGACCTTGACACCGCGCAGCCCGCTGTCGCCCCGGAGGTGCTGGCGGCACCCGCAGGTCCCTGGAGTGGAGGCCCAAGGCGGCAGCGTGTGCACGTCTTCCTCCGCGTCTGAGAGAAGGCGTTGTGCATTCGGGGAATGGCGAGGTGAAAGGGCCCCCTCCGGGAAGCGCGATCCAAGAGCTGAGGGTTGGGTGCCTTGCTCCGTGCTTCTAGGTGCCAGAGCCGCTTCTCTCTTCCCGGGACAGAGTGGGGCTTGCTGGGCCAATGCGTCGTCCTGAAGCAATCCCGTGGCAGGGGCTCGGCGCTTCCCCCTTCCGTTTCGGGCGAGCCTCTCAGCTCAGGGCGCCCCCAGAGAGTTTGGCCTGCAGGCCGGCGTCGCCGTCACGACCTCGCCGAGAGCCGGGTGTTCAGCGCGGTGCACTCCGAACGCGGGCTCCGGTGGGTTCGACTGAGGGCGGGCGCCCGGCTGAGGGAAGCGGCGCTGCTGTCAGAAGGCCTCCCGTGCCCTCACAACGAGTGTGTTTGCTCTGCCGTGGGTCCCGCGTCACGGTCGGGGCAGGAGCCGCTTCCGACGCCCTTGCGAAGGGCTTCGCTGAGGCCCAGGTCGGGGGCCTCCTTCTAGGAAGGCCCCCGACCTGAGGCCCGGCACGCAGCCTCCCTGAGGCTTCCGCCACCCCCGCCGCGGCCAAGCTTTCTCTCTGGGCGAAAGAGGCCTGCTCGCGGAAGGGAGCTTGGCTTCAGGCTTGCTTCGCGGAGGTAAGGCTGTGGTGCTCACTCGAGGTTTCCGGGCTAAGCGTTGAGAAGGCCTCCTTCTCCGTGGAGCGACGTGTGTGTGGACGTGGACGGGGATGGCATTCCACCCTGCCTTGTTTCGCACAGGGAGGTCGGGGGCCTGGACCTCAGCGGGTCCAACCCCCGGCGAGTCAGCCAACGGCTTCCCCGTGTAGGACGGGAGGCGCCGGCCCGGGAGAGGCCGGCCCCACAGCCCGGACCCTCGTGCCTCACGAAGCGCGCCCTTCATCTCTCCTCCCCGCTTCTCTGTTCGCACTCATCTTTCCCTGGGCGGACGTTTTCCCGGCAGCACCGTGTTGCACGGAATCCAGGGAGGAGCTGTCTCCTTCGGTTGCCAGGCCCGGGCGTGTGTCGACCTTGACACCGCGCAGCCCGCTGTCGCCCCGGAGGTGCTGGCGGCACCCGCAGGTCCCTGGAGTGGAGGCCCAAGGCGGCAGCGTGTGTACGTCTTCCTCCGCGTCTGAGAGAAGGCGTTGTGCATTCGGGGAATGGCGAGGTGAAAGGGCCCCCTCCGGGAAGCGCGATCCAAGAGCTGAGGGTTGGGTGCCTGGCTCCGTGCTTCTAGGTGCCAGAGCCGCTTCTCTCTTCCCGGGACAGAGTGGGGCTTGCTGGGCCAATGC
Source organism: Martes martes (assembly GCF_963455335.1). Classification (NCBI taxonomy): domain Eukaryota; kingdom Metazoa; phylum Chordata; class Mammalia; order Carnivora; family Mustelidae; genus Martes; species Martes martes. Next base: position 122,448,472 of record NC_137893.1, on the reverse strand, counting down.
GTCGTCCTGAAGCAATCCCGTGGCAGGGGCTCGGCGCTGCCCCCTTCCGTTTCGGGCGAGCCTCCCAGCTCAGGGCGCCCCCAGAGAGTTTGGCCTGCAGGCCGGCGTCGCCGTCACGACCTCGCCGAGAGCCGGGTGTTCAGCTCGGTGCACTCCGAACGCGGGCTCCGGTGGGTTCGACTGAGGGCGGGCGCCCGGCTGAGGGAAGCGGCGCTGCTGTCAGAAGGCCTCCCGTGCCCTCACCACGAGTGTGTTTGCTCTGCCGTGGGTCCCGCGTCACGGTCGGGGCAGGAGCCGCTTCCGACGCCCTTGCGAAGGGCTTCGCTGAGGCCCAGGTCGGGGGCCTCCTTCTAGGACGGCCCCCGACCTGAGGCCCGGCACGCAGCCTCCCTGAGGCTTCCGCCACCCCCGCCGCGGCCAAGCTTTCTCTCTGGGCGAAAGAGGCCTGCTCGCGGAAGGGAGCTCGGCTTCAGGCTTGCTTCGCGGAGGTAAGGCTGTGGTGCTCACTCGAGGTTTCCGGGCTAAGCGTTGAGAAGGCCTCCTTCTCCGTGGAGCGACGTGTGTGTGGACGTGGACGGGGATGGCATTCCACCCTGCCTTGCTTCGCACAGGGAGGTCGGGGGCCTGGACCTCAGCGGGTCCAACCCCCGGCGAGTCAGCCAACGGCTTCCCCGTGTAGGACGTGAGGCGCCGGCCCGGGAGAGGCCGGCCCCACAGCCCGGACCCTCGTGCCTCACGAAGCGCGCCCTTCATCTCTCCTCCCCGCTTCTCTGTTCGCACTCATCTTTCCCTGGGCGGACGTTTTCCCGGCAGCACCGTGTTGCACGGAATCCAGGGAGGAGCTGTCTCCTTCGGTTGCCAGGCCCGGGCGTGTGTCGACCTTGACACCGCGCAGCCCGCTGTCGCCCCGGAGGTGCTGGCGGCACCCGCAGGTCCCTGGAGTGGAGGCCCAAGGCGGCAGCGTGTGCACGTCTTCCTCCGCGTCTGAGAGAAGGCGTTGTGCATTCGGGGAATGGCGAGGTGAAAGGGCCCCCTCCGGGAAGCCCGATCCAAGAGCTGAGGGTTGGGTGCCTTGCTCCGTGCTTCTAGGTGCCAGAGCCGCTTCTCTCTTCCCGGGACAGAGTGGGGCTTGCTGGGCCAATGCGTCGTCCTGAAGCAATCCCGTGGCAGGGGCTCGGCGCTTCCCCCTTCCGTTTCGGGCGAGCCTCCCAGCTCAGGGCGCCCCCAGAGAGTTTGTCCTGCAGGCCGGCGTCGCCGTCACGACCTCGCCGAGAGCCGGGTGTTCAGCGCGGTGCACTCCGAACGCGGGCTCCGGTGGGTTCGACTGAGGGCGGGCGCCCGGCTGAGGGAAGCGGCGCTGCTGTCAGAAGGCCTCCCGTGCCCTCACCACGAGTGTGTTTGCTCTGCCGTGGGTCCCGCGTCACGGTCGGGGCAGGAGCCGCTTCCGACGCCCTTGCGAAGGGCTTCGCTGAGGCCCAGGTCGGGGGCCTCCTTCTAGGACGGCCCCCGACCTGAGGCCCGGCACGCAGCCTCCCTGAGGCTTCCGCCACCCCCGCCGCGGCCAAGCTTTCTCTCTGGGCGAAAGAGGCCTGCTCGCGGAAGGGAGCTCGGCTTCAGGCTTGCTTCGCGGAGGTAAGGCTGTGGTGCTCACTCGAGGTTTCCGGGCTAAGCGTTGAGAAGGCCTCCTTCTCCGTGGAGCGACGTGTGTGTGGACGTGGACGGGGATGGCATTCCACCCTGCCTTGCTTCGCACAGGGAGGTCGGGGGCCTGGACCTCAGCGGGTCCAACCCCCGGCGAGTCAGCCAACGGCTTCCCCGTGTAGGACGTGAGGCGCCGGCCCGGGAGAGGCCGGCCCCACAGCCCGGACCCTCGTGCCTCACGAAGCGCGCCCTTCATCTCTCCTCCCCGCTTCTCTGTTCGCACTCATCTTTCCCTGGGCGGACGTTTTCCCGGCAGCACCGTGTTGCACGGAATCCAGGGAGGAGCTGTCTCCTTCGGTTGCCAGGCCCGGGCGTGTGTCGACCTTGACACCGCGCAGCCCGCTGTCGCCCCGGAGGTGCTGGCGGCACCCGCAGGTCCCTGGAGTGGAGGCCCAAGGCGGCAGCGTGTGCACGTCTTCCTCCGCGTCTGAGAGAAGGCGTTGTGCATTCGGGGAATGGCGAGGTGAAAGGGCCCCCTCCGGGAAGCCCGATCCAAGAGCTGAGGGTTGGGTGCCTTGCTCCGTGCTTCTAGGTGCCAGAGCCGCTTCTCTCTTCCCGGGACAGAGTGGGGCTTGCTGGGCCAATGCGTCGTCCTGAAGCAATCCCGTGGCAGGGGCTCGGCGCTTCCCCCTTCCGTTTCGGGCGAGCCTCCCAGCTCAGGGCGCCCCCAGAGAGTTTGTCCTGCAGGCCGGCGTCGCCGTCACGACCTCGCCGAGAGCCGGGTGTTCAGCGCGGTGCACTCCGAACGCGGGCTCCGGTGGGTTCGACTGAGGGCGGGCGCCCGGCTGAGGGAAGCGGCGCTGCTGTCAGAAGGCCTCCCGTGCCCTCACCACGAGTGTGTTTGCTCTGCCGTGGGTCCCGCGTCACGGTCGGGGCAGGAGCCGCTTCCGACGCCCTTGCGAAGGGCTTCGCTGAGGCCCAGGTCGGGGGCCTCCTTCTAGGACGGCCCCCGACCTGAGGCCCGGCACGCAGCCTCCCTGAGGCTTCCGCCACCCCCGCCGCGGCCAAGCTTTCTCTCTGGGCGAAAGAGGCCTGCTCGCGGAAGGGAGCTCGGCTTCAGGCTTGCTTCGCGGAGGTAAGGCTGTGGTGCTCACTCGAGGTTTCCGGGCTAAGCGTTGAGAAAGCCTCCTTCTCCGTGGAGCGACGTGTGTGTGGACGTGGACGGGGATGGCATTCCACCCTGCCTTGCTTCGCACAGGGAGGTCGGGGGCCTGGACCTCAGCGGGTCCAACCCCCGGCGAGTCAGCCAACGGCTTCCCCGTGTAGGACGGGAGGCGCCGGCCCGGGAGAGGCCGGCCCCACAGCCCGGACCCTCGTGCCTCACGAAGCGCGCCCTTCATCTCTCCTCCCCGCTTCTCTGTTCGCACTCATCTTTCCCTGGGCGGACGTTTTCCCGGCAGCACCGGGTTGCACGGAATCCAGGGAGGAGCTGTCTCCTTCGGTTGCCAGGCCCGGGCGTGTGTCGACCTTGACACCGCGCAGCCCGCTGTCGCCCCGGAGGTGCTGGCGGCACCCGCAGGTCCCTGGAGTGGAGGCCCAAGGCGGCAGCGTGTGCACGTCTTCCTCCGCGTCTGAGAGAAGGCGTTGTGCATTCGGGGAATGGCGAGGTGAAAGGGCCCCCTCCGGGAAGCCCGATCCAAGAGCTGAGGGTTGGGTGCCTTGCTCCGTGCTTCTAGGTGCCAGAGCCGCTTCTCTCTTCCCGGGACAGAGTGGGGCTTGCTGGGCCAATGCGTCGTCCTGAAGCAATCCCGTGGCAGGGGCTCGGCGCTTCCCCCTTCCGTTTCGGGGGAGCCTCCCAGCTCAGGGCGCCCCCAGAGAGTTTGGCCTGCAGGCCGGCGTCGCCGTCACGACCTCGCCGAGAGCCGGGTGTTCAGCTCGGTGCACTCCGAACGCGGGCTCCGGTGGGTTCGACTGAGGGCGGGCGCCCGGCTGAGGGAAGCGGCGCTGCTGTCAGAAGGCCTCCCGTGCCCTCACAACGAGTGTGTTTGCTCTGCCGTGGGTCCCGCGTCACGGTCGGGGCAGGAGCCGCTTCCGACGCCCTTGCGAAGGGCTTCGCTGAGGCCCAGGTCGGGGGCCTCCTTCTAGGACGGCCCCCGACCTGAGGCCCGGCACGCAGCCTCCCTGAGGCTTCCGCCACCCCCGCCGCGGCCAAGCTTTCTCTCTGGGCGAAAGAGGCCTGCTCGCGGAAGGGAGCTCGGCTTCAGGCTTGCTTCGCGGAGGTAAGGCTGTGGTGCTCACTCGAGGTTTCCGGGCTAAGCGTTGAGAAGGCCTCCTTCTCCGTGGAGCGACGTGTGTGTGGACGTGGACGGGGATGGCATTCCACCCTGCCTTGCTTCGCACAGGGAGGTCGGGGGCCTGGACCTCAGCGGGTCCAACCCCCGGCGAGTCAGCCAACGGCTTCCCCGTGTAGGACGTGAGGCGCCGGCCCGGGAGAGGCCGGCCCCACAGCCCGGACCCTCGTGCCTCACGAAGCGCGCCCTTCATCTCTCCTCCCCGCTTCTCTGTTCGCACTCATCTTTCCCTGGGCGGACGTTTTCCCGGCAGCACCGGGTTGCACGGAATCCAGGGAGGAGCTGTCTCCTTCGGTTGCCAGGCCCGGGCGTGTGTCGACCTTGACACCGCGCAGCCCGCTGTCGCCCCGGAGGTGCTGGCGGCACCCGCAGGTCCCTGGAGTGGAGGCCCAAGGCGGCAGCGTGTGCACGTCTTCCTCCGCGTCTGAGAGAAGGCGTTGTGCATTCGGGGAATGGCGAGGTGAAAGGGCCCCCTCCGGGAAGCGCGATCCAAGAGCTGAGGGTTGGGTGCCTTGCTCCGTGCTTCTAGGTGCCAGAGCCGCTTCTCTCTTCCCGGGACAGAGTGGGGCTTGCTGGGCCAATGCGTCGTCCTGAAGCAATCCCGTGGCAGGGGCTCGGCGCTTCCCCCTTCCGTTTCGGGCGAGCCTCCCAGCTCAGGGCGCCCCCAGAGAGTTTGGCCTGCAGGCCGGCGTCGCCGTCACGACCTCGCCGAGAGCCGGGTGTTCAGCTCGGTGCACTCCGAACGCGGGCTCCGGTGGGTTCGACTGAGGGCGGGCGCCCGGCTGAGGGAAGCGGCGCTGCTGTCAGAAGGCCTCCCGTGCCCTCACAACGAGTGTGTTTGCTCTGCCGTGGGTCCCGCGTCACGGTCGGGGCAGGAGCCGCTTCCGACGCCCTTGCGAAGGGCTTCGCTGAGGCCCAGGTCGGGGGCCTCCTTCTAGGACGGCCCCCGACCTGAGGCCCGGCACGCAGCCTCCCTGAGGCTTCCGCCACCCCCGCCGCGGCCAAGCTTTCTCTCTGGGCGAAAGAGGCCTGCTCGCGGAAGGGAGCTCGGCTTCAGGCTTGCTTCGCGGAGGTAAGGCTGTGGTGCTCACTCGAGGTTTCCGGGCTAAGCGTTGAGAAGGCCTCCTTCTCCGTGGAGCGACGTGTGTGTGGACGTGGACGGGGATGGCATTCCACCCTGCCTTGCTTCGCACAGGGAGGTCGGGGGCCTGGACCTCAGCGGGTCCAACCCCCGGCGAGTCAGCCAACGGCTTCCCCGTGTAGGACGGGAGGCGCCGGCCCGGGAGAGGCCGGCCCCACAGCCCGGACCCTCGTGCCTCACGAAGCGCGCCCTTCATCTCTCCTCCCCGCTTCTCTGTTCGCACTCATCTTTCCCTGGGCGGACGTTTTCCCGGCAGCACCGGGTTGCACGGAATCCAGGGAGGAGCTGTCTCCTTCGGTTGCCAGGCCCGGGCGTGTGTCGACCTTGACACCGCGCAGCCCGCTGTCGCCCCGGAGGTGCTGGCGGCACCCGCAGGTCCCTGGAGTGGAGGCCCAAGGCGGCAGCGTGTGCACGTCTTCCTCCGCGTCTGAGAGAAGGCGTTGTGCATTCGGGGAATGGCGAGGTGAAAGGGCCCCCTCCGGGAAGCGCGATCCAAGAGCTGAGGGTTGGGTGCCTTGCTCCGTGCTTCTAGGTGCCAGAGCCGCTTCTCTCTTCACGGGACAGAGTGGGGCTTGCTGGGCCAATGCGTCGTCCTGAAGCAATCCCGTGGCAGGGGCTCGGCGCTTCCCCCTTCCGTTTCGGGCGAGCCTCTCAGCTCAGGGCGCCCCCAGAGAGTTTGGCCTGCAGGCCGGCGTCGCCGTCACGACCTCGCCGAGAGCCGGGTGTTCAGCGCGGTGCACTCCGAACGCGGGCTCCGGTGGGTTCGACTGAGGGCGGGCGCCCGGCTGAGGGAAGCGGCGCTGCTGTCAGAAGGCCTCCCGTGCCCTCACAACGAGTGTGTTTGCTCTGCCGTGGGTCCCGCGTCACGGTCGGGGCAGGAGCCGCTTCCGACGCCCTTGCGAAGGGCTTCGCTGAGGCCCAGGTCGGGGGCCTCCTTCTAGGAAGGCCCCCGACCTGAGGCCCGGCACGCAGCCTCCCTGAGGCTTCCGCCACCCCCGCCGCGGCCAAGCTTTCTCTCTGGGCGAAAGAGGCCTGCTCGCGGAAGGGAGCTTGGCTTCAGGCTTGCTTCGCGGAGGTAAGGCTGTGGTGCTCACTCGAGGTTTCCGGGCTAAGCGTTGAGAAGGCCTCCTTCTCCGTGGAGCGACGTGTGTGTGGACGTGGACGGGGATGGCATTCCACCCTGCCTTGTTTCGCACAGGGAGGTCGGGGGCCTGGACCTCAGCGGGTCCAACCCCCGGCGAGTCAGCCAACGGCTTCCCCGTGTAGGACGGGAGGCGCCGGCCCGGGAGAGGCCGGCCCCACAGCCCGGACCCTCGTGCCTCACGAAGCGCGCCCTTCATCTCTCCTCCCCGCTTCTCTGTTCGCACTCATCTTTCCCTGGGCGGACGTTTTCCCGGCAGCACCGTGTTGCACGGAATCCAGGGAGGAGCTGTCTCCTTCGGTTGCCAGGCCCGGGCGTGTGTCGACCTTGACACCGCGCAGCCCGCTGTCGCCCCGGAGGTGCTGGCGGCACCCGCAGGTCCCTGGAGTGGAGGCCCAAGGCGGCAGCGTGTGTACGTCTTCCTCCGCGTCTGAGAGAAGGCGTTGTGCATTCGGGGAATGGCGAGGTGAAAGGGCCCCCTCCGGGAAGCGCGATCCAAGAGCTGAGGGTTGGGTGCCTGGCTCCGTGCTTCTAGGTGCCAGAGCCGCTTCTCTCTTCCCGGGACAGAGTGGGGCTTGCTGGGCCAATGCGTCGTCCTGAAGCAATCCCGTGGCAGGGGCTCGGCGCTGCCCCCTTCCGTTTCGGGCGAGCCTCCCAGCTCAGGGCGCCCCCAGAGAGTTTGGCCTGCAGGCCGGCGTCGCCGTCACGACCTCGCCGAGAGCCGGGTGTTCAGCTCGGTGCACTCCGAACGCGGGCTCCGGTGGGTTCGACTGAGGGCGGGCGCCCGGCTGAGGGAAGCGGCGCTGCTGTCAGAAGGCCTCCCGTGCCCTCACCACGAGTGTGTTTGCTCTGCCGTGGGTCCCGCGTCACGGTCGGGGCAGGAGCCGCTTCCGACGCCCTTGCGAAGGGCTTCGCTGAGGCCCAGGTCGGGGGCCTCCTTCTAGGACGGCCCCCGACCTGAGGCCCGGCACGCAGCCTCCCTGAGGCTTCCGCCACCCCCGCCGCGGCCAAGCTTTCTCTCTGGGCGAAAGAGGCCTGCTCGCGGAAGGGAGCTCGGCTTCAGGCTTGCTTCGCGGAGGTAAGGCTGTGGTGCTCACTCGAGGTTTCCGGGCTAAGCGTTGAGAAGGCCTCCTTCTCCGTGGAGCGACGTGTGTGTGGACGTGGACGGGGATGGCATTCCACCCTGCCTTGCTTCGCACAGGGAGGTCGGGGGCCTGGACCTCAGCGGGTCCAACCCCCGGCGAGTCAGCCAACGGCTTCCCCGTGTAGGACGTGAGGCGCCGGCCCGGGAGAGGCCGGCCCCACAGCCCGGACCCTCGTGCCTCACGAAGCGCGCCCTTCATCTCTCCTCCCCGCTTCTCTGTTCGCACTCATCTTTCCCTGGGCGGACGTTTTCCCGGCAGCACCGTGTTGCACGGAATCCAGGGAGGAGCTGTCTCCTTCGGTTGCCAGGCCCGGGCGTGTGTCGACCTTGACACCGCGCAGCCCGCTGTCGCCCCGGAGGTGCTGGCGGCACCCGCAGGTCCCTGGAGTGGAGGCCCAAGGCGGCAGCGTGTGCACGTCTTCCTCCGCGTCTGAGAGAAGGCGTTGTGCATTCGGGGAATGGCGAGGTGAAAGGGCCCCCTCCGGGAAGCCCGATCCAAGAGCTGAGGGTTGGGTGCCTTGCTCCGTGCTTCTAGGTGCCAGAGCCGCTTCTCTCTTCCCGGGACAGAGTGGGGCTTGCTGGGCCAATGCGTCGTCCTGAAGCAATCCCGTGGCAGGGGCTCGGCGCTTCCCCCTTCCGTTTCGGGCGAGCCTCCCAGCTCAGGGCGCCCCCAGAGAGTTTGTCCTGCAGGCCGGCGTCGCCGTCACGACCTCGCCGAGAGCCGGGTGTTCAGCGCGGTGCACTCCGAACGCGGGCTCCGGTGGGTTCGACTGAGGGCGGGCGCCCGGCTGAGGGAAGCGGCGCTGCTGTCAGAAGGCCTCCCGTGCCCTCACCACGAGTGTGTTTGCTCTGCCGTGGGTCCCGCGTCACGGTCGGGGCAGGAGCCGCTTCCGACGCCCTTGCGAAGGGCTTCGCTGAGGCCCAGGTCGGGGGCCTCCTTCTAGGACGGCCCCCGACCTGAGGCCCGGCACGCAGCCTCCCTGAGGCTTCCGCCACCCCCGCCGCGGCCAAGCTTTCTCTCTGGGCGAAAGAGGCCTGCTCGCGGAAGGGAGCTCGGCTTCAGGCTTGCTTCGCGGAGGTAAGGCTGTGGTGCTCACTCGAGGTTTCCGGGCTAAGCGTTGAGAAGGCCTCCTTCTCCGTGGAGCGACGTGTGTGTGGACGTGGACGGGGATGGCATTCCACCCTGCCTTGCTTCGCACAGGGAGGTCGGGGGCCTGGACCTCAGCGGGTCCAACCCCCGGCGAGTCAGCCAACGGCTTCCCCGTGTAGGACGGGAGGCGCCGGCCCGGGAGAGGCCGGCCCCACAGCCCGGACCCTCGTGCCTCACGAAGCGCGCCCTTCATCTCTCCTCCCCGCTTCTCTGTTCGCACTCATCTTTCCCTGGGCGGACGTTTTCCCGGCAGCACCGGGTTGCACGGAATCCAGGGAGGAGCTGTCTCCTTCGGTTGCCAGGCCCGGGCGTGTGTCGACCTTGACACCGCGCAGCCCGCTGTCGCCCCGGAGGTGCTGGCGGCACCCGCAGGTCCCTGGAGTGGAGGCCCAAGGCGGCAGCGTGTGCACGTCTTCCTCCGCGTCTGAGAGAAGGCGTTGTGCATTCGGGGAATGGCGAGGTGAAAGGGCCCCCTCCGGGAAGCCCGATCCAAGAGCTGAGGGTTGGGTGCCTTGCTCCGTGCTTCTAGGTGCCAGAGCCGCTTCTCTCTTCCCGGGACAGAGTGGGGCTTGCTGGGCCAATGCGTCGTCCTGAAGCAATCCCGTGGCAGGGGCTCGGCGCTTCCCCCTTCCGTTTCGGGGGAGCCTCCCAGCTCAGGGCGCCCCCAGAGAGTTTGGCCTGCAGGCCGGCGTCGCCGTCACGACCTCGCCGAGAGCCGGGTGTTCAGCTCGGTGCACTCCGAACGCGGGCTCCGGTGGGTTCGACTGAGGGCGGGCGCCCGGCTGAGGGAAGCGGCGCTGGTGTCAGAAGGCCTCCCGTGCCCTCACAACGAGTGTGTTTGCTCTGCCGTGGGTCCCGCGTCACGGTCGGGGCAGGAGCCGCTTCCGACGCCCTTGCGAAGGGCTTCGCTGAGGCCCAGGTCGGGGTCCTCCTTCTAGGACGGCCCCCGACCTGAGGCCCGGCACGCAGCCTCCCTGAGGCTTCCGCCACCCCCGCCGCGGCCAAGCTTTCTCTCTGGGCGAAAGAGGCCTGCTCGCGGAAGGGAGCTCGGCTTCAGGCTTGCTTCGCGGAGGTAAGGCTGTGGTGCTCACTCGAGGTTTCCGGGCTAAGCGTTGAGAAGGCCTCCTTCTCCGTGGAGCGACGTGTGTGTGGACGTGGACGGGGATGGCATTCCACCCTGCCTTGCTTCGCACAGGGAGGTCGGGGGCCTGGACCTCAGCGGGTCCAACCCCCGGCGAGTCAGCCAACGGCTTCCCCGTGTAGGACGTGAGGCGCCGGCCCGGGAGAGGCCGGCCCCACAGCCCGGACCCTCGTGCCTCACGAAGCGCGCCCTTCATCTCTCCTCCCCGCTTCTCTGTTCGCACTCATCTTTCCCTGGGCGGACGTTTTCCCGGCAGCACCGGGTTGCACGGAATCCAGGGAGGAGCTGTCTCCTTCGGTTGCCAGGCCCGGGCGTGTGTCGACCTTGACACCGCGCAGCCCGCTGTCGCCCCGGAGGTGCTGGCGGCACCCGCAGGTCCCTGGAGTGGAGGCCCAAGGCGGCAGCGTGTGCACGTCTTCCTCCGCGTCTGAGAGAAGGCGTTGTGCATTCGGGGAATGGCGAGGTGAAAGGGCCCCCTCCGGGAAGCGCGATCCAAGAGCTGAGGGTTGGGTGCCTTGCTCCGTGCTTCTAGGTGCCAGAGCCGCTTCTCTCTTCCCGGGACAGAGTGGGGCTTGCTGGGCCAATGCGTCGTCCTGAAGCAATCCCGTGGCAGGGGCTCGGCGCTTCCCCCTTCCGTTTCGGGCGAGCCTCCCAGCTCAGGGCGCCCCCAGAGAGTTTGGCCTGCAGGCCGGCGTCGCCGTCACGACCTCGCCGAGAGCCGGGTGTTCAGCTCGGTGCACTCCGAACGCGGGCTCCGGTGGGTTCGACTGAGGGCGGGCGCCCGGCTGAGGGAAGCGGCGCTGCTGTCAGAAGGCCTCCCGTGCCCTCACAACGAGTGTGTTTGCTCTGCCGTGGGTCCCGCGTCACGGTCGGGGCAGGAGCCGCTTCCGACGCCCTTGCGAAGGGCTTCGCTGAGGCCCAGGTCGGGGGCCTCCTTCTAGGACGGCCCCCGACCTGAGGCCCGGCACGCAGCCTCCCTGAGGCTTCCGCCACCCCCGCCGCGGCCAAGCTTTCTCTCTGCGCGAAAGAGGCCTGCTCGCGGAAGGGAGCTCGGCTTCAGGCTTGCTTCTCGGAGGTAAGGCTGTGGTGCTCACTCGAGGTTTCCGGGCTAAGCGTTGAGAAGGCCTCCTTCTCCGTGGAGCGACGTGTGTGTGGACGTGGACGGGGATGGCATTCCACCCTGCCTTGTTTCGCACAGGGAGGTTGGGGGCCTGGACCTCAGCGGGTCCAACCCCCGGCGAGTCAGCCAACGGCTTCCCCGTGTAGGACGTGAGGCGCCGGCCCGGGAGAGGCCGGCCCCACAGCCCGGACCCTCGTGCCTCACGAAGCGCGCCCTTCATCTCTCCTCCCCGCTTCTCTGTTCGCACTCATCTTTCCCTGGGCGGACGTTTTCCCGGCAGCACCGTGTTGCACGGAATCCAGGGAGGAGCTGTCTCCTTCGGTTGCCAGGCCCGGGCGTGTGTCGACCTTGACACCGCGCAGCCCGCTGTCGCCCCGGAGGTGCTGGCGGCACCCGCAGGTCCCTGGAGTGGAGGCCCAAGGCGGCAGCGTGTGTACGTCTTCCTCCGCGTCTGAGAGAAGGCGTTGTGCATTCGGGGAATGGCGAGGTGAAAGGGCCCCCTCCGGGAAGCGCGATCCAAGAGCTGAGGGTTGGGTGCCTTGCTCCGTGCTTCTAGGTGCCAGAGCCGCTTCTCTCTTCCCGGGACAGAGTGGGGCTTGCTGGGCCAATGCGTCGTCCTGAAGCAATCCCGTGGCAGGGGCTCGGCGCTGCCCCCTTCCGTTTCGGGCGAGCCTCCCAGCTCAGGGCGCCCCCAGAGAGTTTGGCCTGCAGGCCGGCGTCGCCGTCACGACCTCGCCGAGAGCCGGGTGTTCAGCTCGGTGCACTCCGAACGCGGGCTCCGGTGGGTTCGACTGAGGGCGGGCGCCCGGCTGAGGGAAGCGGCGCTGCTGTCAGAAGGCCTCCCGTGCCCTCACCACGAGTGTGTTTGCTCTGCCGTGGGTCCCGCGTCACGGTCGGGGCAGGAGCCGCTTCCGACGCCCTTGCGAAGGGCTTCGCTGAGGCCCAGGTCGGGGGCCTCCTTCTAGGACGGCCCCCGACCTGAGGCCCGGCACGCAGCCTCCCTGAGGCTTCCGCCACCCCCGCCGCGGCCAAGCTTTCTCTCTGGGCGAAAGAGGCCTGCTCGCGGAAGGGAGCTCGGCTTCAGGCTTGCTTCGCGGAGGTAAGGCTGTGGTGCTCACTCGAGGTTTCCGGGCTAAGCGTTGAGAAAGCCTCCTTCTCCGTGGAGCGACGTGTGTGTGGACGTGGACGGGGATGGCATTCCACCCTGCCTTGCTTCGCACAGGGAGGTCGGGGGCCTGGACCTCAGCGGGTCCAACCCCCGGCGAGTCAGCCAACGGCTTCCCCGTGTAGGACGGGAGGCGCCGGCCCGGGAGAGGCCGGCCCCACAGCCCGGACCCTCGTGCCTCACGAAGCGCGCCCTTCCTCTCTCCTCCCCGCTTCTCTGTTCGCACTCATCTTTCCCTGGGCGGACGTTTTCCCGGCAGCACCGGGTTGCACGGAATCCAGGGAGGAGCTGTCTCCTTCGGTTGCCAGGCCCGGGCGTGTGTCGACCTTGACACCGCGCAGCCCGCTGTCGCCCCGGAGGTGCTGGCGGCACCCGCAGGTCCCTGGAGTGGAGGCCCAAGGCGGCAGCGTGTGCACGTCTTCCTCCGCGTCTGAGAGAAGGCGTTGTGCATTCGGGGAATGGCGAGGTGAAAGGGCCCCCTCCGGGAAGCGCGATCCAAGAGCTGAGGGTTGGGTGCCTTGCTCCGTGCTTCTAGGTGCCAGAGCCGCTTCTCTCTTCCCGGGACAGAGTGGGGCTTGCTGGGCCAATGCGTCGTCCTGAAGCAATCCCGTGGCAGGGGCTCGGCGCTTCCCCCTTCCGTTTCGGGCGAGCCTCCCAGCTCAGGGCGCCCCCAGAGAGTTTGGCCTGCAGGCCGGCGTCGCCGTCACGACCTCGCCGAGAGCCGGGTGTTCAGCTCGGTGCACTCCGAACGCGGGCTCCGGTGGGTTCGACTGAGGGCGGGCGCCCGGATGAGGGAAGCGGCGCTGCTGTCAGAAGGCCTCCCGTGCCCTCACAACGAGTGTGTTTGCTCTGCCGTGGGTCCCGCGTCACGGTCGGGGCAGGAGCCGCTTCCGACGCCCTTGCGAAGGGCTTCGCTGAGGCCCAGGTCGGGGGCCTCCTTCTAGGACGGCCCCCGACCTGAGGCCCGGCACGCAGCCTCCCTGAGGCTTCCGCCACCCCCGCCGCGGCCAAGCTTTCTCTCTGGGCGAAAGAGGCCTGCTCGCGGAAGGGAGCTCGGCTTCAGGCTTGCTTCGCGGAGGTAAGGCTGTGGTGCTCACTCGAGGTTTCCGGGCTAAGCGTTGAGAAGGCCTCCTTCTCCGTGGAGCGACGTGTGTGTGGACGTGGACGGGGATGGCATTCCACCCTGCCTTGCTTCGCACAGGGAGGTCGGGGGCCTGGACCTCAGCGGGTCCAACCCCCGGCGAGTCAGCCAACGGCTTCCCCGTGTAGGACGGGAGGCGCCGGCCCGGGAGAGGCCGGCCCCACAGCCCGGACCCTCGTGCCTCACGAAGCGCGCCCTTCATCTCTCCTCCCCGCTTCTCTGTTCGCACTCATCTTTCCCTGGGCGGACGTTTTCCCGGCAGCACCGGGTTGCACGGAATCCAGGGAGGAGCTGTCTCCTTCGGTTGCCAGGCCCGGGCGTGTGTCGACCTTGACACCGCGCAGCCCGCTGTCGCCCCGGAGGTGCTGGCGGCACCCGCAGGTCCCTGGAGTGGAGGCCCAAGGCGGCAGCGTGTGCACGTCTTCCTCCGCGTCTGAGAGAAGGCGTTGTGCATTCGGGGAATGGCGAGGTGAAAGGGCCCCCTCCGGGAAGCGCGATCCAAGAGCTGAGGGTTGGGTGCCTTGCTCCGTGCTTCTAGGTGCCAGAGCCGCTTCTCTCTTCCCGGGACAGAGTGGGGCTTGCTGGGCCAATGCGTCGTCCTGAAGCAATCCCGTGGCAGGGGCTCGGCGCTTCCCCCTTCCGTTTCGGGCGAGCCTCTCAGCTCAGGGCGCCCCCAGAGAGTTTGGCCTGCAGGCCGGCGTCGCCGTCACGACCTCGCCGAGAGCCGGGTGTTCAGCGCGGTGCACTCCGAACGCGGGCTCCGGTGGGTTCGACTGAGGGCGGGCGCCCGGCTGAGGGAAGCGGCGCTGCTGTCAGAAGGCCTCCCGTGCCCTCACAACGAGTGTGTTTGCTCTGCCGTGGGTCCCGCGTCACGGTCGGGGCAGGAGCCGCTTCCGACGCCCTTGCGAAGGGCTTCGCTGAGGCCCAGGTCGGGGGCCTCCTTCTAGGAAGGCCCCCGACCTGAGGCCCGGCACGCAGCCTCCCTGAGGCTTCCGCCACCCCCGCCGCGGCCAAGCTTTCTCTCTGGGCGAAAGAGGCCTGCTCGCGGAAGGGAGCTTGGCTTCAGGCTTGCTTCGCGGAGGTAAGGCTGTGGTGCTCACTCGAGGTTTCCGGGCTAAGCGTTGAGAAGGCCTCCTTCTCCGTGGAGCGACGTGTGTGTGGACGTGGACGGGGATGGCATTCCACCCTGCCTTGTTTCGCACAGGGAGGTCGGGGGCCTGGACCTCAGCGGGTCCAACCCCCGGCGAGTCAGCCAACGGCTTCCCCGTGTAGGACGGGAGGCGCCGGCCCGGGAGAGGCCGGCCCCACAGCCCGGACCCTCGTGCCTCACGAAGCGCGCCCTTCATCTCTCCTCCCCGCTTCTCTGTTCGCACTCATCTTTCCCTGGGCGGACGTTTTCCCGGCAGCACCGTGTTGCACGGAATCCAGGGAGGAGCTGTCTCCTTCGGTTGCCAGGCCCGGGCGTGTGTCGACCTTGACACCGCGCAGCCCGCTGTCGCCCCGGAGGTGCTGGCGGCACCCGCAGGTCCCTGGAGTGGAGGCCCAAGGCGGCAGCGTGTGTACGTCTTCCTCCGCGTCTGAGAGAAGGCGTTGTGCATTCGGGGAATGGCGAGGTGAAAGGGCCCCCTCCGGGAAGCGCGATCCAAGAGCTGAGGGTTGGGTGCCTGGCTCCGTGCTTCTAGGTGCCAGAGCCGCTTCTCTCTTCCCGGGACAGAGTGGGGCTTGCTGGGCCAATGCGTCGTCCTGAAGCAATCCCGTGGCAGGGGCTCGGCGCTGCCCCCTTCCGTTTCGGGCGAGCCTCCCAGCTCAGGGCGCCCCCAGAGAGTTTGGCCTGCAGGCCGGCGTCGCCGTCACGACCTCGCCGAGAGCCGGGTGTTCAGCTCGGTGCACTCCGAACGCGGGCTCCGGTGGGTTCGACTGAGGGCGGGCGCCCGGCTGAGGGAAGCGGCGCTGCTGTCAGAAGGCCTCCCGTGCCCTCACCACGAGTGTGTTTGCTCTGCCGTGGGTCCCGCGTCACGGTCGGGGCAGGAGCCGCTTCCGACGCCCTTGCGAAGGGCTTCGCTGAGGCCCAGGTCGGGGGCCTCCTTCTAGGACGGCCCCCGACCTGAGGCCCGGCACGCAGCCTCCCTGAGGCTTCCGCCACCCCCGCCGCGGCCAAGCTTTCTCTCTGGGCGAAAGAGGCCTGCTCGCGGAAGGGAGCTCGGCTTCAGGCTTGCTTCGCGGAGGTAAGGCTGTGGTGCTCACTCGAGGTTTCCGGGCTAAGCGTTGAGAAGGCCTCCTTCTCCGTGGAGCGACGTGTGTGTGGACGTGGACGGGGATGGCATTCCACCCTGCCTTGCTTCGCACAGGGAGGTCGGGGGCCTGGACCTCAGCGGGTCCAACCCCCGGCGAGTCAGCCAACGGCTTCCCCGTGTAGGACGTGAGGCGCCGGCCCGGGAGAGGCCGGCCCCACAGCCCGGACCCTCGTGCCTCACGAAGCGCGCCCTTCATCTCTCCTCCCCGCTTCTCTGTTCGCACTCATCTTTCCCTGGGCGGACGTTTTCCCGGCAGCACCGTGTTGCACGGAATCCAGGGAGGAGCTGTCTCCTTCGGTTGCCAGGCCCGGGCGTGTGTCGACCTTGACACCGCGCAGCCCGCTGTCGCCCCGGAGGTGCTGGCGGCACCCGCAGGTCCCTGGAGTGGAGGCCCAAGGCGGCAGCGTGTGCACGTCTTCCTCCGCGTCTGAGAGAAGGCGTTGTGCATTCGGGGAATGGCGAGGTGAAAGGGCCCCCTCCGGGAAGCCCGATCCAAGAGCTGAGGGTTGGGTGCCTTGCTCCGTGCTTCTAGGTGCCAGAGCCGCTTCTCTCTTCCCGGGACAGAGTGGGGCTTGCTGGGCCAATGCGTCGTCCTGAAGCAATCCCGTGGCAGGGGCTCGGCGCTTCCCCCTTCCGTTTCGGGCGAGCCTCCCAGCTCAGGGCGCCCCCAGAGAGTTTGTCCTGCAGGCCGGCGTCGCCGTCACGACCTCGCCGAGAGCCGGGTGTTCAGCGCGGTGCACTCCGAACGCGGGCTCCGGTGGGTTCGACTGAGGGCGGGCGCCCGGCTGAGGGAAGCGGCGCTGCTGTCAGAAGGCCTCCCGTGCCCTCACCACGAGTGTGTTTGCTCTGCCGTGGGTCCCGCGTCACGGTCGGGGCAGGAGCCGCTTCCGACGCCCTTGCGAAGGGCTTCGCTGAGGCCCAGGTCGGGGGCCTCCTTCTAGGACGGCCCCCGACCTGAGGCCCGGCACGCAGCCTCCCTGAGGCTTCCGCCACCCCCGCCGCGGCCAAGCTTTCTCTCTGGGCGAAAGAGGCCTGCTCGCGGAAGGGAGCTCGGCTTCAGGCTTGCTTCGCGGAGGTAAGGCTGTGGTGCTCACTCGAGGTTTCCGGGCTAAGCGTTGAGAAAGCCTCCTTCTCCGTGGAGCGACGTGTGTGTGGACGTGGACGGGGATGGCATTCCACCCTGCCTTGCTTCGCACAGGGAGGTCGGGGGCCTGGACCTCAGCGGGTCCAACCCCCGGCGAGTCAGCCAACGGCTTCCCCGTGTAGGACGGGAGGCGCCGGCCCGGGAGAGGCCGGCCCCACAGCCCGGACCCTCGTGCCTCACGAAGCGCGCCCTTCATCTCTCCTCCCCGCTTCTCTGTTCGCACTCATCTTTCCCTGGGCGGACGTTTTCCCGGCAGCACCGGGTTGCACGGAATCCAGGGAGGAGCTGTCTCCTTCGGTTGCCAGGCCCGGGCGTGTGTCGACCTTGACACCGCGCAGCCCGCTGTCGCCCCGGAGGTGCTGGCGGCACCCGCAGGTCCCTGGAGTGGAGGCCCAAGGCGGCAGCGTGTGCACGTCTTCCTCCGCGTCTGAGAGAAGGCGTTGTGCATTCGGGGAATGGCGAGGTGAAAGGGCCCCCTCCGGGAAGCGCGATCCAAGAGCTGAGGGTTGGGTGCCTTGCTCCGTGCTTCTAGGTGCCAGAGCCGCTTCTCTCTTCCCGGGACAGAGTGGGGCTTGCTGGGCCAATGCGTCGTCCTGAAGCAATCCCGTGGCAGGGGCTCGGCGCTGCCCCCTTCCGTTTCGGGCGAGCCTCCCAGCTCAGGGCGCCCCCAGAGAGTTTGGCCTGCAGGCCGGCGTCGCCGTCACGACCTCGCCGAGAGCCGGGTGTTCAGCTCGGTGCACTCCGAACGCGGGCTCCGGTGGGTTCGACTGAGGGCGGGCGCCCGGATGAGGGAAGCGGCGCTGCTGTCAGAAGGCCTCCCGTGCCCTCACAACGAGTGTGTTTGCTCTGCCGTGGGTCCCGCGTCACGGTCGGGGCAGGAGCCGCTTCCGACGCCCTTGCGAAGGGCTTCGCTGAGGCCCAGGTCGGGGGCCTCCTTCTAGGACGGCCCCCGACCTGAGGCCCGGCACGCAGCCTCCCTGAGGCTTCCGCCACCCCCGCCGCGGCCAAGCTTTCTCTCTGGGCGAAAGAGGCCTGCTCGCGGAAGGGAGCTCGGCTTCAGGCTTGCTTCGCGGAGGTAAGGCTGTGGTGCTCACTCGAGGTTTCCGGGCTAAGCGTTGAGAAGGCCTCCTTCTCCGTGGAGCGACGTGTGTGTGGACGTGGACGGGGATGGCATTCCACCCTGCCTTGCTTCGCACAGGGAGGTCGGGGGCCTGGACCTCAGCGGGTCCAACCCCCGGCGAGTCAGCCAACGGCTTCCCCGTGTAGGACGTGAGGCGCCGGCCCGGGAGAGGCCGGCCCCACAGCCCGGACCCTCGTGCCTCACGAAGCGCGCCCTTCATCTCTCCTCCCCGCTTCTCTGTTCGCACTCATCTTTCCCTGGGCGGACGTTTTCCCGGCAGCACCGGGTTGCACGGAATCCAGGGAGGAGCTGTCTCCTTCGGTTGCCAGGCCCGGGCGTGTGTCGACCTTGACACCGCGCAGCCCGCTGTCGCCCCGGAGGTGCTGGCGGCACCCGCAGGTCCCTGGAGTGGAGGCCCAAGGCGGCAGCGTGTGCACGTCTTCCTCCGCGTCTGAGAGAAGGCGTTGTGCATTCGGGGAATGGCGAGGTGAAAGGGCCCCCTCCGGGAAGCGCGATCCAAGAGCTGAGGGTTGGGTGCCTTGCTCCGTGCTTCTAGGTGCCAGAGCCGCTTCTCTCTTCCCGGGACAGAGTGGGGCTTGCTGGGCCAATGCGTCGTCCTGAAGCAATCCCGTGGCAGGGGCTCGGCGCTTCCCCCTTCCGTTTCGGGGGAGCCTCCCAGCTCAGGGCGCCCCCAGAGAGTTTGGCCTGCAGGCCGGCGTCGCCGTCACGACCTCGCCGAGAGCCGGGTGTTCAGCTCGGTGCACTCCGAACGCGGGCTCCGGTGGGTTCGACTGAGGGCGGGCGCCCGGATGAGGGAAGCGGCGCTGCTGTCAGAAGGCCTCCCGTGCCCTCACAACGAGTGTGTTTGCTCTGCCGTGGGTCCCGCGTCACGGTCGGGGCAGGAGCCGCTTCCGACGCCCTTGCGAAGGGCTTCGCTGAGGCCCAGGTCGGGGGCCTCCTTCTAGGACGGCCCCCGACCTGAGGCCCGGCACGCAGCCTCCCTGAGGCTTCCGCCACCCCCGCCGCGGCCAAGCTTTCTCTCTGGGCGAAAGAGGCCTGCTCGCGGAAGGGAGCTCGGCTTCAGGCTTGCTTCGCGGAGGTAAGGCTGTGGTGCTCACTCGAGGTTTCCGGGCTAAGCGTTGAGAAGGCCTCCTTCTCCGTGGAGCGACGTGTGTGTGGACGTGGACGGGGATGGCATTCCACCCTGCCTTGCTTCGCACAGGGAGGTCGGGGGCCTGGACCTCAGCGGGTCCAACCCCCGGCGAGTCAGCCAACGGCTTCCCCGTGTAGGACGTGAGGCGCCGGCCCGGGAGAGGCCGGCCCCACAGCCCGGACCCTCGTGCCTCACGAAGCGCGCCCTTCATCTCTCCTCCCCGCTTCTCTGTTCGCACTCATCTTTCCCTGGGCGGACGTTTTCCCGGCAGCACCGGGTTGCACGGAATCCAGGGAGGAGCTGTCTCCTTCGGTTGCCAGGCCCGGGCGTGTGTCGACCTTGACACCGCGCAGCCCGCTGTCGCCCCGGAGGTGCTGGCGGCACCCGCAGGTCCCTGGAGTGGAGGCCCAAGGCGGCAGCGTGTGCACGTCTTCCTCCGCGTCTGAGAGAAGGCGTTGTGCATTCGGGGAATGGCGAGGTGAAAGGGCCCCCTCCGGGAAGCGCGATCCAAGAGCTGAGGGTTGGGTGCCTTGCTCCGTGCTTCTAGGTGCCAGAGCCGCTTCTCTCTTCCCGGGACAGAGTGGGGCTTGCTGGGCCAATGCGTCGTCCTGAAGCAATCCCGTGGCAGGGGCTCGGCGCTTCCCCCTTCCGTTTCGGGCGAGCCTCCCAGCTCAGGGCGCCCCCAGAGAGTTTGGCCTGCAGGCCGGCGTCGCCGTCACGACCTCGCCGAGAGCCGGGTGTTCAGCTCGGTGCACTCCGAACGCGGGCTCCGGTGGGTTCGACTGAGGGCGGGCGCCCGGATGAGGGAAGCGGCGCTGCTGTCAGAAGGCCTCCCGTGCCCTCACAACGAGTGTGTTTGCTCTGCCGTGGGTCCCGCGTCACGGTCGGGGCAGGAGCCGCTTCCGACGCCCTTGCGAAGGGCTTCGCTGAGGCCCAGGTCGGGGGCCTCCTTCTAGGACGGCCCCCGACCTGAGGCCCGGCACGCAGCCTCCCTGAGGCTTCCGCCACCCCCGCCGCGGCCAAGCTTTCTCTCTGCGCGAAAGAGGCCTGCTCGCGGAAGGGAGCTCGGCTTCAGGCTTGCTTCTCGGAGGTAAGGCTGTGGTGCTCACTCGAGGTTTCCGGGCTAAGCGTTGAGAAGGCCTCCTTCTCCGTGGAGCGACGTGTGTGTGGACGTGGACGGGGATGGCATTCCACCCTGCCTTGTTTCGCACAGGGAGGTCGGGGGCCTGGACCTCAGCGGGTCCAACCCCCGGCGAGTCAGCCAACGGCTTCCCCGTGTAGGACGGGAGGCGCCGGCCCAGGAGAGGCCGGCCCCACAGCCCGGACCCTCGTGCCTCACGAAGCGCGCCCTTCATCTCTCCTCCCCGCTTCTCTGTTCGCACTCATCTTTCCCTGGGCGGACGTTTTCCCGGCAGCACCGGGTTGCACGGAATCCAGGGAGGAGCTGTCTCCTTCGGTTGCCAGGCCCGGGCGTGTGTCGACCTTGACACCGCGCAGCCCGCTGTCGCCCCGGAGGTGCTGGCGGCACCCGCAGGTCCCTGGAGTGGAGGCCCAAGGCGGCAGCGTGTGCACGTCTTCCTCCGCGTCTGAGAGAAGGCGTTGTGCATTCGGGGAATGGCGAGGTGAAAGGGCCCCCTCCGGGAAGCGCGATCCAAGAGCTGAGGGTTGGGTGCCTTGCTCCGTGCTTCTAGGTGCCAGAGCCGCTTCTCTCTTCCCGGGACAGAGTGGGGCTTGCTGGGCCAATGCGTCGTCCTGAAGCAATCCCGTGGCAGGGGCTCGGCGCTTCCCCCTTCCGTTTCGGGCGAGCCTCCCAGCTCAGGGCGCCCCCAGAGAGTTTGGCCTGCAGGCCGGCGTCGCCGTCACGACCTCGCCGAGAGCCGGGTGTTCAGCTCGGTGCACTCCGAACGCGGGCTCCGGTGGGTTCGACTGAGGGCGGGCGCCCGGCTGAGGGAAGCGGCGCTGCTGTCAGAAGGCCTCCCGTGCCCTCACAACGAGTGTGTTTGCTCTGCCGTGGGTCCCGCGTCACGGTCGGGGCAGGAGCCGCTTCCGACGCCCTTGCGAAGGGCTTCGCTGAGGCCCAGGTCGGGGGCCTCCTTCTAGGACGGCCCCCGACCTGAGGCCCGGCACGCAGCCTCCCTGAGGCTTCCGCCACCCCCGCCGCGGCCAAGCTTTCTCTCTGGGCGAAAGAGGCCTGCTCGCGGAAGGGAGCTCGGCTTCAGGCTTGCTTCGCGGAGGTAAGGCTGTGGTGCTCACTCGAGGTTTCCGGGCTAAGCGTTGAGAAGGCCTCCTTCTCCGTGGAGCGACGTGTGTGTGGACGTGGACGGGGATGGCATTCCACCCTGCCTTGCTTCGCACAGGGAGGTCGGGGGCCTGGACCTCAGCGGGTCCAACCCCCGGCGAGTCAGCCAACGGCTTCCCCGTGTAGGACGTGAGGCGCCGGCCCGGGAGAGGCCGGCCCCACAGCCCGGACCCTCGTGCCTCACGAAGCGCGCCCTTCATCTCTCCTCCCCGCTTCTCTGTTCGCACTCATCTTTCCCTGGGCGGACGTTTTCCCGGCAGCACCGGGTTGCACGGAATCCAGGGAGGAGCTGTCTCCTTCGGTTGCCAGGCCCGGGCGTGTGTCGACCTTGACACCGCGCAGCCCGCTGTCGCCCCGGAGGTGCTGGCGGCACCCGCAGGTCCCTGGAGTGGAGGCCCAAGGCGGCAGCGTGTGCACGTCTTCCTCCGCGTCTGAGAGAAGGCGTTGTGCATTCGGGGAATGGCGAGGTGAAAGGGCCCCCTCCGGGAAGCGCGATCCAAGAGCTGAGGGTTGGGTGCCTTGCTCCGTGCTTCTAGGTGCCAGAGCCGCTTCTCTCTTCCCGGGACAGAGTGGGGCTTGCTGGGCCAATGCGTCGTCCTGAAGCAATCCCGTGGCAGGGGCTCGGCGCTTCCCCCTTCCGTTTCGGGCGAGCCTCCCAGCTCAGGGCGCCCCCAGAGAGTTTGGCCTGCAGACCGGCGTCGCCGTCACGACCTCGCCGAGAGCCGGGTGTTCAGCTCGGTGCACTCCGAACGCGGGCTCCGGTGGGTTCGACTGAGGGCGGGCGCCCGGCTGAGGGAAGCGGCGCTGCTGTCAGAAGGCCTCCCGTGCCCTCACCACGAGTGTGTTTGCTCTGCCGTGGGTCCCGCGTCACGGTCGGGGCAGGAGCCGCTTCCGACGCCCTTGCGAAGGGCTTCGCTGAGGCCCAGGTCGGGGGCCTCCTTCTAGGACGGCCCCCGACCTGAGGCCCGGCACGCAGCCTCCCTGAGGCTTCCGCCACCCCCGCCGCGGCCAAGCTTTCTCTCTGGGCGAAAGAGGCCTGCTCGCGGAAGGGAGCTCGGCTTCAGGCTTGCTTCGCGGAGGTAAGGCTGTGGTGCTCACTCGAGGTTTCCGGGCTAAGCGTTGAGAAGGCCTCCTTCTCCGTGGAGCGACGTGTGTGTGGACGTGGACGGGGATGGCATTCCACCCTGCCTTGCTTCGCACAGGGAGGTCGGGGACCTGGACCTCAGCGGGTCCAACCCCCGGCGAGTCAGCCAACGGCTTCCCCGTGTAGGACGTGAGGCGCCGGCCCGGGAGAGGCCGGCCCCACAGCCCGGACCCTCGTGCCTCACGAAGCGCGCCCTTCATCTCTCCTCCCCGCTTCTCTGTTCGCACTCATCTTTCCCTGGGCGGACGTTTTCCCGGCAGCACCGGGTTGCACGGAATCCAGGGAGGAGCTGTCTCCTTCGGTTGCCAGGCCCGGGCGTGTGTCGACCTTGACACCGCGCAGCCCGCTGTCGCCCCGGAGGTGCTGGCGGCACCCGCAGGTCCCTGGAGTGGAGGCCCAAGGCGGCAGCGTGTGCACGTCTTCCTCCGCGTCTGAGAGAAGGCGTTGTGCATTCGGGGAATGGCGAGGTGAAAGGGCCCCCTCCGGGAAGCGCGATCCAAGAGCTGAGGGTTGGGTGCCTTGCTCCGTGCTTCTAGGTGCCAGAGCCGCTTCTCTCTTCCCGGGACAGAGTGGGGCTTGCTGGGCCAATGCGTCGTCCTGAAGCAATCCCGTGGCAGGGGCTCGGCGCTTCCCCCTTCCGTTTCGGGCGAGCCTCCCAGCTCAGGGCGCCCCCAGAGAGTTTGGCCTGCAGGCCGGCGTCGCCGTCACGACCTCGCCGAGAGCCGGGTGTTCAGCTCGGTGCACTCCGAACGCGGGCTCCGGTGGGTTCGACTGAGGGCGGGCGCCCGGCTGAGGGAAGCGGCGCTGGTGTCAGAAGGCCTCCCGTGCCCTCACAACGAGTGTGTTTGCTCTGCCGTGGGTCCCGCGTCACGGTCGGGGCAGGAGCCGCTTCCGACGCCCTTGCGAAGGGCTTCGCTGAGGCCCAGGTCGGGGGCCTCCTTCTAGGACGGCCCCCGACCTGAGGCCCGGCACGCAGCCTCCCTGAGGCTTCCGCCACCCCCGCCGCGGCCAAGCTTTCTCTCTGGGCGAAAGAGGCCTGCTCGCGGAAGGGAGCTCGGCTTCAGGCTTGCTTCGCGGAGGTAAGGCTGTGGTGCTCACTCGAGGTTTCCGGGCTAAGCGTTGAGAAGGCCTCCTTCTCCGTGGAGCGACGTGTGTGTGGACGTGGACGGGGATGGCATTCCACCCTGCCTTGCTTCGCACAGGGAGGTCGGGGACCTGGACCTCAGCGGGTCCAACCCCCGGCGAGTCAGCCAACGGCTTCCCCGTGTAGGACGTGAGGCGCCGGCCCGGGAGAGGCCGGCCCCACAGCCCGGACCCTCGTGCCTCACGAAGCGCGCCCTTCATCTCTCCTCCCCGCTTCTCTGTTCGCACTCATCTTTCCCTGGGCGGACGTTTTCCCGGCAGCACCGGGTTGCACGGAATCCAGGGAGGAGCTGTCTCCTTCGGTTGCCAGGCCCGGGCGTGTGTCGACCTTGACACCGCGCAGCCCGCTGTCGCCCCGGAGGTGCTGGCGGCACCCGCAGGTCCCTGGAGTGGAGGCCCAAGGCGGCAGCGTGTGCACGTCTTCCTCCGCGTCTGAGAGAAGGCGTTGTGCATTCGGGGAATGGCGAGGTGAAAGGGCCCCCTCCGGGAAGCGCGATCCAAGAGCTGAGGGTTGGGTGCCTTGCTCCGTGCTTCTAGGTGCCAGAGCCGCTTCTCTCTTCCCGGGACAGAGTGGGGCTTGCTGGGCCAATGCGTCGTCCTGAAGCAATCCCGTGGCAGGGGCTCGGCGCTTCCCCCTTCCGTTTCGGGGGAGCCTCCCAGCTCAGGGCGCCCCCAGAGAGTTTGGCCTGCAGGCCGGCGTCGCCGTCACGACCTCGCCGAGAGCCGGGTGTTCAGCTCGGTGCACTCCGAACGCGGGCTCCGGTGGGTTCGACTGAGGGCGGGCGCCCGGCTGAGGGAAGCGGCGCTGGTGTCAGAAGGCCTCCCGTGCCCTCACAACGAGTGTGTTTGCTCTGCCGTGGGTCCCGCGTCACGGTCGGGGCAGGAGCCGCTTCCGACGCCCTTGCGAAGGGCTTCGCTGAGGCCCAGGTCGGGGGCCTCCTTCTAGGACGGCCCCCGACCTGAGGCCCGGCACGCAGCCTCCCTGAGGCTTCCGCCACCCCCGCCGCGGCCAAGCTTTCTCTCTGCGCGAAAGAGGCCTGCTCGCGGAAGGGAGCTCGGCTTCAGGCTTGCTTCTCGGAGGTAAGGCTGTGGTGCTCACTCGAGGTTTCCGGGCTAAGCGTTGAGAAGGCCTCCTTCTCCGTGGAGCGACGTGTGTGTGGACGTGGACGGGGATGGCATTCCACCCTGCCTTGTTTCGCACAGGGAGGTTGGGGGCCTGGACCTCAGCGGGTCCAACCCCCGGCGAGTCAGCCAACGGCTTCCCCGTGTAGGACGTGAGGCGCCGGCCCGGGAGAGGCCGGCCCCACAGCCCGGACCCTCGTGCCTCACGAAGCGCGCCCTTCATCTCTCCTCCCCGCTTCTCTGTTCGCACTCATCTTTCCCTGGGCGGACGTTTTCCCGGCAGCACCGGGTTGCACGGAATCCAGGGAGGAGCTGTCTCCTTCGGTTGCCAGGCCCGGGCGTGTGTCGACCTTGACACCGCGCAGCCCGCTGTCGCCCCGGAGGTGCTGGCGGCACCCGCAGGTCCCTGGAGTGGAGGCCCAAGGCGGCAGCGTGTGCACGTCTTCCTCCGCGTCTGAGAGAAGGCGTTGTGCATTCGGGGAATGGCGAGGTGAAAGGGCCCCCTCCGGGAAGCGCGATCCAAGAGCTGAGGGTTGGGTGCCTTGCTCCGTGCTTCTAGGTGCCAGAGCCGCTTCTCTCTTCCCGGGACAGAGTGGGGCTTGCTGGGCCAATGCGTCGTCCTGAAGCAATCCCGTGGCAGGGGCTCGGCGCTTCCCCCTTCCGTTTCGGGCGAGCCTCCCAGCTCAGGGCGCCCCCAGAGAGTTTGGCCTGCAGGCCGGCGTCGCCGTCACGACCTCGCCGAGAGCCGGGTGTTCAGCTCGGTGCACTCCGAACGCGGGCTCCGGTGGGTTCGACTGAGGGCGGGCGCCCGGCTGAGGGAAGCGGCGCTGGTGTCAGAAGGCCTCCCGTGCCCTCACAACGAGTGTGTTTGCTCTGCCGTGGGTCCCGCGTCACGGTCGGGGCAGGAGCCGCTTCCGACGCCCTTGCGAAGGGCTTCGCTGAGGCCCAGGTCGGGGGCCTCCTTCTAGGACGGCCCCCGACCTGAGGCCCGGCACGCAGCCTCCCTGAGGCTTCCGCCACCCCCGCCGCGGCCAAGCTTTCTCTCTGCGCGAAAGAGGCCTGCTCGCGGAAGGGAGCTCGGCTTCAGGCTTGCTTCTCGGAGGTAAGGCTGTGGTGCTCACTCGAGGTTTCCGGGCTAAGCGTTGAGAAGGCCTCCTTCTCCGTGGAGCGACGTGTGTGTGGACGTGGACGGGGATGGCATTCCACCCTGCCTTGTTTCGCACAGGGAGGTCGGGGGCCTGGACCTCAGCGGGTCCAACCCCCGGCGAGTCAGCCAACGGCTTCCCCGTGTAGGACGTGAGGCGCCGGCCCGGGAGAGGCCGGCCCCACAGCCCGGACCCTCGTGCCTCACGAAGCGCGCCCTTCATCTCTCCTCCCCGCTTCTCTGTTCGCACTCATCTTTCCCTGGGCGGACGTTTTCCCGGCAGCACCGGGTTGCACGGAATCCAGGGAGGAGCTGTCTCCTTCGGTTGCCAGGCCCGGGCGTGTGTCGACCTTGACACCGCGCAGCCCGCTGTCGCCCCGGAGGTGCTGGCGGCACCCGCAGGTCCCTGGAGTGGAGGCCCAAGGCGGCAGCGTGCGCACGTCTTCCTCCGCGTCTGAGAGAAGGCGTTGTGCATTCGGGGAATGGCGAGGTGAAAGGGCCCCCTCCGGGAAGCGCGATCCAAGAGCTGAGGGTTGGGTGCCTTGCTCCGTGCTTCTAGGTGCCAGAGCCGCTTCTCTCTTCCCGGGACAGAGTGGGGCTTGCTGGGCCAATGCGTCGTCCTGAAGCAATCCCGTGGCAGGGGCTCGGCGCTTCCCCCTTCCGTTTCGGGGGAGCCTCCCAGCTCAGGGCGCCCCCAGAGAGTTTGGCCTGCAGGCCGGCGTCGCCGTCACGACCTCGCCGAGAGCCGGGTGTTCAGCTCGGTGCACTCCGAACGCGGGCTCCGGTGGGTTCGACTGAGGGCGGGCGCCCGGATGAGGGAAGCGGCGCTGCTGTCAGAAGGCCTCCCGTGCCCTCACAACGAGTGTGTTTGCTCTGCCGTGGGTCCCGCGTCACGGTCGGGGCAGGAGCCGCTTCCGACGCCCTTGCGAAGGGCTTCGCTGAGGCCCAGGTCGGGGGCCTCCTTCTAGGACGGCCCCCGACCTGAGGCCCGGCACGCAGCCTCCCTGAGGCTTCCGCCACCCCCGCCGCGGCCAAGCTTTCTCTCTGGGCGAAAGAGGCCTGCTCGCGGAAGGGAGCTCGGCTTCAGGCTTGCTTCGCGGAGGTAAGGCTGTGGTGCTCACTCGAGGTTTCCGGGCTAAGCGTTGAGAAGGCCTCCTTCTCCGTGGAGCGACGTGTGTGTGGACGTGGACGGGGATGGCATTCCACCCTGCCTTGCTTCGCACAGGGAGGTCGGGGGCCTGGACCTCAGCGGGTCCAACCCCCGGCGAGTCAGCCAACGGCTTCCCCGTGTAGGACGTGAGGCGCCGGCCCGGGAGAGGCCGGCCCCACAGCCCGGACCCTCGTGCCTCACGAAGCGCGCCCTTCATCTCTCCTCCCCGCTTCTCTGTTCGCACTCATCTTTCCCTGGGCGGACGTTTTCCCGGCAGCACCGGGTTGCACGGAATCCAGGGAGGAGCTGTCTCCTTCGGTTGCCAGGCCCGGGCGTGTGTCGACCTTGACACCGCGCAGCCCGCTGTCGCCCCGGAGGTGCTGGCGGCACCCGCAGGTCCCTGGAGTGGAGGCCCAAGGCGGCAGCGTGTGCACGTCTTCCTCCGCGTCTGAGAGAAGGCGTTGTGCATTCGGGGAATGGCGAGGTGAAAGGGCCCCCTCCGGGAAGCGCGATCCAAGAGCTGAGGGTTGGGTGCCTTGCTCCGTGCTTCTAGGTGCCAGAGCCGCTTCTCTCTTCCCGGGACAGAGTGGGGCTTGCTGGGCCAATGCGTCGTCCTGAAGCAATCCCGTGGCAGGGGCTCGGCGCTTCCCCCTTCCGTTTCGGGCGAGCCTCTCAGCTCAGGGCGCCCCCAGAGAGTTTGGCCTGCAGGCCGGCGTCGCCGTCACGACCTCGCCGAGAGCCGGGTGTTCAGCGCGGTGCACTCCGAACGCGGGCTCCGGTGGGTTCGACTGAGGGCGGGCGCCCGGCTGAGGGAAGCGGCGCTGCTGTCAGAAGGCCTCCCGTGCCCTCACAACGAGTGTGTTTGCTCTGCCGTGGGTCCCGCGTCACGGTCGGGGCAGGAGCCGCTTCCGACGCCCTTGCGAAGGGCTTCGCTGAGGCCCAGGTCGGGGGCCTCCTTCTAGGAAGGCCCCCGACCTGAGGCCCGGCACGCAGCCTCCCTGAGGCTTCCGCCACCCCCGCCGCGGCCAAGCTTTCTCTCTGGGCGAAAGAGGCCTGCTCGCGGAAGGGAGCTTGGCTTCAGGCTTGCTTCGCGGAGGTAAGGCTGTGGTGCTCACTCGAGGTTTCCGGGCTAAGCGTTGAGAAGGCCTCCTTCTCCGTGGAGCGACGTGTGTGTGGACGTGGACGGGGATGGCATTCCACCCTGCCTTGTTTCGCACAGGGAGGTCGGGGGCCTGGACCTCAGCGGGTCCAACCCCCGGCGAGTCAGCCAACGGCTTCCCCGTGTAGGACGGGAGGCGCCGGCCCGGGAGAGGCCGGCCCCACAGCCCGGACCCTCGTGCCTCACGAAGCGCGCCCTTCATCTCTCCTCCCCGCTTCTCTGTTCGCACTCATCTTTCCCTGGGCGGACGTTTTCCCGGCAGCACCGTGTTGCACGGAATCCAGGGAGGAGCTGTCTCCTTCGGTTGCCAGGCCCGGGCGTGTGTCGACCTTGACACCGCGCAGCCCGCTGTCGCCCCGGAGGTGCTGGCGGCACCCGCAGGTCCCTGGAGTGGAGGCCCAAGGCGGCAGCGTGTGCACGTCTTCCTCCGCGTCTGAGAGAAGGCGTTGTGCATTCGGGGAATGGCGAGGTGAAAGGGCCCCCTCCGGGAAGCGCGATCCAAGAGCTGAGGGTTGGGTGCCTTGCTCCGTGCTTCTAGGTGCCAGAGCCGCTTCTCTCTTCCCGGGACAGAGTGGGGCTTGCTGGTTCAATGCGTCGTCCTGAAGCAATCCCGTGGCAGGGGCTCGGCGCTGCCCCCTTCCGTTTCGGGCGAGCCTCCCAGCTCAGGGCGCCCCCAGAGAGTTTGGCCTGCAGGCCGGCGTCGCCGTCACGACCTCGCCGAGAGCCGGGTGTTCAGCTCGGTGCACTCCGAACGCGGGCTCCGGTGGGTTCGACTGAGGGCGGGCGCCCGGCTGAGGGAAGCGGCGCTGCTGTCAGAAGGCCTCCCGTGCCCTCACCACGAGTGTGTTTGCTCTGCCGTGGGTCCCGCGTCACGGTCGGGGCAGGAGCCGCTTCCGACGCCCTTGCGAAGGGCTTCGCTGAGGCCCAGGTCGGGGGCCTCCTTCTAGGACGGCCCCCGACCTGAGGCCCGGCACGCAGCCTCCCTGAGGCTTCCGCCACCCCCGCCGCGGCCAAGCTTTCTCTCTGGGCGAAAGAGGCCTGCTCGCGGAAGGGAGCTCGGCTTCAGGCTTGCTTCGCGGAGGTAAGGCTGTGGTGCTCACTCGAGGTTTCCGGGCTAAGCGTTGAGAAAGCCTCCTTCTCCGTGGAGCGACGTGTGTGTGGACGTGGACGGGGATGGCATTCCACCCTGCCTTGCTTCGCACAGGGAGGTCGGGGGCCTGGACCTCAGCGGGTCCAACCCCCGGCGAGTCAGCCAACGGCTTCCCCGTGTAGGACGGGAGGCGCCGGCCCGGGAGAGGCCGGCCCCACAGCCCGGACCCTCGTGCCTCACGAAGCGCGCCCTTCATCTCTCCTCCCCGCTTCTCTGTTCGCACTCATCTTTCCCTGGGCGGACGTTTTCCCGGCAGCACCGGGTTGCACGGAATCCAGGGAGGAGCTGTCTCCTTCGGTTGCCAGGCCCGGGCGTGTGTCGACCTTGACACCGCGCAGCCCGCTGTCGCCCCGGAGGTGCTGGCGGCACCCGCAGGTCCCTGGAGTGGAGGCCCAAGGCGGCAGCGTGTGCACGTCTTCCTCCGCGTCTGAGAGAAGGCGTTGTGCATTCGGGGAATGGCGAGGTGAAAGGGCCCCCTCCGGGAAGCGCGATCCAAGAGCTGAGGGTTGGGTGCCTTGCTCCGTGCTTCTAGGTGCCAGAGCCGCTTCTCTCTTCCCGGGACAGAGTGGGGCTTGCTGGGCCAATGCGTCGTCCTGAAGCAATCCCGTGGCAGGGGCTCGGCGCTTCCCCCTTCCGTTTCGGGCGAGCCTCCCAGCTCAGGGCGCCCCCAGAGAGTTTGGCCTGCAGGCCGGCGTCGCCGTCACGACCTCGCCGAGAGCCGGGTGTTCAGCTCGGTGCACTCCGAACGCGGGCTCCGGTGGGTTCGACTGAGGGCGGGCGCCCGGATGAGGGAAGCGGCGCTGCTGTCAGAAGGCCTCCCGTGCCCTCACAACGAGTGTGTTTGCTCTGCCGTGGGTCCCGCGTCACGGTCGGGGCAGGAGCCGCTTCCGACGCCCTTGCGAAGGGCTTCGCTGAGGCCCAGGTCGGGGGCCTCCTTCTAGGACGGCCCCCGACCTGAGGCCCGGCACGCAGCCTCCCTGAGGCTTCCGCCACCCCCGCCGCGGCCAAGCTTTCTCTCTGGGCGAAAGAGGCCTGCTCGCGGAAGGGAGCTCGGCTTCAGGCTTGCTTCGCGGAGGTAAGGCTGTGGTGCTCACTCGAGGTTTCCGGGCTAAGCGTTGAGAAGGCCTCCTTCTCCGTGGAGCGACGTGTGTGTGGACGTGGACGGGGATGGCATTCCACCCTGCCTTGCTTCGCACAGGGAGGTCGGGGGCCTGGACCTCAGCGGGTCCAACCCCCGGCGAGTCAGCCAACGGCTTCCCCGTGTAGGACGTGAGGCGCCGGCCCGGGAGAGGCCGGCCCCACAGCCCGGACCCTCGTGCCTCACGAAGCGCGCCCTTCATCTCTCCTCCCCGCTTCTCTGTTCGCACTCATCTTTCCCTGGGCGGACGTTTTCCCGGCAGCACCGGGTTGCACGGAATCCAGGGAGGAGCTGTCTCCTTCGGTTGCCAGGCCCGGGCGTGTGTCGACCTTGACACCGCGCAGCCCGCTGTCGCCCCGGAGGTGCTGGCGGCACCCGCAGGTCCCTGGAGTGGAGGCCCAAGGCGGCAGCGTGTGCACGTCTTCCTCCGCGTCTGAGAGAAGGCGTTGTGCATTCGGGGAATGGCGAGGTGAAAGGGCCCCCTCCGGGAAGCGCGATCCAAGAGCTGAGGGTTGGGTGCCTTGCTCCGTGCTTCTAGGTGCCAGAGCCGCTTCTCTCTTCCCGGGACAGAGTGGGGCTTGCTGGGCCAATGCGTCGTCCTGAAGCAATCCCGTGGCAGGGGCTCGGCGCTGCCCCCTTCCGTTTCGGGCGAGCCTCCCAGCTCAGGGCGCCCCCAGAGAGTTTGGCCTGCAGGCCGGCGTCGCCGTCACGACCTCGCCGAGAGCCGGGTGTTCAGCTCGGTGCACTCCGAACGCGGGCTCCGGTGGGTTCGACTGAGGGCGGGCGCCCGGCTGAGGGAAGCGGCGCTGCTGTCAGAAGGCCTCCCGTGCCCTCACCACGAGTGTGTTTGCTCTGCCGTGGGTCCCGCGTCACGGTCGGGGCAGGAGCCGCTTCCGACGCCCTTGCGAAGGGCTTCGCTGAGGCCCAGGTCGGGGGCCTCCTTCTAGGACGGCCCCCGACCTGAGGCCCGGCACGCAGCCTCCCTGAGGCTTCCGCCACCCCCGCCGCGGCCAAGCTTTCTCTCTGGGCGAAAGAGGCCTGCTCGCGGAAGGGAGCTCGGCTTCAGGCTTGCTTCGCGGAGGTAAGGCTGTGGTGCTCACTCGAGGTTTCCGGGCTAAGCGTTGAGAAAGCCTCCTTCTCCGTGGAGCGACGTGTGTGTGGACGTGGACGGGGATGGCATTCCACCCTGCCTTGCTTCGCACAGGGAGGTCGGGGGCCTGGACCTCAGCGGGTCCAACCCCCGGCGAGTCAGCCAACGGCTTCCCCGTGTAGGACGGGAGGCGCCGGCCCGGGAGAGGCCGGCCCCACAGCCCGGACCCTCGTGCCTCACGAAGCGCGCCCTTCATCTCTCCTCCCCGCTTCTCTGTTCGCACTCATCTTTCCCTGGGCGGACGTTTTCCCGGCAGCACCGGGTTGCACGGAATCCAGGGAGGAGCTGTCTCCTTCGGTTGCCAGGCCCGGGCGTGTGTCGACCTTGACACCGCGCAGCCCGCTGTCGCCCCGGAGGTGCTGGCGGCACCCGCAGGTCCCTGGAGTGGAGGCCCAAGGCGGCAGCGTGTGCACGTCTTCCTCCGCGTCTGAGAGAAGGCGTTGTGCATTCGGGGAATGGCGAGGTGAAAGGGCCCCCTCCGGGAAGCGCGATCCAAGAGCTGAGGGTTGGGTGCCTTGCTCCGTGCTTCTAGGTGCCAGAGCCGCTTCTCTCTTCCCGGGACAGAGTGGGGCTTGCTGGGCCAATGCGTCGTCCTGAAGCAATCCCGTGGCAGGGGCTCGGCGCTTCCCCCTTCCGTTTCGGGCGAGCCTCCCAGCTCAGGGCGCCCCCAGAGAGTTTGGCCTGCAGGCCGGCGTCGCCGTCACGACCTCGCCGAGAGCCGGGTGTTCAGCTCGGTGCACTCCGAACGCGGGCTCCGGTGGGTTCGACTGAGGGCGGGCGCCCGGATGAGGGAAGCGGCGCTGCTGTCAGAAGGCCTCCCGTGCCCTCACAACGAGTGTGTTTGCTCTGCCGTGGGTCCCGCGTCACGGTCGGGGCAGGAGCCGCTTCCGACGCCCTTGCGAAGGGCTTCGCTGAGGCCCAGGTCGGGGGCCTCCTTCTAGGACGGCCCCCGACCTGAGGCCCGGCACGCAGCCTCCCTGAGGCTTCCGCCACCCCCGCCGCGGCCAAGCTTTCTCTCTGGGCGAAAGAGGCCTGCTCGCGGAAGGGAGCTCGGCTTCAGGCTTGCTTCGCGGAGGTAAGGCTGTGGTGCTCACTCGAGGTTTCCGGGCTAAGCGTTGAGAAGGCCTCCTTCTCCGTGGAGCGACGTGTGTGTGGACGTGGACGGGGATGGCATTCCACCCTGCCTTGCTTCGCACAGGGAGGTCGGGGGCCTGGACCTCAGCGGGTCCAACCCCCGGCGAGTCAGCCAACGGCTTCCCCGTGTAGGACGGGAGGCGCCGGCCCGGGAGAGGCCGGCCCCACAGCCCGGACCCTCGTGCCTCACGAAGCGCGCCCTTCATCTCTCCTCCCCGCTTCTCTGTTCGCACTCATCTTTCCCTGGGCGGACGTTTTCCCGGCAGCACCGGGTTGCACGGAATCCAGGGAGGAGCTGTCTCCTTCGGTTGCCAGGCCCGGGCGTGTGTCGACCTTGACACCGCGCAGCCCGCTGTCGCCCCGGAGGTGCTGGCGGCACCCGCAGGTCCCTGGAGTGGAGGCCCAAGGCGGCAGCGTGTGCACGTCTTCCTCCGCGTCTGAGAGAAGGCGTTGTGCATTCGGGGAATGGCGAGGTGAAAGGGCCCCCTCCGGGAAGCGCGATCCAAGAGCTGAGGGTTGGGTGCCTTGCTCCGTGCTTCTAGGTGCCAGAGCCGCTTCTCTCTTCCCGGGACAGAGTGGGGCTTGCTGGGCCAATGCGTCGTCCTGAAGCAATCCCGTGGCAGGGGCTCGGCGCTTCCCCCTTCCGTTTCGGGCGAGCCTCTCAGCTCAGGGCGCCCCCAGAGAGTTTGGCCTGCAGGCCGGCGTCGCCGTCACGACCTCGCCGAGAGCCGGGTGTTCAGCGCGGTGCACTCCGAACGCGGGCTCCGGTGGGTTCGACTGAGGGCGGGCGCCCGGCTGAGGGAAGCGGCGCTGCTGTCAGAAGGCCTCCCGTGCCCTCACAACGAGTGTGTTTGCTCTGCCGTGGGTCCCGCGTCACGGTCGGGGCAGGAGCCGCTTCCGACGCCCTTGCGAAGGGCTTCGCTGAGGCCCAGGTCGGGGGCCTCCTTCTAGGAAGGCCCCCGACCTGAGGCCCGGCACGCAGCCTCCCTGAGGCTTCCGCCACCCCCGCCGCGGCCAAGCTTTCTCTCTGGGCGAAAGAGGCCTGCTCGCGGAAGGGAGCTTGGCTTCAGGCTTGCTTCGCGGAGGTAAGGCTGTGGTGCTCACTCGAGGTTTCCGGGCTAAGCGTTGAGAAGGCCTCCTTCTCCGTGGAGCGACGTGTGTGTGGACGTGGACGGGGATGGCATTCCACCCTGCCTTGTTTCGCACAGGGAGGTCGGGGGCCTGGACCTCAGCGGGTCCAACCCCCGGCGAGTCAGCCAACGGCTTCCCCGTGTAGGACGGGAGGCGCCGGCCCGGGAGAGGCCGGCCCCACAGCCCGGACCCTCGTGCCTCACGAAGCGCGCCCTTCATCTCTCCTCCCCGCTTCTCTGTTCGCACTCATCTTTCCCTGGGCGGACGTTTTCCCGGCAGCACCGTGTTGCACGGAATCCAGGGAGGAGCTGTCTCCTTCGGTTGCCAGGCCCGGGCGTGTGTCGACCTTGACACCGCGCAGCCCGCTGTCGCCCCGGAGGTGCTGGCGGCACCCGCAGGTCCCTGGAGTGGAGGCCCAAGGCGGCAGCGTGTGTACGTCTTCCTCCGCGTCTGAGAGAAGGCGTTGTGCATTCGGGGAATGGCGAGGTGAAAGGGCCCCCTCCGGGAAGCGCGATCCAAGAGCTGAGGGTTGGGTGCCTGGCTCCGTGCTTCTAGGTGCCAGAGCCGCTTCTCTCTTCCCGGGACAGAGTGGGGCTTGCTGGGCCAATGCGTCGTCCTGAAGCAATCCCGTGGCAGGGGCTCGGCGCTGCCCCCTTCCGTTTCGGGCGAGCCTCCCAGCTCAGGGCGCCCCCAGAGAGTTTGGCCTGCAGGCCGGCGTCGCCGTCACGACCTCGCCGAGAGCCGGGTGTTCAGCTCGGTGCACTCCGAACGCGGGCTCCGGTGGGTTCGACTGAGGGCGGGCGCCCGGCTGAGGGAAGCGGCGCTGCTGTCAGAAGGCCTCCCGTGCCCTCACCACGAGTGTGTTTGCTCTGCCGTGGGTCCCGCGTCACGGTCGGGGCAGGAGCCGCTTCCGACGCCCTTGCGAAGGGCTTCGCTGAGGCCCAGGTCGGGGGCCTCCTTCTAGGACGGCCCCCGACCTGAGGCCCGGCACGCAGCCTCCCTGAGGCTTCCGCCACCCCCGCCGCGGCCAAGCTTTCTCTCTGGGCGAAAGAGGCCTGCTCGCGGAAGGGAGCTCGGCTTCAGGCTTGCTTCGCGGAGGTAAGGCTGTGGTGCTCACTCGAGGTTTCCGGGCTAAGCGTTGAGAAGGCCTCCTTCTCCGTGGAGCGACGTGTGTGTGGACGTGGACGGGGATGGCATTCCACCCTGCCTTGCTTCGCACAGGGAGGTCGGGGGCCTGGACCTCAGCGGGTCCAACCCCCGGCGAGTCAGCCAACGGCTTCCCCGTGTAGGACGTGAGGCGCCGGCCCGGGAGAGGCCGGCCCCACAGCCCGGACCCTCGTGCCTCACGAAGCGCGCCCTTCATCTCTCCTCCCCGCTTCTCTGTTCGCACTCATCTTTCCCTGGGCGGACGTTTTCCCGGCAGCACCGTGTTGCACGGAATCCAGGGAGGAGCTGTCTCCTTCGGTTGCCAGGCCCGGGCGTGTGTCGACCTTGACACCGCGCAGCCCGCTGTCGCCCCGGAGGTGCTGGCGGCACCCGCAGGTCCCTGGAGTGGAGGCCCAAGGCGGCAGCGTGTGCACGTCTTCCTCCGCGTCTGAGAGAAGGCGTTGTGCATTCGGGGAATGGCGAGGTGAAAGGGCCCCCTCCGGGAAGCCCGATCCAAGAGCTGAGGGTTGGGTGCCTTGCTCCGTGCTTCTAGGTGCCAGAGCCGCTTCTCTCTTCCCGGGACAGAGTGGGGCTTGCTGGGCCAATGCGTCGTCCTGAAGCAATCCCGTGGCAGGGGCTCGGCGCTTCCCCCTTCCGTTTCGGGCGAGCCTCCCAGCTCAGGGCGCCCCCAGAGAGTTTGTCCTGCAGGCCGGCGTCGCCGTCACGACCTCGCCGAGAGCCGGGTGTTCAGCGCGGTGCACTCCGAACGCGGGCTCCGGTGGGTTCGACTGAGGGCGGGCGCCCGGCTGAGGGAAGCGGCGCTGCTGTCAGAAGGCCTCCCGTGCCCTCACCACGAGTGTGTTTGCTCTGCCGTGGGTCCCGCGTCACGGTCGGGGCAGGAGCCGCTTCCGACGCCCTTGCGAAGGGCTTCGCTGAGGCCCAGGTCGGGGGCCTCCTTCTAGGACGGCCCCCGACCTGAGGCCCGGCACGCAGCCTCCCTGAGGCTTCCGCCACCCCCGCCGCGGCCAAGCTTTCTCTCTGGGCGAAAGAGGCCTGCTCGCGGAAGGGAGCTCGGCTTCAGGCTTGCTTCGCGGAGGTAAGGCTGTGGTGCTCACTCGAGGTTTCCGGGCTAAGCGTTGAGAAGGCCTCCTTCTCCGTGGAGCGACGTGTGTGTGGACGTGGACGGGGATGGCATTCCACCCTGCCTTGCTTCGCACAGGGAGGTCGGGGGCCTGGACCTCAGCGGGTCCAACCCCCGGCGAGTCAGCCAACGGCTTCCCCGTGTAGGACGTGAGGCGCCGGCCCGGGAGAGGCCGGCCCCACAGCCCGGACCCTCGTGCCTCACGAAGCGCGCCCTTCATCTCTCCTCCCCGCTTCTCTGTTCGCACTCATCTTTCCCTGGGCGGACGTTTTCCCGGCAGCACCGTGTTGCACGGAATCCAGGGAGGAGCTGTCTCCTTCGGTTGCCAGGCCCGGGCGTGTGTCGACCTTGACACCGCGCAGCCCGCTGTCGCCCCGGAGGTGCTGGCGGCACCCGCAGGTCCCTGGAGTGGAGGCCCAAGGCGGCAGCGTGTGCACGTCTTCCTCCGCGTCTGAGAGAAGG
Source organism: Martes martes (assembly GCF_963455335.1). NCBI lineage: Eukaryota > Metazoa > Chordata > Mammalia > Carnivora > Mustelidae > Martes > Martes martes. The sequence goes on along the minus strand of NC_137893.1, from coordinate 122,412,013 downwards.
CGTTGTGCATTCGGGGAATGGCGAGGTGAAAGGGCCCCCTCCGGGAAGCCCGATCCAAGAGCTGAGGGTTGGGTGCCTTGCTCCGTGCTTCTAGGTGCCAGAGCCGCTTCTCTCTTCCCGGGACAGAGTGGGGCTTGCTGGGCCAATGCGTCGTCCTGAAGCAATCCCGTGGCAGGGGCTCGGCGCTTCCCCCTTCCGTTTCGGGCGAGCCTCCCAGCTCAGGGCGCCCCCAGAGAGTTTGTCCTGCAGGCCGGCGTCGCCGTCACGACCTCGCCGAGAGCCGGGTGTTCAGCGCGGTGCACTCCGAACGCGGGCTCCGGTGGGTTCGACTGAGGGCGGGCGCCCGGCTGAGGGAAGCGGCGCTGCTGTCAGAAGGCCTCCCGTGCCCTCACCACGAGTGTGTTTGCTCTGCCGTGGGTCCCGCGTCACGGTCGGGGCAGGAGCCGCTTCCGACGCCCTTGCGAAGGGCTTCGCTGAGGCCCAGGTCGGGGGCCTCCTTCTAGGACGGCCCCCGACCTGAGGCCCGGCACGCAGCCTCCCTGAGGCTTCCGCCACCCCCGCCGCGGCCAAGCTTTCTCTCTGGGCGAAAGAGGCCTGCTCGCGGAAGGGAGCTCGGCTTCAGGCTTGCTTCGCGGAGGTAAGGCTGTGGTGCTCACTCGAGGTTTCCGGGCTAAGCGTTGAGAAAGCCTCCTTCTCCGTGGAGCGACGTGTGTGTGGACGTGGACGGGGATGGCATTCCACCCTGCCTTGCTTCGCACAGGGAGGTCGGGGGCCTGGACCTCAGCGGGTCCAACCCCCGGCGAGTCAGCCAACGGCTTCCCCGTGTAGGACGGGAGGCGCCGGCCCGGGAGAGGCCGGCCCCACAGCCCGGACCCTCGTGCCTCACGAAGCGCGCCCTTCATCTCTCCTCCCCGCTTCTCTGTTCGCACTCATCTTTCCCTGGGCGGACGTTTTCCCGGCAGCACCGGGTTGCACGGAATCCAGGGAGGAGCTGTCTCCTTCGGTTGCCAGGCCCGGGCGTGTGTCGACCTTGACACCGCGCAGCCCGCTGTCGCCCCGGAGGTGCTGGCGGCACCCGCAGGTCCCTGGAGTGGAGGCCCAAGGCGGCAGCGTGTGCACGTCTTCCTCCGCGTCTGAGAGAAGGCGTTGTGCATTCGGGGAATGGCGAGGTGAAAGGGCCCCCTCCGGGAAGCCCGATCCAAGAGCTGAGGGTTGGGTGCCTTGCTCCGTGCTTCTAGGTGCCAGAGCCGCTTCTCTCTTCCCGGGACAGAGTGGGGCTTGCTGGGCCAATGCGTCGTCCTGAAGCAATCCCGTGGCAGGGGCTCGGCGCTTCCCCCTTCCGTTTCGGGGGAGCCTCCCAGCTCAGGGCGCCCCCAGAGAGTTTGGCCTGCAGGCCGGCGTCGCCGTCACGACCTCGCCGAGAGCCGGGTGTTCAGCTCGGTGCACTCCGAACGCGGGCTCCGGTGGGTTCGACTGAGGGCGGGCGCCCGGCTGAGGGAAGCGGCGCTGCTGTCAGAAGGCCTCCCGTGCCCTCACAACGAGTGTGTTTGCTCTGCCGTGGGTCCCGCGTCACGGTCGGGGCAGGAGCCGCTTCCGACGCCCTTGCGAAGGGCTTCGCTGAGGCCCAGGTCGGGGGCCTCCTTCTAGGACGGCCCCCGACCTGAGGCCCGGCACGCAGCCTCCCTGAGGCTTCCGCCACCCCCGCCGCGGCCAAGCTTTCTCTCTGGGCGAAAGAGGCCTGCTCGCGGAAGGGAGCTCGGCTTCAGGCTTGCTTCGCGGAGGTAAGGCTGTGGTGCTCACTCGAGGTTTCCGGGCTAAGCGTTGAGAAGGCCTCCTTCTCCGTGGAGCGACGTGTGTGTGGACGTGGACGGGGATGGCATTCCACCCTGCCTTGCTTCGCACAGGGAGGTCGGGGGCCTGGACCTCAGCGGGTCCAACCCCCGGCGAGTCAGCCAACGGCTTCCCCGTGTAGGACGTGAGGCGCCGGCCCGGGAGAGGCCGGCCCCACAGCCCGGACCCTCGTGCCTCACGAAGCGCGCCCTTCATCTCTCCTCCCCGCTTCTCTGTTCGCACTCATCTTTCCCTGGGCGGACGTTTTCCCGGCAGCACCGGGTTGCACGGAATCCAGGGAGGAGCTGTCTCCTTCGGTTGCCAGGCCCGGGCGTGTGTCGACCTTGACACCGCGCAGCCCGCTGTCGCCCCGGAGGTGCTGGCGGCACCCGCAGGTCCCTGGAGTGGAGGCCCAAGGCGGCAGCGTGTGCACGTCTTCCTCCGCGTCTGAGAGAAGGCGTTGTGCATTCGGGGAATGGCGAGGTGAAAGGGCCCCCTCCGGGAAGCGCGATCCAAGAGCTGAGGGTTGGGTGCCTTGCTCCGTGCTTCTAGGTGCCAGAGCCGCTTCTCTCTTCCCGGGACAGAGTGGGGCTTGCTGGGCCAATGCGTCGTCCTGAAGCAATCCCGTGGCAGGGGCTCGGCGCTTCCCCCTTCCGTTTCGGGCGAGCCTCCCAGCTCAGGGCGCCCCCAGAGAGTTTGGCCTGCAGGCCGGCGTCGCCGTCACGACCTCGCCGAGAGCCGGGTGTTCAGCTCGGTGCACTCCGAACGCGGGCTCCGGTGGGTTCGACTGAGGGCGGGCGCCCGGCTGAGGGAAGCGGCGCTGCTGTCAGAAGGCCTCCCGTGCCCTCACAACGAGTGTGTTTGCTCTGCCGTGGGTCCCGCGTCACGGTCGGGGCAGGAGCCGCTTCCGACGCCCTTGCGAAGGGCTTCGCTGAGGCCCAGGTCGGGGGCCTCCTTCTAGGACGGCCCCCGACCTGAGGCCCGGCACGCAGCCTCCCTGAGGCTTCCGCCACCCCCGCCGCGGCCAAGCTTTCTCTCTGGGCGAAAGAGGCCTGCTCGCGGAAGGGAGCTCGGCTTCAGGCTTGCTTCGCGGAGGTAAGGCTGTGGTGCTCACTCGAGGTTTCCGGGCTAAGCGTTGAGAAGGCCTCCTTCTCCGTGGAGCGACGTGTGTGTGGACGTGGACGGGGATGGCATTCCACCCTGCCTTGCTTCGCACAGGGAGGTCGGGGGCCTGGACCTCAGCGGGTCCAACCCCCGGCGAGTCAGCCAACGGCTTCCCCGTGTAGGACGGGAGGCGCCGGCCCGGGAGAGGCCGGCCCCACAGCCCGGACCCTCGTGCCTCACGAAGCGCGCCCTTCATCTCTCCTCCCCGCTTCTCTGTTCGCACTCATCTTTCCCTGGGCGGACGTTTTCCCGGCAGCACCGGGTTGCACGGAATCCAGGGAGGAGCTGTCTCCTTCGGTTGCCAGGCCCGGGCGTGTGTCGACCTTGACACCGCGCAGCCCGCTGTCGCCCCGGAGGTGCTGGCGGCACCCGCAGGTCCCTGGAGTGGAGGCCCAAGGCGGCAGCGTGTGCACGTCTTCCTCCGCGTCTGAGAGAAGGCGTTGTGCATTCGGGGAATGGCGAGGTGAAAGGGCCCCCTCCGGGAAGCGCGATCCAAGAGCTGAGGGTTGGGTGCCTTGCTCCGTGCTTCTAGGTGCCAGAGCCGCTTCTCTCTTCACGGGACAGAGTGGGGCTTGCTGGGCCAATGCGTCGTCCTGAAGCAATCCCGTGGCAGGGGCTCGGCGCTTCCCCCTTCCGTTTCGGGCGAGCCTCTCAGCTCAGGGCGCCCCCAGAGAGTTTGGCCTGCAGGCCGGCGTCGCCGTCACGACCTCGCCGAGAGCCGGGTGTTCAGCGCGGTGCACTCCGAACGCGGGCTCCGGTGGGTTCGACTGAGGGCGGGCGCCCGGCTGAGGGAAGCGGCGCTGCTGTCAGAAGGCCTCCCGTGCCCTCACAACGAGTGTGTTTGCTCTGCCGTGGGTCCCGCGTCACGGTCGGGGCAGGAGCCGCTTCCGACGCCCTTGCGAAGGGCTTCGCTGAGGCCCAGGTCGGGGGCCTCCTTCTAGGAAGGCCCCCGACCTGAGGCCCGGCACGCAGCCTCCCTGAGGCTTCCGCCACCCCCGCCGCGGCCAAGCTTTCTCTCTGGGCGAAAGAGGCCTGCTCGCGGAAGGGAGCTTGGCTTCAGGCTTGCTTCGCGGAGGTAAGGCTGTGGTGCTCACTCGAGGTTTCCGGGCTAAGCGTTGAGAAGGCCTCCTTCTCCGTGGAGCGACGTGTGTGTGGACGTGGACGGGGATGGCATTCCACCCTGCCTTGTTTCGCACAGGGAGGTCGGGGGCCTGGACCTCAGCGGGTCCAACCCCCGGCGAGTCAGCCAACGGCTTCCCCGTGTAGGACGGGAGGCGCCGGCCCGGGAGAGGCCGGCCCCACAGCCCGGACCCTCGTGCCTCACGAAGCGCGCCCTTCATCTCTCCTCCCCGCTTCTCTGTTCGCACTCATCTTTCCCTGGGCGGACGTTTTCCCGGCAGCACCGTGTTGCACGGAATCCAGGGAGGAGCTGTCTCCTTCGGTTGCCAGGCCCGGGCGTGTGTCGACCTTGACACCGCGCAGCCCGCTGTCGCCCCGGAGGTGCTGGCGGCACCCGCAGGTCCCTGGAGTGGAGGCCCAAGGCGGCAGCGTGTGTACGTCTTCCTCCGCGTCTGAGAGAAGGCGTTGTGCATTCGGGGAATGGCGAGGTGAAAGGGCCCCCTCCGGGAAGCGCGATCCAAGAGCTGAGGGTTGGGTGCCTGGCTCCGTGCTTCTAGGTGCCAGAGCCGCTTCTCTCTTCCCGGGACAGAGTGGGGCTTGCTGGGCCAATGCGTCGTCCTGAAGCAATCCCGTGGCAGGGGCTCGGCGCTGCCCCCTTCCGTTTCGGGCGAGCCTCCCAGCTCAGGGCGCCCCCAGAGAGTTTGGCCTGCAGGCCGGCGTCGCCGTCACGACCTCGCCGAGAGCCGGGTGTTCAGCTCGGTGCACTCCGAACGCGGGCTCCGGTGGGTTCGACTGAGGGCGGGCGCCCGGCTGAGGGAAGCGGCGCTGCTGTCAGAAGGCCTCCCGTGCCCTCACCACGAGTGTGTTTGCTCTGCCGTGGGTCCCGCGTCACGGTCGGGGCAGGAGCCGCTTCCGACGCCCTTGCGAAGGGCTTCGCTGAGGCCCAGGTCGGGGGCCTCCTTCTAGGACGGCCCCCGACCTGAGGCCCGGCACGCAGCCTCCCTGAGGCTTCCGCCACCCCCGCCGCGGCCAAGCTTTCTCTCTGGGCGAAAGAGGCCTGCTCGCGGAAGGGAGCTCGGCTTCAGGCTTGCTTCGCGGAGGTAAGGCTGTGGTGCTCACTCGAGGTTTCCGGGCTAAGCGTTGAGAAGGCCTCCTTCTCCGTGGAGCGACGTGTGTGTGGACGTGGACGGGGATGGCATTCCACCCTGCCTTGCTTCGCACAGGGAGGTCGGGGGCCTGGACCTCAGCGGGTCCAACCCCCGGCGAGTCAGCCAACGGCTTCCCCGTGTAGGACGTGAGGCGCCGGCCCGGGAGAGGCCGGCCCCACAGCCCGGACCCTCGTGCCTCACGAAGCGCGCCCTTCATCTCTCCTCCCCGCTTCTCTGTTCGCACTCATCTTTCCCTGGGCGGACGTTTTCCCGGCAGCACCGTGTTGCACGGAATCCAGGGAGGAGCTGTCTCCTTCGGTTGCCAGGCCCGGGCGTGTGTCGACCTTGACACCGCGCAGCCCGCTGTCGCCCCGGAGGTGCTGGCGGCACCCGCAGGTCCCTGGAGTGGAGGCCCAAGGCGGCAGCGTGTGCACGTCTTCCTCCGCGTCTGAGAGAAGGCGTTGTGCATTCGGGGAATGGCGAGGTGAAAGGGCCCCCTCCGGGAAGCCCGATCCAAGAGCTGAGGGTTGGGTGCCTTGCTCCGTGCTTCTAGGTGCCAGAGCCGCTTCTCTCTTCCCGGGACAGAGTGGGGCTTGCTGGGCCAATGCGTCGTCCTGAAGCAATCCCGTGGCAGGGGCTCGGCGCTTCCCCCTTCCGTTTCGGGCGAGCCTCCCAGCTCAGGGCGCCCCCAGAGAGTTTGTCCTGCAGGCCGGCGTCGCCGTCACGACCTCGCCGAGAGCCGGGTGTTCAGCGCGGTGCACTCCGAACGCGGGCTCCGGTGGGTTCGACTGAGGGCGGGCGCCCGGCTGAGGGAAGCGGCGCTGCTGTCAGAAGGCCTCCCGTGCCCTCACCACGAGTGTGTTTGCTCTGCCGTGGGTCCCGCGTCACGGTCGGGGCAGGAGCCGCTTCCGACGCCCTTGCGAAGGGCTTCGCTGAGGCCCAGGTCGGGGGCCTCCTTCTAGGACGGCCCCCGACCTGAGGCCCGGCACGCAGCCTCCCTGAGGCTTCCGCCACCCCCGCCGCGGCCAAGCTTTCTCTCTGGGCGAAAGAGGCCTGCTCGCGGAAGGGAGCTCGGCTTCAGGCTTGCTTCGCGGAGGTAAGGCTGTGGTGCTCACTCGAGGTTTCCGGGCTAAGCGTTGAGAAGGCCTCCTTCTCCGTGGAGCGACGTGTGTGTGGACGTGGACGGGGATGGCATTCCACCCTGCCTTGCTTCGCACAGGGAGGTCGGGGGCCTGGACCTCAGCGGGTCCAACCCCCGGCGAGTCAGCCAACGGCTTCCCCGTGTAGGACGGGAGGCGCCGGCCCGGGAGAGGCCGGCCCCACAGCCCGGACCCTCGTGCCTCACGAAGCGCGCCCTTCATCTCTCCTCCCCGCTTCTCTGTTCGCACTCATCTTTCCCTGGGCGGACGTTTTCCCGGCAGCACCGGGTTGCACGGAATCCAGGGAGGAGCTGTCTCCTTCGGTTGCCAGGCCCGGGCGTGTGTCGACCTTGACACCGCGCAGCCCGCTGTCGCCCCGGAGGTGCTGGCGGCACCCGCAGGTCCCTGGAGTGGAGGCCCAAGGCGGCAGCGTGTGCACGTCTTCCTCCGCGTCTGAGAGAAGGCGTTGTGCATTCGGGGAATGGCGAGGTGAAAGGGCCCCCTCCGGGAAGCCCGATCCAAGAGCTGAGGGTTGGGTGCCTTGCTCCGTGCTTCTAGGTGCCAGAGCCGCTTCTCTCTTCCCGGGACAGAGTGGGGCTTGCTGGGCCAATGCGTCGTCCTGAAGCAATCCCGTGGCAGGGGCTCGGCGCTTCCCCCTTCCGTTTCGGGGGAGCCTCCCAGCTCAGGGCGCCCCCAGAGAGTTTGGCCTGCAGGCCGGCGTCGCCGTCACGACCTCGCCGAGAGCCGGGTGTTCAGCTCGGTGCACTCCGAACGCGGGCTCCGGTGGGTTCGACTGAGGGCGGGCGCCCGGCTGAGGGAAGCGGCGCTGGTGTCAGAAGGCCTCCCGTGCCCTCACAACGAGTGTGTTTGCTCTGCCGTGGGTCCCGCGTCACGGTCGGGGCAGGAGCCGCTTCCGACGCCCTTGCGAAGGGCTTCGCTGAGGCCCAGGTCGGGGTCCTCCTTCTAGGACGGCCCCCGACCTGAGGCCCGGCACGCAGCCTCCCTGAGGCTTCCGCCACCCCCGCCGCGGCCAAGCTTTCTCTCTGGGCGAAAGAGGCCTGCTCGCGGAAGGGAGCTCGGCTTCAGGCTTGCTTCGCGGAGGTAAGGCTGTGGTGCTCACTCGAGGTTTCCGGGCTAAGCGTTGAGAAGGCCTCCTTCTCCGTGGAGCGACGTGTGTGTGGACGTGGACGGGGATGGCATTCCACCCTGCCTTGCTTCGCACAGGGAGGTCGGGGGCCTGGACCTCAGCGGGTCCAACCCCCGGCGAGTCAGCCAACGGCTTCCCCGTGTAGGACGTGAGGCGCCGGCCCGGGAGAGGCCGGCCCCACAGCCCGGACCCTCGTGCCTCACGAAGCGCGCCCTTCATCTCTCCTCCCCGCTTCTCTGTTCGCACTCATCTTTCCCTGGGCGGACGTTTTCCCGGCAGCACCGGGTTGCACGGAATCCAGGGAGGAGCTGTCTCCTTCGGTTGCCAGGCCCGGGCGTGTGTCGACCTTGACACCGCGCAGCCCGCTGTCGCCCCGGAGGTGCTGGCGGCACCCGCAGGTCCCTGGAGTGGAGGCCCAAGGCGGCAGCGTGTGCACGTCTTCCTCCGCGTCTGAGAGAAGGCGTTGTGCATTCGGGGAATGGCGAGGTGAAAGGGCCCCCTCCGGGAAGCGCGATCCAAGAGCTGAGGGTTGGGTGCCTTGCTCCGTGCTTCTAGGTGCCAGAGCCGCTTCTCTCTTCCCGGGACAGAGTGGGGCTTGCTGGGCCAATGCGTCGTCCTGAAGCAATCCCGTGGCAGGGGCTCGGCGCTTCCCCCTTCCGTTTCGGGCGAGCCTCCCAGCTCAGGGCGCCCCCAGAGAGTTTGGCCTGCAGGCCGGCGTCGCCGTCACGACCTCGCCGAGAGCCGGGTGTTCAGCTCGGTGCACTCCGAACGCGGGCTCCGGTGGGTTCGACTGAGGGCGGGCGCCCGGCTGAGGGAAGCGGCGCTGCTGTCAGAAGGCCTCCCGTGCCCTCACAACGAGTGTGTTTGCTCTGCCGTGGGTCCCGCGTCACGGTCGGGGCAGGAGCCGCTTCCGACGCCCTTGCGAAGGGCTTCGCTGAGGCCCAGGTCGGGGGCCTCCTTCTAGGACGGCCCCCGACCTGAGGCCCGGCACGCAGCCTCCCTGAGGCTTCCGCCACCCCCGCCGCGGCCAAGCTTTCTCTCTGCGCGAAAGAGGCCTGCTCGCGGAAGGGAGCTCGGCTTCAGGCTTGCTTCTCGGAGGTAAGGCTGTGGTGCTCACTCGAGGTTTCCGGGCTAAGCGTTGAGAAGGCCTCCTTCTCCGTGGAGCGACGTGTGTGTGGACGTGGACGGGGATGGCATTCCACCCTGCCTTGTTTCGCACAGGGAGGTTGGGGGCCTGGACCTCAGCGGGTCCAACCCCCGGCGAGTCAGCCAACGGCTTCCCCGTGTAGGACGTGAGGCGCCGGCCCGGGAGAGGCCGGCCCCACAGCCCGGACCCTCGTGCCTCACGAAGCGCGCCCTTCATCTCTCCTCCCCGCTTCTCTGTTCGCACTCATCTTTCCCTGGGCGGACGTTTTCCCGGCAGCACCGTGTTGCACGGAATCCAGGGAGGAGCTGTCTCCTTCGGTTGCCAGGCCCGGGCGTGTGTCGACCTTGACACCGCGCAGCCCGCTGTCGCCCCGGAGGTGCTGGCGGCACCCGCAGGTCCCTGGAGTGGAGGCCCAAGGCGGCAGCGTGTGTACGTCTTCCTCCGCGTCTGAGAGAAGGCGTTGTGCATTCGGGGAATGGCGAGGTGAAAGGGCCCCCTCCGGGAAGCGCGATCCAAGAGCTGAGGGTTGGGTGCCTTGCTCCGTGCTTCTAGGTGCCAGAGCCGCTTCTCTCTTCCCGGGACAGAGTGGGGCTTGCTGGGCCAATGCGTCGTCCTGAAGCAATCCCGTGGCAGGGGCTCGGCGCTGCCCCCTTCCGTTTCGGGCGAGCCTCCCAGCTCAGGGCGCCCCCAGAGAGTTTGGCCTGCAGGCCGGCGTCGCCGTCACGACCTCGCCGAGAGCCGGGTGTTCAGCTCGGTGCACTCCGAACGCGGGCTCCGGTGGGTTCGACTGAGGGCGGGCGCCCGGCTGAGGGAAGCGGCGCTGCTGTCAGAAGGCCTCCCGTGCCCTCACCACGAGTGTGTTTGCTCTGCCGTGGGTCCCGCGTCACGGTCGGGGCAGGAGCCGCTTCCGACGCCCTTGCGAAGGGCTTCGCTGAGGCCCAGGTCGGGGGCCTCCTTCTAGGACGGCCCCCGACCTGAGGCCCGGCACGCAGCCTCCCTGAGGCTTCCGCCACCCCCGCCGCGGCCAAGCTTTCTCTCTGGGCGAAAGAGGCCTGCTCGCGGAAGGGAGCTCGGCTTCAGGCTTGCTTCGCGGAGGTAAGGCTGTGGTGCTCACTCGAGGTTTCCGGGCTAAGCGTTGAGAAAGCCTCCTTCTCCGTGGAGCGACGTGTGTGTGGACGTGGACGGGGATGGCATTCCACCCTGCCTTGCTTCGCACAGGGAGGTCGGGGGCCTGGACCTCAGCGGGTCCAACCCCCGGCGAGTCAGCCAACGGCTTCCCCGTGTAGGACGGGAGGCGCCGGCCCGGGAGAGGCCGGCCCCACAGCCCGGACCCTCGTGCCTCACGAAGCGCGCCCTTCCTCTCTCCTCCCCGCTTCTCTGTTCGCACTCATCTTTCCCTGGGCGGACGTTTTCCCGGCAGCACCGGGTTGCACGGAATCCAGGGAGGAGCTGTCTCCTTCGGTTGCCAGGCCCGGGCGTGTGTCGACCTTGACACCGCGCAGCCCGCTGTCGCCCCGGAGGTGCTGGCGGCACCCGCAGGTCCCTGGAGTGGAGGCCCAAGGCGGCAGCGTGTGCACGTCTTCCTCCGCGTCTGAGAGAAGGCGTTGTGCATTCGGGGAATGGCGAGGTGAAAGGGCCCCCTCCGGGAAGCGCGATCCAAGAGCTGAGGGTTGGGTGCCTTGCTCCGTGCTTCTAGGTGCCAGAGCCGCTTCTCTCTTCCCGGGACAGAGTGGGGCTTGCTGGGCCAATGCGTCGTCCTGAAGCAATCCCGTGGCAGGGGCTCGGCGCTTCCCCCTTCCGTTTCGGGCGAGCCTCCCAGCTCAGGGCGCCCCCAGAGAGTTTGGCCTGCAGGCCGGCGTCGCCGTCACGACCTCGCCGAGAGCCGGGTGTTCAGCTCGGTGCACTCCGAACGCGGGCTCCGGTGGGTTCGACTGAGGGCGGGCGCCCGGATGAGGGAAGCGGCGCTGCTGTCAGAAGGCCTCCCGTGCCCTCACAACGAGTGTGTTTGCTCTGCCGTGGGTCCCGCGTCACGGTCGGGGCAGGAGCCGCTTCCGACGCCCTTGCGAAGGGCTTCGCTGAGGCCCAGGTCGGGGGCCTCCTTCTAGGACGGCCCCCGACCTGAGGCCCGGCACGCAGCCTCCCTGAGGCTTCCGCCACCCCCGCCGCGGCCAAGCTTTCTCTCTGGGCGAAAGAGGCCTGCTCGCGGAAGGGAGCTCGGCTTCAGGCTTGCTTCGCGGAGGTAAGGCTGTGGTGCTCACTCGAGGTTTCCGGGCTAAGCGTTGAGAAGGCCTCCTTCTCCGTGGAGCGACGTGTGTGTGGACGTGGACGGGGATGGCATTCCACCCTGCCTTGCTTCGCACAGGGAGGTCGGGGGCCTGGACCTCAGCGGGTCCAACCCCCGGCGAGTCAGCCAACGGCTTCCCCGTGTAGGACGGGAGGCGCCGGCCCGGGAGAGGCCGGCCCCACAGCCCGGACCCTCGTGCCTCACGAAGCGCGCCCTTCATCTCTCCTCCCCGCTTCTCTGTTCGCACTCATCTTTCCCTGGGCGGACGTTTTCCCGGCAGCACCGGGTTGCACGGAATCCAGGGAGGAGCTGTCTCCTTCGGTTGCCAGGCCCGGGCGTGTGTCGACCTTGACACCGCGCAGCCCGCTGTCGCCCCGGAGGTGCTGGCGGCACCCGCAGGTCCCTGGAGTGGAGGCCCAAGGCGGCAGCGTGTGCACGTCTTCCTCCGCGTCTGAGAGAAGGCGTTGTGCATTCGGGGAATGGCGAGGTGAAAGGGCCCCCTCCGGGAAGCGCGATCCAAGAGCTGAGGGTTGGGTGCCTTGCTCCGTGCTTCTAGGTGCCAGAGCCGCTTCTCTCTTCCCGGGACAGAGTGGGGCTTGCTGGGCCAATGCGTCGTCCTGAAGCAATCCCGTGGCAGGGGCTCGGCGCTTCCCCCTTCCGTTTCGGGCGAGCCTCTCAGCTCAGGGCGCCCCCAGAGAGTTTGGCCTGCAGGCCGGCGTCGCCGTCACGACCTCGCCGAGAGCCGGGTGTTCAGCGCGGTGCACTCCGAACGCGGGCTCCGGTGGGTTCGACTGAGGGCGGGCGCCCGGCTGAGGGAAGCGGCGCTGCTGTCAGAAGGCCTCCCGTGCCCTCACAACGAGTGTGTTTGCTCTGCCGTGGGTCCCGCGTCACGGTCGGGGCAGGAGCCGCTTCCGACGCCCTTGCGAAGGGCTTCGCTGAGGCCCAGGTCGGGGGCCTCCTTCTAGGAAGGCCCCCGACCTGAGGCCCGGCACGCAGCCTCCCTGAGGCTTCCGCCACCCCCGCCGCGGCCAAGCTTTCTCTCTGGGCGAAAGAGGCCTGCTCGCGGAAGGGAGCTTGGCTTCAGGCTTGCTTCGCGGAGGTAAGGCTGTGGTGCTCACTCGAGGTTTCCGGGCTAAGCGTTGAGAAGGCCTCCTTCTCCGTGGAGCGACGTGTGTGTGGACGTGGACGGGGATGGCATTCCACCCTGCCTTGTTTCGCACAGGGAGGTCGGGGGCCTGGACCTCAGCGGGTCCAACCCCCGGCGAGTCAGCCAACGGCTTCCCCGTGTAGGACGGGAGGCGCCGGCCCGGGAGAGGCCGGCCCCACAGCCCGGACCCTCGTGCCTCACGAAGCGCGCCCTTCATCTCTCCTCCCCGCTTCTCTGTTCGCACTCATCTTTCCCTGGGCGGACGTTTTCCCGGCAGCACCGTGTTGCACGGAATCCAGGGAGGAGCTGTCTCCTTCGGTTGCCAGGCCCGGGCGTGTGTCGACCTTGACACCGCGCAGCCCGCTGTCGCCCCGGAGGTGCTGGCGGCACCCGCAGGTCCCTGGAGTGGAGGCCCAAGGCGGCAGCGTGTGTACGTCTTCCTCCGCGTCTGAGAGAAGGCGTTGTGCATTCGGGGAATGGCGAGGTGAAAGGGCCCCCTCCGGGAAGCGCGATCCAAGAGCTGAGGGTTGGGTGCCTGGCTCCGTGCTTCTAGGTGCCAGAGCCGCTTCTCTCTTCCCGGGACAGAGTGGGGCTTGCTGGGCCAATGCGTCGTCCTGAAGCAATCCCGTGGCAGGGGCTCGGCGCTGCCCCCTTCCGTTTCGGGCGAGCCTCCCAGCTCAGGGCGCCCCCAGAGAGTTTGGCCTGCAGGCCGGCGTCGCCGTCACGACCTCGCCGAGAGCCGGGTGTTCAGCTCGGTGCACTCCGAACGCGGGCTCCGGTGGGTTCGACTGAGGGCGGGCGCCCGGCTGAGGGAAGCGGCGCTGCTGTCAGAAGGCCTCCCGTGCCCTCACCACGAGTGTGTTTGCTCTGCCGTGGGTCCCGCGTCACGGTCGGGGCAGGAGCCGCTTCCGACGCCCTTGCGAAGGGCTTCGCTGAGGCCCAGGTCGGGGGCCTCCTTCTAGGACGGCCCCCGACCTGAGGCCCGGCACGCAGCCTCCCTGAGGCTTCCGCCACCCCCGCCGCGGCCAAGCTTTCTCTCTGGGCGAAAGAGGCCTGCTCGCGGAAGGGAGCTCGGCTTCAGGCTTGCTTCGCGGAGGTAAGGCTGTGGTGCTCACTCGAGGTTTCCGGGCTAAGCGTTGAGAAGGCCTCCTTCTCCGTGGAGCGACGTGTGTGTGGACGTGGACGGGGATGGCATTCCACCCTGCCTTGCTTCGCACAGGGAGGTCGGGGGCCTGGACCTCAGCGGGTCCAACCCCCGGCGAGTCAGCCAACGGCTTCCCCGTGTAGGACGTGAGGCGCCGGCCCGGGAGAGGCCGGCCCCACAGCCCGGACCCTCGTGCCTCACGAAGCGCGCCCTTCATCTCTCCTCCCCGCTTCTCTGTTCGCACTCATCTTTCCCTGGGCGGACGTTTTCCCGGCAGCACCGTGTTGCACGGAATCCAGGGAGGAGCTGTCTCCTTCGGTTGCCAGGCCCGGGCGTGTGTCGACCTTGACACCGCGCAGCCCGCTGTCGCCCCGGAGGTGCTGGCGGCACCCGCAGGTCCCTGGAGTGGAGGCCCAAGGCGGCAGCGTGTGCACGTCTTCCTCCGCGTCTGAGAGAAGGCGTTGTGCATTCGGGGAATGGCGAGGTGAAAGGGCCCCCTCCGGGAAGCCCGATCCAAGAGCTGAGGGTTGGGTGCCTTGCTCCGTGCTTCTAGGTGCCAGAGCCGCTTCTCTCTTCCCGGGACAGAGTGGGGCTTGCTGGGCCAATGCGTCGTCCTGAAGCAATCCCGTGGCAGGGGCTCGGCGCTTCCCCCTTCCGTTTCGGGCGAGCCTCCCAGCTCAGGGCGCCCCCAGAGAGTTTGTCCTGCAGGCCGGCGTCGCCGTCACGACCTCGCCGAGAGCCGGGTGTTCAGCGCGGTGCACTCCGAACGCGGGCTCCGGTGGGTTCGACTGAGGGCGGGCGCCCGGCTGAGGGAAGCGGCGCTGCTGTCAGAAGGCCTCCCGTGCCCTCACCACGAGTGTGTTTGCTCTGCCGTGGGTCCCGCGTCACGGTCGGGGCAGGAGCCGCTTCCGACGCCCTTGCGAAGGGCTTCGCTGAGGCCCAGGTCGGGGGCCTCCTTCTAGGACGGCCCCCGACCTGAGGCCCGGCACGCAGCCTCCCTGAGGCTTCCGCCACCCCCGCCGCGGCCAAGCTTTCTCTCTGGGCGAAAGAGGCCTGCTCGCGGAAGGGAGCTCGGCTTCAGGCTTGCTTCGCGGAGGTAAGGCTGTGGTGCTCACTCGAGGTTTCCGGGCTAAGCGTTGAGAAAGCCTCCTTCTCCGTGGAGCGACGTGTGTGTGGACGTGGACGGGGATGGCATTCCACCCTGCCTTGCTTCGCACAGGGAGGTCGGGGGCCTGGACCTCAGCGGGTCCAACCCCCGGCGAGTCAGCCAACGGCTTCCCCGTGTAGGACGGGAGGCGCCGGCCCGGGAGAGGCCGGCCCCACAGCCCGGACCCTCGTGCCTCACGAAGCGCGCCCTTCATCTCTCCTCCCCGCTTCTCTGTTCGCACTCATCTTTCCCTGGGCGGACGTTTTCCCGGCAGCACCGGGTTGCACGGAATCCAGGGAGGAGCTGTCTCCTTCGGTTGCCAGGCCCGGGCGTGTGTCGACCTTGACACCGCGCAGCCCGCTGTCGCCCCGGAGGTGCTGGCGGCACCCGCAGGTCCCTGGAGTGGAGGCCCAAGGCGGCAGCGTGTGCACGTCTTCCTCCGCGTCTGAGAGAAGGCGTTGTGCATTCGGGGAATGGCGAGGTGAAAGGGCCCCCTCCGGGAAGCGCGATCCAAGAGCTGAGGGTTGGGTGCCTTGCTCCGTGCTTCTAGGTGCCAGAGCCGCTTCTCTCTTCCCGGGACAGAGTGGGGCTTGCTGGGCCAATGCGTCGTCCTGAAGCAATCCCGTGGCAGGGGCTCGGCGCTGCCCCCTTCCGTTTCGGGCGAGCCTCCCAGCTCAGGGCGCCCCCAGAGAGTTTGGCCTGCAGGCCGGCGTCGCCGTCACGACCTCGCCGAGAGCCGGGTGTTCAGCTCGGTGCACTCCGAACGCGGGCTCCGGTGGGTTCGACTGAGGGCGGGCGCCCGGATGAGGGAAGCGGCGCTGCTGTCAGAAGGCCTCCCGTGCCCTCACAACGAGTGTGTTTGCTCTGCCGTGGGTCCCGCGTCACGGTCGGGGCAGGAGCCGCTTCCGACGCCCTTGCGAAGGGCTTCGCTGAGGCCCAGGTCGGGGGCCTCCTTCTAGGACGGCCCCCGACCTGAGGCCCGGCACGCAGCCTCCCTGAGGCTTCCGCCACCCCCGCCGCGGCCAAGCTTTCTCTCTGGGCGAAAGAGGCCTGCTCGCGGAAGGGAGCTCGGCTTCAGGCTTGCTTCGCGGAGGTAAGGCTGTGGTGCTCACTCGAGGTTTCCGGGCTAAGCGTTGAGAAGGCCTCCTTCTCCGTGGAGCGACGTGTGTGTGGACGTGGACGGGGATGGCATTCCACCCTGCCTTGCTTCGCACAGGGAGGTCGGGGGCCTGGACCTCAGCGGGTCCAACCCCCGGCGAGTCAGCCAACGGCTTCCCCGTGTAGGACGTGAGGCGCCGGCCCGGGAGAGGCCGGCCCCACAGCCCGGACCCTCGTGCCTCACGAAGCGCGCCCTTCATCTCTCCTCCCCGCTTCTCTGTTCGCACTCATCTTTCCCTGGGCGGACGTTTTCCCGGCAGCACCGGGTTGCACGGAATCCAGGGAGGAGCTGTCTCCTTCGGTTGCCAGGCCCGGGCGTGTGTCGACCTTGACACCGCGCAGCCCGCTGTCGCCCCGGAGGTGCTGGCGGCACCCGCAGGTCCCTGGAGTGGAGGCCCAAGGCGGCAGCGTGTGCACGTCTTCCTCCGCGTCTGAGAGAAGGCGTTGTGCATTCGGGGAATGGCGAGGTGAAAGGGCCCCCTCCGGGAAGCGCGATCCAAGAGCTGAGGGTTGGGTGCCTTGCTCCGTGCTTCTAGGTGCCAGAGCCGCTTCTCTCTTCCCGGGACAGAGTGGGGCTTGCTGGGCCAATGCGTCGTCCTGAAGCAATCCCGTGGCAGGGGCTCGGCGCTTCCCCCTTCCGTTTCGGGGGAGCCTCCCAGCTCAGGGCGCCCCCAGAGAGTTTGGCCTGCAGGCCGGCGTCGCCGTCACGACCTCGCCGAGAGCCGGGTGTTCAGCTCGGTGCACTCCGAACGCGGGCTCCGGTGGGTTCGACTGAGGGCGGGCGCCCGGATGAGGGAAGCGGCGCTGCTGTCAGAAGGCCTCCCGTGCCCTCACAACGAGTGTGTTTGCTCTGCCGTGGGTCCCGCGTCACGGTCGGGGCAGGAGCCGCTTCCGACGCCCTTGCGAAGGGCTTCGCTGAGGCCCAGGTCGGGGGCCTCCTTCTAGGACGGCCCCCGACCTGAGGCCCGGCACGCAGCCTCCCTGAGGCTTCCGCCACCCCCGCCGCGGCCAAGCTTTCTCTCTGGGCGAAAGAGGCCTGCTCGCGGAAGGGAGCTCGGCTTCAGGCTTGCTTCGCGGAGGTAAGGCTGTGGTGCTCACTCGAGGTTTCCGGGCTAAGCGTTGAGAAGGCCTCCTTCTCCGTGGAGCGACGTGTGTGTGGACGTGGACGGGGATGGCATTCCACCCTGCCTTGCTTCGCACAGGGAGGTCGGGGGCCTGGACCTCAGCGGGTCCAACCCCCGGCGAGTCAGCCAACGGCTTCCCCGTGTAGGACGTGAGGCGCCGGCCCGGGAGAGGCCGGCCCCACAGCCCGGACCCTCGTGCCTCACGAAGCGCGCCCTTCATCTCTCCTCCCCGCTTCTCTGTTCGCACTCATCTTTCCCTGGGCGGACGTTTTCCCGGCAGCACCGGGTTGCACGGAATCCAGGGAGGAGCTGTCTCCTTCGGTTGCCAGGCCCGGGCGTGTGTCGACCTTGACACCGCGCAGCCCGCTGTCGCCCCGGAGGTGCTGGCGGCACCCGCAGGTCCCTGGAGTGGAGGCCCAAGGCGGCAGCGTGTGCACGTCTTCCTCCGCGTCTGAGAGAAGGCGTTGTGCATTCGGGGAATGGCGAGGTGAAAGGGCCCCCTCCGGGAAGCGCGATCCAAGAGCTGAGGGTTGGGTGCCTTGCTCCGTGCTTCTAGGTGCCAGAGCCGCTTCTCTCTTCCCGGGACAGAGTGGGGCTTGCTGGGCCAATGCGTCGTCCTGAAGCAATCCCGTGGCAGGGGCTCGGCGCTTCCCCCTTCCGTTTCGGGCGAGCCTCCCAGCTCAGGGCGCCCCCAGAGAGTTTGGCCTGCAGGCCGGCGTCGCCGTCACGACCTCGCCGAGAGCCGGGTGTTCAGCTCGGTGCACTCCGAACGCGGGCTCCGGTGGGTTCGACTGAGGGCGGGCGCCCGGATGAGGGAAGCGGCGCTGCTGTCAGAAGGCCTCCCGTGCCCTCACAACGAGTGTGTTTGCTCTGCCGTGGGTCCCGCGTCACGGTCGGGGCAGGAGCCGCTTCCGACGCCCTTGCGAAGGGCTTCGCTGAGGCCCAGGTCGGGGGCCTCCTTCTAGGACGGCCCCCGACCTGAGGCCCGGCACGCAGCCTCCCTGAGGCTTCCGCCACCCCCGCCGCGGCCAAGCTTTCTCTCTGCGCGAAAGAGGCCTGCTCGCGGAAGGGAGCTCGGCTTCAGGCTTGCTTCTCGGAGGTAAGGCTGTGGTGCTCACTCGAGGTTTCCGGGCTAAGCGTTGAGAAGGCCTCCTTCTCCGTGGAGCGACGTGTGTGTGGACGTGGACGGGGATGGCATTCCACCCTGCCTTGTTTCGCACAGGGAGGTCGGGGGCCTGGACCTCAGCGGGTCCAACCCCCGGCGAGTCAGCCAACGGCTTCCCCGTGTAGGACGGGAGGCGCCGGCCCAGGAGAGGCCGGCCCCACAGCCCGGACCCTCGTGCCTCACGAAGCGCGCCCTTCATCTCTCCTCCCCGCTTCTCTGTTCGCACTCATCTTTCCCTGGGCGGACGTTTTCCCGGCAGCACCGGGTTGCACGGAATCCAGGGAGGAGCTGTCTCCTTCGGTTGCCAGGCCCGGGCGTGTGTCGACCTTGACACCGCGCAGCCCGCTGTCGCCCCGGAGGTGCTGGCGGCACCCGCAGGTCCCTGGAGTGGAGGCCCAAGGCGGCAGCGTGTGCACGTCTTCCTCCGCGTCTGAGAGAAGGCGTTGTGCATTCGGGGAATGGCGAGGTGAAAGGGCCCCCTCCGGGAAGCGCGATCCAAGAGCTGAGGGTTGGGTGCCTTGCTCCGTGCTTCTAGGTGCCAGAGCCGCTTCTCTCTTCCCGGGACAGAGTGGGGCTTGCTGGGCCAATGCGTCGTCCTGAAGCAATCCCGTGGCAGGGGCTCGGCGCTTCCCCCTTCCGTTTCGGGCGAGCCTCCCAGCTCAGGGCGCCCCCAGAGAGTTTGGCCTGCAGGCCGGCGTCGCCGTCACGACCTCGCCGAGAGCCGGGTGTTCAGCTCGGTGCACTCCGAACGCGGGCTCCGGTGGGTTCGACTGAGGGCGGGCGCCCGGCTGAGGGAAGCGGCGCTGCTGTCAGAAGGCCTCCCGTGCCCTCACAACGAGTGTGTTTGCTCTGCCGTGGGTCCCGCGTCACGGTCGGGGCAGGAGCCGCTTCCGACGCCCTTGCGAAGGGCTTCGCTGAGGCCCAGGTCGGGGGCCTCCTTCTAGGACGGCCCCCGACCTGAGGCCCGGCACGCAGCCTCCCTGAGGCTTCCGCCACCCCCGCCGCGGCCAAGCTTTCTCTCTGGGCGAAAGAGGCCTGCTCGCGGAAGGGAGCTCGGCTTCAGGCTTGCTTCGCGGAGGTAAGGCTGTGGTGCTCACTCGAGGTTTCCGGGCTAAGCGTTGAGAAGGCCTCCTTCTCCGTGGAGCGACGTGTGTGTGGACGTGGACGGGGATGGCATTCCACCCTGCCTTGCTTCGCACAGGGAGGTCGGGGGCCTGGACCTCAGCGGGTCCAACCCCCGGCGAGTCAGCCAACGGCTTCCCCGTGTAGGACGTGAGGCGCCGGCCCGGGAGAGGCCGGCCCCACAGCCCGGACCCTCGTGCCTCACGAAGCGCGCCCTTCATCTCTCCTCCCCGCTTCTCTGTTCGCACTCATCTTTCCCTGGGCGGACGTTTTCCCGGCAGCACCGGGTTGCACGGAATCCAGGGAGGAGCTGTCTCCTTCGGTTGCCAGGCCCGGGCGTGTGTCGACCTTGACACCGCGCAGCCCGCTGTCGCCCCGGAGGTGCTGGCGGCACCCGCAGGTCCCTGGAGTGGAGGCCCAAGGCGGCAGCGTGTGCACGTCTTCCTCCGCGTCTGAGAGAAGGCGTTGTGCATTCGGGGAATGGCGAGGTGAAAGGGCCCCCTCCGGGAAGCGCGATCCAAGAGCTGAGGGTTGGGTGCCTTGCTCCGTGCTTCTAGGTGCCAGAGCCGCTTCTCTCTTCCCGGGACAGAGTGGGGCTTGCTGGGCCAATGCGTCGTCCTGAAGCAATCCCGTGGCAGGGGCTCGGCGCTTCCCCCTTCCGTTTCGGGCGAGCCTCCCAGCTCAGGGCGCCCCCAGAGAGTTTGGCCTGCAGACCGGCGTCGCCGTCACGACCTCGCCGAGAGCCGGGTGTTCAGCTCGGTGCACTCCGAACGCGGGCTCCGGTGGGTTCGACTGAGGGCGGGCGCCCGGCTGAGGGAAGCGGCGCTGCTGTCAGAAGGCCTCCCGTGCCCTCACCACGAGTGTGTTTGCTCTGCCGTGGGTCCCGCGTCACGGTCGGGGCAGGAGCCGCTTCCGACGCCCTTGCGAAGGGCTTCGCTGAGGCCCAGGTCGGGGGCCTCCTTCTAGGACGGCCCCCGACCTGAGGCCCGGCACGCAGCCTCCCTGAGGCTTCCGCCACCCCCGCCGCGGCCAAGCTTTCTCTCTGGGCGAAAGAGGCCTGCTCGCGGAAGGGAGCTCGGCTTCAGGCTTGCTTCGCGGAGGTAAGGCTGTGGTGCTCACTCGAGGTTTCCGGGCTAAGCGTTGAGAAGGCCTCCTTCTCCGTGGAGCGACGTGTGTGTGGACGTGGACGGGGATGGCATTCCACCCTGCCTTGCTTCGCACAGGGAGGTCGGGGACCTGGACCTCAGCGGGTCCAACCCCCGGCGAGTCAGCCAACGGCTTCCCCGTGTAGGACGTGAGGCGCCGGCCCGGGAGAGGCCGGCCCCACAGCCCGGACCCTCGTGCCTCACGAAGCGCGCCCTTCATCTCTCCTCCCCGCTTCTCTGTTCGCACTCATCTTTCCCTGGGCGGACGTTTTCCCGGCAGCACCGGGTTGCACGGAATCCAGGGAGGAGCTGTCTCCTTCGGTTGCCAGGCCCGGGCGTGTGTCGACCTTGACACCGCGCAGCCCGCTGTCGCCCCGGAGGTGCTGGCGGCACCCGCAGGTCCCTGGAGTGGAGGCCCAAGGCGGCAGCGTGTGCACGTCTTCCTCCGCGTCTGAGAGAAGGCGTTGTGCATTCGGGGAATGGCGAGGTGAAAGGGCCCCCTCCGGGAAGCGCGATCCAAGAGCTGAGGGTTGGGTGCCTTGCTCCGTGCTTCTAGGTGCCAGAGCCGCTTCTCTCTTCCCGGGACAGAGTGGGGCTTGCTGGGCCAATGCGTCGTCCTGAAGCAATCCCGTGGCAGGGGCTCGGCGCTTCCCCCTTCCGTTTCGGGCGAGCCTCCCAGCTCAGGGCGCCCCCAGAGAGTTTGGCCTGCAGGCCGGCGTCGCCGTCACGACCTCGCCGAGAGCCGGGTGTTCAGCTCGGTGCACTCCGAACGCGGGCTCCGGTGGGTTCGACTGAGGGCGGGCGCCCGGCTGAGGGAAGCGGCGCTGGTGTCAGAAGGCCTCCCGTGCCCTCACAACGAGTGTGTTTGCTCTGCCGTGGGTCCCGCGTCACGGTCGGGGCAGGAGCCGCTTCCGACGCCCTTGCGAAGGGCTTCGCTGAGGCCCAGGTCGGGGGCCTCCTTCTAGGACGGCCCCCGACCTGAGGCCCGGCACGCAGCCTCCCTGAGGCTTCCGCCACCCCCGCCGCGGCCAAGCTTTCTCTCTGGGCGAAAGAGGCCTGCTCGCGGAAGGGAGCTCGGCTTCAGGCTTGCTTCGCGGAGGTAAGGCTGTGGTGCTCACTCGAGGTTTCCGGGCTAAGCGTTGAGAAGGCCTCCTTCTCCGTGGAGCGACGTGTGTGTGGACGTGGACGGGGATGGCATTCCACCCTGCCTTGCTTCGCACAGGGAGGTCGGGGACCTGGACCTCAGCGGGTCCAACCCCCGGCGAGTCAGCCAACGGCTTCCCCGTGTAGGACGTGAGGCGCCGGCCCGGGAGAGGCCGGCCCCACAGCCCGGACCCTCGTGCCTCACGAAGCGCGCCCTTCATCTCTCCTCCCCGCTTCTCTGTTCGCACTCATCTTTCCCTGGGCGGACGTTTTCCCGGCAGCACCGGGTTGCACGGAATCCAGGGAGGAGCTGTCTCCTTCGGTTGCCAGGCCCGGGCGTGTGTCGACCTTGACACCGCGCAGCCCGCTGTCGCCCCGGAGGTGCTGGCGGCACCCGCAGGTCCCTGGAGTGGAGGCCCAAGGCGGCAGCGTGTGCACGTCTTCCTCCGCGTCTGAGAGAAGGCGTTGTGCATTCGGGGAATGGCGAGGTGAAAGGGCCCCCTCCGGGAAGCGCGATCCAAGAGCTGAGGGTTGGGTGCCTTGCTCCGTGCTTCTAGGTGCCAGAGCCGCTTCTCTCTTCCCGGGACAGAGTGGGGCTTGCTGGGCCAATGCGTCGTCCTGAAGCAATCCCGTGGCAGGGGCTCGGCGCTTCCCCCTTCCGTTTCGGGGGAGCCTCCCAGCTCAGGGCGCCCCCAGAGAGTTTGGCCTGCAGGCCGGCGTCGCCGTCACGACCTCGCCGAGAGCCGGGTGTTCAGCTCGGTGCACTCCGAACGCGGGCTCCGGTGGGTTCGACTGAGGGCGGGCGCCCGGCTGAGGGAAGCGGCGCTGGTGTCAGAAGGCCTCCCGTGCCCTCACAACGAGTGTGTTTGCTCTGCCGTGGGTCCCGCGTCACGGTCGGGGCAGGAGCCGCTTCCGACGCCCTTGCGAAGGGCTTCGCTGAGGCCCAGGTCGGGGGCCTCCTTCTAGGACGGCCCCCGACCTGAGGCCCGGCACGCAGCCTCCCTGAGGCTTCCGCCACCCCCGCCGCGGCCAAGCTTTCTCTCTGCGCGAAAGAGGCCTGCTCGCGGAAGGGAGCTCGGCTTCAGGCTTGCTTCTCGGAGGTAAGGCTGTGGTGCTCACTCGAGGTTTCCGGGCTAAGCGTTGAGAAGGCCTCCTTCTCCGTGGAGCGACGTGTGTGTGGACGTGGACGGGGATGGCATTCCACCCTGCCTTGTTTCGCACAGGGAGGTTGGGGGCCTGGACCTCAGCGGGTCCAACCCCCGGCGAGTCAGCCAACGGCTTCCCCGTGTAGGACGTGAGGCGCCGGCCCGGGAGAGGCCGGCCCCACAGCCCGGACCCTCGTGCCTCACGAAGCGCGCCCTTCATCTCTCCTCCCCGCTTCTCTGTTCGCACTCATCTTTCCCTGGGCGGACGTTTTCCCGGCAGCACCGGGTTGCACGGAATCCAGGGAGGAGCTGTCTCCTTCGGTTGCCAGGCCCGGGCGTGTGTCGACCTTGACACCGCGCAGCCCGCTGTCGCCCCGGAGGTGCTGGCGGCACCCGCAGGTCCCTGGAGTGGAGGCCCAAGGCGGCAGCGTGTGCACGTCTTCCTCCGCGTCTGAGAGAAGGCGTTGTGCATTCGGGGAATGGCGAGGTGAAAGGGCCCCCTCCGGGAAGCGCGATCCAAGAGCTGAGGGTTGGGTGCCTTGCTCCGTGCTTCTAGGTGCCAGAGCCGCTTCTCTCTTCCCGGGACAGAGTGGGGCTTGCTGGGCCAATGCGTCGTCCTGAAGCAATCCCGTGGCAGGGGCTCGGCGCTTCCCCCTTCCGTTTCGGGCGAGCCTCCCAGCTCAGGGCGCCCCCAGAGAGTTTGGCCTGCAGGCCGGCGTCGCCGTCACGACCTCGCCGAGAGCCGGGTGTTCAGCTCGGTGCACTCCGAACGCGGGCTCCGGTGGGTTCGACTGAGGGCGGGCGCCCGGCTGAGGGAAGCGGCGCTGGTGTCAGAAGGCCTCCCGTGCCCTCACAACGAGTGTGTTTGCTCTGCCGTGGGTCCCGCGTCACGGTCGGGGCAGGAGCCGCTTCCGACGCCCTTGCGAAGGGCTTCGCTGAGGCCCAGGTCGGGGGCCTCCTTCTAGGACGGCCCCCGACCTGAGGCCCGGCACGCAGCCTCCCTGAGGCTTCCGCCACCCCCGCCGCGGCCAAGCTTTCTCTCTGCGCGAAAGAGGCCTGCTCGCGGAAGGGAGCTCGGCTTCAGGCTTGCTTCTCGGAGGTAAGGCTGTGGTGCTCACTCGAGGTTTCCGGGCTAAGCGTTGAGAAGGCCTCCTTCTCCGTGGAGCGACGTGTGTGTGGACGTGGACGGGGATGGCATTCCACCCTGCCTTGTTTCGCACAGGGAGGTCGGGGGCCTGGACCTCAGCGGGTCCAACCCCCGGCGAGTCAGCCAACGGCTTCCCCGTGTAGGACGTGAGGCGCCGGCCCGGGAGAGGCCGGCCCCACAGCCCGGACCCTCGTGCCTCACGAAGCGCGCCCTTCATCTCTCCTCCCCGCTTCTCTGTTCGCACTCATCTTTCCCTGGGCGGACGTTTTCCCGGCAGCACCGGGTTGCACGGAATCCAGGGAGGAGCTGTCTCCTTCGGTTGCCAGGCCCGGGCGTGTGTCGACCTTGACACCGCGCAGCCCGCTGTCGCCCCGGAGGTGCTGGCGGCACCCGCAGGTCCCTGGAGTGGAGGCCCAAGGCGGCAGCGTGCGCACGTCTTCCTCCGCGTCTGAGAGAAGGCGTTGTGCATTCGGGGAATGGCGAGGTGAAAGGGCCCCCTCCGGGAAGCGCGATCCAAGAGCTGAGGGTTGGGTGCCTTGCTCCGTGCTTCTAGGTGCCAGAGCCGCTTCTCTCTTCCCGGGACAGAGTGGGGCTTGCTGGGCCAATGCGTCGTCCTGAAGCAATCCCGTGGCAGGGGCTCGGCGCTTCCCCCTTCCGTTTCGGGGGAGCCTCCCAGCTCAGGGCGCCCCCAGAGAGTTTGGCCTGCAGGCCGGCGTCGCCGTCACGACCTCGCCGAGAGCCGGGTGTTCAGCTCGGTGCACTCCGAACGCGGGCTCCGGTGGGTTCGACTGAGGGCGGGCGCCCGGATGAGGGAAGCGGCGCTGCTGTCAGAAGGCCTCCCGTGCCCTCACAACGAGTGTGTTTGCTCTGCCGTGGGTCCCGCGTCACGGTCGGGGCAGGAGCCGCTTCCGACGCCCTTGCGAAGGGCTTCGCTGAGGCCCAGGTCGGGGGCCTCCTTCTAGGACGGCCCCCGACCTGAGGCCCGGCACGCAGCCTCCCTGAGGCTTCCGCCACCCCCGCCGCGGCCAAGCTTTCTCTCTGGGCGAAAGAGGCCTGCTCGCGGAAGGGAGCTCGGCTTCAGGCTTGCTTCGCGGAGGTAAGGCTGTGGTGCTCACTCGAGGTTTCCGGGCTAAGCGTTGAGAAGGCCTCCTTCTCCGTGGAGCGACGTGTGTGTGGACGTGGACGGGGATGGCATTCCACCCTGCCTTGCTTCGCACAGGGAGGTCGGGGGCCTGGACCTCAGCGGGTCCAACCCCCGGCGAGTCAGCCAACGGCTTCCCCGTGTAGGACGTGAGGCGCCGGCCCGGGAGAGGCCGGCCCCACAGCCCGGACCCTCGTGCCTCACGAAGCGCGCCCTTCATCTCTCCTCCCCGCTTCTCTGTTCGCACTCATCTTTCCCTGGGCGGACGTTTTCCCGGCAGCACCGGGTTGCACGGAATCCAGGGAGGAGCTGTCTCCTTCGGTTGCCAGGCCCGGGCGTGTGTCGACCTTGACACCGCGCAGCCCGCTGTCGCCCCGGAGGTGCTGGCGGCACCCGCAGGTCCCTGGAGTGGAGGCCCAAGGCGGCAGCGTGTGCACGTCTTCCTCCGCGTCTGAGAGAAGGCGTTGTGCATTCGGGGAATGGCGAGGTGAAAGGGCCCCCTCCGGGAAGCGCGATCCAAGAGCTGAGGGTTGGGTGCCTTGCTCCGTGCTTCTAGGTGCCAGAGCCGCTTCTCTCTTCCCGGGACAGAGTGGGGCTTGCTGGGCCAATGCGTCGTCCTGAAGCAATCCCGTGGCAGGGGCTCGGCGCTTCCCCCTTCCGTTTCGGGCGAGCCTCTCAGCTCAGGGCGCCCCCAGAGAGTTTGGCCTGCAGGCCGGCGTCGCCGTCACGACCTCGCCGAGAGCCGGGTGTTCAGCGCGGTGCACTCCGAACGCGGGCTCCGGTGGGTTCGACTGAGGGCGGGCGCCCGGCTGAGGGAAGCGGCGCTGCTGTCAGAAGGCCTCCCGTGCCCTCACAACGAGTGTGTTTGCTCTGCCGTGGGTCCCGCGTCACGGTCGGGGCAGGAGCCGCTTCCGACGCCCTTGCGAAGGGCTTCGCTGAGGCCCAGGTCGGGGGCCTCCTTCTAGGAAGGCCCCCGACCTGAGGCCCGGCACGCAGCCTCCCTGAGGCTTCCGCCACCCCCGCCGCGGCCAAGCTTTCTCTCTGGGCGAAAGAGGCCTGCTCGCGGAAGGGAGCTTGGCTTCAGGCTTGCTTCGCGGAGGTAAGGCTGTGGTGCTCACTCGAGGTTTCCGGGCTAAGCGTTGAGAAGGCCTCCTTCTCCGTGGAGCGACGTGTGTGTGGACGTGGACGGGGATGGCATTCCACCCTGCCTTGTTTCGCACAGGGAGGTCGGGGGCCTGGACCTCAGCGGGTCCAACCCCCGGCGAGTCAGCCAACGGCTTCCCCGTGTAGGACGGGAGGCGCCGGCCCGGGAGAGGCCGGCCCCACAGCCCGGACCCTCGTGCCTCACGAAGCGCGCCCTTCATCTCTCCTCCCCGCTTCTCTGTTCGCACTCATCTTTCCCTGGGCGGACGTTTTCCCGGCAGCACCGTGTTGCACGGAATCCAGGGAGGAGCTGTCTCCTTCGGTTGCCAGGCCCGGGCGTGTGTCGACCTTGACACCGCGCAGCCCGCTGTCGCCCCGGAGGTGCTGGCGGCACCCGCAGGTCCCTGGAGTGGAGGCCCAAGGCGGCAGCGTGTGCACGTCTTCCTCCGCGTCTGAGAGAAGGCGTTGTGCATTCGGGGAATGGCGAGGTGAAAGGGCCCCCTCCGGGAAGCGCGATCCAAGAGCTGAGGGTTGGGTGCCTTGCTCCGTGCTTCTAGGTGCCAGAGCCGCTTCTCTCTTCCCGGGACAGAGTGGGGCTTGCTGGTTCAATGCGTCGTCCTGAAGCAATCCCGTGGCAGGGGCTCGGCGCTGCCCCCTTCCGTTTCGGGCGAGCCTCCCAGCTCAGGGCGCCCCCAGAGAGTTTGGCCTGCAGGCCGGCGTCGCCGTCACGACCTCGCCGAGAGCCGGGTGTTCAGCTCGGTGCACTCCGAACGCGGGCTCCGGTGGGTTCGACTGAGGGCGGGCGCCCGGCTGAGGGAAGCGGCGCTGCTGTCAGAAGGCCTCCCGTGCCCTCACCACGAGTGTGTTTGCTCTGCCGTGGGTCCCGCGTCACGGTCGGGGCAGGAGCCGCTTCCGACGCCCTTGCGAAGGGCTTCGCTGAGGCCCAGGTCGGGGGCCTCCTTCTAGGACGGCCCCCGACCTGAGGCCCGGCACGCAGCCTCCCTGAGGCTTCCGCCACCCCCGCCGCGGCCAAGCTTTCTCTCTGGGCGAAAGAGGCCTGCTCGCGGAAGGGAGCTCGGCTTCAGGCTTGCTTCGCGGAGGTAAGGCTGTGGTGCTCACTCGAGGTTTCCGGGCTAAGCGTTGAGAAAGCCTCCTTCTCCGTGGAGCGACGTGTGTGTGGACGTGGACGGGGATGGCATTCCACCCTGCCTTGCTTCGCACAGGGAGGTCGGGGGCCTGGACCTCAGCGGGTCCAACCCCCGGCGAGTCAGCCAACGGCTTCCCCGTGTAGGACGGGAGGCGCCGGCCCGGGAGAGGCCGGCCCCACAGCCCGGACCCTCGTGCCTCACGAAGCGCGCCCTTCATCTCTCCTCCCCGCTTCTCTGTTCGCACTCATCTTTCCCTGGGCGGACGTTTTCCCGGCAGCACCGGGTTGCACGGAATCCAGGGAGGAGCTGTCTCCTTCGGTTGCCAGGCCCGGGCGTGTGTCGACCTTGACACCGCGCAGCCCGCTGTCGCCCCGGAGGTGCTGGCGGCACCCGCAGGTCCCTGGAGTGGAGGCCCAAGGCGGCAGCGTGTGCACGTCTTCCTCCGCGTCTGAGAGAAGGCGTTGTGCATTCGGGGAATGGCGAGGTGAAAGGGCCCCCTCCGGGAAGCGCGATCCAAGAGCTGAGGGTTGGGTGCCTTGCTCCGTGCTTCTAGGTGCCAGAGCCGCTTCTCTCTTCCCGGGACAGAGTGGGGCTTGCTGGGCCAATGCGTCGTCCTGAAGCAATCCCGTGGCAGGGGCTCGGCGCTTCCCCCTTCCGTTTCGGGCGAGCCTCCCAGCTCAGGGCGCCCCCAGAGAGTTTGGCCTGCAGGCCGGCGTCGCCGTCACGACCTCGCCGAGAGCCGGGTGTTCAGCTCGGTGCACTCCGAACGCGGGCTCCGGTGGGTTCGACTGAGGGCGGGCGCCCGGATGAGGGAAGCGGCGCTGCTGTCAGAAGGCCTCCCGTGCCCTCACAACGAGTGTGTTTGCTCTGCCGTGGGTCCCGCGTCACGGTCGGGGCAGGAGCCGCTTCCGACGCCCTTGCGAAGGGCTTCGCTGAGGCCCAGGTCGGGGGCCTCCTTCTAGGACGGCCCCCGACCTGAGGCCCGGCACGCAGCCTCCCTGAGGCTTCCGCCACCCCCGCCGCGGCCAAGCTTTCTCTCTGGGCGAAAGAGGCCTGCTCGCGGAAGGGAGCTCGGCTTCAGGCTTGCTTCGCGGAGGTAAGGCTGTGGTGCTCACTCGAGGTTTCCGGGCTAAGCGTTGAGAAGGCCTCCTTCTCCGTGGAGCGACGTGTGTGTGGACGTGGACGGGGATGGCATTCCACCCTGCCTTGCTTCGCACAGGGAGGTCGGGGGCCTGGACCTCAGCGGGTCCAACCCCCGGCGAGTCAGCCAACGGCTTCCCCGTGTAGGACGTGAGGCGCCGGCCCGGGAGAGGCCGGCCCCACAGCCCGGACCCTCGTGCCTCACGAAGCGCGCCCTTCATCTCTCCTCCCCGCTTCTCTGTTCGCACTCATCTTTCCCTGGGCGGACGTTTTCCCGGCAGCACCGGGTTGCACGGAATCCAGGGAGGAGCTGTCTCCTTCGGTTGCCAGGCCCGGGCGTGTGTCGACCTTGACACCGCGCAGCCCGCTGTCGCCCCGGAGGTGCTGGCGGCACCCGCAGGTCCCTGGAGTGGAGGCCCAAGGCGGCAGCGTGTGCACGTCTTCCTCCGCGTCTGAGAGAAGGCGTTGTGCATTCGGGGAATGGCGAGGTGAAAGGGCCCCCTCCGGGAAGCGCGATCCAAGAGCTGAGGGTTGGGTGCCTTGCTCCGTGCTTCTAGGTGCCAGAGCCGCTTCTCTCTTCCCGGGACAGAGTGGGGCTTGCTGGGCCAATGCGTCGTCCTGAAGCAATCCCGTGGCAGGGGCTCGGCGCTTCCCCCTTCCGTTTCGGGGGAGCCTCCCAGCTCAGGGCGCCCCCAGAGAGTTTGGCCTGCAGGCCGGCGTCGCCGTCACGACCTCGCCGAGAGCCGGGTGTTCAGCTCGGTGCACTCCGAACGCGGGCTCCGGTGGGTTCGACTGAGGGCGGGCGCCCGGATGAGGGAAGCGGCGCTGCTGTCAGAAGGCCTCCCGTGCCCTCACAACGAGTGTGTTTGCTCTGCCGTGGGTCCCGCGTCACGGTCGGGGCAGGAGCCGCTTCCGACGCCCTTGCGAAGGGCTTCGCTGAGGCCCAGGTCGGGGGCCTCCTTCTAGGACGGCCCCCGACCTGAGGCCCGGCACGCAGCCTCCCTGAGGCTTCCGCCACCCCCGCCGCGGCCAAGCTTTCTCTCTGCGCGAAAGAGGCCTGCTCGCGGAAGGGAGCTCGGCTTCAGGCTTGCTTCGCGGAGGTAAGGCTGTGGTGCTCACTCGAGGTTTCCGGGCTAAGCGTTGAGAAGGCCTCCTTCTCCGTGGAGCGACGTGTGTGTGGACGTGGACGGGGATGGCATTCCACCCTGCCTTGCTTCGCACAGGGAGGTCGGGGGCCTGGACCTCAGCGGGTCCAACCCCCGGCGAGTCAGCCAACGGCTTCCCCGTGTAGGACGTGAGGCGCCGGCCCGGGAGAGGCCGGCCCCACAGCCCGGACCCTCGTGCCTCACGAAGCGCGCCCTTCATCTCTCCTCCCCGCTTCTCTGTTCGCACTCATCTTTCCCTGGGCGGACGTTTTCCCGGCAGCACCGGGTTGCACGGAATCCAGGGAGGAGCTGTCTCCTTCGGTTGCCAGGCCCGGGCGTGTGTCGACCTTGACACCGCGCAGCCCGCTGTCGCCCCGGAGGTGCTGGCGGCACCCGCAGGTCCCTGGAGTGGAGGCCCAAGGCGGCAGCGTGTGCACGTCTTCCTCCGCGTCTGAGAGAAGGCGTTGTGCATTCGGGGAATGGCGAGGTGAAAGGGCCCCCTCCGGGAAGCGCGATCCAAGAGCTGAGGGTTGGGTGCCTTGCTCCGTGCTTCTAGGTGCCAGAGCCGCTTCTCTCTTCACGGGACAGAGTGGGGCTTGCTGGGCCAATGCGTCGTCCTGAAGCAATCCCGTGGCAGGGGCTCGGCGCTTCCCCCTTCCGTTTCGGGCGAGCCTCTCAGCTCAGGGCGCCCCCAGAGAGTTTGGCCTGCAGGCCGGCGTCGCCGTCACGACCTCGCCGAGAGCCGGGTGTTCAGCGCGGTGCACTCCGAACGCGGGCTCCGGTGGGTTCGACTGAGGGCGGGCGCCCGGCTGAGGGAAGCGGCGCTGCTGTCAGAAGGCCTCCCGTGCCCTCACAACGAGTGTGTTTGCTCTGCCGTGGGTCCCGCGTCACGGTCGGGGCAGGAGCCGCTTCCGACGCCCTTGCGAAGGGCTTCGCTGAGGCCCAGGTCGGGGGCCTCCTTCTAGGAAGGCCCCCGACCTGAGGCCCGGCACGCAGCCTCCCTGAGGCTTCCGCCACCCCCGCCGCGGCCAAGCTTTCTCTCTGGGCGAAAGAGGCCTGCTCGCGGAAGGGAGCTTGGCTTCAGGCTTGCTTCGCGGAGGTAAGGCTGTGGTGCTCACTCGAGGTTTCCGGGCTAAGCGTTGAGAAGGCCTCCTTCTCCGTGGAGCGACGTGTGTGTGGACGTGGACGGGGATGGCATTCCACCCTGCCTTGTTTCGCACAGGGAGGTCGGGGGCCTGGACCTCAGCGGGTCCAACCCCCGGCGAGTCAGCCAACGGCTTCCCCGTGTAGGACGGGAGGCGCCGGCCCGGGAGAGGCCGGCCCCACAGCCCGGACCCTCGTGCCTCACGAAGCGCGCCCTTCATCTCTCCTCCCCGCTTCTCTGTTCGCACTCATCTTTCCCTGGGCGGACGTTTTCCCGGCAGCACCGTGTTGCACGGAATCCAGGGAGGAGCTGTCTCCTTCGGTTGCCAGGCCCGGGCGTGTGTCGACCTTGACACCGCGCAGCCCGCTGTCGCCCCGGAGGTGCTGGCGGCACCCGCAGGTCCCTGGAGTGGAGGCCCAAGGCGGCAGCGTGTGTACGTCTTCCTCCGCGTCTGAGAGAAGGCGTTGTGCATTCGGGGAATGGCGAGGTGAAAGGGCCCCCTCCGGGAAGCGCGATCCAAGAGCTGAGGGTTGGGTGCCTGGCTCCGTGCTTCTAGGTGCCAGAGCCGCTTCTCTCTTCCCGGGACAGAGTGGGGCTTGCTGGGCCAATGCGTCGTCCTGAAGCAATCCCGTGGCAGGGGCTCGGCGCTGCCCCCTTCCGTTTCGGGCGAGCCTCCCAGCTCAGGGCGCCCCCAGAGAGTTTGGCCTGCAGGCCAGCGTCGCCGTCACGACCTCGCCGAGAGCCGGGTGTTCAGCTCGGTGCACTCCGAACGCGGGCTCCGGTGGGTTCGACTGAGGGCGGGCGCCCGGCTGAGGGAAGCGGCGCTGCTGTCAGAAGGCCTCCCGTGCCCTCACCACGAGTGTGTTTGCTCTGCCGTGGGTCCCGCGTCACGGTCGGGGCAGGAGCCGCTTCCGACGCCCTTGCGAAGGGCTTCGCTGAGGCCCAGGTCGGGGGCCTCCTTCTAGGACGGCCCCCGACCTGAGGCCCGGCACGCAGCCTCCCTGAGGCTTCCGCCACCCCCGCCGCGGCCAAGCTTTCTCTCTGGGCGAAAGAGGCCTGCTCGCGGAAGGGAGCTCGGCTTCAGGCTTGCTTCGCGGAGGTAAGGCTGTGGTGCTCACTCGAGGTTTCCGGGCTAAGCGTTGAGAAGGCCTCCTTCTCCGTGGAGCGACGTGTGTGTGGACGTGGACGGGGATGGCATTCCACCCTGCCTTGCTTCGCACAGGGAGGTCGGGGGCCTGGACCTCAGCGGGTCCAACCCCCGGCGAGTCAGCCAACGGCTTCCCCGTGTAGGACGTGAGGCGCCGGCCCGGGAGAGGCCGGCCCCACAGCCCGGACCCTCGTGCCTCACGAAGCGCGCCCTTCATCTCTCCTCCCCGCTTCTCTGTTCGCACTCATCTTTCCCTGGGCGGACGTTTTCCCGGCAGCACCGTGTTGCACGGAATCCAGGGAGGAGCTGTCTCCTTCGGTTGCCAGGCCCGGGCGTGTGTCGACCTTGACACCGCGCAGCCCGCTGTCGCCCCGGAGGTGCTGGCGGCACCCGCAGGTCCCTGGAGTGGAGGCCCAAGGCGGCAGCGTGTGCACGTCTTCCTCCGCGTCTGAGAGAAGGCGTTGTGCATTCGGGGAATGGCGAGGTGAAAGGGCCCCCTCCGGGAAGCCCGATCCAAGAGCTGAGGGTTGGGTGCCTTGCTCCGTGCTTCTAGGTGCCAGAGCCGCTTCTCTCTTCCCGGGACAGAGTGGGGCTTGCTGGGCCAATGCGTCGTCCTGAAGCAATCCCGTGGCAGGGGCTCGGCGCTTCCCCCTTCCGTTTCGGGCGAGCCTCCCAGCTCAGGGCGCCCCCAGAGAGTTTGTCCTGCAGGCCGGCGTCGCCGTCACGACCTCGCCGAGAGCCGGGTGTTCAGCGCGGTGCACTCCGAACGCGGGCTCCGGTGGGTTCGACTGAGGGCGGGCGCCCGGCTGAGGGAAGCGGCGCTGCTGTCAGAAGGCCTCCCGTGCCCTCACCACGAGTGTGTTTGCTCTGCCGTGGGTCCCGCGTCACGGTCGGGGCAGGAGCCGCTTCCGACGCCCTTGCGAAGGGCTTCGCTGAGGCCCAGGTCGGGGGCCTCCTTCTAGGACGGCCCCCGACCTGAGGCCCGGCACGCAGCCTCCCTGAGGCTTCCGCCACCCCCGCCGCGGCCAAGCTTTCTCTCTGGGCGAAAGAGGCCTGCTCGCGGAAGGGAGCTTGGCTTCAGGCTTGCTTCGCGGAGGTAAGGCTGTGGTGCTCACTCGAGGTTTCCGGGCTAAGCGTTGAGAAGGCCTCCTTCTCCGTGGAGCGACGTGTGTGTGGACGTGGACGGGGATGGCATTCCACCCTGCCTTGTTTCGCACAGGGAGGTCGGGGGCCTGGACCTCAGCGGGTCCAACCCCCGGCGAGTCAGCCAACGGCTTCCCCGTGTAGGACGGGAGGCGCCGGCCCGGGAGAGGCCGGCCCCACAGCCCGGACCCTCGTGCCTCACGAAGCGCGCCCTTCATCTCTCCTCCCCGCTTCTCTGTTCGCACTCATCTTTCCCTGGGCGGACGTTTTCCCGGCAGCACCGTGTTGCACGGAATCCAGGGAGGAGCTGTCTCCTTCGGTTGCCAGGCCCGGGCGTGTGTCGACCTTGACACCGCGCAGCCCGCTGTCGCCCCGGAGGTGCTGGCGGCACCCGCAGGTCCCTGGAGTGGAGGCCCAAGGCGGCAGCGTGTGTACGTCTTCCTCCGCGTCTGAGAGAAGGCGTTGTGCATTCGGGGAATGGCGAGGTGAAAGGGCCCCCTCCGGGAAGCGCGATCCAAGAGCTGAGGGTTGGGTGCCTGGCTCCGT
The DNA here is from genome assembly GCF_963455335.1 of Martes martes. Classification (NCBI taxonomy): domain Eukaryota; kingdom Metazoa; phylum Chordata; class Mammalia; order Carnivora; family Mustelidae; genus Martes; species Martes martes. The sequence continues at coordinate 122,378,751 of NC_137893.1, read as the reverse complement.
GCTTCTAGGTGCCAGAGCCGCTTCTCTCTTCCCGGGACAGAGTGGGGCTTGCTGGGCCAATGCGTCGTCCTGAAGCAATCCCGTGGCAGGGGCTCGGCGCTGCCCCCTTCCGTTTCGGGCGAGCCTCCCAGCTCAGGGCGCCCCCAGAGAGTTTGGCCTGCAGGCCGGCGTCGCCGTCACGACCTCGCCGAGAGCCGGGTGTTCAGCTCGGTGCACTCCGAACGCGGGCTCCGGTGGGTTCGACTGAGGGCGGGCGCCCGGCTGAGGGAAGCGGCGCTGCTGTCAGAAGGCCTCCCGTGCCCTCACCACGAGTGTGTTTGCTCTGCCGTGGGTCCCGCGTCACGGTCGGGGCAGGAGCCGCTTCCGACGCCCTTGCGAAGGGCTTCGCTGAGGCCCAGGTCGGGGGCCTCCTTCTAGGACGGCCCCCGACCTGAGGCCCGGCACGCAGCCTCCCTGAGGCTTCCGCCACCCCCGCCGCGGCCAAGCTTTCTCTCTGGGCGAAAGAGGCCTGCTCGCGGAAGGGAGCTCGGCTTCAGGCTTGCTTCGCGGAGGTAAGGCTGTGGTGCTCACTCGAGGTTTCCGGGCTAAGCGTTGAGAAAGCCTCCTTCTCCGTGGAGCGACGTGTGTGTGGACGTGGACGGGGATGGCATTCCACCCTGCCTTGCTTCGCACAGGGAGGTCGGGGGCCTGGACCTCAGCGGGTCCAACCCCCGGCGAGTCAGCCAACGGCTTCCCCGTGTAGGACGGGAGGCGCCGGCCCGGGAGAGGCCGGCCCCACAGCCCGGACCCTCGTGCCTCACGAAGCGCGCCCTTCATCTCTCCTCCCCGCTTCTCTGTTCGCACTCATCTTTCCCTGGGCGGACGTTTTCCCGGCAGCACCGGGTTGCACGGAATCCAGGGAGGAGCTGTCTCCTTCGGTTGCCAGGCCCGGGCGTGTGTCGACCTTGACACCGCGCAGCCCGCTGTCGCCCCGGAGGTGCTGGCGGCACCCGCAGGTCCCTGGAGTGGAGGCCCAAGGCGGCAGCGTGTGCACGTCTTCCTCCGCGTCTGAGAGAAGGCGTTGTGCATTCGGGGAATGGCGAGGTGAAAGGGCCCCCTCCGGGAAGCGCGATCCAAGAGCTGAGGGTTGGGTGCCTTGCTCCGTGCTTCTAGGTGCCAGAGCCGCTTCTCTCTTCCCGGGACAGAGTGGGGCTTGCTGGGCCAATGCGTCGTCCTGAAGCAATCCCGTGGCAGGGGCTCGGCGCTTCCCCCTTCCGTTTCGGGCGAGCCTCCCAGCTCAGGGCGCCCCCAGAGAGTTTGGCCTGCAGGCCGGCGTCGCCGTCACGACCTCGCCGAGAGCCGGGTGTTCAGCTCGGTGCACTCCGAACGCGGGCTCCGGTGGGTTCGACTGAGGGCGGGCGCCCGGATGAGGGAAGCGGCGCTGCTGTCAGAAGGCCTCCCGTGCCCTCACAACGAGTGTGTTTGCTCTGCCGTGGGTCCCGCGTCACGGTCGGGGCAGGAGCCGCTTCCGACGCCCTTGCGAAGGGCTTCGCTGAGGCCCAGGTCGGGGGCCTCCTTCTAGGACGGCCCCCGACCTGAGGCCCGGCACGCAGCCTCCCTGAGGCTTCCGCCACCCCCGCCGCGGCCAAGCTTTCTCTCTGGGCGAAAGAGGCCTGCTCGCGGAAGGGAGCTCGGCTTCAGGCTTGCTTCGCGGAGGTAAGGCTGTGGTGCTCACTCGAGGTTTCCGGGCTAAGCGTTGAGAAGGCCTCCTTCTCCGTGGAGCGACGTGTGTGTGGACGTGGACGGGGATGGCATTCCACCCTGCCTTGCTTCGCACAGGGAGGTCGGGGGCCTGGACCTCAGCGGGTCCAACCCCCGGCGAGTCAGCCAACGGCTTCCCCGTGTAGGACGTGAGGCGCCGGCCCGGGAGAGGCCGGCCCCACAGCCCGGACCCTCGTGCCTCACGAAGCGCGCCCTTCATCTCTCCTCCCCGCTTCTCTGTTCGCACTCATCTTTCCCTGGGCGGACGTTTTCCCGGCAGCACCGGGTTGCACGGAATCCAGGGAGGAGCTGTCTCCTTCGGTTGCCAGGCCCGGGCGTGTGTCGACCTTGACACCGCGCAGCCCGCTGTCGCCCCGGAGGTGCTGGCGGCACCCGCAGGTCCCTGGAGTGGAGGCCCAAGGCGGCAGCGTGTGCACGTCTTCCTCCGCGTCTGAGAGAAGGCGTTGTGCATTCGGGGAATGGCGAGGTGAAAGGGCCCCCTCCGGGAAGCGCGATCCAAGAGCTGAGGGTTGGGTGCCTTGCTCCGTGCTTCTAGGTGCCAGAGCCGCTTCTCTCTTCCCGGGACAGAGTGGGGCTTGCTGGGCCAATGCGTCGTCCTGAAGCAATCCCGTGGCAGGGGCTCGGCGCTTCCCCCTTCCGTTTCGGGGGAGCCTCCCAGCTCAGGGCGCCCCCAGAGAGTTTGGCCTGCAGGCCGGCGTCGCCGTCACGACCTCGCCGAGAGCCGGGTGTTCAGCTCGGTGCACTCCGAACGCGGGCTCCGGTGGGTTCGACTGAGGGCGGGCGCCCGGATGAGGGAAGCGGCGCTGCTGTCAGAAGGCCTCCCGTGCCCTCACAACGAGTGTGTTTGCTCTGCCGTGGGTCCCGCGTCACGGTCGGGGCAGGAGCCGCTTCCGACGCCCTTGCGAAGGGCTTCGCTGAGGCCCAGGTCGGGGGCCTCCTTCTAGGACGGCCCCCGACCTGAGGCCCGGCACGCAGCCTCCCTGAGGCTTCCGCCACCCCCGCCGCGGCCAAGCTTTCTCTCTGGGCGAAAGAGGCCTGCTCGCGGAAGGGAGCTCGGCTTCAGGCTTGCTTCGCGGAGGTAAGGCTGTGGTGCTCACTCGAGGTTTCCGGGCTAAGCGTTGAGAAGGCCTCCTTCTCCGTGGAGCGACGTGTGTGTGGACGTGGACGGGGATGGCATTCCACCCTGCCTTGCTTCGCACAGGGAGGTCGGGGGCCTGGACCTCAGCGGGTCCAACCCCCGGCGAGTCAGCCAACGGCTTCCCCGTGTAGGACGTGAGGCGCCGGCCCGGGAGAGGCCGGCCCCACAGCCCGGACCCTCGTGCCTCACGAAGCGCGCCCTTCATCTCTCCTCCCCGCTTCTCTGTTCGCACTCATCTTTCCCTGGGCGGACGTTTTCCCGGCAGCACCGGGTTGCACGGAATCCAGGGAGGAGCTGTCTCCTTCGGTTGCCAGGCCCGGGCGTGTGTCGACCTTGACACCGCGCAGCCCGCTGTCGCCCCGGAGGTGCTGGCGGCACCCGCAGGTCCCTGGAGTGGAGGCCCAAGGCGGCAGCGTGTGCACGTCTTCCTCCGCGTCTGAGAGAAGGCGTTGTGCATTCGGGGAATGGCGAGGTGAAAGGGCCCCCTCCGGGAAGCGCGATCCAAGAGCTGAGGGTTGGGTGCCTTGCTCCGTGCTTCTAGGTGCCAGAGCCGCTTCTCTCTTCCCGGGACAGAGTGGGGCTTGCTGGGCCAATGCGTCGTCCTGAAGCAATCCCGTGGCAGGGGCTCGGCGCTTCCCCCTTCCGTTTCGGGCGAGCCTCCCAGCTCAGGGCGCCCCCAGAGAGTTTGGCCTGCAGGCCGGCGTCGCCGTCACGACCTCGCCGAGAGCCGGGTGTTCAGCTCGGTGCACTCCGAACGCGGGCTCCGGTGGGTTCGACTGAGGGCGGGCGCCCGGCTGAGGGAAGCGGCGCTGCTGTCAGAAGGCCTCCCGTGCCCTCACAACGAGTGTGTTTGCTCTGCCGTGGGTCCCGCGTCACGGTCGGGGCAGGAGCCGCTTCCGACGCCCTTGCGAAGGGCTTCGCTGAGGCCCAGGTCGGGGGCCTCCTTCTAGGACGGCCCCCGACCTGAGGCCCGGCACGCAGCCTCCCTGAGGCTTCCGCCACCCCCGCCGCGGCCAAGCTTTCTCTCTGCGCGAAAGAGGCCTGCTCGCGGAAGGGAGCTCGGCTTCAGGCTTGCTTCTCGGAGGTAAGGCTGTGGTGCTCACTCGAGGTTTCCGGGCTAAGCGTTGAGAAGGCCTCCTTCTCCGTGGAGCGACGTGTGTGTGGACGTGGACGGGGATGGCATTCCACCCTGCCTTGTTTCGCACAGGGAGGTCGGGGGCCTGGACCTCAGCGGGTCCAACCCCCGGCGAGTCAGCCAACGGCTTCCCCGTGTCGGACGGGAGGCGCCGGCCCAGGAGAGGCCGGCCCCACAGCCCGGACCCTCGTGCCTCACGAAGCGCGCCCTTCATCTCTCCTCCCCGCTTCTCTGTTCGCACTCATCTTTCCCTGGGCGGACGTTTTCCCGGCAGCACCGGGTTGCACGGAATCCAGGGAGGAGCTGTCTCCTTCGGTTGCCAGGCCCGGGCGTGTGTCGACCTTGACACCGCGCAGCCCGCTGTCGCCCCGGAGGTGCTGGCGGCACCCGCAGGTCCCTGGAGTGGAGGCCCAAGGCGGCAGCGTGTGCACGTCTTCCTCCGCGTCTGAGAGAAGGCGTTGTGCATTCGGGGAATGGCGAGGTGAAAGGGCCCCCTCCGGGAAGCGCGATCCAAGAGCTGAGGGTTGGGTGCCTTGCTCCGTGCTTCTAGGTGCCAGAGCCGCTTCTCTCTTCCCGGGACAGAGTGGGGCTTGCTGGGCCAATGCGTCGTCCTGAAGCAATCCCGTGGCAGGGGCTCGGCGCTTCCCCCTTCCGTTTCGGGGGAGCCTCCCAGCTCAGGGCGCCCCCAGAGAGTTTGGCCTGCAGGCCGGCGTCGCCGTCACGACCTCGCCGAGAGCCGGGTGTTCAGCTCGGTGCACTCCGAACGCGGGCTCCGGTGGGTTCGACTGAGGGCGGGCGCCCGGCTGAGGGAAGCGGCGCTGCTGTCAGAAGGCCTCCCGTGCCCTCACAACGAGTGTGTTTGCTCTGCCGTGGGTCCCGCGTCACGGTCGGGGCAGGAGCCGCTTCCGACGCCCTTGCGAAGGGCTTCGCTGAGGCCCAGGTCGGGGGCCTCCTTCTAGGACGGCCCCCGACCTGAGGCCCGGCACGCAGCCTCCCTGAGGCTTCCGCCACCCCCGCCGCGGCCAAGCTTTCTCTCTGGGCGAAAGAGGCCTGCTCGCGGAAGGGAGCTCGGCTTCAGGCTTGCTTCGCGGAGGTAAGGCTGTGGTGCTCACTCGAGGTTTCCGGGCTAAGCGTTGAGAAGGCCTCCTTCTCCGTGGAGCGACGTGTGTGTGGACGTGGACGGGGATGGCATTCCACCCTGCCTTGCTTCGCACAGGGAGGTCGGGGGCCTGGACCTCAGCGGGTCCAACCCCCGGCGAGTCAGCCAACGGCTTCCCCGTGTAGGACGTGAGGCGCCGGCCCGGGAGAGGCCGGCCCCACAGCCCGGACCCTCGTGCCTCACGAAGCGCGCCCTTCATCTCTCCTCCCCGCTTCTCTGTTCACACTCATCTTTCCCTGGGCGGACGTTTTCCCGGCAGCACCGGGTTGCACGGAATCCAGGGAGGAGCTGTCTCCTTCGGTTGCCAGGCCCGGGCGTGTGTCGACCTTGACACCGCGCAGCCCGCTGTCGCCCCGGAGGTGCTGGCGGCACCCGCAGGTCCCTGGAGTGGAGGCCCAAGGCGGCAGCGTGTGCACGTCTTCCTCCGCGTCTGAGAGAAGGCGTTGTGCATTCGGGGAATGGCGAGGTGAAAGGGCCCCCTCCGGGAAGCGCGATCCAAGAGCTGAGGGTTGGGTGCCTTGCTCCGTGCTTCTAGGTGCCAGAGCCGCTTCTCTCTTCCCGGGACAGAGTGGGGCTTGCTGGGCCAATGCGTCGTCCTGAAGCAATCCCGTGGCAGGGGCTCGGCGCTTCCCCCTTCCGTTTCGGGCGAGCCTCCCAGCTCAGGGCGCCCCCAGAGAGTTTGGCCTGCAGGCCGGCGTCGCCGTCACGACCTCGCCGAGAGCCGGGTGTTCAGCTCGGTGCACTCCGAACGCGGGCTCCGGTGGGTTCGACTGAGGGCGGGCGCCCGGCTGAGGGAAGCGGCGCTGGTGTCAGAAGGCCTCCCGTGCCCTCACAACGAGTGTGTTTGCTCTGCCGTGGGTCCCGCGTCACGGTCGGGGCAGGAGCCGCTTCCGACGCCCTTGCGAAGGGCTTCGCTGAGGCCCAGGTCGGGGGCCTCCTTCTAGGACGGCCCCCGACCTGAGGCCCGGCACGCAGCCTCCCTGAGGCTTCCGCCACCCCCGCCGCGGCCAAGCTTTCTCTCTGGGCGAAAGAGGCCTGCTCGCGGAAGGGAGCTCGGCTTCAGGCTTGCTTCGCGGAGGTAAGGCTGTGGTGCTCACTCGAGGTTTCCGGGCTAAGCGTTGAGAAGGCCTCCTTCTCCGTGGAGCGACGTGTGTGTGGACGTGGACGGGGATGGCATTCCACCCTGCCTTGCTTCGCACAGGGAGGTCGGGGACCTGGACCTCAGCGGGTCCAACCCCCGGCGAGTCAGCCAACGGCTTCCCCGTGTAGGACGTGAGGCGCCGGCCCGGGAGAGGCCGGCCCCACAGCCCGGACCCTCGTGCCTCACGAAGCGCGCCCTTCATCTCTCCTCCCCGCTTCTCTGTTCGCACTCATCTTTCCCTGGGCGGACGTTTTCCCGGCAGCACCGGGTTGCACGGAATCCAGGGAGGAGCTGTCTCCTTCGGTTGCCAGGCCCGGGCGTGTGTCGACCTTGACACCGCGCAGCCCGCTGTCGCCCCGGAGGTGCTGGCGGCACCCGCAGGTCCCTGGAGTGGAGGCCCAAGGCGGCAGCGTGTGCACGTCTTCCTCCGCGTCTGAGAGAAGGCGTTGTGCATTCGGGGAATGGCGAGGTGAAAGGGCCCCCTCCGGGAAGCGCGATCCAAGAGCTGAGGGTTGGGTGCCTTGCTCCGTGCTTCTAGGTGCCAGAGCCGCTTCTCTCTTCCCGGGACAGAGTGGGGCTTGCTGGGCCAATGCGTCGTCCTGAAGCAATCCCGTGGCAGGGGCTCGGCGCTTCCCCCTTCCGTTTCGGGGGAGCCTCCCAGCTCAGGGCGCCCCCAGAGAGTTTGGCCTGCAGGCCGGCGTCGCCGTCACGACCTCGCCGAGAGCCGGGTGTTCAGCTCGGTGCACTCCGAACGCGGGCTCCGGTGGGTTCGACTGAGGGCGGGCGCCCGGATGAGGGAAGCGGCGCTGCTGTCAGAAGGCCTCCCGTGCCCTCACAACGAGTGTGTTTGCTCTGCCGTGGGTCCCGCGTCACGGTCGGGGCAGGAGCCGCTTCCGACGCCCTTGCGAAGGGCTTCGCTGAGGCCCAGGTCGGGGGCCTCCTTCTAGGACGGCCCCCGACCTGAGGCCCGGCACGCAGCCTCCCTGAGGCTTCCGCCACCCCCGCCGCGGCCAAGCTTTCTCTCTGGGCGAAAGAGGCCTGCTCGCGGAAGGGAGCTCGGCTTCAGGCTTGCTTCGCGGAGGTAAGGCTGTGGTGCTCACTCGAGGTTTCCGGGCTAAGCGTTGAGAAGGCCTCCTTCTCCGTGGAGCGACGTGTGTGTGGACGTGGACGGGGATGGCATTCCACCCTGCCTTGCTTCGCACAGGGAGGTCGGGGGCCTGGACCTCAGCGGGTCCAACCCCCGGCGAGTCAGCCAACGGCTTCCCCGTGTAGGACGTGAGGCGCCGGCCCGGGAGAGGCCGGCCCCACAGCCCGGACCCTCGTGCCTCACGAAGCGCGCCCTTCATCTCTCCTCCCCGCTTCTCTGTTCGCACTCATCTTTCCCTGGGCGGACGTTTTCCCGGCAGCACCGGGTTGCACGGAATCCAGGGAGGAGCTGTCTCCTTCGGTTGCCAGGCCCGGGCGTGTGTCGACCTTGACACCGCGCAGCCCGCTGTCGCCCCGGAGGTGCTGGCGGCACCCGCAGGTCCCTGGAGTGGAGGCCCAAGGCGGCAGCGTGTGCACGTCTTCCTCCGCGTCTGAGAGAAGGCGTTGTGCATTCGGGGAATGGCGAGGTGAAAGGGCCCCCTCCGGGAAGCGCGATCCAAGAGCTGAGGGTTGGGTGCCTTGCTCCGTGCTTCTAGGTGCCAGAGCCGCTTCTCTCTTCACGGGACAGAGTGGGGCTTGCTGGGCCAATGCGTCGTCCTGAAGCAATCCCGTGGCAGGGGCTCGGCGCTTCCCCCTTCCGTTTCGGGCGAGCCTCTCAGCTCAGGGCGCCCCCAGAGAGTTTGGCCTGCAGGCCGGCGTCGCCGTCACGACCTCGCCGAGAGCCGGGTGTTCAGCGCGGTGCACTCCGAACGCGGGCTCCGGTGGGTTCGACTGAGGGCGGGCGCCCGGCTGAGGGAAGCGGCGCTGCTGTCAGAAGGCCTCCCGTGCCCTCACAACGAGTGTGTTTGCTCTGCCGTGGGTCCCGCGTCACGGTCGGGGCAGGAGCCGCTTCCGACGCCCTTGCGAAGGGCTTCGCTGAGGCCCAGGTCGGGGGCCTCCTTCTAGGAAGGCCCCCGACCTGAGGCCCGGCACGCAGCCTCCCTGAGGCTTCCGCCACCCCCGCCGCGGCCAAGCTTTCTCTCTGGGCGAAAGAGGCCTGCTCGCGGAAGGGAGCTTGGCTTCAGGCTTGCTTCGCGGAGGTAAGGCTGTGGTGCTCACTCGAGGTTTCCGGGCTAAGCGTTGAGAAGGCCTCCTTCTCCGTGGAGCGACGTGTGTGTGGACGTGGACGGGGATGGCATTCCACCCTGCCTTGTTTCGCACAGGGAGGTCGGGGGCCTGGACCTCAGCGGGTCCAACCCCCGGCGAGTCAGCCAACGGCTTCCCCGTGTAGGACGGGAGGCGCCGGCCCGGGAGAGGCCGGCCCCACAGCCCGGACCCTCGTGCCTCACGAAGCGCGCCCTTCATCTCTCCTCCCCGCTTCTCTGTTCGCACTCATCTTTCCCTGGGCGGACGTTTTCCCGGCAGCACCGTGTTGCACGGAATCCAGGGAGGAGCTGTCTCCTTCGGTTGCCAGGCCCGGGCGTGTGTCGACCTTGACACCGCGCAGCCCGCTGTCGCCCCGGAGGTGCTGGCGGCACCCGCAGGTCCCTGGAGTGGAGGCCCAAGGCGGCAGCGTGTGTACGTCTTCCTCCGCGTCTGAGAGAAGGCGTTGTGCATTCGGGGAATGGCGAGGTGAAAGGGCCCCCTCCGGGAAGCGCGATCCAAGAGCTGAGGGTTGGGTGCCTGGCTCCGTGCTTCTAGGTGCCAGAGCCGCTTCTCTCTTCCCGGGACAGAGTGGGGCTTGCTGGGCCAATGCGTCGTCCTGAAGCAATCCCGTGGCAGGGGCTCGGCGCTGCCCCCTTCCGTTTCGGGCGAGCCTCCCAGCTCAGGGCGCCCCCAGAGAGTTTGGCCTGCAGGCCGGCGTCGCCGTCACGACCTCGCCGAGAGCCGGGTGTTCAGCTCGGTGCACTCCGAACGCGGGCTCCGGTGGGTTCGACTGAGGGCGGGCGCCCGGCTGAGGGAAGCGGCGCTGCTGTCAGAAGGCCTCCCGTGCCCTCACCACGAGTGTGTTTGCTCTGCCGTGGGTCCCGCGTCACGGTCGGGGCAGGAGCCGCTTCCGACGCCCTTGCGAAGGGCTTCGCTGAGGCCCAGGTCGGGGGCCTCCTTCTAGGACGGCCCCCGACCTGAGGCCCGGCACGCAGCCTCCCTGAGGCTTCCGCCACCCCCGCCGCGGCCAAGCTTTCTCTCTGGGCGAAAGAGGCCTGCTCGCGGAAGGGAGCTCGGCTTCAGGCTTGCTTCGCGGAGGTAAGGCTGTGGTGCTCACTCGAGGTTTCCGGGCTAAGCGTTGAGAAGGCCTCCTTCTCCGTGGAGCGACGTGTGTGTGGACGTGGACGGGGATGGCATTCCACCCTGCCTTGCTTCGCACAGGGAGGTCGGGGGCCTGGACCTCAGCGGGTCCAACCCCCGGCGAGTCAGCCAACGGCTTCCCCGTGTAGGACGTGAGGCGCCGGCCCGGGAGAGGCCGGCCCCACAGCCCGGACCCTCGTGCCTCACGAAGCGCGCCCTTCATCTCTCCTCCCCGCTTCTCTGTTCGCACTCATCTTTCCCTGGGCGGACGTTTTCCCGGCAGCACCGGGTTGCACGGAATCCAGGGAGGAGCTGTCTCCTTCGGTTGCCAGGCCCGGGCGTGTGTCGACCTTGACACCGCGCAGCCCGCTGTCGCCCCGGAGGTGCTGGCGGCACCCGCAGGTCCCTGGAGTGGAGGCCCAAGGCGGCAGCGTGTGCACGTCTTCCTCCGCGTCTGAGAGAAGGCGTTGTGCATTCGGGGAATGGCGAGGTGAAAGGGCCCCCTCCGGGAAGCGCGATCCAAGAGCTGAGGGTTGGGTGCCTTGCTCCGTGCTTCTAGGTGCCAGAGCCGCTTCTCTCTTCACGGGACAGAGTGGGGCTTGCTGGGCCAATGCGTCGTCCTGAAGCAATCCCGTGGCAGGGGCTCGGCGCTTCCCCCTTCCGTTTCGGGCGAGCCTCTCAGCTCAGGGCGCCCCCAGAGAGTTTGGCCTGCAGGCCGGCGTCGCCGTCACGACCTCGCCGAGAGCCGGGTGTTCAGCGCGGTGCACTCCGAACGCGGGCTCCGGTGGGTTCGACTGAGGGCGGGCGCCCGGCTGAGGGAAGCGGCGCTGCTGTCAGAAGGCCTCCCGTGCCCTCACAACGAGTGTGTTTGCTCTGCCGTGGGTCCCGCGTCACGGTCGGGGCAGGAGCCGCTTCCGACGCCCTTGCGAAGGGCTTCGCTGAGGCCCAGGTCGGGGGCCTCCTTCTAGGAAGGCCCCCGACCTGAGGCCCGGCACGCAGCCTCCCTGAGGCTTCCGCCACCCCCGCCGCGGCCAAGCTTTCTCTCTGGGCGAAAGAGGCCTGCTCGCGGAAGGGAGCTTGGCTTCAGGCTTGCTTCGCGGAGGTAAGGCTGTGGTGCTCACTCGAGGTTTCCGGGCTAAGCGTTGAGAAGGCCTCCTTCTCCGTGGAGCGACGTGTGTGTGGACGTGGACGGGGATGGCATTCCACCCTGCCTTGTTTCGCACAGGGAGGTCGGGGGCCTGGACCTCAGCGGGTCCAACCCCCGGCGAGTCAGCCAACGGCTTCCCCGTGTAGGACGGGAGGCGCCGGCCCGGGAGAGGCCGGCCCCACAGCCCGGACCCTCGTGCCTCACGAAGCGCGCCCTTCATCTCTCCTCCCCGCTTCTCTGTTCGCACTCATCTTTCCCTGGGCGGACGTTTTCCCGGCAGCACCGTGTTGCACGGAATCCAGGGAGGAGCTGTCTCCTTCGGTTGCCAGGCCCGGGCGTGTGTCGACCTTGACACCGCGCAGCCCGCTGTCGCCCCGGAGGTGCTGGCGGCACCCGCAGGTCCCTGGAGTGGAGGCCCAAGGCGGCAGCGTGTGTACGTCTTCCTCCGCGTCTGAGAGAAGGCGTTGTGCATTCGGGGAATGGCGAGGTGAAAGGGCCCCCTCCGGGAAGCGCGATCCAAGAGCTGAGGGTTGGGTGCCTGGCTCCGTGCTTCTAGGTGCCAGAGCCGCTTCTCTCTTCCCGGGACAGAGTGGGGCTTGCTGGGCCAATGCGTCGTCCTGAAGCAATCCCGTGGCAGGGGCTCGGCGCTGCCCCCTTCCGTTTCGGGCGAGCCTCCCAGCTCAGGGCGCCCCCAGAGAGTTTGGCCTGCAGGCCGGCGTCGCCGTCACGACCTCGCCGAGAGCCGGGTGTTCAGCTCGGTGCACTCCGAACGCGGGCTCCGGTGGGTTCGACTGAGGGCGGGCGCCCGGCTGAGGGAAGCGGCGCTGCTGTCAGAAGGCCTCCCGTGCCCTCACCACGAGTGTGTTTGCTCTGCCGTGGGTCCCGCGTCACGGTCGGGGCAGGAGCCGCTTCCGACGCCCTTGCGAAGGGCTTCGCTGAGGCCCAGGTCGGGGGCCTCCTTCTAGGACGGCCCCCGACCTGAGGCCCGGCACGCAGCCTCCCTGAGGCTTCCGCCACCCCCGCCGCGGCCAAGCTTTCTCTCTGGGCGAAAGAGGCCTGCTCGCGGAAGGGAGCTCGGCTTCAGGCTTGCTTCGCGGAGGTAAGGCTGTGGTGCTCACTCGAGGTTTCCGGGCTAAGCGTTGAGAAGGCCTCCTTCTCCGTGGAGCGACGTGTGTGTGGACGTGGACGGGGATGGCATTCCACCCTGCCTTGCTTCGCACAGGGAGGTCGGGGGCCTGGACCTCAGCGGGTCCAACCCCCGGCGAGTCAGCCAACGGCTTCCCCGTGTAGGACGTGAGGCGCCGGCCCGGGAGAGGCCGGCCCCACAGCCCGGACCCTCGTGCCTCACGAAGCGCGCCCTTCATCTCTCCTCCCCGCTTCTCTGTTCGCACTCATCTTTCCCTGGGCGGACGTTTTCCCGGCAGCACCGTGTTGCACGGAATCCAGGGAGGAGCTGTCTCCTTCGGTTGCCAGGCCCGGGCGTGTGTCGACCTTGACACCGCGCAGCCCGCTGTCGCCCCGGAGGTGCTGGCGGCACCCGCAGGTCCCTGGAGTGGAGGCCCAAGGCGGCAGCGTGTGTACGTCTTCCTCCGCGTCTGAGAGAAGGCGTTGTGCATTCGGGGAATGGCGAGGTGAAAGGGCCCCCTCCGGGAAGCGCGATCCAAGAGCTGAGGGTTGGGTGCCTTGCTCCGTGCTTCTAGGTGCCAGAGCCGCTTCTCTCTTCCCGGGACAGAGTGGGGCTTGCTGGGCCAATGCGTCGTCCTGAAGCAATCCCGTGGCAGGGGCTCGGCGCTGCCCCCTTCCGTTTCGGGCGAGCCTCCCAGCTCAGGGCGCCCCCAGAGAGTTTGGCCTGCAGGCCGGCGTCGCCGTCACGACCTCGCCGAGAGCCGGGTGTTCAGCTCGGTGCACTCCGAACGCGGGCTCCGGTGGGTTCGACTGAGGGCGGGCGCCCGGCTGAGGGAAGCGGCGCTGCTGTCAGAAGGCCTCCCGTGCCCTCACCACGAGTGTGTTTGCTCTGCCGTGGGTCCCGCGTCACGGTCGGGGCAGGAGCCGCTTCCGACGCCCTTGCGAAGGGCTTCGCTGAGGCCCAGGTCGGGGGCCTCCTTCTAGGACGGCCCCCGACCTGAGGCCCGGCACGCAGCCTCCCTGAGGCTTCCGCCACCCCCGCCGCGGCCAAGCTTTCTCTCTGGGCGAAAGAGGCCTGCTCGCGGAAGGGAGCTCGGCTTCAGGCTTGCTTCGCGGAGGTAAGGCTGTGGTGCTCACTCGAGGTTTCCGGGCTAAGCGTTGAGAAAGCCTCCTTCTCCGTGGAGCGACGTGTGTGTGGACGTGGACGGGGATGGCATTCCACCCTGCCTTGCTTCGCACAGGGAGGTCGGGGGCCTGGACCTCAGCGGGTCCAACCCCCGGCGAGTCAGCCAACGGCTTCCCCGTGTAGGACGGGAGGCGCCGGCCCGGGAGAGGCCGGCCCCACAGCCCGGACCCTCGTGCCTCACGAAGCGCGCCCTTCATCTCTCCTCCCCGCTTCTCTGTTCGCACTCATCTTTCCCTGGGCGGACGTTTTCCCGGCAGCACCGGGTTGCACGGAATCCAGGGAGGAGCTGTCTCCTTCGGTTGCCAGGCCCGGGCGTGTGTCGACCTTGACACCGCGCAGCCCGCTGTCGCCCCGGAGGTGCTGGCGGCACCCGCAGGTCCCTGGAGTGGAGGCCCAAGGCGGCAGCGTGTGCACGTCTTCCTCCGCGTCTGAGAGAAGGCGTTGTGCATTCGGGGAATGGCGAGGTGAAAGGGCCCCCTCCGGGAAGCGCGATCCAAGAGCTGAGGGTTGGGTGCCTTGCTCCGTGCTTCTAGGTGCCAGAGCCGCTTCTCTCTTCCCGGGACAGAGTGGGGCTTGCTGGGCCAATGCGTCGTCCTGAAGCAATCCCGTGGCAGGGGCTCGGCGCTTCCCCCTTCCGTTTCGGGCGAGCCTCCCAGCTCAGGGCGCCCCCAGAGAGTTTGGCCTGCAGGCCGGCGTCGCCGTCACGACCTCGCCGAGAGCCGGGTGTTCAGCTCGGTGCACTCCGAACGCGGGCTCCGGTGGGTTCGACTGAGGGCGGGCGCCCGGATGAGGGAAGCGGCGCTGCTGTCAGAAGGCCTCCCGTGCCCTCACAACGAGTGTGTTTGCTCTGCCGTGGGTCCCGCGTCACGGTCGGGGCAGGAGCCGCTTCCGACGCCCTTGCGAAGGGCTTCGCTGAGGCCCAGGTCGGGGGCCTCCTTCTAGGACGGCCCCCGACCTGAGGCCCGGCACGCAGCCTCCCTGAGGCTTCCGCCACCCCCGCCGCGGCCAAGCTTTCTCTCTGGGCGAAAGAGGCCTGCTCGCGGAAGGGAGCTCGGCTTCAGGCTTGCTTCGCGGAGGTAAGGCTGTGGTGCTCACTCGAGGTTTCCGGGCTAAGCGTTGAGAAGGCCTCCTTCTCCGTGGAGCGACGTGTGTGTGGACGTGGACGGGGATGGCATTCCACCCTGCCTTGCTTCGCACAGGGAGGTCGGGGGCCTGGACCTCAGCGGGTCCAACCCCCGGCGAGTCAGCCAACGGCTTCCCCGTGTAGGACGTGAGGCGCCGGCCCGGGAGAGGCCGGCCCCACAGCCCGGACCCTCGTGCCTCACGAAGCGCGCCCTTCATCTCTCCTCCCCGCTTCTCTGTTCGCACTCATCTTTCCCTGGGCGGACGTTTTCCCGGCAGCACCGGGTTGCACGGAATCCAGGGAGGAGCTGTCTCCTTCGGTTGCCAGGCCCGGGCGTGTGTCGACCTTGACACCGCGCAGCCCGCTGTCGCCCCGGAGGTGCTGGCGGCACCCGCAGGTCCCTGGAGTGGAGGCCCAAGGCGGCAGCGTGTGCACGTCTTCCTCCGCGTCTGAGAGAAGGCGTTGTGCATTCGGGGAATGGCGAGGTGAAAGGGCCCCCTCCGGGAAGCGCGATCCAAGAGCTGAGGGTTGGGTGCCTTGCTCCGTGCTTCTAGGTGCCAGAGCCGCTTCTCTCTTCCCGGGACAGAGTGGGGCTTGCTGGGCCAATGCGTCGTCCTGAAGCAATCCCGTGGCAGGGGCTCGGCGCTTCCCCCTTCCGTTTCGGGGGAGCCTCCCAGCTCAGGGCGCCCCCAGAGAGTTTGGCCTGCAGGCCGGCGTCGCCGTCACGACCTCGCCGAGAGCCGGGTGTTCAGCTCGGTGCACTCCGAACGCGGGCTCCGGTGGGTTCGACTGAGGGCGGGCGCCCGGATGAGGGAAGCGGCGCTGCTGTCAGAAGGCCTCCCGTGCCCTCACAACGAGTGTGTTTGCTCTGCCGTGGGTCCCGCGTCACGGGCGGGGCAGGAGCCGCTTCCGACGCCCTTGCGAAGGGCTTCGCTGAGGCCCAGGTCGGGGGCCTCCTTCTAGGACGGCCCCCGACCTGAGGCCCGGCACGCAGCCTCCCTGAGGCTTCCGCCACCCCCGCCGCGGCCAAGCTTTCTCTCTGGGCGAAAGAGGCCTGCTCGCGGAAGGGAGCTCGGCTTCAGGCTTGCTTCGCGGAGGTAAGGCTGTGGTGCTCACTCGAGGTTTCCGGGCTAAGCGTTGAGAAGGCCTCCTTCTCCGTGGAGCGACGTGTGTGTGGACGTGGACGGGGATGGCATTCCACCCTGCCTTGCTTCGCACAGGGAGGTCGGGGGCCTGGACCTCAGCGGGTCCAACCCCCGGCGAGTCAGCCAACGGCTTCCCCGTGTAGGACGTGAGGCGCCGGCCCGGGAGAGGCCGGCCCCACAGCCCGGACCCTCGTGCCTCACGAAGCGCGCCCTTCATCTCTCCTCCCCGCTTCTCTGTTCGCACTCATCTTTCCCTGGGCGGACGTTTTCCCGGCAGCACCGGGTTGCACGGAATCCAGGGAGGAGCTGTCTCCTTCGGTTGCCAGGCCCGGGCGTGTGTCGACCTTGACACCGCGCAGCCCGCTGTCGCCCCGGAGGTGCTGGCGGCACCCGCAGGTCCCTGGAGTGGAGGCCCAAGGCGGCAGCGTGTGCACGTCTTCCTCCGCGTCTGAGAGAAGGCGTTGTGCATTCGGGGAATGGCGAGGTGAAAGGGCCCCCTCCGGGAAGCGCGATCCAAGAGCTGAGGGTTGGGTGCCTTGCTCCGTGCTTCTAGGTGCCAGAGCCGCTTCTCTCTTCCCGGGACAGAGTGGGGCTTGCTGGGCCAATGCGTCGTCCTGAAGCAATCCCGTGGCAGGGGCTCGGCGCTTCCCCCTTCCGTTTCGGGCGAGCCTCCCAGCTCAGGGCGCCCCCAGAGAGTTTGGCCTGCAGGCCGGCGTCGCCGTCACGACCTCGCCGAGAGCCGGGTGTTCAGCTCGGTGCACTCCGAACGCGGGCTCCGGTGGGTTCGACTGAGGGCGGGCGCCCGGCTGAGGGAAGCGGCGCTGCTGTCAGAAGGCCTCCCGTGCCCTCACAACGAGTGTGTTTGCTCTGCCGTGGGTCCCGCGTCACGGTCGGGGCAGGAGCCGCTTCCGACGCCCTTGCGAAGGGCTTCGCTGAGGCCCAGGTCGGGGGCCTCCTTCTAGGACGGCCCCCGACCTGAGGCCCGGCACGCAGCCTCCCTGAGGCTTCCGCCACCCCCGCCGCGGCCAAGCTTTCTCTCTGCGCGAAAGAGGCCTGCTCGCGGAAGGGAGCTCGGCTTCAGGCTTGCTTCTCGGAGGTAAGGCTGTGGTGCTCACTCGAGGTTTCCGGGCTAAGCGTTGAGAAGGCCTCCTTCTCCGTGGAGCGACGTGTGTGTGGACGTGGACGGGGATGGCATTCCACCCTGCCTTGTTTCGCACAGGGAGGTCGGGGGCCTGGACCTCAGCGGGTCCAACCCCCGGCGAGTCAGCCAACGGCTTCCCCGTGTAGGACGGGAGGCGCCGGCCCAGGAGAGGCCGGCCCCACAGCCCGGACCCTCGTGCCTCACGAAGCGCGCCCTTCATCTCTCCTCCCCGCTTCTCTGTTCGCACTCATCTTTCCCTGGGCGGACGTTTTCCCGGCAGCACCGGGTTGCACGGAATCCAGGGAGGAGCTGTCTCCTTCGGTTGCCAGGCCCGGGCGTGTGTCGACCTTGACACCGCGCAGCCCGCTGTCGCCCCGGAGGTGCTGGCGGCACCCGCAGGTCCCTGGAGTGGAGGCCCAAGGCGGCAGCGTGTGCACGTCTTCCTCCGCGTCTGAGAGAAGGCGTTGTGCATTCGGGGAATGGCGAGGTGAAAGGGCCCCCTCCGGGAAGCGCGATCCAAGAGCTGAGGGTTGGGTGCCTTGCTCCGTGCTTCTAGGTGCCAGAGCCGCTTCTCTCTTCCCGGGACAGAGTGGGGCTTGCTGGGCCAATGCGTCGTCCTGAAGCAATCCCGTGGCAGGGGCTCGGCGCTTCCCCCTTCCGTTTCGGGGGAGCCTCCCAGCTCAGGGCGCCCCCAGAGAGTTTGGCCTGCAGGCCGGCGTCGCCGTCACGACCTCGCCGAGAGCCGGGTGTTCAGCTCGGTGCACTCCGAACGCGGGCTCCGGTGGGTTCGACTGAGGGCGGGCGCCCGGCTGAGGGAAGCGGCGCTGCTGTCAGAAGGCCTCCCGTGCCCTCACAACGAGTGTGTTTGCTCTGCCGTGGGTCCCGCGTCACGGTCGGGGCAGGAGCCGCTTCCGACGCCCTTGCGAAGGGCTTCGCTGAGGCCCAGGTCGGGGGCCTCCTTCTAGGACGGCCCCCGACCTGAGGCCCGGCACGCAGCCTCCCTGAGGCTTCCGCCACCCCCGCCGCGGCCAAGCTTTCTCTCTGGGCGAAAGAGGCCTGCTCGCGGAAGGGAGCTCGGCTTCAGGCTTGCTTCGCGGAGGTAAGGCTGTGGTGCTCACTCGAGGTTTCCGGGCTAAGCGTTGAGAAGGCCTCCTTCTCCGTGGAGCGACGTGTGTGTGGACGTGGACGGGGATGGCATTCCACCCTGCCTTGCTTCGCACAGGGAGGTCGGGGGCCTGGACCTCAGCGGGTCCAACCCCCGGCGAGTCAGCCAACGGCTTCCCCGTGTAGGACGTGAGGCGCCGGCCCGGGAGAGGCCGGCCCCACAGCCCGGACCCTCGTGCCTCACGAAGCGCGCCCTTCATCTCTCCTCCCCGCTTCTCTGTTCACACTCATCTTTCCCTGGGCGGACGTTTTCCCGGCAGCACCGGGTTGCACGGAATCCAGGGAGGAGCTGTCTCCTTCGGTTGCCAGGCCCGGGCGTGTGTCGACCTTGACACCGCGCAGCCCGCTGTCGCCCCGGAGGTGCTGGCGGCACCCGCAGGTCCCTGGAGTGGAGGCCCAAGGCGGCAGCGTGTGCACGTCTTCCTCCGCGTCTGAGAGAAGGCGTTGTGCATTCGGGGAATGGCGAGGTGAAAGGGCCCCCTCCGGGAAGCGCGATCCAAGAGCTGAGGGTTGGGTGCCTTGCTCCGTGCTTCTAGGTGCCAGAGCCGCTTCTCTCTTCCCGGGACAGAGTGGGGCTTGCTGGGCCAATGCGTCGTCCTGAAGCAATCCCGTGGCAGGGGCTCGGCGCTTCCCCCTTCCGTTTCGGGCGAGCCTCCCAGCTCAGGGCGCCCCCAGAGAGTTTGGCCTGCAGACCGGCGTCGCCGTCACGACCTCGCCGAGAGCCGGGTGTTCAGCTCGGTGCACTCCGAACGCGGGCTCCGGTGGGTTCGACTGAGGGCGGGCGCCCGGCTGAGGGAAGCGGCGCTGCTGTCAGAAGGCCTCCCGTGCCCTCACCACGAGTGTGTTTGCTCTGCCGTGGGTCCCGCGTCACGGTCGGGGCAGGAGCCGCTTCCGACGCCCTTGCGAAGGGCTTCGCTGAGGCCCAGGTCGGGGGCCTCCTTCTAGGACGGCCCCCGACCTGAGGCCCGGCACGCAGCCTCCCTGAGGCTTCCGCCACCCCCGCCGCGGCCAAGCTTTCTCTCTGGGCGAAAGAGGCCTGCTCGCGGAAGGGAGCTCGGCTTCAGGCTTGCTTCGCGGAGGTAAGGCTGTGGTGCTCACTCGAGGTTTCCGGGCTAAGCGTTGAGAAGGCCTCCTTCTCCGTGGAGCGACGTGTGTGTGGACGTGGACGGGGATGGCATTCCACCCTGCCTTGCTTCGCACAGGGAGGTCGGGGACCTGGACCTCAGCGGGTCCAACCCCCGGCGAGTCAGCCAACGGCTTCCCCGTGTAGGACGTGAGGCGCCGGCCCGGGAGAGGCCGGCCCCACAGCCCGGACCCTCGTGCCTCACGAAGCGCGCCCTTCATCTCTCCTCCCCGCTTCTCTGTTCGCACTCATCTTTCCCTGGGCGGACGTTTTCCCGGCAGCACCGGGTTGCACGGAATCCAGGGAGGAGCTGTCTCCTTCGGTTGCCAGGCCCGGGCGTGTGTCGACCTTGACACCGCGCAGCCCGCTGTCGCCCCGGAGGTGCTGGCGGCACCCGCAGGTCCCTGGAGTGGAGGCCCAAGGCGGCAGCGTGTGCACGTCTTCCTCCGCGTCTGAGAGAAGGCGTTGTGCATTCGGGGAATGGCGAGGTGAAAGGGCCCCCTCCGGGAAGCGCGATCCAAGAGCTGAGGGTTGGGTGCCTTGCTCCGTGCTTCTAGGTGCCAGAGCCGCTTCTCTCTTCCCGGGACAGAGTGGGGCTTGCTGGGCCAATGCGTCGTCCTGAAGCAATCCCGTGGCAGGGGCTCGGCGCTTCCCCCTTCCGTTTCGGGCGAGCCTCCCAGCTCAGGGCGCCCCCAGAGAGTTTGGCCTGCAGGCCGGCGTCGCCGTCACGACCTCGCCGAGAGCCGGGTGTTCAGCTCGGTGCACTCCGAACGCGGGCTCCGGTGGGTTCGACTGAGGGCGGGCGCCCGGCTGAGGGAAGCGGCGCTGGTGTCAGAAGGCCTCCCGTGCCCTCACAACGAGTGTGTTTGCTCTGCCGTGGGTCCCGCGTCACGGTCGGGGCAGGAGCCGCTTCCGACGCCCTTGCGAAGGGCTTCGCTGAGGCCCAGGTCGGGGGCCTCCTTCTAGGACGGCCCCCGACCTGAGGCCCGGCACGCAGCCTCCCTGAGGCTTCCGCCACCCCCGCCGCGGCCAAGCTTTCTCTCTGGGCGAAAGAGGCCTGCTCGCGGAAGGGAGCTCGGCTTCAGGCTTGCTTCGCGGAGGTAAGGCTGTGGTGCTCACTCGAGGTTTCCGGGCTAAGCGTTGAGAAGGCCTCCTTCTCCGTGGAGCGACGTGTGTGTGGACGTGGACGGGGATGGCATTCCACCCTGCCTTGCTTCGCACAGGGAGGTCGGGGACCTGGACCTCAGCGGGTCCAACCCCCGGCGAGTCAGCCAACGGCTTCCCCGTGTAGGACGTGAGGCGCCGGCCCGGGAGAGGCCGGCCCCACAGCCCGGACCCTCGTGCCTCACGAAGCGCGCCCTTCATCTCTCCTCCCCGCTTCTCTGTTCGCACTCATCTTTCCCTGGGCGGACGTTTTCCCGGCAGCACCGGGTTGCACGGAATCCAGGGAGGAGCTGTCTCCTTCGGTTGCCAGGCCCGGGCGTGTGTCGACCTTGACACCGCGCAGCCCGCTGTCGCCCCGGAGGTGCTGGCGGCACCCGCAGGTCCCTGGAGTGGAGGCCCAAGGCGGCAGCGTGTGCACGTCTTCCTCCGCGTCTGAGAGAAGGCGTTGTGCATTCGGGGAATGGCGAGGTGAAAGGGCCCCCTCCGGGAAGCGCGATCCAAGAGCTGAGGGTTGGGTGCCTTGCTCCGTGCTTCTAGGTGCCAGAGCCGCTTCTCTCTTCCCGGGACAGAGTGGGGCTTGCTGGGCCAATGCGTCGTCCTGAAGCAATCCCGTGGCAGGGGCTCGGCGCTTCCCCCTTCCGTTTCGGGGGAGCCTCCCAGCTCAGGGCGCCCCCAGAGAGTTTGGCCTGCAGGCCGGCGTCGCCGTCACGACCTCGCCGAGAGCCGGGTGTTCAGCTCGGTGCACTCCGAACGCGGGCTCCGGTGGGTTCGACTGAGGGCGGGCGCCCGGATGAGGGAAGCGGCGCTGCTGTCAGAAGGCCTCCCGTGCCCTCACAACGAGTGTGTTTGCTCTGCCGTGGGTCCCGCGTCACGGTCGGGGCAGGAGCCGCTTCCGACGCCCTTGCGAAGGGCTTCGCTGAGGCCCAGGTCGGGGGCCTCCTTCTAGGACGGCCCCCGACCTGAGGCCCGGCACGCAGCCTCCCTGAGGCTTCCGCCACCCCCGCCGCGGCCAAGCTTTCTCTCTGGGCGAAAGAGGCCTGCTCGCGGAAGGGAGCTCGGCTTCAGGCTTGCTTCGCGGAGGTAAGGCTGTGGTGCTCACTCGAGGTTTCCGGGCTAAGCGTTGAGAAGGCCTCCTTCTCCGTGGAGCGACGTGTGTGTGGACGTGGACGGGGATGGCATTCCACCCTGCCTTGCTTCGCACAGGGAGGTCGGGGGCCTGGACCTCAGCGGGTCCAACCCCCGGCGAGTCAGCCAACGGCTTCCCCGTGTAGGACGTGAGGCGCCGGCCCGGGAGAGGCCGGCCCCACAGCCCGGACCCTCGTGCCTCACGAAGCGCGCCCTTCATCTCTCCTCCCCGCTTCTCTGTTCGCACTCATCTTTCCCTGGGCGGACGTTTTCCCGGCAGCACCGGGTTGCACGGAATCCAGGGAGGAGCTGTCTCCTTCGGTTGCCAGGCCCGGGCGTGTGTCGACCTTGACACCGCGCAGCCCGCTGTCGCCCCGGAGGTGCTGGCGGCACCCGCAGGTCCCTGGAGTGGAGGCCCAAGGCGGCAGCGTGTGCACGTCTTCCTCCGCGTCTGAGAGAAGGCGTTGTGCATTCGGGGAATGGCGAGGTGAAAGGGCCCCCTCCGGGAAGCGCGATCCAAGAGCTGAGGGTTGGGTGCCTTGCTCCGTGCTTCTAGGTGCCAGAGCCGCTTCTCTCTTCACGGGACAGAGTGGGGCTTGCTGGGCCAATGCGTCGTCCTGAAGCAATCCCGTGGCAGGGGCTCGGCGCTTCCCCCTTCCGTTTCGGGCGAGCCTCTCAGCTCAGGGCGCCCCCAGAGAGTTTGGCCTGCAGGCCGGCGTCGCCGTCACGACCTCGCCGAGAGCCGGGTGTTCAGCGCGGTGCACTCCGAACGCGGGCTCCGGTGGGTTCGACTGAGGGCGGGCGCCCGGCTGAGGGAAGCGGCGCTGCTGTCAGAAGGCCTCCCGTGCCCTCACAACGAGTGTGTTTGCTCTGCCGTGGGTCCCGCGTCACGGTCGGGGCAGGAGCCGCTTCCGACGCCCTTGCGAAGGGCTTCGCTGAGGCCCAGGTCGGGGGCCTCCTTCTAGGAAGGCCCCCGACCTGAGGCCCGGCACGCAGCCTCCCTGAGGCTTCCGCCACCCCCGCCGCGGCCAAGCTTTCTCTCTGGGCGAAAGAGGCCTGCTCGCGGAAGGGAGCTTGGCTTCAGGCTTGCTTCGCGGAGGTAAGGCTGTGGTGCTCACTCGAGGTTTCCGGGCTAAGCGTTGAGAAGGCCTCCTTCTCCGTGGAGCGACGTGTGTGTGGACGTGGACGGGGATGGCATTCCACCCTGCCTTGTTTCGCACAGGGAGGTCGGGGGCCTGGACCTCAGCGGGTCCAACCCCCGGCGAGTCAGCCAACGGCTTCCCCGTGTAGGACGGGAGGCGCCGGCCCGGGAGAGGCCGGCCCCACAGCCCGGACCCTCGTGCCTCACGAAGCGCGCCCTTCATCTCTCCTCCCCGCTTCTCTGTTCGCACTCATCTTTCCCTGGGCGGACGTTTTCCCGGCAGCACCGTGTTGCACGGAATCCAGGGAGGAGCTGTCTCCTTCGGTTGCCAGGCCCGGGCGTGTGTCGACCTTGACACCGCGCAGCCCGCTGTCGCCCCGGAGGTGCTGGCGGCACCCGCAGGTCCCTGGAGTGGAGGCCCAAGGCGGCAGCGTGTGTACGTCTTCCTCCGCGTCTGAGAGAAGGCGTTGTGCATTCGGGGAATGGCGAGGTGAAAGGGCCCCCTCCGGGAAGCGCGATCCAAGAGCTGAGGGTTGGGTGCCTGGCTCCGTGCTTCTAGGTGCCAGAGCCGCTTCTCTCTTCCCGGGACAGAGTGGGGCTTGCTGGGCCAATGCGTCGTCCTGAAGCAATCCCGTGGCAGGGGCTCGGCGCTGCCCCCTTCCGTTTCGGGCGAGCCTCCCAGCTCAGGGCGCCCCCAGAGAGTTTGGCCTGCAGGCCGGCGTCGCCGTCACGACCTCGCCGAGAGCCGGGTGTTCAGCTCGGTGCACTCCGAACGCGGGCTCCGGTGGGTTCGACTGAGGGCGGGCGCCCGGCTGAGGGAAGCGGCGCTGCTGTCAGAAGGCCTCCCGTGCCCTCACCACGAGTGTGTTTGCTCTGCCGTGGGTCCCGCGTCACGGTCGGGGCAGGAGCCGCTTCCGACGCCCTTGCGAAGGGCTTCGCTGAGGCCCAGGTCGGGGGCCTCCTTCTAGGACGGCCCCCGACCTGAGGCCCGGCACGCAGCCTCCCTGAGGCTTCCGCCACCCCCGCCGCGGCCAAGCTTTCTCTCTGGGCGAAAGAGGCCTGCTCGCGGAAGGGAGCTCGGCTTCAGGCTTGCTTCGCGGAGGTAAGGCTGTGGTGCTCACTCGAGGTTTCCGGGCTAAGCGTTGAGAAGGCCTCCTTCTCCGTGGAGCGACGTGTGTGTGGACGTGGACGGGGATGGCATTCCACCCTGCCTTGCTTCGCACAGGGAGGTCGGGGGCCTGGACCTCAGCGGGTCCAACCCCCGGCGAGTCAGCCAACGGCTTCCCCGTGTAGGACGTGAGGCGCCGGCCCGGGAGAGGCCGGCCCCACAGCCCGGACCCTCGTGCCTCACGAAGCGCGCCCTTCATCTCTCCTCCCCGCTTCTCTGTTCGCACTCATCTTTCCCTGGGCGGACGTTTTCCCGGCAGCACCGGGTTGCACGGAATCCAGGGAGGAGCTGTCTCCTTCGGTTGCCAGGCCCGGGCGTGTGTCGACCTTGACACCGCGCAGCCCGCTGTCGCCCCGGAGGTGCTGGCGGCACCCGCAGGTCCCTGGAGTGGAGGCCCAAGGCGGCAGCGTGTGCACGTCTTCCTCCGCGTCTGAGAGAAGGCGTTGTGCATTCGGGGAATGGCGAGGTGAAAGGGCCCCCTCCGGGAAGCGCGATCCAAGAGCTGAGGGTTGGGTGCCTTGCTCCGTGCTTCTAGGTGCCAGAGCCGCTTCTCTCTTCACGGGACAGAGTGGGGCTTGCTGGGCCAATGCGTCGTCCTGAAGCAATCCCGTGGCAGGGGCTCGGCGCTTCCCCCTTCCGTTTCGGGCGAGCCTCTCAGCTCAGGGCGCCCCCAGAGAGTTTGGCCTGCAGGCCGGCGTCGCCGTCACGACCTCGCCGAGAGCCGGGTGTTCAGCGCGGTGCACTCCGAACGCGGGCTCCGGTGGGTTCGACTGAGGGCGGGCGCCCGGCTGAGGGAAGCGGCGCTGCTGTCAGAAGGCCTCCCGTGCCCTCACAACGAGTGTGTTTGCTCTGCCGTGGGTCCCGCGTCACGGTCGGGGCAGGAGCCGCTTCCGACGCCCTTGCGAAGGGCTTCGCTGAGGCCCAGGTCGGGGGCCTCCTTCTAGGAAGGCCCCCGACCTGAGGCCCGGCACGCAGCCTCCCTGAGGCTTCCGCCACCCCCGCCGCGGCCAAGCTTTCTCTCTGGGCGAAAGAGGCCTGCTCGCGGAAGGGAGCTTGGCTTCAGGCTTGCTTCGCGGAGGTAAGGCTGTGGTGCTCACTCGAGGTTTCCGGGCTAAGCGTTGAGAAGGCCTCCTTCTCCGTGGAGCGACGTGTGTGTGGACGTGGACGGGGATGGCATTCCACCCTGCCTTGTTTCGCACAGGGAGGTCGGGGGCCTGGACCTCAGCGGGTCCAACCCCCGGCGAGTCAGCCAACGGCTTCCCCGTGTAGGACGGGAGGCGCCGGCCCGGGAGAGGCCGGCCCCACAGCCCGGACCCTCGTGCCTCACGAAGCGCGCCCTTCATCTCTCCTCCCCGCTTCTCTGTTCGCACTCATCTTTCCCTGGGCGGACGTTTTCCCGGCAGCACCGGGTTGCACGGAATCCAGGGAGGAGCTGTCTCCTTCGGTTGCCAGGCCCGGGCGTGTGTCGACCTTGACACCGCGCAGCCCGCTGTCGCCCCGGAGGTGCTGGCGGCACCCGCAGGTCCCTGGAGTGGAGGCCCAAGGCGGCAGCGTGTGTACGTCTTCCTCCGCGTCTGAGAGAAGGCGTTGTGCATTCGGGGAATGGCGAGGTGAAAGGGCCCCCTCCGGGAAGCGCGATCCAAGAGCTGAGGGTTGGGTGCCTGGCTCCGTGCTTCTAGGTGCCAGAGCCGCTTCTCTCTTCCCGGGACAGAGTGGGGCTTGCTGGGCCAATGCGTCGTCCTGAAGCAATCCCGTGGCAGGGGCTCGGCGCTGCCCCCTTCCGTTTCGGGCGAGCCTCCCAGCTCAGGGCGCCCCCAGAGAGTTTGGCCTGCAGGCCGGCGTCGCCGTCACGACCTCGCCGAGAGCCGGGTGTTCAGCTCGGTGCACTCCGAACGCGGGCTCCGGTGGGTTCGACTGAGGGCGGGCGCCCGGCTGAGGGAAGCGGCGCTGCTGTCAGAAGGCCTCCCGTGCCCTCACCACGAGTGTGTTTGCTCTGCCGTGGGTCCCGCGTCACGGTCGGGGCAGGAGCCGCTTCCGACGCCCTTGCGAAGGGCTTCGCTGAGGCCCAGGTCGGGGGCCTCCTTCTAGGACGGCCCCCGACCTGAGGCCCGGCACGCAGCCTCCCTGAGGCTTCCGCCACCCCCGCCGCGGCCAAGCTTTCTCTCTGGGCGAAAGAGGCCTGCTCGCGGAAGGGAGCTCGGCTTCAGGCTTGCTTCGCGGAGGTAAGGCTGTGGTGCTCACTCGAGGTTTCCGGGCTAAGCGTTGAGAAGGCCTCCTTCTCCGTGGAGCGACGTGTGTGTGGACGTGGACGGGGATGGCATTCCACCCTGCCTTGCTTCGCACAGGGAGGTCGGGGGCCTGGACCTCAGCGGGTCCAACCCCCGGCGAGTCAGCCAACGGCTTCCCCGTGTAGGACGTGAGGCGCCGGCCCGGGAGAGGCCGGCCCCACAGCCCGGACCCTCGTGCCTCACGAAGCGCGCCCTTCATCTCTCCTCCCCGCTTCTCTGTTCGCACTCATCTTTCCCTGGGCGGACGTTTTCCCGGCAGCACCGTGTTGCACGGAATCCAGGGAGGAGCTGTCTCCTTCGGTTGCCAGGCCCGGGCGTGTGTCGACCTTGACACCGCGCAGCCCGCTGTCGCCCCGGAGGTGCTGGCGGCACCCGCAGGTCCCTGGAGTGGAGGCCCAAGGCGGCAGCGTGTGCACGTCTTCCTCCGCGTCTGAGAGAAGGCGTTGTGCATTCGGGGAATGGCGAGGTGAAAGGGCCCCCTCCGGGAAGCCCGATCCAAGAGCTGAGGGTTGGGTGCCTTGCTCCGTGCTTCTAGGTGCCAGAGCCGCTTCTCTCTTCCCGGGACAGAGTGGGGCTTGCTGGGCCAATGCGTCGTCCTGAAGCAATCCCGTGGCAGGGGCTCGGCGCTTCCCCCTTCCGTTTCGGGCGAGCCTCCCAGCTCAGGGCGCCCCCAGAGAGTTTGTCCTGCAGGCCGGCGTCGCCGTCACGACCTCGCCGAGAGCCGGGTGTTCAGCGCGGTGCACTCCGAACGCGGGCTCCGGTGGGTTCGACTGAGGGCGGGCGCCCGGCTGAGGGAAGCGGCGCTGCTGTCAGAAGGCCTCCCGTGCCCTCACCACGAGTGTGTTTGCTCTGCCGTGGGTCCCGCGTCACGGTCGGGGCAGGAGCCGCTTCCGACGCCCTTGCGAAGGGCTTCGCTGAGGCCCAGGTCGGGGGCCTCCTTCTAGGACGGCCCCCGACCTGAGGCCCGGCACGCAGCCTCCCTGAGGCTTCCGCCACCCCCGCCGCGGCCAAGCTTTCTCTCTGGGCGAAAGAGGCCTGCTCGCGGAAGGGAGCTTGGCTTCAGGCTTGCTTCGCGGAGGTAAGGCTGTGGTGCTCACTCGAGGTTTCCGGGCTAAGCGTTGAGAAGGCCTCCTTCTCCGTGGAGCGACGTGTGTGTGGACGTGGACGGGGATGGCATTCCACCCTGCCTTGTTTCGCACAGGGAGGTCGGGGGCCTGGACCTCAGCGGGTCCAACCCCCGGCGAGTCAGCCAACGGCTTCCCCGTGTAGGACGGGAGGCGCCGGCCCGGGAGAGGCCGGCCCCACAGCCCGGACCCTCGTGCCTCACGAAGCGCGCCCTTCATCTCTCCTCCCCGCTTCTCTGTTCGCACTCATCTTTCCCTGGGCGGACGTTTTCCCGGCAGCACCGTGTTGCACGGAATCCAGGGAGGAGCTGTCTCCTTCGGTTGCCAGGCCCGGGCGTGTGTCGACCTTGACACCGCGCAGCCCGCTGTCGCCCCGGAGGTGCTGGCGGCACCCGCAGGTCCCTGGAGTGGAGGCCCAAGGCGGCAGCGTGTGTACGTCTTCCTCCGCGTCTGAGAGAAGGCGTTGTGCATTCGGGGAATGGCGAGGTGAAAGGGCCCCCTCCGGGAAGCGCGATCCAAGAGCTGAGGGTTGGGTGCCTTGCTCCGTGCTTCTAGGTGCCAGAGCCGCTTCTCTCTTCCCGGGACAGAGTGGGGCTTGCTGGGCCAATGCGTCGTCCTGAAGCAATCCCGTGGCAGGGGCTCGGCGCTGCCCCCTTCCGTTTCGGGCGAGCCTCCCAGCTCAGGGCGCCCCCAGAGAGTTTGGCCTGCAGGCCGGCGTCGCCGTCACGACCTCGCCGAGAGCCGGGTGTTCAGCTCGGTGCACTCCGAACGCGGGCTCCGGTGGGTTCGACTGAGGGCGGGCGCCCGGCTGAGGGAAGCGGCGCTGCTGTCAGAAGGCCTCCCGTGCCCTCACCACGAGTGTGTTTGCTCTGCCGTGGGTCCCGCGTCACGGTCGGGGCAGGAGCCGCTTCCGACGCCCTTGCGAAGGGCTTCGCTGAGGCCCAGGTCGGGGGCCTCCTTCTAGGACGGCCCCCGACCTGAGGCCCGGCACGCAGCCTCCCTGAGGCTTCCGCCACCCCCGCCGCGGCCAAGCTTTCTCTCTGGGCGAAAGAGGCCTGCTCGCGGAAGGGAGCTCGGCTTCAGGCTTGCTTCGCGGAGGTAAGGCTGTGGTGCTCACTCGAGGTTTCCGGGCTAAGCGTTGAGAAAGCCTCCTTCTCCGTGGAGCGACGTGTGTGTGGACGTGGACGGGGATGGCATTCCACCCTGCCTTGCTTCGCACAGGGAGGTCGGGGGCCTGGACCTCAGCGGGTCCAACCCCCGGCGAGTCAGCCAACGGCTTCCCCGTGTAGGACGGGAGGCGCCGGCCCGGGAGAGGCCGGCCCCACAGCCCGGACCCTCGTGCCTCACGAAGCGCGCCCTTCATCTCTCCTCCCCGCTTCTCTGTTCGCACTCATCTTTCCCTGGGCGGACGTTTTCCCGGCAGCACCGGGTTGCACGGAATCCAGGGAGGAGCTGTCTCCTTCGGTTGCCAGGCCCGGGCGTGTGTCGACCTTGACACCGCGCAGCCCGCTGTCGCCCCGGAGGTGCTGGCGGCACCCGCAGGTCCCTGGAGTGGAGGCCCAAGGCGGCAGCGTGTGCACGTCTTCCTCCGCGTCTGAGAGAAGGCGTTGTGCATTCGGGGAATGGCGAGGTGAAAGGGCCCCCTCCGGGAAGCGCGATCCAAGAGCTGAGGGTTGGGTGCCTTGCTCCGTGCTTCTAGGTGCCAGAGCCGCTTCTCTCTTCCCGGGACAGAGTGGGGCTTGCTGGGCCAATGCGTCGTCCTGAAGCAATCCCGTGGCAGGGGCTCGGCGCTTCCCCCTTCCGTTTCGGGCGAGCCTCCCAGCTCAGGGCGCCCCCAGAGAGTTTGGCCTGCAGGCCGGCGTCGCCGTCACGACCTCGCCGAGAGCCGGGTGTTCAGCTCGGTGCACTCCGAACGCGGGCTCCGGTGGGTTCGACTGAGGGCGGGCGCCCGGCTGAGGGAAGCGGCGCTGCTGTCAGAAGGCCTCCCGTGCCCTCACAACGAGTGTGTTTGCTCTGCCGTGGGTCCCGCGTCACGGTCGGGGCAGGAGCCGCTTCCGACGCCCTTGCGAAGGGCTTCGCTGAGGCCCAGGTCGGGGGCCTCCTTCTAGGACGGCCCCCGACCTGAGGCCCGGCACGCAGCCTCCCTGAGGCTTCCGCCACCCCCGCCGCGGCCAAGCTTTCTCTCTGGGCGAAAGAGGCCTGCTCGCGGAAGGGAGCTCGGCTTCAGGCTTGCTTCGCGGAGGTAAGGCTGTGGTGCTCACTCGAGGTTTCCGGGCTAAGCGTTGAGAAGGCCTCCTTCTCCGTGGAGCGACGTGTGTGTGGACGTGGACGGGGATGGCATTCCACCCTGCCTTGCTTCGCACAGGGAGGTCGGGGGCCTGGACCTCAGCGGGTCCAACCCCCGGCGAGTCAGCCAACGGCTTCCCCGTGTAGGACGTGAGGCGCCGGCCCGGGAGAGGCCGGCCCCACAGCCCGGACCCTCGTGCCTCACGAAGCGCGCCCTTCATCTCTCCTCCCCGCTTCTCTGTTCGCACTCATCTTTCCCTGGGCGGACGTTTTCCCGGCAGCACCGGGTTGCACGGAATCCAGGGAGGAGCTGTCTCCTTCGGTTGCCAGGCCCGGGCGTGTGTCGACCTTGACACCGCGCAGCCCGCTGTCGCCCCGGAGGTGCTGGCGGCACCCGCAGGTCCCTGGAGTGGAGGCCCAAGGCGGCAGCGTGTGCACGTCTTCCTCCGCGTCTGAGAGAAGGCGTTGTGCATTCGGGGAATGGCGAGGTGAAAGGGCCCCCTCCGGGAAGCGCGATCCAAGAGCTGAGGGTTGGGTGCCTTGCTCCGTGCTTCTAGGTGCCAGAGCCGCTTCTCTCTTCCCGGGACAGAGTGGGGCTTGCTGGGCCAATGCGTCGTCCTGAAGCAATCCCGTGGCAGGGGCTCGGCGCTTCCCCCTTCCGTTTCGGGCGAGCCTCCCAGCTCAGGGCGCCCCCAGAGAGTTTGGCCTGCAGACCGGCGTCGCCGTCACGACCTCGCCGAGAGCCGGGTGTTCAGCTCGGTGCACTCCGAACGCGGGCTCCGGTGGGTTCGACTGAGGGCGGGCGCCCGGCTGAGGGAAGCGGCGCTGCTGTCAGAAGGCCTCCCGTGCCCTCACCACGAGTGTGTTTGCTCTGCCGTGGGTCCCGCGTCACGGTCGGGGCAGGAGCCGCTTCCGACGCCCTTGCGAAGGGCTTCGCTGAGGCCCAGGTCGGGGGCCTCCTTCTAGGACGGCCCCCGACCTGAGGCCCGGCACGCAGCCTCCCTGAGGCTTCCGCCACCCCCGCCGCGGCCAAGCTTTCTCTCTGGGCGAAAGAGGCCTGCTCGCGGAAGGGAGCTCGGCTTCAGGCTTGCTTCGCGGAGGTAAGGCTGTGGTGCTCACTCGAGGTTTCCGGGCTAAGCGTTGAGAAGGCCTCCTTCTCCGTGGAGCGACGTGTGTGTGGACGTGGACGGGGATGGCATTCCACCCTGCCTTGCTTCGCACAGGGAGGTCGGGGACCTGGACCTCAGCGGGTCCAACCCCCGGCGAGTCAGCCAACGGCTTCCCCGTGTAGGACGTGAGGCGCCGGCCCGGGAGAGGCCGGCCCCACAGCCCGGACCCTCGTGCCTCACGAAGCGCGCCCTTCATCTCTCCTCCCCGCTTCTCTGTTCGCACTCATCTTTCCCTGGGCGGACGTTTTCCCGGCAGCACCGGGTTGCACGGAATCCAGGGAGGAGCTGTCTCCTTCGGTTGCCAGGCCCGGGCGTGTGTCGACCTTGACACCGCGCAGCCCGCTGTCGCCCCGGAGGTGCTGGCGGCACCCGCAGGTCCCTGGAGTGGAGGCCCAAGGCGGCAGCGTGTGCACGTCTTCCTCCGCGTCTGAGAGAAGGCGTTGTGCATTCGGGGAATGGCGAGGTGAAAGGGCCCCCTCCGGGAAGCGCGATCCAAGAGCTGAGGGTTGGGTGCCTTGCTCCGTGCTTCTAGGTGCCAGAGCCGCTTCTCTCTTCCCGGGACAGAGTGGGGCTTGCTGGGCCAATGCGTCGTCCTGAAGCAATCCCGTGGCAGGGGCTCGGCGCTTCCCCCTTCCGTTTCGGGCGAGCCTCCCAGCTCAGGGCGCCCCCAGAGAGTTTGGCCTGCAGGCCGGCGTCGCCGTCACGACCTCGCCGAGAGCCGGGTGTTCAGCTCGGTGCACTCCGAACGCGGGCTCCGGTGGGTTCGACTGAGGGCGGGCGCCCGGATGAGGGAAGCGGCGCTGCTGTCAGAAGGCCTCCCGTGCCCTCACAACGAGTGTGTTTGCTCTGCCGTGGGTCCCGCGTCACGGTCGGGGCAGGAGCCGCTTCCGACACCCTTGCGAAGGGCTTCGCTGAGGCCCAGGTCGGGGGCCTCCTTCTAGGACGGCCCCCGACCTGAGGCCCGGCACGCAGCCTCCCTGAGGCTTCCGCCACCACCGCCGCGGCCAAGCTTTCTCTCTGGGCGAAAGAGGCCTGCTCGCGGAAGGGAGCTCGGCTTCAGGCTTGCTTCGCGGAGGTAAGGCTGTGGTGCTCACTCGAGGTTTCCGGGCTAAGCGTTGAGAAGGCCTCCTTCTCCGTGGAGCGACGTGTGTGTGGACGTGGACGGGGATGGCATTCCACCCTGCCTTGCTTCGCACAGGGAGGTCGGGGGCCTGGACCTCAGCGGGTCCAACCCCCGGCGAGTCAGCCAACGGCTTCCCCGTGTAGGACGTGAGGCGCCGGCCCGGGAGAGGCCGGCCCCACAGCCCGGACCCTCGTGCCTCACGAAGCGCGCCCTTCATCTCTCCTCCCCGCTTCTCTGTTCGCACTCATCTTTCCCTGGGCGGACGTTTTCCCGGCAGCACCGGGTTGCACGGAATCCAGGGAGGAGCTGTCTCCTTCGGTTGCCAGGCCCGGGCGTGTGTCGACCTTGACACCGCGCAGCCCGCTGTCGCCCCGGAGGTGCTGGCGGCACCCGCAGGTCCCTGGAGTGGAGGCCCAAGGCGGCAGCGTGTGCACGTCTTCCTCCGCGTCTGAGAGAAGGCGTTGTGCATTCGGGGAATGGCGAGGTGAAAGGGCCCCCTCCGGGAAGCGCGATCCAAGAGCTGAGGGTTGGGTGCCTTGCTCCGTGCTTCTAGGTGCCAGAGCCGCTTCTCTCTTCCCGGGACAGAGTGGGGCTTGCTGGGCCAATGCGTCGTCCTGAAGCAATCCCGTGGCAGGGGCTCGGCGCTTCCCCCTTCCGTTTCGGGGGAGCCTCCCAGCTCAGGGCGCCCCCAGAGAGTTTGGCCTGCAGGCCGGCGTCGCCGTCACGACCTCGCCGAGAGCCGGGTGTTCAGCTCGGTGCACTCCGAACGCGGGCTCCGGTGGGTTCGACTGAGGGCGGGCGCCCGGATGAGGGAAGCGGCGCTGCTGTCAGAAGGCCTCCCGTGCCCTCACAACGAGTGTGTTTGCTCTGCCGTGGGTCCCGCGTCACGGTCGGGGCAGGAGCCGCTTCCGACGCCCTTGCGAAGGGCTTCGCTGAGGCCCAGGTCGGGGGCCTCCTTCTAGGACGGCCCCCGACCTGAGGCCCGGCACGCAGCCTCCCTGAGGCTTCCGCCACCCCCGCCGCGGCCAAGCTTTCTCTCTGGGCGAAAGAGGCCTGCTCGCGGAAGGGAGCTCGGCTTCAGGCTTGCTTCGCGGAGGTAAGGCTGTGGTGCTCACTCGAGGTTTCCGGGCTAAGCGTTGAGAAGGCCTCCTTCTCCGTGGAGCGACGTGTGTGTGGACGTGGACGGGGATGGCATTCCACCCTGCCTTGCTTCGCACAGGGAGGTCGGGGGCCTGGACCTCAGCGGGTCCAACCCCCGGCGAGTCAGCCAACGGCTTCCCCGTGTAGGACGTGAGGCGCCGGCCCGGGAGAGGCCGGCCCCACAGCCCGGACCCTCGTGCCTCACGAAGCGCGCCCTTCATCTCTCCTCCCCGCTTCTCTGTTCGCACTCATCTTTCCCTGGGCGGACGTTTTCCCGGCAGCACCGGGTTGCACGGAATCCAGGGAGGAGCTGTCTCCTTCGGTTGCCAGGCCCGGGCGTGTGTCGACCTTGACACCGCGCAGCCCGCTGTCGCCCCGGAGGTGCTGGCGGCACCCGCAGGTCCCTGGAGTGGAGGCCCAAGGCGGCAGCGTGTGCACGTCTTCCTCCGCGTCTGAGAGAAGGCGTTGTGCATTCGGGGAATGGCGAGGTGAAAGGGCCCCCTCCGGGAAGCGCGATCCAAGAGCTGAGGGTTGGGTGCCTTGCTCCGTGCTTCTAGGTGCCAGAGCCGCTTCTCTCTTCACGGGACAGAGTGGGGCTTGCTGGGCCAATGCGTCGTCCTGAAGCAATCCCGTGGCAGGGGCTCGGCGCTTCCCCCTTCCGTTTCGGGCGAGCCTCTCAGCTCAGGGCGCCCCCAGAGAGTTTGGCCTGCAGGCCGGCGTCGCCGTCACGACCTCGCCGAGAGCCGGGTGTTCAGCGCGGTGCACTCCGAACGCGGGCTCCGGTGGGTTCGACTGAGGGCGGGCGCCCGGCTG
Organism: Martes martes; assembly: GCF_963455335.1. Classification (NCBI taxonomy): domain Eukaryota; kingdom Metazoa; phylum Chordata; class Mammalia; order Carnivora; family Mustelidae; genus Martes; species Martes martes. The sequence continues at coordinate 122,345,311 of NC_137893.1, read as the reverse complement.
AGGGAAGCGGCGCTGCTGTCAGAAGGCCTCCCGTGCCCTCACAACGAGTGTGTTTGCTCTGCCGTGGGTCCCGCGTCACGGTCGGGGCAGGAGCCGCTTCCGACGCCCTTGCGAAGGGCTTCGCTGAGGCCCAGGTCGGGGGCCTCCTTCTAGGAAGGCCCCCGACCTGAGGCCCGGCACGCAGCCTCCCTGAGGCTTCCGCCACCCCCGCCGCGGCCAAGCTTTCTCTCTGGGCGAAAGAGGCCTGCTCGCGGAAGGGAGCTTGGCTTCAGGCTTGCTTCGCGGAGGTAAGGCTGTGGTGCTCACTCGAGGTTTCCGGGCTAAGCGTTGAGAAGGCCTCCTTCTCCGTGGAGCGACGTGTGTGTGGACGTGGACGGGGATGGCATTCCACCCTGCCTTGTTTCGCACAGGGAGGTCGGGGGCCTGGACCTCAGCGGGTCCAACCCCCGGCGAGTCAGCCAACGGCTTCCCCGTGTAGGACGGGAGGCGCCGGCCCGGGAGAGGCCGGCCCCACAGCCCGGACCCTCGTGCCTCACGAAGCGCGCCCTTCATCTCTCCTCCCCGCTTCTCTGTTCGCACTCATCTTTCCCTGGGCGGACGTTTTCCCGGCAGCACCGTGTTGCACGGAATCCAGGGAGGAGCTGTCTCCTTCGGTTGCCAGGCCCGGGCGTGTGTCGACCTTGACACCGCGCAGCCCGCTGTCGCCCCGGAGGTGCTGGCGGCACCCGCAGGTCCCTGGAGTGGAGGCCCAAGGCGGCAGCGTGTGTACGTCTTCCTCCGCGTCTGAGAGAAGGCGTTGTGCATTCGGGGAATGGCGAGGTGAAAGGGCCCCCTCCGGGAAGCGCGATCCAAGAGCTGAGGGTTGGGTGCCTGGCTCCGTGCTTCTAGGTGCCAGAGCCGCTTCTCTCTTCCCGGGACAGAGTGGGGCTTGCTGGGCCAATGCGTCGTCCTGAAGCAATCCCGTGGCAGGGGCTCGGCGCTGCCCCCTTCCGTTTCGGGCGAGCCTCCCAGCTCAGGGCGCCCCCAGAGAGTTTGGCCTGCAGGCCGGCGTCGCCGTCACGACCTCGCCGAGAGCCGGGTGTTCAGCTCGGTGCACTCCGAACGCGGGCTCCGGTGGGTTCGACTGAGGGCGGGCGCCCGGCTGAGGGAAGCGGCGCTGCTGTCAGAAGGCCTCCCGTGCCCTCACCACGAGTGTGTTTGCTCTGCCGTGGGTCCCGCGTCACGGTCGGGGCAGGAGCCGCTTCCGACGCCCTTGCGAAGGGCTTCGCTGAGGCCCAGGTCGGGGGCCTCCTTCTAGGACGGCCCCCGACCTGAGGCCCGGCACGCAGCCTCCCTGAGGCTTCCGCCACCCCCGCCGCGGCCAAGCTTTCTCTCTGGGCGAAAGAGGCCTGCTCGCGGAAGGGAGCTCGGCTTCAGGCTTGCTTCGCGGAGGTAAGGCTGTGGTGCTCACTCGAGGTTTCCGGGCTAAGCGTTGAGAAGGCCTCCTTCTCCGTGGAGCGACGTGTGTGTGGACGTGGACGGGGATGGCATTCCACCCTGCCTTGCTTCGCACAGGGAGGTCGGGGGCCTGGACCTCAGCGGGTCCAACCCCCGGCGAGTCAGCCAACGGCTTCCCCGTGTAGGACGTGAGGCGCCGGCCCGGGAGAGGCCGGCCCCACAGCCCGGACCCTCGTGCCTCACGAAGCGCGCCCTTCATCTCTCCTCCCCGCTTCTCTGTTCGCACTCATCTTTCCCTGGGCGGACGTTTTCCCGGCAGCACCGGGTTGCACGGAATCCAGGGAGGAGCTGTCTCCTTCGGTTGCCAGGCCCGGGCGTGTGTCGACCTTGACACCGCGCAGCCCGCTGTCGCCCCGGAGGTGCTGGCGGCACCCGCAGGTCCCTGGAGTGGAGGCCCAAGGCGGCAGCGTGTGCACGTCTTCCTCCGCGTCTGAGAGAAGGCGTTGTGCATTCGGGGAATGGCGAGGTGAAAGGGCCCCCTCCGGGAAGCGCGATCCAAGAGCTGAGGGTTGGGTGCCTTGCTCCGTGCTTCTAGGTGCCAGAGCCGCTTCTCTCTTCACGGGACAGAGTGGGGCTTGCTGGGCCAATGCGTCGTCCTGAAGCAATCCCGTGGCAGGGGCTCGGCGCTTCCCCCTTCCGTTTCGGGCGAGCCTCTCAGCTCAGGGCGCCCCCAGAGAGTTTGGCCTGCAGGCCGGCGTCGCCGTCACGACCTCGCCGAGAGCCGGGTGTTCAGCGCGGTGCACTCCGAACGCGGGCTCCGGTGGGTTCGACTGAGGGCGGGCGCCCGGCTGAGGGAAGCGGCGCTGCTGTCAGAAGGCCTCCCGTGCCCTCACAACGAGTGTGTTTGCTCTGCCGTGGGTCCCGCGTCACGGTCGGGGCAGGAGCCGCTTCCGACGCCCTTGCGAAGGGCTTCGCTGAGGCCCAGGTCGGGGGCCTCCTTCTAGGAAGGCCCCCGACCTGAGGCCCGGCACGCAGCCTCCCTGAGGCTTCCGCCACCCCCGCCGCGGCCAAGCTTTCTCTCTGGGCGAAAGAGGCCTGCTCGCGGAAGGGAGCTTGGCTTCAGGCTTGCTTCGCGGAGGTAAGGCTGTGGTGCTCACTCGAGGTTTCCGGGCTAAGCGTTGAGAAGGCCTCCTTCTCCGTGGAGCGACGTGTGTGTGGACGTGGACGGGGATGGCATTCCACCCTGCCTTGTTTCGCACAGGGAGGTCGGGGGCCTGGACCTCAGCGGGTCCAACCCCCGGCGAGTCAGCCAACGGCTTCCCCGTGTAGGACGGGAGGCGCCGGCCCGGGAGAGGCCGGCCCCACAGCCCGGACCCTCGTGCCTCACGAAGCGCGCCCTTCATCTCTCCTCCCCGCTTCTCTGTTCGCACTCATCTTTCCCTGGGCGGACGTTTTCCCGGCAGCACCGTGTTGCACGGAATCCAGGGAGGAGCTGTCTCCTTCGGTTGCCAGGCCCGGGCGTGTGTCGACCTTGACACCGCGCAGCCCGCTGTCGCCCCGGAGGTGCTGGCGGCACCCGCAGGTCCCTGGAGTGGAGGCCCAAGGCGGCAGCGTGTGTACGTCTTCCTCCGCGTCTGAGAGAAGGCGTTGTGCATTCGGGGAATGGCGAGGTGAAAGGGCCCCCTCCGGGAAGCGCGATCCAAGAGCTGAGGGTTGGGTGCCTGGCTCCGTGCTTCTAGGTGCCAGAGCCGCTTCTCTCTTCCCGGGACAGAGTGGGGCTTGCTGGGCCAATGCGTCGTCCTGAAGCAATCCCGTGGCAGGGGCTCGGCGCTGCCCCCTTCCGTTTCGGGCGAGCCTCCCAGCTCAGGGCGCCCCCAGAGAGTTTGGCCTGCAGGCCGGCGTCGCCGTCACGACCTCGCCGAGAGCCGGGTGTTCAGCTCGGTGCACTCCGAACGCGGGCTCCGGTGGGTTCGACTGAGGGCGGGCGCCCGGCTGAGGGAAGCGGCGCTGCTGTCAGAAGGCCTCCCGTGCCCTCACCACGAGTGTGTTTGCTCTGCCGTGGGTCCCGCGTCACGGTCGGGGCAGGAGCCGCTTCCGACGCCCTTGCGAAGGGCTTCGCTGAGGCCCAGGTCGGGGGCCTCCTTCTAGGACGGCCCCCGACCTGAGGCCCGGCACGCAGCCTCCCTGAGGCTTCCGCCACCCCCGCCGCGGCCAAGCTTTCTCTCTGGGCGAAAGAGGCCTGCTCGCGGAAGGGAGCTCGGCTTCAGGCTTGCTTCGCGGAGGTAAGGCTGTGGTGCTCACTCGAGGTTTCCGGGCTAAGCGTTGAGAAGGCCTCCTTCTCCGTGGAGCGACGTGTGTGTGGACGTGGACGGGGATGGCATTCCACCCTGCCTTGCTTCGCACAGGGAGGTCGGGGGCCTGGACCTCAGCGGGTCCAACCCCCGGCGAGTCAGCCAACGGCTTCCCCGTGTAGGACGTGAGGCGCCGGCCCGGGAGAGGCCGGCCCCACAGCCCGGACCCTCGTGCCTCACGAAGCGCGCCCTTCATCTCTCCTCCCCGCTTCTCTGTTCGCACTCATCTTTCCCTGGGCGGACGTTTTCCCGGCAGCACCGTGTTGCACGGAATCCAGGGAGGAGCTGTCTCCTTCGGTTGCCAGGCCCGGGCGTGTGTCGACCTTGACACCGCGCAGCCCGCTGTCGCCCCGGAGGTGCTGGCGGCACCCGCAGGTCCCTGGAGTGGAGGCCCAAGGCGGCAGCGTGTGCACGTCTTCCTCCGCGTCTGAGAGAAGGCGTTGTGCATTCGGGGAATGGCGAGGTGAAAGGGCCCCCTCCGGGAAGCCCGATCCAAGAGCTGAGGGTTGGGTGCCTTGCTCCGTGCTTCTAGGTGCCAGAGCCGCTTCTCTCTTCCCGGGACAGAGTGGGGCTTGCTGGGCCAATGCGTCGTCCTGAAGCAATCCCGTGGCAGGGGCTCGGCGCTTCCCCCTTCCGTTTCGGGCGAGCCTCCCAGCTCAGGGCGCCCCCAGAGAGTTTGTCCTGCAGGCCGGCGTCGCCGTCACGACCTCGCCGAGAGCCGGGTGTTCAGCGCGGTGCACTCCGAACGCGGGCTCCGGTGGGTTCGACTGAGGGCGGGCGCCCGGCTGAGGGAAGCGGCGCTGCTGTCAGAAGGCCTCCCGTGCCCTCACCACGAGTGTGTTTGCTCTGCCGTGGGTCCCGCGTCACGGTCGGGGCAGGAGCCGCTTCCGACGCCCTTGCGAAGGGCTTCGCTGAGGCCCAGGTCGGGGGCCTCCTTCTAGGACGGCCCCCGACCTGAGGCCCGGCACGCAGCCTCCCTGAGGCTTCCGCCACCCCCGCCGCGGCCAAGCTTTCTCTCTGGGCGAAAGAGGCCTGCTCGCGGAAGGGAGCTTGGCTTCAGGCTTGCTTCGCGGAGGTAAGGCTGTGGTGCTCACTCGAGGTTTCCGGGCTAAGCGTTGAGAAGGCCTCCTTCTCCGTGGAGCGACGTGTGTGTGGACGTGGACGGGGATGGCATTCCACCCTGCCTTGTTTCGCACAGGGAGGTCGGGGGCCTGGACCTCAGCGGGTCCAACCCCCGGCGAGTCAGCCAACGGCTTCCCCGTGTAGGACGGGAGGCGCCGGCCCGGGAGAGGCCGGCCCCACAGCCCGGACCCTCGTGCCTCACGAAGCGCGCCCTTCATCTCTCCTCCCCGCTTCTCTGTTCGCACTCATCTTTCCCTGGGCGGACGTTTTCCCGGCAGCACCGTGTTGCACGGAATCCAGGGAGGAGCTGTCTCCTTCGGTTGCCAGGCCCGGGCGTGTGTCGACCTTGACACCGCGCAGCCCGCTGTCGCCCCGGAGGTGCTGGCGGCACCCGCAGGTCCCTGGAGTGGAGGCCCAAGGCGGCAGCGTGTGTACGTCTTCCTCCGCGTCTGAGAGAAGGCGTTGTGCATTCGGGGAATGGCGAGGTGAAAGGGCCCCCTCCGGGAAGCGCGATCCAAGAGCTGAGGGTTGGGTGCCTTGCTCCGTGCTTCTAGGTGCCAGAGCCGCTTCTCTCTTCCCGGGACAGAGTGGGGCTTGCTGGGCCAATGCGTCGTCCTGAAGCAATCCCGTGGCAGGGGCTCGGCGCTGCCCCCTTCCGTTTCGGGCGAGCCTCCCAGCTCAGGGCGCCCCCAGAGAGTTTGGCCTGCAGGCCGGCGTCGCCGTCACGACCTCGCCGAGAGCCGGGTGTTCAGCTCGGTGCACTCCGAACGCGGGCTCCGGTGGGTTCGACTGAGGGCGGGCGCCCGGCTGAGGGAAGCGGCGCTGCTGTCAGAAGGCCTCCCGTGCCCTCACCACGAGTGTGTTTGCTCTGCCGTGGGTCCCGCGTCACGGTCGGGGCAGGAGCCGCTTCCGACGCCCTTGCGAAGGGCTTCGCTGAGGCCCAGGTCGGGGGCCTCCTTCTAGGACGGCCCCCGACCTGAGGCCCGGCACGCAGCCTCCCTGAGGCTTCCGCCACCCCCGCCGCGGCCAAGCTTTCTCTCTGGGCGAAAGAGGCCTGCTCGCGGAAGGGAGCTCGGCTTCAGGCTTGCTTCGCGGAGGTAAGGCTGTGGTGCTCACTCGAGGTTTCCGGGCTAAGCGTTGAGAAAGCCTCCTTCTCCGTGGAGCGACGTGTGTGTGGACGTGGACGGGGATGGCATTCCACCCTGCCTTGCTTCGCACAGGGAGGTCGGGGGCCTGGACCTCAGCGGGTCCAACCCCCGGCGAGTCAGCCAACGGCTTCCCCGTGTAGGACGGGAGGCGCCGGCCCGGGAGAGGCCGGCCCCACAGCCCGGACCCTCGTGCCTCACGAAGCGCGCCCTTCATCTCTCCTCCCCGCTTCTCTGTTCGCACTCATCTTTCCCTGGGCGGACGTTTTCCCGGCAGCACCGGGTTGCACGGAATCCAGGGAGGAGCTGTCTCCTTCGGTTGCCAGGCCCGGGCGTGTGTCGACCTTGACACCGCGCAGCCCGCTGTCGCCCCGGAGGTGCTGGCGGCACCCGCAGGTCCCTGGAGTGGAGGCCCAAGGCGGCAGCGTGTGCACGTCTTCCTCCGCGTCTGAGAGAAGGCGTTGTGCATTCGGGGAATGGCGAGGTGAAAGGGCCCCCTCCGGGAAGCGCGATCCAAGAGCTGAGGGTTGGGTGCCTTGCTCCGTGCTTCTAGGTGCCAGAGCCGCTTCTCTCTTCCCGGGACAGAGTGGGGCTTGCTGGGCCAATGCGTCGTCCTGAAGCAATCCCGTGGCAGGGGCTCGGCGCTTCCCCCTTCCGTTTCGGGCGAGCCTCCCAGCTCAGGGCGCCCCCAGAGAGTTTGGCCTGCAGGCCGGCGTCGCCGTCACGACCTCGCCGAGAGCCGGGTGTTCAGCTCGGTGCACTCCGAACGCGGGCTCCGGTGGGTTCGACTGAGGGCGGGCGCCCGGCTGAGGGAAGCGGCGCTGCTGTCAGAAGGCCTCCCGTGCCCTCACAACGAGTGTGTTTGCTCTGCCGTGGGTCCCGCGTCACGGTCGGGGCAGGAGCCGCTTCCGACGCCCTTGCGAAGGGCTTCGCTGAGGCCCAGGTCGGGGGCCTCCTTCTAGGACGGCCCCCGACCTGAGGCCCGGCACGCAGCCTCCCTGAGGCTTCCGCCACCCCCGCCGCGGCCAAGCTTTCTCTCTGGGCGAAAGAGGCCTGCTCGCGGAAGGGAGCTCGGCTTCAGGCTTGCTTCGCGGAGGTAAGGCTGTGGTGCTCACTCGAGGTTTCCGGGCTAAGCGTTGAGAAGGCCTCCTTCTCCGTGGAGCGACGTGTGTGTGGACGTGGACGGGGATGGCATTCCACCCTGCCTTGCTTCGCACAGGGAGGTCGGGGGCCTGGACCTCAGCGGGTCCAACCCCCGGCGAGTCAGCCAACGGCTTCCCCGTGTAGGACGTGAGGCGCCGGCCCGGGAGAGGCCGGCCCCACAGCCCGGACCCTCGTGCCTCACGAAGCGCGCCCTTCATCTCTCCTCCCCGCTTCTCTGTTCGCACTCATCTTTCCCTGGGCGGACGTTTTCCCGGCAGCACCGGGTTGCACGGAATCCAGGGAGGAGCTGTCTCCTTCGGTTGCCAGGCCCGGGCGTGTGTCGACCTTGACACCGCGCAGCCCGCTGTCGCCCCGGAGGTGCTGGCGGCACCCGCAGGTCCCTGGAGTGGAGGCCCAAGGCGGCAGCGTGTGCACGTCTTCCTCCGCGTCTGAGAGAAGGCGTTGTGCATTCGGGGAATGGCGAGGTGAAAGGGCCCCCTCCGGGAAGCGCGATCCAAGAGCTGAGGGTTGGGTGCCTTGCTCCGTGCTTCTAGGTGCCAGAGCCGCTTCTCTCTTCCCGGGACAGAGTGGGGCTTGCTGGGCCAATGCGTCGTCCTGAAGCAATCCCGTGGCAGGGGCTCGGCGCTTCCCCCTTCCGTTTCGGGGGAGCCTCCCAGCTCAGGGCGCCCCCAGAGAGTTTGGCCTGCAGGCCGGCGTCGCCGTCACGACCTCGCCGAGAGCCGGGTGTTCAGCTCGGTGCACTCCGAACGCGGGCTCCGGTGGGTTCGACTGAGGGCGGGCGCCCGGATGAGGGAAGCGGCGCTGCTGTCAGAAGGCCTCCCGTGCCCTCACAACGAGTGTGTTTGCTCTGCCGTGGGTCCCGCGTCACGGTCGGGGCAGGAGCCGCTTCCGACGCCCTTGCGAAGGGCTTCGCTGAGGCCCAGGTCGGGGGCCTCCTTCTAGGACGGCCCCCGACCTGAGGCCCGGCACGCAGCCTCCCTGAGGCTTCCGCCACCCCCGCCGCGGCCAAGCTTTCTCTCTGGGCGAAAGAGGCCTGCTCGCGGAAGGGAGCTCGGCTTCAGGCTTGCTTCGCGGAGGTAAGGCTGTGGTGCTCACTCGAGGTTTCCGGGCTAAGCGTTGAGAAGGCCTCCTTCTCCGTGGAGCGACGTGTGTGTGGACGTGGACGGGGATGGCATTCCACCCTGCCTTGCTTCGCACAGGGAGGTCGGGGGCCTGGACCTCAGCGGGTCCAACCCCCGGCGAGTCAGCCAACGGCTTCCCCGTGTAGGACGTGAGGCGCCGGCCCGGGAGAGGCCGGCCCCACAGCCCGGACCCTCGTGCCTCACGAAGCGCGCCCTTCATCTCTCCTCCCCGCTTCTCTGTTCGCACTCATCTTTCCCTGGGCGGACGTTTTCCCGGCAGCACCGGGTTGCACGGAATCCAGGGAGGAGCTGTCTCCTTCGGTTGCCAGGCCCGGGCGTGTGTCGACCTTGACACCGCGCAGCCCGCTGTCGCCCCGGAGGTGCTGGCGGCACCCGCAGGTCCCTGGAGTGGAGGCCCAAGGCGGCAGCGTGTGCACGTCTTCCTCCGCGTCTGAGAGAAGGCGTTGTGCATTCGGGGAATGGCGAGGTGAAAGGGCCCCCTCCGGGAAGCGCGATCCAAGAGCTGAGGGTTGGGTGCCTTGCTCCGTGCTTCTAGGTGCCAGAGCCGCTTCTCTCTTCCCGGGACAGAGTGGGGCTTGCTGGGCCAATGCGTCGTCCTGAAGCAATCCCGTGGCAGGGGCTCGGCGCTTCCCCCTTCCGTTTCGGGCGAGCCTCCCAGCTCAGGGCGCCCCCAGAGAGTTTGGCCTGCAGGCCGGCGTCGCCGTCACGACCTCGCCGAGAGCCGGGTGTTCAGCTCGGTGCACTCCGAACGCGGGCTCCGGTGGGTTCGACTGAGGGCGGGCGCCCGGCTGAGGGAAGCGGCGCTGCTGTCAGAAGGCCTCCCGTGCCCTCACAACGAGTGTGTTTGCTCTGCCGTGGGTCCCGCGTCACGGTCGGGGCAGGAGCCGCTTCCGACGCCCTTGCGAAGGGCTTCGCTGAGGCCCAGGTCGGGGGCCTCCTTCTAGGACGGCCCCCGACCTGAGGCCCGGCACGCAGCCTCCCTGAGGCTTCCGCCACCCCCGCCGCGGCCAAGCTTTCTCTCTGCGCGAAAGAGGCCTGCTCGCGGAAGGGAGCTCGGCTTCAGGCTTGCTTCTCGGAGGTAAGGCTGTGGTGCTCACTCGAGGTTTCCGGGCTAAGCGTTGAGAAGGCCTCCTTCTCCGTGGAGCGACGTGTGTGTGGACGTGGACGGGGATGGCATTCCACCCTGCCTTGTTTCGCACAGGGAGGTCGGGGGCCTGGACCTCAGCGGGTCCAACCCCCGGCGAGTCAGCCAACGGCTTCCCCGTGTAGGACGGGAGGCGCCGGCCCAGGAGAGGCCGGCCCCACAGCCCGGACCCTCGTGCCTCACGAAGCGCGCCCTTCATCTCTCCTCCCCGCTTCTCTGTTCGCACTCATCTTTCCCTGGGCGGACGTTTTCCCGGCAGCACCGGGTTGCACGGAATCCAGGGAGGAGCTGTCTCCTTCGGTTGCCAGGCCCGGGCGTGTGTCGACCTTGACACCGCGCAGCCCGCTGTCGCCCCGGAGGTGCTGGCGGCACCCGCAGGTCCCTGGAGTGGAGGCCCAAGGCGGCAGCGTGTGCACGTCTTCCTCCGCGTCTGAGAGAAGGCGTTGTGCATTCGGGGAATGGCGAGGTGAAAGGGCCCCCTCCGGGAAGCGCGATCCAAGAGCTGAGGGTTGGGTGCCTTGCTCCGTGCTTCTAGGTGCCAGAGCCGCTTCTCTCTTCCCGGGACAGAGTGGGGCTTGCTGGGCCAATGCGTCGTCCTGAAGCAATCCCGTGGCAGGGGCTCGGCGCTTCCCCCTTCCGTTTCGGGGGAGCCTCCCAGCTCAGGGCGCCCCCAGAGAGTTTGGCCTGCAGGCCGGCGTCGCCGTCACGACCTCGCCGAGAGCCGGGTGTTCAGCTCGGTGCACTCCGAACGCGGGCTCCGGTGGGTTCGACTGAGGGCGGGCGCCCGGCTGAGGGAAGCGGCGCTGCTGTCAGAAGGCCTCCCGTGCCCTCACAACGAGTGTGTTTGCTCTGCCGTGGGTCCCGCGTCACGGTCGGGGCAGGAGCCGCTTCCGACGCCCTTGCGAAGGGCTTCGCTGAGGCCCAGGTCGGGGGCCTCCTTCTAGGACGGCCCCCGACCTGAGGCCCGGCACGCAGCCTCCCTGAGGCTTCCGCCACCCCCGCCGCGGCCAAGCTTTCTCTCTGGGCGAAAGAGGCCTGCTCGCGGAAGGGAGCTCGGCTTCAGGCTTGCTTCGCGGAGGTAAGGCTGTGGTGCTCACTCGAGGTTTCCGGGCTAAGCGTTGAGAAGGCCTCCTTCTCCGTGGAGCGACGTGTGTGTGGACGTGGACGGGGATGGCATTCCACCCTGCCTTGCTTCGCACAGGGAGGTCGGGGGCCTGGACCTCAGCGGGTCCAACCCCCGGCGAGTCAGCCAACGGCTTCCCCGTGTAGGACGTGAGGCGCCGGCCCGGGAGAGGCCGGCCCCACAGCCCGGACCCTCGTGCCTCACGAAGCGCGCCCTTCATCTCTCCTCCCCGCTTCTCTGTTCGCACTCATCTTTCCCTGGGCGGACGTTTTCCCGGCAGCACCGGGTTGCACGGAATCCAGGGAGGAGCTGTCTCCTTCGGTTGCCAGGCCCGGGCGTGTGTCGACCTTGACACCGCGCAGCCCGCTGTCGCCCCGGAGGTGCTGGCGGCACCCGCAGGTCCCTGGAGTGGAGGCCCAAGGCGGCAGCGTGTGCACGTCTTACTCCGCGTCTGAGAGAAGGCGTTGTGCATTCGGGGAATGGCGAGGTGAAAGGGCCCCCTCCGGGAAGCGCGATCCAAGAGCTGAGGGTTGGGTGCCTTGCTCCGTGCTTCTAGGTGCCAGAGCCGCTTCTCTCTTCCCGGGACAGAGTGGGGCTTGCTGGGCCAATGCGTCGTCCTGAAGCAATCCCGTGGCAGGGGCTCGGCGCTTCCCCCTTCCGTTTCGGGCGAGCCTCCCAGCTCAGGGCGCCCCCAGAGAGTTTGGCCTGCAGACCGGCGTCGCCGTCACGACCTCGCCGAGAGCCGGGTGTTCAGCTCGGTGCACTCCGAACGCGGGCTCCGGTGGGTTCGACTGAGGGCGGGCGCCCGGCTGAGGGAAGCGGCGCTGCTGTCAGAAGGCCTCCCGTGCCCTCACCACGAGTGTGTTTGCTCTGCCGTGGGTCCCGCGTCACGGTCGGGGCAGGAGCCGCTTCCGACGCCCTTGCGAAGGGCTTCGCTGAGGCCCAGGTCGGGGGCCTCCTTCTAGGACGGCCCCCGACCTGAGGCCCGGCACGCAGCCTCCCTGAGGCTTCCGCCACCCCCGCCGCGGCCAAGCTTTCTCTCTGGGCGAAAGAGGCCTGCTCGCGGAAGGGAGCTCGGCTTCAGGCTTGCTTCGCGGAGGTAAGGCTGTGGTGCTCACTCGAGGTTTCCGGGCTAAGCGTTGAGAAGGCCTCCTTCTCCGTGGAGCGACGTGTGTGTGGACGTGGACGGGGATGGCATTCCACCCTGCCTTGCTTCGCACAGGGAGGTCGGGGACCTGGACCTCAGCGGGTCCAACCCCCGGCGAGTCAGCCAACGGCTTCCCCGTGTAGGACGTGAGGCGCCGGCCCGGGAGAGGCCGGCCCCACAGCCCGGACCCTCGTGCCTCACGAAGCGCGCCCTTCATCTCTCCTCCCCGCTTCTCTGTTCGCACTCATCTTTCCCTGGGCGGACGTTTTCCCGGCAGCACCGTGTTGCACGGAATCCAGGGAGGAGCTGTCTCCTTCGGTTGCCAGGCCCGGGCGTGTGTCGACCTTGACACCGCGCAGCCCGCTGTCGCCCCGGAGGTGCTGGCGGCACCCGCAGGTCCCTGGAGTGGAGGCCCAAGGCGGCAGCGTGTGCACGTCTTCCTCCGCGTCTGAGAGAAGGCGTTGTGCATTCGGGGAATGGCGAGGTGAAAGGGCCCCCTCCGGGAAGCGCGATCCAAGAGCTGAGGGTTGGGTGCCTTGCTCCGTGCTTCTAGGTGCCAGAGCCGCTTCTCTCTTCCCGGGACAGAGTGGGGCTTGCTGGGCCAATGCGTCGTCCTGAAGCAATCCCGTGGCAGGGGCTCGGCGCTTCCCCCTTCCGTTTCGGGCGAGCCTCCCAGCTCAGGGCGCCCCCAGAGAGTTTGGCCTGCAGGCCGGCGTCGCCGTCACGACCTCGCCGAGAGCCGGGTGTTCAGCTCGGTGCACTCCGAACGCGGGCTCCGGTGGGTTCGACTGAGGGCGGGCGCCCGGCTGAGGGAAGCGGCGCTGGTGTCAGAAGGCCTCCCGTGCCCTCACAACGAGTGTGTTTGCTCTGCCGTGGGTCCCGCGTCACGGTCGGGGCAGGAGCCGCTTCCGACGCCCTTGCGAAGGGCTTCGCTGAGGCCCAGGTCGGGGGCCTCCTTCTAGGACGGCCCCCGACCTGAGGCCCGGCACGCAGCCTCCCTGAGGCTTCCGCCACCCCCGCCGCGGCCAAGCTTTCTCTCTGGGCGAAAGAGGCCTGCTCGCGGAAGGGAGCTCGGCTTCAGGCTTGCTTCGCGGAGGTAAGGCTGTGGTGCTCACTCGAGGTTTCCGGGCTAAGCGTTGAGAAGGCCTCCTTCTCCGTGGAGCGACGTGTGTGTGGACGTGGACGGGGATGGCATTCCACCCTGCCTTGCTTCGCACAGGGAGGTCGGGGACCTGGACCTCAGCGGGTCCAACCCCCGGCGAGTCAGCCAACGGCTTCCCCGTGTAGGACGGGAGGCGCCGGCCCGGGAGAGGCCGGCCCCACAGCCCGGACCCTCGTGCCTCACGAAGCGCGCCCTTCATCTCTCCTCCCCGCTTCTCTGTTCGCACTCATCTTTCCCTGGGCGGACGTTTTCCCGGCAGCACCGGGTTGCACGGAATCCAGGGAGGAGCTGTCTCCTTCGGTTGCCAGGCCCGGGCGTGTGTCGACCTTGACACCGCGCAGCCCGCTGTCGCCCCGGAGGTGCTGGCGGCACCCGCAGGTCCCTGGAGTGGAGGCCCAAGGCGGCAGCGTGTGCACGTCTTCCTCCGCGTCTGAGAGAAGGCGTTGTGCATTCGGGGAATGGCGAGGTGAAAGGGCCCCCTCCGGGAAGCGCGATCCAAGAGCTGAGGGTTGGGTGCCTTGCTCCGTGCTTCTAGGTGCCAGAGCCGCTTCTCTCTTCCCGGGACAGAGTGGGGCTTGCTGGGCCAATGCGTCGTCCTGAAGCAATCCCGTGGCAGGGGCTCGGCGCTTCCCCCTTCCGTTTCGGGGGAGCCTCCCAGCTCAGGGCGCCCCCAGAGAGTTTGGCCTGCAGGCCGGCGTCGCCGTCACGACCTCGCCGAGAGCCGGGTGTTCAGCTCGGTGCACTCCGAACGCGGGCTCCGGTGGGTTCGACTGAGGGCGGGCGCCCGGCTGAGGGAAGCGGCGCTGGTGTCAGAAGGCCTCCCGTGCCCTCACAACGAGTGTGTTTGCTCTGCCGTGGGTCCCGCGTCACGGTCGGGGCAGGAGCCGCTTCCGACGCCCTTGCGAAGGGCTTCGCTGAGGCCCAGGTCGGGGGCCTCCTTCTAGGACGGCCCCCGACCTGAGGCCCGGCACGCAGCCTCCCTGAGGCTTCCGCCACCCCCGCCGCGGCCAAGCTTTCTCTCTGCGCGAAAGAGGCCTGCTCGCGGAAGGGAGCTCGGCTTCAGGCTTGCTTCTCGGAGGTAAGGCTGTGGTGCTCACTCGAGGTTTCCGGGCTAAGCGTTGAGAAGGCCTCCTTCTCCGTGGAGCGACGTGTGTGTGGACGTGGACGGGGATGGCATTCCACCCTGCCTTGTTTCGCACAGGGAGGTTGGGGGCCTGGACCTCAGCGGGTCCAACCCCCGGCGAGTCAGCCAACGGCTTCCCCGTGTAGGACGTGAGGCGCCGGCCCGGGAGAGGCCGGCCCCACAGCCCGGACCCTCGTGCCTCACGAAGCGCGCCCTTCATCTCTCCTCCCCGCTTCTCTGTTCGCACTCATCTTTCCCTGGGCGGACGTTTTCCCGGCAGCACCGGGTTGCACGGAATCCAGGGAGGAGCTGTCTCCTTCGGTTGCCAGGCCCGGGCGTGTGTCGACCTTGACACCGCGCAGCCCGCTGTCGCCCCGGAGGTGCTGGCGGCACCCGCAGGTCCCTGGAGTGGAGGCCCAAGGCGGCAGCGTGTGCACGTCTTCCTCCGCGTCTGAGAGAAGGCGTTGTGCATTCGGGGAATGGCGAGGTGAAAGGGCCCCCTCCGGGAAGCGCGATCCAAGAGCTGAGGGTTGGGTGCCTTGCTCCGTGCTTCTAGGTGCCAGAGCCGCTTCTCTCTTCCCGGGACAGAGTGGGGCTTGCTGGGCCAATGCGTCGTCCTGAAGCAATCCCGTGGCAGGGGCTCGGCGCTTCCCCCTTCCGTTTCGGGGGAGCCTCCCAGCTCAGGGCGCCCCCAGAGAGTTTGGCCTGCAGGCCGGCGTCGCCGTCACGACCTCGCCGAGAGCCGGGTGTTCAGCTCGGTGCACTCCGAACGCGGGCTCCGGTGGGTTCGACTGAGGGCGGGCGCCCGGCTGAGGGAAGCGGCGCTGCTGTCAGAAGGCCTCCCGTGCCCTCACAACGAGTGTGTTTGCTCTGCCGTGGGTCCCGCGTCACGGTCGGGGCAGGAGCCGCTTCCGACGCCCTTGCGAAGGGCTTCGCTGAGGCCCAGGTCGGGGGCCTCCTTCTAGGACGGCCCCCGACCTGAGGCCCGGCACGCAGCCTCCCTGAGGCTTCCGCCACCCCCGCCGCGGCCAAGCTTTCTCTCTGGGCGAAAGAGGCCTGCTCGCGGAAGGGAGCTCGGCTTCAGGCTTGCTTCGCGGAGGTAAGGCTGTGGTGCTCACTCGAGGTTTCCGGGCTAAGCGTTGAGAAGGCCTCCTTCTCCGTGGAGCGACGTGTGTGTGGACGTGGACGGGGATGGCATTCCACCCTGCCTTGCTTCGCACAGGGAGGTCGGGGGCCTGGACCTCAGCGGGTCCAACCCCCGGCGAGTCAGCCAACGGCTTCCCCGTGTAGGACGTGAGGCGCCGGCCCGGGAGAGGCCGGCCCCACAGCCCGGACCCTCGTGCCTCACGAAGCGCGCCCTTCATCTCTCCTCCCCGCTTCTCTGTTCGCACTCATCTTTCCCTGGGCGGACGTTTTCCCGGCAGCACCGGGTTGCACGGAATCCAGGGAGGAGCTGTCTCCTTCGGTTGCCAGGCCCGGGCGTGTGTCGACCTTGACACCGCGCAGCCCGCTGTCGCCCCGGAGGTGCTGGCGGCACCCGCAGGTCCCTGGAGTGGAGGCCCAAGGCGGCAGCGTGTGCACGTCTTCCTCCGCGTCTGAGAGAAGGCGTTGTGCATTCGGGGAATGGCGAGGTGAAAGGGCCCCCTCCGGGAAGCGCGATCCAAGAGCTGAGGGTTGGGTGCCTTGCTCCGTGCTTCTAGGTGCCAGAGCCGCTTCTCTCTTCCCGGGACAGAGTGGGGCTTGCTGGGCCAATGCGTCGTCCTGAAGCAATCCCGTGGCAGGGGCTCGGCGCTTCCCCCTTCCGTTTCGGGCGAGCCTCCCAGCTCAGGGCGCCCCCAGAGAGTTTGGCCTGCAGACCGGCGTCGCCGTCACGACCTCGCCGAGAGCCGGGTGTTCAGCTCGGTGCACTCCGAACGCGGGCTCCGGTGGGTTCGACTGAGGGCGGGCGCCCGGCTGAGGGAAGCGGCGCTGCTGTCAGAAGGCCTCCCGTGCCCTCACCACGAGTGTGTTTGCTCTGCCGTGGGTCCCGCGTCACGGTCGGGGCAGGAGCCGCTTCCGACGCCCTTGCGAAGGGCTTCGCTGAGGCCCAGGTCGGGGGCCTCCTTCTAGGACGGCCCCCGACCTGAGGCCCGGCACGCAGCCTCCCTGAGGCTTCCGCCACCCCCGCCGCGGCCAAGCTTTCTCTCTGGGCGAAAGAGGCCTGCTCGCGGAAGGGAGCTCGGCTTCAGGCTTGCTTCGCGGAGGTAAGGCTGTGGTGCTCACTCGAGGTTTCCGGGCTAAGCGTTGAGAAGGCCTCCTTCTCCGTGGAGCGACGTGTGTGTGGACGTGGACGGGGATGGCATTCCACCCTGCCTTGCTTCGCACAGGGAGGTCGGGGACCTGGACCTCAGCGGGTCCAACCCCCGGCGAGTCAGCCAACGGCTTCCCCGTGTAGGACGTGAGGCGCCGGCCCGGGAGAGGCCGGCCCCACAGCCCGGACCCTCGTGCCTCACGAAGCGCGCCCTTCATCTCTCCTCCCCGCTTCTCTGTTCGCACTCATCTTTCCCTGGGCGGACGTTTTCCCGGCAGCACCGGGTTGCACGGAATCCAGGGAGGAGCTGTCTCCTTCGGTTGCCAGGCCCGGGCGTGTGTCGACCTTGACACCGCGCAGCCCGCTGTCGCCCCGGAGGTGCTGGCGGCACCCGCAGGTCCCTGGAGTGGAGGCCCAAGGCGGCAGCGTGTGCACGTCTTCCTCCGCGTCTGAGAGAAGGCGTTGTGCATTCGGGGAATGGCGAGGTGAAAGGGCCCCCTCCGGGAAGCGCGATCCAAGAGCTGAGGGTTGGGTGCCTTGCTCCGTGCTTCTAGGTGCCAGAGCCGCTTCTCTCTTCCCGGGACAGAGTGGGGCTTGCTGGGCCAATGCGTCGTCCTGAAGCAATCCCGTGGCAGGGGCTCGGCGCTTCCCCCTTCCGTTTCGGGCGAGCCTCCCAGCTCAGGGCGCCCCCAGAGAGTTTGGCCTGCAGGCCGGCGTCGCCGTCACGACCTCGCCGAGAGCCGGGTGTTCAGCTCGGTGCACTCCGAACGCGGGCTCCGGTGGGTTCGACTGAGGGCGGGCGCCCGGCTGAGGGAAGCGGCGCTGGTGTCAGAAGGCCTCCCGTGCCCTCACAACGAGTGTGTTTGCTCTGCCGTGGGTCCCGCGTCACGGTCGGGGCAGGAGCCGCTTCCGACGCCCTTGCGAAGGGCTTCGCTGAGGCCCAGGTCGGGGGCCTCCTTCTAGGACGGCCCCCGACCTGAGGCCCGGCACGCAGCCTCCCTGAGGCTTCCGCCACCCCCGCCGCGGCCAAGCTTTCTCTCTGGGCGAAAGAGGCCTGCTCGCGGAAGGGAGCTCGGCTTCAGGCTTGCTTCGCGGAGGTAAGGCTGTGGTGCTCACTCGAGGTTTCCGGGCTAAGCGTTGAGAAGGCCTCCTTCTCCGTGGAGCGACGTGTGTGTGGACGTGGACGGGGATGGCATTCCACCCTGCCTTGCTTCGCACAGGGAGGTCGGGGACCTGGACCTCAGCGGGTCCAACCCCCGGCGAGTCAGCCAACGGCTTCCCCGTGTAGGACGTGAGGCGCCGGCCCGGGAGAGGCCGGCCCCACAGCCCGGACCCTCGTGCCTCACGAAGCGCGCCCTTCATCTCTCCTCCCCGCTTCTCTGTTCGCACTCATCTTTCCCTGGGCGGACGTTTTCCCGGCAGCACCGGGTTGCACGGAATCCAGGGAGGAGCTGTCTCCTTCGGTTGCCAGGCCCGGGCGTGTGTCGACCTTGACACCGCGCAGCCCGCTGTCGCCCCGGAGGTGCTGGCGGCACCCGCAGGTCCCTGGAGTGGAGGCCCAAGGCGGCAGCGTGTGCACGTCTTCCTCCGCGTCTGAGAGAAGGCGTTGTGCATTCGGGGAATGGCGAGGTGAAAGGGCCCCCTCCGGGAAGCGCGATCCAAGAGCTGAGGGTTGGGTGCCTTGCTCCGTGCTTCTAGGTGCCAGAGCCGCTTCTCTCTTCCCGGGACAGAGTGGGGCTTGCTGGGCCAATGCGTCGTCCTGAAGCAATCCCGTGGCAGGGGCTCGGCGCTTCCCCCTTCCGTTTCGGGGGAGCCTCCCAGCTCAGGGCGCCCCCAGAGAGTTTGGCCTGCAGGCCGGCGTCGCCGTCACGACCTCGCCGAGAGCCGGGTGTTCAGCTCGGTGCACTCCGAACGCGGGCTCCGGTGGGTTCGACTGAGGGCGGGCGCCCGGATGAGGGAAGCGGCGCTGCTGTCAGAAGGCCTCCCGTGCCCTCACAACGAGTGTGTTTGCTCTGCCGTGGGTCCCGCGTCACGGTCGGGGCAGGAGCCGCTTCCGACGCCCTTGCGAAGGGCTTCGCTGAGGCCCAGGTCGGGGGCCTCCTTCTAGGACGGCCCCCGACCTGAGGCCCGGCACGCAGCCTCCCTGAGGCTTCCGCCACCCCCGCCGCGGCCAAGCTTTCTCTCTGGGCGAAAGAGGCCTGCTCGCGGAAGGGAGCTCGGCTTCAGGCTTGCTTCGCGGAGGTAAGGCTGTGGTGCTCACTCGAGGTTTCCGGGCTAAGCGTTGAGAAGGCCTCCTTCTCCGTGGAGCGACGTGTGTGTGGACGTGGACGGGGATGGCATTCCACCCTGCCTTGCTTCGCACAGGGAGGTCGGGGGCCTGGACCTCAGCGGGTCCAACCCCCGGCGAGTCAGCCAACGGCTTCCCCGTGTAGGACGTGAGGCGCCGGCCCGGGAGAGGCCGGCCCCACAGCCCGGACCCTCGTGCCTCACGAAGCGCGCCCTTCATCTCTCCTCCCCGCTTCTCTGTTCGCACTCATCTTTCCCTGGGCGGACGTTTTCCCGGCAGCACCGGGTTGCACGGAATCCAGGGAGGAGCTGTCTCCTTCGGTTGCCAGGCCCGGGCGTGTGTCGACCTTGACACCGCGCAGCCCGCTGTCGCCCCGGAGGTGCTGGCGGCACCCGCAGGTCCCTGGAGTGGAGGCCCAAGGCGGCAGCGTGTGCACGTCTTCCTCCGCGTCTGAGAGAAGGCGTTGTGCATTCGGGGAATGGCGAGGTGAAAGGGCCCCCTCCGGGAAGCGCGATCCAAGAGCTGAGGGTTGGGTGCCTTGCTCCGTGCTTCTAGGTGCCAGAGCCGCTTCTCTCTTCACGGGACAGAGTGGGGCTTGCTGGGCCAATGCGTCGTCCTGAAGCAATCCCGTGGCAGGGGCTCGGCGCTTCCCCCTTCCGTTTCGGGCGAGCCTCTCAGCTCAGGGCGCCCCCAGAGAGTTTGGCCTGCAGGCCGGCGTCGCCGTCACGACCTCGCCGAGAGCCGGGTGTTCAGCGCGGTGCACTCCGAACGCGGGCTCCGGTGGGTTCGACTGAGGGCGGGCGCCCGGCTGAGGGAAGCGGCGCTGCTGTCAGAAGGCCTCCCGTGCCCTCACAACGAGTGTGTTTGCTCTGCCGTGGGTCCCGCGTCACGGTCGGGGCAGGAGCCGCTTCCGACGCCCTTGCGAAGGGCTTCGCTGAGGCCCAGGTCGGGGGCCTCCTTCTAGGACGGCCCCCGACCTGAGGCCCGGCACGCAGCCTCCCTGAGGCTTCCGCCACCCCCGCCGCGGCCAAGCTTTCTCTCTGGGCGAAAGAGGCCTGCTCGCGGAAGGGAGCTCGGCTTCAGGCTTGCTTCGCGGAGGTAAGGCTGTGGTGCTCACTCGAGGTTTCCGGGCTAAGCGTTGAGAAGGCCTCCTTCTCCGTGGAGCGACGTGTGTGTGGACGTGGACGGGGATGGCATTCCACCCTGCCTTGCTTCGCACAGGGAGGTCGGGGGCCTGGACCTCAGCGGGTCCAACCCCCGGCGAGTCAGCCAACGGCTTCCCCGTGTAGGACGTGAGGCGCCGGCCCGGGAGAGGCCGGCCCCACAGCCCGGACCCTCGTGCCTCACGAAGCGCGCCCTTCATCTCTCCTCCCCGCTTCTCTGTTCGCACTCATCTTTCCCTGGGCGGACGTTTTCCCGGCAGCACCGGGTTGCACGGAATCCAGGGAGGAGCTGTCTCCTTCGGTTGCCAGGCCCGGGCGTGTGTCGACCTTGACACCGCGCAGCCCGCTGTCGCCCCGGAGGTGCTGGCGGCACCCGCAGGTCCCTGGAGTGGAGGCCCAAGGCGGCAGCGTGTGCACGTCTTCCTCCGCGTCTGAGAGAAGGCGTTGTGCATTCGGGGAATGGCGAGGTGAAAGGGCCCCCTCCGGGAAGCGCGATCCAAGAGCTGAGGGTTGGGTGCCTTGCTCCGTGCTTCTAGGTGCCAGAGCCGCTTCTCTCTTCACGGGACAGAGTGGGGCTTGCTGGGCCAATGCGTCGTCCTGAAGCAATCCCGTGGCAGGGGCTCGGCGCTTCCCCCTTCCGTTTCGGGCGAGCCTCTCAGCTCAGGGCGCCCCCAGAGAGTTTGGCCTGCAGGCCGGCGTCGCCGTCACGACCTCGCCGAGAGCCGGGTGTTCAGCGCGGTGCACTCCGAACGCGGGCTCCGGTGGGTTCGACTGAGGGCGGGCGCCCGGCTGAGGGAAGCGGCGCTGCTGTCAGAAGGCCTCCCGTGCCCTCACAACGAGTGTGTTTGCTCTGCCGTGGGTCCCGCGTCACGGTCGGGGCAGGAGCCGCTTCCGACGCCCTTGCGAAGGGCTTCGCTGAGGCCCAGGTCGGGGGCCTCCTTCTAGGAAGGCCCCCGACCTGAGGCCCGGCACGCAGCCTCCCTGAGGCTTCCGCCACCCCCGCCGCGGCCAAGCTTTCTCTCTGGGCGAAAGAGGCCTGCTCGCGGAAGGGAGCTTGGCTTCAGGCTTGCTTCGCGGAGGTAAGGCTGTGGTGCTCACTCGAGGTTTCCGGGCTAAGCGTTGAGAAGGCCTCCTTCTCCGTGGAGCGACGTGTGTGTGGACGTGGACGGGGATGGCATTCCACCCTGCCTTGTTTCGCACAGGGAGGTCGGGGGCCTGGACCTCAGCGGGTCCAACCCCCGGCGAGTCAGCCAACGGCTTCCCCGTGTAGGACGGGAGGCGCCGGCCCGGGAGAGGCCGGCCCCACAGCCCGGACCCTCGTGCCTCACGAAGCGCGCCCTTCATCTCTCCTCCCCGCTTCTCTGTTCGCACTCATCTTTCCCTGGGCGGACGTTTTCCCGGCAGCACCGTGTTGCACGGAATCCAGGGAGGAGCTGTCTCCTTCGGTTGCCAGGCCCGGGCGTGTGTCGACCTTGACACCGCGCAGCCCGCTGTCGCCCCGGAGGTGCTGGCGGCACCCGCAGGTCCCTGGAGTGGAGGCCCAAGGCGGCAGCGTGTGCACGTCTTCCTCCGCGTCTGAGAGAAGGCGTTGTGCATTCGGGGAATGGCGAGGTGAAAGGGCCCCCTCCGGGAAGCGCGATCCAAGAGCTGAGGGTTGGGTGCCTTGCTCCGTGCTTCTAGGTGCCAGAGCCGCTTCTCTCTTCCCGGGACAGAGTGGGGCTTGCTGGGCCAATGCGTCGTCCTGAAGCAATCCCGTGGCAGGGGCTCGGCGCTTCCCCCTTCCGTTTCGGGCGAGCCTCCCAGCTCAGGGCGCCCCCAGAGAGTTTGGCCTGCAGGCCGGCGTCGCCGTCACGACCTCGCCGAGAGCCGGGTGTTCAGCTCGGTGCACTCCGAACGCGGGCTCCGGTGGGTTCGACTGAGGGCGGGCGCCCGGCTGAGGGAAGCGGCGCTGCTGTCAGAAGGCCTCCCGTGCCCTCACCACGAGTGTGTTTGCTCTGCCGTGGGTCCCGCGTCACGGTCGGGGCAGGAGCCGCTTCCGACGCCCTTGCGAAGGGCTTCGCTGAGGCCCAGGTCGGGGGCCTCCTTCTAGGACGGCCCCCGACCTGAGGCCCGGCACGCAGCCTCCCTGAGGCTTCCGCCACCCCCGCCGCGGCCAAGCTTTCTCTCTGGGCGAAAGAGGCCTGCTCGCGGAAGGGAGCTCGGCTTCAGGCTTGCTTCGCGGAGGTAAGGCTGTGGTGCTCACTCGAGGTTTCCGGGCTAAGCGTTGAGAAGGCCTCCTTCTCCGTGGAGCGACGTGTGTGTGGACGTGGACGGGGATGGCATTCCACCCTGCCTTGCTTCGCACAGGGAGGTCGGGGGCCTGGACCTCAGCGGGTCCAACCCCCGGCGAGTCAGCCAACGGCTTCCCCGTGTAGGACGTGAGGCGCCGGCCCGGGAGAGGCCGGCCCCACAGCCCGGACCCTCGTGCCTCACGAAGCGCGCCCTTCATCTCTCCTCCCCGCTTCTCTGTTCGCACTCATCTTTCCCTGGGCGGACGTTTTCCCGGCAGCACCGGGTTGCACGGAATCCAGGGAGGAGCTGTCTCCTTCGGTTGCCAGGCCCGGGCGTGTGTCGACCTTGACACCGCGCAGCCCGCTGTCGCCCCGGAGGTGCTGGCGGCACCCGCAGGTCCCTGGAGTGGAGGCCCAAGGCGGCAGCGTGTGCACGTCTTCCTCCGCGTCTGAGAGAAGGCGTTGTGCATTCGGGGAATGGCGAGGTGAAAGGGCCCCCTCCGGGAAGCGCGATCCAAGAGCTGAGGGTTGGGTGCCTTGCTCCGTGCTTCTAGGTGCCAGAGCCGCTTCTCTCTTCACGGGACAGAGTGGGGCTTGCTGGGCCAATGCGTCGTCCTGAAGCAATCCCGTGGCAGGGGCTCGGCGCTTCCCCCTTCCGTTTCGGGCGAGCCTCTCAGCTCAGGGCGCCCCCAGAGAGTTTGGCCTGCAGGCCGGCGTCGCCGTCACGACCTCGCCGAGAGCCGGGTGTTCAGCGCGGTGCACTCCGAACGCGGGCTCCGGTGGGTTCGACTGAGGGCGGGCGCCCGGCTGAGGGAAGCGGCGCTGCTGTCAGAAGGCCTCCCGTGCCCTCACAACGAGTGTGTTTGCTCTGCCGTGGGTCCCGCGTCACGGTCGGGGCAGGAGCCGCTTCCGACGCCCTTGCGAAGGGCTTCGCTGAGGCCCAGGTCGGGGGCCTCCTTCTAGGAAGGCCCCCGACCTGAGGCCCGGCACGCAGCCTCCCTGAGGCTTCCGCCACCCCCGCCGCGGCCAAGCTTTCTCTCTGGGCGAAAGAGGCCTGCTCGCGGAAGGGAGCTTGGCTTCAGGCTTGCTTCGCGGAGGTAAGGCTGTGGTGCTCACTCGAGGTTTCCGGGCTAAGCGTTGAGAAGGCCTCCTTCTCCGTGGAGCGACGTGTGTGTGGACGTGGACGGGGATGGCATTCCACCCTGCCTTGTTTCGCACAGGGAGGTCGGGGGCCTGGACCTCAGCGGGTCCAACCCCCGGCGAGTCAGCCAACGGCTTCCCCGTGTAGGACGGGAGGCGCCGGCCCGGGAGAGGCCGGCCCCACAGCCCGGACCCTCGTGCCTCACGAAGCGCGCCCTTCATCTCTCCTCCCCGCTTCTCTGTTCGCACTCATCTTTCCCTGGGCGGACGTTTTCCCGGCAGCACCGTGTTGCACGGAATCCAGGGAGGAGCTGTCTCCTTCGGTTGCCAGGCCCGGGCGTGTGTCGACCTTGACACCGCGCAGCCCGCTGTCGCCCCGGAGGTGCTGGCGGCACCCGCAGGTCCCTGGAGTGGAGGCCCAAGGCGGCAGCGTGTGTACGTCTTCCTCCGCGTCTGAGAGAAGGCGTTGTGCATTCGGGGAATGGCGAGGTGAAAGGGCCCCCTCCGGGAAGCGCGATCCAAGAGCTGAGGGTTGGGTGCCTGGCTCCGTGCTTCTAGGTGCCAGAGCCGCTTCTCTCTTCCCGGGACAGAGTGGGGCTTGCTGGGCCAATGCGTCGTCCTGAAGCAATCCCGTGGCAGGGGCTCGGCGCTGCCCCCTTCCGTTTCGGGCGAGCCTCCCAGCTCAGGGCGCCCCCAGAGAGTTTGGCCTGCAGGCCGGCGTCGCCGTCACGACCTCGCCGAGAGCCGGGTGTTCAGCTCGGTGCACTCCGAACGCGGGCTCCGGTGGGTTCGACTGAGGGCGGGCGCCCGGCTGAGGGAAGCGGCGCTGCTGTCAGAAGGCCTCCCGTGCCCTCACCACGAGTGTGTTTGCTCTGCCGTGGGTCCCGCGTCACGGTCGGGGCAGGAGCCGCTTCCGACGCCCTTGCGAAGGGCTTCGCTGAGGCCCAGGTCGGGGGCCTCCTTCTAGGACGGCCCCCGACCTGAGGCCCGGCACGCAGCCTCCCTGAGGCTTCCGCCACCCCCGCCGCGGCCAAGCTTTCTCTCTGGGCGAAAGAGGCCTGCTCGCGGAAGGGAGCTCGGCTTCAGGCTTGCTTCGCGGAGGTAAGGCTGTGGTGCTCACTCGAGGTTTCCGGGCTAAGCGTTGAGAAGGCCTCCTTCTCCGTGGAGCGACGTGTGTGTGGACGTGGACGGGGATGGCATTCCACCCTGCCTTGCTTCGCACAGGGAGGTCGGGGGCCTGGACCTCAGCGGGTCCAACCCCCGGCGAGTCAGCCAACGGCTTCCCCGTGTAGGACGGGAGGCGCCGGCCCGGGAGAGGCCGGCCCCACAGCCCGGACCCTCGTGCCTCACGAAGCGCGCCCTTCATCTCTCCTCCCCGCTTCTCTGTTCGCACTCATCTTTCCCTGGGCGGACGTTTTCCCGGCAGCACCGTGTTGCACGGAATCCAGGGAGGAGCTGTCTCCTTCGGTTGCCAGGCCTGGGCGTGTGTCGACCTTGACACCGCGCAGCCCGCTGTCGCCCCGGAGGTGCTGGCGGCACCCGCAGGTCCCTGGAGTGGAGGCCCAAGGCGGCAGCGTGTGCACGTCTTCCTCCGCGTCTGAGAGAAGGCGTTGTGCATTCGGGGAATGGCGAGGTGAAAGGGCCCCCTCCGGGAAGCCCGATCCAAGAGCTGAGGGTTGGGTGCCTTGCTCCGTGCTTCTAGGTGCCAGAGCCGCTTCTCTCTTCCCGGGACAGAGTGGGGCTTGCTGGGCCAATGCGTCGTCCTGAAGCAATCCCGTGGCAGGGGCTCGGCGCTTCCCCCTTCCGTTTCGGGCGAGCCTCCCAGCTCAGGGCGCCCCCAGAGAGTTTGTCCTGCAGGCCGGCGTCGCCGTCACGACCTCGCCGAGAGCCGGGTGTTCAGCGCGGTGCACTCCGAACGCGGGCTCCGGTGGGTTCGACTGAGGGCGGGCGCCCGGCTGAGGGAAGCGGCGCTGCTGTCAGAAGGCCTCCCGTGCCCTCACCACGAGTGTGTTTGCTCTGCCGTGGGTCCCGCGTCACGGTCGGGGCAGGAGCCGCTTCCGACGCCCTTGCGAAGGGCTTCGCTGAGGCCCAGGTCGGGGGCCTCCTTCTAGGACGGCCCCCGACCTGAGGCCCGGCACGCAGCCTCCCTGAGGCTTCCGCCACCCCCGCCGCGGCCAAGCTTTCTCTCTGGGCGAAAGAGGCCTGCTCGCGGAAGGGAGCTTGGCTTCAGGCTTGCTTCGCGGAGGTAAGGCTGTGGTGCTCACTCGAGGTTTCCGGGCTAAGCGTTGAGAAGGCCTCCTTCTCCGTGGAGCGACGTGTGTGTGGACGTGGACGGGGATGGCATTCCACCCTGCCTTGTTTCGCACAGGGAGGTCGGGGGCCTGGACCTCAGCGGGTCCAACCCCCGGCGAGTCAGCCAACGGCTTCCCCGTGTAGGACGGGAGGCGCCGGCCCGGGAGAGGCCGGCCCCACAGCCCGGACCCTCGTGCCTCACGAAGCGCGCCCTTCATCTCTCCTCCCCGCTTCTCTGTTCGCACTCATCTTTCCCTGGGCGGACGTTTTCCCGGCAGCACCGTGTTGCACGGAATCCAGGGAGGAGCTGTCTCCTTCGGTTGCCAGGCCCGGGCGTGTGTCGACCTTGACACCGCGCAGCCCGCTGTCGCCCCGGAGGTGCTGGCGGCACCCGCAGGTCCCTGGAGTGGAGGCCCAAGGCGGCAGCGTGTGTACGTCTTCCTCCGCGTCTGAGAGAAGGCGTTGTGCATTCGGGGAATGGCGAGGTGAAAGGGCCCCCTCCGGGAAGCGCGATCCAAGAGCTGAGGGTTGGGTGCCTTGCTCCGTGCTTCTAGGTGCCAGAGCCGCTTCTCTCTTCCCGGGACAGAGTGGGGCTTGCTGGGCCAATGCGTCGTCCTGAAGCAATCCCGTGGCAGGGGCTCGGCGCTGCCCCCTTCCGTTTCGGGCGAGCCTCCCAGCTCAGGGCGCCCCCAGAGAGTTTGGCCTGCAGGCCGGCGTCGCCGTCACGACCTCGCCGAGAGCCGGGTGTTCAGCTCGGTGCACTCCGAACGCGGGCTCCGGTGGGTTCGACTGAGGGCGGGCGCCCGGCTGAGGGAAGCGGCGCTGCTGTCAGAAGGCCTCCCGTGCCCTCACCACGAGTGTGTTTGCTCTGCCGTGGGTCCCGCGTCACGGTCGGGGCAGGAGCCGCTTCCGACGCCCTTGCGAAGGGCTTCGCTGAGGCCCAGGTCGGGGGCCTCCTTCTAGGACGGCCCCCGACCTGAGGCCCGGCACGCAGCCTCCCTGAGGCTTCCGCCACCCCCGCCGCGGCCAAGCTTTCTCTCTGGGCGAAAGAGGCCTGCTCGCGGAAGGGAGCTCGGCTTCAGGCTTGCTTCGCGGAGGTAAGGCTGTGGTGCTCACTCGAGGTTTCCGGGCTAAGCGTTGAGAAAGCCTCCTTCTCCGTGGAGCGACGTGTGTGTGGACGTGGACGGGGATGGCATTCCACCCTGCCTTGCTTCGCACAGGGAGGTCGGGGGCCTGGACCTCAGCGGGTCCAACCCCCGGCGAGTCAGCCAACGGCTTCCCCGTGTAGGACGGGAGGCGCCGGCCCGGGAGAGGCCGGCCCCACAGCCCGGACCCTCGTGCCTCACGAAGCGCGCCCTTCATCTCTCCTCCCCGCTTCTCTGTTCGCACTCATCTTTCCCTGGGCGGACGTTTTCCCGGCAGCACCGGGTTGCACGGAATCCAGGGAGGAGCTGTCTCCTTCGGTTGCCAGGCCCGGGCGTGTGTCGACCTTGACACCGCGCAGCCCGCTGTCGCCCCGGAGGTGCTGGCGGCACCCGCAGGTCCCTGGAGTGGAGGCCCAAGGCGGCAGCGTGTGCACGTCTTCCTCCGCGTCTGAGAGAAGGCGTTGTGCATTCGGGGAATGGCGAGGTGAAAGGGCCCCCTCCGGGAAGCGCGATCCAAGAGCTGAGGGTTGGGTGCCTTGCTCCGTGCTTCTAGGTGCCAGAGCCGCTTCTCTCTTCCCGGGACAGAGTGGGGCTTGCTGGGCCAATGCGTCGTCCTGAAGCAATCCCGTGGCAGGGGCTCGGCGCTTCCCCCTTCCGTTTCGGGCGAGCCTCCCAGCTCAGGGCGCCCCCAGAGAGTTTGGCCTGCAGGCCGGCGTCGCCGTCACGACCTCGCCGAGAGCCGGGTGTTCAGCTCGGTGCACTCCGAACGCGGGCTCCGGTGGGTTCGACTGAGGGCGGGCGCCCGGCTGAGGGAAGCGGCGCTGCTGTCAGAAGGCCTCCCGTGCCCTCACAACGAGTGTGTTTGCTCTGCCGTGGGTCCCGCGTCACGGTCGGGGCAGGAGCCGCTTCCGACGCCCTTGCGAAGGGCTTCGCTGAGGCCCAGGTCGGGGGCCTCCTTCTAGGACGGCCCCCGACCTGAGGCCCGGCACGCAGCCTCCCTGAGGCTTCCGCCACCCCCGCCGCGGCCAAGCTTTCTCTCTGGGCGAAAGAGGCCTGCTCGCGGAAGGGAGCTCGGCTTCAGGCTTGCTTCGCGGAGGTAAGGCTGTGGTGCTCACTCGAGGTTTCCGGGCTAAGCGTTGAGAAGGCCTCCTTCTCCGTGGAGCGACGTGTGTGTGGACGTGGACGGGGATGGCATTCCACCCTGCCTTGCTTCGCACAGGGAGGTCGGGGGCCTGGACCTCAGCGGGTCCAACCCCCGGCGAGTCAGCCAACGGCTTCCCCGTGTAGGACGTGAGGCGCCGGCCCGGGAGAGGCCGGCCCCACAGCCCGGACCCTCGTGCCTCACGAAGCGCGCCCTTCATCTCTCCTCCCCGCTTCTCTGTTCGCACTCATCTTTCCCTGGGCGGACGTTTTCCCGGCAGCACCGGGTTGCACGGAATCCAGGGAGGAGCTGTCTCCTTCGGTTGCCAGGCCCGGGCGTGTGTCGACCTTGACACCGCGCAGCCCGCTGTCGCCCCGGAGGTGCTGGCGGCACCCGCAGGTCCCTGGAGTGGAGGCCCAAGGCGGCAGCGTGTGCACGTCTTCCTCCGCGTCTGAGAGAAGGCGTTGTGCATTCGGGGAATGGCGAGGTGAAAGGGCCCCCTCCGGGAAGCGCGATCCAAGAGCTGAGGGTTGGGTGCCTTGCTCCGTGCTTCTAGGTGCCAGAGCCGCTTCTCTCTTCCCGGGACAGAGTGGGGCTTGCTGGGCCAATGCGTCGTCCTGAAGCAATCCCGTGGCAGGGGCTCGGCGCTTCCCCCTTCCGTTTCGGGGGAGCCTCCCAGCTCAGGGCGCCCCCAGAGAGTTTGGCCTGCAGGCCGGCGTCGCCGTCACGACCTCGCCGAGAGCCGGGTGTTCAGCTCGGTGCACTCCGAACGCGGGCTCCGGTGGGTTCGACTGAGGGCGGGCGCCCGGATGAGGGAAGCGGCGCTGCTGTCAGAAGGCCTCCCGTGCCCTCACAACGAGTGTGTTTGCTCTGCCGTGGGTCCCGCGTCACGGTCGGGGCAGGAGCCGCTTCCGACGCCCTTGCGAAGGGCTTCGCTGAGGCCCAGGTCGGGGGCCTCCTTCTAGGACGGCCCCCGACCTGAGGCCCGGCACGCAGCCTCCCTGAGGCTTCCGCCACCCCCGCCGCGGCCAAGCTTTCTCTCTGGGCGAAAGAGGCCTGCTCGCGGAAGGGAGCTCGGCTTCAGGCTTGCTTCGCGGAGGTAAGGCTGTGGTGCTCACTCGAGGTTTCCGGGCTAAGCGTTGAGAAGGCCTCCTTCTCCGTGGAGCGACGTGTGTGTGGACGTGGACGGGGATGGCATTCCACCCTGCCTTGCTTCGCACAGGGAGGTCGGGGGCCTGGACCTCAGCGGGTCCAACCCCCGGCGAGTCAGCCAACGGCTTCCCCGTGTAGGACGTGAGGCGCCGGCCCGGGAGAGGCCGGCCCCACAGCCCGGACCCTCGTGCCTCACGAAGCGCGCCCTTCATCTCTCCTCCCCGCTTCTCTGTTCGCACTCATCTTTCCCTGGGCGGACGTTTTCCCGGCAGCACCGGGTTGCACGGAATCCAGGGAGGAGCTGTCTCCTTCGGTTGCCAGGCCCGGGCGTGTGTCGACCTTGACACCGCGCAGCCCGCTGTCGCCCCGGAGGTGCTGGCGGCACCCGCAGGTCCCTGGAGTGGAGGCCCAAGGCGGCAGCGTGTGCACGTCTTCCTCCGCGTCTGAGAGAAGGCGTTGTGCATTCGGGGAATGGCGAGGTGAAAGGGCCCCCTCCGGGAAGCGCGATCCAAGAGCTGAGGGTTGGGTGCCTTGCTCCGTGCTTCTAGGTGCCAGAGCCGCTTCTCTCTTCCCGGGACAGAGTGGGGCTTGCTGGGCCAATGCGTCGTCCTGAAGCAATCCCGTGGCAGGGGCTCGGCGCTTCCCCCTTCCGTTTCGGGCGAGCCTCCCAGCTCAGGGCGCCCCCAGAGAGTTTGGCCTGCAGGCCGGCGTCGCCGTCACGACCTCGCCGAGAGCCGGGTGTTCAGCTCGGTGCACTCCGAACGCGGGCTCCGGTGGGTTCGACTGAGGGCGGGCGCCCGGCTGAGGGAAGCGGCGCTGCTGTCAGAAGGCCTCCCGTGCCCTCACCACGAGTGTGTTTGCTCTGCCGTGGGTCCCGCGTCACGGTCGGGGCAGGAGCCGCTTCCGACGCCCTTGCGAAGGGCTTCGCTGAGGCCCAGGTCGGGGGCCTCCTTCTAGGACGGCCCCCGACCTGAGGCCCGGCACGCAGCCTCCCTGAGGCTTCCGCCACCCCCGCCGCGGCCAAGCTTTCTCTCTGGGCGAAAGAGGCCTGCTCGCGGAAGGGAGCTCGGCTTCAGGCTTGCTTCGCGGAGGTAAGGCTGTGGTGCTCACTCGAGGTTTCCGGGCTAAGCGTTGAGAAAGCCTCCTTCTCCGTGGAGCGACGTGTGTGTGGACGTGGACGGGGATGGCATTCCACCCTGCCTTGCTTCGCACAGGGAGGTCGGGGGCCTGGACCTCAGCGGGTCCAACCCCCGGCGAGTCAGCCAACGGC
Organism: Martes martes; assembly: GCF_963455335.1. Lineage (NCBI taxonomy): Eukaryota > Metazoa > Chordata > Mammalia > Carnivora > Mustelidae > Martes > Martes martes. Next base: position 122,315,101 of record NC_137893.1, on the reverse strand, counting down.
TTCCCCGTGTAGGACGGGAGGCGCCGGCCCGGGAGAGGCCGGCCCCACAGCCCGGACCCTCGTGCCTCACGAAGCGCGCCCTTCATCTCTCCTCCCCGCTTCTCTGTTCGCACTCATCTTTCCCTGGGCGGACGTTTTCCCGGCAGCACCGGGTTGCACGGAATCCAGGGAGGAGCTGTCTCCTTCGGTTGCCAGGCCCGGGCGTGTGTCGACCTTGACACCGCGCAGCCCGCTGTCGCCCCGGAGGTGCTGGCGGCACCCGCAGGTCCCTGGAGTGGAGGCCCAAGGCGGCAGCGTGTGCACGTCTTCCTCCGCGTCTGAGAGAAGGCGTTGTGCATTCGGGGAATGGCGAGGTGAAAGGGCCCCCTCCGGGAAGCGCGATCCAAGAGCTGAGGGTTGGGTGCCTTGCTCCGTGCTTCTAGGTGCCAGAGCCGCTTCTCTCTTCCCGGGACAGAGTGGGGCTTGCTGGGCCAATGCGTCGTCCTGAAGCAATCCCGTGGCAGGGGCTCGGCGCTTCCCCCTTCCGTTTCGGGCGAGCCTCCCAGCTCAGGGCGCCCCCAGAGAGTTTGGCCTGCAGGCCGGCGTCGCCGTCACGACCTCGCCGAGAGCCGGGTGTTCAGCTCGGTGCACTCCGAACGCGGGCTCCGGTGGGTTCGACTGAGGGCGGGCGCCCGGCTGAGGGAAGCGGCGCTGCTGTCAGAAGGCCTCCCGTGCCCTCACAACGAGTGTGTTTGCTCTGCCGTGGGTCCCGCGTCACGGTCGGGGCAGGAGCCGCTTCCGACGCCCTTGCGAAGGGCTTCGCTGAGGCCCAGGTCGGGGGCCTCCTTCTAGGACGGCCCCCGACCTGAGGCCCGGCACGCAGCCTCCCTGAGGCTTCCGCCACCCCCGCCGCGGCCAAGCTTTCTCTCTGGGCGAAAGAGGCCTGCTCGCGGAAGGGAGCTCGGCTTCAGGCTTGCTTCGCGGAGGTAAGGCTGTGGTGCTCACTCGAGGTTTCCGGGCTAAGCGTTGAGAAGGCCTCCTTCTCCGTGGAGCGACGTGTGTGTGGACGTGGACGGGGATGGCATTCCACCCTGCCTTGCTTCGCACAGGGAGGTCGGGGGCCTGGACCTCAGCGGGTCCAACCCCCGGCGAGTCAGCCAACGGCTTCCCCGTGTAGGACGTGAGGCGCCGGCCCGGGAGAGGCCGGCCCCACAGCCCGGACCCTCGTGCCTCACGAAGCGCGCCCTTCATCTCTCCTCCCCGCTTCTCTGTTCGCACTCATCTTTCCCTGGGCGGACGTTTTCCCGGCAGCACCGGGTTGCACGGAATCCAGGGAGGAGCTGTCTCCTTCGGTTGCCAGGCCCGGGCGTGTGTCGACCTTGACACCGCGCAGCCCGCTGTCGCCCCGGAGGTGCTGGCGGCACCCGCAGGTCCCTGGAGTGGAGGCCCAAGGCGGCAGCGTGTGCACGTCTTCCTCCGCGTCTGAGAGAAGGCGTTGTGCATTCGGGGAATGGCGAGGTGAAAGGGCCCCCTCCGGGAAGCGCGATCCAAGAGCTGAGGGTTGGGTGCCTTGCTCCGTGCTTCTAGGTGCCAGAGCCGCTTCTCTCTTCCCGGGACAGAGTGGGGCTTGCTGGGCCAATGCGTCGTCCTGAAGCAATCCCGTGGCAGGGGCTCGGCGCTTCCCCCTTCCGTTTCGGGGGAGCCTCCCAGCTCAGGGCGCCCCCAGAGAGTTTGGCCTGCAGGCCGGCGTCGCCGTCACGACCTCGCCGAGAGCCGGGTGTTCAGCTCGGTGCACTCCGAACGCGGGCTCCGGTGGGTTCGACTGAGGGCGGGCGCCCGGATGAGGGAAGCGGCGCTGCTGTCAGAAGGCCTCCCGTGCCCTCACAACGAGTGTGTTTGCTCTGCCGTGGGTCCCGCGTCACGGTCGGGGCAGGAGCCGCTTCCGACGCCCTTGCGAAGGGCTTCGCTGAGGCCCAGGTCGGGGGCCTCCTTCTAGGACGGCCCCCGACCTGAGGCCCGGCACGCAGCCTCCCTGAGGCTTCCGCCACCCCCGCCGCGGCCAAGCTTTCTCTCTGGGCGAAAGAGGCCTGCTCGCGGAAGGGAGCTCGGCTTCAGGCTTGCTTCGCGGAGGTAAGGCTGTGGTGCTCACTCGAGGTTTCCGGGCTAAGCGTTGAGAAGGCCTCCTTCTCCGTGGAGCGACGTGTGTGTGGACGTGGACGGGGATGGCATTCCACCCTGCCTTGCTTCGCACAGGGAGGTCGGGGGCCTGGACCTCAGCGGGTCCAACCCCCGGCGAGTCAGCCAACGGCTTCCCCGTGTAGGACGTGAGGCGCCGGCCCGGGAGAGGCCGGCCCCACAGCCCGGACCCTCGTGCCTCACGAAGCGCGCCCTTCATCTCTCCTCCCCGCTTCTCTGTTCGCACTCATCTTTCCCTGGGCGGACGTTTTCCCGGCAGCACCGGGTTGCACGGAATCCAGGGAGGAGCTGTCTCCTTCGGTTGCCAGGCCCGGGCGTGTGTCGACCTTGACACCGCGCAGCCCGCTGTCGCCCCGGAGGTGCTGGCGGCACCCGCAGGTCCCTGGAGTGGAGGCCCAAGGCGGCAGCGTGTGCACGTCTTCCTCCGCGTCTGAGAGAAGGCGTTGTGCATTCGGGGAATGGCGAGGTGAAAGGGCCCCCTCCGGGAAGCGCGATCCAAGAGCTGAGGGTTGGGTGCCTTGCTCCGTGCTTCTAGGTGCCAGAGCCGCTTCTCTCTTCCCGGGACAGAGTGGGGCTTGCTGGGCCAATGCGTCGTCCTGAAGCAATCCCGTGGCAGGGGCTCGGCGCTTCCCCCTTCCGTTTCGGGCGAGCCTCCCAGCTCAGGGCGCCCCCAGAGAGTTTGGCCTGCAGGCCGGCGTCGCCGTCACGACCTCGCCGAGAGCCGGGTGTTCAGCTCGGTGCACTCCGAACGCGGGCTCCGGTGGGTTCGACTGAGGGCGGGCGCCCGGCTGAGGGAAGCGGCGCTGCTGTCAGAAGGCCTCCCGTGCCCTCACAACGAGTGTGTTTGCTCTGCCGTGGGTCCCGCGTCACGGTCGGGGCAGGAGCCGCTTCCGACGCCCTTGCGAAGGGCTTCGCTGAGGCCCAGGTCGGGGGCCTCCTTCTAGGACGGCCCCCGACCTGAGGCCCGGCACGCAGCCTCCCTGAGGCTTCCGCCACCCCCGCCGCGGCCAAGCTTTCTCTCTGGGCGAAAGAGGCCTGCTCGCGGAAGGGAGCTCGGCTTCAGGCTTGCTTCGCGGAGGTAAGGCTGTGGTGCTCACTCGAGGTTTCCGGGCTAAGCGTTGAGAAGGCCTCCTTCTCCGTGGAGCGACGTGTGTGTGGACGTGGACGGGGATGGCATTCCACCCTGCCTTGCTTCGCACAGGGAGGTCGGGGGCCTGGACCTCAGCGGGTCCAACCCCCGGCGAGTCAGCCAACGGCTTCCCCGTGTAGGACGTGAGGCGCCGGCCCGGGAGAGGCCGGCCCCACAGCCCGGACCCTCGTGCCTCACGAAGCGCGCCCTTCATCTCTCCTCCCCGCTTCTCTGTTCGCACTCATCTTTCCCTGGGCGGACGTTTTCCCGGCAGCACCGGGTTGCACGGAATCCAGGGAGGAGCTGTCTCCTTCGGTTGCCAGGCCCGGGCGTGTGTCGACCTTGACACCGCGCAGCCCGCTGTCGCCCCGGAGGTGCTGGCGGCACCCGCAGGTCCCTGGAGTGGAGGCCCAAGGCGGCAGCGTGTGCACGTCTTCCTCCGCGTCTGAGAGAAGGCGTTGTGCATTCGGGGAATGGCGAGGTGAAAGGGCCCCCTCCGGGAAGCGCGATCCAAGAGCTGAGGGTTGGGTGCCTTGCTCCGTGCTTCTAGGTGCCAGAGCCGCTTCTCTCTTCCCGGGACAGAGTGGGGCTTGCTGGGCCAATGCGTCGTCCTGAAGCAATCCCGTGGCAGGGGCTCGGCGCTTCCCCCTTCCGTTTCGGGGGAGCCTCCCAGCTCAGGGCGCCCCCAGAGAGTTTGGCCTGCAGGCCGGCGTCGCCGTCACGACCTCGCCGAGAGCCGGGTGTTCAGCTCGGTGCACTCCGAACGCGGGCTCCGGTGGGTTCGACTGAGGGCGGGCGCCCGGATGAGGGAAGCGGCGCTGCTGTCAGAAGGCCTCCCGTGCCCTCACAACGAGTGTGTTTGCTCTGCCGTGGGTCCCGCGTCACGGTCGGGGCAGGAGCCGCTTCCGACGCCCTTGCGAAGGGCTTCGCTGAGGCCCAGGTCGGGGGCCTCCTTCTAGGACGGCCCCCGACCTGAGGCCCGGCACGCAGCCTCCCTGAGGCTTCCGCCACCCCCGCCGCGGCCAAGCTTTCTCTCTGGGCGAAAGAGGCCTGCTCGCGGAAGGGAGCTCGGCTTCAGGCTTGCTTCGCGGAGGTAAGGCTGTGGTGCTCACTCGAGGTTTCCGGGCTAAGCGTTGAGAAGGCCTCCTTCTCCGTGGAGCGACGTGTGTGTGGACGTGGACGGGGATGGCATTCCACCCTGCCTTGCTTCGCACAGGGAGGTCGGGGGCCTGGACCTCAGCGGGTCCAACCCCCGGCGAGTCAGCCAACGGCTTCCCCGTGTAGGACGTGAGGCGCCGGCCCGGGAGAGGCCGGCCCCACAGCCCGGACCCTCGTGCCTCACGAAGCGCGCCCTTCATCTCTCCTCCCCGCTTCTCTGTTCGCACTCATCTTTCCCTGGGCGGACGTTTTCCCGGCAGCACCGGGTTGCACGGAATCCAGGGAGGAGCTGTCTCCTTCGGTTGCCAGGCCCGGGCGTGTGTCGACCTTGACACCGCGCAGCCCGCTGTCGCCCCGGAGGTGCTGGCGGCACCCGCAGGTCCCTGGAGTGGAGGCCCAAGGCGGCAGCGTGTGCACGTCTTCCTCCGCGTCTGAGAGAAGGCGTTGTGCATTCGGGGAATGGCGAGGTGAAAGGGCCCCCTCCGGGAAGCGCGATCCAAGAGCTGAGGGTTGGGTGCCTTGCTCCGTGCTTCTAGGTGCCAGAGCCGCTTCTCTCTTCCCGGGACAGAGTGGGGCTTGCTGGGCCAATGCGTCGTCCTGAAGCAATCCCGTGGCAGGGGCTCGGCGCTTCCCCCTTCCGTTTCGGGCGAGCCTCCCAGCTCAGGGCGCCCCCAGAGAGTTTGGCCTGCAGGCCGGCGTCGCCGTCACGACCTCGCCGAGAGCCGGGTGTTCAGCTCGGTGCACTCCGAACGCGGGCTCCGGTGGGTTCGACTGAGGGCGGGCGCCCGGCTGAGGGAAGCGGCGCTGGTGTCAGAAGGCCTCCCGTGCCCTCACAACGAGTGTGTTTGCTCTGCCGTGGGTCCCGCGTCACGGTCGGGGCAGGAGCCGCTTCCGACGCCCTTGCGAAGGGCTTCGCTGAGGCCCAGGTCGGGGGCCTCCTTCTAGGACGGCCCCCGACCTGAGGCCCGGCACGCAGCCTCCCTGAGGCTTCCGCCACCCCCGCCGCGGCCAAGCTTTCTCTCTGCGCGAAAGAGGCCTGCTCGCGGAAGGGAGCTCGGCTTCAGGCTTGCTTCTCGGAGGTAAGGCTGTGGTGCTCACTCGAGGTTTCCGGGCTAAGCGTTGAGAAGGCCTCCTTCTCCGTGGAGCGACGTGTGTGTGGACGTGGACGGGGATGGCATTCCACCCTGCCTTGTTTCGCACAGGGAGGTCGGGGGCCTGGACCTCAGCGGGTCCAACCCCCGGCGAGTCAGCCAACGGCTTCCCCGTGTAGGACGGGAGGCGCCGGCCCAGGAGAGGCCGGCCCCACAGCCCGGACCCTCGTGCCTCACGAAGCGCGCCCTTCATCTCTCCTCCCCGCTTCTCTGTTCGCACTCATCTTTCCCTGGGCGGACGTTTTCCCGGCAGCACCGGGTTGCACGGAATCCAGGGAGGAGCTGTCTCCTTCGGTTGCCAGGCCCGGGCGTGTGTCGACCTTGACACCGCGCAGCCCGCTGTCGCCCCGGAGGTGCTGGCGGCACCCGCAGGTCCCTGGAGTGGAGGCCCAAGGCGGCAGCGTGTGCACGTCTTCCTCCGCGTCTGAGAGAAGGCGTTGTGCATTCGGGGAATGGCGAGGTGAAAGGGCCCCCTCCGGGAAGCGCGATCCAAGAGCTGAGGGTTGGGTGCCTTGCTCCGTGCTTCTAGGTGCCAGAGCCGCTTCTCTCTTCCCGGGACAGAGTGGGGCTTGCTGGGCCAATGCGTCGTCCTGAAGCAATCCCGTGGCAGGGGCTCGGCGCTTCCCCCTTCCGTTTCGGGGGAGCCTCCCAGCTCAGGGCGCCCCCAGAGAGTTTGGCCTGCAGGCCGGCGTCGCCGTCACGACCTCGCCGAGAGCCGGGTGTTCAGCTCGGTGCACTCCGAACGCGGGCTCCGGTGGGTTCGACTGAGGGCGGGCGCCCGGCTGAGGGAAGCGGCGCTGCTGTCAGAAGGCCTCCCGTGCCCTCACCACGAGTGTGTTTGCTCTGCCGTGGGTCCCGCGTCACGGTCGGGGCAGGAGCCGCTTCCGACGCCCTTGCGAAGGGCTTCGCTGAGGCCCAGGTCGGGGGCCTCCTTCTAGGACGGCCCCCGACCTGAGGCCCGGCACGCAGCCTCCCTGAGGCTTCCGCCACCCCCGCCGCGGCCAAGCTTTCTCTCTGGGCGAAAGAGGCCTGCTCGCGGAAGGGAGCTCGGCTTCAGGCTTGCTTCGCGGAGGTAAGGCTGTGGTGCTCACTCGAGGTTTCCGGGCTAAGCGTTGAGAAGGCCTCCTTCTCCGTGGAGCGACGTGTGTGTGGACGTGGACGGGGATGGCATTCCACCCTGCCTTGCTTCGCACAGGGAGGTCGGGGACCTGGACCTCAGCGGGTCCAACCCCCGGCGAGTCAGCCAACGGCTTCCCCGTGTAGGACGTGAGGCGCCGGCCCGGGAGAGGCCGGCCCCACAGCCCGGACCCTCGTGCCTCACGAAGCGCGCCCTTCATCTCTCCTCCCCGCTTCTCTGTTCGCACTCATCTTTCCCTGGGCGGACGTTTTCCCGGCAGCACCGTGTTGCACGGAATCCAGGGAGGAGCTGTCTCCTTCGGTTGCCAGGCCCGGGCGTGTGTCGACCTTGACACCGCGCAGCCCGCTGTCGCCCCGGAGGTGCTGGCGGCACCCGCAGGTCCCTGGAGTGGAGGCCCAAGGCGGCAGCGTGTGCACGTCTTCCTCCGCGTCTGAGAGAAGGCGTTGTGCATTCGGGGAATGGCGAGGTGAAAGGGCCCCCTCCGGGAAGCGCGATCCAAGAGCTGAGGGTTGGGTGCCTTGCTCCGTGCTTCTAGGTGCCAGAGCCGCTTCTCTCTTCCCGGGACAGAGTGGGGCTTGCTGGGCCAATGCGTCGTCCTGAAGCAATCCCGTGGCAGGGGCTCGGCGCTTCCCCCTTCCGTTTCGGGCGAGCCTCCCAGCTCAGGGCGCCCCCAGAGAGTTTGGCCTGCAGGCCGGCGTCGCCGTCACGACCTCGCCGAGAGCCGGGTGTTCAGCTCGGTGCACTCCGAACGCGGGCTCCGGTGGGTTCGACTGAGGGCGGGCGCCCGGCTGAGGGAAGCGGCGCTGGTGTCAGAAGGCCTCCCGTGCCCTCACAACGAGTGTGTTTGCTCTGCCGTGGGTCCCGCGTCACGGTCGGGGCAGGAGCCGCTTCCGACGCCCTTGCGAAGGGCTTCGCTGAGGCCCAGGTCGGGGGCCTCCTTCTAGGACGGCCCCCGACCTGAGGCCCGGCACGCAGCCTCCCTGAGGCTTCCGCCACCCCCGCCGCGGCCAAGCTTTCTCTCTGGGCGAAAGAGGCCTGCTCGCGGAAGGGAGCTCGGCTTCAGGCTTGCTTCGCGGAGGTAAGGCTGTGGTGCTCACTCGAGGTTTCCGGGCTAAGCGTTGAGAAGGCCTCCTTCTCCGTGGAGCGACGTGTGTGTGGACGTGGACGGGGATGGCATTCCACCCTGCCTTGCTTCGCACAGGGAGGTCGGGGACCTGGACCTCAGCGGGTCCAACCCCCGGCGAGTCAGCCAACGGCTTCCCCGTGTAGGACGTGAGGCGCCGGCCCGGGAGAGGCCGGCCCCACAGCCCGGACCCTCGTGCCTCACGAAGCGCGCCCTTCATCTCTCCTCCCCGCTTCTCTGTTCGCACTCATCTTTCCCTGGGCGGACGTTTTCCCGGCAGCACCGGGTTGCACGGAATCCAGGGAGGAGCTGTCTCCTTCGGTTGCCAGGCCCGGGCGTGTGTCGACCTTGACACCGCGCAGCCCGCTGTCGCCCCGGAGGTGCTGGCGGCACCCGCAGGTCCCTGGAGTGGAGGCCCAAGGCGGCAGCGTGTGCACGTCTTCCTCCGCGTCTGAGAGAAGGCGTTGTGCATTCGGGGAATGGCGAGGTGAAAGGGCCCCCTCCGGGAAGCGCGATCCAAGAGCTGAGGGTTGGGTGCCTTGCTCCGTGCTTCTAGGTGCCAGAGCCGCTTCTCTCTTCCCGGGACAGAGTGGGGCTTGCTGGGCCAATGCGTCGTCCTGAAGCAATCCCGTGGCAGGGGCTCGGCGCTTCCCCCTTCCGTTTCGGGGGAGCCTCCCAGCTCAGGGCGCCCCCAGAGAGTTTGGCCTGCAGGCCGGCGTCGCCGTCACGACCTCGCCGAGAGCCGGGTGTTCAGCTCGGTGCACTCCGAACGCGGGCTCCGGTGGGTTCGACTGAGGGCGGGCGCCCGGCTGAGGGAAGCGGCGCTGGTGTCAGAAGGCCTCCCGTGCCCTCACAACGAGTGTGTTTGCTCTGCCGTGGGTCCCGCGTCACGGTCGGGGCAGGAGCCGCTTCCGACGCCCTTGCGAAGGGCTTCGCTGAGGCCCAGGTCGGGGGCCTCCTTCTAGGACGGCCCCCGACCTGAGGCCCGGCACGCAGCCTCCCTGAGGCTTCCGCCACCCCCGCCGCGGCCAAGCTTTCTCTCTGCGCGAAAGAGGCCTGCTCGCGGAAGGGAGCTCGGCTTCAGGCTTGCTTCTCGGAGGTAAGGCTGTGGTGCTCACTCGAGGTTTCCGGGCTAAGCGTTGAGAAGGCCTCCTTCTCCGTGGAGCGACGTGTGTGTGGACGTGGACGGGGATGGCATTCCACCCTGCCTTGTTTCGCACAGGGAGGTTGGGGGCCTGGACCTCAGCGGGTCCAACCCCCGGCGAGTCAGCCAACGGCTTCCCCGTGTAGGACGTGAGGCGCCGGCCCGGGAGAGGCCGGCCCCACAGCCCGGACCCTCGTGCCTCACGAAGCGCGCCCTTCATCTCTCCTCCCCGCTTCTCTGTTCGCACTCATCTTTCCCTGGGCGGACGTTTTCCCGGCAGCACCGGGTTGCACGGAATCCAGGGAGGAGCTGTCTCCTTCGGTTGCCAGGCCCGGGCGTGTGTCGACCTTGACACCGCGCAGCCCGCTGTCGCCCCGGAGGTGCTGGCGGCACCCGCAGGTCCCTGGAGTGGAGGCCCAAGGCGGCAGCGTGTGCACGTCTTCCTCCGCGTCTGAGAGAAGGCGTTGTGCATTCGGGGAATGGCGAGGTGAAAGGGCCCCCTCCGGGAAGCGCGATCCAAGAGCTGAGGGTTGGGTGCCTTGCTCCGTGCTTCTAGGTGCCAGAGCCGCTTCTCTCTTCCCGGGACAGAGTGGGGCTTGCTGGGCCAATGCGTCGTCCTGAAGCAATCCCGTGGCAGGGGCTCGGCGCTTCCCCCTTCCGTTTCGGGCGAGCCTCCCAGCTCAGGGCGCCCCCAGAGAGTTTGGCCTGCAGGCCGGCGTCGCCGTCACGACCTCGCCGAGAGCCGGGTGTTCAGCTCGGTGCACTCCGAACGCGGGCTCCGGTGGGTTCGACTGAGGGCGGGCGCCCGGCTGAGGGAAGCGGCGCTGGTGTCAGAAGGCCTCCCGTGCCCTCACAACGAGTGTGTTTGCTCTGCCGTGGGTCCCGCGTCACGGTCGGGGCAGGAGCCGCTTCCGACGCCCTTGCGAAGGGCTTCGCTGAGGCCCAGGTCGGGGGCCTCCTTCTAGGACGGCCCCCGACCTGAGGCCCGGCACGCAGCCTCCCTGAGGCTTCCGCCACCCCCGCCGCGGCCAAGCTTTCTCTCTGGGCGAAAGAGGCCTGCTCGCGGAAGGGAGCTCGGCTTCAGGCTTGCTTCGCGGAGGTAAGGCTGTGGTGCTCACTCGAGGTTTCCGGGCTAAGCGTTGAGAAGGCCTCCTTCTCCGTGGAGCGACGTGTGTGTGGACGTGGACGGGGATGGCATTCCACCCTGCCTTGCTTCGCACAGGGAGGTCGGGGACCTGGACCTCAGCGGGTCCAACCCCCGGCGAGTCAGCCAACGGCTTCCCCGTGTAGGACGTGAGGCGCCGGCCCGGGAGAGGCCGGCCCCACAGCCCGGACCCTCGTGCCTCACGAAGCGCGCCCTTCATCTCTCCTCCCCGCTTCTCTGTTCGCACTCATCTTTCCCTGGGCGGACGTTTTCCCGGCAGCACCGGGTTGCACGGAATCCAGGGAGGAGCTGTCTCCTTCGGTTGCCAGGCCCGGGCGTGTGTCGACCTTGACACCGCGCAGCCCGCTGTCGCCCCGGAGGTGCTGGCGGCACCCGCAGGTCCCTGGAGTGGAGGCCCAAGGCGGCAGCGTGTGCACGTCTTCCTCCGCGTCTGAGAGAAGGCGTTGTGCATTCGGGGAATGGCGAGGTGAAAGGGCCCCCTCCGGGAAGCCCGATCCAAGAGCTGAGGGTTGGGTGCCTTGCTCCGTGCTTCTAGGTGCCAGAGCCGCTTCTCTCTTCCCGGGACAGAGTGGGGCTTGCTGGGCCAATGCGTCGTCCTGAAGCAATCCCGTGGCAGGGGCTCGGCGCTTCCCCCTTCCGTTTCGGGGGAGCCTCCCAGCTCAGGGCGCCCCCAGAGAGTTTGGCCTGCAGGCCGGCGTCGCCGTCACGACCTCGCCGAGAGCCGGGTGTTCAGCTCGGTGCACTCCGAACGCGGGCTCCGGTGGGTTCGACTGAGGGCGGGCGCCCGGCTGAGGGAAGCGGCGCTGGTGTCAGAAGGCCTCCCGTGCCCTCACAACGAGTGTGTTTGCTCTGCCGTGGGTCCCGCGTCACGGTCGGGGCAGGAGCCGCTTCCGACGCCCTTGCGAAGGGCTTCGCTGAGGCCCAGGTCGGGGGCCTCCTTCTAGGACGGCCCCCGACCTGAGGCCCGGCACGCAGCCTCCCTGAGGCTTCCGCCACCCCCGCCGCGGCCAAGCTTTCTCTCTGGGCGAAAGAGGCCTGCTCGCGGAAGGGAGCTCGGCTTCAGGCTTGCTTCGCGGAGGTAAGGCTGTGGTGCTCACTCGAGGTTTCCGGGCTAAGCGTTGAGAAGGCCTCCTTCTCCGTGGAGCGACGTGTGTGTGGACGTGGACGGGGATGGCATTCCACCCTGCCTTGCTTCGCACAGGGAGGTCGGGGGCCTGGACCTCAGCGGGTCCAACCCCCGGCGAGTCAGCCAACGGCTTCCCCGTGTAGGACGTGAGGCGCCGGCCCGGGAGAGGCCGGCCCCACAGCCCGGACCCTCGTGCCTCACGAAGCGCGCCCTTCATCTCTCCTCCCCGCTTCTCTGTTCGCACTCATCTTTCCCTGGGCGGACGTTTTCCCGGCAGCACCGGGTTGCACGGAATCCAGGGAGGAGCTGTCTCCTTCGGTTGCCAGGCCCGGGCGTGTGTCGACCTTGACACCGCGCAGCCCGCTGTCGCCCCGGAGGTGCTGGCGGCACCCGCAGGTCCCTGGAGTGGAGGCCCAAGGCGGCAGCGTGTGCACGTCTTCCTCCGCGTCTGAGAGAAGGCGTTGTGCATTCGGGGAATGGCGAGGTGAAAGGGCCCCCTCCGGGAAGCGCGATCCAAGAGCTGAGGGTTGGGTGCCTTGCTCCGTGCTTCTAGGTGCCAGAGCCGCTTCTCTCTTCCCGGGACAGAGTGGGGCTTGCTGGGCCAATGCGTCGTCCTGAAGCAATCCCGTGGCAGGGGCTCGGCGCTTCCCCCTTCCGTTTCGGGCGAGCCTCCCAGCTCAGGGCGCCCCCAGAGAGTTTGGCCTGCAGGCCGGCGTCGCCGTCACGACCTCGCCGAGAGCCGGGTGTTCAGCTCGGTGCACTCCGAACGCGGGCTCCGGTGGGTTCGACTGAGGGCGGGCGCCCGGCTGAGGGAAGCGGCGCTGGTGTCAGAAGGCCTCCCGTGCCCTCACAACGAGTGTGTTTGCTCTGCCGTGGGTCCCGCGTCACGGTCGGGGCAGGAGCCGCTTCCGACGCCCTTGCGAAGGGCTTCGCTGAGGCCCAGGTCGGGGGCCTCCTTCTAGGACGGCCCCCGACCTGAGGCCCGGCACGCAGCCTCCCTGAGGCTTCCGCCACCCCCGCCGCGGCCAAGCTTTCTCTCTGCGCGAAAGAGGCCTGCTCGCGGAAGGGAGCTCGGCTTCAGGCTTGCTTCTCGGAGGTAAGGCTGTGGTGCTCACTCGAGGTTTCCGGGCTAAGCGTTGAGAAGGCCTCCTTCTCCGTGGAGCGACGTGTGTGTGGACGTGGACGGGGATGGCATTCCACCCTGCCTTGTTTCGCACAGGGAGGTTGGGGGCCTGGACCTCAGCGGGTCCAACCCCCGGCGAGTCAGCCAACGGCTTCCCCGTGTAGGACGTGAGGCGCCGGCCCGGGAGAGGCCGGCCCCACAGCCCGGACCCTCGTGCCTCACGAAGCGCGCCCTTCATCTCTCCTCCCCGCTTCTCTGTTCGCACTCATCTTTCCCTGGGCGGACGTTTTCCCGGCAGCACCGTGTTGCACGGAATCCAGGGAGGAGCTGTCTCCTTCGGTTGCCAGGCCCGGGCGTGTGTCGACCTTGACACCGCGCAGCCCGCTGTCGCCCCGGAGGTGCTGGCGGCACCCGCAGGTCCCTGGAGTGGAGGCCCAAGGCGGCAGCGTGTGTACGTCTTCCTCCGCGTCTGAGAGAAGGCGTTGTGCATTCGGGGAATGGCGAGGTGAAAGGGCCCCCTCCGGGAAGCGCGATCCAAGAGCTGAGGGTTGGGTGCCTTGCTCCGTGCTTCTAGGTGCCAGAGCCGCTTCTCTCTTCCCGGGACAGAGTGGGGCTTGCTGGGCCAATGCGTCGTCCTGAAGCAATCCCGTGGCAGGGGCTCGGCGCTGCCCCCTTCCGTTTCGGGCGAGCCTCCCAGCTCAGGGCGCCCCCAGAGAGTTTGGCCTGCAGGCCGGCATCGCCGTCACGACCTCGCCGAGAGCCGGGTGTTCAGCTCGGTGCACTCCGAACGCGGGCTCCGGTGGGTTCGACTGAGGGCGGGCGCCCGGCTGAGGGAAGCGGCGCTGCTGTCAGAAGGCCTCCCGTGCCCTCACCACGAGTGTGTTTGCTCTGCCGTGGGTCCCGCGTCACGGTCGGGGCAGGAGCCGCTTCCGACGCCCTTGCGAAGGGCTTCGCTGAGGCCCAGGTCGGGGGCCTCCTTCTAGGACGGCCCCCGACCTGAGGCCCGGCACGCAGCCTCCCTGAGGCTTCCGCCACCCCCGCCGCGGCCAAGCTTTCTCTCTGGGCGAAAGAGGCCTGCTCGCGGAAGGGAGCTCGGCTTCAGGCTTGCTTCGCGGAGGTAAGGCTGTGGTGCTCACTCGAGGTTTCCGGGCTAAGCGTTGAGAAAGCCTCCTTCTCCGTGGAGCGACGTGTGTGTGGACGTGGACGGGGATGGCATTCCACCCTGCCTTGCTTCGCACAGGGAGGTCGGGGGCCTGGACCTCAGCGGGTCCAACCCCCGGCGAGTCAGCCAACGGCTTCCCCGTGTAGGACGGGAGGCGCCGGCCCGGGAGAGGCCGGCCCCACAGCCCGGACCCTCGTGCCTCACGAAGCGCGCCCTTCATCTCTCCTCCCCGCTTCTCTGTTCGCACTCATCTTTCCCTGGGCGGACGTTTTCCCGGCAGCACCGGGTTGCACGGAATCCAGGGAGGAGCTGTCTCCTTCGGTTGCCAGGCCCGGGCGTGTGTCGACCTTGACACCGCGCAGCCCGCTGTCGCCCCGGAGGTGCTGGCGGCACCCGCAGGTCCCTGGAGTGGAGGCCCAAGGCGGCAGCGTGTGCACGTCTTCCTCCGCGTCTGAGAGAAGGCGTTGTGCATTCGGGGAATGGCGAGGTGAAAGGGCCCCCTCCGGGAAGCGCGATCCAAGAGCTGAGGGTTGGGTGCCTTGCTCCGTGCTTCTAGGTGCCAGAGCCGCTTCTCTCTTCCCGGGACAGAGTGGGGCTTGCTGGGCCAATGCGTCGTCCTGAAGCAATCCCGTGGCAGGGGCTCGGCGCTTCCCCCTTCCGTTTCGGGCGAGCCTCCCAGCTCAGGGCGCCCCCAGAGAGTTTGGCCTGCAGGCCGGCGTCGCCGTCACGACCTCGCCGAGAGCCGGGTGTTCAGCTCGGTGCACTCCGAACGCGGGCTCCGGTGGGTTCGACTGAGGGCGGGCGCCCGGATGAGGGAAGCGGCGCTGCTGTCAGAAGGCCTCCCGTGTCCTCACAACGAGTGTGTTTGCTCTGCCGTGGGTCCCGCGTCACGGTCGGGGCAGGAGCCGCTTCCGACGCCCTTGCGAAGGGCTTCGCTGAGGCCCAGGTCGGGGGCCTCCTTCTAGGACGGCCCCCGACCTGAGGCCCGGCACGCAGCCTCCCTGAGGCTTCCGCCACCCCCGCCGCGGCCAAGCTTTCTCTCTGGGCGAAAGAGGCCTGCTCGCGGAAGGGAGCTCGGCTTCAGGCTTGCTTCGCGGAGGTAAGGCTGTGGTGCTCACTCGAGGTTTCCGGGCTAAGCGTTGAGAAGGCCTCCTTCTCCGTGGAGCGACGTGTGTGTGGACGTGGACGGGGATGGCATTCCACCCTGCCTTGCTTCGCACAGGGAGGTCGGGGGCCTGGACCTCAGCGGGTCCAACCCCCGGCGAGTCAGCCAACGGCTTCCCCGTGTAGGACGTGAGGCGCCGGCCCGGGAGAGGCCGGCCCCACAGCCCGGACCCTCGTGCCTCACGAAGCGCGCCCTTCATCTCTCCTCCCCGCTTCTCTGTTCGCACTCATCTTTCCCTGGGCGGACGTTTTCCCGGCAGCACCGGGTTGCACGGAATCCAGGGAGGAGCTGTCTCCTTCGGTTGCCAGGCCCGGGCGTGTGTCGACCTTGACACCGCGCAGCCCGCTGTCGCCCCGGAGGTGCTGGCGGCACCCGCAGGTCCCTGGAGTGGAGGCCCAAGGCGGCAGCGTGTGCACGTCTTCCTCCGCGTCTGAGAGAAGGCGTTGTGCATTCGGGGAATGGCGAGGTGAAAGGGCCCCCTCCGGGAAGCGCGATCCAAGAGCTGAGGGTTGGGTGCCTTGCTCCGTGCTTCTAGGTGCCAGAGCCGCTTCTCTCTTCCCGGGACAGAGTGGGGCTTGCTGGGCCAATGCGTCGTCCTGAAGCAATCCCGTGGCAGGGGCTCGGCGCTTCCCCCTTCCGTTTCGGGCGAGCCTCTCAGCTCAGGGCGCCCCCAGAGAGTTTGGCCTGCAGGCCGGCGTCGCCGTCACGACCTCGCCGAGAGCCGGGTGTTCAGCGCGGTGCACTCCGAACGCGGGCTCCGGTGGGTTCGACTGAGGGCGGGCGCCCGGCTGAGGGAAGCGGCGCTGCTGTCAGAAGGCCTCCCGTGCCCTCACAACGAGTGTGTTTGCTCTGCCGTGGGTCCCGCGTCACGGTCGGGGCAGGAGCCGCTTCCGACGCCCTTGCGAAGGGCTTCGCTGAGGCCCAGGTCGGGGGCCTCCTTCTAGGAAGGCCCCCGACCTGAGGCCCGGCACGCAGCCTCCCTGAGGCTTCCGCCACCCCCGCCGCGGCCAAGCTTTCTCTCTGGGCGAAAGAGGCCTGCTCGCGGAAGGGAGCTTGGCTTCAGGCTTGCTTCGCGGAGGTAAGGCTGTGGTGCTCACTCGAGGTTTCCGGGCTAAGCGTTGAGAAGGCCTCCTTCTCCGTGGAGCGACGTGTGTGTGGACGTGGACGGGGATGGCATTCCACCCTGCCTTGTTTCGCACAGGGAGGTCGGGGGCCTGGACCTCAGCGGGTCCAACCCCCGGCGAGTCAGCCAACGGCTTCCCCGTGTAGGACGGGAGGCGCCGGCCCGGGAGAGGCCGGCCCCACAGCCCGGACCCTCGTGCCTCACGAAGCGCGCCCTTCATCTCTCCTCCCCGCTTCTCTGTTCGCACTCATCTTTCCCTGGGCGGACGTTTTCCCGGCAGCACCGTGTTGCACGGAATCCAGGGAGGAGCTGTCTCCTTCGGTTGCCAGGCCCGGGCGTGTGTCGACCTTGACACCGCGCAGCCCGCTGTCGCCCCGGAGGTGCTGGCGGCACCCGCAGGTCCCTGGAGTGGAGGCCCAAGGCGGCAGCGTGTGTACGTCTTCCTCCGCGTCTGAGAGAAGGCGTTGTGCATTCGGGGAATGGCGAGGTGAAAGGGCCCCCTCCGGGAAGCGCGATCCAAGAGCTGAGGGTTGGGTGCCTGGCTCCGTGCTTCTAGGTGCCAGAGCCGCTTCTCTCTTCCCGGGACAGAGTGGGGCTTGCTGGGCCAATGCGTCGTCCTGAAGCAATCCCGTGGCAGGGGCTCGGCGCTGCCCCCTTCCGTTTCGGGCGAGCCTCCCAGCTCAGGGCGCCCCCAGAGAGTTTGGCCTGCAGGCCGGCGTCGCCGTCACGACCTCGCCGAGAGCCGGGTGTTCAGCTCGGTGCACTCCGAACGCGGGCTCCGGTGGGTTCGACTGAGGGCGGGCGCCCGGCTGAGGGAAGCGGCGCTGCTGTCAGAAGGCCTCCCGTGCCCTCACCACGAGTGTGTTTGCTCTGCCGTGGGTCCCGCGTCACGGTCGGGGCAGGAGCCGCTTCCGACGCCCTTGCGAAGGGCTTCGCTGAGGCCCAGGTCGGGGGCCTCCTTCTAGGACGGCCCCCGACCTGAGGCCCGGCACGCAGCCTCCCTGAGGCTTCCGCCACCCCCGCCGCGGCCAAGCTTTCTCTCTGGGCGAAAGAGGCCTGCTCGCGGAAGGGAGCTCGGCTTCAGGCTTGCTTCGCGGAGGTAAGGCTGTGGTGCTCACTCGAGGTTTCCGGGCTAAGCGTTGAGAAGGCCTCCTTCTCCGTGGAGCGACGTGTGTGTGGACGTGGACGGGGATGGCATTCCACCCTGCCTTGCTTCGCACAGGGAGGTCGGGGGCCTGGACCTCAGCGGGTCCAACCCCCGGCGAGTCAGCCAACGGCTTCCCCGTGTAGGACGTGAGGCGCCGGCCCGGGAGAGGCCGGCCCCACAGCCCGGACCCTCGTGCCTCACGAAGCGCGCCCTTCATCTCTCCTCCCCGCTTCTCTGTTCGCACTCATCTTTCCCTGGGCGGACGTTTTCCCGGCAGCACCGTGTTGCACGGAATCCAGGGAGGAGCTGTCTCCTTCGGTTGCCAGGCCCGGGCGTGTGTCGACCTTGACACCGCGCAGCCCGCTGTCGCCCCGGAGGTGCTGGCGGCACCCGCAGGTCCCTGGAGTGGAGGCCCAAGGCGGCAGCGTGTGCACGTCTTCCTCCGCGTCTGAGAGAAGGCGTTGTGCATTCGGGGAATGGCGAGGTGAAAGGGCCCCCTCCGGGAAGCCCGATCCAAGAGCTGAGGGTTGGGTGCCTTGCTCCGTGCTTCTAGGTGCCAGAGCCGCTTCTCTCTTCCCGGGACAGAGTGGGGCTTGCTGGGCCAATGCGTCGTCCTGAAGCAATCCCGTGGCAGGGGCTCGGCGCTTCCCCCTTCCGTTTCGGGCGAGCCTCCCAGCTCAGGGCGCCCCCAGAGAGTTTGTCCTGCAGGCCGGCGTCGCCGTCACGACCTCGCCGAGAGCCGGGTGTTCAGCGCGGTGCACTCCGAACGCGGGCTCCGGTGGGTTCGACTGAGGGCGGGCGCCCGGCTGAGGGAAGCGGCGCTGCTGTCAGAAGGCCTCCCGTGCCCTCACCACGAGTGTGTTGCTCTGTCGTGGGTCCCGCGTCACGGTCGGGGCAGGAGCCGCTTCCGACGCCCTTGCGAAGGGCTTCGCTGAGGCCCAGGTCGGGGGCCTCCTTCTAGGACGGCCCCCGACCTGAGGCCCGGCACGCAGCCTCCCTGAGGCTTCCGCCACCCCCGCCGCGGCCAAGCTTTCTCTCTGGGCGAAAGAGGCCTGCTCGCGGAAGGGAGCTCGGCTTCAGGCTTGCTTCGCGGAGGTAAGGCTGTGGTGCTCACTCGAGGTTTCCGGGCTAAGCGTTGAGAAGGCCTCCTTCTCCGTGGAGCGACGTGTGTGTGGACGTGGACGGGGATGGCATTCCACCCTGCCTTGCTTCGCACAGGGAGGTCGGGGGCCTGGACCTCAGCGGGTCCAACCCCCGGCGAGTCAGCCAACGGCTTCCCCGTGTAGGACGTGAGGCGCCGGCCCGGGAGAGGCCGGCCCCACAGCCCGGACCCTCGTGCCTCACGAAGCGCGCCCTTCATCTCTCCTCCCCGCTTCTCTGTTCGCACTCATCTTTCCCTGGGCGGACGTTTTCCCGGCAGCACCGGGTTGCACGGAATCCAGGGAGGAGCTGTCTCCTTCGGTTGCCAGGCCCGGGCGTGTGTCGACCTTGACACCGCGCAGCCCGCTGTCGCCCCGGAGGTGCTGGCGGCACCCGCAGGTCCCTGGAGTGGAGGCCCAAGGCGGCAGCGTGTGCACGTCTTCCTCCGCGTCTGAGAGAAGGCGTTGTGCATTCGGGGAATGGCGAGGTGAAAGGGCCCCCTCCGGGAAGCGCGATCCAAGAGCTGAGGGTTGGGTGCCTTGCTCCGTGCTTCTAGGTGCCAGAGCCGCTTCTCTCTTCCCGGGACAGAGTGGGGCTTGCTGGGCCAATGCGTCGTCCTGAAGCAATCCCGTGGCAGGGGCTCGGCGCTTCCCCCTTCCGTTTCGGGCGAGCCTCCCAGCTCAGGGCGCCCCCAGAGAGTTTGGCCTGCAGGCCGGCGTCGCCGTCACGACCTCGCCGAGAGCCGGGTGTTCAGCTCGGTGCAATCCGAACGCGGGCTCCGGTGGGTTCGACTGAGGGCGGGCGCCCGGCTGAGGGAAGCGGCGCTGCTGTCAGAAGGCCTCCCGTGCCCTCACCACGAGTGTGTTTGCTTTGCCGAGGGTCCCGCGTCACGGTCGGGGCAGGAGCCGCTTCCGACGCCCTTGCGAAGGGCTTCGCTGAGGCCCAGGTCGGGGGCCTCCTTCTAGGACGGCCCCCGACCTGAGGCCCGGCACGCAGCCTCCCTGAGGCTTCCGCCACCCCCGCCGCGGCCAAGCTTTCTCTCTGGGCGAAAGAGGCCTGCTCGCGGAAGGGAGCTCGGCTTCAGGCTTGCTTCGCGGAGGTAAGGCTGTGGTGCTCACTCGAGGTTTCCGGGCTAAGCGTTGAGAAGGCCTCCTTCTCCGTGGAGCGACGTGTGTGTGGACGTGGACGGGGATGGCATTCCACCCTGCCTTGCTTCGCACAGGGAGGTCGGGGGCCTGGACCTCAGCGGGTCCAACCCCCGGCGAGTCAGCCAACGGCTTCCCCGTGTAGGACGTGAGGCGCCGGCCCGGGAGAGGCCGGCCCCACAGCCCGGACCCTCGTGCCTCACGAAGCGCGCCCTTCATCTCTCCTCCCCGCTTCTCTGTTCGCACTCATCTTTCCCTGGGCGGACGTTTTCCCGGCAGCACCGGGTTGCACGGAATCCAGGGAGGAGCTGTCTCCTTCGGTTGCCAGGCCCGGGCGTGTGTCGACCTTGACACCGCGCAGCCCGCTGTCGCCCCGGAGGTGCTGGCGGCACCCGCAGGTCCCTGGAGTGGAGGCCCAAGGCGGCAGCGTGTGCACGTCTTCCTCCGCGTCTGAGAGAAGGCGTTGTGCATTCGGGGAATGGCGAGGTGAAAGGGCCCCCTCCGGGAAGCGCGATCCAAGAGCTGAGGGTTGGGTGCCTTGCTCCGTGCTTCTAGGTGCCAGAGCCGCTTCTCTCTTCCCGGGACAGAGTGGGGCTTGCTGGGCCAATGCGTCGTCCTGAAGCAATCCCGTGGCAGGGGCTCGGCGCTTCCCCCTTCCGTTTCGGGCGAGCCTCCCAGCTCAGGGCGCCCCCAGAGAGTTTGGCCTGCAGGCCGGCGTCGCCGTCACGACCTCGCCGAGAGCCGGGTGTTCAGCTCGGTGCACTCCGAACGCGGGCTCCGGTGGGTTCGACTGAGGGCGGGCGCCCGGCTGAGGGAAGCGGCGCTGCTGTCAGAAGGCCTCCCGTGCCCTCACAACGAGTGTGTTTGCTCTGCCGTGGGTCCCGCGTCACGGTCGGGGCAGGAGCCGCTTCCGACGCCCTTGCGAAGGGCTTCGCTGAGGCCCAGGTCGGGGGCCTCCTTCTAGGACGGCCCCCGACCTGAGGCCCGGCACGCAGCCTCCCTGAGGCTTCCGCCACCCCCGCCGCGGCCAAGCTTTCTCTCTGCGCGAAAGAGGCCTGCTCGCGGAAGGGAGCTCGGCTTCAGGCTTGCTTCTCGGAGGTAAGGCTGTGGTGCTCACTCGAGGTTTCCGGGCTAAGCGTTGAGAAGGCCTCCTTCTCCGTGGAGCGACGTGTGTGTGGACGTGGACGGGGATGGCATTCCACCCTGCCTTGTTTCGCACAGGGAGGTCGGGGGCCTGGACCTCAGCGGGTCCAACCCCCGGCGAGTCAGCCAACGGCTTCCCCGTGTAGGACGGGAGGCGCCGGCCCAGGAGAGGCCGGCCCCACAGCCCGGACCCTCGTGCCTCACGAAGCGCGCCCTTCATCTCTCCTCCCCGCTTCTCTGTTCGCACTCATCTTTCCCTGGGCGGACGTTTTCCCGGCAGCACCGGGTTGCACGGAATCCAGGGAGGAGCTGTCTCCTTCGGTTGCCAGGCCCGGGCGTGTGTCGACCTTGACACCGCGCAGCCCGCTGTCGCCCCGGAGGTGCTGGCGGCACCCGCAGGTCCCTGGAGTGGAGGCCCAAGGCGGCAGCGTGTGCACGTCTTCCTCCGCGTCTGAGAGAAGGCGTTGTGCATTCGGGGAATGGCGAGGTGAAAGGGCCCCCTCCGGGAAGCGCGATCCAAGAGCTGAGGGTTGGGTGCCTTGCTCCGTGCTTCTAGGTGCCAGAGCCGCTTCTCTCTTCCCGGGACAGAGTGGGGCTTGCTGGGCCAATGCGTCGTCCTGAAGCAATCCCGTGGCAGGGGCTCGGCGCTTCCCCCTTCCGTTTCGGGCGAGCCTCCCAGCTCAGGGCGCCCCCAGAGAGTTTGGCCTGCAGGCCGGCGTCGCCGTCACGACCTCGCCGAGAGCCGGGTGTTCAGCTCGGTGCACTCCGAACGCGGGCTCCGGTGGGTTCGACTGAGGGCGGGCGCCCGGCTGAGGGAAGCGGCGCTGCTGTCAGAAGGCCTCCCGTGCCCTCACAACGAGTGTGTTTGCTCTGCCGTGGGTCCCGCGTCACGGTCGGGGCAGGAGCCGCTTCCGACGCCCTTGCGAAGGGCTTCGCTGAGGCCCAGGTCGGGGGCCTCCTTCTAGGACGGCCCCCGACCTGAGGCCCGGCACGCAGCCTCCCTGAGGCTTCCGCCACCCCCGCCGCGGCCAAGCTTTCTCTCTGGGCGAAAGAGGCCTGCTCGCGGAAGGGAGCTCGGCTTCAGGCTTGCTTCGCGGAGGTAAGGCTGTGGTGCTCACTCGAGGTTTCCGGGCTAAGCGTTGAGAAGGCCTCCTTCTCCGTGGAGCGACGTGTGTGTGGACGTGGACGGGGATGGCATTCCACCCTGCCTTGCTTCGCACAGGGAGGTCGGGGGCCTGGACCTCAGCGGGTCCAACCCCCGGCGAGTCAGCCAACGGCTTCCCCGTGTAGGACGTGAGGCGCCGGCCCGGGAGAGGCCGGCCCCACAGCCCGGACCCTCGTGCCTCACGAAGCGCGCCCTTCATCTCTCCTCCCCGCTTCTCTGTTCGCACTCATCTTTCCCTGGGCGGACGTTTTCCCGGCAGCACCGGGTTGCACGGAATCCAGGGAGGAGCTGTCTCCTTCGGTTGCCAGGCCCGGGCGTGTGTCGACCTTGACACCGCGCAGCCCGCTGTCGCCCCGGAGGTGCTGGCGGCACCCGCAGGTCCCTGGAGTGGAGGCCCAAGGCGGCAGCGTGTGCACGTCTTCCTCCGCGTCTGAGAGAAGGCGTTGTGCATTCGGGGAATGGCGAGGTGAAAGGGCCCCCTCCGGGAAGCGCGATCCAAGAGCTGAGGGTTGGGTGCCTTGCTCCGTGCTTCTAGGTGCCAGAGCCGCTTCTCTCTTCCCGGGACAGAGTGGGGCTTGCTGGGCCAATGCGTCGTCCTGAAGCAATCCCGTGGCAGGGGCTCGGCGCTTCCCCCTTCCGTTTCGGGCGAGCCTCCCAGCTCAGGGCGCCCCCAGAGAGTTTGGCCTGCAGACCGGCGTCGCCGTCACGACCTCGCCGAGAGCCGGGTGTTCAGCTCGGTGCACTCCGAACGCGGGCTCCGGTGGGTTCGACTGAGGGCGGGCGCCCGGCTGAGGGAAGCGGCGCTGCTGTCAGAAGGCCTCCCGTGCCCTCACCACGAGTGTGTTTGCTCTGCCGTGGGTCCCGCGTCACGGTCGGGGCAGGAGCCGCTTCCGACGCCCTTGCGAAGGGCTTCGCTGAGGCCCAGGTCGGGGGCCTCCTTCTAGGACGGCCCCCGACCTGAGGCCCGGCACGCAGCCTCCCTGAGGCTTCCGCCACCCCCGCCGCGGCCAAGCTTTCTCTCTGGGCGAAAGAGGCCTGCTCGCGGAAGGGAGCTCGGCTTCAGGCTTGCTTCGCGGAGGTAAGGCTGTGGTGCTCACTCGAGGTTTCCGGGCTAAGCGTTGAGAAGGCCTCCTTCTCCGTGGAGCGACGTGTGTGTGGACGTGGACGGGGATGGCATTCCACCCTGCCTTGCTTCGCACAGGGAGGTCGGGGACCTGGACCTCAGCGGGTCCAACCCCCGGCGAGTCAGCCAACGGCTTCCCCGTGTAGGACGTGAGGCGCCGGCCCGGGAGAGGCCGGCCCCACAGCCCGGACCCTCGTGCCTCACGAAGCGCGCCCTTCATCTCTCCTCCCCGCTTCTCTGTTCGCACTCATCTTTCCCTGGGCGGACGTTTTCCCGGCAGCACCGGGTTGCACGGAATCCAGGGAGGAGCTGTCTCCTTCGGTTGCCAGGCCCGGGCGTGTGTCGACCTTGACACCGCGCAGCCCGCTGTCGCCCCGGAGGTGCTGGCGGCACCCGCAGGTCCCTGGAGTGGAGGCCCAAGGCGGCAGCGTGTGCACGTCTTCCTCCGCGTCTGAGAGAAGGCGTTGTGCATTCGGGGAATGGCGAGGTGAAAGGGCCCCCTCCGGGAAGCGCGATCCAAGAGCTGAGGGTTGGGTGCCTTGCTCCGTGCTTCTAGGTGCCAGAGCCGCTTCTCTCTTCCCGGGACAGAGTGGGGCTTGCTGGGCCAATGCGTCGTCCTGAAGCAATCCCGTGGCAGGGGCTCGGCGCTTCCCCCTTCCGTTTCGGGCGAGCCTCCCAGCTCAGGGCGCCCCCAGAGAGTTTGGCCTGCAGGCCGGCGTCGCCGTCACGACCTCGCCGAGAGCCGGGTGTTCAGCTCGGTGCACTCCGAACGCGGGCTCCGGTGGGTTCGACTGAGGGCGGGCGCCCGGCTGAGGGAAGCGGCGCTGGTGTCAGAAGGCCTCCCGTGCCCTCACAACGAGTGTGTTTGCTCTGCCGTGGGTCCCGCGTCACGGTCGGGGCAGGAGCCGCTTCCGACGCCCTTGCGAAGGGCTTCGCTGAGGCCCAGGTCGGGGGCCTCCTTCTAGGACGGCCCCCGACCTGAGGCCCGGCACGCAGCCTCCCTGAGGCTTCCGCCACCCCCGCCGCGGCCAAGCTTTCTCTCTGCGCGAAAGAGGCCTGCTCGCGGAAGGGAGCTCGGCTTCAGGCTTGCTTCTCGGAGGTAAGGCTGTGGTGCTCACTCGAGGTTTCCGGGCTAAGCGTTGAGAAGGCCTCCTTCTCCGTGGAGCGACGTGTGTGTGGACGTGGACGGGGATGGCATTCCACCCTGCCTTGTTTCGCACAGGGAGGTTGGGGGCCTGGACCTCAGCGGGTCCAACCCCCGGCGAGTCAGCCAACGGCTTCCCCGTGTAGGACGTGAGGCGCCGGCCCGGGAGAGGCCGGCCCCACAGCCCGGACCCTCGTGCCTCACGAAGCGCGCCCTTCATCTCTCCTCCCCGCTTCTCTGTTCGCACTCATCTTTCCCTGGGCGGACGTTTTCCCGGCAGCACCGGGTTGCACGGAATCCAGGGAGGAGCTGTCTCCTTCGGTTGCCAGGCCCGGGCGTGTGTCGACCTTGACACCGCGCAGCCCGCTGTCGCCCCGGAGGTGCTGGCGGCACCCGCAGGTCCCTGGAGTGGAGGCCCAAGGCGGCAGCGTGTGTACGTCTTCCTCCGCGTCTGAGAGAAGGCGTTGTGCATTCGGGGAATGGCGAGGTGAAAGGGCCCCCTCCGGGAAGCGCGATCCAAGAGCTGAGGGTTGGGTGCCTTGCTCCGTGCTTCTAGGTGCCAGAGCCGCTTCTCTCTTCCCGGGACAGAGTGGGGCTTGCTGGGCCAATGCGTCGTCCTGAAGCAATCCCGTGGCAGGGGCTCGGCGCTGCCCCCTTCCGTTTCGGGCGAGCCTCCCAGCTCAGGGCGCCCCCAGAGAGTTTGGCCTGCAGGCCGGCATCGCCGTCACGACCTCGCCGAGAGCCGGGTGTTCAGCTCGGTGCACTCCGAACGCGGGCTCCGGTGGGTTCGACTGAGGGCGGGCGCCCGGCTGAGGGAAGCGGCGCTGCTGTCAGAAGGCCTCCCGTGCCCTCACCACGAGTGTGTTTGCTCTGCCGTGGGTCCCGCGTCACGGTCGGGGCAGGAGCCGCTTCCGACGCCCTTGCGAAGGGCTTCGCTGAGGCCCAGGTCGGGGGCCTCCTTCTAGGACGGCCCCCGACCTGAGGCCCGGCACGCAGCCTCCCTGAGGCTTCCGCCACCCCCGCCGCGGCCAAGCTTTCTCTCTGGGCGAAAGAGGCCTGCTCGCGGAAGGGAGCTCGGCTTCAGGCTTGCTTCGCGGAGGTAAGGCTGTGGTGCTCACTCGAGGTTTCCGGGCTAAGCGTTGAGAAAGCCTCCTTCTCCGTGGAGCGACGTGTGTGTGGACGTGGACGGGGATGGCATTCCACCCTGCCTTGCTTCGCACAGGGAGGTCGGGGGCCTGGACCTCAGCGGGTCCAACCCCCGGCGAGTCAGCCAACGGCTTCCCCGTGTAGGACGGGAGGCGCCGGCCCGGGAGAGGCCGGCCCCACAGCCCGGACCCTCGTGCCTCACGAAGCGCGCCCTTCATCTCTCCTCCCCGCTTCTCTGTTCGCACTCATCTTTCCCTGGGCGGACGTTTTCCCGGCAGCACCGGGTTGCACGGAATCCAGGGAGGAGCTGTCTCCTTCGGTTGCCAGGCCCGGGCGTGTGTCGACCTTGACACCGCGCAGCCCGCTGTCGCCCCGGAGGTGCTGGCGGCACCCGCAGGTCCCTGGAGTGGAGGCCCAAGGCGGCAGCGTGTGCACGTCTTCCTCCGCGTCTGAGAGAAGGCGTTGTGCATTCGGGGAATGGCGAGGTGAAAGGGCCCCCTCCGGGAAGCGCGATCCAAGAGCTGAGGGTTGGGTGCCTTGCTCCGTGCTTCTAGGTGCCAGAGCCGCTTCTCTCTTCCCGGGACAGAGTGGGGCTTGCTGGGCCAATGCGTCGTCCTGAAGCAATCCCGTGGCAGGGGCTCGGCGCTTCCCCCTTCCGTTTCGGGCGAGCCTCCCAGCTCAGGGCGCCCCCAGAGAGTTTGGCCTGCAGGCCGGCGTCGCCGTCACGACCTCGCCGAGAGCCGGGTGTTCAGCTCGGTGCACTCCGAACGCGGGCTCCGGTGGGTTCGACTGAGGGCGGGCGCCCGGATGAGGGAAGCGGCGCTGCTGTCAGAAGGCCTCCCGTGTCCTCACAACGAGTGTGTTTGCTCTGCCGTGGGTCCCGCGTCACGGTCGGGGCAGGAGCCGCTTCCGACGCCCTTGCGAAGGGCTTCGCTGAGGCCCAGGTCGGGGGCCTCCTTCTAGGACGGCCCCCGACCTGAGGCCCGGCACGCAGCCTCCCTGAGGCTTCCGCCACCCCCGCCGCGGCCAAGCTTTCTCTCTGGGCGAAAGAGGCCTGCTCGCGGAAGGGAGCTCGGCTTCAGGCTTGCTTCGCGGAGGTAAGGCTGTGGTGCTCACTCGAGGTTTCCGGGCTAAGCGTTGAGAAGGCCTCCTTCTCCGTGGAGCGACGTGTGTGTGGACGTGGACGGGGATGGCATTCCACCCTGCCTTGCTTCGCACAGGGAGGTCGGGGGCCTGGACCTCAGCGGGTCCAACCCCCGGCGAGTCAGCCAACGGCTTCCCCGTGTAGGACGTGAGGCGCCGGCCCGGGAGAGGCCGGCCCCACAGCCCGGACCCTCGTGCCTCACGAAGCGCGCCCTTCATCTCTCCTCCCCGCTTCTCTGTTCGCACTCATCTTTCCCTGGGCGGACGTTTTCCCGGCAGCACCGGGTTGCACGGAATCCAGGGAGGAGCTGTCTCCTTCGGTTGCCAGGCCCGGGCGTGTGTCGACCTTGACACCGCGCAGCCCGCTGTCGCCCCGGAGGTGCTGGCGGCACCCGCAGGTCCCTGGAGTGGAGGCCCAAGGCGGCAGCGTGTGCACGTCTTCCTCCGCGTCTGAGAGAAGGCGTTGTGCATTCGGGGAATGGCGAGGTGAAAGGGCCCCCTCCGGGAAGCCCGATCCAAGAGCTGAGGGTTGGGTGCCTTGCTCCGTGCTTCTAGGTGCCAGAGCCGCTTCTCTCTTCCCGGGACAGAGTGGGGCTTGCTGGGCCAATGCGTCGTCCTGAAGCAATCCCGTGGCAGGGGCTCGGCGCTTCCCCCTTCCGTTTCGGGCGAGCCTCTCAGCTCAGGGCGCCCCCAGAGAGTTTGGCCTGCAGGCCGGCGTCGCCGTCACGACCTCGCCGAGAGCCGGGTGTTCAGCGCGGTGCACTCCGAACGCGGGCTCCGGTGGGTTCGACTGAGGGCGGGCGCCCGGCTGAGGGAAGCGGCGCTGCTGTCAGAAGGCCTCCCGTGCCCTCACAACGAGTGTGTTTGCTCTGCCGTGGGTCCCGCGTCACGGTCGGGGCAGGAGCCGCTTCCGACGCCCTTGCGAAGGGCTTCGCTGAGGCCCAGGTCGGGGGCCTCCTTCTAGGAAGGCCCCCGACCTGAGGCCCGGCACGCAGCCTCCCTGAGGCTTCCGCCACCCCCGCCGCGGCCAAGCTTTCTCTCTGGGCGAAAGAGGCCTGCTCGCGGAAGGGAGCTTGGCTTCAGGCTTGCTTCGCGGAGGTAAGGCTGTGGTGCTCACTCGAGGTTTCCGGGCTAAGCGTTGAGAAGGCCTCCTTCTCCGTGGAGCGACGTGTGTGTGGACGTGGACGGGGATGGCATTCCACCCTGCCTTGTTTCGCACAGGGAGGTCGGGGGCCTGGACCTCAGCGGGTCCAACCCCCGGCGAGTCAGCCAACGGCTTCCCCGTGTAGGACGGGAGGCGCCGGCCCGGGAGAGGCCGGCCCCACAGCCCGGACCCTCGTGCCTCACGAAGCGCGCCCTTCATCTCTCCTCCCCGCTTCTCTGTTCGCACTCATCTTTCCCTGGGCGGACGTTTTCCCGGCAGCACCGGGTTGCACGGAATCCAGGGAGGAGCTGTCTCCTTCGGTTGCCAGGCCCGGGCGTGTGTCGACCTTGACACCGCGCAGCCCGCTGTCGCCCCGGAGGTGCTGGCGGCACCCGCAGGTCCCTGGAGTGGAGGCCCAAGGCGGCAGCGTGTGTACGTCTTCCTCCGCGTCTGAGAGAAGGCGTTGTGCATTCGGGGAATGGCGAGGTGAAAGGGCCCCCTCCGGGAAGCGCGATCCAAGAGCTGAGGGTTGGGTGCCTGGCTCCGTGCTTCTAGGTGCCAGAGCCGCTTCTCTCTTCCCGGGACAGAGTGGGGCTTGCTGGGCCAATGCGTCGTCCTGAAGCAATCCCGTGGCAGGGGCTCGGCGCTGCCCCCTTCCGTTTCGGGCGAGCCTCCCAGCTCAGGGCGCCCCCAGAGAGTTTGGCCTGCAGGCCGGCGTCGCCGTCACGACCTCGCCGAGAGCCGGGTGTTCAGCTCGGTGCACTCCGAACGCGGGCTCCGGTGGGTTCGACTGAGGGCGGGCGCCCGGCTGAGGGAAGCGGCGCTGCTGTCAGAAGGCCTCCCGTGCCCTCACCACGAGTGTGTTTGCTCTGCCGTGGGTCCCGCGTCACGGTCGGGGCAGGAGCCGCTTCCGACGCCCTTGCGAAGGGCTTCGCTGAGGCCCAGGTCGGGGGCCTCCTTCTAGGACGGCCCCCGACCTGAGGCCCGGCACGCAGCCTCCCTGAGGCTTCCGCCACCCCCGCCGCGGCCAAGCTTTCTCTCTGGGCGAAAGAGGCCTGCTCGCGGAAGGGAGCTCGGCTTCAGGCTTGCTTCGCGGAGGTAAGGCTGTGGTGCTCACTCGAGGTTTCCGGGCTAAGCGTTGAGAAGGCCTCCTTCTCCGTGGAGCGACGTGTGTGTGGACGTGGACGGGGATGGCATTCCACCCTGCCTTGCTTCGCACAGGGAGGTCGGGGGCCTGGACCTCAGCGGGTCCAACCCCCGGCGAGTCAGCCAACGGCTTCCCCGTGTAGGACGTGAGGCGCCGGCCCGGGAGAGGCCGGCCCCACAGCCCGGACCCTCGTGCCTCACGAAGCGCGCCCTTCATCTCTCCTCCCCGCTTCTCTGTTCGCACTCATCTTTCCCTGGGCGGACGTTTTCCCGGCAGCACCGTGTTGCACGGAATCCAGGGAGGAGCTGTCTCCTTCGGTTGCCAGGCCCGGGCGTGTGTCGACCTTGACACCGCGCAGCCCGCTGTCGCCCCGGAGGTGCTGGCGGCACCCGCAGGTCCCTGGAGTGGAGGCCCAAGGCGGCAGCGTGTGCACGTCTTCCTCCGCGTCTGAGAGAAGGCGTTGTGCATTCGGGGAATGGCGAGGTGAAAGGGCCCCCTCCGGGAAGCCCGATCCAAGAGCTGAGGGTTGGGTGCCTTGCTCCGTGCTTCTAGGTGCCAGAGCCGCTTCTCTCTTCCCGGGACAGAGTGGGGCTTGCTGGGCCAATGCGTCGTCCTGAAGCAATCCCGTGGCAGGGGCTCGGCGCTGCCCCCTTCCGTTTCGGGCGAGCCTCCCAGCTCAGGGCGCCCCCAGAGAGTTTGTCCTGCAGGCCGGCGTCGCCGTCACGACCTCGCCGAGAGCCGGGTGTTCAGCGCGGTGCACTCCGAACGCGGGCTCCGGTGGGTTCGACTGAGGGCGGGCGCCCGGCTGAGGGAAGCGGCGCTGCTGTCAGAAGGCCTCCCGTGCCCTCACCACGAGTGTGTTGCTCTGTCGTGGGTCCCGCGTCACGGTCGGGGCAGGAGCCGCTTCCGACGCCCTTGCGAAGGGCTTCGCTGAGGCCCAGGTCGGGGGCCTCCTTCTAGGACGGCCCCCGACCTGAGGCCCGGCACGCAGCCTCCCTGAGGCTTCCGCCACCCCCGCCGCGGCCAAGCTTTCTCTCTGGGCGAAAGAGGCCTGCTCGCGGAAGGGAGCTCGGCTTCAGGCTTGCTTCGCGGAGGTAAGGCTGTGGTGCTCACTCGAGGTTTCCGGGCTAAGCGTTGAGAAGGCCTCCTTCTCCGTGGAGCGACGTGTGTGTGGACGTGGACGGGGATGGCATTCCACCCTGCCTTGCTTCGCACAGGGAGGTCGGGGGCCTGGACCTCAGCGGGTCCAACCCCCGGCGAGTCAGCCAACGGCTTCCCCGTGTAGGACGTGAGGCGCCGGCCCGGGAGAGGCCGGCCCCACAGCCCGGACCCTCGTGCCTCACGAAGCGCGCCCTTCATCTCTCCTCCCCGCTTCTCTGTTCGCACTCATCTTTCCCTGGGCGGACGTTTTCCCGGCAGCACCGGGTTGCACGGAATCCAGGGAGGAGCTGTCTCCTTCGGTTGCCAGGCCCGGGCGTGTGTCGACCTTGACACCGCGCAGCCCGCTGTCGCCCCGGAGGTGCTGGCGGCACCCGCAGGTCCCTGGAGTGGAGGCCCAAGGCGGCAGCGTGTGCACGTCTTCCTCCGCGTCTGAGAGAAGGCGTTGTGCATTCGGGGAATGGCGAGGTGAAAGGGCCCCCTCCGGGAAGCGCGATCCAAGAGCTGAGGGTTGGGTGCCTTGCTCCGTGCTTCTAGGTGCCAGAGCCGCTTCTCTCTTCCCGGGACAGAGTGGGGCTTGCTGGGCCAATGCGTCGTCCTGAAGCAATCCCGTGGCAGGGGCTCGGCGCTTCCCCCTTCCGTTTCGGGCGAGCCTCCCAGCTCAGGGCGCCCCCAGAGAGTTTGGCCTGCAGGCCGGCGTCGCCGTCACGACCTCGCCGAGAGCCGGGTGTTCAGCTCGGTGCAATCCGAACGCGGGCTCCGGTGGGTTCGACTGAGGGCGGGCGCCCGGCTGAGGGAAGCGGCGCTGCTGTCAGAAGGCCTCCCGTGCCCTCACCACGAGTGTGTTTGCTTTGCCGAGGGTCCCGCGTCACGGTCGGGGCAGGAGCCGCTTCCGACGCCCTTGCGAAGGGCTTCGCTGAGGCCCAGGTCGGGGGCCTCCTTCTAGGACGGCCCCCGACCTGAGGCCCGGCACGCAGCCTCCCTGAGGCTTCCGCCACCCCCGCCGCGGCCAAGCTTTCTCTCTGGGCGAAAGAGGCCTGCTCGCGGAAGGGAGCTCGGCTTCAGGCTTGCTTCGCGGAGGTAAGGCTGTGGTGCTCACTCGAGGTTTCCGGGCTAAGCGTTGAGAAGGCCTCCTTCTCCGTGGAGCGACGTGTGTGTGGACGTGGACGGGGATGGCATTCCACCCTGCCTTGCTTCGCACAGGGAGGTCGGGGGCCTGGACCTCAGCGGGTCCAACCCCCGGCGAGTCAGCCAACGGCTTCCCCGTGTAGGACGTGAGGCGCCGGCCCGGGAGAGGCCGGCCCCACAGCCCGGACCCTCGTGCCTCACGAAGCGCGCCCTTCATCTCTCCTCCCCGCTTCTCTGTTCGCACTCATCTTTCCCTGGGCGGACGTTTTCCCGGCAGCACCGGGTTGCACGGAATCCAGGGAGGAGCTGTCTCCTTCGGTTGCCAGGCCCGGGCGTGTGTCGACCTTGACACCGCGCAGCCCGCTGTCGCCCCGGAGGTGCTGGCGGCACCCGCAGGTCCCTGGAGTGGAGGCCCAAGGCGGCAGCGTGTGCACGTCTTCCTCCGCGTCTGAGAGAAGGCGTTGTGCATTCGGGGAATGGCGAGGTGAAAGGGCCCCCTCCGGGAAGCGCGATCCAAGAGCTGAGGGTTGGGTGCCTTGCTCCGTGCTTCTAGGTGCCAGAGCCGCTTCTCTCTTCCCGGGACAGAGTGGGGCTTGCTGGGCCAATGCGTCGTCCTGAAGCAATCCCGTGGCAGGGGCTCGGCGCTTCCCCCTTCCGTTTCGGGCGAGCCTCCCAGCTCAGGGCGCCCCCAGAGAGTTTGGCCTGCAGGCCGGCGTCGCCGTCACGACCTCGCCGAGAGCCGGGTGTTCAGCTCGGTGCACTCCGAACGCGGGCTCCGGTGGGTTCGACTGAGGGCGGGCGCCCGGCTGAGGGAAGCGGCGCTGCTGTCAGAAGGCCTCCCGTGCCCTCACAACGAGTGTGTTTGCTCTGCCGTGGGTCCCGCGTCACGGTCGGGGCAGGAGCCGCTTCCGACGCCCTTGCGAAGGGCTTCGCTGAGGCCCAGGTCGGGGGCCTCCTTCTAGGACGGCCCCCGACCTGAGGCCCGGCACGCAGCCTCCCTGAGGCTTCCGCCACCCCCGCCGCGGCCAAGCTTTCTCTCTGCGCGAAAGAGGCCTGCTCGCGGAAGGGAGCTCGGCTTCAGGCTTGCTTCTCGGAGGTAAGGCTGTGGTGCTCACTCGAGGTTTCCGGGCTAAGCGTTGAGAAGGCCTCCTTCTCCGTGGAGCGACGTGTGTGTGGACGTGGACGGGGATGGCATTCCACCCTGCCTTGTTTCGCACAGGGAGGTCGGGGGCCTGGACCTCAGCGGGTCCAACCCCCGGCGAGTCAGCCAACGGCTTCCCCGTGTAGGACGGGAGGCGCCGGCCCAGGAGAGGCCGGCCCCACAGCCCGGACCCTCGTGCCTCACGAAGCGCGCCCTTCATCTCTCCTCCCCGCTTCTCTGTTCGCACTCATCTTTCCCTGGGCGGACGTTTTCCCGGCAGCACCGGGTTGCACGGAATCCAGGGAGGAGCTGTCTCCTTCGGTTGCCAGGCCCGGGCGTGTGTCGACCTTGACACCGCGCAGCCCGCTGTCGCCCCGGAGGTGCTGGCGGCACCCGCAGGTCCCTGGAGTGGAGGCCCAAGGCGGCAGCGTGTGCACGTCTTCCTCCGCGTCTGAGAGAAGGCGTTGTGCATTCGGGGAATGGCGAGGTGAAAGGGCCCCCTCCGGGAAGCGCGATCCAAGAGCTGAGGGTTGGGTGCCTTGCTCCGTGCTTCTAGGTGCCAGAGCCGCTTCTCTCTTCCCGGGACAGAGTGGGGCTTGCTGGGCCAATGCGTCGTCCTGAAGCAATCCCGTGGCAGGGGCTCGGCGCTTCCCCCTTCCGTTTCGGGCGAGCCTCCCAGCTCAGGGCGCCCCCAGAGAGTTTGGCCTGCAGGCCGGCGTCGCCGTCACGACCTCGCCGAGAGCCGGGTGTTCAGCTCGGTGCACTCCGAACGCGGGCTCCGGTGGGTTCGACTGAGGGCGGGCGCCCGGCTGAGGGAAGCGGCGCTGCTGTCAGAAGGCCTCCCGTGCCCTCACAACGAGTGTGTTTGCTCTGCCGTGGGTCCCGCGTCACGGTCGGGGCAGGAGCCGCTTCCGACGCCCTTGCGAAGGGCTTCGCTGAGGCCCAGGTCGGGGGCCTCCTTCTAGGACGGCCCCCGACCTGAGGCCCGGCACGCAGCCTCCCTGAGGCTTCCGCCACCCCCGCCGCGGCCAAGCTTTCTCTCTGGGCGAAAGAGGCCTGCTCGCGGAAGGGAGCTCGGCTTCAGGCTTGCTTCGCGGAGGTAAGGCTGTGGTGCTCACTCGAGGTTTCCGGGCTAAGCGTTGAGAAGGCCTCCTTCTCCGTGGAGCGACGTGTGTGTGGACGTGGACGGGGATGGCATTCCACCCTGCCTTGCTTCGCACAGGGAGGTCGGGGGCCTGGACCTCAGCGGGTCCAACCCCCGGCGAGTCAGCCAACGGCTTCCCCGTGTAGGACGTGAGGCGCCGGCCCGGGAGAGGCCGGCCCCACAGCCCGGACCCTCGTGCCTCACGAAGCGCGCCCTTCATCTCTCCTCCCCGCTTCTCTGTTCGCACTCATCTTTCCCTGGGCGGACGTTTTCCCGGCAGCACCGGGTTGCATGGAATCCAGGGAGGAGCTGTCTCCTTCGGTTGCCAGGCCCGGGCGTGTGTCGACCTTGACACCGCGCAGCCCGCTGTCGCCCCGGAGGTGCTGGCGGCACCCGCAGGTCCCTGGAGTGGAGGCCCAAGGCGGCAGCGTGTGCACGTCTTCCTCCGCGTCTGAGAGAAGGCGTTGTGCATTCGGGGAATGGCGAGGTGAAAGGGCCCCCTCCGGGAAGCGCGATCCAAGAGCTGAGGGTTGGGTGCCTTGCTCCGTGCTTCTAGGTGCCAGAGCCGCTTCTCTCTTCCCGGGACAGAGTGGGGCTTGCTGGGCCAATGCGTCGTCCTGAAGCAATCCCGTGGCAGGGGCTCGGCGCTTCCCCCTTCCGTTTCGGGCGAGCCTCCCAGCTCAGGGCGCCCCCAGAGAGTTTGGCCTGCAGACCGGCGTCGCCGTCACGACCTCGCCGAGAGCCGGGTGTTCAGCTCGGTGCACTCCGAACGCGGGCTCCGGTGGGTTCGACTGAGGGCGGGCGCCCGGCTGAGGGAAGCGGCGCTGCTGTCAGAAGGCCTCCCGTGCCCTCACCACGAGTGTGTTTGCTCTGCCGTGGGTCCCGCGTCACGGTCGGGGCAGGAGCCGCTTCCGACGCCCTTGCGAAGGGCTTCGCTGAGGCCCAGGTCGGGGGCCTCCTTCTAGGACGGCCCCCGACCTGAGGCCCGGCACGCAGCCTCCCTGAGGCTTCCGCCACCCCCGCCGCGGCCAAGCTTTCTCTCTGGGCGAAAGAGGCCTGCTCGCGGAAGGGAGCTCGGCTTCAGGCTTGCTTCGCGGAGGTAAGGCTGTGGTGCTCACTCGAGGTTTCCGGGCTAAGCGTTGAGAAGGCCTCCTTCTCCGTGGAGCGACGTGTGTGTGGACGTGGACGGGGATGGCATTCCACCCTGCCTTGCTTCGCACAGGGAGGTCGGGGACCTGGACCTCAGCGGGTCCAACCCCCGGCGAGTCAGCCAACGGCTTCCCCGTGTAGGACGTGAGGCGCCGGCCCGGGAGAGGCCGGCCCCACAGCCCGGACCCTCGTGCCTCACGAAGCGCGCCCTTCATCTCTCCTCCCCGCTTCTCTGTTCGCACTCATCTTTCCCTGGGCGGACGTTTTCCCGGCAGCACCGGGTTGCACGGAATCCAGGGAGGAGCTGTCTCCTTCGGTTGCCAGGCCCGGGCGTGTGTCGACCTTGACACCGCGCAGCCCGCTGTCGCCCCGGAGGTGCTGGCGGCACCCGCAGGTCCCTGGAGTGGAGGCCCAAGGCGGCAGCGTGTGCACGTCTTCCTCCGCGTCTGAGAGAAGGCGTTGTGCATTCGGGGAATGGCGAGGTGAAAGGGCCCCCTCCGGGAAGCGCGATCCAAGAGCTGAGGGTTGGGTGCCTTGCTCCGTGCTTCTAGGTGCCAGAGCCGCTTCTCTCTTCCCGGGACAGAGTGGGGCTTGCTGGGCCAATGCGTCGTCCTGAAGCAATCCCGTGGCAGGGGCTCGGCGCTTCCCCCTTCCGTTTCGGGCGAGCCTCCCAGCTCAGGGCGCCCCCAGAGAGTTTGGCCTGCAGGCCGGCGTCGCCGTCACGACCTCGCCGAGAGCCGGGTGTTCAGCTCGGTGCACTCCGAACGCGGGCTCCGGTGGGTTCGACTGAGGGCGGGCGCCCGGCTGAGGGAAGCGGCGCTGCTGTCAGAAGGCCTCCCGTGCCCTCACAACGAGTGTGTTTGCTCTGCCGTGGGTCCCGCGTCACGGTCGGGGCAGGAGCCGCTTCCGACGCCCTTGCGAAGGGCTTCGCTGAGGCCCAGGTCGGGGGCCTCCTTCTAGGACGGCCCCCGACCTGAGGCCCGGCACGCAGCCTCCCTGAGGCTTCCGCCACCCCCGCCGCGGCCAAGCTTTCTCTCTGGGCGAAAGAGGCCTGCTCGCGGAAGGGAGCTCGGCTTCAGGCTTGCTTCGCGGAGGTAAGGCTGTGGTGCTCACTCGAGGTTTCCGGGCTAAGCGTTGAGAAGGCCTCCTTCTCCGTGGAGCGACGTGTGTGTGGACGTGGACGGGGATGGCATTCCACCCTGCCTTGCTTCGCACAGGGAGGTCGGGGACCTGGACCTCAGCGGGTCCAACCCCCGGCGAGTCAGCCAACGGCTTCCCCGTGTAGGACGTGAGGCGCCGGCCCGGGAGAGGCCGGCCCCACAGCCCGGACCCTCGTGCCTCACGAAGCGCGCCCTTCATCTCTCCTCCCCGCTTCTCTGTTCGCACTCATCTTTCCCTGGGCGGACGTTTTCCCGGCAGCACCGGGTTGCACGGAATCCAGGGAGGAGCTGTCTCCTTCGGTTGCCAGGCCCGGGCGTGTGTCGACCTTGACACCGCGCAGCCCGCTGTCGCCCCGGAGGTGCTGGCGGCACCCGCAGGTCCCTGGAGTGGAGGCCCAAGGCGGCAGCGTGTGCACGTCTTCCTCCGCGTCTGAGAGAAGGCGTTGTGCATTCGGGGAATGGCGAGGTGAAAGGGCCCCCTCCGGGAAGCGCGATCCAAGAGCTGAGGGTTGGGTGCCTTGCTCCGTGCTTCTAGGTGCCAGAGCCGCTTCTCTCTTCCCGGGACAGAGTGGGGCTTGCTGGGCCAATGCGTCGTCCTGAAGCAATCCCGTGGCAGGGGCTCGGCGCTTCCCCCTTCCGTTTCGGGGGAGCCTCCCAGCTCAGGGCGCCCCCAGAGAGTTTGGCCTGCAGGCCGGCGTCGCCGTCACGACCTCGCCGAGAGCCGGGTGTTCAGCTCGGTGCACTCCGAACGCGGGCTCCGGTGGGTTCGACTGAGGGCGGGCGCCCGGCTGAGGGAAGCGGCGCTGCTGTCAGAAGGCCTCCCGTGCCCTCACAACGAGTGTGTTTGCTCTGCCGTGGGTCCCGCGTCACGGTCGGGGCAGGAGCCGCTTCCGACGCCCTTGCGAAGGGCTTCGCTGAGGCCCAGGTCGGGGGCCTCCTTCTAGGACGGCCCCCGACCTGAGGCCCGGCACGCAGCCTCCCTGAGGCTTCCGCCACCCCCGCCGTGGCCAAGCTTT
Source organism: Martes martes (assembly GCF_963455335.1). NCBI lineage: Eukaryota > Metazoa > Chordata > Mammalia > Carnivora > Mustelidae > Martes > Martes martes. The sequence goes on along the minus strand of NC_137893.1, from coordinate 122,278,736 downwards.
CTCTCTGCGCGAAAGAGGCCTGCTCGCGGAAGGGAGCTCGGCTTCAGGCTTGCTTCTCGGAGGTAAGGCTGTGGTGCTCACTCGAGGTTTCCGGGCTAAGCGTTGAGAAGGCCTCCTTCTCCGTGGAGCGACGTGTGTGTGGACGTGGACGGGGATGGCATTCCACCCTGCCTTGTTTCGCACAGGGAGGTTGGGGGCCTGGACCTCAGCGGGTCCAACCCCCGGCGAGTCAGCCAACGGCTTCCCCGTGTAGGACGTGAGGCGCCGGCCCGGGAGAGGCCGGCCCCACAGCCCGGACCCTCGTGCCTCACGAAGCGCGCCCTTCATCTCTCCTCCCCGCTTTTCTGTTCGCACTCATCTTTCCCTGGGCGGACGTTTTCCCGGCAGCACCGGGTTGCACGGAATCCAGGGAGGAGCTGTCTCCTTCGGTTGCCAGGCCCGGGCGTGTGTCGACCTTGACACCGCGCAGCCCGCTGTCGCCCCGGAGGTGCTGGCGGCACCCGCAGGTCCCTGGAGTGGAGGCCCAAGGCGGCAGCGTGTGCACGTCTTCCTCCGCGTCTGAGAGAAGGCGTTGTGCATTCGGGGAATGGCGAGGTGAAAGGGCCCCCTCCGGGAAGCGCGATCCAAGAGCTGAGGGTTGGGTGCCTTGCTCCGTGCTTCTAGGTGCCAGAGCCGCTTCTCTCTTCCCGGGACAGAGTGGGGCTTGCTGGGCCAATGCGTCGTCCTGAAGCAATCCCGTGGCAGGGGCTCGGCGCTTCCCCCTTCCGTTTCGGGCGAGCCTCCCAGCTCAGGGCGCCCCCAGAGAGTTTGGCCTGCAGGCCGGCGTCGCCGTCACGACCTCGCCGAGAGCCGGGTGTTCAGCTCGGTGCACTCCGAACGCGGGCTCCGGTGGGTTCGACTGAGGGCGGGCGCCCGGCTGAGGGAAGCGGCGCTGCTGTCAGAAGGCCTCCCGTGCCCTCACAACGAGTGTGTTTGCTCTGCCGTGGGTCCCGCGTCACGGTCGGGGCAGGAGCCGCTTCCGACGCCCTTGCGAAGGGCTTCGCTGAGGCCCAGGTCGGGGGCCTCCTTCTAGGACGGCCCCCGACCTGAGGCCCGGCACGCAGCCTCCCTGAGGCTTCCGCCACCCCCGCCGCGGCCAAGCTTTCTCTCTGGGCGAAAGAGGCCTGCTCGCGGAAGGGAGCTCGGCTTCAGGCTTGCTTCGCGGAGGTAAGGCTGTGGTGCTCACTCGAGGTTTCCGGGCTAAGCGTTGAGAAGGCCTCCTTCTCCGTGGAGCGACGTGTGTGTGGACGTGGACGGGGATGGCATTCCACCCTGCCTTGCTTCGCACAGGGAGGTCGGGGACCTGGACCTCAGCGGGTCCAACCCCCGGCGAGTCAGCCAACGGCTTCCCCGTGTAGGACGTGAGGCGCCGGCCCGGGAGAGGCCGGCCCCACAGCCCGGACCCTCGTGCCTCACGAAGCGCGCCCTTCATCTCTCCTCCCCGCTTCTCTGTTCGCACTCATCTTTCCCTGGGCGGACGTTTTCCCGGCAGCACCGGGTTGCACGGAATCCAGGGAGGAGCTGTCTCCTTCGGTTGCCAGGCCCGGGCGTGTGTCGACCTTGACACCGCGCAGCCCGCTGTCGCCCCGGAGGTGCTGGCGGCACCCGCAGGTCCCTGGAGTGGAGGCCCAAGGCGGCAGCGTGTGCACGTCTTCCTCCGCGTCTGAGAGAAGGCGTTGTGCATTCGGGGAATGGCGAGGTGAAAGGGCCCCCTCCGGGAAGCCCGATCCAAGAGCTGAGGGTTGGGTGCCTTGCTCCGTGCTTCTAGGTGCCAGAGCCGCTTCTCTCTTCCCGGGACAGAGTGGGGCTTGCTGGGCCAATGCGTCGTCCTGAAGCAATCCCGTGGCAGGGGCTCGGCGCTTCCCCCTTCCGTTTCGGGCGAGCCTCCCAGCTCAGGGCGCCCCCAGAGAGTTTGGCCTGCAGGCCGGCGTCGCCGTCACGACCTCGCCGAGAGCCGGGTGTTCAGCTCGGTGCACTCCGAACGCGGGCTCCGGTGGGTTCGACTGAGGGCGGGCGCCCGGCTGAGGGAAGCGGCGCTGGTGTCAGAAGGCCTCCCGTGCCCTCACAACGAGTGTGTTTGCTCTGCCGTGGGTCCCGCGTCACGGTCGGGGCAGGAGCCGCTTCCGACGCCCTTGCGAAGGGCTTCGCTGAGGCCCAGGTCGGGGGCCTCCTTCTAGGACGGCCCCCGACCTGAGGCCCGGCACGCAGCCTCCCTGAGGCTTCCGCCACCCCCGCCGCGGCCAAGCTTTCTCTCTGGGCGAAAGAGGCCTGCTCGCGGAAGGGAGCTCGGCTTCAGGCTTGCTTCGCGGAGGTAAGGCTGTGGTGCTCACTCGAGGTTTCCGGGCTAAGCGTTGAGAAGGCCTCCTTCTCCGTGGAGCGACGTGTGTGTGGACGTGGACGGGGATGGCATTCCACCCTGCCTTGCTTCGCACAGGGAGGTCGGGGGCCTGGACCTCAGCGGGTCCAACCCCCGGCGAGTCAGCCAACGGCTTCCCCGTGTAGGACGTGAGGCGCCGGCCCGGGAGAGGCCGGCCCCACAGCCCGGACCCTCGTGCCTCACGAAGCGCGCCCTTCATCTCTCCTCCCCGCTTCTCTGTTCGCACTCATCTTTCCCTGGGCGGACGTTTTCCCGGCAGCACCGGGTTGCACGGAATCCAGGGAGGAGCTGTCTCCTTCGGTTGCCAGGCCCGGGCGTGTGTCGACCTTGACACCGCGCAGCCCGCTGTCGCCCCGGAGGTGCTGGCGGCACCCGCAGGTCCCTGGAGTGGAGGCCCAAGGCGGCAGCGTGTGCACGTCTTCCTCCGCGTCTGAGAGAAGGCGTTGTGCATTCGGGGAATGGCGAGGTGAAAGGGCCCCCTCCGGGAAGCGCGATCCAAGAGCTGAGGGTTGGGTGCCTTGCTCCGTGCTTCTAGGTGCCAGAGCCGCTTCTCTCTTCCCGGGACAGAGTGGGGCTTGCTGGGCCAATGCGTCGTCCTGAAGCAATCCCGTGGCAGGGGCTCGGCGCTTCCCCCTTCCGTTTCGGGCGAGCCTCCCAGCTCAGGGCGCCCCCAGAGAGTTTGGCCTGCAGGCCGGCGTCGCCGTCACGACCTCGCCGAGAGCCGGGTGTTCAGCTCGGTGCACTCCGAACGCGGGCTCCGGTGGGTTCGACTGAGGGCGGGCGCCCGGCTGAGGGAAGCGGCGCTGCTGTCAGAAGGCCTCCCGTGCCCTCACAACGAGTGTGTTTGCTCTGCCGTGGGTCCCGCGTCACGGTCGGGGCAGGAGCCGCTTCCGACGCCCTTGCGAAGGGCTTCGCTGAGGCCCAGGTCGGGGGCCTCCTTCTAGGACGGCCCCCGACCTGAGGCCCGGCACGCAGCCTCCCTGAGGCTTCCGCCACCCCCGCCGCGGCCAAGCTTTCTCTCTGCGCGAAAGAGGCCTGCTCGCGGAAGGGAGCTCGGCTTCAGGCTTGCTTCTCGGAGGTAAGGCTGTGGTGCTCACTCGAGGTTTCCGGGCTAAGCGTTGAGAAGGCCTCCTTCTCCGTGGAGCGACGTGTGTGTGGACGTGGACGGGGATGGCATTCCACCCTGCCTTGTTTCGCACAGGGAGGTTGGGGGCCTGGACCTCAGCGGGTCCAACCCCCGGCGAGTCAGCCAACGGCTTCCCCGTGTAGGACGTGAGGCGCCGGCCCGGGAGAGGCCGGCCCCACAGCCCGGACCCTCGTGCCTCACGAAGCGCGCCCTTCATCTCTCCTCCCCGCTTCTCTGTTCGCACTCATCTTTCCCTGGGCGGACGTTTTCCCGGCAGCACCGTGTTGCACGGAATCCAGGGAGGAGCTGTCTCCTTCGGTTGCCAGGCCCGGGCGTGTGTCGACCTTGACACCGCGCAGCCCGCTGTCGCCCCGGAGGTGCTGGCGGCACCCGCAGGTCCCTGGAGTGGAGGCCCAAGGCGGCAGCGTGTGTACGTCTTCCTCCGCGTCTGAGAGAAGGCGTTGTGCATTCGGGGAATGGCGAGGTGAAAGGGCCCCCTCCGGGAAGCGCGATCCAAGAGCTGAGGGTTGGGTGCCTTGCTCCGTGCTTCTAGGTGCCAGAGCCGCTTCTCTCTTCCCGGGACAGAGTGGGGCTTGCTGGGCCAATGCGTCGTCCTGAAGCAATCCCGTGGCAGGGGCTCGGCGCTGCCCCCTTCCGTTTCGGGCGAGCCTCCCAGCTCAGGGCGCCCCCAGAGAGTTTGGCCTGCAGGCCGGCGTCGCCGTCACGACCTCGCCGAGAGCCGGGTGTTCAGCTCGGTGCACTCCGAACGCGGGCTCCGGTGGGTTCGACTGAGGGCGGGCGCCCGGCTGAGGGAAGCGGCGCTGCTGTCAGAAGGCCTCCCGTGCCCTCACCACGAGTGTGTTTGCTCTGCCGTGGGTCCCGCGTCACGGTCGGGGCAGGAGCCGCTTCCGACGCCCTTGCGAAGGGCTTCGCTGAGGCCCAGGTCGGGGGCCTCCTTCTAGGACGGCCCCCGACCTGAGGCCCGGCACGCAGCCTCCCTGAGGCTTCCGCCACCCCCGCCGCGGCCAAGCTTTCTCTCTGGGCGAAAGAGGCCTGCTCGCGGAAGGGAGCTCGGCTTCAGGCTTGCTTCGCGGAGGTAAGGCTGTGGTGCTCACTCGAGGTTTCCGGGCTAAGCGTTGAGAAGGCCTCCTTCTCCGTGGAGCGACGTGTGTGTGGACGTGGACGGGGATGGCATTCCACCCTGCCTTGCTTCGCACAGGGAGGTCGGGGGCCTGGACCTCAGCGGGTCCAACCCCCGGCGAGTCAGCCAACGGCTTCCCCGTGTAGGACGGGAGGCGCCGGCCCGGGAGAGGCCGGCCCCACAGCCCGGACCCTCGTGCCTCACGAAGCGCGCCCTTCATCTCTCCTCCCCGCTTCTCTGTTCGCACTCATCTTTCCCTGGGCGGACGTTTTCCCGGCAGCACCGGGTTGCACGGAATCCAGGGAGGAGCTGTCTCCTTCGGTTGCCAGGCCCGGGCGTGTGTCGACCTTGACACCGCGCAGCCCGCTGTCGCCCCGGAGGTGCTGGCGGCACCCGCAGGTCCCTGGAGTGGAGGCCCAAGGCGGCAGCGTGTGCACGTCTTCCTCCGCGTCTGAGAGAAGGCGTTGTGCATTCGGGGAATGGCGAGGTGAAAGGGCCCCCTCCGGGAAGCGCGATCCAAGAGCTGAGGGTTGGGTGCCTTGCTCCGTGCTTCTAGGTGCCAGAGCCGCTTCTCTCTTCCCGGGACAGAGTGGGGCTTGCTGGGCCAATGCGTCGTCCTGAAGCAATCCCGTGGCAGGGGCTCGGCGCTTCCCCCTTCCGTTTCGGGCGAGCCTCCCAGCTCAGGGCGCCCCCAGAGAGTTTGGCCTGCAGGCCGGCGTCGCCGTCACGACCTCGCCGAGAGCCGGGTGTTCAGCTCGGTGCACTCCGAACGCGGGCTCCGGTGGGTTCGACTGAGGGCGGGCGCCCGGATGAGGGAAGCGGCGCTGCTGTCAGAAGGCCTCCCGTGCCCTCACAACGAGTGTGTTTGCTCTGCCGTGGGTCCCGCGTCACGGTCGGGGCAGGAGCCGCTTCCGACGCCCTTGCGAAGGGCTTCGCTGAGGCCCAGGTCGGGGGCCTCCTTCTAGGACGGCCCCCGACCTGAGGCCCGGCACGCAGCCTCCCTGAGGCTTCCGCCACCCCCGCCGCGGCCAAGCTTTCTCTCTGGGCGAAAGAGGCCTGCTCGCGGAAGGGAGCTCGGCTTCAGGCTTGCTTCGCGGAGGTAAGGCTGTGGTGCTCACTCGAGGTTTCCGGGCTAAGCGTTGAGAAGGCCTCCTTCTCCGTGGAGCGACGTGTGTGTGGACGTGGACGGGGATGGCATTCCACCCTGCCTTGCTTCGCACAGGGAGGTCGGGGGCCTGGACCTCAGCGGGTCCAACCCCCGGCGAGTCAGCCAACGGCTTCCCCGTGTAGGACGTGAGGCGCCGGCCCGGGAGAGGCCGGCCCCACAGCCCGGACCCTCGTGCCTCACGAAGCGCGCCCTTCATCTCTCCTCCCCGCTTCTCTGTTCGCACTCATCTTTCCCTGGGCGGACGTTTTCCCGGCAGCACCGGGTTGCACGGAATCCAGGGAGGAGCTGTCTCCTTCGGTTGCCAGGCCCGGGCGTGTGTCGACCTTGACACCGCGCAGCCCGCTGTCGCCCCGGAGGTGCTGGCGGCACCCGCAGGTCCCTGGAGTGGAGGCCCAAGGCGGCAGCGTGTGCACGTCTTCCTCCGCGTCTGAGAGAAGGCGTTGTGCATTCGGGGAATGGCGAGGTGAAAGGGCCCCCTCCGGGAAGCGCGATCCAAGAGCTGAGGGTTGGGTGCCTTGCTCCGTGCTTCTAGGTGCCAGAGCCGCTTCTCTCTTCCCGGGACAGAGTGGGGCTTGCTGGGCCAATGCGTCGTCCTGAAGCAATCCCGTGGCAGGGGCTCGGCGCTTCCCCCTTCCGTTTCGGGCGAGCCTCCCAGCTCAGGGCGCCCCCAGAGAGTTTGGCCTGCAGGCCGGCGTCGCCGTCACGACCTCGCCGAGAGCCGGGTGTTCAGCTCGGTGCACTCCGAACGCGGGCTCCGGTGGGTTCGACTGAGGGCGGGCGCCCGGCTGAGGGAAGCGGCGCTGGTGTCAGAAGGCCTCCCGTGCCCTCACAACGAGTGTGTTTGCTCTGCCGTGGGTCCCGCGTCACGGTCGGGGCAGGAGCCGCTTCCGACGCCCTTGCGAAGGGCTTCGCTGAGGCCCAGGTCGGGGGCCTCCTTCTAGGACGGCCCCCGACCTGAGGCCCGGCACGCAGCCTCCCTGAGGCTTCCGCCACCCCCGCCGCGGCCAAGCGTTCTCTCTGGGCGAAAGAGGCCTGCTCGCGGAAGGGAGCTCGGCTTCAGGCTTGCTTCGCGGAGGTAAGGCTGTGGTGCTCACTCGAGGTTTCCGGGCTAAGCGTTGAGAAGGCCTCCTTCTCCGTGGAGCGACGTGTGTGTGGACGTGGACGGGGATGGCATTCCACCCTGCCTTGCTTCGCACAGGGAGGTCGGGGGCCTGGACCTCAGCGGGTCCAACCCCCGGCGAGTCAGCCAACGGCTTCCCCGTGTAGGACGTGAGGCGCCGGCCCGGGAGAGGCCGGCCCCACAGCCCGGACCCTCGTGCCTCACGAAGTGCGCCCTTCATCTCTCCTCCCCGCTTCTCTGTTCGCACTCATCTTTCCCTGGGCGGACGTTTTCCCGGCAGCACCGGGTTGCACGGAATCCAGGGAGGAGCTGTCTCCTTCGGTTGCCAGGCCCGGGCGTGTGTCGACCTTGACACCGCGCAGCCCGCTGTCGCCCCGGAGGTGCTGGCGGCACCCGCAGGTCCCTGGAGTGGAGGCCCAAGGCGGCAGCGTGTGCACGTCTTCCTCCGCGTCTGAGAGAAGGCATTGTGCATTCGGGGAATGGCGAGGTGAAAGGGCCCCCTCCGGGAAGCGCGATCCAAGAGCTGAGGGTTGGGTGCCTTGCTCCGTGCTTCTAGGTGCCAGAGCCGCTTCTCTCTTCCCGGGACAGAGTGGGGCTTGCTGGGCCAATGCGTCGTCCTGAAGCAATCCCGTGGCAGGGGCTCGGCGCTTCCCCCTTCCGTTTCGGGCGAGCCTCCCAGCTCAGGGCGCCCCCAGAGAGTTTGGCCTGCAGGCCGGCGTCGCCGTCACGACCTCGCCGAGAGCCGGGTGTTCAGCTCGGTGCACTCCGAACGCGGGCTCCGGTGGGTTCGACTGAGGGCGGGCGCCCGGCTGAGGGAAGCGGCGCTGGTGTCAGAAGGCCTCCCGTGCCCTCACAACGAGTGTGTTTGCTCTGCCGTGGGTCCCGCGTCACGGTCGGGGCAGGAGCCGCTTCCGACGCCCTTGCGAAGGGCTTCGCTGAGGCCCAGGTCGGGGGCCTCCTTCTAGGACGGCCCCCGACCTGAGGCCCGGCACGCAGCCTCCCTGAGGCTTCCGCCACCCCCGCCGCGGCCAAGCTTTCTCTCTGGGCGAAAGAGGCCTGCTCGCGGAAGGGAGCTCGGCTTCAGGCTTGCTTCGCGGAGGTAAGGCTGTGGTGCTCACTCGAGGTTTCCGGGCTAAGCGTTGAGAAGGCCTCCTTCTCCGTGGAGCGACGTGTGTGTGGACGTGGACGGGGATGGCATTCCACCCTGCCTTGCTTCGCACAGGGAGGTCGGGGGCCTGGACCTCAGCGGGTCCAACCCCCGGCGAGTCAGCCAACGGCTTCCCCGTGTAGGACGTGAGGCGCCGGCCCGGGAGAGGCCGGCCCCACAGCCCGGACCCTCGTGCCTCACGAAGCGCGCCCTTCATCTCTCCTCCCCGCTTCTCTGTTCGCACTCATCTTTCCCTGGGCGGACGTTTTCCCGGCAGCACCGGGTTGCACGGAATCCAGGGAGGAGCTGTCTCCTTCGGTTGCCAGGCCCGGGCGTGTGTCGACCTTGACACCGCGCAGCCCGCTGTCGCCCCGGAGGTGCTGGCGGCACCCGCAGGTCCCTGGAGTGGAGGCCCAAGGCGGCAGCGTGTGCACGTCTTCCTCCGCGTCTGAGAGAAGGCGTTGTGCATTCGGGGAATGGCGAGGTGAAAGGGCCCCCTCCGGGAAGCGCGATCCAAGAGCTGAGGGTTGGGTGCCTTGCTCCGTGCTTCTAGGTGCCAGAGCCGCTTCTCTCTTCCCGGGACAGAGTGGGGCTTGCTGGGCCAATGCGTCGTCCTGAAGCAATCCCGTGGCAGGGGCTCGGCGCTTCCCCCTTCCGTTTCGGGCGAGCCTCCCAGCTCAGGGCGCCCCCAGAGAGTTTGGCCTGCAGGCCGGCGTCGCCGTCACGACCTCGCCGAGAGCCGGGTGTTCAGCTCGGTGCACTCCGAACGCGGGCTCCGGTGGGTTCGACTGAGGGCGGGCGCCCGGCTGAGGGAAGCGGCGCTGCTGTCAGAAGGCCTCCCGTGCCCTCACAACGAGTGTGTTTGCTCTGCCGTGGGTCCCGCGTCACGGTCGGGGAGGAGCCGCTTCCGACGCCCTTGCGAAGGGCTTCGCTGAGGCCCAGGTCGGGGGCCTCCTTCTAGGACGGCCCCCGACCTGAGGCCCGGCACGCAGCCTCCCTGAGGCTTCCGCCACCCCCGCCGCGGCCAAGCTTTCTCTCTGCGCGAAAGAGGCCTGCTCGCGGAAGGGAGCTCGGCTTCAGGCTTGCTTCTCGGAGGTAAGGCTGTGGTGCTCACTCGAGGTTTCCGGGCTAAGCGTTGAGAAGGCCTCCTTCTCCGTGGAGCGACGTGTGTGTGGACGTGGACGGGGATGGCATTCCACCCTGCCTTGTTTCGCACAGGGAGGTCGGGGGCCTGGACCTCAGCGGGTCCAACCCCCGGCGAGTCAGCCAACGGCTTCCCCGTGTAGGACGGGAGGCGCCGGCCCAGGAGAGGCCGGCCCCACAGCCCGGACCCTCGTGCCTCACGAAGCGCGCCCTTCATCTCTCCTCCCCGCTTCTCTGTTCGCACTCATCTTTCCCTGGGCGGACGTTTTCCCGGCAGCACCGGGTTGCACGGAATCCAGGGAGGAGCTGTCTCCTTCGGTTGCCAGGCCCGGGCGTGTGTCGACCTTGACACCGCGCAGCCCGCTGTCGCCCCGGAGGTGCTGGCGGCACCCGCAGGTCCCTGGAGTGGAGGCCCAAGGCGGCAGCGTGTGCACGTCTTCCTCCGCGTCTGAGAGAAGGCGTTGTGCATTCGGGGAATGGCGAGGTGAAAGGGCCCCCTCCGGGAAGCGCGATCCAAGAGCTGAGGGTTGGGTGCCTTGCTCCGTGCTTCTAGGTGCCAGAGCCGCTTCTCTCTTCCCGGGACAGAGTGGGGCTTGCTGGGCCAATGCGTCGTCCTGAAGCAATCCCGTGGCAGGGGCTCGGCGCTTCCCCCTTCCGTTTCGGGGGAGCCTCCCAGCTCAGGGCGCCCCCAGAGAGTTTGGCCTGCAGGCCGGCGTCGCCGTCACGACCTCGCCGAGAGCCGGGTGTTCAGCTCGGTGCACTCCGAACGCGGGCTCCGGTGGGTTCGACTGAGGGCGGGCGCCCGGCTGAGGGAAGCGGCGCTGCTGTCAGAAGGCCTCCCGTGCCCTCACAACGAGTGTGTTTGCTCTGCCGTGGGTCCCGCGTCACGGTCGGGGCAGGAGCCGCTTCCGACGCCCTTGCGAAGGGCTTCGCTGAGGCCCAGGTCGGGGGCCTCCTTCTAGGACGGCCCCCGACCTGAGGCCCGGCACGCAGCCTCCCTGAGGCTTCCGCCACCCCCGCCGCGGCCAAGCTTTCTCTCTGGGCGAAAGAGGCCTGCTCGCGGAAGGGAGCTCGGCTTCAGGCTTCCTTCGCGGAGGTAAGGCTGTGGTGCTCACTCGAGGTTTCCGGGCTAAGCGTTGAGAAGGCCTCCTTCTCCGTGGAGCGACGTGTGTGTGGACGTGGACGGGGATGGCATTCCACCCTGCCTTGCTTCGCACAGGGAGGTCGGGGGCCTGGACCTCAGCGGGTCCAACCCCCGGCGAGTCAGCCAACGGCTTCCCCGTGTAGGACGTGAGGCGCCGGCCCGGGAGAGGCCGGCCCCACAGCCCGGACCCTCGTGCCTCACGAAGCGCGCCCTTCATCTCTCCTCCCCGCTTCTCTGTTCGCACTCATCTTTCCCTGGGCGGACGTTTTCCCGGCAGCACCGGGTTGCACGGAATCCAGGGAGGAGCTGTCTCCTTCGGTTGCCAGGCCCGGGCGTGTGTCGACCTTGACACCGCGCAGCCCGCTGTCGCCCCGGAGGTGCTGGCGGCACCCGCAGGTCCCTGGAGTGGAGGCCCAAGGCGGCAGCGTGTGCACGTCTTCCTCCGCGTCTGAGAGAAGGCGTTGTGCATTCGGGGAATGGCGAGGTGAAAGGGCCCCCTCCGGGAAGCGCGATCCAAGAGCTGAGGGTTGGGTGCCTTGCTCCGTGCTTCTAGGTGCCAGAGCCGCTTCTCTCTTCCCGGGACAGAGTGGGGCTTGCTGGGCCAATGCGTCGTCCTGAAGCAATCCCGTGGCAGGGGCTCGGCGCTTCCCCCTTCCGTTTCGGGCGAGCCTCCCAGCTCAGGGCGCCCCCAGAGAGTTTGGCCTGCAGACCGGCGTCGCCGTCACGACCTCGCCGAGAGCCGGGTGTTCAGCTCGGTGCACTCCGAACGCGGGCTCCGGTGGGTTCGACTGAGGGCGGGCGCCCGGCTGAGGGAAGCGGCGCTGCTGTCAGAAGGCCTCCCGTGCCCTCACCACGAGTGTGTTTGCTCTGCCGTGGGTCCCGCGTCACGGTCGGGGCAGGAGCCGCTTCCGACGCCCTTGCGAAGGGCTTCGCTGAGGCCCAGGTCGGGGGCCTCCTTCTAGGACGGCCCCCGACCTGAGGCCCGGCACGCAGCCTCCCTGAGGCTTCCGCCACCCCCGCCGCGGCCAAGCTTTCTCTCTGGGCGAAAGAGGCCTGCTCGCGGAAGGGAGCTCGGCTTCAGGCTTGCTTCGCGGAGGTAAGGCTGTGGTGCTCACTCGAGGTTTCCGGGCTAAGCGTTGAGAAGGCCTCCTTCTCCGTGGAGCGACGTGTGTGTGGACGTGGACGGGGATGGCATTCCACCCTGCCTTGCTTCGCACAGGGAGGTCGGGGACCTGGACCTCAGCGGGTCCAACCCCCGGCGAGTCAGCCAACGGCTTCCCCGTGTAGGACGTGAGGCGCCGGCCCGGGAGAGGCCGGCCCCACAGCCCGGACCCTCGTGCCTCACGAAGCGCGCCCTTCATCTCTCCTCCCCGCTTCTCTGTTCGCACTCATCTTTCCCTGGGCGGACGTTTTCCCGGCAGCACCGGGTTGCACGGAATCCAGGGAGGAGCTGACTCCTTCGGTTGCCAGGCCCGGGCGTGTGTCGACCTTGACACCGCGCAGCCCGCTGTCGCCCCGGAGGTGCTGGCGGCACCCGCAGGTCCCTGGAGTGGAGGCCCAAGGCGGCAGCGTGTGCACGTCTTCCTCCGCGTCTGAGAGAAGGCGTTGTGCATTCGGGGAATGGCGAGGTGAAAGGGCCCCCTCCGGGAAGCGCGATCCAAGAGCTGAGGGTTGGGTGCCTTGCTCCGTGCTTCTAGGTGCCAGAGCCGCTTCTCTCTTCCCGGGACAGAGTGGGGCTTGCTGGGCCAATGCGTCGTCCTGAAGCAATCCCGTGGCAGGGGCTCGGCGCTTCCCCCTTCCGTTTCGGGCGAGCCTCCCAGCTCAGGGCGCCCCCAGAGAGTTTGGCCTGCAGGCCGGCGTCGCCGTCACGACCTCGCCGAGAGCCGGGTGTTCAGCTCGGTGCACTCCGAACGCGGGCTCCGGTGGGTTCGACTGAGGGCGGGCGCCCGGCTGAGGGAAGCGGCGCTGGTGTCAGAAGGCCTCCCGTGCCCTCACAACGAGTGTGTTTGCTCTGCCGTGGGTCCCGCGTCACGGTCGGGGCAGGAGCCGCTTCCGACGCCCTTGCGAAGGGCTTCGCTGAGGCCCAGGTCGGGGGCCTCCTTCTAGGACGGCCCCCGACCTGAGGCCCGGCACGCAGCCTCCCTGAGGCTTCCGCCACCCCCGCCGCGGCCAAGCTTTCTCTCTGGGCGAAAGAGGCCTGCTCGCGGAAGGGAGCTCGGCTTCAGGCTTGCTTCGCGGAGGTAAGGCTGTGGTGCTCACTCGAGGTTTCCGGGCTAAGCGTTGAGAAGGCCTCCTTCTCCGTGGAGCGACGTGTGTGTGGACGTGGACGGGGATGGCATTCCACCCTGCCTTGCTTCGCACAGGGAGGTCGGGGACCTGGACCTCAGCGGGTCCAACCCCCGGCGAGTCAGCCAACGGCTTCCCCGTGTAGGACGTGAGGCGCCGGCCCGGGAGAGGCCGGCCCCACAGCCCGGACCCTCGTGCCTCACGAAGCGCGCCCTTCATCTCTCCTCCCCGCTTCTCTGTTCGCACTCATCTTTCCCTGGGCGGACGTTTTCCCGGCAGCACCGGGTTGCACGGAATCCAGGGAGGAGCTGTCTCCTTCGGTTGCCAGGCCCGGGCGTGTGTCGACCTTGACACCGCGCAGCCCGCTGTCGCCCCGGAGGTGCTGGCGGCACCCGCAGGTCCCTGGAGTGGAGGCCCAAGGCGGCAGCGTGTGCACGTCTTCCTCCGCGTCTGAGAGAAGGCGTTGTGCATTCGGGGAATGGCGAGGTGAAAGGGCCCCCTCCGGGAAGCGCGATCCAAGAGCTGAGGGTTGGGTGCCTTGCTCCGTGCTTCTAGGTGCCAGAGCCGCTTCTCTCTTCCCGGGACAGAGTGGGGCTTGCTGGGCCAATGCGTCGTCCTGAAGCAATCCCGTGGCAGGGGCTCGGCGCTTCCCCCTTCCGTTTCGGGCGAGCCTCCCAGCTCAGGGCGCCCCCAGAGAGTTTGGCCTGCAGGCCGGCGTCGCCGTCACGACCTCGCCGAGAGCCGGGTGTTCAGCTCGGTGCACTCCGAACGCGGGCTCCGGTGGGTTCGACTGAGGGCGGGCGCCCGGCTGAGGGAAGCGGCGCTGGTGTCAGAAGGCCTCCCGTGCCCTCACAACGAGTGTGTTTGCTCTGCCGTGGGTCCCGCGTCACGGTCGGGGCAGGAGCCGCTTCCGACGCCCTTGCGAAGGGCTTCGCTGAGGCCCAGGTCGGGGGCCTCCTTCTAGGACGGCCCCCGACCTGAGGCCCGGCACGCAGCCTCCCTGAGGCTTCCGCCACCCCCGCCGCGGCCAAGCTTTCTCTCTGCGCGAAAGAGGCCTGCTCGCGGAAGGGAGCTCGGCTTCAGGCTTGCTTCTCGGAGGTAAGGCTGTGGTGCTCACTCGAGGTTTCCGGGCTAAGCGTTGAGAAGGCCTCCTTCTCCGTGGAGCGACGTGTGTGTGGACGTGGACGGGGATGGCATTCCACCCTGCCTTGTTTCGCACAGGGAGGTTGGGGGCCTGGACCTCAGCGGGTCCAACCCCCGGCGAGTCAGCCAACGGCTTCCCCGTGTAGGACGTGAGGCGCCGGCCCGGGAGAGGCCGGCCCCACAGCCCGGACCCTCGTGCCTCACGAAGCGCGCCCTTCATCTCTCCTCCCCGCTTCTCTGTTCGCACTCATCTTTCCCTGGGCGGACGTTTTCCCGGCAGCACCGGGTTGCACGGAATCCAGGGAGGAGCTGTCTCCTTCGGTTGCCAGGCCCGGGCGTGTGTCGACCTTGACACCGCGCAGCCCGCTGTCGCCCCGGAGGTGCTGGCGGCACCCGCAGGTCCCTGGAGTGGAGGCCCAAGGCGGCAGCGTGTGCACGTCTTCCTCCGCGTCTGAGAGAAGGCGTTGTGCATTCGGGGAATGGCGAGGTGAAAGGGCCCCCTCCGGGAAGCGCGATCCAAGAGCTGAGGGTTGGGTGCCTTGCTCCGTGCTTCTAGGTGCCAGAGCCGCTTCTCTCTTCCCGGGACAGAGTGGGGCTTGCTGGGCCAATGCGTCGTCCTGAAGCAATCCCGTGGCAGGGGCTCGGCGCTTCCCCCTTCCGTTTCGGGCGAGCCTCCCAGCTCAGGGCGCCCCCAGAGAGTTTGGCCTGCAGGCCGGCGTCGCCGTCACGACCTCGCCGAGAGCCGGGTGTTCAGCTCGGTGCACTCCGAACGCGGGCTCCGGTGGGTTCGACTGAGGGCGGGCGCCCGGCTGAGGGAAGCGGCGCTGGTGTCAGAAGGCCTCCCGTGCCCTCACAACGAGTGTGTTTGCTCTGCCGTGGGTCCCGCGTCACGGTCGGGGCAGGAGCCGCTTCCGACGCCCTTGCGAAGGGCTTCGCTGAGGCCCAGGTCGGGGGCCTCCTTCTAGGACGGCCCCCGACCTGAGGCCCGGCACGCAGCCTCCCTGAGGCTTCCGCCACCCCCGCCGCGGCCAAGCTTTCTCTCTGGGCGAAAGAGGCCTGCTCGCGGAAGGGAGCTCGGCTTCAGGCTTGCTTCGCGGAGGTAAGGCTGTGGTGCTCACTCGAGGTTTCCGGGCTAAGCGTTGAGAAGGCCTCCTTCTCCGTGGAGCGACGTGTGTGTGGACGTGGACGGGGATGGCATTCCACCCTGCCTTGCTTCGCACAGGGAGGTCGGGGACCTGGACCTCAGCGGGTCCAACCCCCGGCGAGTCAGCCAACGGCTTCCCCGTGTAGGACGTGAGGCGCCGGCCCGGGAGAGGCCGGCCCCACAGCCCGGACCCTCGTGCCTCACGAAGCGCGCCCTTCATCTCTCCTCCCCGCTTCTCTGTTCGCACTCATCTTTCCCTGGGCGGACGTTTTCCCGGCAGCACCGGGTTGCACGGAATCCAGGGAGGAGCTGTCTCCTTCGGTTGCCAGGCCCGGGCGTGTGTCGACCTTGACACCGCGCAGCCCGCTGTCGCCCCGGAGGTGCTGGCGGCACCCGCAGGTCCCTGGAGTGGAGGCCCAAGGCGGCAGCGTGTGCACGTCTTCCTCCGCGTCTGAGAGAAGGCGTTGTGCATTCGGGGAATGGCGAGGTGAAAGGGCCCCCTCCGGGAAGCGCGATCCAAGAGCTGAGGGTTGGGTGCCTTGCTCCGTGCTTCTAGGTGCCAGAGCCGCTTCTCTCTTCCCGGGACAGAGTGGGGCTTGCTGGGCCAATGCGTCGTCCTGAAGCAATCCCGTGGCAGGGGCTCGGCGCTTCCCCCTTCCGTTTCGGGGGAGCCTCCCAGCTCAGGGCGCCCCCAGAGAGTTTGGCCTGCAGGCCGGCGTCGCCGTCACGACCTCGCCGAGAGCCGGGTGTTCAGCTCGGTGCACTCCGAACGCGGGCTCCGGTGGGTTCGACTGAGGGCGGGCGCCCGGCTGAGGGAAGCGGCGCTGGTGTCAGAAGGCCTCCCGTGCCCTCACAACGAGTGTGTTTGCTCTGCCGTGGGTCCCGCGTCACGGTCGGGGCAGGAGCCGCTTCCGACGCCCTTGCGAAGGGCTTCGCTGAGGCCCAGGTCGGGGGCCTCCTTCTAGGACGGCCCCCGACCTGAGGCCCGGCACGCAGCCTCCCTGAGGCTTCCGCCACCCCCGCCGCGGCCAAGCTTTCTCTCTGGGCGAAAGAGGCCTGCTCGCGGAAGGGAGCTCGGCTTCAGGCTTGCTTCGCGGAGGTAAGGCTGTGGTGCTCACTCGAGGTTTCCGGGCTAAGCGTTGAGAAGGCCTCCTTCTCCGTGGAGCGACGTGTGTGTGGACGTGGACGGGGATGGCATTCCACCCTGCCTTGCTTCGCACAGGGAGGTCGGGGGCCTGGACCTCAGCGGGTCCAACCCCCGGCGAGTCAGCCAACGGCTTCCCCGTGTAGGACGTGAGGCGCCGGCCCGGGAGAGGCCGGCCCCACAGCCCGGACCCTCGTGCCTCACGAAGCGCGCCCTTCATCTCTCCTCCCCGCTTCTCTGTTCGCACTCATCTTTCCCTGGGCGGACGTTTTCCCGGCAGCACCGGGTTGCACGGAATCCAGGGAGGAGCTGTCTCCTTCGGTTGCCAGGCCCGGGCGTGTGTCGACCTTGACACCGCGCAGCCCGCTGTCGCCCCGGAGGTGCTGGCGGCACCCGCAGGTCCCTGGAGTGGAGGCCCAAGGCGGCAGCGTGTGCACGTCTTCCTCCGCGTCTGAGAGAAGGCGTTGTGCATTCGGGGAATGGCGAGGTGAAAGGGCCCCCTCCGGGAAGCGCGATCCAAGAGCTGAGGGTTGGGTGCCTTGCTCCGTGCTTCTAGGTGCCAGAGCCGCTTCTCTCTTCCCGGGACAGAGTGGGGCTTGCTGGGCCAATGCGTCGTCCTGAAGCAATCCCGTGGCAGGGGCTCGGCGCTTCCCCCTTCCGTTTCGGGCGAGCCTCCCAGCTCAGGGCGCCCCCAGAGAGTTTGGCCTGCAGGCCGGCGTCGCCGTCACGACCTCGCCGAGAGCCGGGTGTTCAGCTCGGTGCACTCCGAACGCGGGCTCCGGTGGGTTCGACTGAGGGCGGGCGCCCGGCTGAGGGAAGCGGCGCTGGTGTCAGAAGGCCTCCCGTGCCCTCACAACGAGTGTGTTTGCTCTGCCGTGGGTCCCGCGTCACGGTCGGGGCAGGAGCCGCTTCCGACGCCCTTGCGAAGGGCTTCGCTGAGGCCCAGGTCGGGGGCCTCCTTCTAGGACGGCCCCCGACCTGAGGCCCGGCACGCAGCCTCCCTGAGGCTTCCGCCACCCCCGCCGCGGCCAAGCTTTCTCTCTGCGCGAAAGAGGCCTGCTCGCGGAAGGGAGCTCGGCTTCAGGCTTGCTTCTCGGAGGTAAGGCTGTGGTGCTCACTCGAGGTTTCCGGGCTAAGCGTTGAGAAGGCCTCCTTCTCCGTGGAGCGACGTGTGTGTGGACGTGGACGGGGATGGCATTCCACCCTGCCTTGTTTCGCACAGGGAGGTTGGGGGCCTGGACCTCAGCGGGTCCAACCCCCGGCGAGTCAGCCAACGGCTTCCCCGTGTAGGACGTGAGGCGCCGGCCCGGGAGAGGCCGGCCCCACAGCCCGGACCCTCGTGCCTCACGAAGCGCGCCCTTCATCTCTCCTCCCCGCTTCTCTGTTCGCACTCATCTTTCCCTGGGCGGACGTTTTCCCGGCAGCACCGTGTTGCACGGAATCCAGGGAGGAGCTGTCTCCTTCGGTTGCCAGGCCCGGGCGTGTGTCGACCTTGACACCGCGCAGCCCGCTGTCGCCCCGGAGGTGCTGGCGGCACCCGCAGGTCCCTGGAGTGGAGGCCCAAGGCGGCAGCGTGTGTACGTCTTCCTCCGCGTCTGAGAGAAGGCGTTGTGCATTCGGGGAATGGCGAGGTGAAAGGGCCCCCTCCGGGAAGCGCGATCCAAGAGCTGAGGGTTGGGTGCCTTGCTCCGTGCTTCTAGGTGCCAGAGCCGCTTCTCTCTTCCCGGGACAGAGTGGGGCTTGCTGGGCCAATGCGTCGTCCTGAAGCAATCCCGTGGCAGGGGCTCGGCGCTGCCCCCTTCCGTTTCGGGCGAGCCTCCCAGCTCAGGGCGCCCCCAGAGAGTTTGGCCTGCAGGCCGGCGTCGCCGTCACGACCTCGCCGAGAGCCGGGTGTTCAGCTCGGTGCACTCCGAACGCGGGCTCCGGTGGGTTCGACTGAGGGCGGGCGCCCGGCTGAGGGAAGCGGCGCTGCTGTCAGAAGGCCTCCCGTGCCCTCACCACGAGTGTGTTTGCTCTGCCGTGGGTCCCGCGTCACGGTCGGGGCAGGAGCCGCTTCCGACGCCCTTGCGAAGGGCTTCGCTGAGGCCCAGGTCGGGGGCCTCCTTCTAGGACGGCCCCCGACCTGAGGCCCGGCACGCAGCCTCCCTGAGGCTTCCGCCACCCCCGCCGCGGCCAAGCTTTCTCTCTGGGCGAAAGAGGCCTGCTCGCGGAAGGGAGCTCGGCTTCAGGCTTGCTTCGCGGAGGTAAGGCTGTGGTGCTCACTCGAGGTTTCCGGGCTAAGCGTTGAGAAAGCCTCCTTCTCCGTGGAGCGACGTGTGTGTGGACGTGGACGGGGATGGCATTCCACCCTGCCTTGCTTCGCACAGGGAGGTCGGGGGCCTGGACCTCAGCGGGTCCAACCCCCGGCGAGTCAGCCAACGGCTTCCCCGTGTAGGACGGGAGGCGCCGGCCCGGGAGAGGCCGGCCCCACAGCCCGGACCCTCGTGCCTCACGAAGCGCGCCCTTCATCTCTCCTCCCCGCTTCTCTGTTCGCACTCATCTTTCCCTGGGCGGACGTTTTCCCGGCAGCACCGGGTTGCACGGAATCCAGGGAGGAGCTGTCTCCTTCGGTTGCCAGGCCCGGGCGTGTGTCGACCTTGACACCGCGCAGCCCGCTGTCGCCCCGGAGGTGCTGGCGGCACCCGCAGGTCCCTGGAGTGGAGGCCCAAGGCGGCAGCGTGTGCACGTCTTCCTCCGCGTCTGAGAGAAGGCGTTGTGCATTCGGGGAATGGCGAGGTGAAAGGGCCCCCTCCGGGAAGCGCGATCCAAGAGCTGAGGGTTGGGTGCCTTGCTCCGTGCTTCTAGGTGCCAGAGCCGCTTCTCTCTTCCCGGGACAGAGTGGGGCTTGCTGGGCCAATGCGTCGTCCTGAAGCAATCCCGTGGCAGGGGCTCGGCGCTTCCCCCTTCCGTTTCGGGCGAGCCTCCCAGCTCAGGGCGCCCCCAGAGAGTTTGGCCTGCAGGCCGGCGTCGCCGTCACGACCTCGCCGAGAGCCGGGTGTTCAGCTCGGTGCACTCCGAACGCGGGCTCCGGTGGGTTCGACTGAGGGCGGGCGCCCGGATGAGGGAAGCGGCGCTGCTGTCAGAAGGCCTCCCGTGCCCTCACAACGAGTGTGTTTGCTCTGCCGTGGGTCCCGCGTCACGGTCGGGGCAGGAGCCGCTTCCGACGCCCTTGCGAAGGGCTTCGCTGAGGCCCAGGTCGGGGGCCTCCTTCTAGGACGGCCCCCGACCTGAGGCCCGGCACGCAGCCTCCCTGAGGCTTCCGCCACCCCCGCCGCGGCCAAGCTTTCTCTCTGGGCGAAAGAGGCCTGCTCGCGGAAGGGAGCTCGGCTTCAGGCTTGCTTCGCGGAGGTAAGGCTGTGGTGCTCACTCGAGGTTTCCGGGCTAAGCGTTGAGAAGGCCTCCTTCTCCGTGGAGCGACGTGTGTGTGGACGTGGACGGGGATGGCATTCCACCCTGCCTTGCTTCGCACAGGGAGGTCGGGGGCCTGGACCTCAGCGGGTCCAACCCCCGGCGAGTCAGCCAACGGCTTCCCCGTGTAGGACGTGAGGCGCCGGCCCGGGAGAGGCCGGCCCCACAGCCCGGACCCTCGTGCCTCACGAAGCGCGCCCTTCATCTCTCCTCCCCGCTTCTCTGTTCGCACTCATCTTTCCCTGGGCGGACGTTTTCCCGGCAGCACCGGGTTGCACGGAATCCAGGGAGGAGCTGTCTCCTTCGGTTGCCAGGCCCGGGCGTGTGTCGACCTTGACACCGCGCAGCCCGCTGTCGCCCCGGAGGTGCTGGCGGCACCCGCAGGTCCCTGGAGTGGAGGCCCAAGGCGGCAGCGTGTGCACGTCTTCCTCCGCGTCTGAGAGAAGGCGTTGTGCATTCGGGGAATGGCGAGGTGAAAGGGCCCCCTCCGGGAAGCGCGATCCAAGAGCTGAGGGTTGGGTGCCTTGCTCCGTGCTTCTAGGTGCCAGAGCCGCTTCTCTCTTCCCGGGACAGAGTGGGGCTTGCTGGGCCAATGCGTCGTCCTGAAGCAATCCCGTGGCAGGGGCTCGGCGCTTCCCCCTTCCGTTTCGGGCGAGCCTCCCAGCTCAGGGCGCCCCCAGAGAGTTTGGCCTGCAGGCCGGCGTCGCCGTCACGACCTCGCCGAGAGCCGGGTGTTCAGCTCGGTGCACTCCGAACGCGGGCTCCGGTGGGTTCGACTGAGGGCGGGCGCCCGGATGAGGGAAGCGGCGCTGCTGTCAGAAGGCCTCCCGTGCCCTCACAACGAGTGTGTTTGCTCTGCCGTGGGTCCCGCGTCACGGTCGGGGCAGGAGCCGCTTCCGACGCCCTTGCGAAGGGCTTCGCTGAGGCCCAGGTCGGGGGCCTCCTTCTAGGACGGCCCCCGACCTGAGGCCCGGCACGCAGCCTCCCTGAGGCTTCCGCCACCCCCGCCGCGGCCAAGCTTTCTCTCTGGGCGAAAGAGGCCTGCTCGCGGAAGGGAGCTCGGCTTCAGGCTTGCTTCGCGGAGGTAAGGCTGTGGTGCTCACTCGAGGTTTCCGGGCTAAGCGTTGAGAAGGCCTCCTTCTCCGTGGAGCGACGTGTGTGTGGACGTGGACGGGGATGGCATTCCACCCTGCCTTGCTTCGCACAGGGAGGTCGGGGGCCTGGACCTCAGCGGGTCCAACCCCCGGCGAGTCAGCCAACGGCTTCCCCGTGTAGGACGTGAGGCGCCGGCCCGGGAGAGGCCGGCCCCACAGCCCGGACCCTCGTGCCTCACGAAGCGCGCCCTTCATCTCTCCTCCCCGCTTCTCTGTTCGCACTCATCTTTCCCTGGGCGGACGTTTTCCCGGCAGCACCGGGTTGCACGGAATCCAGGGAGGAGCTGTCTCCTTCGGTTGCCAGGCCCGGGCGTGTGTCGACCTTGACACCGCGCAGCCCGCTGTCGCCCCGGAGGTGCTGGCGGCACCCGCAGGTCCCTGGAGTGGAGGCCCAAGGCGGCAGCGTGTGCACGTCTTCCTCCGCGTCTGAGAGAAGGCGTTGTGCATTCGGGGAATGGCGAGGTGAAAGGGCCCCCTCCGGGAAGCGCGATCCAAGAGCTGAGGGTTGGGTGCCTTGCTCCGTGCTTCTAGGTGCCAGAGCCGCTTCTCTCTTCCCGGGACAGAGTGGGGCTTGCTGGGCCAATGCGTCGTCCTGAAGCAATCCCGTGGCAGGGGCTCGGCGCTTCCCCCTTCCGTTTCGGGCGAGCCTCCCAGCTCAGGGCGCCCCCAGAGAGTTTGGCCTGCAGGCCGGCGTCGCCGTCACGACCTCGCCGAGAGCCGGGTGTTCAGCTCGGTGCACTCCGAACGCGGGCTCCGGTGGGTTCGACTGAGGGCGGGCGCCCGGCTGAGGGAAGCGGCGCTGGTGTCAGAAGGCCTCCCGTGCCCTCACAACGAGTGTGTTTGCTCTGCCGTGGGTCCCGCGTCACGGTCGGGGCAGGAGCCGCTTCCGACGCCCTTGCGAAGGGCTTCGCTGAGGCCCAGGTCGGGGGCCTCCTTCTAGGACGGCCCCCGACCTGAGGCCCGGCACGCAGCCTCCCTGAGGCTTCCGCCACCCCCGCCGCGGCCAAGCTTTCTCTCTGCGCGAAAGAGGCCTGCTCGCGGAAGGGAGCTCGGCTTCAGGCTTGCTTCTCGGAGGTAAGGCTGTGGTGCTCACTCGAGGTTTCCGGGCTAAGCGTTGAGAAGGCCTCCTTCTCCGTGGAGCGACGTGTGTGTGGACGTGGACGGGGATGGCATTCCACCCTGCCTTGTTTCGCACAGGGAGGTCGGGGGCCTGGACCTCAGCGGGTCCAACCCCCGGCGAGTCAGCCAACGGCTTCCCCGTGTAGGACGGGAGGCGCCGGCCCAGGAGAGGCCGGCCCCACAGCCCGGACCCTCGTGCCTCACGAAGCGCGCCCTTCATCTCTCCTCCCCGCTTCTCTGTTCGCACTCATCTTTCCCTGGGCGGACGTTTTCCCGGCAGCACCGGGTTGCACGGAATCCAGGGAGGAGCTGTCTCCTTCGGTTGCCAGGCCCGGGCGTGTGTCGACCTTGACACCGCGCAGCCCGCTGTCGCCCCGGAGGTGCTGGCGGCACCCGCAGGTCCCTGGAGTGGAGGCCCAAGGCGGCAGCGTGTGCACGTCTTCCTCCGCGTCTGAGAGAAGGCGTTGTGCATTCGGGGAATGGCGAGGTGAAAGGGCCCCCTCCGGGAAGCGCGATCCAAGAGCTGAGGGTTGGGTGCCTTGCTCCGTGCTTCTAGGTGCCAGAGCCGCTTCTCTCTTCCCGGGACAGAGTGGGGCTTGCTGGGCCAATGCGTCGTCCTGAAGCAATCCCGTGGCAGGGGCTCGGCGCTTCCCCCTTCCGTTTCGGGGGAGCCTCCCAGCTCAGGGCGCCCCCAGAGAGTTTGGCCTGCAGGCCGGCGTCGCCGTCACGACCTCGCCGAGAGCCGGGTGTTCAGCTCGGTGCACTCCGAACGCGGGCTCCGGTGGGTTCGACTGAGGGCGGGCGCCCGGATGAGGGAAGCGGCGCTGCTGTCAGAAGGCCTCCCGTGCCCTCACAACGAGTGTGTTTGCTCTGCCGTGGGTCCCGCGTCACGGTCGGGGCAGGAGCCGCTTCCGACGCCCTTGCGAAGGGCTTCGCTGAGGCCCAGGTCGGGGGCCTCCTTCTAGGACGGCCCCCGACCTGAGGCCCGGCACGCAGCCTCCCTGAGGCTTCCGCCACCCCCGCCGCGGCCAAGCTTTCTCTCTGGGCGAAAGAGGCCTGCTCGCGGAAGGGAGCTCGGCTTCAGGCTTGCTTCGCGGAGGTAAGGCTGTGGTGCTCACTCGAGGTTTCCGGGCTAAGCGTTGAGAAGGCCTCCTTCTCCGTGGAGCGACGTGTGTGTGGACGTGGACGGGGATGGCATTCCACCCTGCCTTGCTTCGCACAGGGAGGTCGGGGGCCTGGACCTCAGCGGGTCCAACCCCCGGCGAGTCAGCCAACGGCTTCCCCGTGTAGGACGTGAGGCGCCGGCCCGGGAGAGGCCGGCCCCACAGCCCGGACCCTCGTGCCTCACGAAGCGCGCCCTTCATCTCTCCTCCCCGCTTCTCTGTTCGCACTCATCTTTCCCTGGGCGGACGTTTTCCCGGCAGCACCGGGTTGCACGGAATCCAGGGAGGAGCTGTCTCCTTCGGTTGCCAGGCCCGGGCGTGTGTCGACCTTGACACCGCGCAGCCCGCTGTCGCCCCGGAGGTGCTGGCGGCACCCGCAGGTCCCTGGAGTGGAGGCCCAAGGCGGCAGCGTGTGCACGTCTTCCTCCGCGTCTGAGAGAAGGCGTTGTGCATTCGGGGAATGGCGAGGTGAAAGGGCCCCCTCCGGGAAGCGCGATCCAAGAGCTGAGGGTTGGGTGCCTTGCTCCGTGCTTCTAGGTGCCAGAGCCGCTTCTCTCTTCCCGGGACAGAGTGGGGCTTGCTGGGCCAATGCGTCGTCCTGAAGCAATCCCGTGGCAGGGGCTCGGCGCTTCCCCCTTCCGTTTCGGGCGAGCCTCCCAGCTCAGGGCGCCCCCAGAGAGTTTGGCCTGCAGGCCGGCGTCGCCGTCACGACCTCGCCGAGAGCCGGGTGTTCAGCTCGGTGCACTCCGAACGCGGGCTCCGGTGGGTTCGACTGAGGGCGGGCGCCCGGCTGAGGGAAGCGGCGCTGCTGTCAGAAGGCCTCCCGTGCCCTCACCACGAGTGTGTTTGCTCTGCCGTGGGTCCCGCGTCACGGTCGGGGCAGGAGCCGCTTCCGACGCCCTTGCGAAGGGCTTCGCTGAGGCCCAGGTCGGGGGCCTCCTTCTAGGACGGCCCCCGACCTGAGGCCCGGCACGCAGCCTCCCTGAGGCTTCCGCCACCCCCGCCGCGGCCAAGCTTTCTCTCTGGGCGAAAGAGGCCTGCTCGCGGAAGGGAGCTCGGCTTCAGGCTTGCTTCGCGGAGGTAAGGCTGTGGTGCTCACTCGAGGTTTCCGGGCTAAGCGTTGAGAAGGCCTCCTTCTCCGTGGAGCGACGTGTGTGTGGACGTGGACGGGGATGGCATTCCACCCTGCCTTGCTTCGCACAGGGAGGTCGGGGACCTGGACCTCAGCGGGTCCAACCCCCGGCGAGTCAGCCAACGGCTTCCCCGTGTAGGACGTGAGGCGCCGGCCCGGGAGAGGCCGGCCCCACAGCCCGGACCCTCGTGCCTCACGAAGCGCGCCCTTCATCTCTCCTCCCCGCTTCTCTGTTCGCACTCATCTTTCCCTGGGCGGACGTTTTCCCGGCAGCACCGGGTTGCACGGAATCCAGGGAGGAGCTGTCTCCTTCGGTTGCCAGGCCCGGGCGTGTGTCGACCTTGACACCGCGCAGCCCGCTGTCGCCCCGGAGGTGCTGGCGGCACCCGCAGGTCCCTGGAGTGGAGGCCCAAGGCGGCAGCGTGTGCACGTCTTCCTCCGCGTCTGAGAGAAGGCGTTGTGCATTCGGGGAATGGCGAGGTGAAAGGGCCCCCTCCGGGAAGCGCGATCCAAGAGCTGAGGGTTGGGTGCCTTGCTCCGTGCTTCTAGGTGCCAGAGCCGCTTCTCTCTTCCCGGGACAGAGTGGGGCTTGCTGGGCCAATGCGTCGTCCTGAAGCAATCCCGTGGCAGGGGCTCGGCGCTTCCCCCTTCCGTTTCGGGCGAGCCTCCCAGCTCAGGGCGCCCCCAGAGAGTTTGGCCTGCAGGCCGGCGTCGCCGTCACGACCTCGCCGAGAGCCGGGTGTTCAGCTCGGTGCACTCCGAACGCGGGCTCCGGTGGGTTCGACTGAGGGCGGGCGCCCGGATGAGGGAAGCGGCGCTGGTGTCAGAAGGCCTCCCGTGCCCTCACAACGAGTGTGTTTGCTCTGCCGTGGGTCCCGCGTCACGGTCGGGGCAGGAGCCGCTTCCGACGCCCTTGCGAAGGGCTTCGCTGAGGCCCAGGTCGGGGGCCTCCTTCTAGGACGGCCCCCGACCTGAGGCCCGGCACGCAGCCTCCCTGAGGCTTCCGCCACCCCCGCCGCGGCCAAGCTTTCTCTCTGGGCGAAAGAGGCCTGCTCGCGGAAGGGAGCTCGGCTTCAGGCTTGCTTCGCGGAGGTAAGGCTGTGGTGCTCACTCGAGGTTTCCGGGCTAAGCGTTGAGAAGGCCTCCTTCTCCGTGGAGCGACGTGTGTGTGGACGTGGACGGGGATGGCATTCCACCCTGCCTTGCTTCGCACAGGGAGGTCGGGGACCTGGACCTCAGCGGGTCCAACCCCCGGCGAGTCAGCCAACGGCTTCCCCGTGTAGGACGTGAGGCGCCGGCCCGGGAGAGGCCGGCCCCACAGCCCGGACCCTCGTGCCTCACGAAGCGCGCCCTTCATCTCTCCTCCCCGCTTCTCTGTTCGCACTCATCTTTCCCTGGGCGGACGTTTTCCCGGCAGCACCGGGTTGCACGGAATCCAGGGAGGAGCTGTCTCCTTCGGTTGCCAGGCCCGGGCGTGTGTCGACCTTGACACCGCGCAGCCCGCTGTCGCCCCGGAGGTGCTGGCGGCACCCGCAGGTCCCTGGAGTGGAGGCCCAAGGCGGCAGCGTGTGCACGTCTTCCTCCGCGTCTGAGAGAAGGCGTTGTGCATTCGGGGAATGGCGAGGTGAAAGGGCCCCCTCCGGGAAGCGCGATCCAAGAGCTGAGGGTTGGGTGCCTTGCTCCGTGCTTCTAGGTGCCAGAGCCGCTTCTCTCTTCCCGGGACAGAGTGGGGCTTGCTGGGCCAATGCGTCGTCCTGAAGCAATCCCGTGGCAGGGGCTCGGCGCTTCCCCCTTCCGTTTCGGGGGAGCCTCCCAGCTCAGGGCGCCCCCAGAGAGTTTGGCCTGCAGGCCGGCGTCGCCGTCACGACCTCGCCGAGAGCCGGGTGTTCAGCTCGGTGCACTCCGAACGCGGGCTCCGGTGGGTTCGACTGAGGGCGGGCGCCCGGCTGAGGGAAGCGGCGCTGGTGTCAGAAGGCCTCCCGTGCCCTCACAACGAGTGTGTTTGCTCTGCCGTGGGTCCCGCGTCACGGTCGGGGCAGGAGCCGCTTCCGACGCCCTTGCGAAGGGCTTCGCTGAGGCCCAGGTCGGGGGCCTCCTTCTAGGACGGCCCCCGACCTGAGGCCCGGCACGCAGCCTCCCTGAGGCTTCCGCCACCCCCGCCGCGGCCAAGCTTTCTCTCTGCGCGAAAGAGGCCTGCTCGCGGAAGGGAGCTCGGCTTCAGGCTTGCTTCGCGGAGGTAAGGCTGTGGTGCTCACTCGAGGTTTCCGGGCTAAGCGTTGAGAAGGCCTCCTTCTCCGTGGAGCGACGTGTGTGTGGACGTGGACGGGGATGGCATTCCACCCTGCCTTGTTTCGCACAGGGAGGTTGGGGGCCTGGACCTCAGCGGGTCCAACCCCCGGCGAGTCAGCCAACGGCTTCCCCGTGTAGGACGTGAGGCGCCGGCCCGGGAGAGGCCGGCCCCACAGCCCGGACCCTCGTGCCTCACGAAGCGCGCCCTTCATCTCTCCTCCCCGCTTCTCTGTTCGCACTCATCTTTCCCTGGGCGGACGTTTTCCCGGCAGCACCGGGTTGCACGGAATCCAGGGAGGAGCTGTCTCCTTCGGTTGCCAGGCCCGGGCGTGTGTCGACCTTGACACCGCGCAGCCCGCTGTCGCCCCGGAGGTGCTGGCGGCACCCGCAGGTCCCTGGAGTGGAGGCCCAAGGCGGCAGCGTGTGCACGTCTTCCTCCGCGTCTGAGAGAAGGCGTTGTGCATTCGGGGAATGGCGAGGTGAAAGGGCCCCCTCCGGGAAGCGCGATCCAAGAGCTGAGGGTTGGGTGCCTTGCTCCGTGCTTCTAGGTGCCAGAGCCGCTTCTCTCTTCCCGGGACAGAGTGGGGCTTGCTGGGCCAATGCGTCGTCCTGAAGCAATCCCGTGGCAGGGGCTCGGCGCTTCCCCCTTCCGTTTCGGGCGAGCCTCCCAGCTCAGGGCGCCCCCAGAGAGTTTGGCCTGCAGGCCGGCGTCGCCGTCACGACCTCGCCGAGAGCCGGGTGTTCAGCTCGGTGCACTCCGAACGCGGGCTCCGGTGGGTTCGACTGAGGGCGGGCGCCCGGCTGAGGGAAGCGGCGCTGGTGTCAGAAGGCCTCCCGTGCCCTCACAACGAGTGTGTTTGCTCTGCCGTGGGTCCCGCGTCACGGTCGGGGCAGGAGCCGCTTCCGACGCCCTTGCGAAGGGCTTCGCTGAGGCCCAGGTCGGGGGCCTCCTTCTAGGACGGCCCCCGACCTGAGGCCCGGCACGCAGCCTCCCTGAGGCTTCCGCCACCCCCGCCGCGGCCAAGCTTTCTCTCTGGGCGAAAGAGGCCTGCTCGCGGAAGGGAGCTCGGCTTCAGGCTTGCTTCGCGGAGGTAAGGCTGTGGTGCTCACTCGAGGTTTCCGGGCTAAGCGTTGAGAAGGCCTCCTTCTCCGTGGAGCGACGTGTGTGTGGACGTGGACGGGGATGGCATTCCACCCTGCCTTGCTTCGCACAGGGAGGTCGGGGACCTGGACCTCAGCGGGTCCAACCCCCGGCGAGTCAGCCAACGGCTTCCCCGTGTAGGACGTGAGGCGCCGGCCCGGGAGAGGCCGGCCCCACAGCCCGGACCCTCGTGCCTCACGAAGCGCGCCCTTCATCTCTCCTCCCCGCTTCTCTGTTCGCACTCATCTTTCCCTGGGCGGACGTTTTCCCGGCAGCACCGGGTTGCACGGAATCCAGGGAGGAGCTGTCTCCTTCGGTTGCCAGGCCCGGGCGTGTGTCGACCTTGACACCGCGCAGCCCGCTGTCGCCCCGGAGGTGCTGGCGGCACCCGCAGGTCCCTGGAGTGGAGGCCCAAGGCGGCAGCGTGTGCACGTCTTCCTCCGCGTCTGAGAGAAGGCGTTGTGCATTCGGGGAATGGCGAGGTGAAAGGGCCCCCTCCGGGAAGCCCGATCCAAGAGCTGAGGGTTGGGTGCCTTGCTCCGTGCTTCTAGGTGCCAGAGCCGCTTCTCTCTTCCCGGGACAGAGTGGGGCTTGCTGGGCCAATGCGTCGTCCTGAAGCAATCCCGTGGCAGGGGCTCGGCGCTTCCCCCTTCCGTTTCGGGGGAGCCTCCCAGCTCAGGGCGCCCCCAGAGAGTTTGGCCTGCAGGCCGGCGTCGCCGTCACGACCTCGCCGAGAGCCGGGTGTTCAGCTCGGTGCACTCCGAACGCGGGCTCCGGTGGGTTCGACTGAGGGCGGGCGCCCGGCTGAGGGAAGCGGCGCTGGTGTCAGAAGGCCTCCCGTGCCCTCACAACGAGTGTGTTTGCTCTGCCGTGGGTCCCGCGTCACGGTCGGGGCAGGAGCCCCTTCCGACGCCCTTGCGAAGGGCTTCGCTGAGGCCCAGGTCGGGGGCCTCCTTCTAGGACGGCCCCCGACCTGAGGCCCGGCACGCAGCCTCCCTGAGGCTTCCGCCACCCCCGCCGCGGCCAAGCTTTCTCTCTGGGCGAAAGAGGCCTGCTCGCGGAAGGGAGCTCGGCTTCAGGCTTGCTTCGCGGAGGTAAGGCTGTGGTGCTCACTCGAGGTTTCCGGGCTAAGCGTTGAGAAGGCCTCCTTCTCCGTGGAGCGACGTGTGTGTGGACGTGGACGGGGATGGCATTCCACCCTGCCTTGCTTCGCACAGGGAGGTCGGGGACCTGGACCTCAGCGGGTCCAACCCCCGGCGAGTCAGCCAACGGCTTCCCCGTGTAGGACGTGAGGCGCCGGCCCGGGAGAGGCCGGCCCCACAGCCCGGACCCTCGTGCCTCACGAAGCGCGCCCTTCATCTCTCCTCCCCGCTTCTCTGTTCGCACTCATCTTTCCCTGGGCGGACGTTTTCCCGGCAGCACCGGGTTGCACGGAATCCAGGGAGGAGCTGTCTCCTTCGGTTGCCAGGCCCGGGCGTGTGTCGACCTTGACACCGCGCAGCCCGCTGTCGCCCCGGAGGTGCTGGCGGCACCCGCAGGTCCCTGGAGTGGAGGCCCAAGGCGGCAGCGTGTGCACGTCTTCCTCCGCGTCTGAGAGAAGGCGTTGTGCATTCGGGGAATGGCGAGGTGAAAGGGCCCCCTCCGGGAAGCGCGATCCAAGAGCTGAGGGTTGGGTGCCTTGCTCCGTGCTTCTAGGTGCCAGAGCCGCTTCTCTCTTCCCGGGACAGAGTGGGGCTTGCTGGGCCAATGCGTCGTCCTGAAGCAATCCCGTGGCAGGGGCTCGGCGCTTCCCCCTTCCGTTTCGGGCGAGCCTCCCAGCTCAGGGCGCCCCCAGAGAGTTTGGCCTGTAGGCCGGCGTCGCCGTCACGACCTCGCCGAGAGCCGGGTGTTCAGCGCGGTGCACTCCGAACGCGGGCTCCGGTGGGTTCGACTGAGGGCGGGCGCCCGGCTGAGGGAAGCGGCGCTGGTGTCAGAAGGCCTCCCGTGCCCTCACAACGAGTGTGTTTGCTCTGCCGTGGGTCCCGCGTCACGGTCGGGGCAGGAGCCGCTTCCGACGCCCTTGCGAAGGGCTTCGCTGAGGCCCAGGTCGGGGGCCTCCTTCTAGGACGGCCCCCGACCTGAGGCCCGGCACGCAGCCTCCCTGAGGCTTCCGCCACCCCCGCCGCGGCCAAGCTTTCTCTCTGCGCGAAAGAGGCCTGCTCGCGGAAGGGAGCTCGGCTTCAGGCTTGCTTCTCGGAGGTAAGGCTGTGGTGCTCACTCGAGGTTTCCGGGCTAAGCGTTGAGAAGGCCTCCTTCTCCGTGGAGCGACGTGTGTGTGGACGTGGACGGGGATGGCATTCCACCCTGCCTTGTTTCGCACAGGGAGGTTGGGGGCCTGGACCTCAGCGGGTCCAACCCCCGGCGAGTCAGCCAACGGCTTCCCCGTGTAGGACGTGAGGCGCCGGCCCGGGAGAGGCCGGCCCCACAGCCCGGATCCTCGTGCCTCACGAAGCGCGCCCTTCATCTCTCCTCCCCGCTTCTCTGTTCGCACTCATCTTTCCCTGGGCGGACGTTTTCCCGGCAGCACCGGGTTGCACGGAATCCAGGGAGGAGCTGTCTCCTTCGGTTGCCAGGCCCGGGCGTGTGTCGACCTTGACACCGCGCAGCCCGCTGTCGCCCCGGAGGTGCTGGCGGCACCCGCAGGTCCCTGGAGTGGAGGCCCAAGGCGGCAGCGTGTGCACGTCTTCCTCCGCGTCTGATAGAAGGCGTTGTGCATTCGGGGAATGGCGAGGTGAAAGGGCCCCCTCCGGGAAGCGCGATCCAAGAGCTGAGGGTTGGGTGCCTTGCTCCGTGCTTCTAGGTGCCAGAGCCGCTTCTCTCTTCCCGGGACAGAGTGGGGCTTGCTGGGCCAATGCGTCGTCCTGAAGCAATCCCGTGGCAGGGGCTCGGCGCTTCCCCCTTCCGTTTCGGGCGAGCCTCCCAGCTCAGGGCGCCCCCAGAGAGTTTGGCCTGCAGGCCGGCGTCGCCGTCACGACCTCGCCGAGAGCCGGGTGTTCAGCTCGGTGCACTCCGAACGCGGGCTCCGGTGGGTTCGACTGAGGGCGGGCGCCCGGCTGAGGGAAGCGGCGCTGGTGTCAGAAGGCCTCCCGTGCCCTCACAACGAGTGTGTTTGCTCTGCCGTGGGTCCCGCGTCACGGTCGGGGCAGGAGCCGCTTCCGACGCCCTTGCGAAGGGCTTCGCTGAGGCCCAGGTCGGGGGCCTCCTTCTAGGACGGCCCCCGACCTGAGGCCCGGCACGCAGCCTCCCTGAGGCTTCCGCCACCCCCGCCGCGGCCAAGCTTTCTCTCTGGGCGAAAGAGGCCTGCTCGCGGAAGGGAGCTCGGCTTCAGGCTTGCTTCGCGGAGGTAAGGCTGTGGTGCTCACTCGAGGTTTCCGGGCTAAGCGTTGAGAAGGCCTCCTTCTCCGTGGAGCGACGTGTGTGTGGACGTGGACGGGGATGGCATTCCACCCTGCCTTGCTTCGCACAGGGAGGTCGGGGACCTGGACCTCAGCGGGTCCAACCCCCGGCGAGTCAGCCAACGGCTTCCCCGTGTAGGACGTGAGGCGCCGGCCCGGGAGAGGCCGGCCCCACAGCCCGGACCCTCGTGCCTCACGAAGCGCGCCCTTCATCTCTCCTCCCCGCTTCTCTGTTCGCACTCATCTTTCCCTGGGCGGACGTTTTCCCGGCAGCACCGGGTTGCACGGAATCCAGGGAGGAGCTGTCTCCTTCGGTTGCCAGGCCCGGGCGTGTGTCGACCTTGACACCGCGCAGCCCGCTGTCGCCCCGGAGGTGCTGGCGGCACCCGCAGGTCCCTGGAGTGGAGGCCCAAGGCGGCAGCGTGTGCACGTCTTCCTCCGCGTCTGAGAGAAGGCGTTGTGCATTCGGGGAATGGCGAGGTGAAAGGGCCCCCTCCGGGAAGCGCGATCCAAGAGCTGAGGGTTGGGTGCCTTGCTCCGTGCTTCTAGGTGCCAGAGCCGCTTCTCTCTTCCCGGGACAGAGTGGGGCTTGCTGGGCCAATGCGTCGTCCTGAAGCAATCCCGTGGCAGGGGCTCGGCGCTTCCCCCTTCCGTTTCGGGGGAGCCTCCCAGCTCAGGGCGCCCCCAGAGAGTTTGGCCTGCAGGCCGGCGTCGCCGTCACGACCTCGCCGAGAGCCGGGTGTTCAGCTCGGTGCACTCCGAACGCGGGCTCCGGTGGGTTCGACTGAGGGCGGGCGCCCGGCTGAGGGAAGCGGCGCTGGTGTCAGAAGGCCTCCCGTGCCCTCACAACGAGTGTGTTTGCTCTGCCGTGGGTCCCGCGTCACGGTCGGGGCAGGAGCCGCTTCCGACGCCCTTGCGAAGGGCTTCGCTGAGGCCCAGGTCGGGGGCCTCCTTCTAGGACGGCCCCCGACCTGAGGCCCGGCACGCAGCCTCCCTGAGGCTTCCGCCACCCCCGCCGCGGCCAAGCTTTCTCTCTGGGCGAAAGAGGCCTGCTCGCGGAAGGGAGCTCGGCTTCAGGCTTGCTTCGCGGAGGTAAGGCTGTGGTGCTCACTCGAGGTTTCCGGGCTAAGCGTTGAGAAGGCCTCCTTCTCCGTGGAGCGACGTGTGTGTGGACGTGGACGGGGATGGCATTCCACCCTGCCTTGCTTCGCACAGGGAGGTCGGGGACCTGGACCTCAGCGGGTCCAACCCCCGGCGAGTCAGCCAACGGCTTCCCCGTGTAGGACGTGAGGCGCCGGCCCGGGAGAGGCCGGCCCCACAGCCCGGACCCTCGTGCCTCACGAAGCGCGCCCTTCATCTCTCCTCCTCGCTTCTCTGTTCGCACTCATCTTTCCCTGGGCGGACGTTATCCCGGCAGCACCGGGTTGCACGGAATCCAGGGAGGAGCTGTCTCCTTCGGTTGCCAGGCCCGGGCGTGTGTCGACCTTGACACCGCGCAGCCCGCTGTCGCCCCGGAGGTGCTGGCGGCACCCGCAGGTCCCTGGAGTGGAGGCC
This sequence comes from Martes martes, assembly GCF_963455335.1. Lineage (NCBI taxonomy): Eukaryota > Metazoa > Chordata > Mammalia > Carnivora > Mustelidae > Martes > Martes martes. The sequence continues at coordinate 122,246,181 of NC_137893.1, read as the reverse complement.
CAAGGCGGCAGCGTGTGCACGTCTTCCTCCGCGTCTGAGAGAAGGCGTTGTGCATTCGGGGAATGGCGAGGTGAAAGGGCCCCCTCCGGGAAGCGCGATCCAAGAGCTGAGGGTTGGGTGCCTTGCTCCGTGCTTCTAGGTGCCAGAGCCGCTTCTCTCTTCCCGGGACAGAGTGGGGCTTGCTGGGCCAATGCGTCGTCCTGAAGCAATCCCGTGGCAGGGGCTCGGCGCTTCCCCCTTCCGTTTCGGGCGAGCCTCCCAGCTCAGGGCGCCCCCAGAGAGTTTGGCCTGCAGGCCGGCGTCGCCGTCACGACCTCGCCGAGAGCCGGGTGTTCAGCTCGGTGCACTCCGAACGCGGGCTCCGGTGGGTTCGACTGAGGGCGGGCGCCCGGCTGAGGGAAGCGGCGCTGGTGTCAGAAGGCCTCCCGTGCCCTCACAACGAGTGTGTTTGCTCTGCCGTGGGTCCCGCGTCACGGTCGGGGCAGGAGCCGCTTCCGACGCCCTTGCGAAGGGCTTCGCTGAGGCCCAGGTCGGGGGCCTCCTTCTAGGACGGCCCCCGACCTGAGGCCCGGCACGCAGCCTCCCTGAGGCTTCCGCCACCCCCGCCGCGGCCAAGCTTTCTCTCTGCGCGAAAGAGGCCTGCTCGCGGAAGGGAGCTCGGCTTCAGGCTTGCTTCTCGGAGGTAAGGCTGTGGTGCTCACTCGAGGTTTCCGGGCTAAGCGTTGAGAAGGCCTCCTTCTCCGTGGAGCGACGTGTGTGTGGACGTGGACGGGGATGGCATTCCACCCTGCCTTGTTTCGCACAGGGAGGTCGGGGGCCTGGACCTCAGCGGGTCCAACCCCCGGCGAGTCAGCCAACGGCTTCCCCGTGTAGGACGGGAGGCGCCGGCCCGGGAGAGGCCGGCCCCACAGCCCGGACCCTCGTGCCTCACGAAGCGCGCCCTTCATCTCTCCTCCCCGCTTCTCTGTTCGCACTCATCTTTCCCTGGGCGGACGTTTTCCCGGCAGCACCGGGTTGCACGGAATCCAGGGAGGAGCTGTCTCCTTCGGTTGCCAGGCCCGGGCGTGTGTCGACCTTGACACCGCGCAGCCCGCTGTCGCCCCGGAGGTGCTGGCGGCACCCGCAGGTCCCTGGAGTGGAGGCCCAAGGCGGCAGCGTGTGCACGTCTTCCTCCGCGTCTGAGAGAAGGCGTTGTGCATTCGGGGAATGGCGAGGTGAAAGGGCCCCCTCCGGGAAGCGCGATCCAAGAGCTGAGGGTTGGGTGCCTTGCTCCGTGCTTCTAGGTGCCAGAGCCGCTTCTCTCTTCCCGGGACAGAGTGGGGCTTGCTGGGCCAATGCGTCGTCCTGAAGCAATCCCGTGGCAGGGGCTCGGCGCTTCCCCCTTCCGTTTCGGGGGAGCCTCCCAGCTCAGGGCGCCCCCAGAGAGTTTGGCCTGCAGGCCGGCGTCGCCGTCACGACCTCGCCGAGAGCCGGGTGTTCAGCTCGGTGCACTCCGAACGCGGGCTCCGGTGGGTTCGACTGAGGGCGGGCGCCCGGATGAGGGAAGCGGCGCTGCTGTCAGAAGGCCTCCCGTGCCCTCACAACGAGTGTGTTTGCTCTGCCGTGGGTCCCGCGTCACGGTCGGGGCAGGAGCCGCTTCCGACGCCCTTGCGAAGGGCTTCGCTGAGGCCCAGGTCGGGGGCCTCCTTCTAGGACGGCCCCCGACCTGAGGCCCGGCACGCAGCCTCCCTGAGGCTTCCGCCACCCCCGCCGCGGCCAAGCTTTCTCTCTGGGCGAAAGAGGCCTGCTCGCGGAAGGGAGCTCGGCTTCAGGCTTGCTTCGCGGAGGTAAGGCTGTGGTGCTCACTCGAGGTTTCCGGGCTAAGCGTTGAGAAGGCCTCCTTCTCCGTGGAGCGACGTGTGTGTGGACGTGGACGGGGATGGCATTCCACCCTGCCTTGCTTCGCACAGGGAGGTCGGGGGCCTGGACCTCAGCGGGTCCAACCCCCGGCGAGTCAGCCAACGGCTTCCCCGTGTAGGACGTGAGGCGCCGGCCCGGGAGAGGCCGGCCCCACAGCCCGGACCCTCGTGCCTCACGAAGCGCGCCCTTCATCTCTCCTCCCCGCTTCTCTGTTCGCACTCATCTTTCCCTGGGCGGACGTTTTCCCGGCAGCACCGGGTTGCACGGAATCCAGGGAGGAGCTGTCTCCTTCGGTTGCCAGGCCCGGGCGTGTGTCGACCTTGACACCGCGCAGCCCGCTGTCGCCCCGGAGGTGCTGGCGGCACCCGCAGGTCCCTGGAGTGGAGGCCCAAGGCGGCAGCGTGTGCACGTCTTCCTCCGCGTCTGAGAGAAGGCGTTGTGCATTCGGGGAATGGCGAGGTGAAAGGGCCCCCTCCGGGAAGCGCGATCCAAGAGCTGAGGGTTGGGTGCCTTGCTCCGTGCTTCTAGGTGCCAGAGCCGCTTCTCTCTTCCCGGGACAGAGTGGGGCTTGCTGGGCCAATGCGTCGTCCTGAAGCAATCCCGTGGCAGGGGCTCGGCGCTTCCCCCTTCCGTTTCGGGCGAGCCTCCCAGCTCAGGGCGCCCCCAGAGAGTTTGGCCTGCAGGCCGGCGTCGCCGTCACGACCTCGCCGAGAGCCGGGTGTTCAGCTCGGTGCACTCCGAACGCGGGCTCCGGTGGGTTCGACTGAGGGCGGGCGCCCGGCTGAGGGAAGCGGCGCTGCTGTCAGAAGGCCTCCCGTGCCCTCACCACGAGTGTGTTTGCTCTGCCGTGGGTCCCGCGTCACGGTCGGGGCAGGAGCCGCTTCCGACGCCCTTGCGAAGGGCTTCGCTGAGGCCCAGGTCGGGGGCCTCCTTCTAGGACGGCCCCCGACCTGAGGCCCGGCACGCAGCCTCCCTGAGGCTTCCGCCACCCCCGCCGCGGCCAAGCTTTCTCTCTGGGCGAAAGAGGCCTGCTCGCGGAAGGGAGCTCGGCTTCAGGCTTGCTTCGCGGAGGTAAGGCTGTGGTGCTCACTCGAGGTTTCCGGGCTAAGCGTTGAGAAGGCCTCCTTCTCCGTGGAGCGACGTGTGTGTGGACGTGGACGGGGATGGCATTCCACCCTGCCTTGCTTCGCACAGGGAGGTCGGGGACCTGGACCTCAGCGGGTCCAACCCCCGGCGAGTCAGCCAACGGCTTCCCCGTGTAGGACGTGAGGCGCCGGCCCGGGAGAGGCCGGCCCCACAGCCCGGACCCTCGTGCCTCACGAAGCGCGCCCTTCATCTCTCCTCCCCGCTTCTCTGTTCGCACTCATCTTTCCCTGGGCGGACGTTTTCCCGGCAGCACCGGGTTGCACGGAATCCAGGGAGGAGCTGTCTCCTTCGGTTGCCAGGCCCGGGCGTGTGTCGACCTTGACACCGCGCAGCCCGCTGTCGCCCCGGAGGTGCTGGCGGCACCCGCAGGTCCCTGGAGTGGAGGCCCAAGGCGGCAGCGTGTGCACGTCTTCCTCCGCGTCTGAGAGAAGGCGTTGTGCATTCGGGGAATGGCGAGGTGAAAGGGCCCCCTCCGGGAAGCGCGATCCAAGAGCTGAGGGTTGGGTGCCTTGCTCCGTGCTTCTAGGTGCCAGAGCCGCTTCTCTCTTCCCGGGACAGAGTGGGGCTTGCTGGGCCAATGCGTCGTCCTGAAGCAATCCCGTGGCAGGGGCTCGGCGCTTCCCCCTTCCGTTTCGGGCGAGCCTCCCAGCTCAGGGCGCCCCCAGAGAGTTTGGCCTGCAGGCCGGCGTCGCCGTCACGACCTCGCCGAGAGCCGGGTGTTCAGCTCGGTGCACTCCGAACGCGGGCTCCGGTGGGTTCGACTGAGGGCGGGCGCCCGGCTGAGGGAAGCGGCGCTGGTGTCAGAAGGCCTCCCGTGCCCTCACAACGAGTGTGTTTGCTCTGCCGTGGGTCCCGCGTCACGGTCGGGGCAGGAGCCGCTTCCGACGCCCTTGCGAAGGGCTTCGCTGAGGCCCAGGTCGGGGGCCTCCTTCTAGGACGGCCCCCGACCTGAGGCCCGGCACGCAGCCTCCCTGAGGCTTCCGCCACCCCCGCCGCGGCCAAGCTTTCTCTCTGGGCGAAAGAGGCCTGCTCGCGGAAGGGAGCTCGGCTTCAGGCTTGCTTCGCGGAGGTAAGGCTGTGGTGCTCACTCGAGGTTTCCGGGCTAAGCGTTGAGAAGGCCTCCTTCTCCGTGGAGCGACGTGTGTGTGGACGTGGACGGGGATGGCATTCCACCCTGCCTTGCTTCGCACAGGGAGGTCGGGGACCTGGACCTCAGCGGGTCCAACCCCCGGCGAGTCAGCCAACGGCTTCCCCGTGTAGGACGTGAGGCGCCGGCCCGGGAGAGGCCGGCCCCACAGCCCGGACCCTCGTGCCTCACGAAGCGCGCCCTTCATCTCTCCTCCCCGCTTCTCTGTTCGCACTCATCTTTCCCTGGGCGGACGTTTTCCCGGCAGCACCGGGTTGCACGGAATCCAGGGAGGAGCTGTCTCCTTCGGTTGCCAGGCCCGGGCGTGTGTCGACCTTGACACCGCGCAGCCCGCTGTCGCCCCGGAGGTGCTGGCGGCACCCGCAGGTCCCTGGAGTGGAGGCCCAAGGCGGCAGCGTGTGCACGTCTTCCTCCGCGTCTGAGAGAAGGCGTTGTGCATTCGGGGAATGGCGAGGTGAAAGGGCCCCCTCCGGGAAGCGCGATCCAAGAGCTGAGGGTTGGGTGCCTTGCTCCGTGCTTCTAGGTGCCAGAGCCGCTTCTCTCTTCCCGGGACAGAGTGGGGCTTGCTGGGCCAATGCGTCGTCCTGAAGCAATCCCGTGGCAGGGGCTCGGCGCTTCCCCCTTCCGTTTCGGGGGAGCCTCCCAGCTCAGGGCGCCCCCAGAGAGTTTGGCCTGCAGGCCGGCGTCGCCGTCACGACCTCGCCGAGAGCCGGGTGTTCAGCTCGGTGCACTCCGAACGCGGGCTCCGGTGGGTTCGACTGAGGGCGGGCGCCCGGCTGAGGGAAGCGGCGCTGGTGTCAGAAGGCCTCCCGTGCCCTCACAACGAGTGTGTTTGCTCTGCCGTGGGTCCCGCGTCACGGTCGGGGCAGGAGCCGCTTCCGACGCCCTTGCGAAGGGCTTCGCTGAGGCCCAGGTCGGGGGCCTCCTTCTAGGACGGCCCCCGACCTGAGGCCCGGCACGCAGCCTCCCTGAGGCTTCCGCCACCCCCGCCGCGGCCAAGCTTTCTCTCTGCGCGAAAGAGGCCTGCTCGCGGAAGGGAGCTCGGCTTCAGGCTTGCTTCTCGGAGGTAAGGCTGTGGTGCTCACTCGAGGTTTCCGGGCTAAGCGTTGAGAAGGCCTCCTTCTCCGTGGAGCGACGTGTGTGTGGACGTGGACGGGGATGGCATTCCACCCTGCCTTGTTTCGCACAGGGAGGTTGGGGGCCTGGACCTCAGCGGGTCCAACCCCCGGCGAGTCAGCCAACGGCTTCCCCGTGTAGGACGTGAGGCGCCGGCCCGGGAGAGGCCGGCCCCACAGCCCGGACCCTCGTGCCTCACGAAGCGCGCCCTTCATCTCTCCTCCCCGCTTCTCTGTTCGCACTCATCTTTCCCTGGGCGGACGTTTTCCCGGCAGCACCGGGTTGCACGGAATCCAGGGAGGAGCTGTCTCCTTCGGTTGCCAGGCCCGGGCGTGTGTCGACCTTGACACCGCGCAGCCCGCTGTCGCCCCGGAGGTGCTGGCGGCACCCGCAGGTCCCTGGAGTGGAGGCCCAAGGCGGCAGCGTGTGCACGTCTTCCTCCGCGTCTGAGAGAAGGCGTTGTGCATTCGGGGAATGGCGAGGTGAAAGGGCCCCCTCCGGGAAGCGCGATCCAAGAGCTGAGGGTTGGGTGCCTTGCTCCGTGCTTCTAGGTGCCAGAGCCGCTTCTCTCTTCCCGGGACAGAGTGGGGCTTGCTGGGCCAATGCGTCGTCCTGAAGCAATCCCGTGGCAGGGGCTCGGCGCTTCCCCCTTCCGTTTCGGGCGAGCCTCCCAGCTCAGGGCGCCCCCAGAGAGTTTGGCCTGCAGGCCGGCGTCGCCGTCACGACCTCGCCGAGAGCCGGGTGTTCAGCTCGGTGCACTCCGAACGCGGGCTCCGGTGGGTTCGACTGAGGGCGGGCGCCCGGCTGAGGGAAGCGGCGCTGGTGTCAGAAGGCCTCCCGTGCCCTCACAACGAGTGTGTTTGCTCTGCCGTGGGTCCCGCGTCACGGTCGGGGCAGGAGCCGCTTCCGACGCCCTTGCGAAGGGCTTCGCTGAGGCCCAGGTCGGGGGCCTCCTTCTAGGACGGCCCCCGACCTGAGGCCCGGCACGCAGCCTCCCTGAGGCTTCCGCCACCCCCGCCGCGGCCAAGCTTTCTCTCTGGGCGAAAGAGGCCTGCTCGCGGAAGGGAGCTCGGCTTCAGGCTTGCTTCGCGGAGGTAAGGCTGTGGTGCTCACTCGAGGTTTCCGGGCTAAGCGTTGAGAAGGCCTCCTTCTCCGTGGAGCGACGTGTGTGTGGACGTGGACGGGGATGGCATTCCACCCTGCCTTGCTTCGCACAGGGAGGTCGGGGACCTGGACCTCAGCGGGTCCAACCCCCGGCGAGTCAGCCAACGGCTTCCCCGTGTAGGACGTGAGGCGCCGGCCCGGGAGAGGCCGGCCCCACAGCCCGGACCCTCGTGCCTCACGAAGCGCGCCCTTCATCTCTCCTCCCCGCTTCTCTGTTCGCACTCATCTTTCCCTGGGCGGACGTTTTCCCGGCAGCACCGGGTTGCACGGAATCCAGGGAGGAGCTGTCTCCTTCGGTTGCCAGGCCCGGGCGTGTGTCGACCTTGACACCGCGCAGCCCGCTGTCGCCCCGGAGGTGCTGGCGGCACCCGCAGGTCCCTGGAGTGGAGGCCCAAGGCGGCAGCGTGTGCACGTCTTCCTCCGCGTCTGAGAGAAGGCGTTGTGCATTCGGGGAATGGCGAGGTGAAAGGGCCCCCTCCGGGAAGCGCGATCCAAGAGCTGAGGGTTGGGTGCCTTGCTCCGTGCTTCTAGGTGCCAGAGCCGCTTCTCTCTTCCCGGGACAGAGTGGGGCTTGCTGGGCCAATGCGTCGTCCTGAAGCAATCCCGTGGCAGGGGCTCGGCGCTTCCCCCTTCCGTTTCGGGGGAGCCTCCCAGCTCAGGGCGCCCCCAGAGAGTTTGGCCTGCAGGCCGGCGTCGCCGTCACGACCTCGCCGAGAGCCGGGTGTTCAGCTCGGTGCACTCCGAACGCGGGCTCCGGTGGGTTCGACTGAGGGCGGGCGCCCGGCTGAGGGAAGCGGCGCTGGTGTCAGAAGGCCTCCCGTGCCCTCACAACGAGTGTGTTTGCTCTGCCGTGGGTCCCGCGTCACGGTCGGGGCAGGAGCCGCTTCCGACGCCCTTGCGAAGGGCTTCGCTGAGGCCCAGGTCGGGGGCCTCCTTCTAGGACGGCCCCCGACCTGAGGCCCGGCACGCAGCCTCCCTGAGGCTTCCGCCACCCCCGCCGCGGCCAAGCTTTCTCTCTGGGCGAAAGAGGCCTGCTCGCGGAAGGGAGCTCGGCTTCAGGCTTGCTTCGCGGAGGTAAGGCTGTGGTGCTCACTCGAGGTTTCCGGGCTAAGCGTTGAGAAGGCCTCCTTCTCCGTGGAGCGACGTGTGTGTGGACGTGGACGGGGATGGCATTCCACCCTGCCTTGCTTCGCACAGGGAGGTCGGGGACCTGGACCTCAGCGGGTCCAACCCCCGGCGAGTCAGCCAACGGCTTCCCCGTGTAGGACGTGAGGCGCCGGCCCGGGAGAGGCCGGCCCCACAGCCCGGACCCTCGTGCCTCACGAAGCGCGCCCTTCATCTCTCCTCCCCGCTTCTCTGTTCGCACTCATCTTTCCCTGGGCGGACGTTTTCCCGGCAGCACCGGGTTGCACGGAATCCAGGGAGGAGCTGTCTCCTTCGGTTGCCAGGCCCGGGCGTGTGTCGACCTTGACACCGCGCAGCCCGCTGTCGCCCCGGAGGTGCTGGCGGCACCCGCAGGTCCCTGGAGTGGAGGCCCAAGGCGGCAGCGTGTGCACGTCTTCCTCCGCGTCTGAGAGAAGGCGTTGTGCATTCGGGGAATGGCGAGGTGAAAGGGCCCCCTCCGGGAAGCGCGATCCAAGAGCTGAGGGTTGGGTGCCTTGCTCCGTGCTTCTAGGTGCCAGAGCCGCTTCTCTCTTCCCGGGACAGAGTGGGGCTTGCTGGGCCAATGCGTCGTCCTGAAGCAATCCCGTGGCAGGGGCTCGGCGCTTCCCCCTTCCGTTTCGGGCGAGCCTCCCAGCTCAGGGCGCCCCCAGAGAGTTTGGCCTGTAGGCCGGCGTCGCCGTCACGACCTCGCCGAGAGCCGGGTGTTCAGCGCGGTGCACTCCGAACGCGGGCTCCGGTGGGTTCGACTGAGGGCGGGCGCCCGGCTGAGGGAAGCGGCGCTGGTGTCAGAAGGCCTCCCGTGCCCTCACAACGAGTGTGTTTGCTCTGCCGTGGGTCCCGCGTCACGGTCGGGGCAGGAGCCGCTTCCGACGCCCTTGCGAAGGGCTTCGCTGAGGCCCAGGTCGGGGGCCTCCTTCTAGGACGGCCCCCGACCTGAGGCCCGGCACGCAGCCTCCCTGAGGCTTCCGCCACCCCCGCCGCGGCCAAGCTTTCTCTCTGCGCGAAAGAGGCCTGCTCGCGGAAGGGAGCTCGGCTTCAGGCTTGCTTCTCGGAGGTAAGGCTGTGGTGCTCACTCGAGGTTTCCGGGCTAAGCGTTGAGAAGGCCTCCTTCTCCGTGGAGCGACGTGTGTGTGGACGTGGACGGGGATGGCATTCCACCCTGCCTTGTTTCGCACAGGGAGGTTGGGGGCCTGGACCTCAGCGGGTCCAACCCCCGGCGAGTCAGCCAACGGCTTCCCCGTGTAGGACGTGAGGCGCCGGCCCGGGAGAGGCCGGCCCCACAGCCCGGACCCTCGTGCCTCACGAAGCGCGCCCTTCATCTCTCCTCCCCGCTTCTCTGTTCGCACTCATCTTTCCCTGGGCGGACGTTTTCCCGGCAGCACCGGGTTGCACGGAATCCAGGGAGGAGCTGTCTCCTTCGGTTGCCAGGCCCGGGCGTGTGTCGACCTTGACACCGCGCAGCCCGCTGTCGCCCCGGAGGTGCTGGCGGCACCCGCAGGTCCCTGGAGTGGAGGCCCAAGGCGGCAGCGTGTGCACGTCTTCCTCCGCGTCTGAGAGAAGGCGTTGTGCATTCGGGGAATGGCGAGGTGAAAGGGCCCCCTCCGGGAAGCGCGATCCAAGAGCTGAGGGTTGGGTGCCTTGCTCCGTGCTTCTAGGTGCCAGAGCCGCTTCTCTCTTCCCGGGACAGAGTGGGGCTTGCTGGGCCAATGCGTCGTCCTGAAGCAATCCCGTGGCAGGGGCTCGGCGCTTCCCCCTTCCGTTTCGGGCGAGCCTCCCAGCTCAGGGCGCCCCCAGAGAGTTTGGCCTGCAGGCCGGCGTCGCCGTCACGACCTCGCCGAGAGCCGGGTGTTCAGCTCGGTGCACTCCGAACGCGGGCTCCGGTGGGTTCGACTGAGGGCGGGCGCCCGGCTGAGGGAAGCGGCGCTGGTGTCAGAAGGCCTCCCGTGCCCTCACAACGAGTGTGTTTGCTCTGCCGTGGGTCCCGCGTCACGGTCGGGGCAGGAGCCGCTTCCGACGCCCTTGCGAAGGGCTTCGCTGAGGCCCAGGTCGGGGGCCTCCTTCTAGGACGGCCCCCGACCTGAGGCCCGGCACGCAGCCTCCCTGAGGCTTCCGCCACCCCCGCCGCGGCCAAGCTTTCTCTCTGGGCGAAAGAGGCCTGCTCGCGGAAGGGAGCTCGGCTTCAGGCTTGCTTCGCGGAGGTAAGGCTGTGGTGCTCACTCGAGGTTTCCTGGCTAAGCGTTGAGAAGGCCTCCTTCTCCGTGGAGCGACGTGTGTGTGGACGTGGACGGGGATGGCATTCCACCCTGCCTTGCTTCGCACAGGGAGGTCGGGGACCTGGACCTCAGCGGGTCCAACCCCCGGCGAGTCAGCCAACGGCTTCCCCGTGTAGGACGTGAGGCGCCGGCCCGGGAGAGGCCGGCCCCACAGCCCGGACCCTCGTGCCTCACGAAGCGCGCCCTTCATCTCTCCTCCCCGCTTCTCTGTTCGCACTCATCTTTCCCTGGGCGGACGTTTTCCCGGCAGCACCGGGTTGCACGGAATCCAGGGAGGAGCTGTCTCCTTCGGTTGCCAGGCCCGGGCGTGTGTCGACCTTGACACCGCGCAGCCCGCTGTCGCCCCGGAGGTGCTGGCGGCACCCGCAGGTCCCTGGAGTGGAGGCCCAAGGCGGCAGCGTGTGCACGTCTTCCTCCGCGTCTGAGAGAAGGCGTTGTGCATTCGGGGAATGGCGAGGTGAAAGGGCCCCCTCCGGGAAGCGCGATCCAAGAGCTGAGGGTTGGGTGCCTTGCTCCGTGCTTCTAGGTGCCAGAGCCGCTTCTCTCTTCCCGGGACAGAGTGGGGCTTGCTGGGCCAATGCGTCGTCCTGAAGCAATCCCGTGGCAGGGGCTCGGCGCTTCCCCCTTCCGTTTCGGGGGAGCCTCCCAGCTCAGGGCGCCCCCAGAGAGTTTGGCCTGCAGGCCGGCGTCGCCGTCACGACCTCGCCGAGAGCCGGGTGTTCAGCTCGGTGCACTCCGAACGCGGGCTCCGGTGGGTTCGACTGAGGGCGGGCGCCCGGCTGAGGGAAGCGGCGCTGGTGTCAGAAGGCCTCCCGTGCCCTCACAACGAGTGTGTTTGCTCTGCCGTGGGTCCCGCGTCACGGTCGGGGCAGGAGCCGCTTCCGACGCCCTTGCGAAGGGCTTCGCTGAGGCCCAGGTCGGGGGCCTCCTTCTAGGACGGCCCCCGACCTGAGGCCCGGCACGCAGCCTCCCTGAGGCTTCCGCCACCCCCGCCGCGGCCAAGCTTTCTCTCTGGGCGAAAGAGGCCTGCTCGCGGAAGGGAGCTCGGCTTCAGGCTTGCTTCGCGGAGGTAAGGCTGTGGTGCTCACTCGAGGTTTCCGGGCTAAGCGTTGAGAAGGCCTCCTTCTCCGTGGAGCGACGTGTGTGTGGACGTGGACGGGGATGGCATTCCACCCTGCCTTGCTTCGCACAGGGAGGTCGGGGACCTGGACCTCAGCGGGTCCAACCCCCGGCGAGTCAGCCAACGGCTTCCCCGTGTAGGACGTGAGGCGCCGGCCCGGGAGAGGCCGGCCCCACAGCCCGGACCCTCGTGCCTCACGAAGCGCGCCCTTCATCTCTCCTCCTCGCTTCTCTGTTCGCACTCATCTTTCCCTGGGCGGACGTTATCCCGGCAGCACCGGGTTGCACGGAATCCAGGGAGGAGCTGTCTCCTTCGGTTGCCAGGCCCGGGCGTGTGTCGACCTTGACACCGCGCAGCCCGCTGTCGCCCCGGAGGTGCTGGCGGCACCCGCAGGTCCCTGGAGTGGAGGCCCAAGGCGGCAGCGTGTGCACGTCTTCCTCCGCGTCTGAGAGAAGGCGTTGTGCATTCGGGGAATGGCGAGGTGAAAGGGCCCCCTCCGGGAAGCGCGATCCAAGAGCTGAGGGTTGGGTGCCTTGCTCCGTGCTTCTAGGTGCCAGAGCCGCTTCTCTCTTCCCGGGACAGAGTGGGGCTTGCTGGGCCAATGCGTCGTCCTGAAGCAATCCCGTGGCAGGGGCTCGGCGCTTCCCCCTTCCGTTTCGGGCGAGCCTCCCAGCTCAGGGCGCCCCCAGAGAGTTTGGCCTGCAGGCCGGCGTCGCCGTCACGACCTCGCCGAGAGCCGGGTGTTCAGCTCGGTGCACTCCGAACGCGGGCTCCGGTGGGTTCGACTGAGGGCGGGCGCCCGGCTGAGGGAAGCGGCGCTGGTGTCAGAAGGCCTCCCGTGCCCTCACAACGAGTGTGTTTGCTCTGCCGTGGGTCCCGCGTCACGGTCGGGGCAGGAGCCGCTTCCGACGCCCTTGCGAAGGGCTTCGCTGAGGCCCAGGTCGGGGGCCTCCTTCTAGGACGGCCCCCGACCTGAGGCCCGGCACGCAGCCTCCCTGAGGCTTCCGCCACCCCCGCCGCGGCCAAGCTTTCTCTCTGCGCGAAAGAGGCCTGCTCGCGGAAGGGAGCTCGGCTTCAGGCTTGCTTCTCGGAGGTAAGGCTGTGGTGCTCACTCGAGGTTTCCGGGCTAAGCGTTGAGAAGGCCTCCTTCTCCGTGGAGCGACGTGTGTGTGGACGTGGACGGGGATGGCATTCCACCCTGCCTTGTTTCGCACAGGGAGGTCGGGGGCCTGGACCTCAGCGGGTCCAACCCCCGGCGAGTCAGCCAACGGCTTCCCCGTGTAGGACGTGAGGCGCCGGCCCGGGAGAGGCCGGCCCCACAGCCCGGACCCTCGTGCCTCACGAAGCGCGCCCTTCATCTCTCCTCCCCGCTTCTCTGTTCGCACTCATCTTTCCCTGGGCGGACGTTTTCCCGGCAGCACCGGGTTGCACGGAATCCAGGGAGGAGCTGTCTCCTTCGGTTGCCAGGCCCGGGCGTGTGTCGACCTTGACACCGCGCAGCCCGCTGTCGCCCCGGAGGTGCTGGCGGCACCCGCAGGTCCCTGGAGTGGAGGCCCAAGGCGGCAGCGTGCGCACGTCTTCCTCCGCGTCTGAGAGAAGGCGTTGTGCATTCGGGGAATGGCGAGGTGAAAGGGCCCCCTCCGGGAAGCGCGATCCAAGAGCTGAGGGTTGGGTGCCTTGCTCCGTGCTTCTAGGTGCCAGAGCCGCTTCTCTCTTCCCGGGACAGAGTGGGGCTTGCTGGGCCAATGCGTCGTCCTGAAGCAATCCCGTGGCAGGGGCTCGGCGCTGCCCCCTTCCGTTTCGGGCGAGCCTCCCAGCTCAGGGCGCCCCCAGAGAGTTTGGCCTGCAGGCCGGCGTCGCCGTCACGACCTCGCCGAGAGCCGGGTGTTCAGCTCGGTGCACTCCGAACGCGGGCTCCGGTGGGTTCGACTGAGGGCGGGCGCCCGGCTGAGGGAAGCGGCGCTGCTGTCAGAAGGCCTCCCGTGCCCTCACAACGAGTGTGTTTGCTCTGCCGTGGGTCCCGCGTCACGGTCGGGGCAGGAGCCGCTTCCGACGCCCTTGCGAAGGGCTTCGCTGAGGCCCAGGTCGGGGGCCTCCTTCTAGGACGGCCCCCGACCTGAGGCCCGGCACGCAGCCTCCCTGAGGCTTCCGCCACCCCCGCCGCGGCCAAGCTTTCTCTCTGGGCGAAAGAGGCCTGCTCGCGGAAGGGAGCTCGGCTTCAGGCTTGCTTCGCGGAGGTAAGGCTGTGGTGCTCACTCGAGGTTTCCGGGCTAAGCGTTGAGAAGGCCTCCTTCTCCGTGGAGCGACGTGTGTGTGGACGTGGACGGGGATGGCATTCCACCCTGCCTTGCTTCGCACAGGGAGGTCGGGGGCCTGGACCTCAGCGGGTCCAACCCCCGGCGAGTCAGCCAACGGCTTCCCCGTGTAGGACGTGAGGCGCCGGCCCGGGAGAGGCCGGCCCCACAGCCCGGACCCTCGTGCCTCACGAAGCGCGCCCTTCATCTCTCCTCCCCGCTTCTCTGTTCGCACTCATCTTTCCCTGGGCGGACGTTTTCCCGGCAGCACCGTGTTGCACGGAATCCAGGGAGGAGCTGTCTCCTTCGGTTGCCAGGCCCGGGCGTGTGTCGACCTTGACACCGCGCAGCCCGCTGTCGCCCCGGAGGTGCTGGCGGCACCCGCAGGTCCCTGGAGTGGAGGCCCAAGGCGGCAGCGTGTGCACGTCTTCCTCCGCGTCTGAGAGAAGGCGTTGTGCATTCGGGGAATGGCGAGGTGAAAGGGCCCCCTCCGGGAAGCGCGATCCAAGAGCTGAGGGTTGGGTGCCTTGCTCCGTGCTTCTAGGTGCCAGAGCCGCTTCTCTCTTCCCGGGACAGAGTGGGGCTTGCTGGGCCAATGCGTCGTCCTGAAGCAATCCCGTGGCAGGGGCTCGGCGCTTCCCCCTTCCGTTTCGGGCGAGCCTCCCAGCTCAGGGCGCCCCCAGAGAGTTTGTCCTGCAGGCCGGCGTCGCCGTCACGACCTCGCCGAGAGCCGGGTGTTCAGCGCGGTGCACTCCGAACGCGGGCTCCGGTGGGTTCGACTGAGGGCGGGCGCCCGGCTGAGGGAAGCGGCGCTGGTGTCAGAAGGCCTCCCGTGCCCTCACCACGAGTGTGTTTGCTCTGCCGTGGGTCCCGCGTCACGGTCGGGGCAGGAGCCGCTTCCGACGCCCTTGCGAAGGGCTTCGCTGAGGCCCAGGTCGGGGGCCTCCTTCTAGGACGGCCCCCGACCTGAGGCCCGGCACGCAGCCTCCCTGAGGCTTCCGCCACCCCCGCCGCGGCCAAGCTTTCTCTCTGGGCGAAAGAGGCCTGCTCGCGGAAGGGAGCTTGGCTTCAGGCTTGCTTCGCGGAGGTAAGGCTGTGGTGCTCACTCGAGGTTTCCGGCTAAGCGTTGAGAAGGCCTCCTTCTCCGTGGAGCGACGTGTGTGTGGACGTGGACGGGGATGGCATTCCACCCTGCCTTGTTTCGCACAGGGAGGTCGGGGGCCTGGACCTCAGCGGGTCCAACCCCCGGCGAGTCAGCCAACGGCTTCCCCGTGTAGGACGGGAGGCGCCGGCCCGGGAGAGGCCGGCCCCACAGCCCGGACCCTCGTGCCTCACGAAGCGCGCCCTTCATCTCTCCTCCCCGCTTCTCTGTTCGCACTCATCTTTCCCTGGGCGGACGTTTTCCCGGCAGCACCGTGTTGCACGGAATCCAGGGAGGAGCTGTCTCCTTCGGTTGCCAGGCCCGGGCGTGTGTCGACCTTGACACCGCGCAGCCCGCTGTCGCCCCGGAGGTGCTGGCGGCACCCGCAGGTCCCTGGAGTGGAGGCCCAAGGCGGCAGCGTGTGCACGTCTTCCTCCGCGTCTGAGAGAAGGCGTTGTGCATTCGGGGAATGGCGAGGTGAAAGGGCCCCCTCCGGGAAGCGCGATCCAAGAGCTGAGGGTTGGGTGCCTTGCTCCGTGCTTCTAGGTGCCAGAGCCGCTTCTCTCTTCCCGGGACAGAGTGGGGCTTGCTGGGCCAATGCGTCGTCCTGAAGCAATCCCGTGGCAGGGGCTCGGCGCTGCCCCCTTCCGTTTCGGGCGAGCCTCCCAGCTCAGGGCGCCCCCAGAGAGTTTGGCCTGCAGGCCGGCGTCGCCGTCACGACCTCGCCGAGAGCCGGGTGTTCAGCTCGGTGCACTCCGAACGCGGGCTCCGGTGGGTTCGACTGAGGGCGGGCGCCCGGCTGAGGGAAGCGGCGCTGCTGTCAGAAGGCCTCCCGTGCCCTCACAACGAGTGTGTTTGCTCTGCCGTGGGTCCCGCGTCACGGTCGGGGCAGGAGCCGCTTCCGACGCCCTTGCGAAGGGCTTCGCTGAGGCCCAGGTCGGGGGCCTCCTTCTAGGACGGCCCCCGACCTGAGGCCCGGCACGCAGCCTCCCTGAGGCTTCCGCCACCCCCGCCGCGGCCAAGCTTTCTCTCTGGGCGAAAGAGGCCTGCTCGCGGAAGGGAGCTCGGCTTCAGGCTTGCTTCGCGGAGGTAAGGCTGTGGTGCTCACTCGAGGTTTCCGGGCTAAGCGTTGAGAAGGCCTCCTTCTCCGTGGAGCGACGTGTGTGTGGACGTGGACGGGGATGGCATTCCACCCTGCCTTGCTTCGCACAGGGAGGTCGGGGGCCTGGACCTCAGCGGGTCCAACCCCCGGCGAGTCAGCCAACGGCTTCCCCGTGTAGGACGTGAGGCGCCGGCCCGGGAGAGGCCGGCCCCACAGCCCGGACCCTCGTGCCTCACGAAGCGCGCCCTTCATCTCTCCTCCCCGCTTCTCTGTTCGCACTCATCTTTCCCTGGGCGGACGTTTTCCCGGCAGCACCGTGTTGCACGGAATCCAGGGAGGAGCTGTCTCCTTCGGTTGCCAGGCCCGGGCGTGTGTCGACCTTGACACCGCGCAGCCCGCTGTCGCCCCGGAGGTGCTGGCGGCACCCGCAGGTCCCTGGAGTGGAGGCCCAAGGCGGCAGCGTGTGCACGTCTTCCTCCGCGTCTGAGAGAAGGCGTTGTGCATTCGGGGAATGGCGAGGTGAAAGGGCCCCCTCCGGGAAGCCCGATCCAAGAGCTGAGGGTTGGGTGCCTTGCTCCGTGCTTCTAGGTGCCAGAGCCGCTTCTCTCTTCCCGGGACAGAGTGGGGCTTGCTGGGCCAATGCGTCGTCCTGAAGCAATCCCGTGGCAGGGGCTCGGCGCTTCCCCCTTCCGTTTCGGGCGAGCCTCCCAGCTCAGGGCGCCCCCAGAGAGTTTGTCCTGCAGGCCGGCGTCGCCGTCACGACCTCGCCGAGAGCCGGGTGTTCAGCGCGGTGCACTCCGAACGCGGGCTCCGGTGGGTTCGACTGAGGGCGGGCGCCCGGCTGAGGGAAGCGGCGCTGCTGTCAGAAGGCCTCCCGTGCCCTCACCACGAGTGTGTTTGCTCTGCCGTGGGTCCCGCGTCACGGTCGGGGCAGGAGCCGCTTCCGACGCCCTTGCGAAGGGCTTCGCTGAGGCCCAGGTCGGGGGCCTCCTTCTAGGACGGCCCCCGACCTGAGGCCCGGCACGCAGCCTCCCTGAGGCTTCCGCCACCCCCGCCGCGGCCAAGCTTTCTCTCTGGGCGAAAGAGGCCTGCTCGCGGAAGGGAGCTTGGCTTCAGGCTTGCTTCGCGGAGGTAAGGCTGTGGTGCTCACTCGAGGTTTCCGGCTAAGCGTTGAGAAGGCCTCCTTCTCCGTGGAGCGACGTGTGTGTGGACGTGGACGGGGATGGCATTCCACCCTGCCTTGTTTCGCACAGGGAGGTCGGGGGCCTGGACCTCAGCGGGTCCAACCCCCGGCGAGTCAGCCAACGGCTTCCCCGTGTAGGACGGGAGGCGCCGGCCCGGGAGAGGCCGGCCCCACAGCCCGGACCCTCGTGCCTCACGAAGCGCGCCCTTCATCTCTCCTCCCCGCTTCTCTGTTCGCACTCATCTTTCCCTGGGCGGACGTTTTCCCGGCAGCACCGTGTTGCACGGAATCCAGGGAGGAGCTGTCTCCTTCGGTTGCCAGGCCCGGGCGTGTGTCGACCTTGACACCGCGCAGCCCGCTGTCGCCCCGGAGGTGCTGGCGGCACCCGCAGGTCCCTGGAGTGGAGGCCCAAGGCGGCAGCGTGTGCACGTCTTCCTCCGCGTCTGAGAGAAGGCGTTGTGCATTCGGGGAATGGCGAGGTGAAAGGGCCCCCTCCGGGAAGCGCGATCCAAGAGCTGAGGGTTGGGTGCCTTGCTCCGTGCTTCTAGGTGCCAGAGCCGCTTCTCTCTTCCCGGGACAGAGTGGGGCTTGCTGGGCCAATGCGTCGTCCTGAAGCAATCCCGTGGCAGGGGCTCGGCGCTGCCCCCTTCCGTTTCGGGCGAGCCTCCCAGCTCAGGGCGCCCCCAGAGAGTTTGGCCTGCAGGCCGGCGTCGCCGTCACGACCTCGCCGAGAGCCGGGTGTTCAGCTCGGTGCACTCCGAACGCGGGCTCCGGTGGGTTCGACTGAGGGCGGGCGCCCGGCTGAGGGAAGCGGCGCTGCTGTCAGAAGGCCTCCCGTGCCCTCACCACGAGTGTGTTTGCTCTGCCGTGGGTCCCGCGTCACGGTCGGGGCAGGAGCCGCTTCCGACGCCCTTGCGAAGGGCTTCGCTGAGGCCCAGGTCGGGGGCCTCCTTCTAGGACGGCCCCCGACCTGAGGCCCGGCACGCAGCCTCCCTGAGGCTTCCGCCACCCCCGCCGCGGCCAAGCTTTCTCTCTGGGCGAAAGAGGCCTGCTCGCGGAAGGGAGCTCGGCTTCAGGCTTGCTTCGCGGAGGTAAGGCTGTGGTGCTCACTCGAGGTTTCCGGGCTAAGCGTTGAGAAAGCCTCCTTCTCCGTGGAGCGACGTGTGTGTGGACGTGGACGGGGATGGCATTCCACCCTGCCTTGCTTCGCACAGGGAGGTCGGGGGCCTGGACCTCAGCGGGTCCAACCCCCGGCGAGTCAGCCAACGGCTTCCCCGTGTAGGACGGGAGGCGCCGGCCCGGGAGAGGCCGGCCCCACAGCCCGGACCCTCGTGCCTCACGAAGCGCGCCCTTCATCTCTCCTCCCCGCTTCTCTGTTCGCACTCATCTTTCCCTGGGCGGACGTTTTCCCGGCAGCACCGGGTTGCACGGAATCCAGGGAGGAGCTGTCTCCTTCGGTTGCCAGGCCCGGGCGTGTGTCGACCTTGACACCGCGCAGCCCGCTGTCGCCCCGGAGGTGCTGGCGGCACCCGCAGGTCCCTGGAGTGGAGGCCCAAGGCGGCAGCGTGTGCACGTCTTCCTCCGCGTCTGAGAGAAGGCGTTGTGCATTCGGGGAATGGCGAGGTGAAAGGGCCCCCTCCGGGAAGCCCGATCCAAGAGCTGAGGGTTGGGTGCCTTGCTCCGTGCTTCTAGGTGCCAGAGCCGCTTCTCTCTTCCCGGGACAGAGTGGGGCTTGCTGGGCCAATGCGTCGTCCTGAAGCAATCCCGTGGCAGGGGCTCGGCGCTTCCCCCTTCCGTTTCGGGCGAGCCTCCCAGCTCAGGGCGCCCCCAGAGAGTTTGGCCTGCAGGCCGGCGTCGCCGTCACGACCTCGCCGAGAGCCGGGTGTTCAGCTCGGTGCACTCCGAACGCGGGCTCCGGTGGGTTCGACTGAGGGCGGGCGCCCGGCTGAGGGAAGCGGCGCTGCTGTCAGAAGGCCTCCCGTGCCCTCACCACGAGTGTGTTTGCTCTGCCGTGGGTCCCGCGTCACGGTCGGGGCAGGAGCCGCTTCCGACGCCCTTGCGAAGGGCTTCGCTGAGGCCCAGGTCGGGGGCCTCCTTCTAGGACGGCCCCCGACCTGAGGCCCGGCACGCAGCCTCCCTGAGACTTCCGCCACCCCCGCCGCGGCCAAGCGTTCTCTCTGGGCGAAAGAGGCCTGCTCGCGGAAGGGAGCTCGGCTTCAGGCTTGCATCTCGGAGGTAAGGTTGTGGTGCTCAATCGAGGCTTCCGGGCTAAGCGTTGAGAAGGCCTCCTTCTCCGTGGAGCGACGTGTGTGTGGACGTGGACGGGGATGGCATTCCACCCTGCCTTGTTTCGCACAGGGAGGTCGGGGGCCTGGACCTCAGCGTGTCCAACCCCCGGCGAGTCAGCCAACGGCTTCCCCGTGTAGGACGGGAGGCGCCGGCCCGGGAGAGGCCGGCCCCACAGCCCGGACCCTCGTGCCTCACGAAGCGCGCCCTTCATCTCTCCTCCCCGCTTCTCTGTTCGCACTCATCTTTCCCTGGGCGGACGTTTTCCCGGCAGCACCGGGTTGCACGGAATCCAGGGAGGAGCTGTCTCCTTCGGTTGCCAGGCCCGGGCGTGTGTCGACCTTGACACCGCGCAGCCCGCTGTCGCCCCGGAGGTGCTGGCGGCACCCGCAGGTCCCTGGAGTGGAGGCCCAAGGCGGCAGCGTGTGCACGTCTTCCTCCGCGTCTGAGAGAAGGCGTTGTGCATTCGGGGAATGGCGAGGTGAAAGGGCCCCCTCCGGGAAGCGCGATCCAAGAGCTGAGGGTTGGGTGCCTTGCTCCGTGCTTCTAGGTGCCAGAGCCGCTTCTCTCTTCCCGGGACAGAGTGGGGCTTGCTGGGCCAATGCGTCGTCCTGAAGCAATCCCGTGGCAGGGGCTCGGCGCTTCCCCCTTCCGTTTCGGGGGAGCCTCCCAGCTCAGGGCGCCCCCAGAGAGTTTGGCCTGCAGGCCGGCGTCGCCGTCACGACCTCGCCGAGAGCCGGGTGTTCAGCTCGGTGCACTCCGAACGCGGGCTCCGGTGGGTTCGACTGAGGGCGGGCGCCCGGATGAGGGAAGCGGCGCTGCTGTCAGAAGGCCTCCCGTGCCCTCACAACGAGTGTGTTTGCTCTGCCGTGGGTCCCGCGTCACGGTCGGGGCAGGAGCCGCTTCCGACGCCCTTGCGAAGGGCTTCGCTGAGGCCCAGGTCGGGGGCCTCCTTCTAGGACGGCCCCCGACCTGAGGCCCGGCACGCAGCCTCCCTGAGGCTTCCGCCACCCCCGCCGCGGCCAAGCTTTCTCTCTGGGCGAAAGAGGCCTGCTCGCGGAAGGGAGCTCGGCTTCAGGCTTGCTTCGCGGAGGTAAGGCTGTGGTGCTCACTCGAGGTTTCCGGGCTAAGCGTTGAGAAGGCCTCCTTCTCCGTGGAGCGACGTGTGTGTGGACGTGGACGGGGATGGCATTCCACCCTGCCTTGCTTCGCACAGGGAGGTCGGGGACCTGGACCTCAGCGGGTCCAACCCCCGGCGAGTCAGCCAACGGCTTCCCCGTGTAGGACGTGAGGCGCCGGCCCGGGAGAGGCCGGCCCCACAGCCCGGACCCTCGTGCCTCACGAAGCGCGCCCTTCATCTCTCCTCCCCGCTTCTCTGTTCGCACTCATCTTTCCCTGGGCGGACGTTTTCCCGGCAGCACCGGGTTGCACGGAATCCAGGGAGGAGCTGTCTCCTTCGGTTGCCAGGCCCGGGCGTGTGTCGACCTTGACACCGCGCAGCCCGCTGTCGCCCCGGAGGTGCTGGCGGCACCCGCAGGTCCCTGGAGTGGAGGCCCAAGGCGGCAGCGTGTGCACGTCTTCCTCCGCGTCTGAGAGAAGGCGTTGTGCATTCGGGGAATGGCGAGGTGAAAGGGCCCCCTCCGGGAAGCGCGATCCAAGAGCTGAGGGTTGGGTGCCTTGCTCCGTGCTTCTAGGTGCCAGAGCCGCTTCTCTCTTCCCGGGACAGAGTGGGGCTTGCTGGGCCAATGCGTCGTCCTGAAGCAATCCCGTGGCAGGGGCTCGGCGCTGCCCCCTTCCGTTTCGGGCGAGCCTCCCAGCTCAGGGCGCCCCCAGAGAGTTTGGCCTGCAGGCCGGCGTCGCCGTCACGACCTCGCCGAGAGCCGGGTGTTCAGCTCGGTGCACTCCGAACGCGGGCTCCGGTGGGTTCGACTGAGGGCGGGCGCCCGGCTGAGGGAAGCGGCGCTGGTGTCAGAAGGCCTCCCGTGCCCTCACAACGAGTGTGTTTGCTCTGCCGTGGGTCCCGCGTCACGGTCGGGGCAGGAGCCGCTTCCGACGCCCTTGCGAAGGGCTTCGCTGAGGCCCAGGTCGGGGGCCTCCTTCTAGGACGGCCCCCGACCTGAGGCCCGGCACGCAGCCTCCCTGAGGCTTCCGCCACCCCCGCCGCGGCCAAGCTTTCTCTCTGGGCGAAAGAGGCCTGCTCGCGGAAGGGAGCTCGGCTTCAGGCTTGCTTCTCGGAGGTAAGGCTGTGGTGCTCACTCGAGGTTTCCGGGCTAAGCGTTGAGAAGGCCTCCTTCTCCGTGGAGCGACGTGTGTGTGGACGTGGACGGGGATGGCATTCCACCCTGCCTTGTTTCGCACAGGGAGGTCGGGGGCCTGGACCTCAGCGGGTCCAACCCCCGGCGAGTCAGCCAACGGCTTCCCCGTGTAGGACGGGAGGCGCCGGCCCAGGAGAGGCCGGCCCCACAGCCCGGACCCTCGTGCCTCACGAAGCGCGCCCTTCATCTCTCCTCCCCGCTTCTCTGTTCGCACTCATCTTTCCCTGGGCGGACGTTTTCCCGGCAGCACCGGGTTGCACGGAATCCAGGGAGGAGCTGTCTCCTTCGGTTGCCAGGCCCGGGCGTGTGTCGACCTTGACACCGCGCAGCCCGCTGTCGCCCCGGAGGTGCTGGCGGCACCCGCAGGTCCCTGGAGTGGAGGCCCAAGGCGGCAGCGTGTGCACGTCTTCCTCCGCGTCTGAGAGAAGGCGTTGTGCATTCGGGGAATGGCGAGGTGAAAGGGCCCCCTCCGGGAAGCGCGATCCAAGAGCTGAGGGTTGGGTGCCTTGCTCCGTGCTTCTAGGTGCCAGAGCCGCTTCTCTCTTCCCGGGACAGAGTGGGGCTTGCTGGGCCAATGCGTCGTCCTGAAGCAATCCCGTGGCAGGGGCTCGGCGCTTCCCCCTTCCGTTTCGGGGGAGCCTCCCAGCTCAGGGCGCCCCCAGAGATTTTGGCCTGCAGGCCGGCGTCGCCGTCACGACCTCGCCGAGAGCCGGGTGTTCAGCTCGGTGCACTCCGAACGCGGGCTCCGGTGGGTTCGACTGAGGGCGGGCGCCCGGCTGAGGGAAGCGGCGCTGGTGTCAGAAGGCCTCCCGTGCCCTCACAACGAGTGTGTTTGCTCTGCCGTGGGTCCCGCGTCACGGTCGGGGCAGGAGCCGCTTCCGACGCCCTTGCGAAGGGCTTCGCTGAGGCCCAGGTCGGGGGCCTCCTTCTAGGACGGCCCCCGACCTGAGGCCCGGCACGCAGCCTCCCTGAGGCTTCCGCCACCCCCGCCGCGGCCAAGCTTTCTCTCTGGGCGAAAGAGGCCTGCTCGCGGAAGGGAGCTCGGCTTCAGGCTTGCTTCGCGGAGGTAAGGCTGTGGTGCTCACTCGAGGTTTCCGGGCTAAGCGTTGAGAAGGCCTCCTTCTCCGTGGAGCGACGTGTGTGTGGACGTGGACGGGGATGGCATTCCACCCTGCCTTGCTTCGCACAGGGAGGTCGGGGGCCTGGACCTCAGCGGGTCCAACCCCCGGCGAGTCAGCCAACGGCTTCCCCGTGTAGGACGTGAGGCGCCGGCCCGGGAGAGGCCGGCCCCACAGCCCGGACCCTCGTGCCTCACGAAGCGCGCCCTTCATCTCTCCTCCCCGCTTCTCTGTTCGCACTCATCTTTCCCTGGGCGGACGTTTTCCCGGCAGCACCGGGTTGCACGGAATCCAGGGAGGAGCTGTCTCCTTCGGTTGCCAGGCCCGGGCGTGTGTCGACCTTGACACCGCGCAGCCCGCTGTCGCCCCGGAGGTGCTGGCGGCACCCGCAGGTCCCTGGAGTGGAGGCCCAAGGCGGCAGCGTGTGCACGTCTTCCTCCGCGTCTGAGAGAAGGCGTTGTGCATTCGGGGAATGGCGAGGTGAAAGGGCCCCCTCCGGGAAGCGCGATCCAAGAGCTGAGGGTTGGGTGCCTTGCTCCGTGCTTCTAGGTGCCAGAGCCGCTTCTCTCTTCCCGGGACAGAGTGGGGCTTGCTGGGCCAATGCGTCGTCCTGAAGCAATCCCGTGGCAGGGGCTCGGCGCTTCCCCCTTCCGTTTCGGGCGAGCCTCCCAGCTCAGGGCGCCCCCAGAGAGTTTGGCCTGCAGGCCGGCGTCGCCGTCACGACCTCGCCGAGAGCCGGGTGTTCAGCTCGGTGCACTCCGAACGCGGGCTCCGGTGGGTTCGACTGAGGGCGGGCGCCCGGCTGAGGGAAGCGGCGCTGCTGTCAGAAGGCCTCCCGTGCCCTCACCACGAGTGTGTTTGCTCTGCTGTGGGTCCCGCGTCACGGTCGGGGCAGGAGCCGCTTCCGACGCCCTTGCGAAGGGCTTCGCTGAGGCCCAGGTCGGGGGCCTCCTTCTAGGACGGCCCCCGACCTGAGGCCCGGCACGCAGCCTCCCTGAGGCTTCCGCCACCCCCGCCGCGGCCAAGCTTTCTCTCTGGGCGAAAGAGGCCTGCTCGCGGAAGGGAGCTCGGCTTCAGGCTTGCTTCGCGGAGGTAAGGCTGTGGTGCTCACTCGAGGTTTCCGGGCTAAGCGTTGAGAAGGCCTCCTTCTCCGTGGAGCGACGTGTGTGTGGACGTGGACGGGGATGGCATTCCACCCTGCCTTGCTTCGCACAGGGAGGTCGGGGACCTGGACCTCAGCGGGTCCAACCCCCGGCGAGTCAGCCAACGGCTTCCCCGTGTAGGACGTGAGGCGCCGGCCCGGGAGAGGCCGGCCCCACAGCCCGGACCCTCGTGCCTCACGAAGCGCGCCCTTCATCTCTCCTCCCCGCTTCTCTGTTCGCACTCATCTTTCCCTGGGCGGACGTTTTCCCGGCAGCACCGGGTTGCACGGAATCCAGGGAGGAGCTGTCTCCTTCGGTTGCCAGGCCCGGGCGTGTGTCGACCTTGACACCGCGCAGCCCGCTGTCGCCCCGGAGGTGCTGGCGGCACCCGCAGGTCCCTGGAGTGGAGGCCCAAGGCGGCAGCGTGTGCACGTCTTCCTCCGCGTCTGAGAGAAGGCGTTGTGCATTCGGGGAATGGCGAGGTGAAAGGGCCCCCTCCGGGAAGCGCGATCCAAGAGCTGAGGGTTGGGTGCCTTGCTCCGTGCTTCTAGGTGCCAGAGCCGCTTCTCTCTTCCCGGGACAGAGTGGGGCTTGCTGGGCCAATGCGTCGTCCTGAAGCAATCCCGTGGCAGGGGCTCGGCGCTTCCCCCTTCCGTTTCGGGCGAGCCTCCCAGCTCAGGGCGCCCCCAGAGAGTTTGGCCTGCAGGCCGGCGTCGCCGTCACGACCTCGCCGAGAGCCGGGTGTTCAGCTCGGTGCACTCCGAACGCGGGCTCCGGTGGGTTCGACTGAGGGCGGGCGCCCGGCTGAGGGAAGCGGCGCTGGTGTCAGAAGGCCTCCCGTGCCCTCACAACGAGTGTGTTTGCTCTGCCGTGGGTCCCGCGTCACGGTCGGGGCAGGAGCCGCTTCCGACGCCCTTGCGAAGGGCTTCGCTGAGGCCCAGGTCGGGGGCCTCCTTCTAGGACGGCCCCCGACCTGAGGCCCGGCACGCAGCCTCCCTGAGGCTTCCGCCACCCCCGCCGCGGCCAAGCTTTCTCTCTGGGCGAAAGAGGCCTGCTCGCGGAAGGGAGCTCGGCTTCAGGCTTGCTTCGCGGAGGTAAGGCTGTGGTGCTCACTCGAGGTTTCCGGGCTAAGCGTTGAGAAGGCCTCCTTCTCCGTGGAGCGACGTGTGTGTGGACGTGGACGGGGATGGCATTCCACCCTGCCTTGCTTCGCACAGGGAGGTCGGGGACCTGGACCTCAGCGGGTCCAACCCCCGGCGAGTCAGCCAACGGCTTCCCCGTGTAGGACGTGAGGCGCCGGCCCGGGAGAGGCCGGCCCCACAGCCCGGACCCTCGTGCCTCACGAAGCGCGCCCTTCATCTCTCCTCCCCGCTTCTCTGTTCGCACTCATCTTTCCCTGGGCGGACGTTTTCCCGGCAGCACCGGGTTGCACGGAATCCAGGGAGGAGCTGTCTCCTTCGGTTGCCAGGCCCGGGCGTGTGTCGACCTTGACACCGCGCAGCCCGCTGTCGCCCCGGAGGTGCTGGCGGCACCCGCAGGTCCCTGGAGTGGAGGCCCAAGGCGGCAGCGTGTGCACGTCTTCCTCCGCGTCTGAGAGAAGGCGTTGTGCATTCGGGGAATGGCGAGGTGAAAGGGCCCCCTCCGGGAAGCGCGATCCAAGAGCTGAGGGTTGGGTGCCTTGCTCCGTGCTTCTAGGTGCCAGAGCCGCTTCTCTCTTCCCGGGACAGAGTGGGGCTTGCTGGGCCAATGCGTCGTCCTGAAGCAATCCCGTGGCAGGGGCTCGGCGCTTCCCCCTTCCGTTTCGGGGGAGCCTCCCAGCTCAGGGCGCCCCCAGAGAGTTTGGCCTGCAGGCCGGCGTCGCCGTCACGACCTCGCCGAGAGCCGGGTGTTCAGCTCGGTGCACTCCGAACGCGGGCTCCGGTGGGTTCGACTGAGGGCGGGCGCCCGGATGAGGGAAGCGGCGCTGCTGTCAGAAGGCCTCCCGTGCCCTCACAACGAGTGTGTTTGCTCTGCCGTGGGTCCCGCGTCACGGTCGGGGCAGGAGCCGCTTCCGACGCCCTTGCGAAGGGCTTCGCTGAGGCCCAGGTCGGGGGCCTCCTTCTAGGACGGCCCCCGACCTGAGGCCCGGCACGCAGCCTCCCTGAGGCTTCCGCCACCCCCGCCGCGGCCAAGCTTTCTCTCTGGGCGAAAGAGGCCTGCTCGCGGAAGGGAGCTCGGCTTCAGGCTTGCTTCGCGGAGGTAAGGCTGTGGTGCTCACTCGAGGTTTCCGGGCTAAGCGTTGAGAAGGCCTCCTTCTCCGTGGAGCGACGTGTGTGTGGACGTGGACGGGGATGGCATTCCACCCTGCCTTGCTTCGCACAGGGAGGTCGGGGACCTGGACCTCAGCGGGTCCAACCCCCGGCGAGTCAGCCAACGGCTTCCCCGTGTAGGACGTGAGGCGCCGGCCCGGGAGAGGCCGGCCCCACAGCCCGGACCCTCGTGCCTCACGAAGCGCGCCCTTCATCTCTCCTCCCCGCTTCTCTGTTCGCACTCATCTTTCCCTGGGCGGACGTTTTCCCGGCAGCACCGGGTTGCACGGAATCCAGGGAGGAGCTGTCTCCTTCGGTTGCCAGGCCCGGGCGTGTGTCGACCTTGACACCGCGCAGCCCGCTGTCGCCCCGGAGGTGCTGGCGGCACCCGCAGGTCCCTGGAGTGGAGGCCCAAGGCGGCAGCGTGTGCACGTCTTCCTCCGCGTCTGAGAGAAGGCGTTGTGCATTCGGGGAATGGCGAGGTGAAAGGGCCCCCTCCGGGAAGCGCGATCCAAGAGCTGAGGGTTGGGTGCCTTGCTCCGTGCTTCTAGGTGCCAGAGCCGCTTCTCTCTTCCCGGGACAGAGTGGGGCTTGCTGGGCCAATGCGTCGTCCTGAAGCAATCCCGTGGCAGGGGCTCGGCGCTGCCCCCTTCCGTTTCGGGCGAGCCTCCCAGCTCAGGGCGCCCCCAGAGAGTTTGGCCTGCAGGCCGGCGTCGCCGTCACGACCTCGCCGAGAGCCGGGTGTTCAGCTCGGTGCACTCCGAACGCGGGCTCCGGTGGGTTCGACTGAGGGCGGGCGCCCGGCTGAGGGAAGCGGCGCTGGTGTCAGAAGGCCTCCCGTGCCCTCACAACGAGTGTGTTTGCTCTGCCGTGGGTCCCGCGTCACGGTCGGGGCAGGAGCCGCTTCCGACGCCCTTGCGAAGGGCTTCGCTGAGGCCCAGGTCGGGGGCCTCCTTCTAGGACGGCCCCCGACCTGAGGCCCGGCACGCAGCCTCCCTGAGGCTTCCGCCACCCCCGCCGCGGCCAAGCTTTCTCTCTGGGCGAAAGAGGCCTGCTCGCGGAAGGGAGCTCGGCTTCAGGCTTGCTTCTCGGAGGTAAGGCTGTGGTGCTCACTCGAGGTTTCCGGGCTAAGCGTTGAGAAGGCCTCCTTCTCCGTGGAGCGACGTGTGTGTGGACGTGGACGGGGATGGCATTCCACCCTGCCTTGTTTCGCACAGGGAGGTCGGGGGCCTGGACCTCAGCGGGTCCAACCCCCGGCGAGTCAGCCAACGGCTTCCCCGTGTAGGACGGGAGGCGCCGGCCCAGGAGAGGCCGGCCCCACAGCCCGGACCCTCGTGCCTCACGAAGCGCGCCCTTCATCTCTCCTCCCCGCTTCTCTGTTCGCACTCATCTTTCCCTGGGCGGACGTTTTCCCGGCAGCACCGGGTTGCACGGAATCCAGGGAGGAGCTGTCTCCTTCGGTTGCCAGGCCCGGGCGTGTGTCGACCTTGACACCGCGCAGCCCGCTGTCGCCCCGGAGGTGCTGGCGGCACCCGCAGGTCCCTGGAGTGGAGGCCCAAGGCGGCAGCGTGTGCACGTCTTCCTCCGCGTCTGAGAGAAGGCGTTGTGCATTCGGGGAATGGCGAGGTGAAAGGGCCCCCTCCGGGAAGCGCGATCCAAGAGCTGAGGGTTGGGTGCCTTGCTCCGTGCTTCTAGGTGCCAGAGCCGCTTCTCTCTTCCCGGGACAGAGTGGGGCTTGCTGGGCCAATGCGTCGTCCTGAAGCAATCCCGTGGCAGGGGCTCGGCGCTTCCCCCTTCCGTTTCGGGGGAGCCTCCCAGCTCAGGGCGCCCCCAGAGATTTTGGCCTGCAGGCCGGCGTCGCCGTCACGACCTCGCCGAGAGCCGGGTGTTCAGCTCGGTGCACTCCGAACGCGGGCTCCGGTGGGTTCGACTGAGGGCGGGCGCCCGGATGAGGGAAGCGGCGCTGCTGTCAGAAGGCCTCCCGTGCCCTCACAACGAGTGTGTTTGCTCTGCCGTGGGTCCCGCGTCACGGTCGGGGCAGGAGCCGCTTCCGACGCCCTTGCGAAGGGCTTCGCTGAGGCCCAGGTCGGGGGCCTCCTTCTAGGACGGCCCCCGACCTGAGGCCCGGCACGCAGCCTCCCTGAGGCTTCCGCCACCCCCGCCGCGGCCAAGCTTTCTCTCTGGGCGAAAGAGGCCTGCTCGCGGAAGGGAGCTCGGCTTCAGGCTTGCTTCGCGGAGGTAAGGCTGTGGTGCTCACTCGAGGTTTCCGGGCTAAGCGTTGAGAAGGCCTCCTTCTCCGTGGAGCGACGTGTGTGTGGACGTGGACGGGGATGGCATTCCACCCTGCCTTGCTTCGCACAGGGAGGTCGGGGGCCTGGACCTCAGCGGGTCCAACCCCCGGCGAGTCAGCCAACGGCTTCCCCGTGTAGGACGTGAGGCGCCGGCCCGGGAGAGGCCGGCCCCACAGCCCGGACCCTCGTGCCTCACGAAGCGCGCCCTTCATCTCTCCTCCCCGCTTCTCTGTTCGCACTCATCTTTCCCTGGGCGGACGTTTTCCCGGCAGCACCGGGTTGCACGGAATCCAGGGAGGAGCTGTCTCCTTCGGTTGCCAGGCCCGGGCGTGTGTCGACCTTGACACCGCGCAGCCCGCTGTCGCCCCGGAGGTGCTGGCGGCACCCGCAGGTCCCTGGAGTGGAGGCCCAAGGCGGCAGCGTGTGCACGTCTTCCTCCGCGTCTGAGAGAAGGCGTTGTGCATTCGGGGAATGGCGAGGTGAAAGGGCCCCCTCCGGGAAGCGCGATCCAAGAGCTGAGGGTTGGGTGCCTTGCTCCGTGCTTCTAGGTGCCAGAGCCGCTTCTCTCTTCCCGGGACAGAGTGGGGCTTGCTGGGCCAATGCGTCGTCCTGAAGCAATCCCGTGGCAGGGGCTCGGCGCTTCCCCCTTCCGTTTCGGGCGAGCCTCCCAGCTCAGGGCGCCCCCAGAGAGTTTGGCCTGCAGGCCGGCGTCGCCGTCACGACCTCGCCGAGAGCCGGGTGTTCAGCTCGGTGCACTCCGAACGCGGGCTCCGGTGGGTTCGACTGAGGGCGGGCGCCCGGCTGAGGGAAGCGGCGCTGCTGTCAGAAGGCCTCCCGTGCCCTCACCACGAGTGTGTTTGCTCTGCTGTGGGTCCCGCGTCACGGTCGGGGCAGGAGCCGCTTCCGACGCCCTTGCGAAGGGCTTCGCTGAGGCCCAGGTCGGGGGCCTCCTTCTAGGACGGCCCCCGACCTGAGGCCCGGCACGCAGCCTCCCTGAGGCTTCCGCCACCCCCGCCGCGGCCAAGCTTTCTCTCTGGGCGAAAGAGGCCTGCTCGCGGAAGGGAGCTCGGCTTCAGGCTTGCTTCGCGGAGGTAAGGCTGTGGTGCTCACTCGAGGTTTCCGGGCTAAGCGTTGAGAAGGCCTCCTTCTCCGTGGAGCGACGTGTGTGTGGACGTGGACGGGGATGGCATTCCACCCTGCCTTGCTTCGCACAGGGAGGTCGGGGACCTGGACCTCAGCGGGTCCAACCCCCGGCGAGTCAGCCAACGGCTTCCCCGTGTAGGACGTGAGGCGCCGGCCCGGGAGAGGCCGGCCCCACAGCCCGGACCCTCGTGCCTCACGAAGCGCGCCCTTCATCTCTCCTCCCCGCTTCTCTGTTCGCACTCATCTTTCCCTGGGCGGACGTTTTCCCGGCAGCACCGGGTTGCACGGAATCCAGGGAGGAGCTGTCTCCTTCGGTTGCCAGGCCCGGGCGTGTGTCGACCTTGACACCGCGCAGCCCGCTGTCGCCCCGGAGGTGCTGGCGGCACCCGCAGGTCCCTGGAGTGGAGGCCCAAGGCGGCAGCGTGTGCACGTCTTCCTCCGCGTCTGAGAGAAGGCGTTGTGCATTCGGGGAATGGCGAGGTGAAAGGGCCCCCTCCGGGAAGCGCGATCCAAGAGCTGAGGGTTGGGTGCCTTGCTCCGTGCTTCTAGGTGCCAGAGCCGCTTCTCTCTTCCCGGGACAGAGTGGGGCTTGCTGGGCCAATGCGTCGTCCTGAAGCAATCCCGTGGCAGGGGCTCGGCGCTTCCCCCTTCCGTTTCGGGCGAGCCTCCCAGCTCAGGGCGCCCCCAGAGAGTTTGGCCTGCAGGCCGGCGTCGCCGTCACGACCTCGCCGAGAGCCGGGTGTTCAGCTCGGTGCACTCCGAACGCGGGCTCCGGTGGGTTCGACTGAGGGCGGGCGCCCGGCTGAGGGAAGCGGCGCTGGTGTCAGAAGGCCTCCCGTGCCCTCACAACGAGTGTGTTTGCTCTGCCGTGGGTCCCGCGTCACGGTCGGGGCAGGAGCCGCTTCCGACGCCCTTGCGAAGGGCTTCGCTGAGGCCCAGGTCGGGGGCCTCCTTCTAGGACGGCCCCCGACCTGAGGCCCGGCACGCAGCCTCCCTGAGGCTTCCGCCACCCCCGCCGCGGCCAAGCTTTCTCTCTGGGCGAAAGAGGCCTGCTCGCGGAAGGGAGCTCGGCTTCAGGCTTGCTTCGCGGAGGTAAGGCTGTGGTGCTCACTCGAGGTTTCCGGGCTAAGCGTTGAGAAGGCCTCCTTCTCCGTGGAGCGACGTGTGTGTGGACGTGGACGGGGATGGCATTCCACCCTGCCTTGCTTCGCACAGGGAGGTCGGGGACCTGGACCTCAGCGGGTCCAACCCCCGGCGAGTCAGCCAACGGCTTCCCCGTGTAGGACGTGAGGCGCCGGCCCGGGAGAGGCCGGCCCCACAGCCCGGACCCTCGTGCCTCACGAAGCGCGCCCTTCATCTCTCCTCCCCGCTTCTCTGTTCGCACTCATCTTTCCCTGGGCGGACGTTTTCCCGGCAGCACCGGGTTGCACGGAATCCAGGGAGGAGCTGTCTCCTTCGGTTGCCAGGCCCGGGCGTGTGTCGACCTTGACACCGCGCAGCCCGCTGTCGCCCCGGAGGTGCTGGCGGCACCCGCAGGTCCCTGGAG
Organism: Martes martes; assembly: GCF_963455335.1. Lineage (NCBI taxonomy): Eukaryota > Metazoa > Chordata > Mammalia > Carnivora > Mustelidae > Martes > Martes martes. The sequence goes on along the minus strand of NC_137893.1, from coordinate 122,215,303 downwards.
TGGAGGCCCAAGGCGGCAGCGTGTGCACGTCTTCCTCCGCGTCTGAGAGAAGGCGTTGTGCATTCGGGGAATGGCGAGGTGAAAGGGCCCCCTCCGGGAAGCCCGATCCAAGAGCTGAGGGTTGGGTGCCTTGCTCCGTGCTTCTAGGTGCCAGAGCCGCTTCTCTCTTCCCGGGACAGAGTGGGGCTTGCTGGGCCAATGCGTCGTCCTGAAGCAATCCCGTGGCAGGGGCTCGGCGCTTCCCCCTTCCGTTTCGGGGGAGCCTCCCAGCTCAGGGCGCCCCCAGAGAGTTTGGCCTGCAGGCCGGCGTCGCCGTCACGACCTCGCCGAGAGCCGGGTGTTCAGCTCGGTGCACTCCGAACGCGGGCTCCGGTGGGTTCGACTGAGGGCGGGCGCCCGGCTGAGGGAAGCGGCGCTGGTGTCAGAAGGCCTCCCGTGCCCTCACAACGAGTGTGTTTGCTCTGCCGTGGGTCCCGCGTCACGGTCGGGGCAGGAGCCGCTTCCGACGCCCTTGCGAAGGGCTTCGCTGAGGCCCAGGTCGGGGGCCTCCTTCTAGGACGGCCCCCGACCTGAGGCCCGGCACGCAGCCTCCCTGAGGCTTCCGCCACCCCCGCCGCGGCCAAGCTTTCTCTCTGGGCGAAAGAGGCCTGCTCGCGGAAGGGAGCTCGGCTTCAGGCTTGCTTCGCGGAGGTAAGGCTGTGGTGCTCACTCGAGGTTTCCGGGCTAAGCGTTGAGAAGGCCTCCTTCTCCGTGGAGCGACGTGTGTGTGGACGTGGACGGGGATGGCATTCCACCCTGCCTTGCTTCGCACAGGGAGGTCGGGGACCTGGACCTCAGCGGGTCCAACCCCCGGCGAGTCAGCCAACGGCTTCCCCGTGTAGGACGTGAGGCGCCGGCCCGGGAGAGGCCGGCCCCACAGCCCGGACCCTCGTGCCTCACGAAGCGCGCCCTTCATCTCTCCTCCCCGCTTCTCTGTTCGCACTCATCTTTCCCTGGGCGGACGTTATCCCGGCAGCACCGGGTTGCACGGAATCCAGGGAGGAGCTGTCTCCTTCGGTTGCCAGGCCCGGGCGTGTGTCGACCTTGACACCGCGCAGCCCGCTGTCGCCCCGGAGGTGCTGGCGGCACCCGCAGGTCCCTGGAGTGGAGGCCCAAGGCGGCAGCGTGTGCACGTCTTCCTCCGCGTCTGAGAGAAGGCGTTGTGCATTCGGGGAATGGCGAGGTGAAAGGGCCCCCTCCGGGAAGCGCGATCCAAGAGCTGAGGGTTGGGTGCCTTGCTCCGTGCTTCTAGGTGCCAGAGCCGCTTCTCTCTTCCCGGGACAGAGTGGGGCTTGCTGGGCCAATGCGTCGTCCTGAAGCAATCCCGTGGCAGGGGCTCGGCGCTTCCCCCTTCCGTTTCGGGCGAGCCTCCCAGCTCAGGGCGCCCCCAGAGAGTTTGGCCTGCAGGCCGGCGTCGCCGTCACGACCTCGCCGAGAGCCGGGTGTTCAGCTCGGTGCACTCCGAACGCGGGCTCCGGTGGGTTCGACTGAGGGCGGGCGCCCGGCTGAGGGAAGCGGCGCTGCTGTCAGAAGGCCTCCCGTGCCCTCACCACGAGTGTGTTTGCTCTGCCGTGGGTCCCGCGTCACGGTCGGGGCAGGAGCCGCTTCCGACGCCCTTGCGAAGGGCTTCGCTGAGGCCCAGGTCGGGGGCCTCCTTCTAGGACGGCCCCCGACCTGAGGCCCGGCACGCAGCCTCCCTGAGGCTTCCGCCACCCCCGCCGCGGCCAAGCTTTCTCTCTGGGCGAAAGAGGCCTGCTCGCGGAAGGGAGCTCGGCTTCAGGCTTGCTTCGCGGAGGTAAGGCTGTGGTGCTCACTCGAGGTTTCCGGGCTAAGCGTTGAGAAGGCCTCCTTCTCCGTGGAGCGACGTGTGTGTGGACGTGGACGGGGATGGCATTCCACCCTGCCTTGCTTCGCACAGGGAGGTCGGGGACCTGGACCTCAGCGGGTCCAACCCCCGGCGAGTCAGCCAACGGCTTCCCCGTGTAGGACGTGAGGCGCCGGCCCGGGAGAGGCCGGCCCCACAGCCCGGACCCTCGTGCCTCACGAAGCGCGCCCTTCATCTCTCCTCCCCGCTTCTCTGTTCGCACTCATCTTTCCCTGGGCGGACGTTTTCCCGGCAGCACCGGGTTGCACGGAATCCAGGGAGGAGCTGTCTCCTTCGGTTGCCAGGCCCGGGCGTGTGTCGACCTTGACACCGCGCAGCCCGCTGTCGCCCCGGAGGTGCTGGCGGCACCCGCAGGTCCCTGGAGTGGAGGCCCAAGGCGGCAGCGTGTGCACGTCTTCCTCCGCGTCTGAGAGAAGGCGTTGTGCATTCGGGGAATGGCGAGGTGAAAGGGCCCCCTCCGGGAAGCGCGATCCAAGAGCTGAGGGTTGGGTGCCTTGCTCCGTGCTTCTAGGTGCCAGAGCCGCTTCTCTCTTCCCGGGACAGAGTGGGGCTTGCTGGGCCAATGCGTCGTCCTGAAGCAATCCCGTGGCAGGGGCTCGGCGCTTCCCCCTTCCGTTTCGGGCGAGCCTCCCAGCTCAGGGCGCCCCCAGAGAGTTTGGCCTGCAGGCCGGCGTCGCCGTCACGACCTCGCCGAGAGCCGGGTGTTCAGCTCGGTGCACTCCGAACGCGGGCTCCAGTGGGTTCGACTGAGGGCGGGCGCCCGGCTGAGGGAAGCGGCGCTGGTGTCAGAAGGCCTCCCGTGCCCTCACAACGAGTGTGTTTGCTCTGCCGTGGGTCCCGCGTCACGGTCGGGGCAGGAGCCGCTTCCGACGCCCTTGCGAAGGGCTTCGCTGAGGCCCAGGTCGGGGGCCTCCTTCTAGGACGGCCCCCGACCTGAGGCCCGGCACGCAGCCTCCCTGAGGCTTCCGCCACCCCCGCCGCGGCCAAGCTTTCTCTCTGGGCGAAAGAGGCCTGCTCGCGGAAGGGAGCTCGGCTTCAGGCTTGCTTCGCGGAGGTAAGGCTGTGGTGCTCACTCGAGGTTTCCGGGCTAAGCGTTGAGAAGGCCTCCTTCTCCGTGGAGCGACGTGTGTGTGGACGTGGACGGGGATGGCATTCCACCCTGCCTTGCTTCGCACAGGGAGGTCGGGGACCTGGACCTCAGCGGGTCCAACCCCCGGCGAGTCAGCCAACGGCTTCCCCGTGTAGGACGTGAGGCGCCGGCCCGGGAGAGGCCGGCCCCACAGCCCGGACCCTCGTGCCTCACGAAGCGCGCCCTTCATCTCTCCTCCTCGCTTCTCTGTTCGCACTCATCTTTCCCTGGGCGGACGTTTTCCCGGCAGCACCGGGTTGCACGGAATCCAGGGAGGAGCTGTCTCCTTCGGTTGCCAGGCCCGGGCGTGTGTCGACCTTGACACCGCGCAGCCCGCTGTCGCCCCGGAGGTGCTGGCGGCACCCGCAGGTCCCTGGAGTGGAGGCCCAAGGCGGCAGCGTGTGCACGTCTTCCTCCGCGTCTGAGAGAAGGCGTTGTGCATTCGGGGAATGGCGAGGTGAAAGGGCCCCCTCCGGGAAGCCCGATCCAAGAGCTGAGGGTTGGGTGCCTTGCTCCGTGCTTCTAGGTGCCAGAGCCGCTTCTCTCTTCCCGGGACAGAGTGGGGCTTGCTGGGCCAATGCGTCGTCCTGAAGCAATCCCGTGGCAGGGGCTCGGCGCTTCCCCCTTCCGTTTCGGGCGAGCCTCCCAGCTCAGGGCGCCCCCAGAGAGTTTGGCCTGCAGGCCGGCGTCGCCGTCACGACCTCGCCGAGAGCCGGGTGTTCAGCTCGGTGCACTCCGAACGCGGGCTCCGGTGGGTTCGACTGAGGGCGGGCGCCCGGCTGAGGGAAGCGGCGCTGGTGTCAGAAGGCCTCCCGTGCCCTCACAACGAGTGTGTTTGCTCTGCCGTGGGTCCCGCGTCACGGTCGGGGCAGGAGCCGCTTCCGACGCCCTTGCGAAGGGCTTCGCTGAGGCCCAGGTCGGGGGCCTCCTTCTAGGACGGCCCCCGACCTGAGGCCCGGCACGCAGCCTCCCTGAGGCTTCCGCCACCCCCGCCGCGGCCAAGCTTTCTCTCTGCGCGAAAGAGGCCTGCTCGCGGAAGGGAGCTCGGCTTCAGGCTTGCTTCTCGGAGGTAAGGCTGTGGTGCTCACTCGAGGTTTCCGGGCTAAGCGTTGAGAAGGCCTCCTTCTCCGTGGAGCGACGTGTGTGTGGACGTGGACGGGGATGGCATTCCACCCTGCCTTGTTTCGCACAGGGAGGTTGGGGGCCTGGACCTCAGCGGGTCCAACCCCCGGCGAGTCAGCCAACGGCTTCCCCGTGTAGGACGTGAGGAGCCGGCCCGGGAGAGGCCGGCCCCACAGCCCGGACCCTCGTGCCTCACGAAGCGCGCCCTTCATCTCTCCTCCCCGCTTCTCTGTTCGCACTCATCTTTCCCTGGGCGGACGTTTTCCCGGCAGCACCGGGTTGCACGGAATCCAGGGAGGAGCTGTCTCCTTCGGTTGCCAGGCCCGGGCGTGTGTCGACCTTGACACCGCGCAGCCCGCTGTCGCCCCGGAGGTGCTGGCGGCACCCGCAGGTCCCTGGAGTGGAGGCCCAAGGCGGCAGCGTGCGCACGTCTTCCTCCGCGTCTGAGAGAAGGCGTTGTGCATTCGGGGAATGGCGAGGTGAAAGGGCCCCCTCCGGGAAGCGCGATCCAAGAGCTGAGGGTTGGGTGCCTTGCTCCGTGCTTCTAGGTGCCAGAGCCGCTTCTCTCTTCCCGGGACAGAGTGGGGCTTGCTGGGCCAATGCGTCGTCCTGAAGCAATCCCGTGGCAGGGGCTCGGCGCTTCCCCCTTCCGTTTCGGGCGAGCCTCCCAGCTCAGGGCGCCCCCAGAGAGTTTGGCCTGCAGGCCGGCGTCGCCGTCACGACCTCGCCGAGAGCCGGGTGTTCAGCTCGGTGCACTCCGAACGCGGGCTCCGGTGGGTTCGACTGAGGGCGGGCGCCCGGATGAGGGAAGCGGCGCTGCTGTCAGAAGGCCTCCCGTGCCCTCACAACGAGTGTGTTTGCTCTGCCGTGGGTCCCGCGTCACGGTCGGGGCAGGAGCCGCTTCCGACGCCCTTGCGAAGGGCTTCGCTGAGGCCCAGGTCGGGGGCCTCCTTCTAGGACGGCCCCCGACCTGAGGCCCGGCACGCAGCCTCCCTGAGGCTTCCGCCACCCCCGCCGCGGCCAAGCTTTCTCTCTGGGCGAAAGAGGCCTGCTCGCGGAAGGGAGCTCGGCTTCAGGCTTGCTTCGCGGAGGTAAGGCTGTGGTGCTCACTCGAGGTTTCCGGGCTAAGCGTTGAGAAGGCCTCCTTCTCCGTGGAGCGACGTGTGTGTGGACGTGGACGGGGATGGCATTCCACCCTGCCTTGCTTCGCACAGGGAGGTCGGGGGCCTGGACCTCAGCGGGTCCAACCCCCGGCGAGTCAGCCAACGGCTTCCCCGTGTAGGACGTGAGGCGCCGGCCCGGGAGAGGCCGGCCCCACAGCCCGGACCCTCGTGCCTCACGAAGCGCGCCCTTCATCTCTCCTCCCCGCTTCTCTGTTCGCACTCATCTTTCCCTGGGCGGACGTTTTCCCGGCAGCACCGGGTTGCACGGAATCCAGGGAGGAGCTGTCTCCTTCGGTTGCCAGGCCCGGGCGTGTGTCGACCTTGACACCGCGCAGCCCGCTGTCGCCCCGGAGGTGCTGGCGGCACCCGCAGGTCCCTGGAGTGGAGGCCCAAGGCGGCAGCGTGTGCACGTCTTCCTCCGCGTCTGAGAGAAGGCGTTGTGCATTCGGGGAATGGCGAGGTGAAAGGGCCCCCTCCGGGAAGCGCGATCCAAGAGCTGAGGGTTGGGTGCCTTGCTCCGTGCTTCTAGGTGCCAGAGCCGCTTCTCTCTTCCCGGGACAGAGTGGGGCTTGCTGGGCCAATGCGTCGTCCTGAAGCAATCCCGTGGCAGGGGCTCGGCGCTTCCCCCTTCCGTTTCGGGCGAGCCTCTCAGCTCAGGGCGCCCCCAGAGAGTTTGGCCTGCAGGCCGGCGTCGCCGTCACGACCTCGCCGAGAGCCGGGTGTTCAGCGCGGTGCACTCCGAACGCGGGCTCCGGTGGGTTCGACTGAGGGCGGGCGCCCGGCTGAGGGAAGCGGCGCTGCTGTCAGAAGGCCTCCCGTGCCCTCACAACGAGTGTGTTTGCTCTGCCGTGGGTCCCGCGTCACGGTCGGGGCAGGAGCCGCTTCCGACGCCCTTGCGAAGGGCTTCGCTGAGGCCCAGGTCGGGGGCCTCCTTCTAGGAAGGCCCCCGACCTGAGGCCCGGCACGCAGCCTCCCTGAGGCTTCCGCCACCCCCGCCGCGGCCAAGCTTTCTCTCTGGGCGAAAGAGGCCTGCTCGCGGAAGGGAGCTTGGCTTCAGGCTTGCTTCGCGGAGGTAAGGCTGTGGTGCTCACTCGAGGTTTCCGGGCTAAGCGTTGAGAAGGCCTCCTTCTCCGTGGAGCGACGTGTGTGTGGACGTGGACGGGGATGGCATTCCACCCTGCCTTGTTTCGCACAGGGAGGTCGGGGGCCTGGACCTCAGCGGGTCCAACCCACGGCGAGTCAGCCAACGGCTTCCCCGTGTAGGACGGGAGGCGCCGGCCCGGGAGAGGCCGGCCCCACAGCCCGGACCCTCGTGCCTCACGAAGCGCGCCCTTCATCTCTCCTCCCCGCTTCTCTGTTCGCACTCATCTTTCCCTGGGCGGACGTTTTCCCGGCAGCACCGTGTTGCACGGAATCCAGGGAGGAGCTGTCTCCTTCGGTTGCCAGGCCCGGGCGTGTGTCGACCTTGACACCGCGCAGCCCGCTGTCGCCCCGGAGGTGCTGGCGGCACCCGCAGGTCCCTGGAGTGGAGGCCCAAGGCGGCAGCGTGTGTACGTCTTCCTCCGCGTCTGAGAGAAGGCGTTGTGCATTCGGGGAATGGCGAGGTGAAAGGGCCCCCTCCGGGAAGCGCGATCCCAGAGCTGAGGGTTGGGTGCCTTGCTCCGTGCTTCTAGGTGCCAGAGCCGCTTCTCTCTTCCCGGGACAGAGTGGGGCTTGCTGGGCCAATGCGTCGTCCTGAAGCAATCCCGTGGCAGGGGCTCGGCGCTGCCCCCTTCCGTTTCGGGCGAGCCTCCCAGCTCAGGGCGCCCCCAGAGAGTTTGGCCTGCAGGCCGGCGTCGCCGTCACGACCTCGCCGAGAGCCGGGTGTTCAGCTCGGTGCACTCCGAACGCGGGCTCCGGTGGGTTCGACTGAGGGCGGGCGCCCGGCTGAGGGAAGCGGCGCTGCTGTCAGAAGGCCTCCCGTGCCCTCACCACGAGTGTGTTTGCTCTGCCGTGGGTCCCGCGTCACGGTCGGGGCAGGAGCCGCTTCCGACGCCCTTGCGAAGGGCTTCGCTGAGGCCCAGGTCGGGGGCCTCCTTCTAGGACGGCCCCCGACCTGAGGCCCGGCACGCAGCCTCCCTGAGGCTTCCGCCACCCCCGCCGCGGCCAAGCTTTCTCTCTGGGCGAAAGAGGCCTGCTCGCGGAAGGGAGCTCGGCTTCAGGCTTGCTTCGCGGAGGTAAGGCTGTGGTGCTCACTCGAGGTTTCCGGGCTAAGCGTTGAGAAGGCCTCCTTCTCCGTGGAGCGACGTGTGTGTGGACGTGGACGGGGATGGCATTCCACCCTGCCTTGCTTCGCACAGGGAGGTCGGGGGCCTGGACCTCAGCGGGTCCAACCCCCGGCGAGTCAGCCAACGGCTTCCCCGTGTAGGACGTGAGGCGCCGGCCCGGGAGAGGCCGGCCCCACAGCCCGGACCCTCGTGCCTCACGAAGCGCGCCCTTCATCTCTCCTCCCCGCTTCTCTGTTCGCACTCATCTTTCCCTGGGCGGACGTTTTCCCGGCAGCACCGTGTTGCACGGAATCCAGGGAGGAGCTGTCTCCTTCGGTTGCCAGGCCCGGGCGTGTGTCGACCTTGACACCGCGCAGCCCGCTGTCGCCCCGGAGGTGCTGGCGGCACCCGCAGGTCCCTGGAGTGGAGGCCCAAGGCGGCAGCGTGTGCACGTCTTCCTCCGCGTCTGAGAGAAGGCGTTGTGCATTCGGGGAATGGCGAGGTGAAAGGGCCCCCTCCGGGAAGCCCGATCCAAGAGCTGAGGGTTGGGTGCCTTGCTCCGTGCTTCTAGGTGCCAGAGCCGCTTCTCTCTTCCCGGGACAGAGTGGGGCTTGCTGGGCCAATGCGTCGTCCTGAAGCAATCCCGTGGCAGGGGCTCGGCGCTTCCCCCTTCCGTTTCGGGCGAGCCTCCCAGCTCAGGGCGCCCCCAGAGAGTTTGTCCTGCAGGCCGGCGTCGCCGTCACGACCTCGCCGAGAGCCGGGTGTTCAGCGCGGTGCACTCCGAACGCGGGCTCCGGTGGGTTCGACTGAGGGCGGGCGCCCGGCTGAGGGAAGCGGCGCTGCTGTCAGAAGGCCTCCCGTGCCCTCACCACGAGTGTGTTTGCTCTGCCGTGGGTCCCGCGTCACGGTCGGGGCAGGAGCCGCTTCCGACGCCCTTGCGAAGGGCTTCGCTGAGGCCCAGGTCGGGGGCCTCCTTCTAGTACGGCCCCCGACCTGAGGCCCGGCACGCAGCCTCCCTGAGGCTTCCGCCACCCCCGCCGCGGCCAAGCTTTCTCTCTGGGCGAAAGAGGCCTGCTCGCGGAAGGGAGCTTGGCTTCAGGCTTGCTTCGCGGAGGTAAGGCTGTGGTGCTCACTCGAGGTTTCCGGGCTAAGCGTTGAGAAGGCCTCCTTCTCCGTGGAGCGACGTGTGTGTGGACGTGGACGGGGATGGCATTCCACCCTGCCTTGTTTCGCACAGGGAGGTCGGGGGCCTGGACCTCAGCGGGTCCAACCCCCGGCGAGTCAGCCAACGGCTTCCCCGTGTAGGACGGGAGGCGCCGGCCCGGGAGAGGCCGGCCCCACAGCCCGGACCCTCGTGCCTCACGAAGCGCGCCCTTCATCTCTCCTCCCCGCTTCTCTGTTCGCACTCATCTTTCCCTGGGCGGACGTTTTCCCGGCAGCACCGTGTTGCACGGAATCCAGGGAGGAGCTGTCTCCTTCGGTTGCCAGGCCCGGGCGTGTGTCGACCTTGACACCGCGCAGCCCGCTGTCGCCCCGGAGGTGCTGGCGGCACCCGCAGGTCCCTGGAGTGGAGGCCCAAGGCGGCAGCGTGTGTACGTCTTCCTCCGCGTCTGAGAGAAGGCGTTGTGCATTCGGGGAATGGCGAGGTGAAAGGGCCCCCTCCGGGAAGCGCGATCCAAGAGCTGAGGGTTGGGTGCCTTGCTCCGTGCTTCTAGGTGCCAGAGCCGCTTCTCTCTTCCCGGGACAGAGTGGGGCTTGCTGGGCCAATGCGTCGTCCTGAAGCAATCCCGTGGCAGGGGCTCGGCGCTGCCCCCTTCCGTTTCGGGCGAGCCTCCCAGCTCAGGGCGCCCCCAGAGAGTTTGGCCTGCAGGCCGGCGTCGCCGTCACGACCTCGCCGAGAGCCGGGTGTTCAGCTCGGTGCACTCCGAACGCGGGCTCCGGTGGGTTCGACTGAGGGCGGGCGCCCGGCTGAGGGAAGCGGCGCTGCTGTCAGAAGGCCTCCCGTGCCCTCACCACGAGTGTGTTTGCTCTGCCGTGGGTCCCGCGTCACGGTCGGGGCAGGAGCCGCTTCCGACGCCCTTGCGAAGGGCTTCGCTGAGGCCCAGGTCGGGTGCCTCCTTCTAGGACGGCCCCCGACCTGAGGCCCGGCACGCAGCCTCCCTGAGGCTTCCGCCACCCCCGCCGCGGCCAAGCTTTCTCTCTGGGCGAAAGAGGCCTGCTCGCGGAAGGGAGCTCGGCTTCAGGCTTGCTTCGCGGAGGTAAGGCTGTGGTGCTCACTCGAGGTTTCCGGGCTAAGCGTTGAGAAGGCCTCCTTCTCCGTGGAGCGACGTGTGTGTGGACGTGGACGGGGATGGCATTCCACCCTGCCTTGCTTCGCACAGGGAGGTCGGGGGCCTGGACCTCAGCGGGTCCAACCCCCGGCGAGTCAGCCAACGGCTTCCCCGTGTAGGACGTGAGGCGCCGGCCCGGGAGAGGCCGGCCCCACAGCCCGGACCCTCGTGCCTCACGAAGCGCGCCCTTCATCTCTCCTCCCCGCTTCTCTGTTCGCACTCATCTTTCCCTGGGCGGACGTTTTCCCGGCAGCACCGTGTTGCACGGAATCCAGGGAGGAGCTGTCTCCTTCGGTTGCCAGGCCCGGGCGTGTGTCGACCTTGACACCGCGCAGCCCGCTGTCGCCCCGGAGGTGCTGGCGGCACCCGCAGGTCCCTGGAGTGGAGGCCCAAGGCGGCAGCGTGTGCACGTCTTCCTCCGCGTCTGAGAGAAGGCGTTGTGCATTCGGGGAATGGCGAGGTGAAAGGGCCCCCTCCGGGAAGCCCGATCCAAGAGCTGAGGGTTGGGTGCCTTGCTCCGTGCTTCTAGGTGCCAGAGCCGCTTCTCTCTTCCCGGGACAGAGTGGGGCTTGCTGGGCCAATGCGTCGTCCTGAAGCAATCCCGTGGCAGGGGCTCGGCGCTTCCCCCTTCCGTTTCGGGCGAGCCTCCCAGCTCAGGGCGCCCCCAGAGAGTTTGTCCTGCAGGCCGGCGTCGCCGTCACGACCTCGCCGAGAGCCGGGTGTTCAGCGCGGTGCACTCCGAACGCGGGCTCCGGTGGGTTCGACTGAGGGCGGGCGCCCGGCTGAGGGAAGCGGCGCTGCTGTCAGAAGGCCTCCCGTGCCCTCACCACGAGTGTGTTTGCTCTGCCGTGGGTCCCGCGTCACGGTCGGGGCAGGAGCCGCTTCCGACGCCCTTGCGAAGGGCTTCGCTGAGGCCCAGGTCGGGGGCCTCCTTCTAGGACGGCCCCCGACCTGAGGCCCGGCACGCAGCCTCCCTGAGGCTTCCGCCACCCCCGCCGCGGCCAAGCTTTCTCTCTGTGCGAAAGAGGCCTGCTCTCGGAAGGGAGCTCGGCTTCAGGCTTGCTTCGCGGAGGTAAGGCTGTGGTGCTCACTCGAGGTTTCCGGGCTAAGCGTTGAGAAGGCCTCCTTCTCCGTGGAGCGACGTGTGTGTGGACGTGGACGGGGATGGCATTCCACCCTGCCTTGCTTCGCACAGGGAGGTCGGGGACCTGGACCTCAGCGGGTCCAACCCCCGGCGAGTCAGCCAACGGCTTCCCCGTGTAGGACGTGAGGCGCCGGCCCGGGAGAGGCCGGCCCCACAGCCCGGACCCTCGTGCCTCACGAAGCGCGCCCTTCATCTCTCCTCCTCGCTTCTCTGTTCGCACTCATCTTTCCCTGGGCGGACGTTATCCCGGCAGCACCGGGTTGCACGGAATCCAGGGAGGAGCTGTCTCCTTCGGTTGCCAGGCCCGGGCGTGTGTCGACCTTGACACCGCGCAGCCCGCTGTCGCCCCGGAGGTGCTGGCGGCACCCGCAGGTCCCTGGAGTGGAGGCCCAAGGCGGCAGCGTGTGCACGTCTTCCTCCGCGTCTGAGAGAAGGCGTTGTGCATTCGGGGAATGGCGAGGTGAAAGGGCCCCCTCCGGGAAGCGCGATCCAAGAGCTGAGGGTTGGGTGCCTTGCTCCGTGCTTCTAGGTGCCAGAGCCGCTTCTCTCTTCCCGGGACAGAGTGGGGCTTGCTGGGCCAATGCGTCGTCCTGAAGCAATCCCGTGGCAGGGGCTCGGCGCTTCCCCCTTCCGTTTCGGGCGAGCCTCCCAGCTCAGGGCGCCCCCAGAGAGTTTGGCCTGCAGGCCGGCGTCGCCGTCACGACCTCGCCGAGAGCCGGGTGTTCAGCTCGGTGCACTCCGAACGCGGGCTCCGGTGGGTTCGACTGAGGGCGGGCGCCCGGCTGAGGGAAGCGGCGCTGCTGTCAGAAGGCCTCCCGTGCCCTCACAACGAGTGTGTTTGCTCTGCCGTGGGTCCCGCGTCACGGTCGGGGCAGGAGCCGCTTCCGACGCCCTTGCGAAGGGCTTCGCTGAGGCCCAGGTCGGGGGCCTCCTTCTAGGACGGCCCCCGACCTGAGGCCCGGCACGCAGCCTCCCTGAGGCTTCCGCCACCCCCGCCGCGGCCAAGCTTTCTCTCTGCGCGAAAGAGGCCTGCTCGCGGAAGGGAGCTCGGCTTCAGGCTTGCTTCTCGGAGGTAAGGCTGTGGTGCTCACTCGAGGTTTCCGGGCTAAGCGTTGAGAAGGCCTCCTTCTCCGTGGAGCGACGTGTGTGTGGACGTGGACGGGGATGGCATTCCACCCTGCCTTGTTTCGCACAGGGAGGTTGGGGGCCTGGACCTCAGCGGGTCCAACCCCCGGCGAGTCAGCCAACGGCTTCCCCGTGTAGGACGGGAGGCGCCGGCCCGGGAGAGGCCGGCCCCACAGCCCGGACCCTCGTGCCTCACGAAGCGCGCCCTTCATCTCTCCTCCCCGCTTCTCTGTTCGCACTCATCTTTCCCTGGGCGGACGTTTTCCCGGCAGCACCGGGTTGCACGGAATCCAGGGAGGAGCTGTCTCCTTCGGTTGCCAGGCCCGGGCGTGTGTCGACCTTGACACCGCGCAGCCCGCTGTCGCCCCGGAGGTGCTGGCGGCACCCGCAGGTCCCTGGAGTGGAGGCCCAAGGCGGCAGCGTGCGCACGTCTTCCTCCGCGTCTGAGAGAAGGCGTTGTGCATTCGGGGAATGGCGAGGTGAAAGGGCCCCCTCCGGGAAGCGCGATCCAAGAGCTGAGGGTTGGGTGCCTTGCTCCGTGCTTCTAGGTGCCAGAGCCGCTTCTCTCTTCCCGGGACAGAGTGGGGCTTGCTGGGCCAATGCGTCGTCCTGAAGCAATCCCGTGGCAGGGGCTCGGCGCTTCCCCCTTCCGTTTCGGGGGAGCCTCCCAGCTCAGGGCGCCCCCAGAGAGTTTGGCCTGCAGGCCGGCGTCGCCGTCACGACCTCGCCGAGAGCCGGGTGTTCAGCTCGGTGCACTCCGAACGCGGGCTCCGGTGGGTTCGACTGAGGGCGGGCGCCCGGATGAGGGAAGCGGCGCTGCTGTCAGAAGGCCTCCCGTGCCCTCACAACGAGTGTGTTTGCTCTGCCGTGGGTCCCGCGTCACGGTCGGGGCAGGAGCCGCTTCCGACGCCCTTGCGAAGGGCTTCGCTGAGGCCCAGGTCGGGGGCCTCCTTCTAGGACGGCCCCCGACCTGAGGCCCGGCACGCAGCCTCCCTGAGGCTTCCGCCACCCCCGCCGCGGCCAAGCTTTCTCTCTGCGCGAAAGAGGCCTGCTCGCGGAAGGGAGCTCGGCTTCAGGCTTGCTTCTCGGAGGTAAGGCTGTGGTGCTCACTCGAGGTTTCCGGGCTAAGCGTTGAGAAGGCCTCCTTCTCCGTGGAGCGACGTGTGTGTGGACGTGGACGGGGATGGCATTCCACCCTGCCTTGTTTCGCACAGGGAGGTTGGGGGCCTGGACCTCAGCGGGTCCAACCCCCGGCGAGTCAGCCAACGGCTTCCCCGTGTAGGACGGGAGGCGCCGGCCCGGGAGAGGCCGGCCCCACAGCCCGGACCCTCGTGCCTCACGAAGCGCGCCCTTCATCTCTCCTCCCCGCTTCTCTGTTCGCACTCATCTTTCCCTGGGCGGACGTTTTCCCGGCAGCACCGGGTTGCACGGAATCCAGGGAGGAGCTGTCTCCTTCGGTTGCCAGGCCCGGGCGTGTGTCGACCTTGACACCGCGCAGCCCGCTGTCGCCCCGGAGGTGCTGGCGGCACCCGCAGGTCCCTGGAGTGGAGGCCCAAGGCGGCAGCGTGCGCACGTCTTCCTCCGCGTCTGAGAGAAGGCGTTGTGCATTCGGGGAATGGCGAGGTGAAAGGGCCCCCTCCGGGAAGCGCGATCCAAGAGCTGAGGGTTGGGTGCCTTGCTCCGTGCTTCTAGGTGCCAGAGCCGCTTCTCTCTTCCCGGGACAGAGTGGGGCTTGCTGGGCCAATGCGTCGTCCTGAAGCAATCCCGTGGCAGGGGCTCGGCGCTTCCCCCTTCCGTTTCGGGGGAGCCTCCCAGCTCAGGGCGCCCCCAGAGAGTTTGGCCTGCAGGCCGGCGTCGCCGTCACGACCTCGCCGAGAGCCGGGTGTTCAGCTCGGTGCACTCCGAACGCGGGCTCCGGTGGGTTCGACTGAGGGCGGGCGCCCGGATGAGGGAAGCGGCGCTGCTGTCAGAAGGCCTCCCGTGCCCTCACAACGAGTGTGTTTGCTCTGCCGTGGGTCCCGCGTCACGGTCGGGGCAGGAGCCGCTTCCGACGCCCTTGCGAAGGGCTTCGCTGAGGCCCAGGTCGGGGGCCTCCTTCTAGGACGGCCCCCGACCTGAGGCCCGGCACGCAGCCTCCCTGAGGCTTCCGCCACCCCCGCCGCGGCCAAGCTTTCTCTCTGGGCGAAAGAGGCCTGCTCGCGGAAGGGAGCTCGGCTTCAGGCTTGCTTCGCGGAGGTAAGGCTGTGGTGCTCACTCGAGGTTTCCGGGCTAAGCGTTGAGAAGGCCTCCTTCTCCGTGGAGCGACGTGTGTGTGGACGTGGACGGGGATGGCATTCCACCCTGCCTTGCTTCGCACAGGGAGGTCGGGGGCCTGGACCTCAGCGGGTCCAACCCCCGGCGAGTCAGCCAACGGCTTCCCCGTGTAGGACGTGAGGCGCCGGCCCGGGAGAGGCCGGCCCCACAGCCCGGACCCTCGTGCCTCACGAAGCGCGCCCTTCATCTCTCCTCCCCGCTTCTCTGTTCGCACTCATCTTTCCCTGGGCGGACGTTTTCCCGGCAGCACCGGGTTGCACGGAATCCAGGGAGGAGCTGTCTCCTTCGGTTGCCAGGCCCGGGCGTGTGTCGACCTTGACACCGCGCAGCCCGCTGTCGCCCCGGAGGTGCTGGCGGCACCCGCAGGTCCCTGGAGTGGAGGCCCAAGGCGGCAGCGTGTGCACGTCTTCCTCCGCGTCTGAGAGAAGGCGTTGTGCATTCGGGGAATGGCGAGGTGAAAGGGCCCCCTCCGGGAAGCCCGATCCAAGAGCTGAGGGTTGGGTGCCTTGCTCCGTGCTTCTAGGTGCCAGAGCCGCTTCTCTCTTCCCGGGACAGAGTGGGGCTTGCTGGGCCAATGCGTCGTCCTGAAGCAATCCCGTGGCAGGGGCTCGGCGCTTCCCCCTTCCGTTTCGGGCGAGCCTCTCAGCTCAGGGCGCCCCCAGAGAGTTTGGCCTGCAGGCCGGCGTCGCCGTCACGACCTCGCCGAGAGCCGGGTGTTCAGCGCGGTGCACTCCGAACGCGGGCTCCGGTGGGTTCGACTGAGGGCGGGCGCCCGGCTGAGGGAAGCGGCGCTGCTGTCAGAAGGCCTCCCGTGCCCTCACCACGAGTGTGTTTGCTCTGCCGTGGGTCCCGCGTCACGGTCGGGGCAGGAGCCGCTTCCGACGCCCTTGCGAAGGGCTTCGCTGAGGCCCAGGTCGGGGGCCTCCTTCTAGGACGGCTCCCGACCTGAGGCCCGGCACGCAGCCTCCCTGAGGCTTCCGCCACCCCCGCCGCGGCCAAGCTTTCTCTCTGGGCGAAAGAGGCCTGCTCGCGGAAGGGAGCTCGGCTTCAGGCTTGCTTCGCGGAGGTAAGGCTGTGGTGCTCACTCGAGGTTTCCGGGCTAAGCGTTGAGAAGGCCTCCTTCTCCGTGGAGCGACGTGTGTGTGGACGTGGACGGGGATGGCATTCCACCCTGCCTTGCTTCGCACAGGGAGGTCGGGGGCCTGGACCTCAGCGGGTCCAACCCCCGGCGAGTCAGCCAACGGCTTCCCCGTGTAGGACGTGAGGCGCCGGCCCGGGAGAGGCCGGCCCCACAGCCCGGACCCTCGTGCCTCACGAAGCGCGCCCTTCATCTCTCCTCCCCGCTTCTCTGTTCGCACTCATCTTTCCCTGGGCGGACGTTTTCCCGGCAGCACCGTGTTGCACGGAATCCAGGGAGGAGCTGTCTCCTTCGGTTGCCAGGCCCGGGCGTGTGTCGACCTTGACACCGCGCAGCCCGCTGTCGCCCCGGAGGTGCTGGCGGCACCCGCAGGTCCCTGGAGTGGAGGCCCAAGGCGGCAGCGTGTGCACGTCTTCCTCCGCGTCTGAGAGAAGGCGTTGTGCATTCGGGGAATGGCGAGGTGAAAGGGCCCCCTCCGGGAAGCCCGATCCAAGAGCTGAGGGTTGGGTGCCTTGCTCCGTGCTTCTAGGTGCCAGAGCCGCTTCTCTCTTCCCGGGACAGAGTGGGGCTTGCTGGGCCAATGCGTCGTCCTGAAGCAATCCCGTGGCAGGGGCTCGGCGCTTCCCCCTTCCGTTTCGGGCGAGCCTCCCAGCTCAGGGCGCCCCCAGAGAGTTTGGCCTGCAGGCCGGCGTCGCCGTCACGACCTCGCCGAGAGCCGGGTGTTCAGCGCGGTGCACTCCGAACGCGGGCTCCGGTGGGTTCGACTGAGGGCGGGCGCCCGGCTGAGGGAAGCGGCGCTGCTGTCAGAAGGCCTCCCGTGCCCTCACCACGAGTGTGTTTGCTCTGCCGTGGGTCCCGCGTCACGGTCGGGGCAGGAGCCGCTTCCGACGCCCTTGCGAAGGGCTTCGCTGAGGCCCAGGTCGGGGGCCTCCTTCTAGGACGGCCCCCGACCTGAGGCCCGGCACGCAGCCTCCCTGAGGCTTCCGCCACCCCCGCCGCGGCCAAGCTTTCTCTCTGGGCGAAAGAGGCCTGCTCGCGGAAGGGAGCTCGGCTTCAGGCTTGCTTCGCGGAGGTAAGGCTGTGGTGCTCACTCGAGGTTTCCGGGCTAAGCGTTGAGAAGGCCTCCTTCTCCGTGGAGCGACGTGTGTGTGGACGTGGACGGGGATGGCATTCCACCCTGCCTTGCTTCGCACAGGGAGGTCGGGGGCCTGGACCTCAGCGGGTCCAACCCCCGGCGAGTCAGCCAACGGCTTCCCCGTGTAGGACGTGAGGCGCCGGCCCGGGAGAGGCCGGCCCCACAGCCCGGACCCTCGTGCCTCACGAAGCGCGCCCTTCATCTCTCCTCCCCGCTTCTCTGTTCGCACTCATCTTTCCCTGGGCGGACGTTTTCCCGGCAGCACCGTGTTGCACGGAATCCAGGGAGGAGCTGTCTCCTTCGGTTGCCAGGCCCGGGCGTGTGTCGACCTTGACACCGCGCAGCCCGCTGTCGCCCCGGAGGTGCTGGCGGCACCCGCAGGTCCCTGGAGTGGAGGCCCAAGGCGGCAGCGTGTGCACGTCTTCCTCCGCGTCTGAGAGAAGGCGTTGTGCATTCGGGGAATGGCGAGGTGAAAGGGCCCCCTCCGGGAAGCCCGATCCAAGAGCTGAGGGTTGGGTGCCTTGCTCCGTGCTTCTAGGTGCCAGAGCCGCTTCTCTCTTCCCGGGACAGAGTGGGGCTTGCTGGGCCAATGCGTCGTCCTGAAGCAATCCCGTGGCAGGGGCTCGGCGCTTCCCCCTTCCGTTTCGGGCGAGCCTCCCAGCTCAGGGCGCCCCCAGAGAGTTTGTCCTGCAGGCCGGCGTCGCCGTCACGACCTCGCCGAGAGCCGGGTGTTCAGCGCGGTGCACTCCGAACGCGGGCTCCGGTGGGTTCGACTGAGGGCGGGCGCCCGGCTGAGGGAAGCGGCGCTGCTGTCAGAAGGCCTCCCGTGCCCTCACCACGAGTGTGTTTGCTCTGCCGTGGGTCCCGCGTCACGGTCGGGGCAGGAGCCGCTTCCGACGCCCTTGCGAAGGGCTTCGCTGAGGCCCAGGTCGGGGGCCTCCTTCTAGGACGGCCCCCGACCTGAGGCCCGGCACGCAGCCTCCCTGAGGCTTCCGCCACCCCCGCCGCGGCCAAGCTTTCTCTCTGGGCGAAAGAGGCCTGCTCGCGGAAGGGAGCTCGGCTTCAGGCTTGCTTCGCGGAGGTAAGGCTGTGGTGCTCACTCGAGGTTTCCGGGCTAAGCGTTGAGAAGGCCTCCTTCTCCGTGGAGCGACGTGTGTGTGGACGTGGACGGGGATGGCATTCCACCCTGCCTTGCTTCGCACAGGGAGGTCGGGGACCTGGACCTCAGCGGGTCCAACCCCCGGCGAGTCAGCCAACGGCTTCCCCGTGTAGGACGGGAGGCGCCGGCCCGGGAGAGGCCGGCCCCACAGCCCGGACCCTCGTGCCTCACGAAGCGCGCCCTTCATCTCTCCTCCCCGCTTCTCTGTTCGCACTCATCTTTCCCTGGGCGGACGTTTTCCCGGCAGCACCGGGTTGCACGGAATCCAGGGAGGAGCTGTCTCCTTCGGTTGCCAGGCCCGGGCGTGTGTCGACCTTGACACCGCGCAGCCCGCTGTCGCCCCGGAGGTGCTGGCGGCACCCGCAGGTCCCTGGAGTGGAGGCCCAAGGCGGCAGCGTGTGCACGTCTTCCTCCGCGTCTGAGAGAAGGCGTTGTGCATTCGGGGAATGGCGAGGTGAAAGGGCCCCCTCCGGGAAGCGCGATCCAAGAGCTGAGGGTTGGGTGCCTTGCTCCGTGCTTCTAGGTGCCAGAGCCGCTTCTCTCTTCCCGGGACAGAGTGGGGCTTGCTGGGCCAATGCGTCGTCCTGAAGCAATCCCGTGGCAGGGGCTCGGCGCTGCCCCCTTCCGTTTCGGGCGAGCCTCCCAGCTCAGGGCGCCCCCAGAGAGTTTGGCCTGCAGGCCGGCGTCGCCGTCACGACCTCGCCGAGAGCCGGGTGTTCAGCTCGGTGCACTCCGAACGCGGGCTCCGGTGGGTTCGACTGAGGGCGGGCGCCCGGCTGAGGGAAGCGGCGCTGCTGTCAGAAGGCCTCCCGTGCCCTCACCACGAGTGTGTTTGCTCTGCCGTGGGTCCCGCGTCACGGTCGGGGCAGGAGCCGCTTCCGACGCCCTTGCGAAGGGCTTCGCTGAGGCCCAGGTCGGGGGCCTCCTTCTAGGACGGCCCCCGACCTGAGGCCCGGCACGCAGCCTCCCTGAGGCTTCCGCCACCCCCGCCGCGGCCAAGCTTTCTCTCTGGGCGAAAGAGGCCTGCTCGCGGAAGGGAGCTCGGCTTCAGGCTTGCTTCGCGGAGGTAAGGCTGTGGTGCTCACTCGAGGTTTCCGGGCTAAGCGTTGAGAAGGCCTCCTTCTCCGTGGAGCGACGTGTGTGTGGACGTGGACGGGGATGGCATTCCACCCTGCCTTGCTTCGCACAGGGAGGTCGGGGACCTGGACCTCAGCGGGTCCAACCCCCGGCGAGTCAGCCAACGGCTTCCCCGTGTAGGACGTGAGGCGCCGGCCCGGGAGAGGCCGGCCCCACAGCCCGGACCCTCGTGCCTCACGAAGCGCGCCCTTCATCTCTCCTCCCCGCTTCTCTGTTCGCACTCATCTTTCCCTGGGCGGACGTTTTCCCGGCAGCACCGTGTTGCACGGAATCCAGGGAGGAGCTGTCTCCTTCGGTTGCCAGGCCCGGGCGTGTGTCGACCTTGACACCGCGCAGCCCGCTGTCGCCCCGGAGGTGCTGGCGGCACCCGCAGGTCCCTGGAGTGGAGGCCCAAGGCGGCAGCGTGTGCACGTCTTCCTCCGCGTCTGAGAGAAGGCGTTGTGCATTCGGGGAATGGCGAGGTGAAAGGGCCCCCTCCGGGAAGCCCGATCCAAGAGCTGAGGGTTGGGTGCCTTGCTCCGTGCTTCTAGGTGCCAGAGCCGCTTCTCTCTTCCCGGGACAGAGTGGGGCTTGCTGGGCCAATGCGTCGTCCTGAAGCAATCCCGTGGCAGGGGCTCGGCGCTTCCCCCTTCCGTTTCGGGCGAGCCTCCCAGCTCAGGGCGCCCCCAGAGAGTTTGTCCTGCAGGCCGGCGTCGCCGTCACGACCTCGCCGAGAGCCGGGTGTTCAGCGCGGTGCACTCCGAACGCGGGCTCCGGTGGGTTCGACTGAGGGCGGGCGCCCGGCTGAGGGAAGCGGCGCTGCTGTCAGAAGGCCTCCCGTGCCCTCACCACGAGTGTGTTTGCTCTGCCGTGGGTCCCGCGTCACGGTCGGGGCAGGAGCCGCTTCCGACGCCCTTGCGAAGGGCTTCGCTGAGGCCCAGGTCGGGGGCCTCCTTCTAGGACGGCCCCCGACCTGAGGCCCGGCACGCAGCCTCCCTGAGGCTTCCGCCACCCCCGCCGCGGCCAAGCTTTCTCTCTGGGCGAAAGAGGCCTGCTCGCGGAAGGGAGCTCGGCTTCAGGCTTGCTTCGCGGAGGTAAGGCTGTGGTGCTCACTCGAGGTTTCCGGGCTAAGCGTTGAGAAGGCCTCCTTCTCCGTGGAGCGACGTGTGTGTGGACGTGGACGGGGATGGCATTCCACCCTGCCTTGCTTCGCACAGGGAGGTCGGTGACCTGGACCTCAGCGGGTCCAACCCCCGGCGAGTCAGCCAACGGCTTCCCCGTGTAGGACGTGAGGCGCCGGCCCGGCAGAGGCCGGCCCCACAGCCCGGACCCTCGTGCCTCACGAAGCGCGCCCTTCATCTCTCCTCCCCGCTTCTCTGTTCGCACTCATCTTTCCCTGGGCGGACGTTTTCCCGGCAGCACCGGGTTGCACGGAATCCAGGGAGGAGCTGTCTCCTTCGGTTGCCAGGCCCGGGCGTGTGTCGACCTTGACACCGCGCAGCCCGCTGTCGCCCCGGAGGTGCTGGCGGCACCCGCAGGTCCCTGGAGTGGAGGCCCAAGGCGGCAGCGTGCGCACGTCTTCCTCCGCGTCTGAGAGAAGGCGTTGTGCATTCGGGGAATGGCGAGGTGAAAGGGCCCCCTCCGGGAAGCGCGATCCAAGAGCTGAGGTTTGGGTGCCTTGCTCCGTGCTTCTAGGTGCCAGAGCCGCTTCTCTCTTCCCGGGACAGAGTGGGGCTTGCTGGGCCAATGCGTCGTCCTGAAGCAATCCCGTGGCAGGGGCTCGGCGCTTCCCCCTTCCGTTTCGGGGGAGCCTCCCAGCTCAGGGCGCCCCCAGAGAGTTTGGCCTGCAGGCCGGCGTCGCCGTCACGACCTCGCCGAGAGCCGGGTGTTCAGCGCGGTGCACTCCGAACGCGGGCTCCGGTGGGTTCGACTGAGGGCGGGCGCCCGGATGAGGGAAGCGGCGCTGCTGTCAGAAGGCCTCCCGTGCCCTCACAACGAGTGTGTTTGCTCTGCCGTGGGTCCCGCGTCACGGTCGGGGCAGGAGCCGCTTCCGACGCCCTTGCGAAGGGCTTCGCTGAGGCCCAGGTCGGGGGCCTCCTTCTAGGACGGCCCCCGACCTGAGGCCCGGCACGCAGCCTCCCTGAGGCTTCCGCCACCCCCGCCGCGGCCAAGCTTTCTCTCTGGGCGAAAGAGGCCTGCTCGCGGAAGGGAGCTCGGCTTCAGGCTTGCTTCGCGGAGGTAAGGCTGTGGTGCTCACTCGAGGTTTCCGGGCTAAGCGTTGAGAAGGCCTCCTTCTCCGTGGAGCGACGTGTGTGTGGACGTGGACGGGGATGGCATTCCACCCTGCCTTGCTTCGCACAGGGAGGTCGGGGGCCTGGACCTCAGCGGGTCCAACCCCCGGCGAGTCAGCCAACGGCTTCCCCGTGTAGGACGTGAGGCGCCGGCCCGGGAGAGGCCGGCCCCACAGCCCGGACCCTCGTGCCTCACGAAGCGCGCCCTTCATCTCTCCTCCCCGCTTCTCTGTTCGCACTCATCTTTCCCTGGGCGGACGTTTTCCCGGCAGCACCGGGTTGCACGGAATCCAGGGAGGAGCTGTCTCCTTCGGTTGCCAGGCCCGGGCGTGTGTCGACCTTGACACCGCGCAGCCCGCTGTCGCCCCGGAGGTGCTGGCGGCACCCGCAGGTCCCTGGAGTGGAGGCCCAAGGCGGCAGCGTGTGCACGTCTTCCTCCGCGTCTGAGAGAAGGCGTTGTGCATTCGGGGAATGGCGAGGTGAAAGGGCCCCCTCCGGGAAGCGCGATCCAAGAGCTGAGGGTTGGGTGCCTTGCTCCGTGCTTCTAGGTGCCAGAGCCGCTTCTCTCTTCCCGGGACAGAGTGGGGCTTGCTGGGCCAATGCGTCGTCCTGAAGCAATCCCGTGGCAGGGGCTCGGCGCTTCCCCCTTCCGTTTCGGGCGAGCCTCCCAGCTCAGGGCGCCCCCAGAGAGTTTGGCCTGCAGGCCGGCGTCGCCGTCACGACCTCGCCGAGAGCCGGGTGTTCAGCTCGGTGCACTCCGAACGCGGGCTCCGGTGGGTTCGACTGAGGGCGGGCGCCCGGCTGAGGGAAGCGGCGCTGGTGTCAGAAGGCCTCCCGTGCCCTCACAACGAGTGTGTTTGCTCTGCCGTGGGTCCCGCGTCACGGTCGGGGCAGGAGCCGCTTCCGACGCCCTTGCGAAGGGCTTCGCTGAGGCCCAGGTCGGGGGCCTCCTTCTAGGACGGCCCCCGACCTGAGGCCCGGCACGCAGCCTCCCTGAGGCTTCCGCCACCCCCGCCGCGGCCAAGCTTTCTCTCTGCGCGAAAGAGGCCTGCTCGCGGAAGGGAGCTCGGCTTCAGGCTTGCTTCTCGGAGGTAAGGCTGTGGTGCTCACTCGAGGTTTCCGGGCTAAGCGTTGAGAAGGCCTCCTTCTCCGTGGAGCGACGTGTGTGTGGACGTGGACGGGGATGGCATTCCACCCTGCCTTGTTTCGCACAGGGAGGTTGGGGGCCTGGACCTCAGCGGGTCCAACCCCCGGCGAGTCAGCCAACGGCTTCCCCGTGTAGGACGTGAGGCGCCGGCCCGGGAGAGGCCGGCCCCACAGCCCGGACCCTCGTGCCTCACGAAGCGCGCCCTTCATCTCTCCTCCCCGCTTCTCTGTTCGCACTCATCTTTCCCTGGGCGGACGTTTTCCCGGCAGCACCGGGTTGCACGGAATCCAGGGAGGAGCTGTCTCCTTCGGTTGCCAGGCCCGGGCGTGTGTCGACCTTGACACCGCGCAGCCCGCTGTCGCCCCGGAGGTGCTGGCGGCACCCGCAGGTCCCTGGAGTGGAGGCCCAACGCGGCAGCGTGCGCACGTCTTCCTCCGCGTCTGAGAGAAGGCGTTGTGCATTCGGGGAATGGCGAGGTGAAAGGGCCCCCTCCGGGAAGCGCGATCCAAGAGCTGAGGGTTGGGTGCCTTGCTCCGTGCTTCTAGGTGCCAGAGCCGCTTCTCTCTTCCCGGGACAGAGTGGGGCTTGCTGGGCCAATGCGTCGTCCTGAAGCAATCCCGTGGCAGGGGCTCGGCGCTTCCCCCTTCCGTTTCGGGGGAGCCTCCCAGCTCAGGGCGCCCCCAGAGAGTTTGGCCTGCAGGCCGGCGTCGCCGTCACGACCTCGCCGAGAGCCGGGTGTTCAGCGCGGTGCACTCCGAACGCGGGCTCCGGTGGGTTCGACTGAGGGCGGGCGCCCGGATGAGGGAAGCGGCGCTGCTGTCAGAAGGCCTCCCGTGCCCTCACAACGAGTGTGTTTGCTCTGCCGTGGGTCCCGCGTCACGGTCGGGGCAGGAGCCGCTTCCGACGCCCTTGCGAAGGGCTTCGCTGAGGCCCAGGTCGGGGGCCTCCTTCTAGGACGGCCCCCGACCTGAGGCCCGGCACGCAGCCTCCCTGAGGCTTCCGCCACCCCCGCCGCGGCCAAGCTTTCTCTCTGGGCGAAAGAGGCCTGCTCGCGGAAGGGAGCTCGGCTTCAGGCTTGCTTCGCGGAGGTAAGGCTGTGGTGCTCACTCGAGGTTTCCGGGCTAAGCGTTGAGAAGGCCTCCTTCTCCGTGGAGCGACGTGTGTGTGGACGTGGACGGGGATGGCATTCCACCCTGCCTTGCTTCGCACAGGGAGGTCGGGGGCCTGGACCTCAGCGGGTCCAACCCCCGGCGAGTCAGCCAACGGCTTCCCCGTGTAGGACGTGAGGCGCCGGCCCGGGAGAGGCCGGCCCCACAGCCTGGACCCTCGTGCCTCACGAAGCGCGCCCTTCATCTCTCCTCCCCGCTTCTCTGTTCGCACTCATCTTTCCCTGGGCGGACGTTTTCCCGGCAGCACCGGGTTGCACGGAATCCAGGGAGGAGCTGTCTCCTTCGGGTGCCAGGCCCGGGCGTGTGTCGACCTTGACACCGCGCAGCCCGCTGTCGCCCCGGAGGTGCTGGCGGCACCCGCAGGTCCCTGGAGTGGAGGCCCAAGGCGGCAGCGTGTGCACGTCTTCCTCCGCGTCTGAGAGAAGGCGTTGTGCATTCGGGGAATGGCGAGGTGAAAGGGCCCCCTCCGGGAAGCCCGATCCAAGAGCTGAGGGTTGGGTGCCTTGCTCCGTGCTTCTAGGTGCCAGAGCCGCTTCTCTCTTCCCGGGACAGAGTGGGGCTTGCTGGGCCAATGCGTCGTCCTGAAGCAATCCCGTGGCAGGGGCTCGGCGCTTCCCCCTTCCGTTTCGGGCGAGCCTCTCAGCTCAGTGCGCCTCCAGAGAGTTTGGCCTGCAGGCCGGCGTCGCCGTCACGACCTCGCCGAGAGCCGGGTGTTCAGCGCGGTGCACTCCGAACGCGGGCTCCGGTGGGTTCGACTGAGGGCGGGCGCCCGGCTGAGGGAAGCGGCGCTGCTGTCAGAAGGCCTCCCGTGCCCTCACAACGAGTGTGTTTGCTCTGCCGTGGGTCCCGCGTCACGGTCGGGGCAGGAGCCGCTTCCGACGCCCTTGCGAAGGGCTTCGCTGAGGCCCAGGTCGGGGGCCTCCTTCTAGGACGGCCCCCGACCTGAGGCCCGGCACGCAGCCTCCCTGAGGCTTCCGCCACCCCCGCCGCGGCCAAGCTTTCTCTCTGGGCGAAAGAGGCCTGCTCGCGGAAGGGAGCTTGGCTTCAGGCTTGCTTCGCGGAGGTAAGGCTGTGGTGCTCACTCGAGGTTTCCGGGCTAAGCGTTGAGAAGGCCTCCTTCTCCGTGGAGCGACGTGTGTGTGGACGTGGACGGGGATGGCATTCCACCCTGCCTTGTTTCGCACAGGGAGGTCGGGGGCCTGGACCTCAGCGGGTCCAACCCCCGGCGAGTCAGCCAACGGCTTCCCCGTGTAGGACGGGAGGCGCCGGCCCGGGAGAGGCCGGCCCCACAGCCCGGACCCTCGTGCCTCACGAAGCGCGCCCTTCATCTCTCCTCCCCGCTTCTCTGTTCGCACTCATCTTTCCCTGGGCGGACGTTTTCCCGGCAGCACCGTGTTGCACGGAATCCAGGGAGGAGCTGTCTCCTTCGGTTGCCAGGCCCGGGCGTGTGTCGACCTTGACACCGCGCAGCCCGCTGTCGCCCCGGAGGTGCTGGCGGCACCCGCAGGTCCCTGGAGTGGAGGCCCAAGGCGGCAGCGTGTGTACGTCTTCCTCCGCGTCTGAGAGAAGGCGTTGTGCATTCGGGGAATGGCGAGGTGAAAGGGCCCCCTCCGGGAAGCGCGATCCAAGAGCTGAGGGTTGGGTGCCTTGCTCCGTGCTTCTAGGTGCCAGAGCCGCTTCTCTCTTCCCGGGACAGAGTGGGGCTTGCTGGGCCAATGCGTCGTCCTGAAGCAATCCCGTGGCAGGGGCTCGGCGCTGCCCCCTTCCGTTTCGGGCGAGCCTCCCAGCTCAGGGCGCCCCCAGAGAGTTTGGCCTGCAGGCCGGCGTCGCCGTCACGACCTCGCCGAGAGCCGGGTGTTCAGCTCGGTGCACTCCGAACGCGGGCTCCGGTGGGTTCGACTGAGGGCGGGCGCCCGGCTGAGGGAAGCGGCGCTGCTGTCAGAAGGCCTCCCGTGCCCTCACCACGAGTGTGTTTGCTCTGCCGTGGGTCCCGCGTCACGGTCGGGGCAGGAGCCGCTTCCGACGCCCTTGCGAAGGGCTTCGCTGAGGCCCAGGTCGGGGGCCTCCTTCTAGGACGGCCCCCGACCTGAGGCCCGGCACGCAGCCTCCCTGAGGCTTCCGCCACCCCCGCCGCGGCCAAGCTTTCTCTCTGGGCGAAAGAGGCCTGCTCGCGGAAGGGAGCTCGGCTTCAGGCTTGCTTCGCGGAGGTAAGGCTGTGGTGCTCACTCGAGGTTTCCGGGCTAAGCGTTGAGAAGGCCTCCTTCTCCGTGGAGCGACGTGTGTGTGGACGTGGACGGGGATGGCATTCCACCCTGCCTTGCTTCGCACAGGGAGGTCGGGGGCCTGGACCTCAGCGGGTCCAACCCCCGGCGAGTCAGCCAACGGCTTCCCCGTGTAGGACGTGAGGCGCCGGCCCGGGAGAGGCCGGCCCCACAGCCCGGACCCTCGTGCCTCACGAAGCGCGCCCTTCATCTCTCCTCCCCGCTTCTCTGTTCGCACTCATCTTTCCCTGGGCGGACGTTTTCCCGGCAGCACCGTGTTGCACGGAATCCAGGGAGGAGCTGTCTCCTTCGGTTGCCAGGCCCGGGCGTGTGTCGACCTTGACACCGCGCAGCCCGCTGTCGCCCCGGAGGTGCTGGCGGCACCCGCAGGTCCCTGGAGTGGAGGCCCAAGGCGGCAGCGTGTGCACGTCTTCCTCCGCGTCTGAGAGAAGGCGTTGTGCATTCGGGGAATGGCGAGGTGAAAGGGCCCCCTCCGGGAAGCCCGATCCAAGAGCTGAGGGTTGGGTGCCTTGCTCCGTGCTTCTAGGTGCCAGAGCCGCTTCTCTCTTCCCGGGACAGAGTGGGGCTTGCTGGGCCAATGCGTCGTCCTGAAGCAATCCCGTGGCAGGGGCTCGGCGCTTCCCCCTTCCGTTTCGGGCGAGCCTCCCAGCTCAGGGCGCCCCCAGAGAGTTTGGCCTGCAGGCCGGCGTCGCCGTCACGACCTCGCCGAGAGCCGGGTGTTCAGCGCGGTGCACTCCGAACGCGGGCTCCGGTGGGTTCGACTGAGGGCGGGCGCCCGGCTGAGGGAAGCGGCGCTGCTGTCAGAAGGCCTCCCGTGCCCTCACCACGAGTGTGTTTGCTCTGCCGTGGGTCCCGCGTCACGGTCGGGGCAGGAGCCGCTTCCGACGCCCTTGCGAAGGGCTTCGCTGAGGCCCAGGTCGGGGGCCTCCTTCTAGGACGGCCCCCGACTTGAGGCCCGGCACGCAGCCTCCCTGAGGCTTCCGCCACCCCCGCCGCGGCCAAGCTTTCTCTCTGGGCGAAAGAGGCCTGCTCGCGGAAGGGAGCTCGGCTTCAGGCTTGCTTCGCGGAGGTAAGGCTGTGGTGCTCACTCGAGGTTTCCGGGCTAAGCGTTGAGAAGGCCTCCTTCTCCGTGGAGCGACGTGTGTGTGGACGTGGACGGGGATGGCATTCCACCCTGCCTTGCTTCGCACAGGGAGGTCGGGGACCTGGACCTCAGCGGGTCCAACCCCCGGCGAGTCAGCCAACGGCTTCCCCGTGTAGGACGTGAGGCGCCGGCCCGGGAGAGGCCGGCCCCACAGCCCGGACCCTCGTGCCTCACGAAGCGCGCCCTTCATCTCTCCTCCCCGCTTCTCTGTTCGCACTCATCTTTCCCTGGGCGGACGTTTTCCCGGCAGCACCGTGTTGCACGGAATCCAGGGAGGAGCTGTCTCCTTCGGTTGCCAGGCCCGGGCGTGTGTCGACCTTGACACCGCGCAGCCCGCTGTCGCCCCGGAGGTGCTGGCGGCACCCGCAGGTCCCTGGAGTGGAGGCCCAAGGCGGCAGCGTGTGCACGTCTTCCTCCGCGTCTGAGAGAAGGCGTTGTGCATTCGGGGAATGGCGAGGTGAAAGGGCCCCCTCCGGGAAGCCCGATCCAAGAGCTGAGGGTTGGGTGCCTTGCTCCGTGCTTCTAGGTGCCAGAGCCGCTTCTCTCTTCCCGGGACAGAGTGGGGCTTGCTGGGCCAATGCGTCGTCCTGAAGCAATCCCGTGGCAGGGGCTCGGCGCTTCCCCCTTCCGTTTCGGGCGAGCCTCCCAGCTCAGGGCGCCCCCAGAGAGTTTGTCCTGCAGGCCGGCGTCGCCGTCACGACCTCGCCGAGAGCCGGGTGTTCAGCGCGGTGCACTCCGAACGCGGGCTCCGGTGGGTTCGACTGAGGGCGGGCGCCCGGCTGAGGGAAGCGGCGCTGCTGTCAGAAGGCCTCCCGTGCCCTCACCACGAGTGTGTTTGCTCTGCCGTGGGTCCCGCGTCACGGTCGGGGCAGGAGCCGCTTCCGACGCCCTTGCGAAGGGCTTCGCTGAGGCCCAGGTCGGGGGCCTCCTTCTAGGACGGCCCCCGACCTGAGGCCCGGCACGCAGCCTCCCTGAGGCTTCCGCCACCCCCGCCGCGGCCAAGCTTTCTCTCTGGGCGAAAGAGGCCTGCTCGCGGAAGGGAGCTCGGCTTCAGGCTTGCTTCGCGGAGGTAAGGCTGTGGTGCTCACTCGAGGTTTCCGGGCTAAGCGTTGAGAAGGCCTCCTTCTCCGTGGAGCGACGTGTGTGTGGACGTGGACGGGGATGGCATTCCACCCTGCCTTGCTTCGCACAGGGAGGTCGGGGACCTGGACCTCAGCGGGTCCAACCCCCGGCGAGTCAGCCAACGGCTTCCCCGTGTAGGACGGGAGGCGCCGGCCCGGGAGAGGCCGGCCCCACAGCCCGGACCCTCGTGCCTCACGAAGCGCGCCCTTCATCTCTCCTCCCCGCTTCTCTGTTCGCACTCATCTTTCCCTGGGCGGACGTTTTCCCGGCAGCACCGGGTTGCACGGAATCCAGGGAGGAGCTGTCTCCTTCGGTTGCCAGGCCCGGGCGTGTGTCGACCTTGACACCGCGCAGCCCGCTGTCGCCCCGGAGGTGCTGGCGGCACCCGCAGGTCCCTGGAGTGGAGGCCCAAGGCGGCAGCGTGTGCACGTCTTCCTCCGCGTCTGAGAGAAGGCGTTGTGCATTCGGGGAATGGCGAGGTGAAAGGGCCCCCTCCGGGAAGCGCGATCCAAGAGCTGAGGGTTGGGTGCCTTGCTCCGTGCTTCTAGGTGCCAGAGCCGCTTCTCTCTTCCCGGGACAGAGTGGGGCTTGCTGGGCCAATGCGTCGTCCTGAAGCAATCCCGTGGCAGGGGCTCGGCGCTGCCCCCTTCCGTTTCGGGCGAGCCTCCCAGCTCAGGGCGCCCCCAGAGAGTTTGGCCTGCAGGCCGGCGTCGCCGTCACGACCTCGCCGAGAGCCGGGTGTTCAGCTCGGTGCACTCCGAACGCGGGCTCCGGTGGGTTCGACTGAGGGCGGGCGCCCGGCTGAGGGAAGCGGCGCTGCTGTCAGAAGGCCTCCCGTGCCCTCACCACGAGTGTGTTTGCTCTGCCGTGGGTCCCGCGTCACGGTCGGGGCAGGAGCCGCTTCCGACGCCCTTGCGAAGGGCTTCGCTGAGGCCCAGGTCGGGGGCCTCCTTCTAGGACGGCCCCCGACCTGAGGCCCGGCACGCAGCCTCCCTGAGGCTTCCGCCACCCCCGCCGCGGCCAAGCTTTCTCTCTGGGCGAAAGAGGCCTGCTCGCGGAAGGGAGCTCGGCTTCAGGCTTGCTTCGCGGAGGTAAGGCTGTGGTGCTCACTCGAGGTTTCCGGGCTAAGCGTTGAGAAGGCCTCCTTCTCCGTGGAGCGACGTGTGTGTGGACGTGGACGGGGATGGCATTCCACCCTGCCTTGCTTCGCACAGGGAGGTCGGGGACCTGGACCTCAGCGGGTCCAACCCCCGGCGAGTCAGCCAACGGCTTCCCCGTGTAGGACGTGAGGCGCCGGCCCGGGAGAGGCCGGCCCCACAGCCCGGACCCTCGTGCCTCACGAAGCGCGCCCTTCATCTCTCCTCCCCGCTTCTCTGTTCGCACTCATCTTTCCCTGGGCGGACGTTTTCCCGGCAGCACCGGGTTGCACGGAATCCAGGGAGGAGCTGTCTCCTTCGGTTGCCAGGCCCGGGCGTGTGTCGACCTTGACACCGCGCAGCCCGCTGTCGCCCCGGAGGTGCTGGCGGCACCCGCAGGTCCCTGGAGTGGAGGCCCAAGGCGGCAGCGTGCGCACGTCTTCCTCCGCGTCTGAGAGAAGGCGTTGTGCATTCGGGGAATGGCGAGGTGAAAGGGCCCCCTCCGGGAAGCGCGATCCAAGAGCTGAGGGTTGGGTGCCTTGCTCCGTGCTTCTAGGTGCCAGAGCCGCTTCTCTCTTCCCGGGACAGAGTGGGGCTTGCTGGGCCAATGCGTCGTCCTGAAGCAATCCCGTGGCAGGGGCTCGGCGCTTCCCCCTTCCGTTTCGGGGGAGCCTCCCAGCTCAGGGCGCCCCCAGAGAGTTTGGCCTGCAGGCCGGCGTCGCCGTCACGACCTCGCCGAGAGCCGGGTGTTCAGCGCGGTGCACTCCGAACGCGGGCTCCGGTGGGTTCGACTGAGGGCGGGCGCCCGGATGAGGGAAGCGGCGCTGCTGTCAGAAGGCCTCCCGTGCCCTCACAACGAGTGTGTTTGCTCTGCCGTGGGTCCCGCGTCACGGTCGGGGCAGGAGCCGCTTCCGACGCCCTTGCGAAGGGCTTCGCTGAGGCCCAGGTCGGGGGCCTCCTTCTAGGACGGCCCCCGACCTGAGGCCCGGCACGCAGCCTCCCTGAGGCTTCCGCCACCCCCGCCGCGGCCAAGCTTTCTCTCTGGGCGAAAGAGGCCTGCTCGCGGAAGGGAGCTCGGCTTCAGGCTTGCTTCGCGGAGGTAAGGCTGTGGTGCTCACTCGAGGTTTCCGGGCTAAGCGTTGAGAAGGCCTCCTTCTCCGTGGAGCGACGTGTGTGTGGACGTGGACGGGGATGGCATTCCACCCTGCCTTGCTTCGCACAGGGAGGTCGGGGGCCTGGACCTCAGCGGGTCCAACCCCCGGCGAGTCAGCCAACGGCTTCCCCGTGTAGGACGTGAGGCGCCGGCCCGGGAGAGGCCGGCCCCACAGCCTGGACCCTCGTGCCTCACGAAGCGCGCCCTTCATCTCTCCTCCCCGCTTCTCTGTTCGCACTCATCTTTCCCTGGGCGGACGTTTTCCCGGCAGCACCGGGTTGCACGGAATCCAGGGAGGAGCTGTCTCCTTCGGTTGCCAGGCCCGGGCGTGTGTCGACCTTGACACCGCGCAGCCCGCTGTCGCCCCGGAGGTGCTGGCGGCACCCGCAGGTCCCTGGAGTGGAGGCCCAAGGCGGCAGCGTGTGCACGTCTTCCTCCGCGTCTGAGAGAAGGCGTTGTGCATTCGGGGAATGGCGAGGTGAAAGGGCCCCCTCCGGGAAGCCCGATCCAAGAGCTGAGGGTTGGGTGCCTTGCTCCGTGCTTCTAGGTGCCAGAGCCGCTTCTCTCTTCCCGGGACAGAGTGGGGCTTGCTGGGCCAATGCGTCGTCCTGAAGCAATCCCGTGGCAGGGGCTCGGCGCTTCCCCCTTCCGTTTCGGGCGAGCCTCTCAGCTCAGGGCGCCCCCAGAGAGTTTGGCCTGCAGGCCGGCGTCGCCGTCACGACCTCGCCGAGAGCCGGGTGTTCAGCGCGGTGCACTCCGAACGCGGGCTCCGGTGGGTTCGACTGAGGGCGGGCGCCCGGCTGAGGGAAGCGGCGCTGCTGTCAGAAGGCCTCCCGTGCCCTCACAACGAGTGTGTTTGCTCTGCCGTGGGTCCCGCGTCACGGTCGGGGCAGGAGCCGCTTCCGACGCCCTTGCGAAGGGCTTTGCTGAGGCCCAGGTCGGGGGCCTCCTTCTAGGACGGCCCCCGACCTGAGGCCCGGCACGCAGCCTCCCTGAGGCTTCCGCCACCCCCGCCGCGGCCAAGCTTTCTCTCTGGGCGAAAGAGGCCTGCTCGCGGAAGGGAGCTTGGCTTCAGGCTTGCTTCGCGGAGGTAAGGCTGTGGTGCTCACTCGAGGTTTCCGGGCTAAGCGTTGAGAAGGCCTCCTTCTCCGTGGAGCGACGTGTGTGTGGACGTGGACGGGGATGGCATTCCACCCTGCCTTGTTTCGCACAGGGAGGTCGGGGGCCTGGACCTCAGCGGGTCCAACCCCCGGCGAGTCAGCCAACGGCTTCCCCGTGTAGGACGGGAGGCGCCGGCCCGGGAGAGGCCGGCCCCACAGCCCGGACCCTCGTGCCTCACGAAGCGCGCCCTTCATCTCTCCTCCCCGCTTCTCTGTTCGCACTCATCTTTCCCTGGGCGGACGTTTTCCCGGCAGCACCGTGTTGCACGGAATCCAGGGAGGAGCTGTCTCCTTCGGTTGCCAGGCCCGGGCGTGTGTCGACCTTGACACCGCGCAGCCCGCTGTCGCCCCGGAGGTGCTGGCGGCACCCGCAGGTCCCTGGAGTGGAGGCCCAAGGCGGCAGCGTGTGTACGTCTTCCTCCGCGTCTGAGAGAAGGCGTTGTGCATTCGGGGAATGGCGAGGTGAAAGGGCCCCCTCCGGGAAGCGCGATCCAAGAGCTGAGGGTTGGGTGCCTTGCTCCGTGCTTCTAGGTGCCAGAGCCGCTTCTCTCTTCCCGGGACAGAGTGGGGCTTGCTGGGCCAATGCGTCGTCCTGAAGCAATCCCGTGGCAGGGGCTCGGCGCTGCCCCCTTCCGTTTCGGGCGAGCCTCCCAGCTCAGGGCGCCCCCAGAGAGTTTGGCCTGCAGGCCGGCGTCGCCGTCACGACCTCGCCGAGAGCCGGGTGTTCAGCTCGGTGCACTCCGAACGCGGGCTCCGGTGGGTTCGACTGAGGGCGGGCGCCCGGCTGAGGGAAGCGGCGCTGCTGTCAGAAGGCCTCCCGTGCCCTCACCACGAGTGTGTTTGCTCTGCCGTGGGTCCCGCGTCACGGTCGGGGCAGGAGCCGCTTCCGACGCCCTTGCGAAGGGCTTCGCTGAGGCCCAGGTCGGGGGCCTCCTTCTAGGACGGCCCCCGACCTGAGGCCCGGCACGCAGCCTCCCTGAGGCTTCCGCCACCCCCGCCGCGGCCAAGCTTTCTCTCTGGGCGAAAGAGGCCTGCTCGCGGAAGGGAGCTCGGCTTCAGGCTTGCTTCGCGGAGGTAAGGCTGTGGTGCTCACTCGAGGTTTCCGGGCTAAGCGTTGAGAAGGCCTCCTTCTCCGTGGAGCGACGTGTGTGTGGACGTGGACGGGGATGGCATTCCACCCTGCCTTGCTTCGCACAGGGAGGTCGGGGGCCTGGACCTCAGCGGGTCCAACCCCCGGCGAGTCAGCCAACGGCTTCCCCGTGTAGGACGTGAGGCGCCGGCCCGGGAGAGGCCGGCCCCACAGCCCGGACCCTCGTGCCTCACGAAGCGCGCCCTTCATCTCTCCTCCCCCCTTCTCTGTTCGCACTCATCTTTCCCTGGGCGGACGTTTTCCCGGCAGCACCGGGTTGCACGGAATCCAGGGAGGAGCTGTCTCCTTCGGTTGCCAGGCCCGGGCGTGTGTCGACCTTGACACCGCGCAGCCCGCTGTCGCCCCGGAGGTGCTGGCGGCACCCGCAGGTCCCTGGAGTGGAGGCCCAAGGCGGCAGCGTGTGCACGTCTTCCTCCGCGTCTGAGAGAAGGCGTTGTGCATTCGGGGAATGGCGAGGTGAAAGGGCCCCCTCCGGGAAGCCCGATCCAAGAGCTGAGGGTTGGGTGCCTTGCTCCGTGCTTCTAGGTGCCAGAGCCGCTTCTCTCTTCCCGGGACAGAGTGGGGCTTGCTGGGCCAATGCGTCGTCCTGAAGCAATCCCGTGGCAGGGGCTCGGCGCTTCCCCCTTCCGTTTCGGGCGAGCCTCTCAGCTCAGGGCGCCCCCAGAGAGTTTGGCCTGCAGGCCGGCGTCGCCGTCACGACCTCGCCGAGAGCCGGGTGTTCAGCTCGGTGCACTCCGAACGCGGGCTCCGGTGGGTTCGACTGAGGGCGGGCGCCCGGCTGAGGGAAGCGGCGCTGCTGTCAGAAGGCCTCCCGTGCCCTCACAACGAGTGTGTTTGCTCTGCCGTGGGTCCCGCGTCACGGTCGGGGCAGGAGCCGCTTCCGACGCCCTTGCGAAGGGCTTCGCTGAGGCCCAGGTCGGGGGCCTCCTTCTAGGACGGCCCCCGACCTGAGGCCCGGCACGCAGCCTCCCTGAGGCTTCCGCCACCCCCGCCGCGGCCAAGCTTTCTCTCTGGGCGAAAGAGGCCTGCTCGCGGAAGGGAGCTCGGCTTCAGGCTTGCTTCGCGGAGGTAAGGCTGTGGTGCTCACTCGAGGCTTCCGGGCTAAGCGTTGAGAAGGCCTCCTTCTCCGTGGAGCGACGTGTGTGTGGACGTGGACGGGGATGGCATTCCACCCTGCCTTGTTTCGCACAGGGAGGTCGGGGGCCTGGACCTCAGCGGGTCCAACCCCCGGCGAGTCAGCCAACGGCTTCCCCGTGTAGGACGTGAGGCGCCGGCCCGGGAGAGGCCGGCCCCACAGCCCGGACCCTCGTGCCTCACGAAGCGCGCCCTTCATCTCTCCTCCCCGCTTCTCTGTTCGCACTCATCTTTCCCTGGGCGGACGTTTTCCCGGCAGCACCGGGTTGCACGGAATCCAGGGAGGAGCTGTCTCCTTCGGTTGCCAGGCCCGGGCGTGTGTCGACCTTGACACCGCGCAGCCCGCTGTCGCCCCGGAGGTGCTGGCGGCACCCGCAGGTCCCTGGAGTGGAGGCCCAAGGCGGCAGCGTGTGTACGTCTTCCTCCGCGTCTGAGAGAAGGCGTTGTGCATTCGGGGAATGGCGAGGTGAAAGGGCCCCCTCCGGGAAGCGCGATCCAAGAGCTGAGGGTTGGGTGCCTTGCTCCGTGCTTCTAGGTGCCAGAGCCGCTTCTCTCTTCCCGGGACAGAGTGGGGCTTGCTGGGCCAATGCGTCGTCCTGAAGCAATCCCGTGGCAGGGGCTCGGCGCTGCCCCCTTCCGTTTCGGGCGAGCCTCCCAGCTCAGGGCGCCCCCAGAGAGTTTGGCCTGCAGGCCGGCGTCGCCGTCACGACCTCGCCGAGAGCCGGGTGTTCAGCTCGGTGCACTCCGAACGCGGGCTCCGGTGGGTTCGACTGAGGGCGGGCGCCCGGCTGAGGGAAGCGGCGCTGCTGTCAGAAGGCCTCCCGTGCCCTCACAACGAGTGTGTTTGCTCTGCCGTGGGTCCCGCGTCACGGTCGGGGCAGGAGCCGCTTCCGACGCCCTTGCGAAGGGCTTCGCTGAGGCCCAGGTCGGGGGCCTCCTTCTAGGACGGCCCCCGACCTGAGGCCCGGCACGCAGCCTCCCTGAGGCTTCCGCCACCCCCGCCGCGGCCAAGCTTTCTCTCTGGGCGAAAGAGGCCTGCTCGCGGAAGGGAGCTCGGCTTCAGGCTTGCTTCGCGGAGGTAAGGCTGTGGTGCTCACTCGAGGTTTCCGGGCTAAGCGTTGAGAAGGCCTCCTTCTCCGTGGAGCGACGTGTGTGTGGACGTGGACGGGGATGGCATTCCACCCTGCCTTGCTTCGCACAGGGAGGTCGGGGGCCTGGACCTCAGCGGGTCCAACCCCCGGCGAGTCAGCCAACGGCTTCCCCGTGTAGGACGTGAGGCGCCGGCCCGGGAGAGGCCGGCCCCACAGCCCGGACCCTCGTGCCTCACGAAGCGCGCCCTTCATCTCTCCTCCCCGCTTCTCTGTTCGCACTCATCTTTCCCTGGGCGGACGTTTTCCCGGCAGCACCGTGTTGCACGGAATCCAGGGAGGAGCTGTCTCCTTCGGTTGCCAGGCCCGGGCGTGTGTCGACCTTGACACCGCGCAGCCCGCTGTCGCCCCGGAGGTGCTGGCGGCACCCGCAGGTCCCTGGAGTGGAGGCCCAAGGCGGCAGCGTGTGCACGTCTTCCTCCGCGTCTGAGAGAAGGCGTTGTGCATTCGGGGAATGGCGAGGTGAAAGGGCCCCCTCCGGGAAGCCCGATCCAAGAGCTGAGGGTTGGGTGCCTTGCTCCGTGCTTCTAGGTGCCAGAGCCGCTTCTCTCTTCCCGGGACAGAGTGGGGCTTGCTGGGCCAATGCGTCGTCCTGAAGCAATCCCGTGGCAGGGGCTCGGCGCTTCCCCCTTCCGTTTCGGGCGAGCCTCTCAGCTCAGGGCGCCCCCAGAGAGTTTGGCCTGCAGGCCGGCGTCGCCGTCACGACCTCGCCGAGAGCCGGGTGTTCAGCTCGGTGCACTCCGAACGCGGGCTCCGGTGGGTTCGACTGAGGGCGGGCGCCCGGCTGAGGGAAGCGGCGCTGCTGTCAGAAGGCCTCCCGTGCCCTCACAACGAGTGTGTTTGCTCTGCCGTGGGTCCCGCGTCACGGTCGGGGCAGGAGCCGCTTCCGACGCCCTTGCGAAGGGCTTCGCTGAGGCCCAGGTCGGGGGCCTCCTTCTAGGACGGCCCCCGACCTGAGGCCCGGCACGCAGCCTCCCTGAGGCTTCCGCCACCCCCGCCGCGGCCAAGCTTTCTCTCTGGGCGAAAGAGGCCTGCTCGCGGAAGGGAGCTCGGCTTCAGGCTTGCTTCTCGGAGGTAAGGCTGTGGTGCTCACTCGAGGCTTCCGGGCTAAGCGTTGAGAAGGCCTCCTTCTCCGTGGAGCGACGTGTGTGTGGACGTGGACGGGGATGGCATTCCACCCTGCCTTGTTTCACACAGGGAGGTCGGGGGCCTGGACCTCAGCGGGTCCAACCCCCGGCGAGTCAGCCAACGGCTTCCCCGTGTAGGACGTGAGGCGCCGGCCCGGGAGAGGCCGGCCCCACAGCCCGGACCCTCGTGCCTCACGAAGCGCGCCCTTCATCTCTCCTCCCCGCTTCTCTGTTCGCACTCATCTTTCCCTGGGCGGACGTTTTCCCGGCAGCACCGGGTTGCACGGAATCCAGGGAGGAGCTGTCTCCTTCGGTTGCCAGGCCCGGGCGTGTGTCGACCTTGACACCGCGCAGCCCGCTGTCGCCCCGGAGGTGCTGGCGGCACCCGCAGGTCCCTGGAGTGGAGGCCCAAGGCGGCAGCGTGTGCACGTCTTCCTCCGCGTCTGAGAGAAGGCGTTGTGCATTCGGGGAATGGCGAGGTGAAAGGGCCCCCTCCGGGAAGCGCGATCCAAGAGCTGAGGGTTGGGTGCCTTGCTCCGTGCTTCTAGGTGCCAGAGCCGCTTCTCTCTTCCCGGGACAGAGTGGGGCTTGCTGGGCCAATGCGTCGTCCTGAAGCAATCCCGTGGCAGGGGCTCGGCGCTTCCCCCTTCCGTTTCGGGGGAGCCTCCCAGCTCAGGGCGCCCCCAGAGAGTTTGGCCTGC
This sequence comes from Martes martes, assembly GCF_963455335.1. Taxonomy (NCBI): domain Eukaryota; kingdom Metazoa; phylum Chordata; class Mammalia; order Carnivora; family Mustelidae; genus Martes; species Martes martes. Next base: position 122,178,395 of record NC_137893.1, on the reverse strand, counting down.
AGGCCGGCGTCGCCGTCACGACCTCGCCGAGAGCCGGGTGTTCAGCTCGGTGCACTCCGAACGCGGGCTCCGGTGGGTTCGACTGAGGGCGGGCGCCCGGCTGAGGGAAGCGGCGCTGCTGTCAGAAGGCCTCCCGTGCCCTCACAACGAGTGTGTTTGCTCTGCCGTGGGTCCCGCGTCACGGTCGGGGCAGGAGCCGCTTCCGACGCCCTTGCGAAGGGCTTCGCTGAGGCCCAGGTCGGGGGCCTCCTTCTAGGACGGCCCCCGACCTGAGGCCCGGCACGCAGCCTCCCTGAGGCTTCCGCCACCCCCGCCGCGGCCAAGCTTTCTCTCTGGGCGAAAGAGGCCTGCTCGCGGAAGGGAGCTCGGCTTCAGGCTTGCTTCGCGGAGGTAAGGCTGTGGTGCTCACTCGAGGTTTCCGGGCTAAGCGTTGAGAAGGCCTCCTTCTCCGTGGAGCGACGTGTGTGTGGACGTGGACGGGGATGGCATTCCACCCTGCCTTGCTTCGCACAGGGAGGTCGGGGACCTGGACCTCAGCGGGTCCAACCCCCGGCGAGTCAGCCAACGGCTTCCCCGTGTAGGACGGGAGGCGCCGGCCCGGGAGAGGCCGGCCCCACAGCCCGGACCCTCGTGCCTCACGAAGCGCGCCCTTCATCTCTCCTCCCCGCTTCTCTGTTCGCACTCATCTTTCCCTGGGCGGACGTTTTCCCGGCAGCACCGTGTTGCACGGAATCCAGGGAGGAGCTGTCTCCTTCGGTTGCCAGGCCCGGGCGTGTGTCGACCTTGACACCGCGCAGCCCGCTGTCGCCCCGGAGGTGCTGGCGGCACCCGCAGGTCCCTGGAGTGGAGGCCCAAGGCGGCAGCGTGTGCACGTCTTCCTCCGCGTCTGAGAGAAGGCGTTGTGCATTCGGGGAATGGCGAGGTGAAAGGGCCCCCTCCGGGAAGCGCGATCCAAGAGCTGAGGGTTGGGTGCCTTGCTCCGTGCTTCTAGGTGCCAGAGCCGCTTCTCTCTTCCCGGGACAGAGTGGGGCTTGCTGGGCCAATGCGTCGTCCTGAAGCAATCCCGTGGCAGGGGCTCGGCGCTTCCCCCTTCCGTTTCGGGCGAGCCTCTCAGCTCAGGGCGCCCCCAGAGAGTTTGGCCTGCAGGCCGGCGTCGCCGTCACGACCTCGCCGAGAGCCGGGTGTTCAGCTCGGTGCACTCCGAACGCGGGCTCCGGTGGGTTCGACTGAGGGCGGGCGCCCGGCTGAGGGAAGCGGCGCTGCTCTCAGAAGGCCTCCCGTGCCCTCACAACGAGTGTGTTTGCTCTGCCGTGGGTCCCGCGTCACGGTCGGGGCAGGAGCCGCTTCCGACGCCCTTGCGAAGGGCTTCGCTGAGGCCCAGGTCGGGGGCCTCCTTCTAGGACGGCCCCCGACCTGAGGCCCGGCACGCAGCCTCCCTGAGGCTTCCGCCACCCCCGCCGCGGCCAAGCTTTCTCTCTGGGCGAAAGAGGCCTGCTCGCGGAAGGGAGCTCGGCTTCAGGCTTGCTTCTCGGAGGTAAGGCTGTGGTGCTCACTCGAGGCTTCCGGGCTAAGCGTTGAGAAGGCCTCCTTCTCCGTGGAGCGACGTGTGTGTGGACGTGGACGGGGATGGCATTCCACCCTGCCTTGTTTCGCACAGGGAGGTCGGGGGCCTGGACCTCAGCGGGTCCAACCCCCGGCGAGTCAGCCAACGGCTTCCCCGTGTAGGACGTGAGGCGCCGGCCCGGGAGAGGCCGGCCCCACAGCCCGGACCCTCGTGCCTCACGAAGCGCGCCCTTCATCTCTCCTCCCCGCTTCTCTGTTCGCACTCATCTTTCCCTGGGCGGACGTTTTCCCGGCAGCACCGGGTTGCACGGAATCCAGGGAGGAGCTGTCTCCTTCGGTTGCCAGGCCCGGGCGTGTGTCGACCTTGACACCGCGCAGCCCGCTGTCGCCCCGGAGGTGCTGGCGGCACCCGCAGGTCCCTGGAGTGGAGGCCCAAGGCGGCAGCGTGTGCACGTCTTCCTCCGCGTCTGAGAGAAGGCGTTGTGCATTCGGGGAATGGCGAGGTGAAAGGGCCCCCTCCGGGAAGCGCGATCCAAGAGCTGAGGGTTGGGTGCCTTGCTCCGTGCTTCTAGGTGCCAGAGCCGCTTCTCTCTTCCCGGGACAGAGTGGGGCTTGCTGGGCCAATGCGTCGTCCTGAAGCAATCCCGTGGCAGGGGCTCGGCGCTTCCCCCTTCCGTTTCGGGGGAGCCTCCCAGCTCAGGGCGCCCCCAGAGAGTTTGGCCTGCAGGCCGGCGTCGCCGTCACGACCTCGCCGAGAGCCGGGTGTTCAGCTCGGTGCACTCCGAACGCGGGCTCCGGTGGGTTCGACTGAGGGCGGGCGCCCGGCTGAGGGAAGCGGCGCTGGTGTCAGAAGGCCTCCCGTGCCCTCACAACGAGTGTGTTTGCTCTGCCGTGGGTCCCGCGTCACGGTCGGGGCAGGAGCCGCTTCCGACGCCCTTGCGAAGGGCTTCGCTGAGGCCCAGGTCGGGGGCCTCCTTCTAGGACGGCCCCCGACCTGAGGCCCGGCACGCAGCCTCCCTGAGGCTTCCGCCACCCCCGCCGCGGCCAAGCTTTCTCTCTGCGCGAAAGAGGCCTGCTCGCGGAAGGGAGCTCGGCTTCAGGCTTGCTTCTCGGAGGTAAGGCTGTGGTGCTCACTCGAGGCTTCCGGGCTAAGCGTTGAGAAGGCCTCCTTCTCCGTGGAGCGACGTGTGTGTGGACGTGGACGGGGATGGCATTCCACCCTGCCTTGTTTCGCACAGGGAGGTTGGGGGCCTGGACCTCAGCGGGTCCAACCCCCGGCGAGTCAGCCAACGGCTTCCCCGTGTAGGACGTGAGGCGCCGGCCCGGGAGAGGCCGGCCCCACAGCCCGGACCCTCGTGCCTCACGAAGCGCGCCCTTCATCTCTCCTCCCCGCTTCTCTGTTCGCACTCATCTTTCCCTGGGCGGACGTTTTCCCGGCAGCACCGGGTTGCACGGAATCCAGGGAGGAGCTGTCTCCTTCGGTTGCCAGGCCCGGGCGTGTGTCGACCTTGACACCGCGCAGCCCGCTGTCGCCCCGGAGGTGCTGGCGGCACCCGCAGGTCCCTGGAGTGGAGGCCCAAGGCGGCAGCGTGTGCACGTCTTCCTCCGCGTCTGAGAGAAGGCGTTGTGCATTCGGGGAATGGCGAGGTGAAAGGGCCCCCTCCGGGAAGCGCGATCCAAGAGCTGAGGGTTGGGTGCCTTGCTCCGTGCTTCTAGGTGCCAGAGCCGCTTCTCTCTTCCCGGGACAGAGTGGGGCTTGCTGGGCCAATGCGTCGTCCTGAAGCAATCCCGTGGCAGGGGCTCGGCGCTTCCCCCTTCCGTTTCGGGCGAGCCTCCCAGCTCAGGGCGCCCCCAGAGAGTTTGGCCTGCAGGCCGGCGTCGCCGTCACGACCTCGCCGAGAGCCGGGTGTTCAGCTCGGTGCACTCCGAACGCGGGCTCCGGTGGGTTCGACTGAGGGCGGGCGCCCGGCTGAGGGAAGCGGCGCTGGTGTCAGAAGGCCTCCCGTGCCCTCACAACGAGTGTGTTTGCTCTGCCGTGGGTCCCGCGTCACGGTCGGGGCAGGAGCCGCTTCCGACGCCCTTGCGAAGGGCTTCGCTGAGGCCCAGGTCGGGGGCCTCCTTCTAGGACGGCCCCCGACCTGAGGCCCGGCACGCAGCCTCCCTGAGGCTTCCGCCAACCCCGCCGCGGCCAAGCTTTCTCTCTGGGCGAAAGAGGCCTGCTCGCGGAAGGGAGCTCGGCTTCAGGCTTGCTTCGCGGAGGTAAGGCTGTGGTGCTCACTCGAGGTTTCCGGGCTAAGCGTTGAGAAGGCCTCCTTCTCCGTGGAGCGACGTGTGTGTGGACGTGGACGGGGATGGCATTCCACCCTGCCTTGCTTCGCACAGGGAGGTCGGGGACCTGGACCTCAGCGGGTCCAACCCCCGGCGAGTCAGCCAACGGCTTCCCCGTGTAGGACGTGAGGCGCCGGCCCGGGAGAGGCCGGCCCCACAGCCCGGACCCTCGTGCCTCACGAAGCGCGCCCTTCATCTCTCCTCCCCGCTTCTCTGTTCGCACTCATCTTTCCCTGGGCGGACGTTTTCCCGGCAGCACCGGGTTGCACGGAATCCAGGGAGGAGCTGTCTCCTTCGGTTGCCAGGCCCGGGCGTGTGTCGACCTTGACACCGCGCAGCCCGCTGTCGCCCCGGAGGTGCTGGCGGCACCCGCAGGTCCCTGGAGTGGAGGCCCAAGGCGGCAGCGTGTGCACGTCTTCCTCCGCGTCTGAGAGAAGGCGTTGTGCATTCGGGGAATGGCGAGGTGAAAGGGCCCCCTCCGGGAAGCGCGATCCAAGAGCTGAGGGTTGGGTGCCTTGCTCCGTGCTTCTAGGTGCCAGAGCCGCTTCTCTCTTCCCGGGACAGAGTGGGGCTTGCTGGGCCAATGCGTCGTCCTGAAGCAATCCCGTGGCAGGGGCTCGGCGCTTCCCCCTTCCGTTTCGGGCGAGCCTCCCAGCTCAGGGCGCCCCCAGAGAGTTTGGCCTGCAGGCCGGCGTCGCCGTCACGACCTCGCCGAGAGCCGGGTGTTCAGCTCGGTGCACTCCGAACGCGGGCTCCGGTGGGTTCGACTGAGGGCGGGCGCCCGGCTGAGGGAAGCGGCGCTGGTGTCAGAAGGCCTCCCGTGCCCTCACAACGAGTGTGTTTGCTCTGCCGTGGGTCCCGCGTCACGGTCGGGGCAGGAGCCGCTTCCGACGCCCTTGCGAAGGGCTTCGCTGAGGCCCAGGTCGGGGGCCTCCTTCTAGGACGGCCCCCGACCTGAGGCCCGGCACGCAGCCTCCCTGAGGCTTCCGCCAACCCCGCCGCGGCCAAGCTTTCTCTCTGGGCGAAAGAGGCCTGCTCGCGGAAGGGAGCTCGGCTTCAGGCTTGCTTCGCGGAGGTAAGGCTGTGGTGCTCACTCGAGGTTTCCGGGCTAAGCGTTGAGAAGGCCTCCTTCTCCGTGGAGCGACGTGTGTGTGGACGTGGACGGGGATGGCATTCCACCCTGCCTTGCTTCGCACAGGGAGGTCGGGGACCTGGACCTCAGCGGGTCCAACCCCCGGCGAGTCAGCCAACGGCTTCCCCGTGTAGGACGGGAGGCGCCGGCCCGGGAGAGGCCGGCCCCACAGCCCGGACCCTCGTGCCTCACGAAGCGCGCCCTTCATCTCTCCTCCCCGCTTCTCTGTTCGCACTCATCTTTCCCTGGGCGGACGTTTTCCCGGCAGCACCGTGTTGCACGGAATCCAGGGAGGAGCTGTCTCCTTCGGTTGCCAGGCCCGGGCGTGTGTCGACCTTGACACCGCGCAGCCCGCTGTCGCCCCGGAGGTGCTGGCGGCACCCGCAGGTCCCTGGAGTGGAGGCCCAAGGCGGCAGCGTGTGTACGTCTTCCTCCGCGTCTGAGAGAAGGCGTTGTGCATTCGGGGAATGGCGAGGTGAAAGGGCCCCCTCCGGGAAGCGCGATCCAAGAGCTGAGGGTTGGGTGCCTTGCTCCGTGCTTCTAGGTGCCAGAGCCGCTTCTCTCTTCCCGGGACAGAGTGGGGCTTGCTGGGCCAATGCGTCGTCCTGAAGCAATCCCGTGGCAGGGGCTCGGCGCTTCCCCCTTCCGTTTCGGGCGAGCCTCTCAGCTCAGGGCGCCCCCAGAGAGTTTGGCCTGCAGGCCGGCGTCGCCGTCACGACCTCGCCGAGAGCCGGGTGTTCAGCTCGGTGCACTCCGAACGCGGGCTCCGGTGGGTTCGACTGAGGGCGGGCGCCCGGCTGAGGGAAGCGGCGCTGCTCTCAGAAGGCCTCCCGTGCCCTCACAACGAGTGTGTTTGCTCTGCCGTGGGTCCCGCGTCACGGTCGGGGCAGGAGCCGCTTCCGACGCCCTTGCGAAGGGCTTCGCTGAGGCCCAGGTCGGGGGCCTCCTTCTAGGACGGCCCCCGACCTGAGGCCCGGCACGCAGCCTCCCTGAGGCTTCCGCCACCCCCGCCGCGGCCAAGCTTTCTCTCTGGGCGAAAGAGGCCTGCTCGCGGAAGGGAGCTCGGCTTCAGGCTTGCTTCTCGGAGGTAAGGCTGTGGTGCTCACTCGAGGCTTCCGGGCTAAGCGTTGAGAAGGCCTCCTTCTCCGTGGAGCGACGTGTGTGTGGACGTGGACGGGGATGGCATTCCACCCTGCCTTGTTTCGCACAGGGAGGTCGGGGGCCTGGACCTCAGCGGGTCCAACCCCCGGCGAGTCAGCCAACGGCTTCCCCGTGTAGGACGTGAGGCGCCGGCCCGGGAGAGGCCGGCCCCACAGCCCGGACCCTCGTGCCTCACGAAGCGCGCCCTTCATCTCTCCTCCCCGCTTCTCTGTTCGCACTCATCTTTCCCTGGGCGGACGTTTTCCCGGCAGCACCGGGTTGCACGGAATCCAGGGAGGAGCTGTCTCCTTCGGTTGCCAGGCCCGGGCGTGTGTCGACCTTGACACCGCGCAGCCCGCTGTCGCCCCGGAGGTGCTGGCGGCACCCGCAGGTCCCTGGAGTGGAGGCCCAAGGCGGCAGCGTGTGCACGTCTTCCTCCGCGTCTGAGAGAAGGCGTTGTGCATTCGGGGAATGGCGAGGTGAAAGGGCCCCCTCCGGGAAGCGCGATCCAAGAGCTGAGGGTTGGGTGCCTTGCTCCGTGCTTCTAGGTGCCAGAGCCGCTTCTCTCTTCCCGGGACAGAGTGGGGCTTGCTGGGCCAATGCGTCGTCCTGAAGCAATCCCGTGGCAGGGGCTCGGCGCTTCCCCCTTCCGTTTCGGGGGAGCCTCCCAGCTCAGGGCGCCCCCAGAGAGTTTGGCCTGCAGGCCGGCGTCGCCGTCACGACCTCGCCGAGAGCCGGGTGTTCAGCTCGGTGCACTCCGAACGCGGGCTCCGGTGGGTTCGACTGAGGGCGGGCGCCCGGCTGAGGGAAGCGGCGCTGGTGTCAGAAGGCCTCCCGTGCCCTCACAACGAGTGTGTTTGCTCTGCCGTGGGTCCCGCGTCACGGTCGGGGCAGGAGCCGCTTCCGACGCCCTTGCGAAGGGCTTCGCTGAGGCCCAGGTCGGGGGCCTCCTTCTAGGACGGCCCCCGACCTGAGGCCCGGCACGCAGCCTCCCTGAGGCTTCCGCCACCCCCGCCGCGGCCAAGCTTTCTCTCTGGGCGAAAGAGGCCTGCTCGCGGAAGGGAGCTCGGCTTCAGGCTTGCTTCGCGGAGGTAAGGCTGTGGTGCTCACTCGAGGTTTCCGGGCTAAGCGTTGAGAAGGCCTCCTTCTCCGTGGAGCGACGTGTGTGTGGACGTGGACGGGGATGGCATTCCACCCTGCCTTGCTTCGCACAGGGAGGTCGGGGGCCTGGACCTCAGCGGGTCCAACCCCCGGCGAGTCAGCCAACGGCTTCCCCGTGTAGGACGTGAGGCGCCGGCCCGGGAGAGGCCGGCCCCACAGCCCGGACCCTCGTGCCTCACGAAGCGCGCCCTTCATCTCTCCTCCCCGCTTCTCTGTTCGCACTCATCTTTCCCTGGGCGGACGTTTTCCCGGCAGCACCGGGTTGCACGGAATCCAGGGAGGAGCTGTCTCCTTCGGTTGCCAGGCCCGGGCGTGTGTCGACCTTGACACCGCGCAGCCCGCTGTCGCCCCGGAGGTGCTGGCGGCACCCGCAGGTCCCTGGAGTGGAGGCCCAAGGCGGCAGCGTGTGCACGTCTTCCTCCGCGTCTGAGAGAAGGCGTTGTGCATTCGGGGAATGGCGAGGTGAAAGGGCCCCCTCCGGGAAGCGCGATCCAAGAGCTGAGGGTTGGGTGCCTTGCTCCGTGCTTCTAGGTGCCAGAGCCGCTTCTCTCTTCCCGGGACAGAGTGGGGCTTGCTGGGCCAATGCGTCGTCCTGAAGCAATCCCGTGGCAGGGGCTCGGCGCTGCCCCCTTCCGTTTCGGGCGAGCCTCCCAGCTCAGGGCGCCCCCAGAGAGTTTGGCCTGCAGGCCGGCGTCGCCGTCACGACCTCGCCGAGAGCCGGGTGTTCAGCTCGGTGCACTCCGAACGCGGGCTCCGGTGGGTTCGACTGAGGGCGGGCGCCCGGCTGAGGGAAGCGGCGCTGCTGTCAGAAGGCCTCCCGTGCCCTCACCACGAGTGTGTTTGCTCTGCCGTGGGTCCCGCGTCACGGTCGGGGCAGGAGCCGCTTCCGACGCCCTTGCGAAGGGCTTCGCTGAGGCCCAGGTCGGGGGCCTCCTTCTAGGACGGCCCCCGACCTGAGGCCCGGCACGCAGCCTCCCTGAGGCTTCCGCCACCCCCGCCGCAGCCAAGCTTTCTCTCTGGGCGAAAGAGGCCTGCTCGCGGAAGGGAGCTCGGCTTCAGGCTTGCTTCGCGGAGGTAAGGCTGTGGTGCTCACTCGAGGTTTCCGGGCTAAGCGTTGAGAAAGCCTCCTTCTCCGTGGAGCGACGTGTGTGTGGACGTGGACGGGGATGGCATTCCACCCTGCCTTGCTTCGCACAGGGAGGTCGGGGGCCTGGACCTCAGCGGGTCCAACCCCCGGCGAGTCAGCCAACGGCTTCCCCGTGTAGGACGGGAGGCGCCGGCCCGGGAGAGGCCGGCCCCACAGCCCGGACCCTCGTGCCTCACGAAGCGCGCCCTTCATCTCTCCTCCCCGCTTCTCTGTTCGCACTCATCTTTCCCTGGGCGGACGTTTTCCCGGCAGCACCGGGTTGCACGGAATCCAGGGAGGAGCTGTCTCCTTCGGTTGCCAGGCCCGGGCGTGTGTCGACCTTGACACCGCGCAGCCCGCTGTCGCCCCGGAGGTGCTGGCGGCACCCGCAGGTCCCTGGAGTGGAGGCCCAAGGCGGCAGCGTGTGCACGTCTTCCTCCGCGTCTGAGAGAAGGCGTTGTGCATTCGGGGAATGGCGAGGTGAAAGGGCCCCCTCCGGGAAGCGCGATCCAAGAGCTGAGGGTTGGGTGCCTTGCTCCGTGCTTCTAGGTGCCAGAGCCGCTTCTCTCTTCCCGGGACAGAGTGGGGCTTGCTGGGCCAATGCGTCGTCCTGAAGCAATCCCGTGGCAGGGGCTCGGCGCTTCCCCCTTCCGTTTCGGGCGAGCCTCCCAGCTCAGGGCGCCCCCAGAGAGTTTGGCCTGCAGGCCGGCGTCGCCGTCACGACCTCGCCGAGAGCCGGGTGTTCAGCTCGGTGCACTCCGAACGCGGGCTCCGGTGGGTTCGACTGAGGGCGGGCGCCCGGCTGAGGGAAGCGGCGCTGCTGTCAGAAGGCCTCCCGTGCCCTCACCACGAGTGTGTTTGCTCTGCCGTGGGTCCCGCGTCACGGTCGGGGCAGGAGCCGCTTCCGACGCCCTTGCGAAGGGCTTCGCTGAGGCCCAGGTCGGGGGCCTCCTTCTAGGACGGCCCCCGACCTGAGGCCCGGCACGCAGCCTCCCTGAGACTTCCGCCACCCCCGCCGCGGCCAAGCGTTCTCTCTGGGCGAAAGAGGCCTGCTCGCGGAAGGGAGCTCGGCTTCAGGCTTGCATCTCGGAGGTAAGGTTGTGGTGCTCAATCGAGGCTTCCGGGCTAAGCGTTGAGAAGGCCTCCTTCACCGTGGAGCGACGTGTGTGTGGACGTGGACGGGGATGGCATTCCACCCTGCCTTGTTTCGCACAGGGAGGTCGGGGGCCTGGACCTCAGCGTGTCCAACCCCCGGCGAGTCAGCCAACGGCTTCCCCGTGTAGGACGGGAGGCGCCGGCCCGGGAGAGGCCGGCCCCACAGCCCGGACCCTCGTGCCTCACGAAGCGCGCCCTTCATCTCTCCTCCCCGCTTCTCTGTTCGCACTCATCTTTCCCTGGGCGGACGTTTTCCCGGCAGCACCGGGTTGCACGGAATCCAGGGAGGAGCTATCTCCTTCGGTTGCCAGGCCCGGGCGTGTGTCGACCTTGACACCGCGCAGCCCGCTGTCGCCCCGGAGGTGCTGGCGGCACCCGCAGGTCCCTGGAGTGGAGGCCCAAGGCGGCAGCGTGTGCACGTCTTCCTCCGCGTCTGAGAGAAGGCGTTGTGCATTCGGGGAATGGCGAGGTGAAAGGGCCCCCTCCGGGAAGCGCGATCCAAGAGCTGAGGGTTGGGTGCCTGGCTCCGTGCTTCTAGGTGCCAGAGCCGCTTCTCTCTTCCCGGGACAGAGTGGGGCTTGCTGGGCCAATGCGTCGTCCTGAAGCAATCCCGTGGCAGGGGCTCGGCGCTTCCCCCTTCCGTTTCGGGCGAGCCTCCCAGCTCAGGGCGCCCCCAGAGAGTTTGGCCTGCAGGCCGGCGTCGCCGTCACGACCTCGCCGAGAGCCGGGTGTTCAGCTCGGTGCACTCCGAACGCGGGCTCCGGTGGGTTCGACTGAGGGCGGGCGCCCGGCTGAGGGAAGCGGCGCTGGTGTCAGAAGGCCTCCCGTGCCCTCACAACGAGTGTGTTTGCTCTGCCGTGGGTCCCGCGTCACGGTCGGGGCAGGAGCCGCTTCCGACGCCCTTGCGAAGGGCTTCGCTGAGGCCCAGGTCGGGGGCCTCCTTCTAGGACGGCCCCCGACCTGAGGCCCGGCACGCAGCCTCCCTGAGGCTTCCGCCACCCCCGCCGCGGCCAAGCTTTCTCTCTGCGCGAAAGAGGCCTGCTCGCGGAAGGGAGCTCGGCTTCAGGCTTGCTTCTCGGAGGTAAGGCTGTGGTGCTCACTCGAGGTTTCCGGGCTAAGCGTTGAGAAGGCCTCCTTCTCCGTGGAGCGACGTGTGTGTGGACGTGGACGGGGATGGCATTCCACCCTGCCTTGTTTCGCACAGGGAGGTCGGGGACCTGGACCTCAGCGGGTCCAACCCCCGGCGAGTCAGCCAACGGCTTCCCCGTGTAGGACGGGAGGCGCCGGCCCGGGAGAGGCCGGCCCCACAGCCCGGACCCTCGTGCCTCACGAAGCGCGCCCTTCATCTCTCCTCCCCGCTTCTCTGTTCGCACTCATCTTTCCCTGGGCGGACGTTTTCCCGGCAGCACCGTGTTGCACGGAATCCAGGGAGGAGCTGTCTCCTTCGGTTGCCAGGCCCGGGCGTGTGTCGACCTTGACACCGCGCAGCCCGCTGTCGCCCCGGAGGTGCTGGCGGCACCCGCAGGTCCCTGGAGTGGAGGCCCAAGGCGGCAGCGTGTGTACGTCTTCCTCCGCGTCTGAGAGAAGGCGTTGTGCATTCGGGGAATGGCGAGGTGAAAGGGCCCCCTCCGGGAAGCGCGATCCAAGAGCTGAGGGTTGGGTGCCTTGCTCCGTGCTTCTAGGTGCCAGAGCCGCTTCTCTCTTCCCGGGACAGAGTGGGGCTTGCTGGGCCAATGCGTCGTCCTGAAGCAATCCCGTGGCAGGGGCTCGGCGCTTCCCCCTTCCGTTTCGGGCGAGCCTCCCAGCTCAGGGCGCCCCCAGAGAGTTTGGCCTGCAGGCCGGCGTCGCCGTCACGACCTCGCCGAGAGCCGGGTGTTCAGCTCGGTGCACTCCGAACGCGGGCTCCGGTGGGTTCGACTGAGGGCGGGCGCCCGGCTGAGGGAAGCGGCGCTGGTGTCAGAAGGCCTCCCGTGCCCTCACAACGAGTGTGTTTGCTCTGCCGTGGGTCCCGCGTCACGGTCGGGGCAGGAGCCGCTTCCGACGCCCTTGCGAAGGGCTTCGCTGAGGCCCAGGTCGGGGGCCTCCTTCTAGGACGGCCCCCGACCTGAGGCCCGGCACGCAGCCTCCCTGAGGCTTCCGCCACCCCCGCCGCGGCCAAGCTTTCTCTCTGCGCGAAAGAGGCCTGCTCGCGGAAGGGAGCTCGGCTTCAGGCTTGCTTCTCGGAGGTAAGGCTGTGGTGCTCACTCGAGGTTTCCGGGCTAAGCGTTGAGAAGGCCTCCTTCTCCGTGGAGCGACGTGTGTGTGGACGTGGACGGGGATGGCATTCCACCCTGCCTTGTTTCGCACAGGGAGGTCGGGGACCTGGACCTCAGCGGGTCCAACCCCCGGCGAGTCAGCCAACGGCTTCCCCGTGTAGGACGGGAGGCGCCGGCCCGGGAGAGGCCGGCCCCACAGCCCGGACCCTCGTGCCTCACGAAGCGCGCCCTTCATCTCTCCTCCCCGCTTCTCTGTTCGCACTCATCTTTCCCTGGGCGGACGTTTTCCCGGCAGCACCGGGTTGCACGGAATCCAGGGAGGAGCTGTCTCCTTCGGTTGCCAGGCCCGGGCGTGTGTCGACCTTGACACCGCGCAGCCCGCTGTCGCCCCGGAGGTGCTGGCGGCACCCGCAGGTCCCTGGAGTGGAGGCCCAAGGCGGCAGCGTGTGTACGTCTTCCTCCGCGTCTGAGAGAAGGCGTTGTGCATTCGGGGAATGGCGAGGTGAAAGGGCCCCCTCCGGGAAGCGCGATCCAAGAGCTGAGGGTTGGGTGCCTTGCTCCGTGCTTCTAGGTGCCAGAGCCGCTTCTCTCTTCCCGGGACAGAGTGGGGCTTGCTGGGCCAATGCGTCGTCCTGAAGCAATCCCGTGGCAGGGGCTCGGCGCTTCCCCCTTCCGTTTCGGGCGAGCCTCTCAGCTCAGGGCGCCCCCAGAGAGTTTGGCCTGCAGGCCGGCGTCGCCGTCACGACCTCGCCGAGAGCCGGGTGTTCAGCTCGGTGCACTCCGAACGCGGGCTCCGGTGGGTTCGACTGAGGGCGGGCGCCCGGCTGAGGGAAGCGGCGCTGCTCTCAGAAGGCCTCCCGTGCCCTCACAACGAGTGTGTTTGCTCTGCCGTGGGTCCCGCGTCACGGTCGGGGCAGGAGCCGCTTCCGACGCCCTTGCGAAGGGCTTCGCTGAGGCCCAGGTCGGGGGCCTCCTTCTAGGACGGCCCCCGACCTGAGGCCCGGCACGCAGCCTCCCTGAGGCTTCCGCCACCCCCGCCGCGGCCAAGCTTTCTCTCTGGGCGAAAGAGGCCTGCTCGCGGAAGGGAGCTCGGCTTCAGGCTTGCTTCTCGGAGGTAAGGCTGTGGTGCTCACTCGAGGCTTCCGGGCTAAGCGTTGAGAAGGCCTCCTTCTCCGTGGAGCGACGTGTGTGTGGACGTGGACGGGGATGGCATTCCACCCTGCCTTGTTTCGCACAGGGAGGTCGGGGGCCTGGACCTCAGCGGGTCCAACCCCCGGCGAGTCAGCCAACGGCTTCCCCGTGTAGGACGTGAGGCGCCGGCCCGGGAGAGGCCGGCCCCACAGCCCGGACCCTCGTGCCTCACGAAGCGCGCCCTTCATCTCTCCTCCCCGCTTCTCTGTTCGCACTCATCTTTCCCTGGGCGGACGTTTTCCCGGCAGCACCGGGTTGCACGGAATCCAGGGAGGAGCTGTCTCCTTCGGTTGCCAGGCCCGGGCGTGTGTCGACCTTGACACCGCGCAGCCCGCTGTCGCCCCGGAGGTGCTGGCGGCACCCGCAGGTCCCTGGAGTGGAGGCCCAAGGCGGCAGCGTGTGCACGTCTTCCTCCGCGTCTGAGAGAAGGCGTTGTGCATTCGGGGAATGGCGAGGTGAAAGGGCCCCCTCCGGGAAGCGCGATCCAAGAGCTGAGGGTTGGGTGCCTTGCTCCGTGCTTCTAGGTGCCAGAGCCGCTTCTCTCTTCCCGGGACAGAGTGGGGCTTGCTGGGCCAATGCGTCGTCCTGAAGCAATCCCGTGGCAGGGGCTCGGCGCTTCCCCCTTCCGTTTCGGGGGAGCCTCCCAGCTCAGGGCGCCCCCAGAGAGTTTGGCCTGCAGGCCGGCGTCGCCGTCACGACCTCGCCGAGAGCCGGGTGTTCAGCTCGGTGCACTCCGAACGCGGGCTCCGGTGGGTTCGACTGAGGGCGGGCGCCCGGCTGAGGGAAGCGGCGCTGGTGTCAGAAGGCCTCCCGTGCCCTCACAACGAGTGTGTTTGCTCTGCCGTGGGTCCCGCGTCACGGTCGGGGCAGGAGCCGCTTCCGACGCCCTTGCGAAGGGCTTCGCTGAGGCCCAGGTCGGGGGCCTCCTTCTAGGACGGCCCCCGACCTGAGGCCCGGCACGCAGCCTCCCTGAGGCTTCCGCCACCCCCGCCGCGGCCAAGCTTTCTCTCTGCGCGAAAGAGGCCTGCTCGCGGAAGGGAGCTCGGCTTCAGGCTTGCTTCTCGGAGGTAAGGCTGTGGTGCTCACTCGAGGTTTCCGGGCTAAGCGTTGAGAAGGCCTCCTTCTCCGTGGAGCGACGTGTGTGTGGACGTGGACGGGGATGGCATTCCACCCTGCCTTGTTTCGCACAGGGAGGTTGGGGGCCTGGACCTCAGCGGGTCCAACCCCCGGCGAGTCAGCCAACGGCTTCCCCGTGTAGGACGTGAGGCGCCGGCCCGGGAGAGGCCGGCCCCACAGCCCGGACCCTCGTGCCTCACGAAGCGCGCCCTTCATCTCTCCTCCCCGCTTCTCTGTTCGCACTCATCTTTCCCTGGGCGGACGTTTTCCCGGCAGCACCGGGTTGCACGGAATCCAGGGAGGAGCTGTCTCCTTCGGTTGCCAGGCCCGGGCGTGTGTCGACCTTGACACCGCGCAGCCCGCTGTCGCCCCGGAGGTGCTGGCGGCACCCGCAGGTCCCTGGAGTGGAGGCCCAAGGCGGCAGCGTGTGCACGTCTTCCTCCGCGTCTGAGAGAAGGCGTTGTGCATTCGGGGAATGGCGAGGTGAAAGGGCCCCCTCCGGGAAGCGCGATCCAAGAGCTGAGGGTTGGGTGCCTTGCTCCGTGCTTCTAGGTGCCAGAGCCGCTTCTCTCTTCCCGGGACAGAGTGGGGCTTGCTGGGCCAATGCGTCGTCCTGAAGCAATCCCGTGGCAGGGGCTCGGCGCTTCCCCCTTCCGTTTCGGGCGAGCCTCCCAGCTCAGGGCGCCCCCAGAGAGTTTGGCCTGCAGGCCGGCGTCGCCGTCACGACCTCGCCGAGAGCCGGGTGTTCAGCTCGGTGCACTCCGAACGCGGGCTCCGGTGGGTTCGACTGAGGGCGGGCGCCCGGCTGAGGGAAGCGGCGCTGGTGTCAGAAGGCCTCCCGTGCCCTCACAACGAGTGTGTTTGCTCTGCCGTGGGTCCCGCGTCACGGTCGGGGCAGGAGCCGCTTCCGACGCCCTTGCGAAGGGCTTCGCTGAGGCCCAGGTCGGGGGCCTCCTTCTAGGACGGCCCCCGACCTGAGGCCCGGCACGCAGCCTCCCTGAGGCTTCCGCCACCCCCGCCGCGGCCAAGCTTTCTCTCTGGGCGAAAGAGGCCTGCTCGCGGAAGGGAGCTCGGCTTCAGGCTTGCTTCGCGGAGGTAAGGCTGTGGTGCTCACTCGAGGTTTCCGGGCTAAGCGTTGAGAAGGCCTCCTTCTCCGTGGAGCGACGTGTGTGTGGACGTGGACGGGGATGGCATTCCACCCTGCCTTGCTTCGCACAGGGAGGTCGGGGACCTGGACCTCAGCGGGTCCAACCCCCGGCGAGTCAGCCAACGGCTTCCCCGTGTAGGACGTGAGGCGCCGGCCCGGGAGAGGCCGGCCCCACAGCCCGGACCCTCGTGCCTCACGAAGCGCGCCCTTCATCTCTCCTCCCCGCTTCTCTGTTCGCACTCATCTTTCCCTGGGCGGACGTTTTCCCGGCAGCACCGGGTTGCACGGAATCCAGGGAGGAGCTGTCTCCTTCGGTTGCCAGGCCCGGGCGTGTGTCGACCTTGACACCGCGCAGCCCGCTGTCGCCCCGGAGGTGCTGGCGGCACCCGCAGGTCCCTGGAGTGGAGGCCCAAGGCGGCAGCGTGTGCACGTCTTCCTCCGCGTCTGAGAGAAGGCGTTGTGCATTCGGGGAATGGCGAGGTGAAAGGGCCCCCTCCGGGAAGCGCGATCCAAGAGCTGAGGGTTGGGTGCCTTGCTCCGTGCTTCTAGGTGCCAGAGCCGCTTCTCTCTTCCCGGGACAGAGTGGGGCTTGCTGGGCCAATGCGTCGTCCTGAAGCAATCCCGTGGCAGGGGCTCGGCGCTTCCCCCTTCCGTTTCGGGGGAGCCTCCCAGCTCAGGGCGCCCCCAGAGAGTTTGGCCTGCAGGCCGGCGTCGCCGGCACGACCTCGCCGAGAGCCGGGTGTTCAGCTCGGTGCACTCCGAACGCGGGCTCCGGTGGGTTCGACTGAGGGCGGGCGCCCGGCTGAGGGAAGCGGCGCTGGTGTCAGAAGGCCTCCCGTGCCCTCACAACGAGTGTGTTTGCTCTGCCGTGGGTCCCGCGTCACGTTCGGGGCAGGAGCCGCTTCCGACGCCCTTGCGAAGGGCTTCGCTGAGGCCCAGGTCGGGGGCCTCCTTCTAGGACGGCCCCCGACCTGAGGCCCGGCACGCAGCCTCCCTGAGGCTTCCGCCACCCCCGCCGCGGCCAAGCTTTCTCTCTGGGCGAAAGAGGCCTGCTCGCGGAAGGGAGCTCGGCTTCAGGCTTGCTTCTCGGAGGTAAGGCTGTGGTGCTCACTCGAGGCTTCCGGGCTAAGCGTTGAGAAGGCCTCCTTCTCCGTGGAGCGACGTGTGTGTGGACGTGGACGGGGATGGCATTCCACCCTGCCTTGTTTCGCACAGGGAGGTCGGGGGCCTGGACCTCAGCGGGTCCAACCCCCGGCGAGTCAGCCAACGGCTTCCCCGTGTAGGACGTGAGGCGCCGGCCCGGGAGAGGCCGGCCCCACAGCCCGGACCCTCGTGCCTCACGAAGCGCGCCCTTCATCTCTCCTCCCCGCTTCTCTGTTCGCACTCATCTTTCCCTGGGCGGACGTTTTCCCGGCAGCACCGGGTTGCACGGAATCCAGGGAGGAGCTGTCTCCTTCGGTTGCCAGGCCCGGGCGTGTGTCGACCTTGACACCGCGCAGCCCGCTGTCGCCCCGGAGGTGCTGGCGGCACCCGCAGGTCCCTGGAGTGGAGGCCCAAGGCGGCAGCGTGTGCACGTCTTCCTCCGCGTCTGAGAGAAGGCGTTGTGCATTCGGGGAATGGCGAGGTGAAAGGGCCCCCTCCGGGAAGCGCGATCCAAGAGCTGAGGGTTGGGTGCCTTGCTCCGTGCTTCTAGGTGCCAGAGCCGCTTCTCTCTTCCCGGGACAGAGTGGGGCTTGCTGGGCCAATGCGTCGTCCTGAAGCAATCCCGTGGCAGGGGCTCGGCGCTTCCCCCTTCCGTTTCGGGCGAGCCTCCCAGCTCAGGGCGCCCCCAGAGAGTTTGGCCTGCAGGCCGGCGTCGCCGTCACGACCTCGCCGAGAGCCGGGTGTTCAGCTCGGTGCACTCCGAACGCGGGCTCCGGTGGGTTCGACTGAGGGCGGGCGCCCGGCTGAGGGAAGCGGCGCTGCTGTCAGAAGGCCTCCCGTGCCCTCACCACGAGTGTGTTTGCTCTGCCGTGGGTCCCGCGTCACGGTCGGGGCAGGAGCCGCTTCCGACGCCCTTGCGAAGGGCTTCGCTGAGGCCCAGGTCGGGGGCCTCCTTCTAGGACGGCCCCCGACCTGAGGCCCGGCACGCAGCCTCCCTGAGGCTTCCGCCACCCCCGCCGCGGCCAAGCTTTCTCTCTGGGCGAAAGAGGCCTGCTCGCGGAAGGGAGCTCGGCTTCAGGCTTGCTTCGCGGAGGTAAGGCTCTGGTGCTCACTCGAGGTTTCCGGGCTAAGCGTTGAGAAGGCCTCCTTCTCCGTGGAGCGACGTGTGTGTGGACGTGGACGGGGATGGCATTCCACCCTGCCTTGCTTCGCACAGGGAGGTCGGGGGCCTGGACCTCAGCGGGTCCAACCCCCGGCGAGTCAGCCAACGGCTTCCCCGTGTAGGACGTGAGGCGCCGGCCCGGGAGAGGCCGGCCCCACAGCCCGGACCCTCGTGCCTCACGAAGCGCGCCCTTCATCTCTCCTCCCCGCTTCTCTGTTCGCACTCATCTTTCCCTGGGCGGACGTTTTCCCGGCAGCACCGGGTTGCACGGAATCCAGGGAGGAGCTGTCTCCTTCGGTTGCCAGGCCCGGGCGTGTGTCGACCTTGACACCGCGCAGCCCGCTGTCGCCCCGGAGGTGCTGGCGGCACCCGCAGGTCCCTGGAGTGGAGGCCCAAGGCGGCAGCGTGTGCACGTCTTCCTCCGCGTCTGAGAGAAGGCGTTGTGCATTCGGGGAATGGCGAGGTGAAAGGGCCCCCTCCGGGAAGCGCGATCCAAGAGCTGAGGGTTGGGTGCCTTGCTCCGTGCTTCTAGGTGCCAGAGCCGCTTCTCTCTTCCCGGGACAGAGTGGGGCTTGCTGGGCCAATGCGTCGTCCTGAAGCAATCCCGTGGCAGGGGCTCGGCGCTTCCCCCTTCCGTTTCGGGCGAGCCTCCCAGCTCAGGGCGCCCCCAGAGAGTTTGGCCTGCAGGCCGGCGTCGCCGTCACGACCTCGCCGAGAGCCGGGTGTTCAGCTCGGTGCACTCCGAACGCGGGCTCCGGTGGGTTCGACTGAGGGCGGGCGCCCGGCTGAGGGAAGCGGCGCTGCTGTCAGAAGGCCTCCCGTGCCCTCACCACGAGTGTGTTTGCTCTGCCGTGGGTCCCGCGTCACGGTCGGGGCAGGAGCCGCTTCCGACGCCCTTGCGAAGGGCTTCGCTGAGGCCCAGGTCGGGGGCCTCCTTCTAGGACGGCCCCCGACCTGAGGCCCGGCACGCAGCCTCCCTGAGGCTTCCGCCACCCCCGCCGCGGCCAAGCTTTCTCTCTGGGCGAAAGAGGCCTGCTCGCGGAAGGGAGCTCGGCTTCAGGCTTGCTTCGCGGAGGTAAGGCTGTGGTGCTCACTCGAGGTTTCCGGGCTAAGCGTTGAGAAAGCCTCCTTCTCCGTGGAGCGACGTGTGTGTGGACGTGGACGGGGATGGCATTCCACCCTGCCTTGCTTCGCACAGGGAGGTCGGGGGCCTGGACCTCAGCGGGTCCAACCCCCGGCGAGTCAGCCAACGGCTTCCCCGTGTAGGACGGGAGGCGCCGGCCCGGGAGAGGCCGGCCCCACAGCCCGGACCCTCGTGCCTCACGAAGCGCGCCCTTCATCTCTCCTCCCCGCTTCTCTGTTCGCACTCATCTTTCCCTGGGCGGACGTTTTCCCGGCAGCACCGGGTTGCACGGAATCCAGGGAGGAGCTGTCTCCTTCGGTTGCCAGGCCCGGGCGTGTGTCGACCTTGACACCGCGCAGCCCGCTGTCGCCCCGGAGGTGCTGGCGGCACCCGCAGGTCCCTGGAGTGGAGGCCCAAGGCGGCAGCGTGTGCACGTCTTCCTCCGCGTCTGAGAGAAGGCGTTGTGCATTCGGGGAATGGCGAGGTGAAAGGGCCCCCTCCGGGAAGCGCGATCCAAGAGCTGAGGGTTGGGTGCCTTGCTCCGTGCTTCTAGGTGCCAGAGCCGCTTCTCTCTTCCCGGGACAGAGTGGGGCTTGCTGGGCCAATGCGTCGTCCTGAAGCAATCCCGTGGCAGGGGCTCGGCGCTTCCCCCTTCCGTTTCGGGCGAGCCTCCCAGCTCAGGGCGCCCCCAGAGAGTTTGGCCTGCAGGCCGGCGTCGCCGTCACGACCTCGCCGAGAGCCGGGTGTTCAGCTCGGTGCACTCCGAACGCGGGCTCCGGTGGGTTCGACTGAGGGCGGGCGCCCGGCTGAGGGAAGCGGCGCTGCTGTCAGAAGGCCTCCCGTGCCCTCACCACGAGTGTGTTTGCTCTGCCGTGGGTCCCGCGTCACGGTCGGGGCAGGAGCCGCTTCCGACGCCCTTGCGAAGGGCTTCGCTGAGGCCCAGGTCGGGGGCCTCCTTCTAGGACGGCCCCCGACCTGAGGCCCGGCACGCAGCCTCCCTGAGACTTCCGCCACCCCCGCCGCGGCCAAGCGTTCTCTCTGGGCGAAAGAGGCCTGCTCGCGGAAGGGAGCTCGGCTTCAGGCTTGCATCTCGGAGGTAAGGTTGTGGTGCTCAATCGAGGCTTCCGGGCTAAGCGTTGAGAAGGCCTCCTTCTCCGTGGAGCGACGTGTGTGTGGACGTGGACGGGGATGGCATTCCACCCTGCCTTGTTTCGCACAGGGAGGTCGGGGGCCTGGACCTCAGCGTGTCCAACCCCCGGCGAGTCAGCCAACGGCTTCCCCGTGTAGGACGTGAGGCGCCGGCCCGGGAGAGGCCGGCCCCACAGCCCGGACCCTCGTGCCTCACGAAGCGCGCCCTTCATCTCTCCTCCCCGCTTCTCTGTTCGCACTCATCTTTCCCTGGGCGGACGTTTTCCCGGCAGCACCGGGTTGCACGGAATCCAGGGAGGAGCTGTCTCCTTCGGTTGCCAGGCCCGGGCGTGTGTCGACCTTGACACCGCGCAGCCCGCTGTCGCCCCGGAGGTGCTGGCGGCACCCGCAGGTCCCTGGAGTGGAGGCCCAAGGCGGCAGCGTGTGCACGTCTTCCTCCGCGTCTGAGAGAAGGCGTTGTGCATTCGGGGAATGGCGAGGTGAAAGGGCCCCCTCCGGGAAGCGCGATCCAAGAGCTGAGGGTTGGGTGCCTTGCTCCGTGCTTCTAGGTGCCAGAGCCGCTTCTCTCTTCCCGGGACAGAGTGGGGCTTGCTGGGCCAATGCGTCGTCCTGAAGCAATCCCGTGGCAGGGGCTCGGCGCTTCCCCCTTCCGTTTCGGGGGAGCCTCCCAGCTCAGGGCGCCCCCAGAGAGTTTGGCCTGCAGGCCGGCGTCGCCGTCACGACCTCGCCGAGAGCCGGGTGTTCAGCTCGGTGCACTCCGAACGCGGGCTCCGGTGGGTTCGACTGAGGGCGGGCGCCCGGCTGAGGGAAGCGGCGCTGGTGTCAGAAGGCCTCCCGTGCCCTCACAACGAGTGTGTTTGCTCTGCCGTGGGTCCCGCGTCACGGTCGGGGCAGGAGCCGCTTCCGACGCCCTTGCGAAGGGCTTCGCTGAGGCCCAGGTCGGGGGCCTCCTTCTAGGACGGCCCCCGACCTGAGGCCCGGCACGCAGCCTCCCTGAGGCTTCCGCCACCCCCGCCGCGGCCAAGCTTTCTCTCTGGGCGAAAGAGGCCTGCTCGCGGAAGGGAGCTCGGCTTCAGGCTTGCTTCGCGGAGGTAAGGCTGTGGTGCTCACTCGAGGTTTCCGGGCTAAGCGTTGAGAAGGCCTCCTTCTCCGTGGAGCGACGTGTGTGTGGACGTGGACGGGGATGGCATTCCACCCTGCCTTGCTTCGCACAGGGAGGTCGGGGACCTGGACCTCAGCGGGTCCAACCCCCGGCGAGTCAGCCAACGGCTTCCCCGTGTAGGACGTGAGGCGCCGGCCCGGGAGAGGCCGGCCCCACAGCCCGGACCCTCGTGCCTCACGAAGCGCGCCCTTCATCTCTCCTCCCCGCTTCTCTGTTCGCACTCATCTTTCCCTGGGCGGACGTTTTCCCGGCAGCACCGGGTTGCACGGAATCCAGGGAGGAGCTGTCTCCTTCGGTTGCCAGGCCCGGGCGTGTGTCGACCTTGACACCGCGCAGCCCGCTGTCGCCCCGGAGGTGCTGGCGGCACCCGCAGGTCCCTGGAGTGGAGGCCCAAGGCGGCAGCGTGTGCACGTCTTCCTCCGCGTCTGAGAGAAGGCGTTGTGCATTCGGGGAATGGCGAGGTGAAAGGGCCCCCTCCGGGAAGCGCGATCCAAGAGCTGAGGGTTGGGTGCCTTGCTCCGTGCTTCTAGGTGCCAGAGCCGCTTCTCTCTTCCCGGGACAGAGTGGGGCTTGCTGGGCCAATGCGTCGTCCTGAAGCAATCCCGTGGCAGGGGCTCGGCGCTTCCCCCTTCCGTTTCGGGCGAGCCTCCCAGCTCAGGGCGCCCCCAGAGAGTTTGGCCTGCAGGCCGGCGTCGCCGTCACGACCTCGCCGAGAGCCGGGTGTTCAGCTCGGTGCACTCCGAACGCGGGCTCCGGTGGGTTCGACTGAGGGCGGGCGCCCGGCTGAGGGAAGCGGCGCTGGTGTCAGAAGGCCTCCCGTGCCCTCACAACGAGTGTGTTTGCTCTGCCGTGGGTCCCGCGTCACGGTCGGGGCAGGAGCCGCTTCCGACGCCCTTGCGAAGGGCTTCGCTGAGGCCCAGGTCGGGGGCCTCCTTCTAGGACGGCCCCCGACCTGAGGCCCGGCACGCAGCCTCCCTGAGGCTTCCGCCACCCCCGCCGCGGCCAAGCTTTCTCTCTGGGCGAAAGAGGCCTGCTCGCGGAAGGGAGCTCGGCTTCAGGCTTGCTTCGCGGAGGTAAGGCTGTGGTGCTCACTCGAGGTTTCCGGGCTAAGCGTTGAGAAGGCCTCCTTCTCCGTGGAGCGACGTGTGTGTGGACGTGGACGGGGATGGCATTCCACCCTGCCTTGCTTCGCACAGGGAGGTCGGGGACCTGGACCTCAGCGGGTCCAACCCCCGGCGAGTCAGCCAACGGCTTCCCCGTGTAGGACGTGAGGCGCCGGCCCGGGAGAGGCCGGCCCCACAGCCCGGACCCTCGTGCCTCACGAAGCGCGCCCTTCATCTCTCCTCCCCGCTTCTCTGTTCGCACTCATCTTTCCCTGGGCGGACGTTTTCCCGGCAGCACCGGGTTGCACGGAATCCAGGGAGGAGCTGTCTCCTTCGGTTGCCAGGCCCGGGCGTGTGTCGACCTTGACACCGCGCAGCCCGCTGTCGCCCCGGAGGTGCTGGCGGCACCCGCAGGTCCCTGGAGTGGAGGCCCAAGGCGGCAGCGTGTGCACGTCTTCCTCCGCGTCTGAGAGAAGGCGTTGTGCATTCGGGGAATGGCGAGGTGAAAGGGCCCCCTCCGGGAAGCGCGATCCAAGAGCTGAGGGTTGGGTGCCTTGCTCCGTGCTTCTAGGTGCCAGAGCCGCTTCTCTCTTCCCGGGACAGAGTGGGGCTTGCTGGGCCAATGCGTCGTCCTGAAGCAATCCCGTGGCAGGGGCTCGGCGCTTCCCCCTTCCGTTTCGGGCGAGCCTCCCAGCTCAGGGCGCCCCCAGAGAGTTTGGCCTGCAGGCCGGCGTCGCCGTCACGACCTCGCCGAGAGCCGGGTGTTCAGCTCGGTGCACTCCGAACGCGGGCTCCGGTGGGTTCGACTGAGGGCGGGCGCCCGGATGAGGGAAGCGGCGCTGCTGTCAGAAGGCCTCCCGTGCCCTCACAACGAGTGTGTTTGCTCTGCCGTGGGTCCCGCGTCACGGTCGGGGCAGGAGCCGCTTCCGACGCCCTTGCGAAGGGCTTCGCTGAGGCCCAGGTCGGGGGCCTCCTTCTAGGACGGCCCCCGACCTGAGGCCCGGCACGCAGCCTCCCTGAGGCTTCCGCCACCCCCGCCGCGGCCAAGCTTTCTCTCTGGGCGAAAGAGGCCTGCTCGCGGAAGGGAGCTCGGCTTCAGGCTTGCTTCGCGGAGGTAAGGCTGTGGTGCTCACTCGAGGTTTCCGGGCTAAGCGTTGAGAAGGCCTCCTTCTCCGTGGAGCGACGTGTGTGTGGACGTGGACGGGGATGGCATTCCACCCTGCCTTGCTTCGCACAGGGAGGTCGGGGGCCTGGACCTCAGCGGGTCCAACCCCCGGCGAGTCAGCCAACGGCTTCCCCGTGTAGGACGTGAGGCGCCGGCCCGGGAGAGGCCGGCCCCACAGCCCGGACCCTCGTGCCTCACGAAGCGCGCCCTTCATCTCTCCTCCCCGCTTCTCTGTTCGCACTCATCTTTCCCTGGGCGGACGTTTTCCCGGCAGCACCGTGTTGCACGGAATCCAGGGAGGAGCTGTCTCCTTCGGTTGCCAGGCCCGGGCGTGTGTCGACCTTGACACCGCGCAGCCCGCTGTCGCCCCGGAGGTGCTGGCGGCACCCGCAGGTCCCTGGAGTGGAGGCCCAAGGCGGCAGCGTGTGCACGTCTTCCTCCGCGTCTGAGAGAAGGCGTTGTGCATTCGGGGAATGGCGAGGTGAAAGGGCCCCCTCCGGGAAGCCCGATCCAAGAGCTGAGGGTTGGGTGCCTTGCTCCGTGCTTCTAGGTGCCAGAGCCGCTTCTCTCTTCCCGGGACAGAGTGGGGCTTGCTGGGCCAATGCGTCGTCCTGAAGCAATCCCGTGGCAGGGGCTCGGCGCTTCCCCCTTCCGTTTCGGGCGAGCCTCTCAGCTCAGGGCGCCCCCAGAGAGTTTGGCCTGCAGGCCGGCGTCGCCGTCACGACCTCGCCGAGAGCCGGGTGTTCAGCGCGGTGCACTCCGAACGCGGGCTCCGGTGGGTTCGACTGAGGGCGGGCGCCCGGCTGAGGGAAGCGGCGCTGCTGTCAGAAGGCCTCCCGTGCCCTCACAACGAGTGTGTTTGCTCTGCCGTGGGTCCCGCGTCACGGTCGGGGCAGGAGCCGCTTCCGACGCCCTTGCGAAGGGCTTCGCTGAGGCCCAGGTCGGGGGCCTCCTTCTAGGAAGGCCCCCGACCTGAGGCCCGGCACGCAGCCTCCCTCAGGCTTCCGCCACCCCCGCCGCGGCCAAGCTTTCTCTCTGGGCGAAAGAGGCCTGCTCGCGGAAGGGAGCTTGGCTTCAGGCTTGCTTCGCGGAGGTAAGGCTGTGGTGCTCACTCGAGGTTTCCGGGCTAAGCGTTGAGAAGGCCTCCTTCTCCGTGGAGCGACGTGTGTGTGGACGTGGACGGGGATGGCATTCCACCCTGCCTTGTTTCGCACAGGGAGGTCGGGGGCCTGGACCTCAGCGGGTCCAACCCACGGCGAGTCAGCCAACGGCTTCCCCGTGTAGGACGGGAGGCGCCGGCCCGGGAGAGGCCGGCCCCACAGCCCGGACCCTCGTGCCTCACGAAGCGCGCCCTTCATCTCTCCTCCCCGCTTCTCTGTTCGCACTCATCTTTCCCTGGGCGGACGTTTTCCCGGCAGCACCGTGTTGCACGGAATCCAGGGAGGAGCTGTCTCCTTCGGTTGCCAGGCCCGGGCGTGTGTCGACCTTGACACCGCGCAGCCCGCTGTCGCCCCGGAGGTGCTGGCGGCACCCGCAGGTCCCTGGAGTGGAGGCCCAAGGCGGCAGCGTGTGTACGTCTTCCTCCGCGTCTGAGAGAAGGCGTTGTGCATTCGGGGAATGGCGAGGTGAAAGGGCCCCCTCCGGGAAGCGCGATCCAAGAGCTGAGGGTTGGGTGCCTTGCTCCGTGCTTCTAGGTGCCAGAGCCGCTTCTCTCTTCCCGGGACAGAGTGGGGCTTGCTGGGCCAATGCGTCGTCCTGAAGCAATCCCGTGGCAGGGGCTCGGCGCTGCCCCCTTCCGTTTCGGGCGAGCCTCCCAGCTCAGGGCGCCCCCAGAGAGTTTGGCCTGCAGGCCGGCGTCGCCGTCACGACCTCGCCGAGAGCCGGGTGTTCAGCTCGGTGCACTCCGAACGCGGGCTCCGGTGGGTTCGACTGAGGGCGGGCGCCCGGCTGAGGGAAGCGGCGCTGCTGTCAGAAGGCCTCCCGTGCCCTCACAACGAGTGTGTTTGCTCTGCCGTGGGTCCCGCGTCACGGTCGGGGCAGGAGCCGCTTCCGACGCCCTTGCGAAGGGCTTCGCTGAGGCCCAGGTCGGGGGCCTCCTTCTAGGACGGCCCCCGACCTGAGGCCCGGCACGCAGCCTCCCTGAGGCTTCCGCCACCCCCGCCGCGGCCAAGCTTTCTCTCTGGGCGAAAGAGGCCTGCTCGCGGAAGGGAGCTCGGCTTCAGGCTTGCTTCGCGGAGGTAAGGCTGTGGTGCTCACTCGAGGTTTCCGGGCTAAGCGTTGAGAAGGCCTCCTTCTCCGTGGAGCGACGTGTGTGTGGACGTGGACGGGGATGGCATTCCACCCTGCCTTGCTTCGCACAGGGAGGTCGGGGACCTGGACCTCAGCGGGTCCAACCCCCGGCGAGTCAGCCAACGGCTTCCCCGTGTAGGACGTGAGGCGCCGGCCCGGGAGAGGCCGGCCCCACAGCCCGGACCCTCGTGCCTCACGAAGCGCGCCCTTCATCTCTCCTCCCCGCTTCTCTGTTCGCACTCATCTTTCCCTGGGCGGACGTTTTCCCGGCAGCACCGTGTTGCACGGAATCCAGGGAGGAGCTGTCTCCTTCGGTTGCCAGGCCCGGGCGTGTGTCGACCTTGACACCGCGCAGCCCGCTGTCGCCCCGGAGGTGCTGGCGGCACCCGCAGGTCCCTGGAGTGGAGGCCCAAGGCGGCAGCGTGTGCACGTCTTCCTCCGCGTCTGAGAGAAGGCGTTGTGCATTCGGGGAATGGCGAGGTGAAAGGGCCCCCTCCGGGAAGCCCGATCCAAGAGCTGAGGGTTGGGTGCCTTGCTCCGTGCTTCTAGGTGCCAGAGCCGCTTCTCTCTTCCCGGGACAGAGTGGGGCTTGCTGGGCCAATGCGTCGTCCTGAAGCAATCCCGTGGCAGGGGCTCGGCGCTTCCCCCTTCCGTTTCGGGCGAGCCTCCCAGCTCAGGGCGCCCCCAGAGAGTTTGGCCTGCAGGCCGGCGTCGCCGTCACGACCTCGCCGAGAGCCGGGTGTTCAGCTCGGTGCACTCCGAACGCGGGCTCCGGTGGGTTCGACTGAGGGCGGGCGCCCGGCTGAGGGAAGCGGCGCTGGTGTCAGAAGGCCTCCCGTGCCCTCACAACGAGTGTGTTTGCTCTGCCGTGGGTCCCGCGTCACGGTCGGGGCAGGAGCCGCTTCCGACGCCCTTGCGAAGGGCTTCGCTGAGGCCCAGGTCGGGGGCCTCCTTCTAGGACGGCCCCCGACCTGAGGCCCGGCACGCAGCCTCCCTGAGGCTTCCGCCACCCCCGCCGCGGCCAAGCTTTCTCTCTGGGCGAAAGAGGCCTGCTCGCGGAAGGGAGCTCGGCTTCAGGCTTGCTTCGCGGAGGTAAGGCTGTGGTGCTCACTCGAGGTTTCCGGGCTAAGCGTTGAGAAGGCCTCCTTCTCCGTGGAGCGACGTGTGTGTGGACGTGGACGGGGATGGCATTCCACCCTGCCTTGCTTCGCACAGGGAGGTCGGGGACCTGGACCTCAGCGGGTCCAACCCCCGGCGAGTCAGCCAACGGCTTCCCCGTGTAGGACGTGAGGCGCCGGCCCGGGAGAGGCCGGCCCCACAGCCCGGACCCTCGTGCCTCACGAAGCGCGCCCTTCATCTCTCCTCCCCGCTTCTCTGTTCGCACTCATCTTTCCCTGGGCGGACGTTATCCCGGCAGCACCGGGTTGCACGGAATCCAGGGAGGAGCTGTCTCCTTCGGTTGCCAGGCCCGGGCGTGTGTCGACCTTGACACCGCGCAGCCCGCTGTCGCCCCGGAGGTGCTGGCGGCACCCGCAGGTCCCTGGAGTGGAGGCCCAAGGCGGCAGCGTGTGCACGTCTTCCTCCGCGTCTGAGAGAAGGCGTTGTGCATTCGGGGAATGGCGAGGTGAAAGGGCCCCCTCCGGGAAGCGCGATCCAAGAGCTGAGGGTTGGGTGCCTTGCTCCGTGCTTCTAGGTGCCAGAGCCGCTTCTCTCTTCCCGGGACAGAGTGGGGCTTGCTGGGCCAATGCGTCGTCCTGAAGCAATCCCGTGGCAGGGGCTCGGCGCTTCCCCCTTCCGTTTCGGGGGAGCCTCCCAGCTCAGGGCGCCCCCAGAGAGTTTGGCCTGCAGGCCGGCGTCGCCGTCACGACCTCGCCGAGAGCCGGGTGTTCAGCTCGGTGCACTCCGAACGCGGGCTCCGGTGGGTTCGACTGAGGGCGGGCGCCCGGCTGAGGGAAGCGGCGCTGGTGTCAGAAGGCCTCCCGTGCCCTCACAACGAGTGTGTTTGCTCTGCCGTGGGTCCCGCGTCACGGTCGGGGCAGGAGCCGCTTCCGACGCCCTTGCGAAGGGCTTCGCTGAGGCCCAGGTCGGGGGCCTCCTTCTAGGACGGCCCCCGACCTGAGGCCCGGCACGCAGCCTCCCTGAGGCTTCCGCCACCCCCGCCGCGGCCAAGCTTTCTCTCTGGGCGAAAGAGGCCTGCTCGCGGAAGGGAGCTCGGCTTCAGGCTTGCTTCGCGGAGGTAAGGCTGTGGTGCTCACTCGAGGTTTCCGGGCTAAGCGTTGAGAAGGCCTCCTTCTCCGTGGAGCGACGTGTGTGTGGACGTGGACGGGGATGGCATTCCACCCTGCCTTGCTTCGCACAGGGAGGTCGGGGACCTGGACCTCAGCGGGTCCAACCCCCGGCGAGTCAGCCAACGGCTTCCCCGTGTAGGACGTGAGGCGCCGGCCCGGGAGAGGCCGGCCCCACAGCCCGGACCCTCGTGCCTCACGAAGCGCGCCCTTCATCTCTCCTCCCCGCTTCTCTGTTCGCACTCATCTTTCCCTGGGCGGACGTTATCCCGGCAGCACCGGGTTGCACGGAATCCAGGGAGGAGCTGTCTCCTTCGGTTGCCAGGCCCGGGCGTGTGTCGACCTTGACACCGCGCAGCCCGCTGTCGCCCCGGAGGTGCTGGCGGCACCCGCAGGTCCCTGGAGTGGAGGCCCAAGGCGGCAGCGTGTGCACGTCTTCCTCCGCGTCTGAGAGAAGGCGTTGTGCATTCGGGGAATGGCGAGGTGAAAGGGCCCCCTCCGGGAAGCGCGATCCAAGAGCTGAGGGTTGGGTGCCTTGCTCCGTGCTTCTAGGTGCCAGAGCCGCTTCTCTCTTCCCGGGACAGAGTGGGGCTTGCTGGGCCAATGC
Organism: Martes martes; assembly: GCF_963455335.1. Lineage (NCBI taxonomy): Eukaryota > Metazoa > Chordata > Mammalia > Carnivora > Mustelidae > Martes > Martes martes. Next base: position 122,149,893 of record NC_137893.1, on the reverse strand, counting down.
GTCGTCCTGAAGCAATCCCGTGGCAGGGGCTCGGCGCTTCCCCCTTCCGTTTCGGGCGAGCCTCCCAGCTCAGGGCGCCCCCAGAGAGTTTGGCCGGCAGGCCGGCGTCGCCGTCACGACCTCGCCGAGAGCCGGGTGTTCAGCTCGGTGCACTCCGAACGCGGGCTCCGGTGGGTTCGACTGAGGGCGGGCGCCCGGCTGAGGGAAGCGGCGCTGGTGTCAGAAGGCCTCCCGTGCCCTCACAACGAGTGTGTTTGCTCTGCCGTGGGTCCCGCGTCACGGTCGGGGCAGGAGCCGCTTCCGACGCCCTTGCGAAGGGCTTCGCTGAGGCCCAGGTCGGGGGCCTCCTTCTAGGACGGCCCCCGACCTGAGGCCCGGCACGCAGCCTCCCTGAGGCTTCCGCCACCCCCGCCGCGGCCAAGCTTTCTCTCTGCGCGAAAGAGGCCTGCTCGCGGAAGGGAGCTCGGCTTCAGGCTTGCTTCTCGGAGGTAAGGCTGTGGTGCTCACTCGAGGTTTCCGGGCTAAGCGTTGAGAAGGCCTCCTTCTCCGTGGAGCGACGTGTGTGTGGACGTGGACGGGGATGGCATTCCACCCTGCCTTGTTTCGCACAGGGAGGTTGGGGGCCTGGACCTCAGCGGGTCCAACCCCCGGCGAGTCAGCCAACGGCTTCCCCGTGTAGGACGTGAGGCGCCGGCCCGGGAGAGGCCGGCCCCACAGCCCGGACCCTCGTGCCTCACGAAGCGCGCCCTTCATCTCTCCTCCCCGCTTCTCTGTTCGCACTCATCTTTCCCTGGGCGGACGTTTTCCCGGCAGCACCGGGTTGCACGGAATCCAGGGAGGAGCTGTCTCCTTCGGTTGCCAGGCCCGGGCGTGTGTCGACCTTGACACCGCGCAGCCCGCTGTCGCCCCGGAGGTGCTGGCGGCACCCGCAGGTCCCTGGAGTGGAGGCCCAAGGCGGCAGCGTGTGCACGTCTTCCTCCGCGTCTGAGAGAAGGCGTTGTGCATTCGGGGAATGGCGAGGTGAAAGGGCCCCCTCCGGGAAGCGCGATCCAAGAGCTGAGGGTTGGGTGCCTTGCTCCGTGCTTCTAGGTGCCAGAGCCGCTTCTCTCTTCCCGGGACAGAGTGGGGCTTGCTGGGCCAATGCGTCGTCCTGAAGCAATCCCGTGGCAGGGGCTCGGCGCTTCCCCCTTCCGTTTCGGGCGAGCCTCCCAGCTCAGGGCGCCCCCAGAGAGTTTGGCCTGCAGGCCGGCGTCGCCGTCACGACCTCGCCGAGAGCCGGGTGTTCAGCTCGGTGCACTCCGAACGCGGGCTCCGGTGGGTTCGACTGAGGGCGGGCGCCCGGCTGAGGGAAGCGGCGCTGGTGTCAGAAGGCCTCCCGTGCCCTCACAACGAGTGTGTTTGCTCTGCCGTGGGTCCCGCGTCACGGTCGGGGCAGGAGCCGCTTCCGACGCCCTTGCGAAGGGCTTCGCTGAGGCCCAGGTCGGGGGCCTCCTTCTAGGACGGCCCCCGACCTGAGGCCCGGCACGCAGCCTCCCTGAGGCTTCCGCCACCCCCGCCGCGGCCAAGCTTTCTCTCTGGGCGAAAGAGGTCTGCTCGCGGAAGGGAGCTCGGCTTCAGGCTTGCTTCGCGGAGGTAAGGCTGTGGTGCTCACTCGAGGTTTCCGGGCTAAGCGTTGAGAAGGCCTCCTTCTCCGTGGAGCGACGTGTGTGTGGACGTGGACGGGGATGGCATTCCACCCTGCCTTGCTTCGCACAGGGAGGTCGGGGACCTGGACCTCAGCGGGTCCAACCCCCGGCGAGTCAGCCAACGGCTTCCCCGTGTAGGACGTGAGGCGCCGGCCCGGGAGAGGCCGGCCCCACAGCCCGGACCCTCGTGCCTCACGAAGCGCGCCCTTCATCTCTCCTCCCCGCTTCTCTGTTCGCACTCATCTTTCCCTGGGCGGACGTTTTCCCGGCAGCACCGGGTTGCACGGAATCCAGGGAGGAGCTGTCTCCTTCGGTTGCCAGGCCCGGGCGTGTGTCGACCTTGACACCGCGCAGCCCGCTGTCGCCCCGGAGGTGCTGGCGGCACCCGCAGGTCCCTGGAGTGGAGGCCCAAGGCGGCAGCGTGCGCACGTCTTCCTCCGCGTCTGAGAGAAGGCGTTGTGCATTCGGGGAATGGCGAGGTGAAAGGGCCCCCTCCGGGAAGCGCGATCCAAGAGCTGAGGGTTGGGTGCCTTGCTCCGTGCTTCTAGGTGCCAGAGCCGCTTCTCTCTTCCCGGGACAGAGTGGGGCTTGCTGGGCCAATGCGTCGTCCTGAAGCAATCCCGTGGCAGGGGCTCGGCGCTTCCCCCTTCCGTTTCGGGCGAGCCTCCCAGCTCAGGGCGCCCCCAGAGAGTTTGGCCTGCAGGCCGGCGTCGCCGTCACGACCTCGCCGAGAGCCGGGTGTTCAGCTCGGTGCACTCCGAACGCGGGCTCCGGTGGGTTCGACTGAGGGCGGGCGCCCGGATGAGGGAAGCGGCGCTGCTGTCAGAAGGCCTCCCGTGCCCTCACAACGAGTGTGTTTGCTCTGCCGTGGGTCCCGCGTCACGGTCGGGGCAGGAGCCGCTTCCGACGCCCTTGCGAAGGGCTTCGCTGAGGCCCAGGTCGGGGGCCTCCTTCTAGGACGGCCCCCGACCTGAGGCCCGGCACGCAGCCTCCCTGAGGCTTCCGCCACCCCCGCCGCGGCCAAGCTTTCTCTCTGGGCGAAAGAGGCCTGCTCGCGGAAGGGAGCTTGGCTTCAGGCTTGCTTCGCGGACGTAAGGCTGTGGTGCTCACTCGAGGTTTCCGGGCTAAGCGTTGAGAAGGCCTCCTTCTCCGTGGAGCGACGTGTGTGTGGACGTGGACGGGGATGGCATTCCACCCTGCCTTGTTTCGCACAGGGAGGTCGGGGGCCTGGACCTCAGCGGGTCCAACCCACGGCGAGTCAGCCAACGGCTTCCCCGTGTAGGACGGGAGGCGCCGGCCCGGGAGAGGCCGGCCCCACAGCCCGGACCCTCGTGCCTCACGAAGCGCGCCCTTCATCTCTCCTCCCCGCTTCTCTGTTCGCACTCATCTTTCCCTGGGCGGACGTTTTCCCGGCAGCACCGTGTTGCACGGAATCCAGGGAGGAGCTGTCTCCTTCGGTTGCCAGGCCCGGGCGTGTGTCGACCTTGACACCGCGCAGCCCGCTGTCGCCCCGGAGGTGCTGGCGGCACCCGCAGGTCCCTGGAGTGGAGGCCCAAGGCGGCAGCGTGTGTACGTCTTCCTCCGCGTCTGAGAGAAGGCGTTGTGCATTCGGGGAATGGCGAGGTGAAAGGGCCCCCTCCGGGAAGCGCGATCCAAGAGCTGAGGGTTGGGTGCCTTGCTCCGTGCTTCTAGGTGCCAGAGCCGCTTCTCTCTTCCCGGGACAGAGTGGGGCTTGCTGGGCCAATGCGTCGTCCTGAAGCAATCCCGTGGCAGGGGCTCGGCGCTGCCCCCTTCCGTTTCGGGCGAGCCTCCCAGCTCAGGGCGCCCCCAGAGAGTTTGGCCTGCAGGCCGGCGTCGCCGTCACGACCTCGCCGAGAGCCGGGTGTTCAGCTCGGTGCACTCCGAACGCGGGCTCCGGTGGGTTCGACTGAGGGCGGGCGCCCGGCTGAGGGAAGCGGCGCTGCTGTCAGAAGGCCTCCCGTGCCCTCACCACGAGTGTGTTTGCTCTGCCGTGGGTCCCGCGTCACGGTCGGGGCAGGAGCCGCTTCCGACGCCCTTGCGAAGGGCTTCGCTGAGGCCCAGGTCGGGGGCCTCCTTCTAGGACGGCCCCCGACCTGAGGCCCGGCACGCAGCCTCCCTGAGGCTTCCGCCACCCCCGCCGCGGCCAAGCTTTCTCTCTGGGCGAAAGAGGCCTGCTCGAGGAAGGGAGCTCGGCTTCAGGCTTGCTTCGCGGAGGTAAGGCTGTGGTGCTCACTCGAGGTTTCCGGGCTAAGCGTTGAGAAGGCCTCCTTCTCCGTGGAGCGACGTGTGTGTGGACGTGGACGGGGATGGCATTCCACCCTGCCTTGCTTCGCACAGGGAGGTCGGGGGCCTGGACCTCAGCGGGTCCAACCCCCGGCGAGTCAGCCAACGGCTTCCCCGTGTAGGACGTGAGGCGCCGGCCCGGGAGAGGCCGGCCCCACAGCCCGGACCCTCGTGCCTCACGAAGCGCGCCCTTCATCTCTCCTCCCCGCTTCTCTGTTCGCACTCATCTTTCCCTGGGCGGACGTTTTCCCGGCAGCACCGTGTTGCACGGAATCCAGGGAGGAGCTGTCTCCTTCGGTTGCCAGGCCCGGGCGTGTGTCGACCTTGACACCGCGCAGCCCGCTGTCGCCCCGGAGGTGCTGGCGGCACCCGCAGGTCCCTGGAGTGGAGGCCCAAGGCGGCAGCGTGTGCACGTCTTCCTCCGCGTCTGAGAGAAGGCGTTGTGCATTCGGGGAATGGCGAGGTGAAAGGGCCCCCTCCGGGAAGCCCGATCCAAGAGCTGAGGGTTGGGTGCCTTGCTCCGTGCTTCTAGGTGCCAGAGCCGCTTCTCTCTTCCCGGGACAGAGTGGGGCTTGCTGGGCCAATGCGTCGTCCTGAAGCAATCCCGTGGCAGGGGCTCGGCGCTTCCCCCTTCCGTTTCGGGCGAGCCTCCCAGCTCAGGGCGCCCCCAGAGAGTTTGGCCTGCAGGCCGGCGTCGCCGTCACGACCTCGCCGAGAGCCGGGTGTTCAGCTCGGTGCACTCCGAACGCGGGCTCCGGTGGGTTCGACTGAGGGCGGGCGCCCGGCTGAGGGAAGCGGCGCTGGTGTCAGAAGGCCTCCCGTGCCCTCACAACGAGTGTGTTTGCTCTGCCGTGGGTCCCGCGTCACGGTCGGGGCAGGAGCCGCTTCCGACGCCCTTGCGAAGGGCTTCGCTGAGGCCCAGGTCGGGGGCCTCCTTCTAGGACGGCCCCCGACCTGAGGCCCGGCACGCAGCCTCCCTGAGGCTTCCGCCACCCCCGCCGCGGCCAAGCTTTCTCTCTGGGCGAAAGAGGCCTGCTCGCGGAAGGGAGCTCGGCTTCAGGCTTGCTTCGCGGAGGTAAGGCTGTGGTGCTCACTCGAGGTTTCCGGGCTAAGCGTTGAGAAGGCCTCCTTCTCCGTGGAGCGACGTGTGTGTGGACGTGGACGGGGATGGCATTCCACCCTGCCTTGCTTCGCACAGGGAGGTCGGGGACCTGGACCTCAGCGGGTCCAACCCCCGGCGAGTCAGCCAACGGCTTCCCCGTGTAGGACGTGAGGCGCCGGCCCGGGAGAGGCCGGCCCCACAGCCCGGACCCTCGTGCCTCACGAAGCGCGCCCTTCATCTCTCCTCCCCGCTTCTCTGTTCGCACTCATCTTTCCCTGGGCGGACGTTTTCCCGGCAGCACCGGGTTGCACGGAATCCAGGGAGGAGCTGTCTCCTTCGGTTGCCAGGCCCGGGCGTGTGTCGACCTTGACACCGCGCAGCCCGCTGTCGCCCCGGAGGTGCTGGCGGCACCCGCAGGTCCCTGGAGTGGAGGCCCAAGGCGGCAGCGTGTGCACGTCTTCCTCCGCGTCTGAGAGAAGGCGTTGTGCATTCGGGGAATGGCGAGGTGAAAGGGCCCCCTCCGGGAAGCGCGATCCAAGAGCTGAGGGTTGGGTGCCTTGCTCCGTGCTTCTAGGTGCCAGAGCCGCTTCTCTCTTCCCGGGACAGAGTGGGGCTTGCTGGGCCAATGCGTCGTCCTGAAGCAATCCCGTGGCAGGGGCTCGGCGCTTCCCCCTTCCGTTTCGGGGGAGCCTCCCAGCTCAGGGCGCCCCCAGAGAGTTTGGCCTGCAGGCTGGCGTCGCCGTCACGACCTCGCCGAGAGCCGGGTGTTCAGCTCGGTGCACTCCGAACGCGGGCTCCGGTGGGTTCGACTGAGGGCGGGCGCCCGGCTGAGGGAAGCGGCGCTGGTGTCAGAAGGCCTCCCGTGCCCTCACAACGAGTGTGTTTGCTCTGCCGTGGGTCCCGCGTCACGGTCGGGGCAGGAGCCGCTTCCGACGCCCTTGCGAAGGGCTTCGCTGAGGCCCAGGTCGGGGGCCTCCTTCTAGGACGGCCCCCGACCTGAGGCCCGGCACGCAGCCTCCCTGAGGCTTCCGCCACCCCCGCCGCGGCCAAGCTTTCTCTCTGGGCGAAAGAGGCCTGCTCGCGGAAGGGAGCTCGGCTTCAGGCTTGCTTCGCGGAGGTAAGGCTGTGGTGCTCACTCGAGGTTTCCGGGCTAAGCGTTGAGAAGGCCTCCTTCTCCGTGGAGCGACGTGTGTGTGGACGTGGACGGGGATGGCATTCCACCCTGCCTTGCTTCGCACAGGGAGGTCGGGGACCTGGACCTCAGCGGGTCCAACCCCCGGCGAGTCAGCCAACGGCTTCCCCGTGTAGGACGTGAGGCGCCGGCCCGGGAGAGGCCGGCCCCACAGCCTGGACCCTCGTGCCTCACGAAGCGCGCCCTTCATCTCTCCTCCTCGCTTCTCTGTTCGCACTCATCTTTCCCTGGGCGGACGTTATCCCGGCAGCACCGGGTTGCACGGAATCCAGGGAGGAGCTGTCTCCTTCGGTTGCCAGGCCCGGGCGTGTGTCGACCTTGACACCGCGCAGCCCGCTGTCGCCCCGGAGGTGCTGGCGGCACCCGCAGGTCCCTGGAGTGGAGGCCCAAGGCGGCAGCGTGTGCACGTCTTCCTCCGCGTCTGAGAGAAGGCGTTGTGCATTCGGGGAATGGCGAGGTGAAAGGGCCCCCTCCGGGAAGCGCGATCCAAGAGCTGAGGGTTGGGTGCCTTGCTCCGTGCTTCTAGGTGCCAGAGCCGCTTCTCTCTTCCCGGGACAGAGTGGGGCTTGCTGGGCCAATGCGTCGTCCTGAAGCAATCCCGTGGCAGGGGCTCGGCGCTTCCCCCTTCCGTTTCGGGCGAGCCTCCCAGCTCAGGGCGCCCCCAGAGAGTTTGGCCTGCAGGCCGGCGTCGCCGTCACGACCTCGCCGAGAGCCGGGTGTTCAGCTCGGTGCACTCCGAACGCGGGCTCCGGTGGGTTCGACTGAGGGCGGGCGCCCGGCTGAGGGAAGCGGCGCTGGTGTCAGAAGGCCTCCCGTGCCCTCACAACGAGTGTGTTTGCTCTGCCGTGGGTCCCGCGTCACGGTCGGGGCAGGAGCCGCTTCCGACGCCCTTGCGAAGGGCTTCGCTGAGGCCCAGGTCGGGGGCCTCCTTCTAGGACAGCCCCCGACCTGAGGCCCGGCACGCAGCCTCCCTGAGGCTTCCGCCACCCCCGCCGCGGCCAAGCTTTCTCTCTGCGCGAAAGAGGCCTGCTCGCGGAAGGGAGCTCGGCTTCAGGCTTGCTTCTCGGAGGTAAGGCTGTGGTGCTCACTCGAGGTTTCCGGGCTAAGCGTTGAGAAGGCCTCCTTCTCCGTGGAGCGACGTGTGTGTGGACGTGGACGGGGATGGCATTCCACCCTGCCTTGTTTCGCACAGGGAGGTTGGGGGCCTGGACCTCAGCGGGTCCAACCCCCGGCGAGTCAGCCAACGGCTTCCCCGTGTAGGACGTGAGGCGCCGGCCCGGGAGAGGCCGGCCCCACAGCCCGGACCCTCGTGCCTCACGAAGCGCGCCCTTCATCTCTCCTCCCCGCTTCTCTGTTCGCACTCATCTTTCCCTGGGCGGACGTTTTCCCGGCAGCACCGGGTTGCACGGAATCCAGGGAGGAGCTGTCTCCTTCGGTTGCCAGGCCCGGGCGTGTGTCGACCTTGACACCGCGCAGCCCGCTGTCGCCCCGGAGGTGCTGGCGGCACCCGCAGGTCCCTGGAGTGGAGGCCCAAGGCGGCAGCGTGCGCACGTCTTCCTCCGCGTCTGAGAGAAGGCGTTGTGCATTCGGGGAATGGCGAGGTGAAAGGGCCCCCTCCGGGAAGCGCGATCCAAGAGCTGAGGGTTGGGTGCCTTGCTCCGTGCTTCTAGGTGCCAGAGCCGCTTCTCTCTTCCCGGGACAGAGTGGGGCTTGCTGGGCCAATGCGTCGTCCTGAAGCAATCCCGTGGCAGGGGCTCGGCGCTTCCCCCTTCCGTTTCGGGGGAGCCTCCCAGCTCAGGGCGCCCCCAGAGAGTTTGGCCTGCAGGCCGGCGTCGCCGTCACGACCTCGCCGAGAGCCGGGTGTTCAGCTCGGTGCACTCCGAACGCGGGCTCCGGTGGGTTCGACTGAGGGCGGGCGCCCGGCTGAGGGAAGCGGCGCTGGTGTCAGAAGGCCTCCCGTGCCCTCACAACGAGTGTGTTTGCTCTGCCGTGGGTCCCGCGTCACGGTCGGGGCAGGAGCCGCTTCCGACGCCCTTGCGAAGGGCTTCGCTGAGGCCCAGGTCGGGGGCCTCCTTCTAGGACGGCCCCCGACCTGAGGCCCGGCACGCAGCCTCCCTGAGGCTTCCGCCACCCCCGCCGCGGCCAAGCGTTCTCTCTGGGCGAAAGAGGCCTGCTCGCGGAAGGGAGCTCGGCTTCAGGCTTGCTTCGCGGAGGTAAGGCTGTGGTGCTCACTCGAGGTTTCCGGGCTAAGCGTTGAGAAGGCCTCCTTCTCCGTGGAGCGACGTGTGTGTGGACGTGGACGGGGATGGCATTCCACCCTGCCTTGCTTCGCACAGGGAGGTCGGGGGCCTGGACCTCAGCGGGTCCAACCCCCGGCGAGTCAGCCAACGGCTTCCCCGTGTAGGACGTGAGGCGCCGGCCCGGGAGAGGCCGGCCCCACAGCCCGGACCCTCGTGCCTCACGAAGCGCGCCCTTCATCTCTCCTCCCCGCTTCTCTGTTCGCACTCATCTTTCCCTGGGCGGACGTTTTCCCGGCAGCACCGGGTTGCACGGAATCCAGGGAGGAGCTGTCTCCTTCGGTTGCCAGGCCCGGGCGTGTGTCGACCTTGACACCGCGCAGCCCGCTGTCGCCCCGGAGGTGCTGGCGGCACCCGCAGGTCCCTGGAGTGGAGGCCCAAGGCGGCAGCGTGTGCACGTCTTCCTCCGCGTCTGAGAGAAGGCGTTGTGCATTCGGGGAATGGCGAGGTGAAAGGGCCCCCTCCGGGAAGCGCGATCCAAGAGCTGAGGGTTGGGTGCCTTGCTCCGTGCTTCTAGGTGCCAGAGCCGCTTCTCTCTTCCCGGGACAGAGTGGGGCTTGCTGGGCCAATGCGTCGTCCTGAAGCAATCCCGTGGCAGGGGCTCGGCGCTTCCCCCTTCCGTTTCGGGCGAGCCTCTCAGCTCAGGGCGCCCCCAGAGAGTTTGGCCTGCAGGCCGGCGTCGCCGTCACGACCTCGCCGAGAGCCGGGTGTTCAGCGCGGTGCACTCCGAACGCGGGCTCCGGTGGGTTCGACTGAGGGCGGGCGCCCGGCTGAGGGAAGCGGCGCTGCTGTCAGAAGGCCTCCCGTGCCCTCACAACGAGTGTGTTTGCTCTGCCGTGGGTCCCGCGTCACGGTCGGGGCAGGAGCCGCTTCCGACGCCCTTGCGAAGGGCTTCGCTGAGGCCCAGGTCGGGGGCCTCCTTCTAGGAAGGCCCCCGACCTGAGGCCCGGCACGCAGCCTCCCTGAGGCTTCCGCCACCCCCGCCGCGGCCAAGCTTTCTCTCTGGGCGAAAGAGGCCTGCTCGCGGAAGGGAGCTTGGCTTCAGGCTTGCTTCGCGGAGGTAAGGCTGTGGTGCTCACTCGAGGTTTCCGGGCTAAGCGTTGAGAAGGCCTCCTTCTCCGTGGAGCGACGTGTGTGTGGACGTGGACGGGGATGGCATTCCACCCTGCCTTGTTTCGCACAGGGAGGTCGGGGGCCTGGACCTCAGCGGGTCCAACCCACGGCGAGTCAGCCAACGGCTTCCCCGTGTAGGACGGGAGGCGCCGGCCCGGGAGAGGCCGGCCCCACAGCCCGGACCCTCGTGCCTCACGAAGCGCGCCCTTCATCTCTCCTCCCCGCTTCTCTGTTCGCACTCATCTTTCCCTGGGCGGACGTTTTCCCGGCAGCACCGTGTTGCACGGAATCCAGGGAGGAGCTGTCTCCTTCGGTTGCCAGGCCCGGGCGTGTGTCGACCTTGACACCGCGCAGCCCGCTGTCGCCCCGGAGGTGCTGGCGGCACCCGCAGGTCCCTGGAGTGGAGGTCCAAGGCGGCAGCGTGTGTACGTCTTCCTCCGCGTCTGAGAGAAGGCGTTGTGCATTCGGGGATTGGCGAGGTGAAAGGGCCCCCTCCGGGAAGCGCGATCCAAGAGCTGAGGGTTGGGTGCCTTGCTCCGTGCTTCTAGGTGCCAGAGCCGCTTCTCTCTTCCCGGGACAGAGTGGGGCTTGCTGGGCCAATGCGTCGTCCTGAAGCAATCCCGTGGCAGGGGCTCGGCGCTGCCCCCTTCCGTTTCGGGCGAGCCTCCCAGCTCAGGGCGCCCCCAGAGAGTTTGGCCTGCAGGCCGGCGTCGCCGTCACGACCTCGCCGAGAGCCGGGTGTTCAGCTCGGTGCACTCCGAACGCGGGCTCCGGTGGGTTCGACTGAGGGCGGGCGCCCGGCTGAGGGAAGCGGCGCTGCTGTCAGAAGGCCTCCCGTGCCCTCACCACGAGTGTGTTTGCTCTGCCGTGGGTCCCGCGTCACGGTCGGGGCAGGAGCCGCTTCCGACGCCCTTGCGAAGGGCTTCGCTGAGGCCCAGGTCGGGGGCCTCCTTCTAGGACGGCCCCCGACCTGAGGCCCGGCACGCAGCCTCCCTGAGGCTTCCGCCACCCCCGCCGCGGCCAAGCTTTCTCTCTGGGCGAAAGAGGCCTGCTCGCGGAAGGGAGCTCGGCTTCAGGCTTGCTTCGCGGAGGTAAGGCTGTGGTGCTCACTCGAGGTTTCCGGGCTAAGCGTTGAGAAGGCCTCCTTCTCCGTGGAGCGACGTGTGTGTGGACGTGGACGGGGATGGCATTCCACCCTGCCTTGCTTCGCACAGGGAGGTCGGGGGCCTGGACCTCAGCGGGTCCAACCCCCGGCGAGTCAGCCAACGGCTTCCCCGTGTAGGACGTGAGGCGCCGGCCCGGGAGAGGCCGGCCCCACAGCCCGGACCCTCGTGCCTCACGAAGCGCGCCCTTCATCTCTCCTCCCCGCTTCTCTGTTCGCACTCATCTTTCCCTGGGCGGACGTTTTCCCGGCAGCACCGTGTTGCACGGAATCCAGGGAGGAGCTGTCTCCTTCGGTTGCCAGGCCCGGGCGTGTGTCGACCTTGACACCGCGCAGCCCGCTGTCGCCCCGGAGGTGCTGGCGGCACCCGCAGGTCCCTGGAGTGGAGGCCCAAGGCGGCAGCGTGTGCACGTCTTCCTCCGCGTCTGAGAGAAGGCGTTGTGCATTCGGGGAATGGCGAGGTGAAAGGGCCCCCTCCGGGAAGCCCGATCCAAGAGCTGAGGGTTGGGTGCCTTGCTCCGTGCTTCTAGGTGCCAGAGCCGCTTCTCTCTTCCCGGGACAGAGTGGGGCTTGCTGGGCCAATGCGTCGTCCTGAAGCAATCCCGTGGCAGGGGCTCGGCGCTTCCCCCTTCCGTTTCGGGCGAGCCTCCCAGCTCAGGGCGCCCCCAGAGAGTTTGTCCTGCAGGCCGGCGTCGCCGTCACGACCTCGCCGAGAGCCGGGTGTTCAGCGCGGTGCACTCCGAACGCGGGCTCCGGTGGGTTCGACTGAGGGCGGGCGCCCGGCTGAGGGAAGCGGCGCTGCTGTCAGAAGGCCTCCCGTGCCCTCACCACGAGTGTGTTTGCTCTGCCGTGGGTCCCGCGTCACGGTCGGGGCAGGAGCCGCTTCCGACGCCCTTGCGAAGGGCTTCGCTGAGGCCCAGGTCGGGGGCCTCCTTCTAGGACGGCCCCCGACCTGAGGCCCGGCACGCAGCCTCCCTGAGGCTTCCGCCACCCCCGCCGCGGCCAAGCTTTCTCTCTGGGCGAAAGAGGCCTGCTCGCGGAAGGGAGCTTGGCTTCAGGCTTGCTTCGCGGAGGTAAGGCTGTGGTGCTCACTCGAGGTTTCCGGGCTAAGCGTTGAGAAGGCCTCCTTCTCCGTGGAGCGACGTGTGTGTGGACGTGGACGGGGATGGCATTCCACCCTGCCTTGTTTCGCACAGGGAGGTTGGGGGCCTGGACCTCAGCGGGTCCAACCCCCGGCGAGTCAGCCAACGGCTTCCCCGTGTAGGACGGGAGGCGCCGGCCCGGGAGAGGCCGGCCCCACAGCCCGGACCCTCGTGCCTCACGAAGCGCGCCCTTCATCTCTCCTCCCCGCTTCTCTGTTCGCACTCATCTTTCCCTGGGCGGACGTTTTCCCGGCAGCACCGTGTTGCACGGAATCCAGGGAGGAGCTGTCTCCTTCGGTTGCCAGGCCCGGGCGTGTGTCGACCTTGACACCGCGCAGCCCGCTGTCGCCCCGGAGGTGCTGGCGGCACCCGCAGGTCCCTGGAGTGGAGGCCCAAGGCGGCAGCGTGTGTACGTCTTCCTCCGCGTCTGAGAGAAGGCGTTGTGCATTCGGGGAATGGCGAGGTGAAAGGGCCCCCTCCGGGAAGCGCGATCCAAGAGCTGAGGGTTGGGTGCCTTGCTCCGTGCTTCTAGGTGCCAGAGCCGCTTCTCTCTTCCCGGGACAGAGTGGGGCTTGCTGGGCCAATGCGTCGTCCTGAAGCAATCCCGTGGCAGGGGCTCGGCGCTGCCCCCTTCCGTTTCGGGCGAGCCTCCCAGCTCAGGGCGCCCCCAGAGAGTTTGGCCTGCAGGCCGGCGTCGCCGTCACGACCTCGCCGAGAGCCGGGTGTTCAGCTCGGTGCACTCCGAACGCGGGCTCCGGTGGGTTCGACTGAGGGCGGGCGCCCGGCTGAGGGAAGCGGCGCTGCTGTCAGAAGGCCTCCCGTGCCCTCACCACGAGTGTGTTTGCTCTGCCGTGGGTCCCGCGTCACGGTCGGGGCAGGAGCCGCTTCCGACGCCCTTGCGAAGGGCTTCGCTGAGGCCCAGGTCGGGGGCCTCCTTCTAGGACGGCCCCCGACCTGAGGCCCGGCACGCAGCCTCCCTGAGGCTTCCGCCACCCCCGCCACGGCCAAGCTTTCTCTCTGGGCGAAAGAGGCCTGCTCGCGGAAGGGAGCTCGGCTTCAGGCTTGCTTCGCGGAGGTAAGGCTGTGGTGCTCACTCGAGGTTTCCGGGCTAAGCGTTGAGAAGGCCTCCTTCTCCGTGGAGCGACGTGTGTGTGGACGTGGACGGGGATGGCATTCCACCCTGCCTTGCTTCGCACAGGGAGGTCGGGGGCCTGGACCTCAGCGGGTCCAACCCCCGGCGAGTCAGCCAACGGCTTCCCCGTGTAGGACGTGAGGCGCCGGCCCGGGAGAGGCCGGCCCCACAGCCCGGACCCTCGTGCCTCACGAAGCGCGCCCTTCATCTCTCCTCCCCGCTTCTCTGTTCGCACTCATCTTTCCCTGGGCGGACGTTTTCCCGGCAGCACCGTGTTGCACGGAATCCAGGGAGGAGCTGTCTCCTTCGGTTGCCAGGCCCGGGCGTGTGTCGACCTTGACACCGCGCAGCCCGCTGTCGCCCCGGAGGTGCTGGCGGCACCCGCAGGTCCCTGGAGTGGAGGCCCAAGGCGGCAGCGTGTGCACGTCTTCCTCCGCGTCTGAGAGAAGGCGTTGTGCATTCGGGGAATGGCGAGGTGAAAGGGCCCCCTCCGGGAAGCCCGATCCAAGAGCTGAGGGTTGGGTGCCTTGCTCCGTGCTTCTAGGTGCCAGAGCCGCTTCTCTCTTCCCGGGACAGAGTGGGGCTTGCTGGGCCAATGCGTCGTCCTGAAGCAATCCCGTGGCAGGGGCTCGGCGCTTCCCCCTTCCGTTTCGGGCGAGCCTCCCAGCTCAGGGCGCCCCCAGAGAGTTTGTCCTGCAGGCCGGCGTCGCCGTCACGACCTCGCCGAGAGCCGGGTGTTCAGCGCGGGGCACTCCGAACGCGGGCTCCGGTGGGTTCGACTGAGGGCGGGCGCCCGGCTGAGGGAAGCGGCGCTGCTGTCAGAAGGCCTCCCGTGCCCTCACCACGAGTGTGTTTGCTCTGCCGTGGGTCCCGCGTCACGGTCGGGGCAGGAGCCGCTTCCGACGCCCTTGCGAAGGGCTTCGCTGAGGCCCAGGTCGGGGGCCTCCTTCTAGGACGGCCCCCGACCTGAGGCCCGGCACGCAGCCTCCCTGAGGCTTCCGCCACCCCCGCCGCGGCCAAGCTTTCTCTCTGGGCGAAAGAGGCCTGCTCGCGGAAGGGAGCTCGGCTTCAGGCTTGCTTCGCGGAGGTAAGGCTGTGGTGCTCACTCGAGGTTTCCGGGCTAAGCGTTGAGAAGGCCTCCTTCTCCGTGGAGCGACGTGTGTGTGGACGTGGACGGGGATGGCATTCCACCCTGCCTTGCTTCGCACAGGGAGGTCGGGGACCTGGACCTCAGCGGGTCCAACCCCCGGCGAGTCAGCCAACGGCTTCCCCGTGTAGGACGTGAGGCGCCGGCCCGGGAGAGGCCGGCTCCACAGCCCGGACCCTCGTGCCTCACGAAGCGCGCCCTTCATCTCTCCTCCCCGCTTCTCTGTTCGCACTCATCTTTCCCTGGGCGGACGTTTTCCCGGCAGCACCGGGTTGCACGGAATCCAGGGAGGAGCTGTCTCCTTCGGTTGCCAGGCCCGGGCGTGTGTCGACCTTGACACCGCGCAGCCCGCTGTCGCCCCGGAGGTGCTGGCGGCACCCGCAGGTCCCTGGAGTGGAGGCCCAAGGCGGCAGCGTGTGCACGTCTTCCTCCGCGTCTGAGAGAAGGCGTTGTGCATTCGGGGAATGGCGAGGTGAAAGGGCCCCCTCCGGGAAGCGCGATCCAAGAGCTGAGGGTTGGGTGCCTTGCTCCGTGCTTCTAGGTGCCAGAGCCGCTTCTCTCTTCCCGGGACAGAGTGGGGCTTGCTGGGCCAATGCGTCGTCCTGAAGCAATCCCGTGGCAGGGGCTCGGCGCTTCCCCCTTCCGTTTCGGGGGAGCCTCCCAGCTCAGGGCGCCCCCAGAGAGTTTGGCCTGCAGGCCGGCGTCGCCGTCACGACCTCGCCGAGAGCCGGGTGTTCAGCTCGGTGCACTCCGAACGCGGGCTCCGGTGGGTTCGACTGAGGGCGGGCGCCCGGCTGAGGGAAGCGGCGCTGGTGTCAGAAGGCCTCCCGTGCCCTCACAACGAGTGTGTTTGCTCTGCCGTGGGTCCCGCGTCACGGTCGGGGCAGGAGCCGCTTCCGACGCCCTTGCGAAGGGCTTCGCTGAGGCCCAGGTCGGGGGCCTCCTTCTAGGACGGCCCCCGACCTGAGGCCCGGCACGCAGCCTCCCTGAGGCTTCCGCCACCCCCGCCGCGGCCAAGCTTTCTCTCTGGGCGAAAGAGGCCTGCTCGCGGAAGGGAGCTCGGCTTCAGGCTTGCTTCGCGGAGGTAAGGCTGTGGTGCTCACTCGAGGTTTCCGGGCTAAGCGTTGAGAAGGCCTCCTTCTCCGTGGAGCGACGTGTGTGTGGACGTGGACGGGGATGGCATTCCACCCTGCCTTGCTTCGCACAGGGAGGTCGGGGGCCTGGACCTCAGCGGGTCCAACCCCCGGCGAGTCAGCCAACGGCTTCCCCGTGTAGGACGTGAGGCGCCGGCCCGGGAGAGGCCGGCCCCACAGCCCGGACCCTCGTGCCTCACGAAGCGCGCCCTTCATCTCTCCTCCTCGCTTCTCTGTTCGCACTCATCTTTCCCTGGGCGGACGTTATCCCGGCAGCACCGGGTTGCACGGAATCCAGGGAGGAGCTGTCTCCTTCGGTTGCCAGGCCCGGGCGTGTGTCGACCTTGACACCGCGCAGCCCGCTGTCGCCCCGGAGGTGCTGGCGGCACCCGCAGGTCCCTGGAGTGGAGGCCCAAGGCGGCAGCGTGTGCACGTCTTCCTCCGCGTCTGAGAGAAGGCGTTGTGCATTCGGGGAATGGCGAGGTGAAAGGGCCCCCTCCGGGAAGCGCGATCCAAGAGCTGAGGGTTGGGTGCCTTGCTCCGTGCTTCTAGGTGCCAGAGCCGCTTCTCTCTTCCCGGGACAGAGTGGGGCTTGCTGGGCCAATGCGTCGTCCTGAAGCAATCCCGTGGCAGGGGCTCGGCGCTTCCCCCTTCCGTTTCGGGCGAGCCTCCCAGCTCAGGGCGCCCCCAGAGAGTTTGGCCTGCAGGCCGGCGTCGCCGTCACGACCTCGCCGAGAGCCGGGTGTTCAGCTCGGTGCACTCCGAACGCGGGCTCCGGTGGGTTCGACTGAGGGCGGGCGCCCGGCTGAGGGAAGCGGCGCTGGTGTCAGAAGGCCTCCCGTGCCCTCACAACGAGTGTGTTTGCTCTGCCGTGGGTCCCGCGTCACGGTCGGGGCAGGAGCCGCTTCCGACGCCCTTGCGAAGGGCTTCGCTGAGGCCCAGGTCGGGGGCCTCCTTCTAGGACGGCCCCCGACCTGAGGCCCGGCACGCAGCCTCCCTGAGGCTTCCGCCACCCCCGCCGCGGCCAAGCTTTCTCTCTGCGCGAAAGAGGCCTGCTCGCGGAAGGGAGCTCGGCTTCAGGCTTGCTTCTCGGAGGTAAGGCTGTGGTGCTCACTCGAGGTTTCCGGGCTAAGCGTTGAGAAGGCCTCCTTCTCCGTGGAGCGACGTGTGTGTGGACGTGGACGGGGATGGCATTCCACCCTGCCTTGTTTCGCACAGGGAGGTTGGGGGCCTGGACCTCAGCGGGTCCAACCCCCGGCGAGTCAGCCAACGGCTTCCCCGTGTAGGACGTGAGGCGCCGGCCCGGGAGAGGCCGGCCCCACAGCCCGGACCCTCGTGCCTCACGAAGCGCGCCCTTCATCTCTCCTCCCCGCTTCTCTGTTCGCACTCATCTTTCCCTGGGCGGACGTTTTCCCGGCAGCACCGGGTTGCACGGAATCCAGGGAGGAGCTGTCTCCTTCGGTTGCCAGGCCCGGGCGTGTGTCGACCTTGACACCGCGCAGCCCTCTGTCGCCCCGGAGGTGCTGGCGGCACCCGCAGGTCCCTGGAGTGGAGGCCCAAGGCGGCAGCGTGCGCACGTCTTCCTCCGCGTCTGAGAGAAGGCGTTGTGCATTCGGGGAATGGCGAGGTGAAAGGGCCCCCTCCGGGAAGCGCGATCCAAGAGCTGAGGGTTGGGTGCCTTGCTCCGTGCTTCTAGGTGCCAGAGCCGCTTCTCTCTTCCCGGGACAGAGTGGGGCTTGCTGGGCCAATGCGTCGTCCTGAAGCAATCCCGTGGCAGGGGCTCGGCGCTTCCCCCTTCCGTTTCGGGGGAGCCTCCCAGCTCAGGGCGCCCCCAGAGAGTTTGGCCTGCAGGCCGGCGTCGCCGTCACGACCTCGCCGAGAGCCGGGTGTTCAGCTCGGTGCACTCCGAACGCGGGCTCCGGTGGGTTCGACTGAGGGCGGGCGCCCGGCTGAGGGAAGCGGCGCTGGTGTCAGAAGGCCTCCCGTGCCCTCACAACGAGTGTGTTTGCTCTGCCGTGGGTCCCGCGTCACGGTCGGGGCAGGAGCCGCTTCCGACGCCCTTGCGAAGGGCTTCGCTGAGGCCCAGGTCGGGGGCCTCCTTCTAGGACGGCCCCCGACCTGAGGCCCGGCACGCAGCCTCCCTGAGGCTTCCGCCACCCCCGCCGCGGCCAAGCTTTCTCTCTGGGCGAAAGAGGCCTGCTCGCGGAAGGGAGCTCGGCTTCAGGCTTGCTTCGCGGAGGTAAGGCTGTGGTGCTCACTCGAGGTTTCCGGGCTAAGCGTTGAGAAGGCCTCCTTCTCCGTGGAGCGACGTGTGTGTGGACGTGGACGGGGATGGCATTCCACCCTGCCTTGCTTCGCACAGGGAGGTCGGGGGCCTGGACCTCAGCGGGTCCAACCCCCGGCGAGTCAGCCAACGGCTTCCCCGTGTAGGACGTGAGGCGCCGGCCCGGGAGAGGCCGGCCCCACAGCCCGGACCCTCGTGCCTCACGAAGCGCGCCCTTCATCTCTCCTCCCCGCTTCTCTGTTCGCACTCATCTTTCCCTGGGCGGACGTTTTCCCGGCAGCACCGTGTTGCACGGAATCCAGGGAGGAGCTGTCTCCTTCGGTTGCCAGGCCCGGGCGTGTGTCGACCTTGACACCGCGCAGCCCGCTGTCGCCCCGGAGGTGCTGGCGGCACCCGCAGGTCCCTGGAGTGGAGGCCCAAGGCGGCAGCGTGTGCACGTCTTCCTCCGCGTCTGAGAGAAGGCGTTGTGCATTCGGGGAATGGCGAGGTGAAAGGGCCCCCTCCGGGAAGCGCGATCCAAGAGCTGAGGGTTGGGTGCCTTGCTCCGTGCTTCTAGGTGCCAGAGCCGCTTCTCTCTTCCCGGGACAGAGTGGGGCTTGCTGGGCCAATGCGTCGTCCTGAAGCAATCCCGTGGCAGGGGCTCGGCGCTTCCCCCTTCCGTTTCGGGCGAGCCTCTCAGCTCAGGGCGCCCCCAGAGAGTTTGGCCTGCAGGCCGGCGTCGCCGTCACGACCTCGCCGAGAGCCGGGTGTTCAGCGCGGTGCACTCCGAACGCGGGCTCCGGTGGGTTCGACTGAGGGCGGGCGCCCGGCTGAGGGAAGCGGCGCTGCTGTCAGAAGGCCTCCCGTGCCCTCACAACGAGTGTGTTTGCTCTGCCGTGGGTCCCGCGTCACGGTCGGGGCAGGAGCCGCTTCCGACGCCCTTGCGAAGGGCTTCGCTGAGGCCCAGGTCGGGGGCCTCCTTCTAGGAAGGCCCCCGACCTGAGGCCCGGCACGCAGCCTCCCTGAGGCTTCCGCCACCCCCGCCGCGGCCAAGCTTTCTCTCTGGGCGAAAGAGGCCTGCTCGCGGAAGGGAGCTTGGCTTCAGGCTTGCTTCGCGGAGGTAAGGCTGTGGTGCTCACTCGAGGTTTCCGGGCTAAGCGTTGAGAAGGCCTCCTTCTCCGTGGAGCGACGTGTGTGTGGACGTGGACGGGGATGGCATTCCACCCTGCCTTGTTTCGCACAGGGAGGTCGGGGGCCTGGACCTCAGCGGGTCCAACCCACGGCGAGTCAGCCAACGGCTTCCCCGTGTAGGACGGGAGGCGCCGGCCCGGGAGAGGCCGGCCCCACAGCCCGGACCCTCGTGCCTCACGAAGCGCGCCCTTCATCTCTCCTCCCCGCTTCTCTGTTCGCACTCATCTTTCCCTGGGCGGACGTTTTCCCGGCAGCACCGTGTTGCACGGAATCCAGGGAGGAGCTGTCTCCTTCGGTTGCCAGGCCCGGGCGTGTGTCGACCTTGACACCGCGCAGCCCGCTGTCGCCCCGGAGGTGCTGGCGGCACCCGCAGGTCCCTGGAGTGGAGGTCCAAGGCGGCAGCGTGTGTACGTCTTCCTCCGCGTCTGAGAGAAGGCGTTGTGCATTCGGGGAATGGCGAGGTGAAAGGGCCCCCTCCGGGAAGCGCGATCCAAGAGCTGAGGGTTGGGTGCCTTGCTCCGTGCTTCTAGGTGCCAGAGCCGCTTCTCTCTTCCCGGGACAGAGTGGGGCTTGCTGGGCCAATGCGTCGTCCTGAAGCAATCCCGTGGCAGGGGCTCGGCGCTGCCCCCTTCCGTTTCGGGGGAGCCTCCCAGCTCAGGGCGCCCCCAGAGAGTTTGGCCTGCAGGCCGGCGTCGCCGTCACGACCTCGCCGAGAGCCGGGTGTTCAGCTCGGTGCACTCCGAACGCGGGCTCCGGTGGGTTCGACTGAGGGCGGGCGCCCGGCTGAGGGAAGCGGCGCTGCTGTCAGAAGGCCTCCCGTGCCCTCACCACGAGTGTGTTTGCTCTGCCGTGGGTCCCGCGTCACGGTCGGGGCAGGAGCCGCTTCCGACGCCCTTGCGAAGGGCTTCGCTGAGGCCCAGGTCGGGGGCCTCCTTCTAGGACGGCCCCCGACCTGAGGCCCGGCACGCAGCCTCCCTGAGGCTTCCGCCACCCCCGCCGCGGCCAAGCTTTCTCTCTGGGCGAAAGAGGCCTGCTCGCGGAAGGGAGCTCGGCTTCAGGCTTGCTTCGCGGAGGTAAGGCTGTGGTGCTCACTCGAGGTTTCCGGGCTAAGCGTTGAGAAGGCCTCCTTCTCCGTGGAGCGACGTGTGTGTGGACGTGGACGGGGATGGCATTCCACCCTGCCTTGCTTCGCACAGGGAGGTCGGGGGCCTGGACCTCAGCGGGTCCAACCCCCGGCGAGTCAGCCAACGGCTTCCCCGTGTAGGACGTGAGGCGCCGGCCCGGGAGAGGCCGGCCCCACAGCCCGGACCCTCGTGCCTCACGAAGCGCGCCCTTCATCTCTCCTCCCCGCTTCTCTGTTCGCACTCATCTTTCCCTGGGCGGACGTTTTCCCGGCAGCACCGGGTTGCACGGAATCCAGGGAGGAGCTGTCTCCTTCGGTTGCCAGGCCCGGGCGTGTGTCGACCTTGACACCGCGCAGCCCGCTGTCGCCCCGGAGGTGCTGGCGGCACCCGCAGGTCCCTGGAGTGGAGGCCCAAGGCGGCAGCGTGTGCACGTCTTCCTCCGCGTCTGAGAGAAGGCGTTGTGCATTCGGGGAATGGCGAGGTGAAAGGGCCCCCTCCGGGAAGCCCGATCCAAGAGCTGAGGGTTGGGTGCCTTGCTCCGTGCTTCTAGGTGCCAGAGCCGCTTCTCTCTTCCCGGGACAGAGTGGGGCTTGCTGGGCCAATGCGTCGTCCTGAAGCAATCCCGTGGCAGGGGCTCGGCGCTTCCCCCTTCCGTTTCGGGCGAGCCTCCCAGCTCAGGGCGCCCCCAGAGAGTTTGTCCTGCAGGCCGGCGTCGCCGTCACGACCTCGCCGAGAGCCGGGTGTTCAGCGCGGTGCACTCCGAACGCGGGCTCCGGTGGGTTCGACTGAGGGCGGGCGCCCGGCTGAGGGAAGCGGCGCTGCTGTCAGAAGGCCTCCCGTGCCCTCACCACGAGTGTGTTTGCTCTGCCGTGGGTCCCGCGTCACGGTCGGGGCAGGAGCCGCTTCCGACGCCCTTGCGAAGGGCTTCGCTGAGGCCCAGGTCGGGGGCCTCCTTCTAGGACGGCCCCCGACCTGAGGCCCGGCACGCAGCCTCCCTGAGGCTTCCGCCACCCCCGCCGCGGCCAAGCTTTCTCTCTGGGCGAAAGAGGCCTGCTCGCGGAAGGGAGCTTGGCTTCAGGCTTGCTTCGCGGAGGTAAGGCTGTGGTGCTCACTCGAGGTTTCCGGGCTAAGCGTTGAGAAGGCCTCCTTCTCCGTGGAGCGACGTGTGTGTGGACGTGGACGGGGATGGCATTCCACCCTGCCTTGTTTCGCACAGGGAGGTCGGGGGCCTGGACCTCAGCGGGTCCAACCCCTGGCGAGTCAGCCAACGGCTTCCCCGTGTAGGACGGGAGGCGCCGGCCCGGGAGAGGCCGGCCCCACAGCCCGGACCCTCGTGCCTCACGAAGCGCGCCCTTCATCTCTCCTCCCCGCTTCTCTGTTCGCACTCATCTTTCCCTGGGCGGACGTTTTCCCGGCAGCACCGTGTTGCACAGAATCCAGGGAGGAGCTGTCTCCTTCGGTTGCCAGGCCCGGGCGTGTGTCGACCTTGACACCGCGCAGCCCGCTGTCGCCCCGGAGGTGCTGGCGGCACCCGCAGGTCCCTGGAGTGGAGGCCCAAGGCGGCAGCGTGTGTACGTCTTCCTCCGCGTCTGAGAGAAGGCGTTGTGCATTCGGGGAATGGCGAGGTGAAAGGGCCCCCTCCGGGAAGCGCGATCCAAGAGCTGAGGGTTGGGTGCCTTGCTCCGTGCTTCTAGGTGCCAGAGCCGCTTCTCTCTTCCCGGGACAGAGTGGGGCTTGCTGGGCCAATGCGTCGTCCTGAAGCAATCCCGTGGCAGGGGCTCGGCGCTGCCCCCTTCCGTTTCGGGCGAGCCTCCCAGCTCAGGGCGCCCCCAGAGAGTTTGGCCTGCAGGCCGGCGTCGCCGTCACGACCTCGCCGAGAGCCGGGTGTTCAGCTCGGTGCACTCCGAACGCGGGCTCCGGTGGGTTCGACTGAGGGCGGGCGCCCGGCTGAGGGAAGCGGCGCTGCTGTCAGAAGGCCTCCCGTGCCCTCACCACGAGTGTGTTTGCTCTGCCGTGGGTCCCGCGTCACGGTCGGGGCAGGAGCCGCTTCCGACGCCCTTGCGAAGGGCTTCGCTGAGGCCCAGGTCGGGGGCCTCCTTCTAGGACGGCCCCCGACCTGAGGCCCGGCACGCAGCCTCCCTGAGGCTTCCGCCACCCCCGCCGCGGCCAAGCTTTCTCTCTGGGCGAAAGAGGCCTGCTCGCGGAAGGGAGCTCGGCTTCAGGCTTGCTTCGCGGAGGTAAGGCTGTGGTGCTCACTCGAGGTTTCCGGGCTAAGCGTTGAGAAGGCCTCCTTCTCCGTGGAGCGACGTGTGTGTGGACGTGGACGGGGATGGCATTCCACCCTGCCTTGCTTCGCACAGGGAGGTCGGGGGCCTGGACCTCAGCGGGTCCAACCCCCGGCGAGTCAGCCAACGGCTTCCCCGTGTAGGACGTGAGGCGCCGGCCCGGGAGAGGCCGGCCCCACAGCCCGGACCCTCGTGCCTCACGAAGCGCGCCCTTCATCTCTCCTCCCCGCTTCTCTGTTCGCACTCATCTTTCCCTGGGCGGACGTTTTCCCGGCAGCACCGGGTTGCACGGAATCCAGGGAGGAGCTGTCTCCTTCGGTTGCCAGGCCCGGGCGTGTGTCGACCTTGACACCGCGCAGCCCGCTGTCGCCCCGGAGGTGCTGGCGGCACCCGCAGGTCCCTGGAGTGGAGGCCCAAGGCGGCAGCGTGTGCACGTCTTCCTCCGCGTCTGAGAGAAGGCGTTGTGCATTCGGGGAATGGCGAGGTGAAAGGGCCCCCTCCGGGAAGCGCGATCCAAGAGCTGAGGGTTGGGTGCCTTGCTCCGTGCTTCTAGGTGCCAGAGCCGCTTCTCTCTTCCCGGGACAGAGTGGGGCTTGCTGGGCCAATGCGTCGTCCTGAAGCAATCCCGTGGCAGGGGCTCGGCGCTTCCCCCTTCCGTTTCGGGCGAGCCTCCCAGCTCAGGGCGCCCCCAGAGAGTTTGTCCTGCAGGCCGGCGTCGCCGTCACGACCTCGCCGAGAGCCGGGTGTTCAGCGCGGTGCACTCCGAACGCGGGCTCCGGTGGGTTCGACTGAGGGCGGGCGCCCGGCTGAGGGAAGCGGCGCTGCTGTCAGAAGGCCTCCCGTGCCCTCACCACGAGTGTGTTTGCTCTGCCGTGGGTCCCGCGTCACGGTCGGGGCAGGAGCCGCTTCCGACGCCCTTGCGAAGGGCTTCGCTGAGGCCCAGGTCGGGGGCCTCCTTCTAGGACGGCCCCCGACCTGAGGCCCGGCACGCAGCCTCCCTGAGGCTTCCGCCACCCCCGCCGCGGCCAAGCTTTCTCTCTGGGCGAAAGAGGCCTGCTCGCGGAAGGGAGCTCGGCTTCAGGCTTGCTTCGCGGAGGTAAGGCTGTGGTGCTCACTCGAGGTTTCCGGGCTAAGCGTTGAGAAGGCCTCCTTCTCCGTGGAGCGACGTGTGTGTGGACGTGGACGGGGATGGCATTCCACCCTGCCTTGCTTCGCACAGGGAGGTCGGGGACCTGGACCTCAGCGGGTCCAACCCCCGGCGAGTCAGCCAACGGCTTCCCCGTGTAGGACGTGAGGCGCCGGCCCGGGAGAGGCCGGCCCCACAGCCCGGACCCTCGTGCCTCACGAAGCGCGCCCTTCATCTCTCCTCCCCGCTTCTCTGTTCGCACTCATCTTTCCCTGGGCGGACGTTTTCCCGGCAGCACCGGGTTGCACGGAATCCAGGGAGGAGCTGTCTCCTTCGGTTGCCAGGCCCGGGCGTGTGTCGACCTTGACACCGCGCAGCCCGCTGTCGCCCCGGAGGTGCTGGCGGCACCCGCAGGTCCCTGGAGTGGAGGCCCAAGGCGGCAGCGTGTGCACGTCTTCCTCCGCGTCTGAGAGAAGGCGTTGTGCATTCGGGGAATGGCGAGGTGAAAGGGCCCCCTCCGGGAAGCGCGATCCAAGAGCTGAGGGTTGGGTGCCTTGCTCCGTGCTTCTAGGTGCCAGAGCCGCTTCTCTCTTCCCGGGACAGAGTGGGGCTTGCTGGGCCAATGCGTCGTCCTGAAGCAATCCCGTGGCAGGGGCTCGGCGCTTCCCCCTTCCGTTTCGGGGGAGCCTCCCAGCTCAGGGCGCCCCCAGAGAGTTTGGCCTGCAGGCCGGCGTCGCCGTCACGACCTCGCCGAGAGCCGGGTGTTCAGCTCGGTGCACTCCGAACGCGGGCTCCGGTGGGTTCGACTGAGGGCGGGCGCCCGGCTGAGGGAAGCGGCGCTGCTGTCAGAAGGCCTCCCGTGCCCTCACAACGAGTGTGTTTGCTCTGCCGTGGGTCCCGCGTCACGGTCGGGGCAGGAGCCGCTTCCGACGCCCTTGCGAAGGGCTTCGCTGAGGCCCAGGTCGGGGGCCTCCTTCTAGGACGGCCCCCGACCTGAGGCCCGGCACGCAGCCTCCCTGAGGCTTCCGCCACCCCCGCCGCGGCCAAGCTTTCTCTCTGGGCGAAAGAGGCCTGCTCGCGGAAGGGAGCTCGGCTTCAGGCTTGCTTCGCGGAGGTAAGGCTGTGGTGCTCACTCGAGGTTTCCGGGCTAAGCGTTGAGAAGGCCTCCTTCTCCGTGGAGCGACGTGTGTGTGGACGTGGACGGGGATGGCATTCCACCCTGCCTTGCTTCGCACAGGGAGGTCGGGGACCTGGACCTCAGCGGGTCCAACCCCCGGCGAGTCAGCCAACGGCTTCCCCGTGTAGGACGTGAGGCGCCGGCCCGGGAGAGGCCGGCCCCACAGCCCGGACCCTCGTGCCTCACGAAGCGCGCCCTTCATCTCTCCTCCTCGCTTCTCTGTTCGCACTCATCTTTCCCTGGGCGGACGTTATCCCGGCAGCACCGGGTTGCACGGAATCCAGGGAGGAGCTGTCTCCTTCGGTTGCCAGGCCCGGGCGTGTGTCGACCTTGACACCGCGCAGCCCGCTGTCGCCCCGGAGGTGCTGGCGGCACCCGCAGGTCCCTGGAGTGGAGGCCCAAGGCGGCAGCGTGTGCACGTCTTCCTCCGCGTCTGAGAGAAGGCGTTGTGCATTCGGGGAATGGCGAGGTGAAAGGGCCCCCTCCGGGAAGCGCGATCCAAGAGCTGAGGGTTGGGTGCCTTGCTCCGTGCTTCTAGGTGCCAGAGCCGCTTCTCTCTTCCCGGGACAGAGTGGGGCTTGCTGGGCCAATGCGTCGTCCTGAAGCAATCCCGTGGCAGGGGCTCGGCGCTTCCCCCTTCCGTTTCGGGCGAGCCTCCCAGCTCAGGGCGCCCCCAGAGAGTTTGGCCTGCAGGCCGGCGTCGCCGTCACGACCTCGCCGAGAGCCGGGTGTTCAGCTCGGTGCACTCCGAACGCGGGCTCCGGTGGGTTCGACTGAGGGCGGGCGCCCGGCTGAGGGAAGCGGCGCTGGTGTCAGAAGGCCTCCCGTGCCCTCACAACGAGTGTGTTTGCTCTGCCGTGGGTCCCGCGTCACGGTCGGGGCAGGAGCCGCTTCCGACGCCCTTGCGAAGGGCTTCGCTGAGGCCCAGGTCGGGGGCCTCCTTCTAGGACGGCCCCCGACCTGAGGCCCGGCACGCAGCCTCCCTGAGGCTTCCGCCACCCCCGCCGCGGCCAAGCTTTCTCTCTGCGCGAAAGAGGCCTGCTCGCCGAAGGGAGCTCGGCTTCAGGCTTGCTTCTCGGAGGTAAGGCTGTGGTGCTCACTCGAGGTTTCCGGGCTAAGCGTTGAGAAGGCCTCCTTCTCCGTGGAGCGACGTGTGTGTGGACGTGGACGGGGATGGCATTCCACCCTGCCTTGTTTCGCACAGGGAGGTTGGGGGCCTGGACCTCAGCGGGTCCAACCCCCGGCGAGTCAGCCAACGGCTTCCCCGTGTAGGACGTGAGGCGCCGGCCCGGGAGAGGCCGGCCCCACAGCCCGGACCCTCGTGCCTCACGAAGCGCGCCCTTCATCTCTCCTCCCCGCTTCTCTGTTCGCACTCATCTTTCCCTGGGCGGACGTTTTCCCGGCAGCACCGGGTTGCACGGAATCCAGGGAGGAGCTGTCTCCTTCGGTTGCCAGGCCCGGGCGTGTGTCGACCTTGACACCGCGCAGCCCGCTGTCGCCCCGGAGGTGCTGGCGGCACCCGCAGGTCCCTGGAGTGGAGGCCCAAGGCGGCAGCGTGCGCACGTCTTCCTCCGCGTCTGAGAGAAGGCGTTGTGCATTCGGGGAATGGCGAGGTGAAAGGGCCCCCTCCGGGAAGCGCGATCCAAGAGCTGAGGGTTGGGTGCCTTGCTCCGTGCTTCTAGGTGCCAGAGCCGCTTCTCTCTTCCCGGGACAGAGTGGGGCTTGCTGGGCCAATGCGTCGTCCTGAAGCAATCCCGTGGCAGGGGCTCGGCGCTTCCCCCTTCCGTTTCGGGGGAGCCTCCCAGCTCAGGGCGCCCCCAGAGAGTTTGGCCTGCAGGCCGGCGTCGCCGTCACGACCTCGCCGAGAGCCGGGTGTTCAGCTCGGTGCACTCCGAACGCGGGCTCCGGTGGGTTCGACTGAGGGCGGGCGCCCGGATGAGGGAAGCGGCGCTGCTGTCAGAAGGCCTCCCGTGCCCTCACAACGAGTGTGTTTGCTCTGCCGTGGGTCCCGCGTCACGGTCGGGGCAGGAGCCGCTTCCGACGCCCTTGCGAAGGGCTTCGCTGAGGCCCAGGTCGGGGGCCTCCTTCTAGGACGGCCCCCGACCTGAGGCCCGGCACGCAGCCTCCCTGAGGCTTCCGCCACCCCCGCCGCGGCCAAGCTTTCTCTCTGGGCGAAAGAGGCCTGCTCGCGGAAGGGAGCTCGGCTTCAGGCTTGCTTCTCGGAGGTAAGGCTGTGGTGCTCACTCGAGGTTTCCGGGCTAAGCGTTGAGAAGGCCTCCTTCTCCGTGGAGCGACGTGTGTGTGGACGTGGACGGGGATGGCATTCCACCCTGCCTTGTTTCGCACAGGGAGGTTGGGGGCCTGGACCTCAGCGGGTCCAACCCCCGGCGAGTCAGCCAACGGCTTCCCCGTGTAGGACGGGAGGCGCCGGCCCGGGAGAGGCCGGCCCCACAGCCCGGACCCTCGTGCCTCACGAAGCGCGCCCTTCATCTCTCCTCCCCGCTTCTCTGTTCGCACTCATCTTTCCCTGGGCGGACGTTTTCCCGGCAGCACCGGGTTGCACGGAATCCAGGGAGGAGCTGTCTCCTTCGGTTGCCAGGCCCGGGCGTGTGTCGACCTTGACACCGCGCAGCCCGCTGTCGCCCCGGAGGTGCTGGCGGCACCCGCAGGTCCCTGGAGTGGAGGCCCAAGGCGGCAGCGTGCGCACGTCTTCCTCCGCGTCTGAGAGAAGGCGTTGTGCATTCGGGGAATGGCGAGGTGAAAGGGCCCCCTCCGGGAAGCGCGATCCAAGAGCTGAGGGTTGGGTGCCTTGCTCCGTGCTTCTAGGTGCCAGAGCCGCTTCTCTCTTCCCGGGACAGAGTGGGGCTTGCTGGGCCAATGCGTCGTCCTGAAGCTATCCCGTGGCAGGGGCTCGGCGCTTCCCCCTTCCGTTTCGGGCGAGCCTCCCAGCTCAGGGCGCCCCCAGAGAGTTTGGCCTGCAGGCCGGCGTCGCCGTCACGACCTCGCCGAGAGCCGGGTGTTCAGCTCGGTGCACTCCGAACGCGGGCTCCGGTGGGTTCGACTGAGGGCGGGCGCCCGGTTGAGGGAAGCGGCGCTGGTGTCAGAAGGCCTCCCGTGCCCTCACAACGAGTGTGTTTGCTCTGCCGTGGGTCCCGCGTCACGGTCGGGGCAGGAGCCGCTTCCGACGCCCTTGCGAAGGGCTTCGCTGAGGCCCAGGTCGGGGGCCTCCTTCTAGGACGGCCCCCGACCTGAGGCCCGGCACGCAGCCTCCCTGAGGCTTCCGCCACCCCCGCCGCGGCCAAGCTTTCTCTCTGCGCGAAAGAGGCCTGCTCGCGGAAGGGAGCTCGGCTTCAGGCTTGCTTCTCGGAGGTAAGGCTGTGGTGCTCACTCGAGGTTTCCGGGCTAAGCGTTGAGAAGGCCTCCTTCTCCGTGGAGCGACGTGTGTGTGGACGTGGACGGGGATGGCATTCCACCCTGCCTTGTTTCGCACAGGGAGGTTGGGGGCCTGGACCTCAGCGGGTCCAACCCCCGGCGAGTCAGCCAACGGCTTCCCCGTGTAGGACGTGAGGCGCCGGCCCGGGAGAGGCCGGCCCCACAGCCCGGACCCTCGTGCCTCACGAAGCGCGCCCTTCATCTCTCCTCCCCGCTTCTCTGTTCGCACTCATCTTTCCCTGGGCGGACGTTTTCCCGGCAGCACCGGGTTGCACGGAATCCAGGGAGGAGCTGTCTCCTTCGGTTGCCAGGCCCGGGCGTGTGTCGACCTTGACACCGCGCAGCCCGCTGTCGCCCCGGAGGTGCTGGCGGCACCCGCAGGTCCCTGGAGTGGAGGCCCAAGGCGGCAGCGTGCGCACGTCTTCCTCCGCGTCTGAGAGAAGGCGTTGTGCATTCGGGGAATGGCGAGGTGAAAGGGCCCCCTCCGGGAAGCGCGATCCAAGAGCTGAGGGTTGGGTGCCTTGCTCCGTGCTTCTAGGTGCCAGAGCCGCTTCTCTCTTCCCGGGACAGAGTGGGGCTTGCTGGGCCAATGCGTCGTCCTGAAGCAATCCCGTGGCAGGGGCTCGGCGCTTCCCCCTTCCGTTTCGGGGGAGCCTCCCAGCTCAGGGCGCCCCCAGAGAGTTTGGCCTGCAGGCCGGCGTCGCCGTCACGACCTCGCCGAGAGCCGGGTGTTCAGCTCGGTGCACTCCGAACGCGGGCTCCGGTGGGTTCGACTGAGGGCGGGCGCCCGGATGAGGGAAGCGGCGCTGCTGTCAGAAGGCCTCCCGTGCCCTCACAACGAGTGTGTTTGCTCTGCCGTGGGTCCCGCGTCACGGTCGGGGCAGGAGCCGCTTCCGACGCCCTTGCGAAGGGCTTCGCTGAGGCCCAGGTCGGGGGCCTCCTTCTAGGACGGCCCCCGACCTGAGGCCCGGCACGCAGCCTCCCTGAGGCTTCCGCCACCCCCGCCGCGGCCAAGCTTTCTCTCTGCGCGAAAGAGGCCTGCTCGCGGAAGGGAGCTCGGCTTCAGGCTTGCTTCTCGGAGGTAAGGCTGTGGTGCTCACTCGAGGTTTCCGGGCTAAGCGTTGAGAAGGCCTCCTTCTCCGTGGAGCGACGTGTGTGTGGACGTGGACGGGGATGGCATTCCACCCTGCCTTGTTTCGCACAGGGAGGTTGGGGGCCTGGACCTCAGCGGGTCCAACCCCCGGCGAGTCAGCCAACGGCTTCCCCGTGTAGGACGGGAGGCGCCGGCCCGGGAGAGGCCGGCCCCACAGCCCGGACCCTCGTGCCTCACGAAGCGCGCCCTTCATCTCTCCTCCCCGCTTCTCTGTTCGCACTCATCTTTCCCTGGGCGGACGTTTTCCCGGCAGCACCGGGTTGCACGGAATCCAGGGAGGAGCTGTCTCCTTCGGTTGCCAGGCCCGGGCGTGTGTCGACCTTGACACCGCGCAGCCCGCTGTCGCCCCGGAGGTGCTGGCGGCACCCGCAGGTCCCTGGAGTGGAGGCCCAAGGCGGCAGCGTGCGCACGTCTTCCTCCGCGTCTGAGAGAAGGCGTTGTGCATTCGGGGAATGGCGAGGTGAAAGGGCCCCCTCCGGGAAGCGCGATCCAAGAGCTGAGGGTTGGGTGCCTTGCTCCGTGCTTCTAGGTGCCAGAGCCGCTTCTCTCTTCCCGGGACAGAGTGGGGCTTGCTGGGCCAATGCGTCGTCCTGAAGCAATCCCGTGGCAGGGGCTCGGCGCTTCCCCCTTCCGTTTCGGGGGAGCCTCCCAGCTCAGGGCGCCCCCAGAGAGTTTGGCCTGCAGGCCGGCGTCGCCGTCACGACCTCGCCGAGAGCCGGGTGTTCAGCTCGGTGCACTCCGAACGCGGGCTCCGGTGGGTTCGACTGAGGGCGGGCGCCCGGATGAGGGAAGCGGCGCTGCTGTCAGAAGGCCTCCCGTGCCCTCACAACGAGTGTGTTTGCTCTGCCGTGGGTCCCGCGTCACGGTCGGGGCAGGAGCCGCTTCCGACGCCCTTGCGAAGGGCTTCGCTGAGGCCCAGGTCGGGGGCCTCCTTCTAGGACGGCCCCCGACCTGAGGCCCGGCACGCAGCCTCCCTGAGGCTTCCGCCACCCCCGCCGCGGCCAAGCTTTCTCTCTGGGCGAAAGAGGCCTGCTCGCGGAAGGGAGCTCGGCTTCAGGCTTGCTTCGCGGAGGTAAGGCTGTGGTGCTCACTCGAGGTTTCCGGGCTAAGCGTTGAGAAGGCCTCCTTCTCCGTGGAGCGACGTGTGTGTGGACGTGGACGGGGATGGCATTCCACCCTGCCTTGCTTCGCACAGGGAGGTCGGGGGCCTGGACCTCAGCGGGTCCAACCCCCGGCGAGTCAGCCAACGGCTTCCCCGTGTAGGACGTGAGGCGCCGGCCCGGGAGAGGCCGGCCCCACAGCCCGGACCCTCGTGCCTCACGAAGCGCGCCCTTCATCTCTCCTCCCCGCTTCTCTGTTCGCACTCATCTTTCCCTGGGCGGACGTTTTCCCGGCAGCACCGGGTTGCACGGAATCCAGGGAGGAGCTGTCTCCTTCGGTTGCCAGGCCCGGGCGTGTGTCGACCTTGACACCGCGCAGCCCGCTGTCGCCCCGGAGGTGCTGGCGGCACCCGCAGGTCCCTGGAGTGGAGGCCCAAGGCGGCAGCGTGTGCACGTCTTCCTCCGCGTCTGAGAGAAGGCGTTGTGCATTCGGGGAATGGCGAGGTGAAAGGGCCCCCTCCAGGAAGCGCGATCCAAGAGCTGAGGGTTGGGTGCCTTGCTCCGTGCTTCTAGGTGCCAGAGCCGCTTCTCTCTTCCCGGGACAGAGTGGGGCTTGCTGGGCCAATGCGTCGTCCTGAAGCAATCCCGTGGCAGGGGCTCGGCGCTTCCCCCTTCCGTTTCGGGCGAGCCTCTCAGCTCAGGGCGCCCCCAGAGAGTTTGGCCTGCAGGCCGGCGTCGCCGTCACGACCTCGCCGAGAGCCGGGTGTTCAGCGCGGTGCACTCCGAACGCGGGCTCCGGTGGGTTCGACTGAGGGCGGGCGCCCGGCTGAGGGAAGCGGCGCTGCTGTCAGAAGGCCTCCCGTGCCCTCACCACGAGTGTGTTTGCTCTGCCGTGGGTCCCGCGTCACGGTCGGGGCAGGAGCCGCTTCCGACGCCCTTGCGAAGGGCTTCGCTGAGGCCCAGGTCGGGGGCCTCCTTCTAGGACGGCCCCCGACCTGAGGCCCGGCACGCAGCCTCCCTGAGGCTTCCGCCACCCCCGCCGCGGCCAAGCTTTCTCTCTGGGCGAAAGAGGCCTGCTCGCGGAAGGGAGCTCGGCTTCAGGCTTGCTTCGCGGAGGTAAGGCTGTGGTGCTCACTCGAGGTTTCCGGGCTAAGCGTTGAGAAGGCCTCCTTCTCCGTGGAGCGACGTGTGTGTGGACGTGGACGGGGATGGCATTCCACCCTGCCTTGCTTCGCACAGGGAGGTCGGGGGCCTGGACCTCAGCGGGTCCAACCCCCGGCGAGTCAGCCAACGGCTTCCCCGTGTAGGACGTGAGGCGCCGGCCCGGGAGAGGCCGGCCCCACAGCCCGGACCCTCGTGCCTCACGAAGCGCGCCCTTCATCTCTCCTCCCCGCTTCTCTGTTCGCACTCATCTTTCCCTGGGCGGACGTTTTCCCGGCAGCACCGTGTTGCACGGAATCCAGGGAGGAGCTGTCTCCTTCGGTTGCCAGGCCCGGGCGTGTGTCGACCTTGACACCGCGCAGCCCGCTGTCGCCCCGGAGGTGCTGGCGGCACCCGCAGGTCCCTGGAGTGGAGGCCCAAGGCGGCAGCGTGTGCACGTCTTCCTCCGCGTCTGAGAGAAGGCGTTGTGCATTCGGGGAATGGCGAGGTGAAAGGGCCCCCTCCGGGAAGCCCGATCCAAGAGCTGAGGGTTGGGTGCCTTGCTCCGTGCTTCTAGGTGCCAGAGCCGCTTCTCTCTTCCCGGGACAGAGTGGGGCTTGCTGGGCCAATGCGTCGTCCTGAAGCAATCCCGTGGCAGGGGCTCGGCGCTTCCCCCTTCCGTTTCGGGCGAGCCTCCCAGCTCAGGGCGCCCCCAGAGAGTTTGTCCTGCAGGCCGGCGTCGCCGTCACGACCTCGCCGAGAGCCGGGTGTTCAGCGCGGTGCACTCCGAACGCGGGCTCCGGTGGGTTCGACTGAGGGCGGGCGCCCGGCTGAGGGAAGCGGCGCTGCTGTCAGAAGGCCTCCCGTGCCCTCACCACGAGTGTGTTTGCTCTGCCGTGGGTCCCGCGTCACGGTCGGGGCAGGAGCCGCTTCCGACGCCCTTGCGAAGGGCTTCGCTGAGGCCCAGGTCGGGGGCCTCCTTCTAGGACGGCCCCCGACCTGAGGCCCGGCACGCAGCCTCCCTGAGGCTTCCGCCACCCCCGCCGCGGCCAAGCTTTCTCTCTGGGCGAAAGAGGCCTGCTCGCGGAAGGGAGCTTGGCTTCAGGCTTGCTTCGCGGAGGTAAGGCTGTGGTGCTCACTCGAGGTTTCCGGGCTAAGCGTTGAGAAGGCCTCCTTCTCCGTGGAGCGACGTGTGTGTGGACGTGGACGGGGATGGCATTCCACCCTGCCTTGTTTCGCACAGGGAGGTCGGGGGCCTGGACCTCAGCGGGTCCAACCCCCGGCGAGTCAGCCAACGGCTTCCCCGTGTAGGACGGGAGGCGCCGGCCCGGGAGAGGCCGGCCCCACAGCCCGGACCCTCGTGCCTCACGAAGCGCGCCCTTCATCTCTCCTCCCCGCTTCTCTGTTCGCACTCATCTTTCCCTGGGCGGACGTTTTCCCGGCAGCACCGTGTTGCACGGAATCCAGGGAGGAGCTGTCTCCTTCGGTTGCCAGGCCCGGGCGTGTGTCGACCTTGACACCGCGCAGCCCGCTGTCGCCCCGGAGGTGCTGGCGGCACCCGCAGGTCCCTGGAGTGGAGGCCCAAGGCGGCAGCGTGTGTACGTCTTCCTCCGCGTCTGAGAGAAGGCGTTGTGCATTCGGGGAATGGCGAGGTGAAAGGGCCCCCTCCGGGAAGCGCGATCCAAGAGCTGAGGGTTGGGTGCCTTGCTCCGTGCTTCTAGGTGCCAGAGCCGCTTCTCTCTTCCCGGGACAGAGTGGGGCTTGCTGGGCCAATGCGTCGTCCTGAAGCAATCCCGTGGCAGGGGCTCGGCGCTGCCCCCTTCCGTTTCGGGCGAGCCTCCCAGCTCAGGGCGCCCCCAGAGAGTTTGGCCTGCAGGCCGGCGTCGCCGTCACGACCTCGCCGAGAGCCGGGTGTTCAGCGCGGTGCACTCCGAACGCGGGCTCCGGTGGGTTCGACTGAGGGCGGGCGCCCGGCTGAGGGAAGCGGCGCTGCTGTCAGAAGGCCTCCCGTGCCCTCACCACGAGTGTGTTTGCTCTGCCGTGGGTCCCGCGTCACGGTCGGGGCAGGAGCCGCTTCCGACGCCCTTGCGAAGGGCTTTGCTGAGGCCCAGGTCGGGGGCCTCCTTCTAGGACGGCCCCCGACCTGAGGCCCGGCACGCAGCCTCCCTGAGGCTTCCGCCACCCCCGCCGCGGCCAAGCTTTCTCTCTGGGCGAAAGAGGCCTGCTCGCGGAAGGGAGCTCGGCTTCAGGCTTGCTTCGCGGAGGTAAGGCTGTGGTGCTCACTCGAGGTTTCCGGGCTAAGCGTTGAGAAGGCCTCCTTCTCCGTGGAGCGACGTGTGTGTGGACGTGGACGGGGATGGCATTCCACCCTGCCTTGCTTCGCACAGGGAGGTCGGGGGCCTGGACCTCAGCGGGTCCAACCCCCGGCGAGTCAGCCAACGGCTTCCCCGTGTAGGACGTGAGGCGCCGGCCCGGGAGAGGCCGGCCCCACAGCCCGGACCCTCGTGCCTCACGAAGCGCGCCCTTCATCTCTCCTCCCCGCTTCTCTGTTCGCACTCATCTTTCCCTGGGCGGACGTTTTCCCGGCAGCACCGTGTTGCACGGAATCCAGGGAGGAGCTGTCTCCTTCGGTTGCCAGGCCCGGGTGTGTGTCGACCTTGACACCGCGCAGCCCGCTGTCGCCCCGGAGGTGCTGGCGGCACCCGCAGGTCCCTGGAGTGGAGGCCCAAGGCGGCAGCGTGTGCACGTCTTCCTCCGCGTCTGAGAGAAGGCGTTGTGCATTCGGGGAATGGCGAGGTGAAAGGGCCCCCTCCGGGAAGCCCGATCCAAGAGCTGAGGGTTGGGTGCCTTGCTCCGTGCTTCTAGGTGCCAGAGCCGCTTCTCTCTTCCTGGGACAGAGTGGGGCTTGCTGGGCCAATGCGTCGTCCTGAAGCAATCCCGTGGCAGGGGCTCGGCGCTTCCCCCTTCCGTTTCGGGCGAGCCTCCCAGCTCAGGGCGCCCCCAGAGAGTTTGTCCTGCAGGCCGGCGTCGCCGTCACGACCTCGCCGAGAGCCGGGTGTTCAGCGCGGTGCACTCCGAACGCGGGCTCCGGTGGGTTCGACTGAGGGCGGGCGCCCGGCTGAGGGAAGCGGCGCTGCTGTCAGAAGGCCTCCCGTGCCCTCACCACGAGTGTGTTTGCTCTGCCGTGGGTCCCGCGTCACGGTCGGGGCAGGAGCCGCTTCCGACGCCCTTGCGAAGGGCTTCGCTGAGGCCCAGGTCGGGGGCCTCCTTCTAGGACGGCCCCCGACCTGAGGCCCGGCACGCAGCCTCCCTGAGGCTTCCGCCACCCCCGCCGCGGCCAAGCTTTCTCTCTGGGCGAAAGAGGCCTGCTCGCGGAAGGGAGCTCGGCTTCAGGCTTGCTTCGCGGAGGTAAGGCTGTGGTGCTCACTCGAGGTTTCCGGGCTAAGCGTTGAGAAGGCCTCCTTCTCCGTGGAGCGACGTGTGTGTGGACGTGGACGGGGATGGCATTCCACCCTGCCTTGCTTCGCACAGGGAGGTCGGGGACCTGGACCTCAGCGGGTCCAACCCCCGGCGAGTCAGCCAACGGCTTCCCCGTGTAGGACGTGAGGCGCCGGCCCGGGAGAGGCCGGCCCCACAGCCCGGACCCTCGTGCCTCACGAAGCGCGCCCTTCATCTCTCCTCCCCGCTTCTCTGTTCGCACTCATCTTTCCCTGGGCGGACGTTTTCCCGGCAGCACCGGGTTGCACGGAATCCAGGGAGGAGCTGTCTCCTTCGGTTGCCAGGCCCGGGCGTGTGTCGACCTTGACACCGCGCAGCCCGCTGTCGCCCCGGAGGTGCTGGCGGCACCCGCAGGTCCCTGGAGTGGAGGCCCAAGGCGGCAGCGTGTGCACGTCTTCCTCCGCGTCTGAGAGAAGGCGTTGTGCATTCGGGGAATGGCGAGGTGAAAGGGCCCCCTCCGGGAAGCGCGATCCAAGAGCTGAGGGTTGGGTGCCTTGCTCCGTGCTTCTAGGTGCCAGAGCCGCTTCTCTCTTCCCGGGACAGAGTGGGGCTTGCTGGGCCAATGCGTCGTCCTGAAGCAATCCCGTGGCAGGGGCTCGGCGCTTCCCCCTTCCGTTTCGGGGGAGCCTCCCAGCTCAGGGCGCCCCCAGAGAGTTTGGCCTGCAGGCCGGCGTCGCCGTCACGACCTCGCCGAGAGCCGGGTGTTCAGCTCGGTGCACTCCGAACGCGGGCTCCGGTGGGTTCGACTGAGGGCGGGCGCCCGGCTGAGGGAAGCGGCGCTGGTGTCAGAAGGCCTCCCGTGCCCTCACAACGAGTGTGTTTGCTCTGCCGTGGGTCCCGCGTCACGGTCGGGGCAGGAGCCGCTTCCGACGCCCTTGCGAAGGGCTTCGCTGAGGCCCAGGTCGGGGGCCTCCTTCTAGGACGGCCCCCGACCTGAGGCCCGGCACGCAGCCTCCCTGAGGCTTCCGCCACCCCCGCCGCGGCCAAGCTTTCTCTCTGCGCGAAAGAGGCCTGCTCGCGGAAGGGAGCTCGGCTTCAGGCTTGCTTCTCGGAGGTAAGGCTGTGGTGCTCACTCGAGGTTTCCGGGCTAAGCGTTGAGAAGGCCTCCTTCTCCGTGGAGCGACGTGTGTGTGGACGTGGACGGGGATGGCATTCCACCCTGCCTTGTTTCGCACAGGGAGGTCGGGGGCCTGGACCTCAGCGGGTCCAACCCCCGGCGAGTCAGCCAACGGCTTCCCCGTGTAGGACGTGAGGCGCCGGCCCGGGAGAGGCCGGCCCCACAGCCCGGACCCTCGTGCCTCACGAAGCGCGCCCTTCATCTCTCCTCCCCGCTTCTCTGTTCGCACTCATCTTTCCCTGGGCGGACGTTTTCCCGGCAGCACCGGGTTGCACGGAATCCAGGGAGGAGCTGTCTCCTTCGGTTGCCAGGCCCGGGCGTGTGTCGACCTTGACACCGCGCAGCCCGCTGTCGCCCCGGAGGTGCTGGCGGCACCCGCAGGTCCCTGGAGTGGAGGCCCAAGGCGGCAGCGTGCGCACGTCTTCCTCCGCGTCTGAGAGAAGGCGTTGTGCATTCGGGGAATGGCGAGGTGAAAGGGCCCCCTCCGGGAAGCGCGATCCAAGAGCTGAGGGTTGGGTGCCTTGCTCCGTGCTTCTAGGTGCCAGAGCCGCTTCTCTCTTCCCGGGACAGAGTGGGGCTTGCTGGGCCAATGCGTCGTCCTGAAGCAATCCCGTGGCAGGGGCTCGGCGCTTCCCCCTTCCGTTTCGGGGGAGCCTCCCAGCTCAGGGCGCCCCCAGAGAGTTTGGCCTGCAGGCCGGCGTCGCCGTCACGACCTCGCCGAGAGCCGGGTGTTCAGCTCGGTGCACTCCGAACGCGGGCTCCGGTGGGTTCGACTGAGGGCGGGCGCCCGGATGAGGGAAGCGGCGCTGCTGTCAGAAGGCCTCCCGTGCCCTCACAACGAGTGTGTTTGCTCTGCCGTGGGTCCCGCGTCACGGTCGGGGCAGGAGCCGCTTCCGACGCCCTTGCGAAGGGCTTCGCTGAGGCCCAGGTCGGGGGCCTCCTTCTAGGACGGCCCCCGACCTGAGGCCCGGCACGCAGCCTCCCTGAGGCTTCCGCCACCCCCGCCGCGGCCAAGCTTTCTCTCTGGGCGAAAGAGGCCTGCTCGCGGAAGGGAGCTCGGCTTCAGGCTTGCTTCGCGGAGGTAAGGCTGTGGTGCTCACTCGAGGTTTCCGGGCTAAGCGTTGAGAAGGCCTCCTTCTCCGTGGAGCGACGTGTGTGTGGACGTGGACGGGGATGGCATTCCACCCTGCCTTGTTTCGCACAGGGAGGTCGGGGGCCTGGACCTCAGCGGGTCCAACCCCCGGCGAGTCAGCCAACGGCTTCCCCGTGTAGGACGTGAGGCGCCGGCCCGGGAGAGGCCGGCCCCACAGCCCGGACCCTCGTGCCTCACGAAGCGCGCCCTTCATCTCTCCTCCCCGCTTCTCTGTTCGCACTCATCTTTCCCTGGGCGGACGTTTTCCCGGCAGCACCGGGTTGCACGGAATCCAGGGAGGAGCTGTCTCCTTCGGTTGCCAGGCCCGGGCGTGTGTCGACCTTGACACCGCGCAGCCCGCTGTCGCCCCGGAGGTGCTGGCGGCACCCGCAGGTCCCTGGAGTGGAGGCCCAAGGCGGCAGCGTGTGCACGTCTTCCTCCGCGTCTGAGAGAAGGCGTTGTGCATTCGGGGAATGGCGAGGTGAAAGGGCCCCCTCCGGGAAGCGCGATCCAAGAGCTGAGGGTTGGGTGCCTTGCTCCGTGCTTCTAGGTGCCAGAGCCGCTTCTCTCTTCCCGGGACAGAGTGGGGCTTGCTGGGCCAATGCGTCGTCCTGAAGCAATCCCGTGGCAGGGGCTCGGCGCTTCCCCCTTCCGTTTCGGGCGAGCCTCTCAGCTCAGGGCGCCCCCAGAGAGTTTGGCCTGCAGGCCGGCGTCGCCGTCACGACCTCGCCGAGAGCCGGGTGTTCAGCGCGGTGCACTCCGAACGCGGGCTCCGGTGGGTTCGACTGAGGGCGGGCGCCCGGATGAGGGAAGCGGCGCTGCTGTCAGAAGGCCTCCCGTGCCCTCACAACGAGTGTGTTTGCTCTGCCGTGGGTCCCGCGTCACGGTCGGGGCAGGAGCCGCTTCCGACGCCCTTGCGAAGGGCTTCGCTGAGGCCCAGGTCGGGGGCCTCCTTCTAGGACGGCCCCCGACCTGAGGCCCGGCACGCAGCCTCCCTGAGGCTTCCGCCACCCCCGCCGCGGCCAAGCTTTCTCTCTGGGCGAAAGAGGCCTGCTCGCGGAAGGGAGCTCGGCTTCAGGCTTGCTTCGCGGAGGTAAGGCTGTGGTGCTCACTCGAGGTTTCCGGGCTAAGCGTTGAGAAGGCCTCCTTCTCCGTGGAGCGACGTGTGTGTGGACGTGGACGGGGATGGCATTCCACCCTGCCTTGCTTCGCACAGGGAGGTCGGGGACCTGGACCTCAGCGGGTCCAACCCCCGGCGAGTCAGCCAACGGCTTCCCCGTGTAGGACGTGAGGCGCCGGCCCGGGAGAGGCCGGCCCCACAGCCCGGACCCTCGTGCCTCACGAAGCGCGCCCTTCATCTCTCCTCCCCGCTTCTCTGTTCGCACTCATCTTTCCCTGGGCGGACGTTTTCCCGGCAGCACCGGGTTGCACGGAATCCAGGGAGGAGCTGTCTCCTTCGGTTGCCAGGCCCGGGCGTGTGTCGACCTTGACACCGCGCAGCCCGCTGTCGCCCCGGAGGTGCTGGCGGCACCCGCAGGTCCCTGGAGTGGAGGCCCAAGGCGGCAGCGTGTGCACGTCTTCCTCCGCGTCTGAGAGAAGGCGTTGTGCATTCGGGGAATGGCGAGGTGAAAGGGCCCCCTCCGGGAAGCGCGATCCAAGAGCTGAGGGTTGGGTGCCTTGCTCCGTGCTTCTAGGTGCCAGAGCCGCTTCTCTCTTCCCGGGACAGAGTGGGGCTTGCTGGGCCAATGCGTCGTCCTGAAGCAATCCCGTGGCAGGGGCTCGGCGCTTCCCCCTTCCGTTTCGGGCGAGCCTCTCAGCTCAGGGCGCCCCCAGAGAGTTTGGCCTGCAGGCCGGCGTCGCCGTCACGACCTCGCCGAGAGCCGGGTGTTCAGCGCGGTGCACTCCGAACGCGGGCTCCGGTGGGTTCGACTGAGGGCGGGCGCCCGGCTGAGGGAAGCGGCGCTGGTGTCAGAAGGCCTCCCGTGCCCTCACCACGAGTGTGTTTGCTCTGCCGTGGGTCCCGCGTCACGGTCGGGGCAGGAGCCGCTTCCGACGCCCTTGCGAAGGGCTTCGCTGAGGCCCAGGTCGGGGGCCTCCTTCTAGGACGGCCCCCGACCTGAGGCCCGGCACGCAGCCTCCCTGAGGCTTCCGCCACCCCCGCCGCGGCCAAGCTTTCTCTCTGGGCGAAAGAGGCCTGCTCGCGGAAGGGAGCTCGGCTTCAGGCTTGCTTCGCGGAGGTAAGGCTGTGGTGCTCACTCGAGGTTTCCGGGCTAAGCGTTGAGAAGGCCTCCTTCTCCGTGGAGCGACGTGTGTGTGGACGTGGACGGGGATGGCATTCCACCCTGCCTTGCTTCGCACAGGGAGGTCGGGGACCTGGACCTCAGCGGGTCCAACCCCCGGCGAGTCAGCCAACGGCTTCCCCGTGTAGGACGTGAGGCGCCGGCCCGGGAGAGGCCGGCCCCACAGCCCGGACCCTCGTGCCTCACGAAGCGCGCCCTTCATCTCTCCTCCCCGCTTCTCTGTTCGCACTCATCTTTCCCTGGGCGGACGTTTTCCCGGCAGCACCGGGTTGCACGGAATCCAGGGAGGAGCTGTCTCCTTCGGTTGCCAGGCCCGGGCGTGTGTCGACCTTGACACCGCGCAGCCCGCTGTCGCCCCGGAGGTGCTGGCGGCACCCGCAGGTCCCTGGAGTGGAGGCCCAAGGCGGCAGCGTGTGCACGTCTTCCTCCGCGTCTGAGAGAAGGCGTTGTGCATTCGGGGAATGGCGAGGTGAAAGGGCCCCCTCCGGGAAGCGCGATCCAAGAGCTGAGGGTTGGGTGCCTTGCTCCGTGCTTCTAGGTGCCAGAGCCGCTTCTCTCTTCCCGGGACAGAGTGGGGCTTGCTGGGCCAATGCGTCGTCCTGAAGCAATCCCGTGGCAGGGGCTCGGCGCTTCCCCCTTCCGTTTCGGGCGAGCCTCTCAGCTCAGGGCGCCCCCAGAGAGTTTGGCCTGCAGGCCGGCGTCGCCGTCACGACCTCGCCGAGAGCCGGGTGTTCAGCGCGGTGCACTCCGAACGCGGGCTCCGGTGGGTTCGACTGAGGGCGGGCGCCCGGCTGAGGGAAGCGGCGCTGGTGTCAGAAGGCCTCCCGTGCCCTCACCACGAGTGTGTTTGCTCTGCCGTGGGTCCCGCGTCACGGTCGGGGCAGGAGCCGCTTCCGACGCCCTTGCGAAGGGCTTCGCTGAGGCCCAGGTCGGGGGCCTCCTTCTAGGACGGCCCCCGACCTGAGGCCCGGCACGCAGCCTCCCTGAGGCTTCCGCCACCCCCGCCGCGGCCAAGCTTTCTCTCTGGGCGAAAGAGGCCTGCTCGCGGAAGGGAGCTCGGCTTCAGGCTTGCTTCGCGGAGGTAAGGCTGTGGTGCTCACTCGAGGTTTCCGGGCTAAGCGTTGAGAAGGCCTCCTTCTCCGTGGAGCGACGTGTGTGTGGACGTGGACGGGGATGGCATTCCACCCTGCCTTGCTTCGCACAGGGAGGTCGGGGACCTGGACCTCAGCGGGTCCAACCCCCGGCGAGTCAGCCAACGGCTTCCCCGTGTAGGACGTGAGGCGCCGGCCCGGGAGAGGCCGGCCCCACAGCCCGGACCCTCGTGCCTCACGAAGCGCGCCCTTCATCTCTCCTCCCCGCTTCTCTGTTCGCACTCATCTTTCCCTGGGCGGACGTTTTCCCGGCAGCACCGGGTTGCACGGAATCCAGGGAGGAGCTGTCTCCTTCGGTTGCCAGGCCCGGGCGTGTGTCGACCTTGACACCGCGCAGCCCGCTGTCGCCCCGGAGGTGCTGGCGGCACCCGCAGGTCCCTGGAGTGGAGGCCCAAGGCGGCAGCGTGTGCACGTCTTCCTCCGCGTCTGAGAGAAGGCGTTGTGCATTCGGGGAATGGCGAGGTGAAAGGGCCCCCTCCGGGAAGCGCGATCCAAGAGCTGAGGGTTGGGTGCCTTGCTCCGTGCTTCTAGGTGCCAGAGCCGCTTCTCTCTTCCCGGGACAGAGTGGGGCTTGCTGGGCCAATGCGTCGTCCTGAAGCAATCCCGTGGCAGGGGCTCGGCGCTTCCCCCTTCCGTTTCGGGGGAGCCTCCCAGCTCAGGGCGCCCCCAGAGAGTTTGGCCTGCAGGCCGGCGTCGCCGTCACGACCTCGCCGAGAGCCGGGTGTTCAGCTCGGTGCACTCCGAACGCGGGCTCCGGTGGGTTCGACTGAGGGCGGGCGCCCGGCTGAGGGAAGCGGCGCTGGTGTCAGAAGGCCTCCCGTGCCCTCACAACGAGTGTGTTTGCTCTGCCGTGGGTCCCGCGTCACGGTCGGGGCAGGAGCCGCTTCCGACGCCCTTGCGAAGGGCTTCGCTGAGGCCCAGGTCGGGGGCCTCCTTCTAGGACGGCCCCCGACCTGAGGCCCGGCACGCAGCCTCCCTGAGGCTTCCGCCACCCCCGCCGCGGCCAAGCTTTCTCTCTGCGCGAAAGAGGCCTGCTCGCGGAAGGGAGCTCGGCTTCAGGCTTGCTTCTCGGAGGTAAGGCTGTGGTGCTCACTCGAGGTTTCCGGGCTAAGCGTTGAGAAGGCCTCCTTCTCCGTGGAGCGACGTGTGTGTGGACGTGGACGGGGATGGCATTCCACCCTGCCTTGTTTCGCACAGGGAGGTCGGGGGCCTGGACCTCAGCGGGTCCAACCCCCGGCGAGTCAGCCAACGGCTTCCCCGTGTAGGACGTGAGGCGCCGGCCCGGGAGAGGCCGGCCCCACAGCCCGGACCCTCGTGCCTCACGAAGCGCGCCCTTCATCTCTCCTCCCCGCTTCTCTGTTCGCACTCATCTTTCCCTGGGCGGACGTTTTCCCGGCAGCACCGGGTTGCACGGAATCCAGGGAGGAGCTGTCTCCTTCGGTTGCCAGGCCCGGGCGTGTGTCGACCTTGACACCGCGCAGCCCGCTGTCGCCCCGGAGGTGCTGGCGGCACCCGCAGGTCCCTGGAGTGGAGGCCCAAGGCGGCAGCGTGCGCACGTCTTCCTCCGCGTCTGAGAGAAGGCGTTGTGCATTCGGGGAATGGCGAGGTGAAAGGGCCCCCTCCGGGAAGCGCGATCCAAGAGCTGAGGGTTGGGTGCCTTGCTCCGTGCTTCTAGGTGCCAGAGCCGCTTCTCTCTTCCCGGGACAGAGTGGGGCTTGCTGGGCCAATGCGTCGTCCTGAAGCAATCCCGTGGCAGGGGCTCGGCGCTTCCCCCTTCCGTTTCGGGGGAGCCTCCCAGCTCAGGGCGCCCCCAGAGAGTTTGGCCTGCAGGCCGGCGTCGCCGTCACGACCTCGCCGAGAGCCGGGTGTTCAGCTCGGTGCACTCCGAACGCGGGCTCCGGTGGGTTCGACTGAGGGCGGGCGCCCGGATGAGGGAAGCGGCGCTGCTGTCAGAAGGCCTCCCGTGCCCTCACAACGAGTGTGTTTGCTCTGCCGTGGGTCCCGCGTCACGGTCGGGGCAGGAGCCGCTTCCGACGCCCTTGCGAAGGGCTTCGCTGAGGCCCAGGTCGGGGGCCTCCTTCTAGGACGGCCCCCGACCTGAGGCCCGGCACGCAGCCTCCCTGAGGCTTCCGCCACCCCCGCCGCGGCCAAGCTTTCTCTCTGGGCGAAAGAGGCCTGCTCGCGGAAGGGAGCTCGGCTTCAGGCTTGCTTCGCGGAGGTAAGGCTGTGGTGCTCACTCGAGGTTTCCGGGCTAAGCGTTGAGAAGGCCTCCTTCTCCGTGGAGCGACGTGTGTGTGGACGTGGACGGGGATGGCATTCCACCCTGCCTTGTTTCGCACAGGGAGGTCGGGGGCCTGGACCTCAGCGGGTCCAACCCCCGGCGAGTCAGCCAACGGCTTCCCCGTGTAGGACGTGAGGCGCCGGCCCGGGAGAGGCCGGCCCCACAGCCCGGACCCTCGTGCCTCACGAAGCGCGCCCTTCATCTCTCCTCCCCGCTTCTCTGTTCGCACTCATCTTTCCCTGGGCGGACGTTTTCCCGGCAGCACCGGGTTGCACGGAATCCAGGGAGGAGCTGTCTCCTTCGGTTGCCAGGCCCGGGCGTGTGTCGACCTTGACACCGCGCAGCCCGCTGTCGCCCCGGAGGTGCTGGCGGCACCCGCAGGTCCCTGGAGTGGAGGCCCAAGGCGGCAGCGTGTGCACGTCTTCCTCCGCGTCTGAGAGAAGGCGTTGTGCATTCGGGGAATGGCGAGGTGAAAGGGCCCCCTCCGGGAAGCGCGATCCAAGAGCTGAGGGTTGGGTGCCTTGCTCCGTGCTTCTAGGTGCCAGAGCCGCTTCTCTCTTCCCGGGACAGAGTGGGGCTTGCTGGGCCAATGCGTCGTCCTGAAGCAATCCCGTGGCAGGGGCTCGGCGCTTCCCCCTTCCGTTTCGGGCGAGCCTCTCAGCTCAGGGCGCCCCCAGAGAGTTTGGCCTGCAGGCCGGCGTCGCCGTCACGACCTCGCCGAGAGCCGGGTGTTCAGCGCGGTGCACTCCGAACGCGGGCTCCGGTGGGTTCGACTGAGGGCGGGCGCCCGGCTGAGGGAAGCGGCGCTGCTGTCAGAAGGCCTCCCGTGCCCTCACAACGAGTGTGTTTGCTCTGCCGTGGGTCCCGCGTCACGGTCGGGGCAGGAGCCGCTTCCGACGCCCTTGCGAAGGGCTTCGCTGAGGCCCAGGTCGGGGGCCTCCTTCTAGGAAGGCCCCCGACCTGAGGCCCGGCACGCAGCCTCCCTGAGGCTTCCGCCACCCCCGCCGCGGCCAAGCTTTCTCTCTGGGCGAAAGAGGCCTGCTCGCGGAAGGGAGCTTGGCTTCAGGCTTGCTTCGCGGAGGTAAGGCTGTGGTGCTCACTCGAGGTTTCCGGGCTAAGCGTTGAGAAGGCCTCCTTCTCCGTGGAGCGACGTGTGTGTGGACGTGGACGGGGATGGCATTCCACCCTGCCTTGTTTCGCACAGGGAGGTCGGGGGCCTGGACCTCAGCGGGTCCAACCCCCGGCGAGTCAGCCAACGGCTTCCCCGTGTAGGACGGGAGGCGCCGG
Organism: Martes martes; assembly: GCF_963455335.1. Lineage (NCBI taxonomy): Eukaryota > Metazoa > Chordata > Mammalia > Carnivora > Mustelidae > Martes > Martes martes. Next base: position 122,105,727 of record NC_137893.1, on the reverse strand, counting down.
CCCGGGAGAGGCCGGCCCCACAGCCCGGACCCTCGTGCCTCATGAAGCGCGCCCTTCATCTCTCCTCCCCGCTTCTCTGTTCGCACTCATCTTTCCCTGGGCGGACGTTTTCCCGGCAGCACCGTGTTGCACGGAATCCAGGGAGGAGCTGTCTCCTTCGGTTGCCAGGCCCGGGCGTGTGTCGACCTTGACACCGCGCAGCCCGCTGTCGCCCCGGAGGTGCTGGCGGCACCCGCAGGTCCCTGGAGTGGAGGCCCAAGGCGGCAGCGTGTGTACGTCTTCCTCCGCGTCTGAGAGAAGGCGTTGTGCATTCGGGGAATGGCGAGGTGAAAGGGCCCCCTCCGGGAAGCGCGATCCAAGAGCTGAGGGTTGGGTGCCTTGCTCCGTGCTTCTAGGTGCCAGAGCCGCTTCTCTCTTCCCGGGACAGAGTGGGGCTTGCTGGGCCAATGCGTCGTCCTGAAGCAATCCCGTGGCAGGGGCTCGGCGCTGCCCCCTTCCGTTTCGGGCGAGCCTCCCAGCTCAGGGCGCCCCCAGAGAGTTTGGCCTGCAGGCCGGCGTCGCCGTCACGACCTCGCCGAGAGCCGGGTGTTCAGCTCGGTGCACTCCGAACGCGGGCTCCGGTGGGTTCGACTGAGGGCGGGCGCCCGGCTGAGGGAAGCGGCGCTGCTGTCAGAAGGCCTCCCGTGCCCTCACCACGAGTGTGTTTGCTCTGCCGTGGGTCCCGCGTCACGGTCGGGGCAGGAGCCGCTTCCGACGCCCTTGCGAAGGGCTTCGCTGAGGCCCAGGTCGGGGGCCTCCTTCTAGGACGGCCCCCGACCTGAGGCCCGGCACGCAGCCTCCCTGAGGCTTCCGCCACCCCCGCCGCGGCCAAGCTTTCTCTCTGGGCGAAAGAGGCCTGCTCGCGGAAGGGAGCTCGGCTTCAGGCTTGCTTCGCGGAGGTAAGGCTGTGGTGCTCACTCGAGGTTTCCGGGCTAAGCGTTGAGAAGGCCTCCTTCTCCGTGGAGCGACGTGTGTGTGGACGTGGACGGGGATGGCATTCCACCCTGCCTTGCTTCGCACAGGGAGGTCGGGGACCTGGACCTCAGCGGGTCCAACCCCCGGCGAGTCAGCCAACGGCTTCCCCGTGTAGGACGTGAGGCGCCGGCCCGGGAGAGGCCGGCCCCACAGCCCGGACCCTCGTGCCTCACGAAGCGCGCCCTTCATCTCTCCTCCCCGCTTCTCTGTTCGCACTCATCTTTCCCTGGGCGGACGTTTTCCCGGCAGCACCGGGTTGCACGGAATCCAGGGAGGAGCTGTCTCCTTCGGTTGCCAGGCCCGGGCGTGTGTCGACCTTGACACCGCGCAGCCCGCTGTCGCCCCGGAGGTGCTGGCGGCACCCGCAGGTCCCTGGAGTGGAGGCCCAAGGCGGCAGCGTGTGCACGTCTTCCTCCGCGTCTGAGAGAAGGCGTTGTGCATTCGGGGAATGGCGAGGTGAAAGGGCCCCCTCCGGGAAGCGCGATCCAAGAGCTGAGGGTTGGGTGCCTTGCTCCGTGCTTCTAGGTGCCAGAGCCGCTTCTCTCTTCCCGGGACAGAGTGGGGCTTGCTGGGCCAATGCGTCGTCCTGAAGCAATCCCGTGGCAGGGGCTCGGCGCTTCCCCCTTCCGTTTCGGGGGAGCCTCCCAGCTCAGGGCGCCCCCAGAGAGTTTGGCCTGCAGGCCGGCGTCGCCGTCACGACCTCGCCGAGAGCCGGGTGTTCAGCTCGGTGCACTCCGAACGCGGGCTCCGGTGGGTTCGACTGAGGGCGGGCGCCCGGCTGAGGGAAGCGGCGCTGCTGTCAGAAGGCCTCCCGTGCCCTCACCACGAGTGTGTTTGCTCTGCCGTGGGTCCCGCGTCACGGTCGGGGCAGGAGCCGCTTCCGACGCCCTTGCGAAGGGCTTCGCTGAGGCCCAGGTCGGGGGCCTCCTTCTAGGACGGCCCCCGACCTGAGGCCCGGCACGCAGCCTCCCTGAGGCTTCCGCCACCCCCGCCGCGGCCAAGCTTTCTCTCTGGGCGAAAGAGGCCTGCTCGCGGAAGGGAGCTCGGCTTCAGGCTTGCTTCGCGGAGGTAAGGCTGTGGTGCTCACTCGAGGTTTCCGGGCTAAGCGTTGAGAAGGCCTCCTTCTCCGTGGAGCGACGTGTGTGTGGACGTGGACGGGGATGGCATTCCACCCTGCCTTGCTTCGCACAGGGAGGTCGGGGACCTGGACCTCAGCGGGTCCAACCCCCGGCGAGTCAGCCAACGGCTTCCCCGTGTAGGACGGGAGGCGCCGGCCCGGGAGAGGCCGGCCCCACAGCCCGGACCCTCGTGCCTCACGAAGCGCGCCCTTCATCTCTCCTCCCCGCTTCTCTGTTCGCACTCATCTTTCCCTGGGCGGACGTTTTCCCGGCAGCACCGGGTTGCACGGAATCCAGGGAGGAGCTGTCTCCTTCGGTTGCCAGGCCCGGGCGTGTGTCGACCTTGACACCGCGCAGCCCGCTGTCGCCCCGGAGGTGCTGGCGGCACCCGCAGGTCCCTGGAGTGGAGGCCCAAGGCGGCAGCGTGTGTACGTCTTCCTCCGCGTCTGAGAGAAGGCGTTGTGCATTCGGGGAATGGCGAGGTGAAAGGGCCCCCTCCGGGAAGCGCGATCCAAGAGCTGAGGGTTGGGTGCCTTGCTCCGTGCTTCTAGGTGCCAGAGCCGCTTCTCTCTTCCCGGGACAGAGTGGGGCTTGCTGGGCCAATGCGTCGTCCTGAAGCAATCCCGTGGCAGGGGCTCGGCGCTGCCCCCTTCCGTTTCGGGCGAGCCTCCCAGCTCAGGGCGCCCCCAGAGAGTTTGGCCTGCAGGCCGGCGTCGCCGTCACGACCTCGCCGAGAGCCGGGTGTTCAGCTCGGTGCACTCCGAACGCGGGCTCCGGTGGGTTCGACTGAGGGCGGGCGCCCGGCTGAGGGAAGCGGCGCTGCTGTCAGAAGGCCTCCCGTGCCCTCACCACGAGTGTGTTTGCTCTGCCGTGGGTCCCGCGTCACGGTCGGGGCAGGAGCCGCTTCCGACGCCCTTGCGAAGGGCTTCGCTGAGGCCCAGGTCGGGGGCCTCCTTCTAGGACGGCCCCCGACCTGAGGCCCGGCACGCAGCCTCCCTGAGGCTTCCGCCACCCCCGCCGCGGCCAAGCTTTCTCTCTGGGCGAAAGAGGCCTGCTCGCGGAAGGGAGCTCGGCTTCAGGCTTGCTTCTCGGAGGTAAGGCTGTGGTGCTCACTCGAGGTTTCCGGGCTAAGCGTTGAGAAGGCCTCCTTCTCCGTGGAGCGACGTGTGTGTGGACGTGGACGGGGATGGCATTCCACCCTGCCTTGTTTCGCACAGGGAGGTTGGGGGCCTGGACCTCAGCGGGTCCAACCCCCGGCGAGTCAGCCAACGGCTTCCCCGTGTAGGACGTGAGGCGCCGGCCCGGGAGAGGCCGGCCCCACAGCCCGGACCCTCGTGCCTCACGAAGCGCGCCCTTCATCTCTCCTCCCCGCTTCTCTGTTCGCACTCATCTTTCCCTGGGCGGACGTTTTCCCGGCAGCACCGGGTTGCACGGAATCCAGGGAGGAGCTGTCTCCTTCGGTTGCCAGGCCCGGGCGTGTGTCGACCTTGACACCGCGCAGCCCGCTGTCGCCCCGGAGGTGCTGGCGGCACCCGCAGGTCCCTGGAGTGGAGGCCCAAGGCGGCAGCGTGCGCACGTCTTCCTCCGCGTCTGAGAGAAGGCGTTGTGCATTCGGGGAATGGCGAGGTGAAAGGGCCCCCTCCGGGAAGCGCGATCCAAGAGCTGAGGGTTGGGTGCCTTGCTCCGTGCTTCTAGGTGCCAGAGCCGCTTCTCTCTTCCCGGGACAGAGTGGGGCTTGCTGGGCCAATGCGTCGTCCTGAAGCAATCCCGTGGCAGGGGCTCGGCGCTTCCCCCTTCCGTTTCGGGGGAGCCTCCCAGCTCAGGGCGCCCCCAGAGAGTTTGGCCTGCAGGCCGGCGTCGCCGTCACGACCTCGCCGAGAGCCGGGTGTTCAGCTCGGTGCACTCCGAACGCGGGCTCCGGTGGGTTCGACTGAGGGCGGGCGCCCGGATGAGGGAAGCGGCGCTGCTGTCAGAAGGCCTCCCGTGCCCTCACAACGAGTGTGTTTGCTCTGCCGTGGGTCCCGCGTCACGGTCGGGGCAGGAGCCGCTTCCGACGCCCTTGCGAAGGGCTTCGCTGAGGCCCAGGTCGGGGGCCTCCTTCTAGGACGGCCCCCGACCTGAGGCCCGGCACGCAGCCTCCCTGAGGCTTCCGCCACCCCCGCCGCGGCCAAGCTTTCTCTCTGCGCGAAAGAGGCCTGCTCGCGGAAGGGAGCTCGGCTTCAGGCTTGCTTCTCGGAGGTAAGGCTGTGGTGCTCACTCGAGGTTTCCGGGCTAAGCGTTGAGAAGGCCTCCTTCTCCGTGGAGCGACGTGTGTGTGGACGTGGACGGGGATGGCATTCCACCCTGCCTTGTTTCGCACAGGGAGGTTGGGGGCCTGGACCTCAGCGGGTCCAACCCCCGGCGAGTCAGCCAACGGCTTCCCCGTGTAGGACGTGAGGCGCCGGCCCGGGAGAGGCCGGCCCCACAGCCCGGACCCTCGTGCCTCACGAAGCGCGCCCTTCATCTCTCCTCCCCGCTTCTCTGTTCGCACTCATCTTTCCCTGGGCGGACGTTTTCCCGGCAGCACCGGGTTGCACGGAATCCAGGGAGGAGCTGTCTCCTTCGGTTGCCAGGCCCGGGCGTGTGTCGACCTTGACACCGCGCAGCCCGCTGTCGCCCCGGAGGTGCTGGCGGCACCCGCAGGTCCCTGGAGTGGAGGCCCAAGGCGGCAGCGTGCGCACGTCTTCCTCCGCGTCTGAGAGAAGGCGTTGTGCATTCGGGGAATGGCGAGGTGAAAGGGCCCCCTCCGGGAAGCGCGATCCAAGAGCTGAGGGTTGGGTGCCTTGCTCCGTGCTTCTAGGTGCCAGAGCCGCTTCTCTCTTCCCGGGACAGAGTGGGGCTTGCTGGGCCAATGCGTCGTCCTGAAGCAATCCCGTGGCAGGGGCTCGGCGCTTCCCCCTTCCGTTTCGGGGGAGCCTCCCAGCTCAGGGCGCCCCCAGAGAGTTTGGCCTGCAGGCCGGCGTCGCCGTCACGACCTCGCCGAGAGCCGGGTGTTCAGCTCGGTGCACTCCGAACGCGGGCTCCGGTGGGTTCGACTGAGGGCGGGCGCCCGGATGAGGGAAGCGGCGCTGCTGTCAGAAGGCCTCCCGTGCCCTCACAACGAGTGTGTTTGCTCTGCCGTGGGTCCCGCGTCACGGTCGGGGCAGGAGCCGCTTCCGACGCCCTTGCGAAGGGCTTCGCTGAGGCCCAGGTCGGGGGCCTCCTTCTAGGACGGCCCCCGACCTGAGGCCCGGCACGCAGCCTCCCTGAGGCTTCCGCCACCCCCGCCGCGGCCAAGCTTTCTCTCTGGGCGAAAGAGGCCTGCTCGCGGAAGGGAGCTCGGCTTCAGGCTTGCTTCGCGGAGGTAAGGCTGTGGTGCTCACTCGAGGTTTCCGGGCTAAGCGTTGAGAAGGCCTCCTTCTCCGTGGAGCGACGTGTGTGTGGACGTGGACGGGGATGGCATTCCACCCTGCCTTGTTTCGCACAGGGAGGTCGGGGGCCTGGACCTCAGCGGGTCCAACCCCCGGCGAGTCAGCCAACGGCTTCCCCGTGTAGGACGTGAGGCGCCGGCCCGGGAGAGGCCGGCCCCACAGCCCGGACCCTCGTGCCTCACGAAGCGCGCCCTTCATCTCTCCTCCCCGCTTCTCTGTTCGCACTCATCTTTCCCTGGGCGGACGTTTTCCCGGCAGCACCGGGTTGCACGGAATCCAGGGAGGAGCTGTCTCCTTCGGTTGCCAGGCCCGGGCGTGTGTCGACCTTGACACCGCGCAGCCCGCTGTCGCCCCGGAGGTGCTGGCGGCACCCGCAGGTCCCTGGAGTGGAGGCCCAAGGCGGCAGCGTGTGCACGTCTTCCTCCGCGTCTGAGAGAAGGCGTTGTGCATTCGGGGAATGGCGAGGTGAAAGGGCCCCCTCCGGGAAGCGCGATCCAAGAGCTGAGGGTTGGGTGCCTTGCTCCGTGCTTCTAGGTGCCAGAGCCGCTTCTCTCTTCCCGGGACAGAGTGGGGCTTGCTGGGCCAATGCGTCGTCCTGAAGCAATCCCGTGGCAGGGGCTCGGCGCTTCCCCCTTCCGTTTCGGGCGAGCCTCTCAGCTCAGGGCGCCCCCAGAGAGTTTGGCCTGCAGGCCGGCGTCGCCGTCACGACCTCGCCGAGAGCCGGGTGTTCAGCGCGGTGCACTCCGAACGCGGGCTCCGGTGGGTTCGACTGAGGGCGGGCGCCCGGCTGAGGGAAGCGGCGCTGCTGTCAGAAGGCCTCCCGTGCCCTCACAACGAGTGTGTTTGCTCTGCCGTGGGTCCCGCGTCACGGTCGGGGCAGGAGCCGCTTCCGACGCCCTTGCGAAGGGCTTCGCTGAGGCCCAGGTCGGGGGCCTCCTTCTAGGACGGCCCCCGACCTGAGGCCCGGCACGCAGCCTCCCTGAGGCTTCCGCCACCCCCGCCGCGGCCAAGCTTTCTCTCTGGGCGAAAGAGGCCTGCTCGCGGAAGGGAGCTTGGCTTCAGGCTTGCTTCGCGGAGGTAAGGCTGTGGTGCTCACTCGAGGTTTCCGGGCTAAGCGTTGAGAAGGCCTCCTTCTCCGTGGAGCGACGTGTGTGTGGACGTGGACGGGGATGGCATTCCACCCTGCCTTGTTTCGCACAGGGAGGTCGGGGGCCTGGACCTCAGCGGGTCCAACCCCCGGCGAGTCAGCCAACGGCTTCCCCGTGTAGGACGGGAGGCGCCGGCCCGGGAGAGGCCGGCCCCACAGCCCGGACCCTCGTGCCTCATGAAGCGCGCCCTTCATCTCTCCTCCCCGCTTCTCTGTTCGCACTCATCTTTCCCTGGGCGGACGTTTTCCCGGCAGCACCGTGTTGCACGGAATCCAGGGAGGAGCTGTCTCCTTCGGTTGCCAGGCCCGGGCGTGTGTCGACCTTGACACCGCGCAGCCCGCTGTCGCCCCGGAGGTGCTGGCGGCACCCGCAGGTCCCTGGAGTGGAGGCCCAAGGCGGCAGCGTGTGTACGTCTTCCTCCGCGTCTGAGAGAAGGCGTTGTGCATTCGGGGAATGGCGAGGTGAAAGGGCCCCCTCCGGGAAGCGCGATCCAAGAGCTGAGGGTTGGGTGCCTTGCTCCGTGCTTCTAGGTGCCAGAGCCGCTTCTCTCTTCCCGGGACAGAGTGGGGCTTGCTGGGCCAATGCGTCGTCCTGAAGCAATCCCGTGGCAGGGGCTCGGCGCTGCCCCCTTCCGTTTCGGGCGAGCCTCCCAGCTCAGGGCGCCCCCAGAGAGTTTGGCCTGCAGGCCGGCGTCGCCGTCACGACCTCGCCGAGAGCCGGGTGTTCAGCTCGGTGCACTCCGAACGCGGGCTCCGGTGGGTTCGACTGAGGGCGGGCGCCCGGCTGAGGGAAGCGGCGCTGCTGTCAGAAGGCCTCCCGTGCCCTCACCACGAGTGTGTTTGCTCTGCCGTGGGTCCCGCGTCACGGTCGGGGCAGGAGCCGCTTCCGACGCCCTTGCGAAGGGCTTCGCTGAGGCCCAGGTCGGGGGCCTCCTTCTAGGACGGCCCCCGACCTGAGGCCCGGCACGCAGCCTCCCTGAGGCTTCCGCCACCCCCGCCGCGGCCAAGCTTTCTCTCTGGGCGAAAGAGGCCTGCTCGCGGAAGGGAGCTCGGCTTCAGGCTTGCTTCGCGGAGGTAAGGCTGTGGTGCTCACTCGAGGTTTCCGGGCTAAGCGTTGAGAAGGCCTCCTTCTCCGTGGAGCGACGTGTGTGTGGACGTGGACGGGGATGGCATTCCACCCTGCCTTGCTTCGCACAGGGAGGTCGGGGACCTGGACCTCAGCGGGTCCAACCCCCGGCGAGTCAGCCAACGGCTTCCCCGTGTAGGACGGGAGGCGCCGGCCCGGGAGAGGCCGGCCCCACAGCCCGGACCCTCGTGCCTCACGAAGCGCGCCCTTCATCTCTCCTCCCCGCTTCTCTGTTCGCACTCATCTTTCCCTGGGCGGACGTTTTCCCGGCAGCACCGGGTTGCACGGAATCCAGGGAGGAGCTGTCTCCTTCGGTTGCCAGGCCCGGGCGTGTGTCGACCTTGACACCGCGCAGCCCGCTGTCGCCCCGGAGGTGCTGGCGGCACCCGCAGGTCCCTGGAGTGGAGGCCCAAGGCGGCAGCGTGTGTACGTCTTCCTCCGCGTCTGAGAGAAGGCGTTGTGCATTCGGGGAATGGCGAGGTGAAAGGGCCCCCTCCGGGAAGCGCGATCCAAGAGCTGAGGGTTGGGTGCCTTGCTCCGTGCTTCTAGGTGCCAGAGCCGCTTCTCTCTTCCCGGGACAGAGTGGGGCTTGCTGGGCCAATGCGTCGTCCTGAAGCAATCCCGTGGCAGGGGCTCGGCGCTGCCCCCTTCCGTTTCGGGCGAGCCTCCCAGCTCAGGGCGCCCCCAGAGAGTTTGGCCTGCAGGCCGGCGTCGCCGTCACGACCTCGCCGAGAGCCGGGTGTTCAGCTCGGTGCACTCCGAACGCGGGCTCCGGTGGGTTCGACTGAGGGCGGGCGCCCGGCTGAGGGAAGCGGCGCTGCTGTCAGAAGGCCTCCCGTGCCCTCACCACGAGTGTGTTTGCTCTGCCGTGGGTCCCGCGTCACGGTCGGGGCAGGAGCCGCTTCCGACGCCCTTGCGAAGGGCTTCGCTGAGGCCCAGGTCGGGGGCCTCCTTCTAGGACGGCCCCCGACCTGAGGCCCGGCACGCAGCCTCCCTGAGGCTTCCGCCACCCCCGCCGCGGCCAAGCTTTCTCTCTGGGCGAAAGAGGCCTGCTCGCGGAAGGGAGCTCGGCTTCAGGCTTGCTTCTCGGAGGTAAGGCTGTGGTGCTCACTCGAGGTTTCCGGGCTAAGCGTTGAGAAGGCCTCCTTCTCCGTGGAGCGACGTGTGTGTGGACGTGGACGGGGATGGCATTCCACCCTGCCTTGTTTCGCACAGGGAGGTTGGGGGCCTGGACCTCAGCGGGTCCAACCCCCGGCGAGTCAGCCAACGGCTTCCCCGTGTAGGACGTGAGGCGCCGGCCCGGGAGAGGCCGGCCCCACAGCCCGGACCCTCGTGCCTCACGAAGCGCGCCCTTCATCTCTCCTCCCCGCTTCTCTGTTCGCACTCATCTTTCCCTGGGCGGACGTTTTCCCGGCAGCACCGGGTTGCACGGAATCCAGGGAGGAGCTGTCTCCTTCGGTTGCCAGGCCCGGGCGTGTGTCGACCTTGACACCGCGCAGCCCGCTGTCGCCCCGGAGGTGCTGGCGGCACCCGCAGGTCCCTGGAGTGGAGGCCCAAGGCGGCAGCGTGCGCACGTCTTCCTCCGCGTCTGAGAGAAGGCGTTGTGCATTCGGGGAATGGCGAGGTGAAAGGGCCCCCTCCGGGAAGCGCGATCCAAGAGCTGAGGGTTGGGTGCCTTGCTCCGTGCTTCTAGGTGCCAGAGCCGCTTCTCTCTTCCCGGGACAGAGTGGGGCTTGCTGGGCCAATGCGTCGTCCTGAAGCAATCCCGTGGCAGGGGCTCGGCGCTTCCCCCTTCCGTTTCGGGGGAGCCTCCCAGCTCAGGGCGCCCCCAGAGAGTTTGGCCTGCAGGCCGGCGTCGCCGTCACGACCTCGCCGAGACCCGGGTGTTCAGCTCGGTGCACTCCGAACGCGGGCTCCGGTGGGTTCGACTGAGGGCGGGCGCCCGGATGAGGGAAGCGGCGCTGCTGTCAGAAGGCCTCCCGTGCCCTCACAACGAGTGTGTTTGCTCTGCCGTGGGTCCCGCGTCACGGTCGGGGCAGGAGCCGCTTCCGACGCCCTTGCGAAGGGCTTCGCTGAGGCCCAGGTCGGGGGCCTCCTTCTAGGACGGCCCCCGACCTGAGGCCCGGCACGCAGCCTCCCTGAGGCTTCCGCCACCCCCGCCGCGGCCAAGCTTTCTCTCTGGGCGAAAGAGGCCTGCTCGCGGAAGGGAGCTCGGCTTCAGGCTTGCTTCGCGGAGGTAAGGCTGTGGTGCTCACTCGAGGTTTCCGGGCTAAGCGTTGAGAAGGCCTCCTTCTCCGTGGAGCGACGTGTGTGTGGACGTGGACGGGGATGGCATTCCACCCTGCCTTGTTTCGCACAGGGAGGTCGGGGGCCTGGACCTCAGCGGGTCCAACCCCCGGCGAGTCAGCCAACGGCTTCCCCGTGTAGGACGTGAGGCGCCGGCCCGGGAGAGGCCGGCCCCACAGCCCGGACCCTCGTGCCTCACGAAGCGCGCCCTTCATCTCTCCTCCCCGCTTCTCTGTTCGCACTCATCTTTCCCTGGGCGGACGTTTTCCCGGCAGCACCGGGTTGCACGGAATCCAGGGAGGAGCTGTCTCCTTCGGTTGCCAGGCCCGGGCGTGTGTCGACCTTGACACCGCGCAGCCCGCTGTCGCCCCGGAGGTGCTGGCGGCACCCGCAGGTCCCTGGAGTGGAGGCCCAAGGCGGCAGCGTGTGCACGTCTTCCTCCGCGTCTGAGAGAAGGCGTTGTGCATTCGGGGAATGGCGAGGTGAAAGGGCCCCCTCCGGGAAGCGCGATCCAAGAGCTGAGGGTTGGGTGCCTTGCTCCGTGCTTCTAGGTGCCAGAGCCGCTTCTCTCTTCCCGGGACAGAGTGGGGCTTGCTGGGCCAATGCGTCGTCCTGAAGCAATCCCGTGGCAGGGGCTCGGCGCTTCCCCCTTCCGTTTCGGGCGAGCCTCTCAGCTCAGGGCGCCCCCAGAGAGTTTGGCCTGCAGGCCGGCGTCGCCGTCACGACCTCGCCGAGAGCCGGGTGTTCAGCGCGGTGCACTCCGAACGCGGGCTCCGGTGGGTTCGACTGAGGGCGGGCGCCCGGCTGAGGGAAGCGGCGCTGCTGTCAGAAGGCCTCCCGTGCCCTCACAACGAGTGTGTTTGCTCTGCCGTGGGTCCCGCGTCACGGTCGGGGCAGGAGCCGCTTCCGACGCCCTTGCGAAGGGCTTCGCTGAGGCCCAGGTCGGGGGCCTCCTTCTAGGAAGGCCCCCGACCTGAGGCCCGGCACGCAGCCTCCCTGAGGCTTCCGCCACCCCCGCCGCGGCCAAGCTTTCTCTCTGGGCGAAAGAGGCCTGCTCGCGGAAGGGAGCTTGGCTTCAGGCTTGCTTCGCGGAGGTAAGGCTGTGGTGCTCACTCGAGGTTTCCGGGCTAAGCGTTGAGAAGGCCTCCTTCTCCGTGGAGCGACGTGTGTGTGGACGTGGACGGGGATGGCATTCCACCCTGCCTTGTTTCGCACAGGGAGGTCGGGGGCCTGGACCTCAGCGGGTCCAACCCCCGGCGAGTCAGCCAACGGCTTCCCCGTGTAGGACGGGAGGCGCCGGCCCGGGAGAGGCCGGCCCCACAGCCCGGACCCTCGTGCCTCATGAAGCGCGCCCTTCATCTCTCCTCCCCGCTTCTCTGTTCGCACTCATCTTTCCCTGGGCGGACGTTTTCCCGGCAGCACCGTGTTGCACGGAATCCAGGGAGGAGCTGTCTCCTTCGGTTGCCAGGCCCGGGCGTGTGTCGACCTTGACACCGCGCAGCCCGCTGTCGCCCCGGAGGTGCTGGCGGCACCCGCAGGTCCCTGGAGTGGAGGCCCAAGGCGGCAGCGTGTGTACGTCTTCCTCCGCGTCTGAGAGAAGGCGTTGTGCATTCGGGGAATGGCGAGGTGAAAGGGCCCCCTCCGGGAAGCGCGATCCAAGAGCTGAGGGTTGGGTGCCTTGCTCCGTGCTTCTAGGTGCCAGAGCCGCTTCTCTCTTCCCGGGACAGAGTGGGGCTTGCTGGGCCAATGCGTCGTCCTGAAGCAATCCCGTGGCAGGGGCTCGGCGCTGCCCCCTTCCGTTTCGGGCGAGCCTCCCAGCTCAGGGCGCCCCCAGAGAGTTTGGCCTGCAGGCCGGCGTCGCCGTCACGACCTCGCCGAGAGCCGGGTGTTCAGCTCGGTGCACTCCGAACGCGGGCTCCGGTGGGTTCGACTGAGGGCGGGCGCCCGGCTGAGGGAAGCGGCGCTGCTGTCAGAAGGCCTCCCGTGCCCTCACCACGAGTGTGTTTGCTCTGCCGTGGGTCCCGCGTCACGGTCGGGGCAGGAGCCGCTTCCGACGCCCTTGCGAAGGGCTTCGCTGAGGCCCAGGTCGGGGGCCTCCTTCTAGGACGGCCCCCGACCTGAGGCCCGGCACGCAGCCTCCCTGAGGCTTCCGCCACCCCCGCCGCGGCCAAGCTTTCTCTCTGGGCGAAAGAGGCCTGCTCGCGGAAGGGAGCTCGGCTTCAGGCTTGCTTCGCGGAGGTAAGGCTGTGGTGCTCACTCGAGGTTTCCGGGCTAAGCGTTGAGAAGGCCTCCTTCTCCGTGGAGCGACGTGTGTGTGGACGTGGACGGGGATGGCATTCCACCCTGCCTTGCTTCGCACAGGGAGGTCGGGGACCTGGACCTCAGCGGGTCCAACCCCCGGCGAGTCAGCCAACGGCTTCCCCGTGTAGGACGTGAGGCGCCGGCCCGGGAGAGGCCGGCCCCACAGCCCGGACCCTCGTGCCTCACGAAGCGCGCCCTTCATCTCTCCTCCCCGCTTCTCTGTTCGCACTCATCTTTCCCTGGGCGGACGTTTTCCCGGCAGCACCGGGTTGCACGGAATCCAGGGAGGAGCTGTCTCCTTCGGTTGCCAGGCCCGGGCGTGTGTCGACCTTGACACCGCGCAGCCCGCTGTCGCCCCGGAGGTGCTGGCGGCACCCGCAGGTCCCTGGAGTGGAGGCCCAAGGCGGCAGCGTGTGCACGTCTTCCTCCGCGTCTGAGAGAAGGCGTTGTGCATTCGGGGAATGGCGAGGTGAAAGGGCCCCCTCCGGGAAGCGCGATCCAAGAGCTGAGGGTTGGGTGCCTTGCTCCGTGCTTCTAGGTGCCAGAGCCGCTTCTCTCTTCCCGGGACAGAGTGGGGCTTGCTGGGCCAATGCGTCGTCCTGAAGCAATCCCGTGGCAGGGGCTCGGCGCTTCCCCCTTCCGTTTCGGGGGAGCCTCCCAGCTCAGGGCGCCCCCAGAGAGTTTGGCCTGCAGGCCGGCGTCGCCGTCACGACCTCGCCGAGAGCCGGGTGTTCAGCTCGGTGCACTCCGAACGCGGGCTCCGGTGGGTTCGACTGAGGGCGGGCGCCCGGCTGAGGGAAGCGGCGCTGGTGTCAGAAGGCCTCCCGTGCCCTCACAACGAGTGTGTTTGCTCTGCCGTGGGTCCCGCGTCACGGTCGGGGCAGGAGCCGCTTCCGACGCCCTTGCGAAGGGCTTCGCTGAGGCCCAGGTCGGGGGCCTCCTTCTAGGACGGCCCCCGACCTGAGGCCCGGCACGCAGCCTCCCTGAGGCTTCCGCCACCCCCGCCGCGGCCAAGCTTTCTCTCTGGGCGAAAGAGGCCTGCTCGCGGAAGGGAGCTCGGCTTCAGGCTTGCTTCGCGGAGGTAAGGCTGTGGTGCTCACTCGAGGTTTCCGGGCTAAGCGTTGAGAAGGCCTCCTTCTCCGTGGAGCGACGTGTGTGTGGACGTGGACGGGGATGGCATTCCACCCTGCCTTGCTTCGCACAGGGAGGTCGGGGACCTGGACCTCAGCGGGTCCAACCCCCGGCGAGTCAGCCAACGGCTTCCCCGTGTAGGACGGGAGGCGCCGGCCCGGGAGAGGCCGGCCCCACAGCCCGGACCCTCGTGCCTCACGAAGCGCGCCCTTCATCTCTCCTCCCCGCTTCTCTGTTCGCACTCATCTTTCCCTGGGCGGACGTTTTCCCGGCAGCACCGTGTTGCACGGAATCCAGGGAGGAGCTGTCTCCTTCGGTTGCCAGGCCCGGGCGTGTGTCGACCTTGACACCGCGCAGCCCGCTGTCGCCCCGGAGGTGCTGGCGTCACCCGCAGGTCCCTGGAGTGGAGGCCCAAGGCGGCAGCGTGTGTACGTCTTCCTCCGCGTCTGAGAGAAGGCGTTGTGCATTCGGGGAATGGCGAGGTGAAAGGGCCCCCTCCGGGAAGCGCGATCCAAGAGCTGAGGGTTGGGTGCCTTGCTCCGTGCTTCTAGGTGCCAGAGCCGCTTCTCTCTTCCCGGGACAGAGTGGGGCTTGCTGGGCCAATGCGTCGTCCTGAAGCAATCCCGTGGCAGGGGCTCGGCGCTGCCCCCTTCCGTTTCGGGCGAGCCTCCCAGCTCAGGGCGCCCCCAGAGAGTTTGGCCTGCAGGCCGGCGTCGCCGTCACGACCTCGCCGAGAGCCGGGTGTTCAGCTCGGTGCACTCCGAACGCGGGCTCCGGTGGGTTCGACTGAGGGCGGGCGCCCGGCTGAGGGAAGCGGCGCTGCTGTCAGAAGGCCTCCCGTGCCCTCACCACGAGTGTGTTTGCTCTGCCGTGGGTCAGGCGTCACGGTCGGGGCAGGAGCCGCTTCCGACGCCCTTGCGAAGGGCTTCGCTGAGGCCCAGGTCGGGGGCCTCCTTCTAGGACGGCCCCCGACCTGAGGCCCGGCACGCAGCCTCCCTGAGGCTTCCGCCACCCCCGCCGCGGCCAAGCTTTCTCTCTGGGCGAAAGAGGCCTGCTCGCGGAAGGGAGCTCGGCTTCAGGCTTGCTTCGCGGAGGTAAGGCTGTGGTGCTCACTCGAGGTTTCCGGGCTAAGCGTTGAGAAGGCCTCCTTCTCCGTGGAGCGACGTGTGTGTGGACGTGGACGGGGATGGCATTCCACCCTGCCTTGCTTCGCACAGGGAGGTCGGGGGCCTGGACCTCAGCGGGTCCAAAGCCCGGCGAGTCAGCCAACGGCTTCCCCGTGTAGGACGTGAGGCGCCGGCCCGGGAGAGGCCGGCCCCACAGCCCGGACCCTCGTGCCTCACGAAGCGTGCCCTTCATCTCTCCTCCCCGCTTCTCTGTTCGCACTCATCTTTCCCTGGGCGGACGTTTTCCCGGCAGCACCGTGTTGCACGGAATCCAGGGAGGAGCTGTCTCCTTCGGTTGCCAGGCCCGGGCGTGTGTCGACCTTGACACCGCGCAGCCCGCTGTCGCCCCGGAGGTGCTGGCGGCACCCGCAGGTCCCTGGAGTGGAGGCCCAAGGCGGCAGCGTGTGCACGTCTTCCTCCGCGTCTGAGAGAAGGCGTTGTGCATTCGGGGAATGGCGAGGTGAAAGGGCCCCCTCCGGGAAGCCCGATCCAAGAGCTGAGGGTTGGGTGCCTTGCTCCGTGCTTCTAGGTGCCAGAGCCGCTTCTCTCTTCCCGGGACAGAGTGGGGCTTGCTGGGCCAATGCGTCGTCCTGAAGCAATCCCGTGGCAGGGGCTCGGCGCTTCCCCCTTCCGTTTCGGGCGAGCATCTCAGCTCAGGGCGCCCCCAGAGAGTTTGGCCTGCAGGCCGGCGTCGCCGTCACGACCTCGCCGAGAGCCGGGTGTTCAGCTCGGTGCACTCCGAACGCGGGCTCCGGTGGGTTCGACTGAGGGCGGGCGCCCGGATGAGGGAAGCGGCGCTGCTGTCAGAAGGCCTCCCGTGCCCTCACAACGAGTGTGTTTGCTCTGCCGTGGGTCCCGCGTCACGGTCGGGGCAGGAGCCGCTTCCGACGCCCTTGCGAAGGGCTTCGCTGAGGCCCAGGTCGGGGGCCTCCTTCTAGGACGGCCCCCGACCTGAGGCCCGGCACGCAGCCTCCCTGAGGCTTCCGCCACCCCCGCCGCGGCCAAGCTTTCTCTCTGGGCGAAAGAGGCCTGCTCGCGGAAGGGAGCTCGGCTTCAGGCTTGCTTCGCGGAGGTAAGGCTGTGGTGCTCACTCGAGGTTTCCGGGCTAAGCGTTGAGAAGGCCTCCTTCTCCGTGGAGCGACGTGTGTGTGGACGTGGACGGGGATGGCATTCCACCCTGCCTTGCTTCGCACAGGGAGGTCGGGGACCTGGACCTCAGCGGGTCCAACCCCCGGCGAGTCAGCCAACGGCTTCCCCGTGTAGGACGTGAGGCGCCGGCCCGGGAGAGGCCGGCCCCACAGCCCGGACCCTCGTGCCTCACGAAGCGCGCCCTTCATCTCTCCTCCCCGCTTCTCTGTTCGCACTCATCTTTCCCTGGGCGGACGTTATCCCGGCAGCACCGGGTTGCACGGAATCCAGGGAGGAGCTGTCTCCTTCGGTTGCCAGGCCCGGGCGTGTGTCGACCTTGACACCGCGCAGCCCGCTGTCGCCCCGGAGGTGCTGGCGGCACCCGCAGGTCCCTGGAGTGGAGGCCCAAGGCGGCAGCGTGTGCACGTCTTCCTCCGCGTCTGAGAGAAGGCGTTGTGCATTCGGGGAATGGCGAGGTGAAAGGGCCCCCTCCGGGAAGCGCGATCCAAGAGCTGAGGGTTGGGTGCCTTGCTCCGTGCTTCTAGGTGCCAGAGCCGCTTCTCTCTTCCCGGGACAGAGTGGGGCTTGCTGGGCCAATGCGTCGTCCTGAAGCAATCCCGTGGCAGGGGCTCGGCGCTACCCCCTTCCGTTTCGGGCGAGCCTCCCAGCTCAGGGCGCCCCCAGAGAGTTTGGCCTGCAGGCCGGCGTCGCCGTCACGACCTCGCCGAGAGCCGGGTGTTCAGCTCGGTGCACTCCGAACGCGGGCTCCGGTGGGTTCGACTGAGGGCGGGCGCCCGGCTGAGGGAAGCGGCGCTGGTGTCAGAAGGCCTCCCGTGCCCTCACAACGAGTGTGTTTGCTCTGCCGTGGGTCCCGCGTCACGGTCGGGGCAGGAGCCGCTTCCGACGCCCTTGCGAAGGGCTTCGCTGAGGCCCAGGTCGGGGGCCTCCTTCTAGGACGGCCCCCGACCTGAGGCCCGGCACGCAGCCTCCCTGAGGCTTCCGCCACCCCCGCCGCGGCCAAGCTTTCTCTCTGCGCGAAAGAGGCCTGCTCGCGGAAGGGAGCTCGGCTTCAGGCTTGCTTCTCGGAGGTAAGGCTGTGGTGCTCACTCGAGGTTTCCGGGCTAAGCGTTGAGAAGGCCTCCTTCTCCGTGGAGCGACGTGTGTGTGGACGTGGACGGGGATGGCATTCCACCCTGCCTTGTTTCGCACAGGGAGGTTGGGGGCCTGGACCTCAGCGGGTCCAACCCCCGGCGAGTCAGCCAACGGCTTCCCCGTGTAGGACGTGAGGCGCCGGCCCGGGAGAGGCCGGCCCCACAGCCCGGACCCTCGTGCCTCACGAAGCGCGCCCTTCATCTCTCCTCCCCGCTTCTCTGTTCGCACTCATCTTTCCCTGGGCGGACGTTTTCCCGGCAGCACCGGGTTGCACGGAATCCAGGGAGGAGCTGTCTCCTTCGGTTGCCAGGCCCGGGCGTGTGTCGACCTTGACACCGCGCAGCCCGCTGTCGCCCCGGAGGTGCTGGCGGCACCCGCAGGTCCCTGGAGTGGAGGCCCAAGGCGGCAGCGTGTGCACGTCTTCCTCCGCGTCTGAGAGAAGGCGTTGTGCATTCGGGGAATGGCGAGGTGAAAGGGCCCCCTCCGGGAAGCGCGATCCAAGAGCTGAGGGTTGGGTGCCTTGCTCCGTGCTTCTAGGTGCCAGAGCCGCTTCTCTCTTCCCGGGACAGAGTGGGGCTTGCTGGGCCAATGCGTCGTCCTGAAGCAATCCCGTGGCAGGGGCTCGGCGCTTACCCCTTCCGTTTCGGGCGAGCCTCCCAGCTCAGGGCGCCCCCAGAGAGTTTGGCCTGCAGGCCGGCGTCGCCGTCACGACCTCGCCGAGAGCCGGGTGTTCAGCTCGGTGCACTCCGAACGCGGGCTCCGGTGGGTTCGACTGAGGGCGGGCGCCCGGCTGAGGGAAGCGGCGCTGGTGTCAGAAGGCCTCCCGTGCCCTCACAACGAGTGTGTTTGCTCTGCCGTGGGTCCCGCGTCACGGTCGGGGCAGGAGCCGCTTCCGACGCCCTTGCGAAGGGCTTCGCTGAGGCCCAGGTCGGGGGCCTCCTTCTAGGACGGCCCCCGACCTGAGGCCCGGCACGCAGCCTCCCTGAGGCTTCCGCCACCCCCGCCGCGGCCAAGCTTTCTCTCTGGGCGAAAGAGGCCTGCTCGCGGAAGGGAGCTCGGCTTCAGGCTTGCTTCGCGGAGGTAAGGCTGTGGTGCTCACTCGAGGTTTCCGGGCTAAGCGTTGAGAAGGCCTCCTTCTCCGTGGAGCGACGTGTGTGTGGACGTGGACGGGGATGGCATTCCACCCTGCCTTGCTTCGCACAGGGAGGTCGGGGACCTGGACCTCAGCGGGTCCAACCCCCGGCGAGTCAGCCAACGGCTTCCCCGTGTAGGACGTGAGGCGCCGGCCCGGGAGAGGCCGGCCCCACAGCCCGGACCCTCGTGCCTCACGAAGCGCGCCCTTCATCTCTCCTCCCCGCTTCTCTGTTCGCACTCATCTTTCCCTGGGCGGACGTTTTCCCGGCAGCACCGGGTTGCACGGAATCCAGGGAGGAGCTGTCTCCTTCGGTTGCCAGGCCCGGGCGTGTGTCGACCTTGACACCGCGCAGCCCGCTGTCGCCCCGGAGGTGCTGGCGGCACCCGCAGGTCCCTGGAGTGGAGGCCCAAGGCGGCAGCGTGTGCACGTCTTCCTCCGCGTCTGAGAGAAGGCGTTGTGCATTCGGGGAATGGCGAGGTGAAAGGGCCCCCTCCGGGAAGCGCGATCCAAGAGCTGAGGGTTGGGTGCCTTGCTCCGTGCTTCTAGGTGCCAGAGCCGCTTCTCTCTTCCCGGGACAGAGTGGGGCTTGCTGGGCCAATGCGTCGTCCTGAAGCAATCCCGTGGCAGGGGCTCGGCGCTTCCCCCTTCCGTTTCGGGGGAGCCTCCCAGCTCAGGGCGCCCCCAGAGAGTTTGGCCTGCAGGCCGGCGTCGCCGTCACGACCTCGCCGAGAGCCGGGTGTTCAGCTCGGTGCACTCCGAACGCGGGCTCCGGTGGGTTCGACTGAGGGCAGGCGCCCGGCTGAGGGAAGCGGCGCTGGTGTCAGAAGGCCTCCCGTGCCCTCACAACGAGTGTGTTTGCTCTGCCGTGGGTCCCGCGTCACGGTCGGGGCAGGAGCCGCTTCCGACGCCCTTGCGAAGGGCTTCGCTGAGGCCCAGGTCGGGGGCCTCCTTCTAGGACGGCCCCCGACCTGAGGCCCGGCACGCAGCCTCCCTGAGGCTTCCGCCACCCCCGCCGCGGCCAAGCTTTCTCTCTGGGCGAAAGAGGCCTGCTCGCGGAAGGGAGCTCGGCTTCAGGCTTGCTTCGCGGAGGTAAGGCTGTGGTGCTCACTCGAGGTTTCCGGGCTAAGCGTTGAGAAGGCCTCCTTCTCCGTGGAGCGACGTGTGTGTGGACGTGGACGGGGATGGCATTCCACCCTGCCTTGCTTCGCACAGGGAGGTCGGGGACCTGGACCTCAGCGGGTCCAACCCCCGGCGAGTCAGCCAACGGCTTCCCCGTGTAGGACGGGAGGCGCCGGCCCGGGAGAGGCCGGCCCCACAGCCCGGACCCTCGTGCCTCACGAAGCGCGCCCTTCATCTCTCCTCCCCGCTTCTCTGTTCGCACTCATCTTTCCCTGGGCGGACGTTTTCCCGGCAGCACCGTGTTGCACGGAATCCAGGGAGGAGCTGTCTCCTTCGGTTGCCAGGCCCGGGCGTGTGTCGACCTTGACACCGCGCAGCCCGCTGTCGCCCCGGAGGTGCTGGCGGCACCCGCAGGTCCCTGGAGTGGAGGCCCAAGGCGGCAGCGTGTGTACGTCTTCCTCCGCGTCTGAGAGAAGGCGTTGTGCATTCGGGGAATGGCGAGGTGAAAGGGCCCCCTCCGGGAAGCGCGATCCAAGAGCTGAGGGTTGGGTGCCTTGCTCCGTGCTTCTAGGTGCCAGAGCCGCTTCTCTCTTCCCGGGACAGAGTGGGGCTTGCTGGGCCAATGCGTCGTCCTGAAGCAATCCCGTGGCAGGGGCTCGGCGCTGCCCCCTTCCGTTTCGGGCGAGCCTCCCAGCTCAGGGCGCCCCCAGAGAGTTTGGCCTGCAGGCCGGCGTCGCCGTCACGACCTCGCCGAGAGCCGGGTGTTCAGCTCGGTGCACTCCGAACGCGGGCTCCGGTGGGTTCGACTGAGGGCGGGCGCCCGGCTGAGGGAAGCGGCGCTGCTGTCAGAAGGCCTCCCGTGCCCTCACCACGAGTGTGTTTGCTCTGCCGTGGGTCCCGCGTCACGGTCGGGGCAGGAGCCGCTTCCGACGCCCTTGCGAAGGGCTTCGCTGAGGCCCAGGTCGGGGGCCTCCTTCTAGGACGGCCCCCGACCTGAGGCCCGGCACGCAGCCTCCCTGAGGCTTCCGCCACCCCCGCCGCGGCCAAGCTTTCTCTCTGGGCGAAAGAGGCCTGCTCGCGGAAGGGAGCTCGGCTTCAGGCTTGCTTCGCGGAGGTAAGGCTGTGGTGCTCACTCGAGGTTTCCGGGCTAAGCGTTGAGAAGGCCTCCTTCTCCGTGGAGCGACGTGTGTGTGGACGTGGACGGGGATGGCATTCCACCCTGCCTTGCTTCGCACAGGGAGGTCGGGGGCCTGGACCTCAGCGGGTCCAACCCCCGGCGAGTCAGCCAACGGCTTCCCCGTGTAGGACGTGAGGCGCCGGCCCGGGAGAGGCCGGCCCCACAGCCCGGACCCTCGTGCCTCACGAAGCGTGCCCTTCATCTCTCCTCCCCGCTTCTCTGTTCGCACTCATCTTTCCCTGGGCGGACGTTTTCCCGGCAGCACCGTGTTGCACGGAATCCAGGGAGGAGCTGTCTCCTTCGGTTGCCAGGCCCGGGCGTGTGTCGACCTTGACACCGCGCAGCCCGCTGTCGCCCCGGAGGTGCTGGCGGCACCCGCAGGTCCCTGGAGTGGAGGCCCAAGGCGGCAGCGTGTGCACGTCTTCCTCCGCGTCTGAGAGAAGGCGTTGTGCATTCGGGGAATGGCGAGGTGAAAGGGCCCCCTCCGGGAAGCCCGATCCAAGAGCTGAGGGTTGGGTGCCTTGCTCCGTGCTTCTAGGTGCCAGAGCCGCTTCTCTCTTCCCGGGACAGAGTGGGGCTTGCTGGGCCAATGCGTCGTCCTGAAGCAATCCCGTGGCAGGGGCTCGGCGCTTCCCCCTTCCGTTTCGGGCGAGCCTCTCAGCTCAGGGCGCCCCCAGAGAGTTTGGCCTGCAGGCCGGCGTCGCCGTCACGACCTCGCCGAGAGCCGGGTGTTCAGCTCGGTGCACTCCGAACGCGGGCTCCGGTGGGTTCGACTGAGGGCGGGCGCCCGGAT
The DNA here is from genome assembly GCF_963455335.1 of Martes martes. Classification (NCBI taxonomy): domain Eukaryota; kingdom Metazoa; phylum Chordata; class Mammalia; order Carnivora; family Mustelidae; genus Martes; species Martes martes. Next base: position 122,084,485 of record NC_137893.1, on the reverse strand, counting down.
GAGGGAAGCGGCGCTGCTGTCAGAAGGCCTCCCGTGCCCTCACCACGAGTGTGTTTGCTCTGCCGTGGGTCCCGCGTCACGGTCGGGGCAGGAGCTGCTTCCGACGCCCTTGCGAAGGGCTTCGCTGAGGCCCAGGTCGGGGGCCTCCTTCTAGGACGGCCCCCGACCTGAGGCCCGGCACGCAGCCTCCCTGAGGCTTCCGCCACCCCCGCTGCGGCCAAGCTTTCTCTCTGGGCGAAAGAGGCCTGCTCGCGGAAGGGAGCTCGGCTTCAGGCTTGCTTCGCGGAGGTAAGGCTGTGGTGCTCACTCGAGGTTTCCGGGCTAAGCGTTGAGAAGGCCTCCTTCTCCGTGGAGAGACGTGTGTGTGGACGTGGACGGGGATGGCATTCCACCCTGCCTTGCTTCGCACAGGGAGGTCGGGGACCTGGACCTCAGCGGGTCCAACCCCCGGCGAGTCAGCCAACGGCTTCCCCGTGTAGGACGTGAGGCGCCGGCCCGGGAGAGGCCGGCCCCACAGCCCGGACCCTCGTGCCTCACGAAGCGCGCCCTTCATCTCTCCTCCCCGCTTCTCTGTTCGCACTCATCTTTCCCTGGGCGGACGTTATCCCGGCAGCACCGGGTTGCACGGAATCCAGGGAGGAGCTGTCTCCTTCGGTTGCCAGGCCCGGGCGTGTGTCGACCTTGACACCGCGCAGCCCGCTGTCGCCCCGGAGGTGCTGGCGGCACCCGCAGGTCCCTGGAGTGGAGGCCCAAGGCGGCAGCGTGTGCACGTCTTCCTCCGCGTCTGAGAGAAGGCGTTGTGCATTCGGGGAATGGCGAGGTGAAAGGGCCCCCTCCGGGAAGCGCGATCCAAGAGCTGAGGGTTGGGTGCCTTGCTCCGTGCTTCTAGGTGCCAGAGCCGCTTCTCTCTTCCCGGGACAGAGTGGGGCTTGCTGGGCCAATGCGTCGTCCTGAAGCAATCCCGTGGCAGGGGCTCGGCGCTACCCCCTTCCGTTTTGGGCGAGCCTCCCAGCTCAGGGCGCCCCCAGAGAGTTTGGCCTGCAGGCCGGCGTCGCCGTCACGACCTCGCCGAGAGCCGGGTGTTCAGCTCGGTGCACTCCGAACGCGGGCTCCGGTGGGTTCGACTGAGGGCGGGCGCCCGGCTGAGGGAAGCGGCGCTGGTGTCAGAAGGCCTCCCGTGCCCTCACAACGAGTGTGTTTGCTCTGCCGTGGGTCCCGCGTCACGGTCGGGGCAGGAGCCGCTTCCGACGCCCTTGCGAAGGGCTTCGCTGAGGCCCAGGTCGGGGGCCTCCTTCTAGGACGGCCCCCGACCTGAGGCCCGGCACGCAGCCTCCCTGAGGCTTCCGCCACCCCCGCCGCGGCCAAGCTTTCTCTCTGCGCGAAAGAGGCCTGCTCGCGGAAGGGAGCTCGGCTTCAGGCTTGCTTCTCGGAGGTAAGGCTGTGGTGCTCACTCGAGGTTTCCGGGCTAAGCGTTGAGAAGGCCTCCTTCTCCGTGGAGCGACGTGTGTGTGGACGTGGACGGGGATGGCATTCCACCCTGCCTTGTTTCGCACAGGGAGGTTGGGGGCCTGGACCTCAGCGGGTCCAACCCCCGGCGAGTCAGCCAACGGCTTCCCCGTGTAGGACGTGAGGCGCCGGCCCGGGAGAGGCCGGCCCCACAGCCCGGACCCTCGTGCCTCACGAAGCGCGCCCTTCATCTCTCCTCCCCGCTTCTCTGTTCGCACTCATCTTTCCCTGGGCGGACGTTTTCCCGGCAGCACCGGGTTGCACGGAATCCAGGGAGGAGCTGTCTCCTTCGGTTGCCAGGCCCGGGCGTGTGTCGACCTTGACACCGCGCAGCCCGCTGTCGCCCCGGAGGTGCTGGCGGCACCCGCAGGTCCCTGGAGTGGAGGCCCAAGGCGGCAGCGTGTGCACGTCTTCCTCCGCGTCTGAGAGAAGGCGTTGTGCATTCGGGGAATGGCGAGGTGAAAGGGCCCCCTCCGGGAAGCGCGATCCAAGAGCTGAGGGTTGGGTGCCTTGCTCCGTGCTTCTAGGTGCCAGAGCCGCTTCTCTCTTCCCGGGACAGAGTGGGGCTTGCTGGGCCAATGCGTCGTCCTGAAGCAATCCCGTGGCAGGGGCTCGGCGCTTCCCCCTTCCGTTTCGGGCGAGCCTCCCAGCTCAGGGCGCCCCCAGAGAGTTTGGCCTGCAGGCCGGCGTCGCCGTCACGACCTCGCCGAGAGCCGGGTGTTCAGCTCGGTGCACTCCGAACGCGGGCTCCGGTGGGTTCGACTGAGGGCGGGCGCCCGGCTGAGGGAAGCGGCGCTGCTGTCAGAAGGCCTCCCGTGCCCTCACCACGAGTGTGTTTGCTCTGCCGTGGGTCCCGCGTCACGGTCGGGGCAGGAGCCGCTTCCGACGCCCTTGCGAAGGGCTTCGCTGAGGCCCAGGTCGGGGGCCTCCTTCTAGGACGGCCCCCGACCTGAGGCCCGGCACGCAGCCTCCCTGAGGCTTCCGCCACCCCCGCCGCGGCCAAGCTTTCTCTCTGGGCGAAAGAGGCCTGCTCGCGGAAGGGAGCTCGGCTTCAGGCTTGCTTCGCGGAGGTAAGGCTGTGGTGCTCACTCGAGGTTTCCGGGCTAAGCGTTGAGAAGACCTCCTTCTCCGTGGAGCGACGTGTGTGTGGACGTGGACGGGGATGGCATTCCACCCTGCCTTGCTTCGCACAGGGAGGTCGGGGACCTGGACCTCAGCGGGTCCAACCCCCGGCGAGTCAGCCAACGGCTTCCCCGTGTAGGACGTGAGGCGCCGGCCCGGGAGAGGCCGGCCCCACAGCCCGGACCCTCGTGCCTCACGAAGCGCGCCCTTCATCTCTCCTCCCCGCTTCTCTGTTCGCACTCATCTTTCCCTGGGCGGACGTTTTCCCGGCAGCACCGGGTTGCACGGAATCCAGGGAGGAGCTGTCTCCTTCGGTTGCCAGGCCCGGGCGTGTGTCGACCTTGACACCGCGCAGCCCGCTGTCGCCCCGGAGGTGCTGGCGGCACCCGCAGGTCCCTGGAGTGGAGGCCCAAGGCGGCAGCGTGTGCACGTCTTCCTCCGCGTCTGAGAGAAGGCGTTGTGCATTCGGGGAATGGCGAGGTGAAAGGGCCCCCTCCGGGAAGCGCGATCCAAGAGCTGAGGGTTGGGTGCCTTGCTCCGTGCTTCTAGGTGCCAGAGCCGCTTCTCTCTTCCCGGGACAGAGTGGGGCTTGCTGGGCCAATGCGTCGTCCTGAAGCAATCCCGTGGCAGGGGCTCGGCGCTTCCCCCTTCCGTTTCGGGGGAGCCTCCCAGCTCAGGGCGCCCCCAGAGAGTTTGGCCTGCAGGCCGGCGTCGCCGTCACGACCTCGCCGAGAGCCGGGTGTTCAGCTCGGTGCACTCCGAACGCGGGCTCCGGTGGGTTCGACTGAGGGCGGGCGCCCGGCTGAGGGAAGCGGCGCTGGTGTCAGAAGGCCTCCCGTGCCCTCACAACGAGTGTGTTTGCTCTGCCGTGGGTCCCGCGTCACGGTCGGGGCAGGAGCCGCTTCCGACGCCCTTGCGAAGGGCTTCGCTGAGGCCCAGGTCGGGGGCCTCCTTCTAGGACGGCCCCCGACCTGAGGCCCGGCACGCAGCCTCCCTGAGGCTTCCGCCACCCCCGCCGCGGCCAAGCTTTCTCTCTGGGCGAAAGAGGCCTGCTCGCGGAAGGGAGCTCGGCTTCAGGCTTGCTTCGCGGAGGTAAGGCTGTGGTGCTCACTCGAGGTTTCCGGGCTAAGCGTTGAGAAGGCCTCCTTCTCCGTGGAGCGACGTGTGTGTGGACGTGGACGGGGATGGCATTCCACCCTGCCTTGCTTCGCACAGGGAGGTCGGGGACCTGGACCTCAGCGGGTCCAACCCCCGGCGAGTCAGCCAACGGCTTCCCCGTGTAGGACGGGAGGCGCCGGCCCGGGAGAGGCCGGCCCCACAGCCCGGACCCTCGTGCCTCACGAAGCGCGCCCTTCATCTCTCCTCCCCGCTTCTCTGTTCGCACTCATCTTTCCCTGGGCGGACGTTTTCCCGGCAGCACCGGGTTGCACGGAATCCAGGGAGGAGCTGTCTCCTTCGGTTGCCAGGCCCGGGCGTGTGTCGACCTTGACACCGCGCAGCCCGCTGTCGCCCCGGAGGTGCTGGCGGCACCCGCAGGTCCCTGGAGTGGAGGCCCAAGGCGGCAGCGTGTGTACGTCTTCCTCCGCGTCTGAGAGAAGGCGTTGTGCATTCGGGGAATGGCGAGGTGAAAGGGCCCCCTCCGGGAAGCGCGATCCAAGAGCTGAGGGTTGGGTGCCTTGCTCCGTGCTTCTAGGTGCCAGAGCCGCTTCTCTCTTCCCGGGACAGAGTGGGGCTTGCTGGGCCAATGCGTCGTCCTGAAGCAATCCCGTGGCAGGGGCTCGGCGCTGCCCCCTTCCGTTTCGGGCGAGCCTCCCAGCTCAGGGCGCCCCCAGAGAGTTTGGCCTGCAGGCCGGCGTCGCCGTCACGACCTCGCCGAGAGCCGGGTGTTCAGCTCGGTGCACTCCGAACGCGGGCTCCGGTGGGTTCGACTGAGGGCGGGCGCCCGGCTGAGGGAAGCGGCGCTGCTGTCAGAAGGCCTCCCGTGCCCTCACCACGAGTGTGTTTGCTCTGCCGTGGGTCCCGCGTCACGGTCGGGGCAGGAGCCGCTTCCGACGCCCTTGCGAAGGGCTTCGCTGAGGCCCAGGTCGGGGGCCTCCTTCTAGGACGGCCCCCGACCTGAGGCCCGGCACGCAGCCTCCCTGAGGCTTCCGCCACCCCCGCCGCGGCCAAGCTTTCTCTCTGGGCGAAAGAGGCCTGCTCGCGGAAGGGAGCTCGGCTTCAGGCTTGCTTCGCGGAGGTAAGGCTGTGGTGCTCACTCGAGGTTTCCGGGCTAAGCGTTGAGAAGGCCTCCTTCTCCGTGGAGCGACGTGTGTGTGGACGTGGACGGGGATGGCATTCCACCCTGCCTTGCTTCGCACAGGGAGGTCGGGGGCCTGGACCTCAGCGGGTCCAACCCCCGGCGAGTCAGCCAACGGCTTCCCCGTGTAGGACGTGAGGCGCCGGCCCGGGAGAGGCCGGCCCCACAGCCCGGACCCTCGTGCCTCACGAAGCGTGCCCTTCATCTCTCCTCCCCGCTTCTCTGTTCGCACTCATCTTTCCCTGGGCGGACGTTTTCCCGGCAGCACCGTGTTGCACGGAATCCAGGGAGGAGCTGTCTCCTTCGGTTGCCAGGCCCGGGCGTGTGTCGACCTTGACACCGCGCAGCCCGCTGTCGCCCCGGAGGTGCTGGCGGCACCCGCAGGTCCCTGGAGTGGAGGCCCAAGGCGGCAGCGTGTGCACGTCTTCCTCCGCGTCTGAGAGAAGGCGTTGTGCATTCGGGGAATGGCGAGGTGAAAGGGCCCCCTCCGGGAAGCCCGATCCAAGAGCTGAGGGTTGGGTGCCTTGCTCCGTGCTTCTAGGTGCCAGAGCCGCTTCTCTCTTCCCGGGACAGAGTGGGGCTTGCTGGGCCAATGCGTCGTCCTGAAGCAATCCCGTGGCAGGGGCTCGGCGCTTCCCCCTTCCGTTTCGGGCGAGCCTCTCAGCTCAGGGCGCCCCCAGAGAGTTTGGCCTGCAGGCCCGCGTCGCCGTCACGACCTCGCCGAGAGCCGGGTGTTCAGCTCGGTGCACTCCGAACGCGGGCTCCGGTGGGTTCGACTGAGGGCGGGCGCCCGGATGAGGGAAGCGGCGCTGCTGTCAGAAGGCCTCCCGTGCCCTCACAACGAGTGTGTTTGCTCTGCCGTGGGTCCCGCGTCACGGTCGGGGCAGGAGCCGCTTCCGACGCCCTTGCGAAGGGCTTCGCTGAGGCCCAGGTCGGGGGCCTCCTTCTAGGACGGCCCCCGACCTGAGGCCCGGCACGCAGCCTCCCTGAGGCTTCCGCCACCCCCGCCGCGGCCAAGCTTTCTCTCTGGGCGAAAGAGGCCTGCTCGCGGAAGGGAGCTCGGCTTCAGGCTTGCTTCGCGGAGGTAAGGCTGTGGTGCTCACTCGAGGTTTCCGGGCTAAGCGTTGAGAAGGCCTCCTTCTCCGTGGAGCGACGTGTGTGTGGACGTGGACGGGGATGGCATTCCACCCTGCCTTGCTTCGCACAGGGAGGTCGGGGACCTGGACCTCAGCGGGTCCAACCCCCGGCGAGTCAGCCAACGGCTTCCCCGTGTACGACGTGAGGCGCCGGCCCGGGAGAGGCCGGCCCCACAGCCCGGACCCTCGTGCCTCACGAAGCGCGCCCTTCATCTCTCCTCCCCGCTTCTCTGTTCGCACTCATCTTTCCCTGGGCGGACGTTATCCCGGCAGCACCGGGTTGCACGGAATCCAGGGAGGAGCTGTCTCCTTCGGTTGCCAGGCCCGGGCGTGTGTCGACCTTGACACCGCGCAGCCCGCTGTCGCCCCGGAGGTGCTGGCGGCACCCGCAGGTCCCTGGAGTGGAGGCCCAAGGCGGCAGCGTGTGCACGTCTTCCTCCGCGTCTGAGAGAAGGCGTTGTGCATTCGGGGAATGGCGAGGTGAAAGGGCCCCCTCCGGGAAGCGCGATCCAAGAGCTGAGGGTTGGGTGCCTTGCTCCGTGCTTCTAGGTGCCAGAGCCGCTTCTCTCTTCCCGGGACAGAGTGGGGCTTGCTGGGCCAATGCGTCGTCCTGAAGCAATCCCGTGGCAGGGGCTCGGCGCTACCCCCTTCCGTTTCGGGCGAGCCTCCCAGCTCAGGGCGCCCCCAGAGAGTTTGGCCTGCAGGCCGGCGTCGCCGTCACGACCTCGCCGAGAGCCGGGTGTTCAGCTCGGTGCACTCCGAACGCGGGCTCCGGTGGGTTCGACTGAGGGCGGGCGCCCGGCTGAGGGAAGCGGCGCTGGTGTCAGAAGGCCTCCCGTGCCCTCACAACGAGTGTGTTTGCTCTGCCGTGGGTCCCGCGTCACGGTCGGGGCAGGAGCCGCTTCCGACGCCCTTGCGAAGGGCTTCGCTGAGGCCCAGGTCGGGGGCCTCCTTCTAGGACGGCCCCCGACCTGAGGCCCGGCACGCAGCCTCCCTGAGGCTTCCGCCACCCCCGCCGCGGCCAAGCTTTCTCTCTGCGCGAAAGAGGCCTGCTCGCGGAAGGGAGCTCGGCTTCAGGCTTGCTTCTCGGAGGTAAGGCTGTGGTGCTCACTCGAGGTTTCCGGGCTAAGCGTTGAGAAGGCCTCCTTCTCCGTGGAGCGACGTGTGTGTGGACGTGGACGGGGATGGCATTCCACCCTGCCTTGTTTCGCACAGGGAGGTTGGGGGCCTGGACCTCAGCGGGTCCAACCCCCGGCGAGTCAGCCAACGGCTTCCCCGTGTAGGACGTGAGGCGCCGGCCCGGGAGAGGCCGGCCCCACAGCCCGGACCCTCGTGCCTCACGAAGCGCGCCCTTCATCTCTCCTCCCCGCTTCTCTGTTCGCACTCATCTTTCCCTGGGCGGACGTTTTCCCGGCAGCACCGGGTTGCACGGAATCCAGGGAGGAGCTGTCTCCTTCGGTTGCCAGGCCCGGGCGTGTGTCGACCTTGACACCGCGCAGCCCGCTGTCGCCCCGGAGGTGCTGGCGGCACCCGCAGGTCCCTGGAGTGGAGGCCCAAGGCGGCAGCGTGTGCACGTCTTCCTCCGCGTCTGAGAGAAGGCGTTGTGCATTCGGGGAATGGCGAGGTGAAAGGGCCCCCTCCGGGAAGCGCGATCCAAGAGCTGAGGGTTGGGTGCCTTGCTCCGTGCTTCTAGGTGCCAGAGCCGCTTCTCTCTTCCCGGGACAGAGTGGGGCTTGCTGGGCCAATGCGTCGTCCTGAAGCAATCCCGTGGCAGGGGCTCGGTGCTTCCCCCTTCCGTTTCGGGCGAGCCTCCCAGCTCAGGGCGCCCCCAGAGAGTTTGGCCTGCAGGCCGGCGTCGCCGTCACGACCTCGCCGAGAGCCGGGTGTTCAGCTCGGTGCACTCCGAACGCGGGCTCCGGTGGGTTCGACTGAGGGCGGGCGCCCGGCTGAGGGAAGCGGCGCTGGTGTCAGAAGGCCTCCCGTGCCCTCACAACGAGTGTGTTTGCTCTGCCGTGGGTCCCGCGTCACGGTCGGGGCAGGAGCCGCTTCCGACGCCCTTGCGAAGGGCTTCGCTGAGGCCCAGGTCGGGGGCCTCCTTCTAGGACGGCCCCCGACCTGAGGCCCGGCACGCAGCCTCCCTGAGGCTTCCGCCACCCCCGCCGCGGCCAAGCTTTCTCTCTGGGCGAAAGAGGCCTGCTCGCGGAAGGGAGCTCGGCTTCAGGCTTGCTTCGCGGAGGTAAGGCTGTGGTGCTCACTCGAGGTTTCCGGGCTAAGCGTTGAGAAGGCCTCCTTCTCCGTGGAGCGACGTGTGTGTGGACGTGGACGGGGATGGCATTCCACCCTGCCTTGCTTCGCACAGGGAGGTCGGGGACCTGGACCTCAGCGGGTCCAACCCCCGGCGAGTCAGCCAACGGCTTCCCCGTGTAGGACGTGAGGCGCCGGCCCGGGAGAGGCCGGCCCCACAGCCCGGACCCTCGTGCCTCACGAAGCGCGCCCTTCATCTCTCCTCCCCGCTTCTCTGTTCGCACTCATCTTTCCCTGGGCGGACGTTTTCCCGGCAGCACCGGGTTGCACGGAATCCAGGGAGGAGCTGTCTCCTTCGGTTGCCAGGCCCGGGCGTGTGTCGACCTTGACACCGCGCAGCCCGCTGTCGCCCCGGAGGTGCTGGCGGCACCCGCAGGTCCCTGGAGTGGAGGCCCAAGGCGGCAGCGTGTGCACGTCTTCCTCCGCGTCTGAGAGAAGGCGTTGTGCATTCGGGGAATGGCGAGGTGAAAGGGCCCCCTCCGGGAAGCGCGATCCAAGAGCTGAGGGTTGGGTGCCTTGCTCCGTGCTTCTAGGTGCCAGAGCCGCTTCTCTCTTCCCGGGACAGAGTGGGGCTTGCTGGGCCAATGCGTCGTCCTGAAGCAATCCCGTGGCAGGGGCTCGGCGCTTCCCCCTTCCGTTTCGGGGGAGCCTCCCAGCTCAGGGCGCCCCCAGAGAGTTTGGCCTGCAGGCCGGCGTCGCCGTCACGACCTCGCCGAGAGCCGGGTGTTCAGCTCGGTGCACTCCGAACGCGGGCTCCGGTGGGTTCGACTGAGGGCGGGCGCCCGGCTGAGGGAAGCGGCGCTGGTGTCAGAAGGCCTCCCGTGCCCTCACAACGAGTGTGTTTGCTCTGCCGTGGGTCCCGCGTCACGGTCGGGGCAGGAGCCGCTTCCGACGCCCTTGCGAAGGGCTTCGCTGAGGCCCAGGTCGGGGGCCTCCTTCTAGGACGGCCCCCGACCTGAGGCCCGGCACGCAGCCTCCCTGAGGCTTCCGCCACCCCCGCCGCGGCCAAGCTTTCTCTCTGGGCGAAAGAGGCCTGCTCGCGGAAGGGAGCTCGGCTTCAGGCTTGCTTCGCGGAGGTAAGGCTGTGGTGCTCACTCGAGGTTTCCGGGCTAAGCGTTGAGAAGGCCTCCTTCTCCGTGGAGCGACGTGTGTGTGGACGTGGACGGGGATGGCATTCCACCCTGCCTTGCTTCGCACAGGGAGGTCGGGGACCTGGACCTCAGCGGGTCCAACCCCCGGCGAGTCAGCCAACGGCTTCCCCGTGTAGGACGGGAGGCGCCGGCCCGGGAGAGGCCGGCCCCACAGCCCGGACCCTCGTGCCTCACGAAGCGCGCCCTTCATCTCTCCTCCCCGCTTCTCTGTTCGCACTCATCTTTCCCTGGGCGGACGTTTTCCCGGCAGCACCGTGTTGCACGGAATCCAGGGAGGAGCTGTCTCCTTCGGTTGCCAGGCCCGGGCGTGTGTCGACCTTGACACCGCGCAGCCCGCTGTCGCCCCGGAGGTGCTGGCGGCACCCGCAGGTCCCTGGAGTGGAGGCCCAAGGCGGCAGCGTGTGTACGTCTTCCTCCGCGTCTGAGAGAAGGCGTTGTGCATTCGGGGAATGGCGAGGTGAAAGGGCCCCCTCCGGGAAGCGCGATCCAAGAGCTGAGGGTTGGGTGCCTTGCTCCGTGCTTCTAGGTGCCAGAGCCGCTTCTCTCTTCCCGGGACAGAGTGGGGCTTGCTGGGCCAATGCGTCGTCCTGAAGCAATCCCGTGGCAGGGGCTCGGCGCTGCCCCCTTCCGTTTCGGGCGAGCCTCCCAGCTCAGGGCGCCCCCAGAGAGTTTGGCCTGCAGGCCGGCGTCGCCGTCACGACCTCGCCGAGAGCCGGGTGTTCAGCTCGGTGCACTCCGAACGCGGGCTCCGGTGGGTTCGACTGAGGGCGGGCGCCCGGCTGAGGGAAGCGGCGCTGCTGTCAGAAGGCCTCCCGTGCCCTCACCACGAGTGTGTTTGCTCTGCCGTGGGTCCCGCGTCACGGTCGGGGCAGGAGCCGCTTCCGACGCCCTTGCGAAGGGCTTCGCTGAGGCCCAGGTCGGGGGCCTCCTTCTAGGACGGCCCCCGACCTGAGGCCCGGCACGCAGCCTCCCTGAGGCTTCCGCCACCCCCGCCGCGGCCAAGCTTTCTCTCTGGGCGAAAGAGGCCTGCTCGCGGAAGGGAGCTCGGCTTCAGGCTTGCTTCGCGGAGGTAAGGCTGTGGTGCTCACTCGAGGTTTCCGGGCTAAGCGTTGAGAAGGCCTCCTTCTCCGTGGAGCGACGTGTGTGTGGACGTGGACGGGGATGGCATTCCACCCTGCCTTGCTTCGCACAGGGAGGTCGGGGGCCTGGACCTCAGCGGGTCCAACCCCCGGCGAGTCAGCCAACGGCTTCCCCGTGTAGGACGTGAGGCGCCGGCCCGGGAGAGGCCGGCCCCACAGCCCGGACCCTCGTGCCTCACGAAGCGTGCCCTTCATCTCTCCTCCCCGCTTCTCTGTTCGCACTCATCTTTCCCTGGGCGGACGTTTTCCCGGCAGCACCGTGTTGCACGGAATCCAGGGAGGAGCTGTCTCCTTCGGTTGCCAGGCCCGGGCGTGTGTCGACCTTGACACCGCGCAGCCCGCTGTCGCCCCGGAGGTGCTGGCGGCACCCGCAGGTCCCTGGAGTGGAGGCCCAAGGCGGCAGCGTGTGCACGTCTTCCTCCGCGTCTGAGAGAAGGCGTTGTGCATTCGGGGAATGGCGAGGTGAAAGGGCCCCCTCCGGGAAGCCCGATCCAAGAGCTGAGGGTTGGGTGCCTTGCTCCGTGCTTCTAGGTGCCAGAGCCGCTTCTCTCTTCCCGGGACAGAGTGGGGCTTGCTGGGCCAATGCGTCGTCCTGAAGCAATCCCGTGGCAGGGGCTCGGCGCTTCCCCCTTCCGTTTCGGGCGAGCCTCTCAGCTCAGGGCGCCCCCAGAGAGTTTGGCCTGCAGGCCCGCGTCGCCGTCACGACCTCGCCGAGAGCCGGGTGTTCAGCTCGGTGCACTCCGAACGCGGGCTCCGGTGGGTTCGACTGAGGGCGGGCGCCCGGATGAGGGAAGCGGCGCTGCTGTCAGAAGGCCTCCCGTGCCCTCACAACGAGTGTGTTTGCTCTGCCGTGGGTCCCGCGTCACGGTCGGGGCAGGAGCCGCTTCCGACGCCCTTGCGAAGGGCTTCGCTGAGGCCCAGGTCGGGGGCCTCCTTCTAGGACGGCCCCCGACCTGAGGCCCGGCACGCAGCCTCCCTGAGGCTTCCGCCACCCCCGCCGCGGCCAAGCTTTCTCTCTGGGCGAAAGAGGCCTGCTCGCGGAAGGGAGCTCGGCTTCAGGCTTGCTTCGCGGAGGTAAGGCTGTGGTGCTCACTCGAGGTTTCCGGGCTAAGCGTTGAGAAGGCCTCCTTCTCCGTGGAGCGACGTGTGTGTGGACGTGGACGGGGATGGCATTCCACCCTGCCTTGCTTCGCACAGGGAGGTCGGGGACCTGGACCTCAGCGGGTCCAACCCCCGGCGAGTCAGCCAACGGCTTCCCCGTGTAGGACGTGAGGCGCCGGCCCGGGAGAGGCCGGCCCCACAGCCCGGACCCTCGTGCCTCACGAAGCGCGCCCTTCATCTCTCCTCCCCGCTTCTCTGTTCGCACTCATCTTTCCCTGGGCGGACGTTATCCCGGCAGCACCGGGTTGCACGGAATCCAGGGAGGAGCTGTCTCCTTCGGTTGCCAGGCCCGGGCGTGTGTCGACCTTGACACCGCGCAGCCCGCTGTCGCCCCGGAGGTGCTGGCGGCACCCGCAGGTCCCTGGAGTGGAGGCCCAAGGCGGCAGCGTGTGCACGTCTTCCTCCGCGTCTGAGAGAAGGCGTTGTGCATTCGGGGAATGGCGAGGTGAAAGGGCCCCCTCCGGGAAGCGCGATCCAAGAGCTGAGGGTTGGGTGCCTTGCTCCGTGCTTCTAGGTGCCAGAGCCGCTTCTCTCTTCCCGGGACAGAGTGGGGCTTGCTGGGCCAATGCGTCGTCCTGAAGCAATCCCGTGGCAGGGGCTCGGCGCTACCCCCTTCCGTTTCGGGCGAGCCTCCCAGCTCAGGGCGCCCCCAGAGAGTTTGGCCTGCAGGCCGGCGTCGCCGTCACGACCTCGCCGAGAGCCGGGTGTTCAGCTCGGTGCACTCCGAACGCGGGCTCCGGTGGGTTCGACTGAGGGCGGGCGCCCGGCTGAGGGAAGCGGCGCTGGTGTCAGAAGGCCTCCCGTGCCCTCACAACGAGTGTGTTTGCTCTGCCGTGGGTCCCGCGTCACGGTCGGGGCAGGAGCCGCTTCCGACGCCCTTGCGAAGGGCTTCGCTGAGGCCCAGGTCGGGGGCCTCCTTCTAGGACGGCCCCCGACCTGAGGCCCGGCACGCAGCCTCCCTGAGGCTTCCGCCACCCCCGCCGCGGCCAAGCTTTCTCTCTGGGCGAAAGAGGCCTGCTCGCGGAAGGGAGCTCGGCTTCAGGCTTGCTTCGCGGAGGTAAGGCTGTGGTGCTCACTCGAGGTTTCCGGGCTAAGCGTTGAGAAGGCCTCCTTCTCCGTGGAGCGACGTGTGTGTGGACGTGGACGGGGATGGCATTCCACCCTGCCTTGTTTCGCACAGGGAGGTTGGGGGCCTGGACCTCAGCGGGTCCAACCCCCGGCGAGTCAGCCAACGGCTTCCCCGTGTAGGACGTGAGGCGCCGGCCCGGGAGAGGCCGGCCCCACAGCCCGGACCCTCGTGCCTCACGAAGCGCGCCCTTCATCTCTCCTCCCCGCTTCTCTGTTCGCACTCATCTTTCCCTGGGCGGACGTTTTCCCGGCAGCACCGGGTTGCACGGAATCCAGGGAGGAGCTGTCTCCTTCGGTTGCCAGGCCCGGGCGTGTGTCGACCTTGACACCGCGCAGCCCGCTGTCGCCCCGGAGGTGCTGGCGGCACCCGCAGGTCCCTGGAGTGGAGGCCCAAGGCGGCAGCGTGTGCACGTCTTCCTCCGCGTCTGAGAGAAGGCGTTGTGCATTCGGGGAATGGCGAGGTGAAAGGGCCCCCTCCGGGAAGCGCGATCCAAGAGCTGAGGGTTGGGTGCCTTGCTCCGTGCTTCTAGGTGCCAGAGCCGCTTCTCTCTTCCCGGGACAGAGTGGGGCTTGCTGGGCCAATGCGTCGTCCTGAAGCAATCCCGTGGCAGGGGCTCGGCGCTTCCCCCTTCCGTTTCGGGCGAGCCTCCCAGCTCAGGGCGCCCCCAGAGAGTTTGGCCTGCAGGCCGGCGTCGCCGTCACGACCTCGCCGAGAGCCGGGTGTTCAGCTCGGTGCACTCCGAACGCGGGCTCCGGTGGGTTCGACTGAGGGCGGGCGCCCGGCTGAGGGAAGCGGCGCTGGTGTCAGAAGGCCTCCCGTGCCCTCACAACGAGTGTGTTTGCTCTGCCGTGGGTCCCGCGTCACGGTCGGGGCAGGAGCCGCTTCCGACGCCCTTGCGAAGGGCTTCGCTGAGGCCCAGGTCGGGGGCCTCCTTCTAGGACGGCCCCCGACCTGAGGCCCGGCACGCAGCCTCCCTGAGGCTTCCGCCACCCCCGCCGCGGCCAAGCTTTCTCTCTGGGCGAAAGAGGCCTGCTCGCGGAAGGGAGCTCGGCTTCAGGCTTGCTTCGCGGAGGTAAGGCTGTGGTGCTCACTCGAGGTTTCCGGGCTAAGCGTTGAGAAGGCCTCCTTCTCCGTGGAGCGACGTGTGTGTGGACGTGGACGGGGATGGCATTCCACCCTGCCTTGCTTCGCACAGGGAGGTCGGGGACCTGGACCTCAGCGGGTCCAACCCCCGGCGAGTCAGCCAACGGCTTCCCCGTGTAGGACGTGAGGCGCCGGCCCGGGAGAGGCCGGCCCCACAGCCCGGACCCTCGTGCCTCACGAAGCGCGCCCTTCATCTCTCCTCCCCGCTTCTCTGTTCGCACTCATCTTTCCCTGGGCGGACGTTTTCCCGGCAGCACCGGGTTGCACGGAATCCAGGGAGGAGCTGTCTCCTTCGGTTGCCAGGCCCGGGCGTGTGTCGACCTTGACACCGCGCAGCCCGCTGTCGCCCCGGAGGTGCTGGCGGCACCCGCAGGTCCCTGGAGTGGAGGCCCAAGGCGGCAGCGTGTGCACGTCTTCCTCCGCGTCTGAGAGAAGGCGTTGTGCATTCGGGGAATGGCGAGGTGAAAGGGCCCCCTCCGGGAAGCGCGATCCAAGAGCTGAGGGTTGGGTGCCTTGCTCCGTGCTTCTAGGTGCCAGAGCCGCTTCTCTCTTCCCGGGACAGAGTGGGGCTTGCTGGGCCAATGCGTCGTCCTGAAGCAATCCCGTGGCAGGGGCTCGGCGCTTCCCCCTTCCGTTTCGGGGGAGCCTCCCAGCTCAGGGCGCCCCCAGAGAGTTTGGCCTGCAGGCCGGCGTCGCCGTCACGACCTCGCCGAGAGCCGGGTGTTCAGCTCGGTGCACTCCGAACGCGGGCTCCGGTGGGTTCGACTGAGGGCGGGCGCCCGGCTGAGGGAAGCGGCGCTGGTGTCAGAAGGCCTCCCGTGCCCTCACAACGAGTGTGTTTGCTCTGCCGTGGGTCCCGCGTCACGGTCGGGGCAGGAGCCGCTTCCGACGCCCTTGCGAAGGGCTTCGCTGAGGCCCAGGTCGGGGGCCTCCTTCTAGGACGGCCCCCGACCTGAGGCCCGGCACGCAGCCTCCCTGAGGCTTCCGCCACCCCCGCCGCGGCCAAGCTTTCTCTCTGGGCGAAAGAGGCCTGCTCGCGGAAGGGAGCTCGGCTTCAGGCTTGCTTCGCGGAGGTAAGGCTGTGGTGCTCACTCGAGGTTTCCGGGCTAAGCGTTGAGAAGGCCTCCTTCTCCGTGGAGCGACGTGTGTGTGGACGTGGACGGGGATGGCATTCCACCCTGCCTTGCTTCGCACAGGGAGGTCGGGGACCTGGACCTCAGCGGGTCCAACCCCCGGCGAGTCAGCCAACGGCTTCCCCGTGTAGGACGGGAGGCGCCGGCCCGGGAGAGGCCGGCCCCACAGCCCGGACCCTCGTGCCTCACGAAGCGCGCCCTTCATCTCTCCTCCCCGCTTCTCTGTTCGCACTCATCTTTCCCTGGGCGGACGTTTTCCCGGCAGCACCGTGTTGCACGGAATCCAGGGAGGAGCTGTCTCCTTCGGTTGCCAGGCCCGGGCGTGTGTCGACCTTGACACCGCGCAGCCCGCTGTCGCCCCGGAGGTGCTGGCGGCACCCGCAGGTCCCTGGAGTGGAGGCCCAAGGCGGCAGCGTGTGTACGTCTTCCTCCGCGTCTGAGAGAAGGCGTTGTGCATTCGGGGAATGGCGAGGTGAAAGGGCCCCCTCCGGGAAGCGCGATCCAAGAGCTGAGGGTTGGGTGCCTTGCTCCGTGCTTCTAGGTGCCAGAGCCGCTTCTCTCTTCCCGGGACAGAGTGGGGCTTGCTGGGCCAATGCGTCGTCCTGAAGCAATCCCGTGGCAGGGGCTCGGCGCTGCCCCCTTCCGTTTCGGGCGAGCCTCCCAGCTCAGGGCGCCCCCAGAGAGTTTGGCCTGCAGGCCGGCGTCGCCGTCACGACCTCGCCGAGAGCCGGGTGTTCAGCTCGGTGCACTCCGAACGCGGGCTCCGGTGGGTTCGACTGAGGGCGGGCGCCCGGCTGAGGGAAGCGGCGCTGCTGTCAGAAGGCCTCCCGTGCCCTCACCACGAGTGTGTTTGCTCTGCCGTGGGTCCCGCGTCACGGTCGGGGCAGGAGCCGCTTCCGACGCCCTTGCGAAGGGCTTCGCTGAGGCCCAGGTCGGGGGCCTCCTTCTAGGACGGCCCCCGACCTGAGGCCCGGCACGCAGCCTCCCTGAGGCTTCCGCCACCCCCGCCGCGGCCAAGCTTTCTCTCTGGGCGAAAGAGGCCTGCTCGCGGAAGGGAGCTCGGCTTCAGGCTTGCTTCGCGGAGGTAAGGCTGTGGTGCTCACTCGAGGTTTCCGGGCTAAGCGTTGAGAAGGCCTCCTTCTCCGTGGAGCGACGTGTGTGTGGACGTGGACGGGGATGGCATTCCACCCTGCCTTGCTTCGCACAGGGAGGTCGGGGGCCTGGACCTCAGCGGGTCCAACCCCCGGCGAGTCAGCCAACGGCTTCCCCGTGTAGGACGTGAGGCGCCGGCCCGGGAGAGGCCGGCCCCACAGCCCGGACCCTCGTGCCTCACGAAGCGTGCCCTTCATCTCTCCTCCCCGCTTCTCTGTTCGCACTCATCTTTCCCTGGGCGGACGTTTTCCCGGCAGCACCGTGTTGCACGGAATCCAGGGAGGAGCTGTCTCCTTCGGTTGCCAGGCCCGGGCGTGTGTCGACCTTGACACCGCGCAGCCCGCTGTCGCCCCGGAGGTGCTGGCGGCACCCGCAGGTCCCTGGAGTGGAGGCCCAAGGCGGCAGCGTGTGCACGTCTTCCTCCGCGTCTGAGAGAAGGCGTTGTGCATTCGGGGAATGGCGAGGTGAAAGGGCCCCCTCCGGGAAGCCCGATCCAAGAGCTGAGGGTTGGGTGCCTTGCTCCGTGCTTCTAGGTGCCAGAGCCGCTTCTCTCTTCCCGGGACAGAGTGGGGCTTGCTGGGCCAATGCGTCGTCCTGAAGCAATCCCGTGGCAGGGGCTCGGCGCTTCCCCCTTCCGTTTCGGGCGAGCCTCTCAGCTCAGGGCGCCCCCAGAGAGTTTGGCCTGCAGGCCCGCGTCGCCGTCACGACCTCGCCGAGAGCCGGGTGTTCAGCTCGGTGCACTCCGAACGCGGGCTCCGGTGGGTTCGACTGAGGGCGGGCGCCCGGATGAGGGAAGCGGCGCTGCTGTCAGAAGGCCTCCCGTGCCCTCACAACGAGTGTGTTTGCTCTGCCGTGGGTCCCGCGTCACGGTCGGGGCAGGAGCCGCTTCCGACGCCCTTGCGAAGGGCTTCGCTGAGGCCCAGGTCGGGGGCCTCCTTCTAGGACGGCCCCCGACCTGAGGCCCGGCACGCAGCCTCCCTGAGGCTTCCGCCACCCCCGCCGCGGCCAAGCTTTCTCTCTGGGCGAAAGAGGCCTGCTCGCGGAAGGGAGCTCGGCTTCAGGCTTGCTTCGCGGAGGTAAGGCTGTGGTGCTCACTCGAGGTTTCCGGGCTAAGCGTTGAGAAGGCCTCCTTCTCCGTGGAGCGACGTGTGTGTGGACGTGGACGGGGATGGCATTCCACCCTGCCTTGCTTCGCACAGGGAGGTCGGGGACCTGGACCTCAGCGGGTCCAACCCCCGGCGAGTCAGCCAACGGCTTCCCCGTGTAGGACGTGAGGCGCCGGCCCGGGAGAGGCCGGCCCCACAGCCCGGACCCTCGTGCCTCACGAAGCGCGCCCTTCATCTCTCCTCCCCGCTTCTCTGTTCGCACTCATCTTTCCCTGGGCGGACGTTATCCCGGCAGCACCGGGTTGCACGGAATCCAGGGAGGAGCTGTCTCCTTCGGTTGCCAGGCCCGGGCGTGTGTCGACCTTGACACCGCGCAGCCCGCTGTCGCCCCGGAGGTGCTGGCGGCACCCGCAGGTCCCTGGAGTGGAGGCCCAAGGCGGCAGCGTGTGCACGTCTTCCTCCGCGTCTGAGAGAAGGCGTTGTGCATTCGGGGAATGGCGAGGTGAAAGGGCCCCCTCCGGGAAGCGCGATCCAAGAGCTGAGGGTTGGGTGCCTTGCTCCGTGCTTCTAGGTGCCAGAGCCGCTTCTCTCTTCCCGGGACAGAGTGGGGCTTGCTGGGCCAATGCGTCGTCCTGAAGCAATCCCGTGGCAGGGGCTCGGCGCTACCCCCTTCCGTTTCGGGCGAGCCTCCCAGCTCAGGGCGCCCCCAGAGAGTTTGGCCTGCAGGCCGGCGTCGCCGTCACGACCTCGCCGAGAGCCGGGTGTTCAGCTCGGTGCACTCCGAACGCGGGCTCCGGTGGGTTCGACTGAGGGCGGGCGCCCGGCTGAGGGAAGCGGCGCTGGTGTCAGAAGGCCTCCCGTGCCCTCACAACGAGTGTGTTTGCTCTGCCGTGGGTCCCGCGTCACGGTCGGGGCAGGAGCCGCTTCCGACGCCCTTGCGAAGGGCTTCGCTGAGGCCCAGGTCGGGGGCCTCCTTCTAGGACGGCCCCCGACCTGAGGCCCGGCACGCAGCCTCCCTGAGGCTTCCGCCACCCCCGCCGCGGCCAAGCTTTCTCTCTGCGCGAAAGAGGCCTGCTCGCGGAAGGGAGCTCGGCTTCAGGCTTGCTTCTCGGAGGTAAGGCTGTGGTGCTCACTCGAGGTTTCCGGGCTAAGCGTTGAGAAGGCCTCCTTCTCCGTGGAGCGACGTGTGTGTGGACGTGGACGGGGATGGCATTCCACCCTGCCTTGTTTCGCACAGGGAGGTTGGGGGCCTGGACCTCAGCGGGTCCAACCCCCGGCGAGTCAGCCAACGGCTTCCCCGTGTAGGACGTGAGGCGCCGGCCCGGGAGAGGCCGGCCCCACAGCCCGGACCCTCGTGCCTCACGAAGCGCGCCCTTCATCTCTCCTCCCCGCTTCTCTGTTCGCACTCATCTTTCCCTGGGCGGACGTTTTCCCGGCAGCACCGGGTTGCACGGAATCCAGGGAGGAGCTGTCTCCTTCGGTTGCCAGGCCCGGGCGTGTGTCGACCTTGACACCGCGCAGCCCGCTGTCGCCCCGGAGGTGCTGGCGGCACCCGCAGGTCCCTGGAGTGGAGGCCCAAGGCGGCAGCGTGTGCACGTCTTCCTCCGCGTCTGAGAGAAGGCGTTGTGCATTCGGGGAATGGCGAGGTGAAAGGGCCCCCTCCGGGAAGCGCGATCCAAGAGCTGAGGGTTGGGTGCCTTGCTCCGTGCTTCTAGGTGCCAGAGCCGCTTCTCTCTTCCCGGGACAGAGTGGGGCTTGCTGGGCCAATGCGTCGTCCTGAAGCAATCCCGTGGCAGGGGCTCGGCGCTTCCCCCTTCCGTTTCGGGCGAGCCTCCCAGCTCAGGGCGCCCCCAGAGAGTTTGGCCTGCAGGCCGGCGTCGCCGTCACGACCTCGCCGAGAGCCGGGTGTTCAGCTCGGTGCACTCCGAACGCGGGCTCCGGTGGGTTCGACTGAGGGCGGGCGCCCGGCTGAGGGAAGCGGCGCTGGTGTCAGAAGGCCTCCCGTGCCCTCACAACGAGTGTGTTTGCTCTGCCGTGGGTCCCGCGTCACGGTCGGGGCAGGAGCCGCTTCCGACGCCCTTGCGAAGGGCTTCGCTGAGGCCCAGGTCGGGGGCCTCCTTCTAGGACGGCCCCCGACCTGAGGCCCGGCACGCAGCCTCCCTGAGGCTTCCGCCACCCCCGCCGCGGCCAAGCTTTCTCTCTGGGCGAAAGAGGCCTGCTCGCGGAAGGGAGCTCGGCTTCAGGCTTGCTTCGCGGAGGTAAGGCTGTGGTGCTCACTCGAGGTTTCCGGGCTAAGCGTTGAGAAGGCCTCCTTCTCCGTGGAGCGACGTGTGTGTGGACGTGGACGGGGATGGCATTCCACCCTGCCTTGCTTCGCACAGGGAGGTCGGGGACCTGGACCTCAGCGGGTCCAACCCCCGGCGAGTCAGCCAACGGCTTCCCCGTGTAGGACGTGAGGCGCCGGCCCGGGAGAGGCCGGCCCCACAGCCCGGACCCTCGTGCCTCACGAAGCGCGCCCTTCATCTCTCCTCCCCGCTTCTCTGTTCGCACTCATCTTTCCCTGGGCGGACGTTTTCCCGGCAGCACCGGGTTGCACGGAATCCAGGGAGGAGCTGTCTCCTTCGGTTGCCAGGCCCGGGCGTGTGTCGACCTTGACACCGCGCAGCCCGCTGTCGCCCCGGAGGTGCTGGCGGCACCCGCAGGTCCCTGGAGTGGAGGCCCAAGGCGGCAGCGTGTGCACGTCTTCCTCCGCGTCTGAGAGAAGGCGTTGTGCATTCGGGGAATGGCGAGGTGAAAGGGCCCCCTCCGGGAAGCGCGATCCAAGAGCTGAGGGTTGGGTGCCTTGCTCCGTGCTTCTAGGTGCCAGAGCCGCTTCTCTCTTCCCGGGACAGAGTGGGGCTTGCTGGGCCAATGCGTCGTCCTGAAGCAATCCCGTGGCAGGGGCTCGGCGCTTCCCCCTTCCGTTTCGGGGGAGCCTCCCAGCTCAGGGCGCCCCCAGAGAGTTTGGCCTGCAGGCCGGCGTCGCCGTCACGACCTCGCCGAGAGCCGGGTGTTCAGCTCGGTGCACTCCGAACGCGGGCTCCGGTGGGTTCGACTGAGGGCGGGCGCCCGGCTGAGGGAAGCGGCGCTGGTGTCAGAAGGCCTCCCGTGCCCTCACAACGAGTGTGTTTGCTCTGCCGTGGGTCCCGCGTCACGGTCGGGGCAGGAGCCGCTTCCGACGCCCTTGCGAAGGGCTTCGCTGAGGCCCAGGTCGGGGGCCTCCTTCTAGGACGGCCCCCGACCTGAGGCCCGGCACGCAGCCTCCCTGAGGCTTCCGCCACCCCCGCCGCGGCCAAGCTTTCTCTCTGGGCGAAAGAGGCCTGCTCGCGGAAGGGAGCTCGGCTTCAGGCTTGCTTCGCGGAGGTAAGGCTGTGGTGCTCACTCGAGGTTTCCGGGCTAAGCGTTGAGAAGGCCTCCTTCTCCGTGGAGCGACGTGTGTGTGGACGTGGACGGGGATGGCATTCCACCCTGCCTTGCTTCGCACAGGGAGGTCGGGGACCTGGACCTCAGCGGGTCCAACCCCCGGCGAGTCAGCCAACGGCTTCCCCGTGTAGGACGGGAGGCGCCGGCCCGGGAGAGGCCGGCCCCACAGCCCGGACCCTCGTGCCTCACGAAGCGCGCCCTTCATCTCTCCTCCCCGCTTCTCTGTTCGCACTCATCTTTCCCTGGGCGGACGTTTTCCCGGCAGCACCGTGTTGCACGGAATCCAGGGAGGAGCTGTCTCCTTCGGTTGCCAGGCCCGGGCGTGTGTCGACCTTGACACCGCGCAGCCCGCTGTCGCCCCGGAGGTGCTGGCGGCACCCGCAGGTCCCTGGAGTGGAGGCCCAAGGCGGCAGCGTGTGTACGTCTTCCTCCGCGTCTGAGAGAAGGCGTTGTGCATTCGGGGAATGGCGAGGTGAAAGGGCCCCCTCCGGGAAGCGCGATCCAAGAGCTGAGGGTTGGGTGCCTTGCTCCGTGCTTCTAGGTGCCAGAGCCGCTTCTCTCTTCCCGGGACAGAGTGGGGCTTGCTGGGCCAATGCGTCGTCCTGAAGCAATCCCGTGGCAGGGGCTCGGCGCTGCCCCCTTCCGTTTCGGGCGAGCCTCCCAGCTCAGGGCGCCCCCAGAGAGTTTGGCCTGCAGGCCGGCGTCGCCGTCACGACCTCGCCGAGAGCCGGGTGTTCAGCTCGGTGCACTCCGAACGCGGGCTCCGGTGGGTTCGACTGAGGGCGGGCGCCCGGCTGAGGGAAGCGGCGCTGCTGTCAGAAGGCCTCCCGTGCCCTCACCACGAGTGTGTTTGCTCTGCCGTGGGTCCCGCGTCACGGTCGGGGCAGGAGCCGCTTCCGACGCCCTTGCGAAGGGCTTCGCTGAGGCCCAGGTCGGGGGCCTCCTTCTAGGACGGCCCCCGACCTGAGGCCCGGCACGCAGCCTCCCTGAGGCTTCCGCCACCCCCGCCGCGGCCAAGCTTTCTCTCTGGGCGAAAGAGGCCTGCTCGCGGAAGGGAGCTCGGCTTCAGGCTTGCTTCGCGGAGGTAAGGCTGTGGTGCTCACTCGAGGTTTCCGGGCTAAGCGTTGAGAAGGCCTCCTTCTCCGTGGAGCGACGTGTGTGTGGACGTGGACGGGGATGGCATTCCACCCTGCCTTGCTTCGCACAGGGAGGTCGGGGGCCTGGACCTCAGCGGGTCCAACCCCCGGCGAGTCAGCCAACGGCTTCCCCGTGTAGGACGTGAGGCGCCGGCCCGGGAGAGGCCGGCCCCACAGCCCGGACCCTCGTGCCTCACGAAGCGTGCCCTTCATCTCTCCTCCCCGCTTCTCTGTTCGCACTCATCTTTCCCTGGGCGGACGTTTTCCCGGCAGCACCGTGTTGCACGGAATCCAGGGAGGAGCTGTCTCCTTCGGTTGCCAGGCCCGGGCGTGTGTCGACCTTGACACCGCGCAGCCCGCTGTCGCCCCGGAGGTGCTGGCGGCACCCGCAGGTCCCTGGAGTGGAGGCCCAAGGCGGCAGCGTGTGCACGTCTTCCTCCGCGTCTGAGAGAAGGCGTTGTGCATTCGGGGAATGGCGAGGTGAAAGGGCCCCCTCCGGGAAGCCCGATCCAAGAGCTGAGGGTTGGGTGCCTTGCTCCGTGCTTCTAGGTGCCAGAGCTGCTTCTCTCTTCCCGGGACAGAGTGGGGCTTGCTGGGCCAATGCGTCGTCCTGAAGCAATCCCGTGGCAGGGGCTCGGCGCTTCCCCCTTCCGTTTCGGGCGAGCCTCTCAGCTCAGGGCGCCCCCAGAGAGTTTGGCCTGCAGGCCCGCGTCGCCGTCACGACCTCGCCGAGAGCCGGGTGTTCAGCTCGGTGCACTCCGAACGCGGGCTCCGGTGGGTTCGACTGAGGGCGGGCGCCCGGATGAGGGAAGCGGCGCTGCTGTCAGAAGGCCTCCCGTGCCCTCACAACGAGTGTGTTTGCTCTGCCGTGGGTCCCGCGTCACGGTCGGGGCAGGAGCCGCTTCCGACGCCCTTGCGAAGGGCTTCGCTGAGGCCCAGGTCGGGGGCCTCCTTCTAGGACGGCCCCCGACCTGAGGCCCGGCACGCAGCCTCCCTGAGGCTTCCGCCACCCCCGCCGCGGCCAAGCTTTCTCTCTGGGCGAAAGAGGCCTGCTCGCGGAAGGGAGCTCGGCTTCAGGCTTGCTTCGCGGAGGTAAGGCTGTGGTGCTCACTCGAGGTTTCCGGGCTAAGCGTTGAGAAGGCCTCCTTCTCCGTGGAGCGACGTGTGTGTGGACGTGGACGGGGATGGCATTCCACCCTGCCTTGCTTCGCACAGGGAGGTCGGGGACCTGGACCTCAGCGGGTCCAACCCCCGGCGAGTCAGCCAACGGCTTCCCCGTGTAGGACGTGAGGCGCCGGCCCGGGAGAGGCCGGCCCCACAGCCCGGACCCTCGTGCCTCACGAAGCGCGCCCTTCATCTCTCCTCCCCGCTTCTCTGTTCGCACTCATCTTTCCCTGGGCGGACGTTATCCCGGCAGCACCGGGTTGCACGGAATCCAGGGAGGAGCTGTCTCCTTCGGTTGCCAGGCCCGGGCGTGTGTCGACCTTGACACCGCGCAGCCCGCTGTCGCCCCGGAGGTGCTGGCGGCACCCGCAGGTCCCTGGAGTGGAGGCCCAAGGCGGCAGCGTGTGCACGTCTTCCTCCGCGTCTGAGAGAAGGCGTTGTGCATTCGGGGAATGGCGAGGTGAAAGGGCCCCCTCCGGGAAGCGCGATCCAAGAGCTGAGGGTTGGGTGCCTTGCTCCGTGCTTCTAGGTGCCAGAGCCGCTTCTCTCTTCCCGGGACAGAGTGGGGCTTGCTGGGCCAATGCGTCGTCCTGAAGCAATCCCGTGGCAGGGGCTCGGCGCTACCCCCTTCCGTTTCGGGCGAGCCTCCCAGCTCAGGGCGCCCCCAGAGAGTTTGGCCTGCAGGCCGGCGTCGCCGTCACGACCTCGCCGAGAGCCGGGTGTTCAGCTCGGTGCACTCCGAACGCGGGCTCCGGTGGGTTCGACTGAGGGCGGGCGCCCGGCTGAGGGAAGCGGCGCTGGTGTCAGAAGGCCTCCCGTGCCCTCACAACGAGTGTGTTTGCTCTGCCGTGGGTCCCGCGTCACGGTCGGGGCAGGAGCCGCTTCCGACGCCCTTGCGAAGGGCTTCGCTGAGGCCCAGGTCGGGGGCCTCCTTCTAGGACGGCCCCCGACCTGAGGCCCGGCACGCAGCCTCCCTGAGGCTTCCGCCACCCCCGCCGCGGCCAAGCTTTCTCTCTGCGCGAAAGAGGCCTGCTCGCGGAAGGGAGCTCGGCTTCAGGCTTGCTTCGCGGAGGTAAGGCTGTGGTGCTCACTCGAGGTTTCCGGGCTAAGCGTTGAGAAGGCCTCCTTCTCCGTGGAGCGACGTGTGTGTGGACGTGGACGGGGATGGCATTCCACCCTGCCTTGTTTCGCACAGGGAGGTTGGGGGCCTGGACCTCAGCGGGTCCAACCCCCGGCGAGTCAGCCAACGGCTTCCCCGTGTAGGACGTGAGGCGCCGGCCCGGGAGAGGCCGGCCCCACAGCCCGGACCCTCGTGCCTCACGAAGCGCGCCCTTCATCTCTCCTCCCCGCTTCTCTGTTCGCACTCATCTTTCCCTGGGCGGACGTTTTCCCGGCAGCACCGGGTTGCACGGAATCCAGGGAGGAGCTGTCTCCTTCGGTTGCCAGGCCCGGGCGTGTGTCGACCTTGACACCGCGCAGCCCGCTGTCGCCCCGGAGGTGCTGGCGGCACCCGCAGGTCCCTGGAGTGGAGGCCCAAGGCGGCAGCGTGTGCACGTCTTCCTCCGCGTCTGAGAGAAGGCGTTGTGCATTCGGGGAATGGCGAGGTGAAAGGGCCCCCTCCGGGAAGCGCGATCCAAGAGCTGAGGGTTGGGTGCCTTGCTCCGTGCTTCTAGGTGCCAGAGCCGCTTCTCTCTTCCCGGGACAGAGTGGGGCTTGCTGGGCCAATGCGTCGTCCTGAAGCAATCCCGTGGCAGGGGCTCGGCGCTTCCCCCTTCCGTTTCGGGCGAGCCTCCCAGCTCAGGGCGCCCCCAGAGAGTTTGGCCTGCAGGCCGGCGTCGCCGTCACGACCTCGCCGAGAGCCGGGTGTTCAGCTCGGTGCACTCCGAACGCGGGCTCCGGTGGGTTCGACTGAGGGCGGGCGCCCGGCTGAGGGAAGCGGCGCTGGTGTCAGAAGGCCTCCCGTGCCCTCACAACGAGTGTGTTTGCTCTGCCGTGGGTCCCGCGTCACGGTCGGGGCAGGAGCCGCTTCCGACGCCCTTGCGAAGGGCTTCGCTGAGGCCCAGGTCGGGGGCCTCCTTCTAGGACGGCCCCCGACCTGAGGCCCGGCACGCAGCCTCCCTGAGGCTTCCGCCACCCCCGCCGCGGCCAAGCTTTCTCTCTGGGCGAAAGAGGCCTGCTCGCGGAAGGGAGCTCGGCTTCAGGCTTGCTTCGCGGAGGTAAGGCTGTGGTGCTCACTCGAGGTTTCCGGGCTAAGCGTTGAGAAGGCCTCCTTCTCCGTGGAGCGACGTGTGTGTGGACGTGGACGGGGATGGCATTCCACCCTGCCTTGCTTCGCACAGGGAGGTCGGGGACCTGGACCTCAGCGGGTCCAACCCCCGGCGAGTCAGCCAACGGCTTCCCCGTGTAGGACGTGAGGCGCCGGCCCGGGAGAGGCCGGCCCCACAGCCCGGACCCTCGTGCCTCACGAAGCGCGCCCTTCATCTCTCCTCCCCGCTTCTCTGTTCGCACTCATCTTTCCCTGGGCGGACGTTTTCCCGGCAGCACCGGGTTGCACGGAATCCAGGGAGGAGCTGTCTCCTTCGGTTGCCAGGCCCGGGCGTGTGTCGACCTTGACACCGCGCAGCCCGCTGTCGCCCCGGAGGTGCTGGCGGCACCCGCAGGTCCCTGGAGTGGAGGCCCAAGGCGGCAGCGTGTGCACGTCTTCCTCCGCGTCTGAGAGAAGGCGTTGTGCATTCGGGGAATGGCGAGGTGAAAGGGCCCCCTCCGGGAAGCGCGATCCAAGAGCTGAGGGTTGGGTGCCTTGCTCCGTGCTTCTAGGTGCCAGAGCCGCTTCTCTCTTCCCGGGACAGAGTGGGGCTTGCTGGGCCAATGCGTCGTCCTGAAGCAATCCCGTGGCAGGGGCTCGGCGCTTCCCCCTTCCGTTTCGGGGGAGCCTCCCAGCTCAGGGCGCCCCCAGAGAGTTTGGCCTGCAGGCCGGCGTCGCCGTCACGACCTCGCCGAGAGCCGGGTGTTCAGCTCGGTGCACTCCGAACGCGGGCTCCGGTGGGTTCGACTGAGGGCGGGCGCCCGGCTGAGGGAAGCGGCGCTGGTGTCAGAAGGCCTCCCGTGCCCTCACAACGAGTGTGTTTGCTCTGCCGTGGGTCCCGCGTCACGGTCGGGGCAGGAGCCGCTTCCGACGCCCTTGCGAAGGGCTTCGCTGAGGCCCAGGTCGGGGGCCTCCTTCTAGGACGGCCCCCGACCTGAGGCCCGGCACGCAGCCTCCCTGAGGCTTCCGCCACCCCCGCCGCGGCCAAGCTTTCTCTCTGGGCGAAAGAGGCCTGCTCGCGGAAGGGAGCTCGGCTTCAGGCTTGCTTCGCGGAGGTAAGGCTGTGGTGCTCACTCGAGGTTTCCGGGCTAAGCGTTGAGAAGGCCTCCTTCTCCGTGGAGCGACGTGTGTGTGGACGTGGACGGGGATGGCATTCCACCCTGCCTTGCTTCGCACAGGGAGGTCGGGGACCTGGACCTCAGCGGGTCCAACCCCCGGCGAGTCAGCCAACGGCTTCCCCGTGTAGGACGTGAGGCGCCGGCCCGGGAGAGGCCGGCCCCACAGCCCGGACCCTCGTGCCTCACGAAGCGCGCCCTTCATCTCTCCTCCTCGCTTCTCTGTTCGCACTCATCTTTCCCTGGGCGGACGTTATCCCGGCAGCACCGGGTTGCACGGAATCCAGGGAGGAGCTGTCTCCTTCGGTTGCCAGGCCCGGGCGTGTGTCGACCTTGACACCGCGCAGCCCGCTGTCGCCCCGGAGGTGCTGGCGGCACCCGCAGGTCCCTGGAGTGGAGGCCCAAGGCGGCAGCGTGTGCACGTCTTCCTCCGCGTCTGAGAGAAGGCGTTGTGCATTCGGGGAATGGCGAGGTGAAAGGGCCCCCTCCGGGAAGCGCGATCCAAGAGCTGAGGGTTGGGTGCCTTGCTCCGTGCTTCTAGGTGCCAGAGCCGCTTCTCTCTTCCCGGGACAGAGTGGGGCTTGCTGGGCCAATGCGTCGTCCTGAAGCAATCCCGTGGCAGGGGCTCGGCGCTTCCCCCTTCCGTTTCGGGCGAGCCTCCCAGCTCAGGGCGCCCCCAGAGAGTTTGGCCTGCAGGCCGGCGTCGCCGTCACGACCTCGCCGAGAGCCGGGTGTTCAGCTCGGTGCACTCCGAACGCGGGCTCCGGTGGGTTCGACTGAGGGCGGGCGCCCGGCTGAGGGAAGCGGCGCTGCTGTCAGAAGGCCTCCCGTGCCCTCACAACGAGTGTGTTTGCTCTGCCGTGGGTCCCGCGTCACGGTCGGGGCAGGAGCCGCTTCCGACGCCCTTGCGAAGGGCTTCGCTGAGGCCCAGGTCGGGGGCCTCCTTCTAGGACGGCCCCCGACCTGAGGCCCGGCACGCAGCCTCCCTGAGGCTTCCGCCACCCCCGCCGCGGCCAAGCTTTCTCTCTGCGCGAAAGAGGCCTGCTCGCGGAAGGGAGCTCGGCTTCAGGCTTGCTTCTCGGAGGTAAGGCTGTGGTGCTCACTCGAGGTTTCCGGGCTAAGCGTTGAGAAGGCCTCCTTCTCCGTGGAGCGACGTGTGTGTGGACGTGGACGGGGATGGCATTCCACCCTGCCTTGTTTCGCACAGGGAGGTTGGGGGCCTGGACCTCAGCGGGTCCAACCCCCGGCGAGTCAGCCAACGGCTTCCCCGTGTAGGACGTGAGGCGCCGGCCCGGGAGAGGCCGGCCCCACAGCCCGGACCCTCGTGCCTCACGAAGCGCGCCCTTCATCTCTCCTCCCCGCTTCTCTGTTCGCACTCATCTTTCCCTGGGCGGACGTTTTCCCGGCAGCACCGGGTTGCACGGAATCCAGGGAGGAGCTGTCTCCTTCGGTTGCCAGGCCCGGGCGTGTGTCGA
The DNA here is from genome assembly GCF_963455335.1 of Martes martes. Classification (NCBI taxonomy): domain Eukaryota; kingdom Metazoa; phylum Chordata; class Mammalia; order Carnivora; family Mustelidae; genus Martes; species Martes martes. Next base: position 122,056,350 of record NC_137893.1, on the reverse strand, counting down.
CCTTGACACCGCGCAGCCCGCTGTCGCCCCGGAGGTGCTGGCGGCACCCGCAGGTCCCTGGAGTGGAGGCCCAAGGCGGCAGCGTGTGCACGTCTTCCTCCGCGTCTGAGAGAAGGCGTTGTGCATTCGGGGAATGGCGAGGTGAAAGGGCCCCCTCCGGGAAGCGCGATCCAAGAGCTGAGGGTTGGGTGCCTTGCTCCGTGCTTCTAGGTGCCAGAGCCGCTTCTCTCTTCCCGGGACAGAGTGGGGCTTGCTGGGCCAATGCGTCGTCCTGAAGCAATCCCGTGGCAGGGGCTCGGCGCTTCCCCCTTCCGTTTCGGGGGAGCCTCCCAGCTCAGGGCGCCCCCAGAGAGTTTGGCCTGCAGGCCGGCGTCGCCGTCACGACCTCGCCGAGAGCCGGGTGTTCAGCTCGGTGCACTCCGAACGCGGGCTCCGGTGGGTTCGACTGAGGGCGGGCGCCCGGCTGAGGGAAGCGGCGCTGGTGTCAGAAGGCCTCCCGTGCCCTCACAACGAGTGTGTTTGCTCTGCCGTGGGTCCCGCGTCACGGTCGGGGCAGGAGCCGCTTCCGACGCCCTTGCGAAGGGCTTCGCTGAGGCCCAGGTCGGGGGCCTCCTTCTAGGACGGCCCCCGACCTGAGGCCCGGCACGCAGCCTCCCTGAGGCTTCCGCCACCCCCGCCGCGGCCAAGCTTTCTCTCTGGGCGAAAGAGGCCTGCTCGCGGAAGGGAGCTCGGCTTCAGGCTTGCTTCGCGGAGGTAAGGCTGTGGTGCTCACTCGAGGTTTCCGGGCTAAGCGTTGAGAAGGCCTCCTTCTCCGTGGAGCGACGTGTGTGTGGACGTGGACGGGGATGGCATTCCACCCTGCCTTGCTTCGCACAGGGAGGTCGGGGACCTGGACCTCAGCGGGTCCAAGCCCCGGCGAGTCAGCCAACGGCTTCCCCGTGTAGGACGTGAGGCGCCGGCCCGGGAGAGGCCGGCCCCACAGCCCGGACCCTCGTGCCTCACGAAGCGCGCCCTTCATCTCTCCTCCTCGCTTCTCTGTTCGCACTCATCTTTCCCTGGGCGGACGTTATCCCGGCAGCACCGGGTTGCACGGAATCCAGGGAGGAGCTGTCTCCTTCGGTTGCCAGGCCCGGGCGTGTGTCGACCTTGACACCGCGCAGCCCGCTGTCGCCCCGGAGGTGCTGGCGGCACCCGCAGGTCCCTGGAGTGGAGGCCCAAGGCGGCAGCGTGTGCACGTCTTCCTCCGCGTCTGAGAGAAGGCGTTGTGCATTCGGGGAATGGCGAGGTGAAAGGGCCCCCTCCGGGAAGCGCGATCCAAGAGCTGAGGGTTGGGTGCCTTGCTCCGTGCTTCTAGGTGCCAGAGCCGCTTCTCTCTTCCCGGGACAGAGTGGGGCTTGCTGGGCCAATGCGTCGTCCTGAAGCAATCCCGTGGCAGGGGCTCGGCGCTTCCCCCTTCCGTTTCGGGCGAGCCTCCCAGCTCAGGGCGCCCCCAGAGAGTTTGGCCTGCAGGCCGGCGTCGCCGTCACGACCTCGCCGAGAGCCGGGTGTTCAGCTCGGTGCACTCCGAACGCGGGCTCCGGTGGGTTCGACTGAGGGCGGGCGCCCGGCTGAGGGAAGCGGCGCTGGTGTCAGAAGGCCTCCCGTGCCCTCACAACGAGTGTGTTTGCTCTGCCGTGGGTCCCGCGTCACGGTCGGGGCAGGAGCCGCTTCCGACGCCCTTGCGAAGGGCTTCGCTGAGGCCCAGGTCGGGGGCCTCCTTCTAGGACGGCCCCCGACCTGAGGCCCGGCACGCAGCCTCCCTGAGGCTTCCGCCACCCCCGCCGCGGCCAAGCTTTCTCTCTGCGCGAAAGAGGCCTGCTCGCGGAAGGGAGCTCGGCTTCAGGCTTGCTTCTCGGAGGTAAGGCTGTGGTGCTCACTCGAGGTTTCCGGGCTAAGCGTTGAGAAGGCCTCCTTCTCCGTGGAGCGACGTGTGTGTGGACGTGGACGGGGATGGCATTCCACCCTGCCTTGTTTCGCACAGGGAGGTTGGGGGCCTGGACCTCAGCGGGTCCAACCCCCGGCGAGTCAGCCAACGGCTTCCCCGTGTAGGACGTGAGGCGCCGGCCCGGGAGAGGCCGGCCCCACAGCCCGGACCCTCGTGCCTCACGAAGCGCGCCCTTCATCTCTCCTCCCCGCTTCTCTGTTCGCACTCATCTTTCCCTGGGCGGACGTTTTCCCGGCAGCACCGGGTTGCACGGAATCCAGGGAGGAGCTGTCTCCTTCGGTTGCCAGGCCCGGGCGTGTGTCGACCTTGACACCGCGCAGCCCGCTGTCGCCCCGGAGGTGCTGGCGGCACCCGCAGGTCCCTGGAGTGGAGGCCCAAGGCGGCAGCGTGTGCACGTCTTCCTCCGCGTCTGAGAGAAGGCGTTGTGCATTCGGGGAATGGCGAGGTGAAAGGGCCCCCTCCGGGAAGCGCGATCCAAGAGCTGAGGGTTGGGTGCCTTGCTCCGTGCTTCTAGGTGCCAGAGCCGCTTCTCTCTTCCCGGGACAGAGTGGGGCTTGCTGGGCCAATGCGTCGTCCTGAAGCAATCCCGTGGCAGGGGCTCGGCGCTTCCCCCTTCCGTTTCGGGCGAGCCTCCCAGCTCAGGGCGCCCCCAGAGAGTTTGGCCTGCAGGCCGGCGTCGCCGTCACGACCTCGCCGAGAGCCGGGTGTTCAGCTCGGTGCACTCCGAACGCGGGCTCCGGTGGGTTCGACTGAGGGCGGGCGCCCGGCTGAGGGAAGCGGCGCTGGTGTCAGAAGGCCTCCCGTGCCCTCACAACGAGTGTGTTTGCTCTGCCGTGGGTCCCGCGTCACGGTCGGGGCAGGAGCCGCTTCCGACGCCCTTGCGAAGGGCTTCGCTGAGGCCCAGGTCGGGGGCCTCCTTCTAGGACGGCCCCCGACCTGAGGCCCGGCACGCAGCCTCCCTGAGGCTTCCGCCACCCCCGCCGCGGCCAAGCTTTCTCTCTGGGCGAAAGAGGCCTGCTCGCGGAAGGGAGCTCGGCTTCAGGCTTGCTTCGCGGAGGTAAGGCTGTGGTGCTCACTCGAGGTTTCCGGGCTAAGCGTTGAGAAGGCCTCCTTCTCCGTGGAGCGACGTGTGTGTGGACGTGGACGGGGATGGCATTCCACCCTGCCTTGCTTCGCACAGGGAGGTCGGGGACCTGGACCTCAGCGGGTCCAACCCCCGGCGAGTCAGCCAACGGCTTCCCCGTGTAGGACGTGAGGCGCCGGCCCGGGAGAGGCCGGCCCCACAGCCCGGACCCTCGTGCCTCACGAAGCGCGCCCTTCATCTCTCCTCCCCGCTTCTCTGTTCGCACTCATCTTTCCCTGGGCGGACGTTTTCCCGGCAGCACCGGGTTGCACGGAATCCAGGGAGGAGCTGTCTCCTTCGGTTGCCAGGCCCGGGCGTGTGTCGACCTTGACACCGCGCAGCCCGCTGTCGCCCCGGAGGTGCTGGCGGCACCCGCAGGTCCCTGGAGTGGAGGCCCAAGGCGGCAGCGTGTGCACGTCTTCCTCCGCGTCTGAGAGAAGGCGTTGTGCATTCGGGGAATGGCGAGGTGAAAGGGCCCCCTCCGGGAAGCGCGATCCAAGAGCTGAGGGTTGGGTGCCTTGCTCCGTGCTTCTAGGTGCCAGAGCCGCTTCTCTCTTCCCGGGACAGAGTGGGGCTTGCTGGGCCAATGCGTCGTCCTGAAGCAATCCCGTGGCAGGGGCTCGGCGCTTCCCCCTTCCGTTTCGGGCGAGCCTCCCAGCTCAGGGCGCCCCCAGAGAGTTTGGCCTGCAGGCCGGCGTCGCCGTCACGACCTCGCCGAGAGCCGGGTGTTCAGCTCGGTGCACTCCGAACGCGGGCTCCGGTGGGTTCGACTGAGGGCGGGCGCCCGGCTGAGGGAAGCGGCGCTGGTGTCAGAAGGCCTCCCGTGCCCTCACAACGAGTGTGTTTGCTCTGCCGTGGGTCCCGCGTCACGGTCGGGGCAGGAGCCGCTTCCGACGCCCTTGCGAAGGGCTTCGCTGAGGCCCAGGTCGGGGGCCTCCTTCTAGGACGGCCCCCGACCTGAGGCCCGGCACGCAGCCTCCCTGAGGCTTCCGCCACCCCCGCCGCGGCCAAGCTTTCTCTCTGCGCGAAAGAGGCCTGCTCGCGGAAGGGAGCTCGGCTTCAGGCTTGCTTCTCGGAGGTAAGGCTGTGGTGCTCACTCGAGGTTTCCGGGCTAAGCGTTGAGAAGGCCTCCTTCTCCGTGGAGCGACGTGTGTGTGGACGTGGACGGGGATGGCATTCCACCCTGCCTTGTTTCGCACAGGGAGGTTGGGGGCCTGGACCTCAGCGGGTCCAACCCCCGGCGAGTCAGCCAACGGCTTCCCCGTGTAGGACGTGAGGCGCCGGCCCGGGAGAGGCCGGCCCCACAGCCCGGACCCTCGTGCCTCACGAAGCGCGCCCTTCATCTCTCCTCCCCGCTTCTCTGTTCGCACTCATCTTTCCCTGGGCGGACGTTTTCCCGGCAGCACCGGGTTGCACGGAATCCAGGGAGGAGCTGTCTCCTTCGGTTGCCAGGCCCGGGCGTGTGTCGACCTTGACACCGCGCAGCCCGCTGTCGCCCCGGAGGTGCTGGCGGCACCCGCAGGTCCCTGGAGTGGAGGCCCAAGGCGGCAGCGTGTGCACGTCTTCCTCCGCGTCTGAGAGAAGGCGTTGTGCATTCGGGGAATGGCGAGGTGAAAGGGCCCCCTCCGGGAAGCGCGATCCAAGAGCTGAGGGTTGGGTGCCTTGCTCCGTGCTTCTAGGTGCCAGAGCCGCTTCTCTCTTCCCGGGACAGAGTGGGGCTTGCTGGGCCAATGCGTCGTCCTGAAGCAATCCCGTGGCAGGGGCTCGGCGCTTCCCCCTTCCGTTTCGGGCGAGCCTCCCAGCTCAGGGCGCCCCCAGAGAGTTTGGCCTGCAGGCCGGCGTCGCCGTCACGACCTCGCCGAGAGCCGGGTGTTCAGCTCGGTGCACTCCGAACGCGGGCTCCGGTGGGTTCGACTGAGGGCGGGCGCCCGGCTGAGGGAAGCGGCGCTGGTGTCAGAAGGCCTCCCGTGCCCTCACAACGAGTGTGTTTGCTCTGCCGTGGGTCCCGCGTCACGGTCGGGGCAGGAGCCGCTTCCGACGCCCTTGCGAAGGGCTTCGCTGAGGCCCAGGTCGGGGGCCTCCTTCTAGGACGGCCCCCGACCTGAGGCCCGGCACGCAGCCTCCCTGAGGCTTCCGCCACCCCCGCCGCGGCCAAGCTTTCTCTCTGGGCGAAAGAGGCCTGCTCGCGGAAGGGAGCTCGGCTTCAGGCTTGCTTCGCGGAGGTAAGGCTGTGGTGCTCACTCGAGGTTTCCGGGCTAAGCGTTGAGAAGGCCTCCTTCTCCGTGGAGCGACGTGTGTGTGGACGTGGACGGGGATGGCATTCCACCCTGCCTTGCTTCGCACAGGGAGGTCGGGGACCTGGACCTCAGCGGGTCCAACCCCCGGCGAGTCAGCCAACGGCTTCCCCGTGTAGGACGTGAGGCGCCGGCCCGGGAGAGGCCGGCCCCACAGCCCGGACCCTCGTGCCTCACGAAGCGCGCCCTTCATCTCTCCTCCCCGCTTCTCTGTTCGCACTCATCTTTCCCTGGGCGGACGTTTTCCCGGCAGCACCGGGTTGCACGGAATCCAGGGAGGAGCTGTCTCCTTCGGTTGCCAGGCCCGGGCGTGTGTCGACCTTGACACCGCGCAGCCCGCTGTCGCCCCGGAGGTGCTGGCGGCACCCGCAGGTCCCTGGAGTGGAGGCCCAAGGCGGCAGCGTGTGCACGTCTTCCTCCGCGTCTGAGAGAAGGCGTTGTGCATTCGGGGAATGGCGAGGTGAAAGGGCCCCCTCCGGGAAGCGCGATCCAAGAGCTGAGGGTTGGGTGCCTTGCTCCGTGCTTCTAGGTGCCAGAGCCGCTTCTCTCTTCCCGGGACAGAGTGGGGCTTGCTGGGCCAATGCGTCGTCCTGAAGCAATCCCGTGGCAGGGGCTCGGCGCTTCCCCCTTCCGTTTCGGGGGAGCCTCCCAGCTCAGGGCGCCCCCAGAGAGTTTGGCCTGCAGGCCGGCGTCGCCGTCACGACCTCGCCGAGAGCCGGGTGTTCAGCTCGGTGCACTCCGAACGCGGGCTCCGGTGGGTTCGACTGAGGGCGGGCGCCCGGCTGAGGGAAGCGGCGCTGGTGTCAGAAGGCCTCCCGTGCCCTCACAACGAGTGTGTTTGCTCTGCCGTGGGTCCCGCGTCACGGTCGGGGCAGGAGCCGCTTCCGACGCCCTTGCGAAGGGCTTCGCTGAGGCCCAGGTCGGGGGCCTCCTTCTAGGACGGCCCCCGACCTGAGGCCCGGCACGCAGCCTCCCTGAGGCTTCCGCCACCCCCGCCGCGGCCAAGCTTTCTCTCTGGGCGAAAGAGGCCTGCTCGCGGAAGGGAGCTCGGCTTCAGGCTTGCTTCGCGGAGGTAAGGCTGTGGTGCTCACTCGAGGTTTCCGGGCTAAGCGTTGAGAAGGCCTCCTTCTCCGTGGAGCGACGTGTGTGTGGACGTGGACGGGGATGGCATTCCACCCTGCCTTGCTTCGCACAGGGAGGTCGGGGACCTGGACCTCAGCGGGTCCAAGCCCCGGCGAGTCAGCCAACGGCTTCCCCGTGTAGGACGTGAGGCGCCGGCCCGGGAGAGGCCGGCCCCACAGCCCGGACCCTCGTGCCTCACGAAGCGCGCCCTTCATCTCTCCTCCTCGCTTCTCTGTTCGCACTCATCTTTCCCTGGGCGGACGTTATCCCGGCAGCACCGGGTTGCACGGAATCCAGGGAGGAGCTGTCTCCTTCGGTTGCCAGGCCCGGGCGTGTGTCGACCTTGACACCGCGCAGCCCGCTGTCGCCCCGGAGGTGCTGGCGGCACCCGCAGGTCCCTGGAGTGGAGGCCCAAGGCGGCAGCGTGTGCACGTCTTCCTCCGCGTCTGAGAGAAGGCGTTGTGCATTCGGGGAATGGCGAGGTGAAAGGGCCCCCTCCGGGAAGCGCGATCCAAGAGCTGAGGGTTGGGTGCCTTGCTCCGTGCTTCTAGGTGCCAGAGCCGCTTCTCTCTTCCCGGGACAGAGTGGGGCTTGCTGGGCCAATGCGTCGTCCTGAAGCAATCCCGTGGCAGGGGCTCGGCGCTTCCCCCTTCCGTTTCGGGCGAGCCTCCCAGCTCAGGGCGCCCCCAGAGAGTTTGGCCTGCAGGCCGGCGTCGCCGTCACGACCTCGCCGAGAGCCGGGTGTTCAGCTCGGTGCACTCCGAACGCGGGCTCCGGTGGGTTCGACTGAGGGCGGGCGCCCGGCTGAGGGAAGCGGCGCTGGTGTCAGAAGGCCTCCCGTGCCCTCACAACGAGTGTGTTTGCTCTGCCGTGGGTCCCGCGTCACGGTCGGGGCAGGAGCCGCTTCCGACGCCCTTGCGAAGGGCTTCGCTGAGGCCCAGGTCGGGGGCCTCCTTCTAGGACGGCCCCCGACCTGAGGCCCGGCACGCAGCCTCCCTGAGGCTTCCGCCACCCCCGCCGCGGCCAAGCTTTCTCTCTGCGCGAAAGAGGCCTGCTCGCGGAAGGGAGCTCGGCTTCAGGCTTGCTTCTCGGAGGTAAGGCTGTGGTGCTCACTCGAGGTTTCCGGGCTAAGCGTTGAGAAGGCCTCCTTCTCCGTGGAGCGACGTGTGTGTGGACGTGGACGGGGATGGCATTCCACCCTGCCTTGTTTCGCACAGGGAGGTTGGGGGCCTGGACCTCAGCGGGTCCAACCCCCGGCGAGTCAGCCAACGGCTTCCCCGTGTAGGACGTGAGGCGCCGGCCCGGGAGAGGCCGGCCCCACAGCCCGGACCCTCGTGCCTCACGAAGCGCGCCCTTCATCTCTCCTCCCCGCTTCTCTGTTCGCACTCATCTTTCCCTGGGCGGACGTTTTCCCGGCAGCACCGGGTTGCACGGAATCCAGGGAGGAGCTGTCTCCTTCGGTTGCCAGGCCCGGGCGTGTGTCGACCTTGACACCGCGCAGCCCGCTGTCGCCCCGGAGGTGCTGGCGGCACCCGCAGGTCCCTGGAGTGGAGGCCCAAGGCGGCAGCGTGCGCACGTCTTCCTCCGCGTCTGAGAGAAGGCGTTGTGCATTCGGGGAATGGCGAGGTGAAAGGGCCCCCTCCGGGAAGCGCGATCCAAGAGCTGAGGGTTGGGTGCCTTGCTCCGTGCTTCTAGGTGCCAGAGCCGCTTCTCTCTTCCCGGGACAGAGTGGGGCTTGCTGGGCCAATGCGTCGTCCTGAAGCAATCCCGTGGCAGGGGCTCGGCGCTTCCCCCTTCCGTTTCGGGCGAGCCTCCCAGCTCAGGGCGCCCCCAGAGAGTTTGGCCTGCAGGCCGGCGTCGCCGTCACGACCTCGCCGAGAGCCGGGTGTTCAGCTCGGTGCACTCCGAACGCGGGCTCCGGTGGGTTCGACTGAGGGCGGGCGCCCGGCTGAGGGAAGCGGCGCTGGTGTCAGAAGGCCTCCCGTGCCCTCACAACGAGTGTGTTTGCTCTGCCGTGGGTCCCGCGTCACGGTCGGGGCAGGAGCCGCTTCCGACGCCCTTGCGAAGGGCTTCGCTGAGGCCCAGGTCGGGGGCCTCCTTCTAGGACGGCCCCCGACCTGAGGCCCGGCACGCAGCCTCCCTGAGGCTTCCGCCACCCCCGCCGCGGCCAAGCTTTCTCTCTGGGCGAAAGAGGCCTGCTCGCGGAAGGGAGCTCGGCTTCAGGCTTGCTTCGCGGAGGTAAGGCTGTGGTGCTCACTCGAGGTTTCCGGGCTAAGCGTTGAGAAGGCCTCCTTCTCCGTGGAGCGACGTGTGTGTGGACGTGGACGGGGATGGCATTCCACCCTGCCTTGCTTCGCACAGGGAGGTCGGGGACCTGGACCTCAGCGGGTCCAACCCCCGGCGAGTCAGCCAACGGCTTCCCCGTGTAGGACGTGAGGCGCCGGCCCGGGAGAGGCCGGCCCCACAGCCCGGACCCTCGTGCCTCACGAAGCGCGCCCTTCATCTCTCCTCCCCGCTTCTCTGTTCGCACTCATCTTTCCCTGGGCGGACGTTATCCCGGCAGCACCGGGTTGCACGGAATCCAGGGAGGAGCTGTCTCCTTCGGTTGCCAGGCCCGGGCGTGTGTCGACCTTGACACCGCGCAGCCCGCTGTCGCCCCGGAGGTGCTGGCGGCACCCGCAGGTCCCTGGAGTGGAGGCCCAAGGCGGCAGCGTGTGCACGTCTTCCTCCGCGTCTGAGAGAAGGCGTTGTGCATTCGGGGAATGGCGAGGTGAAAGGGCCCCCTCCGGGAAGCGCGATCCAAGAGCTGAGGGTTGGGTGCCTTGCTCCGTGCTTCTAGGTGCCAGAGCCGCTTCTCTCTTCCCGGGACAGAGTGGGGCTTGCTGGGCCAATGCGTCGTCCTGAAGCAATCCCGTGGCAGGGGCTCGGCGCTACCCCCTTCCGTTTCGGGCGAGCCTCCCAGCTCAGGGCGCCCCCAGAGAGTTTGGCCTGCAGGCCGGCGTCGCCGTCACGACCTCGCCGAGAGCCGGGTGTTCAGCTCGGTGCACTCCGAACGCGGGCTCCGGTGGGTTCGACTGAGGGCGGGCGCCCGGCTGAGGGAAGCGGCGCTGGTGTCAGAAGGCCTCCCGTGCCCTCACAACGAGTGTGTTTGCTCTGCCGTGGGTCCCGCGTCACGGTCGGGGCAGGAGCCGCTTCCGACGCCCTTGCGAAGGGCTTCGCTGAGGCCCAGGTCGGGGGCCTCCTTCTAGGACGGCCCCCGACCTGAGGCCCGGCACGCAGCCTCCCTGAGGCTTCCGCCACCCCCGCCGCGGCCAAGCTTTCTCTCTGCGCGAAAGAGGCCTGCTCGCGGAAGGGAGCTCGGCTTCAGGCTTGCTTCTCGGAGGTAAGGCTGTGGTGCTCACTCGAGGTTTCCGGGCTAAGCGTTGAGAAGGCCTCCTTCTCCGTGGAGCGACGTGTGTGTGGACGTGGACGGGGATGGCATTCCACCCTGCCTTGTTTCGCACAGGGAGGTTGGGGGCCTGGACCTCAGCGGGTCCAACCCCCGGCGAGTCAGCCAACGGCTTCCCCGTGTAGGACGTGAGGCGCCGGCCCGGGAGAGGCCGGCCCCACAGCCCGGACCCTCGTGCCTCACGAAGCGCGCCCTTCATCTCTCCTCCCCGCTTCTCTGTTCGCACTCATCTTTCCCTGGGCGGACGTTTTCCCGGCAGCACCGGGTTGCACGGAATCCAGGGAGGAGCTGTCTCCTTCGGTTGCCAGGCCCGGGCGTGTGTCGACCTTGACACCGCGCAGCCCGCTGTCGCCCCGGAGGTGCTGGCGGCACCCGCAGGTCCCTGGAGTGGAGGCCCAAGGCGGCAGCGTGTGCACGTCTTCCTCCGCGTCTGAGAGAAGGCGTTGTGCATTCGGGGAATGGCGAGGTGAAAGGGCCCCCTCCGGGAAGCGCGATCCAAGAGCTGAGGGTTGGGTGCCTTGCTCCGTGCTTCTAGGTGCCAGAGCCGCTTCTCTCTTCCCGGGACAGAGTGGGGCTTGCTGGGCCAATGCGTCGTCCTGAAGCAATCCCGTGGCAGGGGCTCGGCGCTTCCCCCTTCCGTTTCGGGCGAGCCTCCCAGCTCAGGGCGCCCCCAGAGAGTTTGGCCTGCAGGCCGGCGTCGCCGTCACGACCTCGCCGAGAGCCGGGTGTTCAGCTCGGTGCACTCCGAACGCGGGCTCCGGTGGGTTCGACTGAGGGCGGGCGCCCGGCTGAGGGAAGCGGCGCTGGTGTCAGAAGGCCTCCCGTGCCCTCACAACGAGTGTGTTTGCTCTGCCGTGGGTCCCGCGTCACGGTCGGGGCAGGAGCCGCTTCCGACGCCCTTGCGAAGGGCTTCGCTGAGGCCCAGGTCGGGGGCCTCCTTCTAGGACGGCCCCCGACCTGAGGCCCGGCACGCAGCCTCCCTGAGGCTTCCGCCACCCCCGCCGCGGCCAAGCTTTCTCTCTGGGCGAAAGAGGCCTGCTCGCGGAAGGGAGCTCGGCTTCAGGCTTGCTTCGCGGAGGTAAGGCTGTGGTGCTCACTCGAGGTTTCCGGGCTAAGCGTTGAGAAGGCCTCCTTCTCCGTGGAGCGACGTGTGTGTGGACGTGGACGGGGATGGCATTCCACCCTGCCTTGTTTCGCACAGGGAGGTTGGGGGCCTGGACCTCAGCGGGTCCAACCCCCGGCGAGTCAGCCAACGGCTTCCCCGTGTAGGACGTGAGGCGCCGGCCCGGGAGAGGCCGGCCCCACAGCCCGGACCCTCGTGCCTCACGAAGCGCGCCCTTCATCTCTCCTCCCCGCTTCTCTGTTCGCACTCATCTTTCCCTGGGCGGACGTTTTCCCGGCAGCACCGGGTTGCACGGAATCCAGGGAGGAGCTGTCTCCTTCGGTTGCCAGGCCCGGGCGTGTGTCGACCTTGACACCGCGCAGCCCGCTGTCGCCCCGGAGGTGCTGGCGGCACCCGCAGGTCCCTGGAGTGGAGGCCCAAGGCGGCAGCGTGTGCACGTCTTCCTCCGCGTCTGAGAGAAGGCGTTGTGCATTCGGGGAATGGCGAGGTGAAAGGGCCCCCTCCGGGAAGCGCGATCCAAGAGCTGAGGGTTGGGTGCCTTGCTCCGTGCTTCTAGGTGCCAGAGCCGCTTCTCTCTTCCCGGGACAGAGTGGGGCTTGCTGGGCCAATGCGTCGTCCTGAAGCAATCCCGTGGCAGGGGCTCGGCGCTTCCCCCTTCCGTTTCGGGCGAGCCTCCCAGCTCAGGGCGCCCCCAGAGAGTTTGGCCTGCAGGCCGGCGTCGCCGTCACGACCTCGCCGAGAGCCGGGTGTTCAGCTCGGTGCACTCCGAACGCGGGCTCCGGTGGGTTCGACTGAGGGCGGGCGCCCGGCTGAGGGAAGCGGCGCTGGTGTCAGAAGGCCTCCCGTGCCCTCACAACGAGTGTGTTTGCTCTGCCGTGGGTCCCGCGTCACGGTCGGGGCAGGAGCCGCTTCCGACGCCCTTGCGAAGGGCTTCGCTGAGGCCCAGGTCGGGGGCCTCCTTCTAGGACGGCCCCCGACCTGAGGCCCGGCACGCAGCCTCCCTGAGGCTTCCGCCACCCCCGCCGCGGCCAAGCTTTCTCTCTGGGCGAAAGAGGCCTGCTCGCGGAAGGGAGCTCGGCTTCAGGCTTGCTTCGCGGAGGTAAGGCTGTGGTGCTCACTCGAGGTTTCCGGGCTAAGCGTTGAGAAGGCCTCCTTCTCCGTGGAGCGACGTGTGTGTGGACGTGGACGGGGATGGCATTCCACCCTGCCTTGCTTCGCACAGGGAGGTCGGGGACCTGGACCTCAGCGGGTCCAACCCCCGGCGAGTCAGCCAACGGCTTCCCCGTGTAGGACGTGAGGCGCCGGCCCGGGAGAGGCCGGCCCCACAGCCCGGACCCTCGTGCCTCACGAAGCGCGCCCTTCATCTCTCCTCCTCGCTTCTCTGTTCGCACTCATCTTTCCCTGGGCGGACGTTATCCCGGCAGCACCGGGTTGCACGGAATCCAGGGAGGAGCTGTCTCCTTCGGTTGCCAGGCCCGGGCGTGTGTCGACCTTGACACCGCGCAGCCCGCTGTCGCCCCGGAGGTGCTGGCGGCACCCGCAGGTCCCTGGAGTGGAGGCCCAAGGCGGCAGCGTGTGCACGTCTTCCTCCGCGTCTGAGAGAAGGCGTTGTGCATTCGGGGAATGGCGAGGTGAAAGGGCCCCCTCCGGGAAGCGCGATCCAAGAGCTGAGGGTTGGGTGCCTTGCTCCGTGCTTCTAGGTGCCAGAGCCGCTTCTCTCTTCCCGGGACAGAGTGGGGCTTGCTGGGCCAATGCGTCGTCCTGAAGCAATCCCGTGGCAGGGGCTCGGCGCTTCCCCCTTCCGTTTCGGGCGAGCCTCCCAGCTCAGGGCGCCCCCAGAGAGTTTGGCCTGCAGGCCGGCGTCGCCGTCACGACCTCGCCGAGAGCCGGGTGTTCAGCTCGGTGCACTCCGAACGCGGGCTCCGGTGGGTTCGACTGAGGGCGGGCGCCCGGCTGAGGGAAGCGGCGCTGGTGTCAGAAGGCCTCCCGTGCCCTCACAACGAGTGTGTTTGCTCTGCCGTGGGTCCCGCGTCACGGTCGGGGCAGGAGCCGCTTCCGACGCCCTTGCGAAGGGCTTCGCTGAGGCCCAGGTCGGGGGCCTCCTTCTAGGACGGCCCCCGACCTGAGGCCCGGCACGCAGCCTCCCTGAGGCTTCCGCCACCCCCGCCGCGGCCAAGCTTTCTCTCTGCGCGAAAGAGGCCTGCTCGCGGAAGGGAGCTCGGCTTCAGGCTTGCTTCGCGGAGGTAAGGCTGTGGTGCTCACTCGAGGTTTCCGGGCTAAGCGTTGAGAAGGCCTCCTTCTCCGTGGAGCGACGTGTGTGTGGACGTGGACGGGGATGGCATTCCACCCTGCCTTGTTTCGCACAGGGAGGTTGGGGGCCTGGACCTCAGCGGGTCCAACCCCCGGCGAGTCAGCCAACGGCTTCCCCGTGTAGGACGTGAGGCGCGGGCCCGGGAGAGGCCGGCCCCACAGCCCGGACCCTCGTGCCTCACGAAGCGCGCCCTTCATCTCTCCTCCCCGCTTCTCTGTTCGCACTCATCTTTCCCTGGGCGGACGTTTTCCCGGCAGCACCGGGTTGCACGGAATCCAGGGAGGAGCTGTCTCCTTCGGTTGCCAGGCCCGGGCGTGTGTCGACCTTGACACCGCGCAGCCCGCTGTCGCCCCGGAGGTGCTGGCGGCACCCGCAGGTCCCTGGAGTGGAGGCCCAAGGCGGCAGCGTGCGCACGTCTTCCTCCGCGTCTGAGAGAAGGCGTTGTGCATTCGGGGAATGGCGAGGTGAAAGGGCCCCCTCCGGGAAGCGCGATCCAAGAGCTGAGGGTTGGGTGCCTTGCTCCGTGCTTCTAGGTGCCAGAGCCGCTTCTCTCTTCCCGGGACAGAGTGGGGCTTGCTGGGCCAATGCGTCGTCCTGAAGCAATCCCGTGGCAGGGGCTCGGCGCTTCCCCCTTCCGTTTCGGGGGAGCCTCCCAGCTCAGGGCGCCCCCAGAGAGTTTGGCCTGCAGGCCGGCGTCGCCGTCACGACCTCGCCGAGAGCCGGGTGTTCAGCTCGGTGCACTCCGAACGCGGGCTCCGGTGGGTTCGACTGAGGGCGGGCGCCCGGCTGAGGGAAGCGGCGCTGGTGTCAGAAGGCCTCCCGTGCCCTCACAACGAGTGTGTTTGCTCTGCCGTGGGTCCCGCGTCACGGTCGGGGCAGGAGCCGCTTCCGACGCCCTTGCGAAGGGCTTCGCTGAGGCCCAGGTCGGGGGCCTCCTTCTAGGACGGCCCCCGACCTGAGGCCCGGCACGCAGCCTCCCTGAGGCTTCCGCCACCCCCGCCGCGGCCAAGCTTTCTCTCTGGGCGAAAGAGGCCTGCTCGCGGAAGGGAGCTCGGCTTCAGGCTTGCTTCGCGGAGGTAAGGCTGTGGTGCTCACTCGAGGTTTCCGGGCTAAGCGTTGAGAAGGCCTCCTTCTCCGTGGAGCGACGTGTGTGTGGACGTGGACGGGGATGGCATTCCACCCTGCCTTGCTTCGCACAGGGAGGTCGGGGACCTGGACCTCAGCGGGTCCAACCCCCGGCGAGTCAGCCAACGGCTTCCCCGTGTAGGACGTGAGGCGCCGGCCCGGGAGAGGCCGGCCCCACAGCCCGGACCCTCGTGCCTCACGAAGCGCGCCCTTCATCTCTCCTCCCCGCTTCTCTGTTCGCACTCATCTTTCCCTGGGCGGACGTTATCCCGGCAGCACCGGGTTGCACGGAATCCAGGGAGGAGCTGTCTCCTTCGGTTGCCAGGCCCGGGCGTGTGTCGACCTTGACACCGCGCAGCCCGCTGTCGCCCCGGAGGTGCTGGCGGCACCCGCAGGTCCCTGGAGTGGAGGCCCAAGGCGGCAGCGTGTGCACGTCTTCCTCCGCGTCTGAGAGAAGGCGTTGTGCATTCGGGGAATGGCGAGGTGAAAGGGCCCCCTCCGGGAAGCGCGATCCAAGAGCTGAGGGTTGGGTGCCTTGCTCCGTGCTTCTAGGTGCCAGAGCCGCTTCTCTCTTCCCGGGACAGAGTGGGGCTTGCTGGGCCAATGCGTCGTCCTGAAGCAATCCCGTGGCAGGGGCTCGGCGCTACCCCCTTCCGTTTCGGGCGAGCCTCCCAGCTCAGGGCGCCCCCAGAGAGTTTGGCCTGCAGGCCGGCGTCGCCGTCACGACCTCGCCGAGAGCCGGGTGTTCAGCTCGGTGCACTCCGAACGCGGGCTCCGGTGGGTTCGACTGAGGGCGGGCGCCCGGCTGAGGGAAGCGGCGCTGGTGTCAGAAGGCCTCCCGTGCCCTCACAACGAGTGTGTTTGCTCTGCCGTGGGTCCCGCGTCACGGTCGGGGCAGGAGCCGCTTCCGACGCCCTTGCGAAGGGCTTCGCTGAGGCCCAGGTCGGGGGCCTCCTTCTAGGACGGCCCCCGACCTGAGGCCCGGCACGCAGCCTCCCTGAGGCTTCCGCCACCCCCGCCGCGGCCAAGCTTTCTCTCTGCGCGAAAGAGGCCTGCTCGCGGAAGGGAGCTCGGCTTCAGGCTTGCTTCTCGGAGGTAAGGCTGTGGTGCTCACTCGAGGTTTCCGGGCTAAGCGTTGAGAAGGCCTCCTTCTCCGTGGAGCGACGTGTGTGTGGACGTGGACGGGGATGGCATTCCACCCTGCCTTGTTTCGCACAGGGAGGTTGGGGGCCTGGACCTCAGCGGGTCCAACCCCCGGCGAGTCAGCCAACGGCTTCCCCGTGTAGGACGTGAGGCGCCGGCCCGGGAGAGGCCGGCCCCACAGCCCGGACCCTCGTGCCTCACGAAGCGCGCCCTTCATCTCTCCTCCCCGCTTCTCTGTTCGCACTCATCTTTCCCTGGGCGGACGTTTTCCCGGCAGCACCGGGTTGCACGGAATCCAGGGAGGAGCTGTCTCCTTCGGTTGCCAGGCCCGGGCGTGTGTCGACCTTGACACCGCGCAGCCCGCTGTCGCCCCGGAGGTGCTGGCGGCACCCGCAGGTCCCTGGAGTGGAGGCCCAAGGCGGCAGCGTGTGCACGTCTTCCTCCGCGTCTGAGAGAAGGCGTTGTGCATTCGGGGAATGGCGAGGTGAAAGGGCCCCCTCCGGGAAGCGCGATCCAAGAGCTGAGGGTTGGGTGCCTTGCTCCGTGCTTCTAGGTGCCAGAGCCGCTTCTCTCTTCCCGGGACAGAGTGGGGCTTGCTGGGCCAATGCGTCGTCCTGAAGCAATCCCGTGGCAGGGGCTCGGCGCTTCCCCCTTCCGTTTCGGGCGAGCCTCCCAGCTCAGGGCGCCCCCAGAGAGTTTGGCCTGCAGGCCGGCGTCGCCGTCACGACCTCGCCGAGAGCCGGGTGTTCAGCTCGGTGCACTCCGAACGCGGGCTCCGGTGGGTTCGACTGAGGGCGGGCGCCCGGCTGAGGGAAGCGGCGCTGGTGTCAGAAGGCCTCCCGTGCCCTCACAACGAGTGTGTTTGCTCTGCCGTGGGTCCCGCGTCACGGTCGGGGCAGGAGCCGCTTCCGACGCCCTTGCGAAGGGCTTCGCTGAGGCCCAGGTCGGGGGCCTCCTTCTAGGACGGCCCCCGACCTGAGGCCCGGCACGCAGCCTCCCTGAGGCTTCCGCCACCCCCGCCGCGGCCAAGCTTTCTCTCTGGGCGAAAGAGGCCTGCTCGCGGAAGGGAGCTCGGCTTCAGGCTTGCTTCGCGGAGGTAAGGCTGTGGTGCTCACTCGAGGTTTCCGGGCTAAGCGTTGAGAAGGCCTCCTTCTCCGTGGAGCGACGTGTGTGTGGACGTGGACGGGGATGGCATTCCACCCTGCCTTGCTTCGCACAGGGAGGTCGGGGACCTGGACCTCAGCGGGTCCAACCCCCGGCGAGTCAGCCAACGGCTTCCCCGTGTAGGACGTGAGGCGCCGGCCCGGGAGAGGCCGGCCCCACAGCCCGGACCCTCGTGCCTCACGAAGCGCGCCCTTCATCTCTCCTCCCCGCTTCTCTGTTCGCACTCATCTTTCCCTGGGCGGACGTTTTCCCGGCAGCACCGGGTTGCACGGAATCCAGGGAGGAGCTGTCTCCTTCGGTTGCCAGGCCCGGGCGTGTGTCGACCTTGACACCGCGCAGCCCGCTGTCGCCCCGGAGGTGCTGGCGGCACCCGCAGGTCCCTGGAGTGGAGGCCCAAGGCGGCAGCGTGTGCACGTCTTCCTCCGCGTCTGAGAGAAGGCGTTGTGCATTCGGGGAATGGCGAGGTGAAAGGGCCCCCTCCGGGAAGCGCGATCCAAGAGCTGAGGGTTGGGTGCCTTGCTCCGTGCTTCTAGGTGCCAGAGCCGCTTCTCTCTTCCCGGGACAGAGTGGGGCTTGCTGGGCCAATGCGTCGTCCTGAAGCAATCCCGTGGCAGGGGCTCGGCGCTTCCCCCTTCCGTTTCGGGCGAGCCTCCCAGCTCAGGGCGCCCCCAGAGAGTTTGGCCTGCAGGCCGGCGTCGCCGTCACGACCTCGCCGAGAGCCGGGTGTTCAGCTCGGTGCACTCCGAACGCGGGCTCCGGTGGGTTCGACTGAGGGCGGGCGCCCGGCTGAGGGAAGCGGCGCTGGTGTCAGAAGGCCTCCCGTGCCCTCACAACGAGTGTGTTTGCTCTGCCGTGGGTCCCGCGTCACGGTCGGGGCAGGAGCCGCTTCCGACGCCCTTGCGAAGGGCTTCGCTGAGGCCCAGGTCGGGGGCCTCCTTCTAGGACGGCCCCCGACCTGAGGCCCGGCACGCAGCCTCCCTGAGGCTTCCGCCACCCCCGCCGCGGCCAAGCTTTCTCTCTGGGCGAAAGAGGCCTGCTCGCGGAAGGGAGCTCGGCTTCAGGCTTGCTTCGCGGAGGTAAGGCTGTGGTGCTCACTCGAGGTTTCCGGGCTAAGCGTTGAGAAGGCCTCCTTCTCCGTGGAGCGACGTGTGTGTGGACGTGGACGGGGATGGCATTCCACCCTGCCTTGCTTCGCACAGGGAGGTCGGGGACCTGGACCTCAGCGGGTCCAACCCCCGGCGAGTCAGCCAACGGCTTCCCCGTGTAGGACGTGAGGCGCCGGCCCGGGAGAGGCCGGCCCCACAGCCCGGACCCTCGTGCCTCACGAAGCGCGCCCTTCATCTCTCCTCCTCGCTTCTCTGTTCGCACTCATCTTTCCCTGGGCGGACGTTATCCCGGCAGCACCGGGTTGCACGGAATCCAGGGAGGAGCTGTCTCCTTCGGTTGCCAGGCCCGGGCGTGTGTCGACCTTGACACCGCGCAGCCCGCTGTCGCCCCGGAGGTGCTGGCGGCACCCGCAGGTCCCTGGAGTGGAGGCCCAAGGCGGCAGCGTGTGCACGTCTTCCTCCGCGTCTGAGAGAAGGCGTTGTGCATTCGGGGAATGGCGAGGTGAAAGGGCCCCCTCCGGGAAGCGCGATCCAAGAGCTGAGGGTTGGGTGCCTTGCTCCGTGCTTCTAGGTGCCAGAGCCGCTTCTCTCTTCCCGGGACAGAGTGGGGCTTGCTGGGCCAATGCGTCGTCCTGAAGCAATCCCGTGGCAGGGGCTCGGCGCTTCCCCCTTCCGTTTCGGGCGAGCCTCCCAGCTCAGGGCGCCCCCAGAGAGTTTGGCCTGCAGGCCGGCGTCGCCGTCACGACCTCGCCGAGAGCCGGGTGTTCAGCTCGGTGCACTCCGAACGCGGGCTCCGGTGGGTTCGACTGAGGGCGGGCGCCCGGCTGAGGGAAGCGGCGCTGGTGTCAGAAGGCCTCCCGTGCCCTCACAACGAGTGTGTTTGCTCTGCCGTGGGTCCCGCGTCACGGTCGGGGCAGGAGCCGCTTCCGACGCCCTTGCGAAGGGCTTCGCTGAGGCCCAGGTCGGGGGCCTCCTTCTAGGACGGCCCCCGACCTGAGGCCCGGCACGCAGCCTCCCTGAGGCTTCCGCCACCCCCGCCGCGGCCAAGCTTTCTCTCTGGGCGAAAGAGGCCTGCTCGCGGAAGGGAGCTCGGCTTCAGGCTTGCTTCTCGGAGGTAAGGCTGTGGTGCTCACTCGAGGTTTCCGGGCTAAGCGTTGAGAAGGCCTCCTTCTCCGTGGAGCGACGTGTGTGTGGACGTGGACGGGGATGGCATTCCACCCTGCCTTGTTTCGCACAGGGAGGTTGGGGGCCTGGACCTCAGCGGGTCCAACCCCCGGCGAGTCAGCCAACGGCTTCCCCGTGTAGGACGTGAGGCGCCGGCCCGGGAGAGGCCGGCCCCACAGCCCGGACCCTCGTGCCTCACGAAGCGCGCCCTTCATCTCTCCTCCCCGCTTCTCTGTTCGCACTCATCTTTCCCTGGGCGGACGTTTTCCCGGCAGCACCGGGTTGCACGGAATCCAGGGAGGAGCTGTCTCCTTCGGTTGCCAGGCCCGGGCGTGTGTCGACCTTGACACCGCGCAGCCCGCTGTCGCCCCGGAGGTGCTGGCGGCACCCGCAGGTCCCTGGAGTGGAGGCCCAAGGCGGCAGCGTGCGCACGTCTTCCTCCGCGTCTGAGAGAAGGCGTTGTGCATTCGGGGAATGGCGAGGTGAAAGGGCCCCCTCCGGGAAGCGCGATCCAAGAGCTGAGGGTTGGGTGCCTTGCTCCGTGCTTCTAGGTGCCAGAGCCGCTTCTCTCTTCCCGGGACAGAGTGGGGCTTGCTGGGCCAATGCGTCGTCCTGAAGCAATCCCGTGGCAGGGGCTCGGCGCTTCCCCCTTCCGTTTCGGGCGAGCCTCCCAGCTCAGGGCGCCCCCAGAGAGTTTGGCCTGCAGGCCGGCGTCGCCGTCACGACCTCGCCGAGAGCCGGGTGTTCAGCTCGGTGCACTCCGAACGCGGGCTCCGGTGGGTTCGACTGAGGGCGGGCGCCCGGCTGAGGGAAGCGGCGCTGGTGTCAGAAGGCCTCCCGTGCCCTCACAACGAGTGTGTTTGCTCTGCCGTGGGTCCCGCGTCACGGTCGGGGCAGGAGCCGCTTCCGACGCCCTTGCGAAGGGCTTCGCTGAGGCCCAGGTCGGGGGCCTCCTTCTAGGACGGCCCCCGACCTGAGGCCCGGCACGCAGCCTCCCTGAGGCTTCCGCCACCCCCGCCGCGGCCAAGCTTTCTCTCTGGGCGAAAGAGGCCTGCTCGCGGAAGGGAGCTCGGCTTCAGGCTTGCTTCGCGGAGGTAAGGCTGTGGTGCTCACTCGAGGTTTCCGGGCTAAGCGTTGAGAAGGCCTCCTTCTCCGTGGAGCGACGTGTGTGTGGACGTGGACGGGGATGGCATTCCACCCTGCCTTGCTTCGCACAGGGAGGTCGGGGACCTGGACCTCAGCGGGTCCAACCCCCGGCGAGTCAGCCAACGGCTTCCCCGTGTAGGACGTGAGGCGCCGGCCCGGGAGAGGCCGGCCCCACAGCCCGGACCCTCGTGCCTCACGAAGCGCGCCCTTCATCTCTCCTCCCCGCTTCTCTGTTCGCACTCATCTTTCCCTGGGCGGACGTTTTCCCGGCAGCACCGGGTTGCACGGAATCCAGGGAGGAGCTGTCTCCTTCGGTTGCCAGGCCCGGGCGTGTGTCGACCTTGACACCGCGCAGCCCGCTGTCGCCCCGGAGGTGCTGGCGGCACCCGCAGGTCCCTGGAGTGGAGGCCCAAGGCGGCAGCGTGTGCACGTCTTCCTCCGCGTCTGAGAGAAGGCGTTGTGCATTCGGGGAATGGCGAGGTGAAAGGGCCCCCTCCGGGAAGCGCGATCCAAGAGCTGAGGGTTGGGTGCCTTGCTCCGTGCTTCTAGGTGCCAGAGCCGCTTCTCTCTTCCCGGGACAGAGTGGGGCTTGCTGGGCCAATGCGTCGTCCTGAAGCAATCCCGTGGCAGGGGCTCGGCGCTTCCCCCTTCCGTTTCGGGGGAGCCTCCCAGCTCAGGGCGCCCCCAGAGAGTTTGGCCTGCAGGCCGGCGTCGCCGTCACGACCTCGCCGAGAGCCGGGTGTTCAGCTCGGTGCACTCCGAACGCGGGCTCCGGTGGGTTCGACTGAGGGCGGGCGCCCGGCTGAGGGAAGCGGCGCTGGTGTCAGAAGGCCTCCCGTGCCCTCACAACGAGTGTGTTTGCTCTGCCGTGGGTCCCGCGTCACGGTCGGGGCAGGAGCCGCTTCCGACGCCCTTGCGAAGGGCTTCGCTGAGGCCCAGGTCGGGGGCCTCCTTCTAGGACGGCCCCCGACCTGAGGCCCGGCACGCAGCCTCCCTGAGGCTTCCGCCACCCCCGCCGCGGCCAAGCTTTCTCTCTGGGCGAAAGAGGCCTGCTCGCGGAAGGGAGCTCGGCTTCAGGCTTGCTTCGCGGAGGTAAGGCTGTGGTGCTCACTCGAGGTTTCCGGGCTAAGCGTTGAGAAGGCCTCCTTCTCCGTGGAGCGACGTGTGTGTGGACGTGGACGGGGATGGCATTCCACCCTGCCTTGCTTCGCACAGGGAGGTCGGGGACCTGGACCTCAGCGGGTCCAACCCCCGGCGAGTCAGCCAACGGCTTCCCCGTGTAGGACGTGAGGCGCCGGCCCGGGAGAGGCCGGCCCCACAGCCCGGACCCTCGTGCCTCACGAAGCGCGCCCTTCATCTCTCCTCCTCGCTTCTCTGTTCGCACTCATCTTTCCCTGGGCGGACGTTATCCCGGCAGCACCGGGTTGCACGGAATCCAGGGAGGAGCTGTCTCCTTCGGTTGCCAGGCCCGGGCGTGTGTCGACCTTGACACCGCGCAGCCCGCTGTCGCCCCGGAGGTGCTGGCGGCACCCGCAGGTCCCTGGAGTGGAGGCCCAAGGCGGCAGCGTGTGCACGTCTTCCTCCGCGTCTGAGAGAAGGCGTTGTGCATTCGGGGAATGGCGAGGTGAAAGGGCCCCCTCCGGGAAGCGCGATCCAAGAGCTGAGGGTTGGGTGCCTTGCTCCGTGCTTCTAGGTGCCAGAGCCGCTTCTCTCTTCCCGGGACAGAGTGGGGCTTGCTGGGCCAATGCGTCGTCCTGAAGCAATCCCGTGGCAGGGGCTCGGCGCTTCCCCCTTCCGTTTCGGGCGAGCCTCCCAGCTCAGGGCGCCCCCAGAGAGTTTGGCCTGCAGGCCGGCGTCGCCGTCACGACCTCGCCGAGAGCCGGGTGTTCAGCTCGGTGCACTCCGAACGCGGGCTCCGGTGGGTTCGACTGAGGGCGGGCGCCCGGCTGAGGGAAGCGGCGCTGGTGTCAGAAGGCCTCCCGTGCCCTCACAACGAGTGTGTTTGCTCTGCCGTGGGTCCCGCGTCACGGTCGGGGCAGGAGCCGATTCCGACGCCCTTGCGAAGGGCTTCGCTGAGGCCCAGGTCGGGGGCCTCCTTCTAGGACGGCCCCCGACCTGAGGCCCGGCACGCAGCCTCCCTGAGGCTTCCGCCACCCCCGCCGCGGCCAAGCTTTCTCTCTGCGCGAAAGAGGCCTGCTCGCGGAAGGGAGCTCGGCTTCAGGCTTGCTTCTCGGAGGTAAGGCTGTGGTGCTCACTCGAGGTTTCCGGGCTAAGCGTTGAGAAGGCCTCCTTCTCCGTGGAGCGACGTGTGTGTGGACGTGGACGGGGATGGCATTCCACCCTGCCTTGTTTCGCACAGGGAGGTTGGGGGCCTGGACCTCAGCGGGTCCAACCCCCGGCGAGTCAGCCAACGGCTTCCCCGTGTAGGACGTGAGGCGCCGGCCCGGGAGAGGCCGGCCCCACAGCCCGGACCCTCGTGCCTCACGAAGCGCGCCCTTCATCTCTCCTCCCCGCTTCTCTGTTCGCACTCATCTTTCCCTGGGCGGACGTTTTCCCGGCAGCACCGGGTTGCACGGAATCCAGGGAGGAGCTGTCTCCTTCGGTTGCCAGGCCCGGGCGTGTGTCGACCTTGACACCGCGCAGCCCGCTGTCGCCCCGGAGGTGCTGGCGGCACCCGCAGGTCCCTGGAGTGGAGGCCCAAGGCGGCAGCGTGTGCACGTCTTCCTCCGCGTCTGAGAGAAGGCGTTGTGCATTCGGGGAATGGCGAGGTGAAAGGGCCCCCTCCGGGAAGCGCGATCCAAGAGCTGAGGGTTGGGTGCCTTGCTCCGTGCTTCTAGGTGCCAGAGCCGCTTCTCTCTTCCCGGGACAGAGTGGGGCTTGCTGGGCCAATGCGTCGTCCTGAAGCAATCCCGTGGCAGGGGCTCGGCGCTTCCCCCTTCCGTTTCGGGCGAGCCTCCCAGCTCAGGGCGCCCCCAGAGAGTTTGGCCTGCAGGCCGGCGTCGCCGTCACGACCTCGCCGAGAGCCGGGTGTTCAGCTCGGTGCACTCCGAACGCGGGCTCCGGTGGGTTCGACTGAGGGCGGGCGCCCGGCTGAGGGAAGCGGCGCTGGTGTCAGAAGGCCTCCCGTGCCCTCACAACGAGTGTGTTTGCTCTGCCGTGGGTCCCGCGTCACGGTCGGGGCAGGAGCCGCTTCCGACGCCCTTGCGAAGGGCTTCGCTGAGGCCCAGGTCGGGGGCCTCCTTCTAGGACGGCCCCCGACCTGAGGCCCGGCACGCAGCCTCCCTGAGGCTTCCGCCACCCCCGCCGCGGCCAAGCTTTCTCTCTGGGCGAAAGAGGCCTGCTCGCGGAAGGGAGCTCGGCTTCAGGCTTGCTTCGCGGAGGTAAGGCTGTGGTGCTCACTCGAGGTTTCCGGGCTAAGCGTTGAGAAGGCCTCCTTCTCCGTGGAGCGACGTGTGTGTGGACGTGGACGGGGATGGCATTCCACCCTGCCTTGCTTCGCACAGGGAGGTCGGGGACCTGGACCTCAGCGGGTCCAACCCCCGGCGAGTCAGCCAACGGCTTCCCCGTGTAGGACGTGAGGCGCCGGCCCGGGAGAGGCCGGCCCCACAGCCCGGACCCTCGTGCCTCACGAAGCGCGCCCTTCATCTCTCCTCCCCGCTTCTCTGTTCGCACTCATCTTTCCCTGGGCGGACGTTTTCCCGGCAGCACCGGGTTGCACGGAATCCAGGGAGGAGCTGTCTCCTTCGGTTGCCAGGCCCGGGCGTGTGTCGACCTTGACACCGCGCAGCCCGCTGTCGCCCCGGAGGTGCTGGCGGCACCCGCAGGTCCCTGGAGTGGAGGCCCAAGGCGGCAGCGTGTGCACGTCTTCCTCCGCGTCTGAGAGAAGGCGTTGTGCATTCGGGGAATGGCGAGGTGAAAGGGCCCCCTCCGGGAAGCGCGATCCAAGAGCTGAGGGTTGGGTGCCTTGCTCCGTGCTTCTAGGTGCCAGAGCCGCTTCTCTCTTCCCGGGACAGAGTGGGGCTTGCTGGGCCAATGCGTCGTCCTGAAGCAATCCCGTGGCAGGGGCTCGGCGCTTCCCCCTTCCGTTTCGGGCGAGCCTCCCAGCTCAGGGCGCCCCCAGAGAGTTTGGCCTGCAGGCCGGCGTCGCCGTCACGACCTCGCCGAGAGCCGGGTGTTCAGCTCGGTGCACTCCGAACGCGGGCTCCGGTGGGTTCGACTGAGGGCGGGCGCCCGGCTGAGGGAAGCGGCGCTGGTGTCAGAAGGCCTCCCGTGCCCTCACAACGAGTGTGTTTGCTCTGCCGTGGGTCCCGCGTCACGGTCGGGGCAGGAGCCGCTTCCGACGCCCTTGCGAAGGGCTTCGCTGAGGCCCAGGTCGGGGGCCTCCTTCTAGGACGGCCCCCGACCTGAGGCCCGGCACGCAGCCTCCCTGAGGCTTCCGCCACCCCCGCCGCGGCCAAGCTTTCTCTCTGGGCGAAAGAGGCCTGCTCGCGGAAGGGAGCTCGGCTTCAGGCTTGCTTCGCGGAGGTAAGGCTGTGGTGCTCACTCGAGGTTTCCGGGCTAAGCGTTGAGAAGGCCTCCTTCTCCGTGGAGCGACGTGTGTGTGGACGTGGACGGGGATGGCATTCCACCCTGCCTTGCTTCGCACAGGGAGGTCGGGGACCTGGACCTCAGCGGGTCCAACCCCCGGCGAGTCAGCCAACGGCTTCCCCGTGTAGGACGTGAGGCGCCGGCCCGGGAGAGGCCGGCCCCACAGCCCGGACCCTCGTGCCTCACGAAGCGCGCCCTTCATCTCTCCTCCCCGCTTCTCTGTTCGCACTCATCTTTCCCTGGGCGGACGTTTTCCCGGCAGCACCGGGTTGCACGGAATCCAGGGAGGAGCTGTCTCCTTCGGTTGCCAGGCCCGGGCGTGTGTCGACCTTGACACCGCGCAGCCCGCTGTCGCCCCGGAGGTGCTGGCGGCACCCGCAGGTCCCTGGAGTGGAGGCCCAAGGCGGCAGCGTGTGCACGTCTTCCTCCGCGTCTGAGAGAAGGCGTTGTGCATTCGGGGAATGGCGAGGTGAAAGGGCCCCCTCCGGGAAGCGCGATCCAAGAGCTGAGGGTTGGGTGCCTTGCTCCGTGCTTCTAGGTGCCAGAGCCGCTTCTCTCTTCCCGGGACAGAGTGGGGCTTGCTGGGCCAATGCGTCGTCCTGAAGCAATCCCGTGGCAGGGGCTCGGCGCTTCCCCCTTCCGTTTCGGGGGAGCCTCCCAGCTCAGGGCGCCCCCAGAGAGTTTGGCCTGCAGGCCGGCGTCGCCGTCACGACCTCGCCGAGAGCCGGGTGTTCAGCTCGGTGCACTCCGAACGCGGGCTCCGGTGGGTTCGACTGAGGGCGGGCGCCCGGCTGAGGGAAGCGGCGCTGGTGTCAGAAGGCCTCCCGTGCCCTCACAACGAGTGTGTTTGCTCTGCCGTGGGTCCTGCGTCACGGTCGGGGCAGGAGCCGCTTCCGACGCCCTTGCGAAGGGCTTCGCTGAGGCCCAGGTCGGGGGCCTCCTTCTAGGACGGCCCCCGACCTGAGGCCCGGCACGCAGCCTCCCTGAGGCTTCCGCCACCCCCGCCGCGGCCAAGCTTTCTCTCTGGGCGAAAGAGGCCTGCTCGCGGAAGGGAGCTCGGCTTCAGGCTTGCTTCGCGGAGGTAAGGATGTGGTGCTCACTCGAGGTTTCCGGGCTAAGCGTTGAGAAGGCCTCCTTCTCCGTGGAGCGACGTGTGTGTGGACGTGGACGGGGATGGCATTCCACCCTGCCTTGCTTCGCACAGGGAGGTCGGGGACCTGGACCTCAGCGGGTCCAACCCCCGGCGAGTCAGCCAACGGCTTCCCCGTGTAGGACGTGAGGCGCCGGCCCGGGAGAGGCCGGCCCCACAGCCCGGACCCTCGTGCCTCACGAAGCGCGCCCTTCATCTCTCCTCCTCGCTTCTCTGTTCGCACTCATCTTTCCCTGGGCGGACGTTATCCCGGCAGCACCGGGTTGCACGGAATCCAGGGAGGAGCTGTCTCCTTCGGTTGCCAGGCCCGGGCGTGTGTCGACCTTGACACCGCGCAGCCCGCTGTCGCCCCGGAGGTGCTGGCGGCACCCGCAGGTCCCTGGAGTGGAGGCCCAAGGCGGCAGCGTGTGCACGTCTTCCTCCGCGTCTGAGAGAAGGCGTTGTGCATTCGGGGAATGGCGAGGTGAAAGGGCCCCCTCCGGGAAGCGCGATCCAAGAGCTGAGGGTTGGGTGCCTTGCTCCGTGCTTCTAGGTGCCAGAGCCGCTTCTCTCTTCCCGGGACAGAGTGGGGCTTGCTGGGCCAATGCGTCGTCCTGAAGCAATCCCGTGGCAGGGGCTCGGCGCTTCCCCCTTCCGTTTCGGGCGAGCCTCCCAGCTCAGGGCGCCCCCAGAGAGTTTGGCCTGCAGGCCGGCGTCGCCGTCACGACCTCGCCGAGAGCCGGGTGTTCAGCTCGGTGCACTCCGAACGCGGGCTCCGGTGGGTTCGACTGAGGGCGGGCGCCCGGCTGAGGGAAGCGGCGCTGGTGTCAGAAGGCCTCCCGTGCCCTCACAACGAGTGTGTTTGCTCTGCCGTGGGTCCCGCGTCACGGTCGGGGCAGGAGCCGCTTCCGACGCCCTTGCGAAGGGCTTCGCTGAGGCCCAGGTCGGGGGCCTCCTTCTAGGACGGCCCCCGACCTGAGGCCCGGCACGCAGCCTCCCTGAGGCTTCCGCCACCCCCGCCGCGGCCAAGCTTTCTCTCTGCGCGAAAGAGGCCTGCTCGCGGAAGGGAGCTCGGCTTCAGGCTTGCTTCTCGGAGGTAAGGCTGTGGTGCTCACTCGAGGTTTCCGGGCTAAGCGTTGAGAAGGCCTCCTTCTCCGTGGAGCGACGTGTGTGTGGACGTGGACGGGGATGGCATTCCACCCTGCCTTGTTTCGCACAGGGAGGTTGGGGGCCTGGACCTCAGCGGGTCCAACCCCCGGCGAGTCAGCCAACGGCTTCCCCGTGTAGGACGTGAGGCGCCGGCCCGGGAGAGGCCGGCCCCACAGCCCGGACCCTCGTGCCTCACGAAGCGCGCCCTTCATCTCTCCTCCCCGCTTCTCTGTTCGCACTCATCTTTCCCTGGGCGGACGTTTTCCCGGCAGCACCGGGTTGCACGGAATCCAGGGAGGAGCTGTCTCCTTCGGTTGCCAGGCCCGGGCGTGTGTCGACCTTGACACCGCGCAGCCCGCTGTCGCCCCGGAGGTGCTGGCGGCACCCGCAGGTCCCTGGAGTGGAGGCCCAAGGCGGCAGCGTGCGCACGTCTTCCTCCGCGTCTGAGAGAAGGCGTTGTGCATTCGGGGAATGGCGAGGTGAAAGGGCCCCCTCCGGGAAGCGCGATCCAAGAGCTGAGGGTTGGGTGCCTTGCTCCGTGCTTCTAGGTGCCAGAGCCGCTTCTCTCTTCCCGGGACAGAGTGGGGCTTGCTGGGCCAATGCGTCGTCCTGAAGCAATCCCGTGGCAGGGGCTCGGCGCTTCCCCCTTCCGTTTCGGGCGAGCCTCCCAGCTCAGGGCGCCCCCAGAGAGTTTGGCCTGCAGGCCGGCGTCGCCGTCACGACCTCGCCGAGAGCCGGGTGTTCAGCTCGGTGCACTCCGAACGCGGGCTCCGGTGGGTTCGACTGAGGGCGGGCGCCCGGCTGAGGGAAGCGGCGCTGGTGTCAGAAGGCCTCCCGTGCCCTCACAACGAGTGTGTTTGCTCTGCCGTGGGTCCCGCGTCACGGTCGGGGCAGGAGCCGCTTCCGACGCCCTTGCGAAGGGCTTCGCTGAGGCCCAGGTCGGGGGCCTCCTTCTAGGACGGCCCCCGACCTGAGGCCCGGCACGCAGCCTCCCTGAGGCTTCCGCCACCCCCGCCGCGGCCAAGCTTTCTCTCTGGGCGAAAGAGGCCTGCTCGCGGAAGGGAGCTCGGCTTCAGGCTTGCTTCGCGGAGGTAAGGCTGTGGTGCTCACTCGAGGTTTCCGGGCTAAGCGTTGAGAAGGCCTCCTTCTCCGTGGAGCGACGTGTGTGTGGACGTGGACGGGGATGGCATTCCACCCTGCCTTGCTTCGCACAGGGAGGTCGGGGACCTGGACCTCAGCGGGTCCAACCCCCGGCGAGTCAGCCAACGGCTTCCCCGTGTAGGACGTGAGGCGCCGGCCCGGGAGAGGCCGGCCCCACAGCCCGGACCCTCGTGCCTCACGAAGCGCGCCCTTCATCTCTCCTCCCCGCTTCTCTGTTCGCACTCATCTTTCCCTGGGCGGACGTTTTCCCGGCAGCACCGGGTTGCACGGAATCCAGGGAGGAGCTGTCTCCTTCGGTTGCCAGGCCCGGGCGTGTGTCGACCTTGACACCGCGCAGCCCGCTGTCGCCCCGGAGGTGCTGGCGGCACCCGCAGGTCCCTGGAGTGGAGGCCCAAGGCGGCAGCGTGTGCACGTCTTCCTCCGCGTCTGAGAGAAGGCGTTGTGCATTCGGGGAATGGCGAGGTGAAAGGGCCCCCTCCGGGAAGCGCGATCCAAGAGCTGAGGGTTGGGTGCCTTGCTCCGTGCTTCTAGGTGCCAGAGCCGCTTCTCTCTTCCCGGGACAGAGTGGGGCTTGCTGGGCCAATGCGTCGTCCTGAAGCAATCCCGTGGCAGGGGCTCGGCGCTTCCCCCTTCCGTTTCGGGGGAGCCTCCCAGCTCAGGGCGCCCCCAGAGAGTTTGGCCTGCAGGCCGGCGTCGCCGTCACGACCTCGCCGAGAGCCGGGTGTTCAGCTCGGTGCACTCCGAACGCGGGCTCCGGTGGGTTCGACTGAGGGCGGGCGCCCGGCTGAGGGAAGCGGCGCTGGTGTCAGAAGGCCTCCCGTGCCCTCACAACGAGTGTGTTTGCTCTGCCGTGGGTCCCGCGTCACGGTCGGGGCAGGAGCCGCTTCCGACGCCCTTGCGAAGGGCTTCGCTGAGGCCCAGGTCGGGGGCCTCCTTCTAGGACGGCCCCCGACCTGAGGCCCGGCACGCAGCCTCCCTGAGGCTTCCGCCACCCCCGCCGCGGCCAAGCTTTCTCTCTGGGCGAAAGAGGCCTGCTCGCGGAAGGGAGCTCGGCTTCAGGCTTGCTTCGCGGAGGTAAGGCTGTGGTGCTCACTCGAGGTTTCCGGGCTAAGCGTTGAGAAGGCCTCCTTCTCCGTGGAGCGACGTGTGTGTGGACGTGGACGTGGATGGCATTCCACCCTGCCTTGCTTCGCACAGGGAGGTCGGGGACCTGGACCTCAGCGGGTCCAACCCCCGGCGAGTCAGCCAACGGCTTCCCCGTGTAGGACGTGAGGCGCCGGCCCGGGAGAGGCCGGCCCCACAGCCCGGACCCTCGTGCCTCACGAAGCGCGCCCTTCATCTCTCCTCCTCGCTTCTCTGTTCGCACTCATCTTTCCCTGGGCGGACGTTATCCCGGCAGCACCGGGTTGCACGGAATCCAGGGAGGAGCTGTCTCCTTCGGTTGCCAGGCCCGGGCGTGTGTCGACCTTGACACCGCGCAGCCCGCTGTCGCCCCGGAGGTGCTGGCGGCACCCGCAGGTCCCTGGAGTGGAGGCCCAAGGCGGCAGCGTGTGCACGTCTTCCTCCGCGTCTGAGAGAAGGCGTTGTGCATTCGGGGAATGGCGAGGTGAAAGGGCCCCCTCCGGGAAGCGCGATCCAAGAGCTGAGGGTTGGGTGCCTTGCTCCGTGCTTCTAGGTGCCAGAGCCGCTTCTCTCTTCCCGGGACAGAGTGGGGCTTGCTGGGCCAATGCGTCGTCCTGAAGCAATCCCGTGGCAGGGGCTCGGCGCTTCCCCCTTCCGTTTCGGGCGAGCCTCCCAGCTCAGGGCGCCCCCAGAGAGTTTGGCCTGCAGGCCGGCGTCGCCGTCACGACCTCGCCGAGAGCCGGGTGTTCAGCTCGGTGCACTCCGAACGCGGGCTCCGGTGGGTTCGACTGAGGGCGGGCGCCCGGCTGAGGGAAGCGGCGCTGGTGTCAGAAGGCCTCCCGTGCCCTCACAACGAGTGTGTTTGCTCTGCCGTGGGTCCCGCGTCACGGTCGGGGCAGGAGCCGCTTCCGACGCCCTTGCGAAGGGCTTCGCTGAGGCCCAGGTCGGGGGCCTCCTTCTAGGACGGCCCCCGACCTGAGGCCCGGCACGCAGCCTCCCTGAGGCTTCCGCCACCCCCGCCGCGGCCAAGCTTTCTCTCTGCGCGAAAGAGGCCTGCTCGCGGAAGGGAGCTCGGCTTCAGGCTTGCTTCTCGGAGGTAAGGCTGTGGTGCTCACTCGAGGTTTCCGGGCTAAGCGTTGAGAAGGCCTCCTTCTCCGTGGAGCGACGTGTGTGTGGACGTGGACGGGGATGGCATTCCACCCTGCCTTGTTTCGCACAGGGAGGTTGGGGGCCTGGACCTCAGCGGGTCCAACCCCCGGCGAGTCAGCCAACGGCTTCCCCGTGTAGGACGTGAGGCGCCGGCCCGGGAGAGGCCGGCCCCACAGCCCGGACCCTCGTGCCTCACGAAGCGCGCCCTTCATCTCTCCTCCCCGCTTCTCTGTTCGCACTCATCTTTCCCTGGGCGGACGTTTTCCCGGCAGCACCGGGTTGCACGGAATCCAGGGAGGAGCTGTCTCCTTCGGTTGCCAGGCCCGGGCGTGTGTCGACCTTGACACCGCGCAGCCCGCTGTCGCCCCGGAGGTGCTGGCGGCACCCGCAGGTCCCTGGAGTGGAGGCCCAAGGCGGCAGCGTGCGCACGTCTTCCTCCGCGTCTGAGAGAAGGCGTTGTGCATTCGGGGAATGGCGAGGTGAAAGGGCCCCCTCCGGGAAGCGCGATCCAAGAGCTGAGGGTTGGGTGCCTTGCTCCGTGCTTCTAGGTGCCAGAGCCGCTTCTCTCTTCCCGGGACAGAGTGGGGCTTGCTGGGCCAATGCGTCGTCCTGAAGCAATCCCGTGGCAGGGGCTCGGCGCTTCCCCCTTCCGTTTCGGGCGAGCCTCCCAGCTCAGGGCGCCCCCAGAGAGTTTGGCCTGCAGGCCGGCGTCGCCGTCACGACCTCGCCGAGAGCCGGGTGTTCAGCTCGGTGCACTCCGAACGCGGGCTCCGGTGGGTTCGACTGAGGGCGGGCGCCCGGCTGAGGGAAGCGGCGCTGGTGTCAGAAGGCCTCCCGTGCCCTCACAACGAGTGTGTTTGCTCTGCCGTGGGTCCCGCGTCACGGTCGGGGCAGGAGCCGCTTCCGACGCCCTTGCGAAGGGCTTCGCTGAGGCCCAGGTCGGGGGCCTCCTTCTAGGACGGCCCCCGACCTGAGGCCCGGCACGCAGCCTCCCTGAGGCTTCCGCCACCCCCGCCGCGGCCAAGCTTTCTCTCTGGGCGAAAGAGGCCTGCTCGCGGAAGGGAGCTCGGCTTCAGGCTTGCTTCGCGGAGGTAAGGCTGTGGTGCTCACTCGAGGTTTCCGGGCTAAGCGTTGAGAAGGCCTCCTTCTCCGTGGAGCGACGTGTGTGTGGACGTGGACGGGGATGGCATTCCACCCTGCCTTGCTTCGCACAGGGAGGTCGGGGACCTGGACCTCAGCGGGTCCAACCCCCGGCGAGTCAGCCAACGGCTTCCCCGTGTAGGACGGGAGGCGCCGGCCCGGGAGAGGCCGGCCCCACAGCCCGGACCCTCGTGCCTCACGAAGCGCGCCCTTCATCTCTCCTCCCCGCTTCTCTGTTCGCACTCATCTTTCCCTGGGCGGACGTTTTCCCGGCAGCACCGGGTTGCACGGAATCCAGGGAGGAGCTGTCTCCTTCGGTTGCCAGGCCCGGGCGTGTGTCGACCTTGACACCGCGCAGCCCGCTGTCGCCCCGGAGGTGCTGGCGGCACCCGCAGGTCCCTGGAGTGGAGGCCCAAGGCGGCAGCGTGTGCACGTCTTCCTCCGCGTCTGAGAGAAGGCGTTGTGCATTCGGGGAATGGCGAGGTGAAAGGGCCCCCTCCGGGAAGCGCGATCCAAGAGCTGAGGGTTGGGTGCCTTGCTCCGTGCTTCTAGGTGCCAGAGCCGCTTCTCTCTTCCCGGGACAGAGTGGGGCTTGCTGGGCCAATGCGTCGTCCTGAAGCAATCCCGTGGCAGGGGCTCGGCGCTTCCCCCTTCCGTTTCGGGGGAGCCTCCCAGCTCAGGGCGCCCCCAGAGAGTTTGGCCTGCAGGCCGGCGTCGCCGTCACGACCTCGCCGAGAGCCGGGTGTTCAGCTCGGTGCACTCCGAACGCGGGCTCCGGTGGGTTCGACTGAGGGCGGGCGCCCGGCTGAGGGAAGCGGCGCTGGTGTCAGAAGGCCTCCCGTGCCCTCACAACGAGTGTGTTTGCTCTGCCGTGGGTCCCGCGTCACGGTCGGGGCAGGAGCCGCTTCCGACGCCCTTGCGAAGGGCTTCGCTGAGGCCCAGGTCGGGGGCCTCCTTCTAGGACGGCCCCCGACCTGAGGCCCGGCACGCAGCCTCCCTGAGGCTTCCGCCACCCCCGCCGCGGCCAAGCTTTCTCTCTGGGCGAAAGAGGCCTGCTCGCGGAAGGGAGCTCGGCTTCAGGCTTGCTTCGCGGAGGTAAGGCTGTGGTGCTCACTCGAGGTTTCCGGGCTAAGCGTTGAGAAGGCCTCCTTCTCCGTGGAGCGACGTGTGTGTGGACGTGGACGTGGATGGCATTCCACCCTGCCTTGCTTCGCACAGGGAGGTCGGGGACCTGGACCTCAGCGGGTCCAACCCCCGGCGAGTCAGCCAACGGCTTCCCCGTGTAGGACGTGAGGCGCCGGCCCGGGAGAGGCCGGCCCCACAGCCCGGACCCTCGTGCCTCACGAAGCGCGCCCTTCATCTCTCCTCCTCGCTTCTCTGTTCGCACTCATCTTTCCCTGGGCGGACGTTATCCCGGCAGCACCGGGTTGCACGGAATCCAGGGAGGAGCTGTCTCCTTCGGTTGCCAGGCCCGGGCGTGTGTCGACCTTGACACCGCGCAGCCCGCTGTCGCCCCGGAGGTGCTGGCGGCACCCGCAGGTCCCTGGAGTGGAGGCCCAAGGCGGCAGCGTGTGCACGTCTTCCTCCGCGTCTGAGAGAAGGCGTTGTGCATTCGGGGAATGGCGAGGTGAAAGGGCCCCCTCCGGGAAGCGCGATCCAAGAGCTGAGGGTTGGGTGCCTTGCTCCGTGCTTCTAGGTGCCAGAGCCGCTTCTCTCTTCCCGGGACAGAGTGGGGCTTGCTGGGCCAATGCGTCGTCCTGAAGCAATCCCGTGGCAGGGGCTCGGCGCTTCCCCCTTCCGTTTCGGGCGAGCCTCCCAGCTCAGGGCGCCCCCAGAGAGTTTGGCCTGCAGGCCGGCGTCGCCGTCACGACCTCGCCGAGAGCCGGGTGTTCAGCTCGGTGCACTCCGAACGCGGGCTCCGGTGGGTTCGACTGAGGGCGGGCGCCCGGCTGAGGGAAGCGGCGCTGGTGTCAGAAGGCCTCCCGTGCCCTCACAACGAGTGTGTTTGCTCTGCCGTGGGTCCCGCGTCACGGTCGGGGCAGGAGCCGCTTCCGACGCCCTTGCGAAGGGCTTCGCTGAGGCCCAGGTCGGGGGCCTCCTTCTAGGACGGCCCCCGACCTGAGGCCCGGCACGCAGCCTCCCTGAGGCTTCCGCCACCCCCGCCGCGGCCAAGCTTTCTCTCTGCGCGAAAGAGGCCTGCTCGCGGAAGGGAGCTCGGCTTCAGGCTTGCTTCTCGGAGGTAAGGCTGTGGTGCTCACTCGAGGTTTCCGGGCTAAGCGTTGAGAAGGCCTCCTTCTCCGTGGAGCGACGTGTGTGTGGACGTGGACGGGGATGGCATTCCACCCTGCCTTGTTTCGCACAGGGAGGTTGGGGGCCTGGACCTCAGCGGGTCCAACCCCCGGCGAGTCAGCCAACGGCTTCCCCGTGTAGGACGTGAGGCGCCGGCCCGGGAGAGGCCGGCCCCACAGCCCGGACCCTCGTGCCTCACGAAGCGCGCCCTTCATCTCTCCTCCCCGCTTCTCTGTTCGCACTCATCTTTCCCTGGGCGGACGTTTTCCCGGCAGCACCGGGTTGCACGGAATCCAGGGAGGAGCTGTCTCCTTCGGTTGCCAGGCCCGGGCGTGTGTCGACCTTGACACCGCGCAGCCCGCTGTCGCCCCGGAGGTGCTGGCGGCACCCGCAGGTCCCTGGAGTGGAGGCCCAAGGCGGCAGCGTGCGCACGTCTTCCTCCGCGTCTGAGAGAAGGCGTTGTGCATTCGGGGAATGGCGAGGTGAAAGGGCCCCCTCCGGGAAGCGCGATCCAAGAGCTGAGGGTTGGGTGCCTTGCTCCGTGCTTCTAGGTGCCAGAGCCGCTTCTCTCTTCCCGGGACAGAGTGGGGCTTGCTGGGCCAATGCGTCGTCCTGAAGCAATCCCGTGGCAGGGGCTCGGCGCTTCCCCCTTCCGTTTCGGGCGAGCCTCCCAGCTCAGGGCGCCCCCAGAGAGTTTGGCCTGCAGGCCGGCGTCGCCGTCACGACCTCGCCGAGAGCCGGGTGTTCAGCTCGGTGCACTCCGAACGCGGGCTCCGGTGGGTTCGACTGAGGGCGGGCGCCCGGCTGAGGGAAGCGGCGCTGGTGTCAGAAGGCCTCCCGTGCCCTCACAACGAGTGTGTTTGCTCTGCCGTGGGTCCCGCGTCACGGTCGGGGCAGGAGCCGCTTCCGACGCCCTTGCGAAGGGCTTCGCTGAGGCCCAGGTCGGGGGCCTCCTTCTAGGACGGCCCCCGACCTGAGGCCCGGCACGCAGCCTCCCTGAGGCTTCCGCCACCCCCGCCGCGGCCAAGCTTTCTCTCTGGGCGAAAGAGGCCTGCTCGCGGAAGGGAGCTCGGCTTCAGGCTTGCTTCGCGGAGGTAAGGCTGTGGTGCTCACTCGAGGTTTCCGGGCTAAGCGTTGAGAAGGCCTCCTTCTCCGTGGAGCGACGTGTGTGTGGACGTGGACGGGGATGGCATTCCACCCTGCCTTGCTTCGCACAGGGAGGTCGGGGACCTGGACCTCAGCGGGTCCAACCCCCGGCGAGTCAGCCAACGGCTTCCCCGTGTAGGACGGGAGGCGCCGGCCCGGGAGAGGCCGGCCCCACAGCCCGGACCCTCGTGCCTCACGAAGCGCGCCCTTCATCTCTCCTCCCCGCTTCTCTGTTCGCACTCATCTTTCCCTGGGCGGACGTTTTCCCGGCAGCACCGGGTTGCACGGAATCCAGGGAGGAGCTGTCTCCTTCGGTTGCCAGGCCCGGGCGTGTGTCGACCTTGACACCGCGCAGCCCGCTGTCGCCCCGGAGGTGCTGGCGGCACCCGCAGGTCCCTGGAGTGGAGGCCCAAGGCGGCAGCGTGTGCACGTCTTCCTCCGCGTCTGAGAGAAGGCGTTGTGCATTCGGGGAATGGCGAGGTGAAAGGGCCCCCTCCGGGAAGCGCGATCCAAGAGCTGAGGGTTGGGTGCCTTGCTCCGTGCTTCTAGGTGCCAGAGCCGCTTCTCTCTTCCCGGGACAGAGTGGGGCTTGCTGGGCCAATGCGTCGTCCTGAAGCAATCCCGTGGCAGGGGCTCGGCGCTTCCCCCTTCCGTTTCGGGGGAGCCTCCCAGCTCAGGGCGCCCCCAGAGAGTTTGGCCTGCAGGCCGGCGTCGCCGTCACGACCTCGCCGAGAGCCGGGTGTTCAGCTCGGTGCACTCCGAACGCGGGCTCCGGTGGGTTCGACTGAGGGCGGGCGCCCGGCTGAGGGAAGCGGCGCTGGTGTCAGAAGGCCTCCCGTGCCCTCACAACGAGTGTGTTTGCTCTGCCGTGGGTCCCGCGTCACGGTCGGGGCAGGAGCCGCTTCCGACGCCCTTGCGAAGGGCTTCGCTGAGGCCCAGGTCGGGGGCCTCCTTCTAGGACGGCCCCCGACCTGAGGCCCGGCACGCAGCCTCCCTGAGGCTTCCGCCACCCCCGCCGCGGCCAAGCTTTCTCTCTGGGCGAAAGAGGCCTGCTCGCGGAAGGGAGCTCGGCTTCAGGCTTGCTTCGCGGAGGTAAGGCTGTGGTGCTCACTCGAGGTTTCCGGGCTAAGCGTTGAGAAGGCCTCCTTCTCCGTGGAGCGACGTGTGTGTGGACGTGGACGTGGATGGCATTCCACCCTGCCTTGCTTCGCACAGGGAGGTCGGGGACCTGGACCTCAGCGGGTCCAACCCCCGGCGAGTCAGCCAACGGCTTCCCCGTGTAGGACGTGAGGCGCCGGCCCGGGAGAGGCCGGCCCCACAGCCCGGACCCTCGTGCCTCACGAAGCGCGCCCTTCATCTCTCCTCCTCGCTTCTCTGTTCGCACTCATCTTTCCCTGGGCGGACGTTATCCCGGCAGCACCGGGTTGCACGGAATCCAGGGAGGAGCTGTCTCCTTCGGTTGCCAGGCCCGGGCGTGTGTCGACCTTGACACCGCGCAGCCCGCTGTCGCCCCGGAGGTGCTGGCGGCACCCGCAGGTCCCTGGAGTGGAGGCCCAAGGCGGCAGCGTGTGCACGTCTTCCTCCGCGTCTGAGAGAAGGCGTTGTGCATTCGGGGAATGGCGAGGTGAAAGGGCCCCCTCCCGGAAGCGCGATCCAAGAGCTGAGGGTTGGGTGCCTTGCTCCGTGCTTCTAGGTGCCAGAGCCGCTTCTCTCTTCCCGGGACAGAGTGGGGCTTGCTGGGCCAATGCGTCGTCCTGAAGCAATCCCGTGGCAGGGGCTCGGCGCTTCCCCCTTCCGTTTCGGGCGAGCCTCCCAGCTCAGGGCGCCCCCAGAGAGTTTGGCCTGCAGGCCGGCGTCGCCGTCACGACCTCGCCGAGAGCCGGGTGTTCAGCTCGGTGCACTCCGAACGCGGGCTCCGGTGGGTTCGACTGAGGGCGGGCGCCCGGCTGAGGGAAGCGGCGCTGGTGTCAGAAGGCCTCCCGTGCCCTCACCACGAGTGTGTTTGCTCTGCCGTGGGTCCCGCGTCACGGTCGGGGCAGGAGCCGCTTCCGACGCCCTTGCGAAGGGCTTCGCTGAGGCCCAGGTCGGGGGCCTCCTTCTAGGACGGCCCCCGACCTGAGGCCCGGCACGCAGCCTCCCTGAGGCTTCCGCCACCCCCGCCGCGGCCAAGCTTTCTCTCTGCGCGAAAGAGGCCTGCTCGCGGAAGGGAGCTCGGCTTCAGGCTTGCTTCTCGGAGGTAAGGCTGTGGTGCTCACTCGAGGTTTCCGGGCTAAGCGTTGAGAAGGCCTCCTTCTCCGTGGAGCGACGTGTGTGTGGACGTGGACGGGGATGGCATTCCACCCTGCCTTGTTTCGCACAGGGAGGTTGGGGGCCTGGACCTCAGCGGGTCCAACCCCCGGCGAGTCAGCCAACGGCTTCCCCGTGTAGGACGTGAGGCGCCGGCCCGGGAGAGGCCGGCCCCACAGCCCGGACCCTCGTGCCTCACGAAGCGCGCCCTTCATCTCTCCTCCCCGCTTCTCTGTTCGCACTCATCTTTCCCTGGGCGGACGTTTTCCCGGCAGCACCGGGTTGCACGGAATCCAGGGAGGAGCTGTCTCCTTCGGTTGCCAGGCCCGGGCGTGTGTCGACCTTGACACCGCGCAGCCCGCTGTCGCCCCGGAGGTGCTGGCGGCACCCGCAGGTCCCTGGAGTGGAGGCCCAAGGCGGCAGCGTGCGCACGTCTTCCTCCGCGTCTGAGAGAAGGCGTTGTGCATTCGGGGAATGGCGAGGTGAAAGGGCCCCCTCCGGGAAGCGCGATCCAAGAGCTGAGGGTTGGGTGCCTTGCTCCGTGCTTCTAGGTGCCAGAGCCGCTTCTCTCTTCCCGGGACAGAGTGGGGCTTGCTGGGCCAATGCGTCGTCCTGAAGCAATCCCGTGGCAGGGGCTCGGCGCTTCCCCCTTCCGTTTCGGGCGAGCCTCCCAGCTCAGGGCGCCCCCAGAGAGTTTGGCCTGCAGGCCGGCGTCGCCGTCACGACCTCGCCGAGAGCCGGGTGTTCAGCTCGGTGCACTCCGAACGCGGGCTCCGGTGGGTTCGACTGAGGGCGGGCGCCCGGCTGAGGGAAGCGGCGCTGGTGTCAGAAGGCCTCCCGTGCCCTCACAACGAGTGTGTTTGCTCTGCCGTGGGTCCCGCGTCACGGTCGGGGCAGGAGCCGCTTCCGACGCCCTTGCGAAGGGCTTCGCTGAGGCCCAGGTCGGGGGCCTCCTTCTAGGACGGCCCCCGACCTGAGGCCCGGCACGCAGCCTCCCTGAGGCTTCCGCCACCCCCGCCGCGGCCAAGCTTTCTCTCTGGGCGAAAGAGGCCTGCTCGCGGAAGGGAGCTCGGCTTCAGGCTTGCTTCGCGGAGGTAAGGCTGTGGTGCTCACTCGAGGTTTCCGGGCTAAGCGTTGAGAAGGCCTCCTTCTCCGTGGAGCGACGTGTGTGTGGACGTGGACGGGGATGGCATTCCACCCTGCCTTGCTTCGCACAGGGAGGTCGGGGACCTGGACCTCAGCGGGTCCAACCCCCGGCGAGTCAGCCAACGGCTTCCCCGTGTAGGACGTGAGGCGCCGGCCCGGGAGAGGCCGGCCCCACAGCCCGGACCCTCGTGCCTCACGAAGCGCGCCCTTCATCTCTCCTCCTCGCTTCTCTGTTCGCACTCATCTTTCCCTGGGCGGACGTTATCCCGGCAGCACCGGGTTGCACGGAATCCAGGGAGGAGCTGTCTCCTTCGGTTGCCAGGCCCGGGCGTGTGTCGACCTTGACACCGCGCAGCCCGCTGTCGCCCCGGAGGTGCTGGCGGCACCCGCAGGTCCCTGGAGTGGAGGCCCAAGGCGGCAGCGTGTGCACGTCTTCCTCCGCGTCTGAGAGAAGGCGTTGTGCATTCGGGGAATGGCGAGGTGAAAGGGCCCCCTCCGGGAAGCGCGATCCAAGAGCTGAGGGTTGGGTGCCTTGCTCCGTGCTTCTAGGTGCCAGAGCCGCTTCTCTCTTCCCGGGACAGAGTGGGGCTTGCTGGGCCAATGCGTCGTCCTGAAGCAATCCCGTGGCAGGGGCTCGGCGCTTCCCCCTTCCGTTTCGGGCGAGCCTCCCAGCTCAGGGCGCCCCCAGAGAGTTTGGCCTGCAGGCCGGCGTCGCCGTCACGACCTCGCCGAGAGCCGGGTGTTCAGCTCGGTGCACTCCGAACGCGGGCTCCGGTGGGTTCGACTGAGGGCGGGCGCCCGGCTGAGGGAAGCGGCGCTGGTGTCAGAAGGCCTCCCGTGCCCTCACAACGAGTGTGTTTGCTCTGCCGTGGGTCCCGCGTCACGGTCGGGGCAGGAGCCGCTTCCGACGCCCTTGCGAAGGGCTTCGCTGAGGCCCAGGTCGGGGGCCTCCTTCTAGGACGGCCCCCGACCTGAGGCCCGGCACGCAGCCTCCCTGAGGCTTCCGCCACCCCCGCCGCGGCCAAGCTTTCTCTCTGGGCGAAAGAGGCCTGCTCGCGGAAGGGAGCTCGGCTTCAGGCTTGCTTCGCGGAGGTAAGGCTGTGGTGCTCACTCGAGGTTTCCGGGCTAAGCGTTGAGAAGGCCTCCTTCTCCGTGGAGCGACGTGTGTGTGGACGTGGACGGGGATGGCATTCCACCCTGCCTTGCTTCGCACAGGGAGGTCGGGGACCTGGACCTCAGCGGGTCCAACCCCCGGCGAGTCAGCCAACGGCTTCCCCGTGTAGGACGGGAGGCGCCGGCCCGGGAGAGGCCGGCCCCACAGCCCGGACCCTCGTGCCTCACGAAGCGCGCCCTTCATCTCTCCTCCCCGCTTCTCTGTTCGCACTCATCTTTCCCTGGGCGGACGTTTTCCCGGCAGCACCGGGTTGCACGGAATCCAGGGAGGAGCTGTCTCCTTCGGTTGCCAGGCCCGGGCGTGTGTCGACCTTGACACCGCGCAGCCCGCTGTCGCCCCGGAGGTGCTGGCGGCACCCGCAGGTCCCTGGAGTGGAGGCCCAAGGCGGCAGCGTGTGCACGTCTTCCTCCGCGTCTGAGAGAAGGCGTTGTGCATTCGGGGAATGGCGAGGTGAAAGGGCCCCCTCCGGGAAGCGCGATCCAAGAGCTGAGGGTTGGGTGCCTTGCTCCGTGCTTCTAGGTGCCAGAGCCGCTTCTCTCTTCCCGGGACAGAGTGGGGCTTGCTGGGCCAATGCGTCGTCCTGAAGCAATCCCGTGGCAGGGGCTCGGCGCTTCCCCCTTCCGTTTCGGGGGAGCCTCCCAGCTCAGGGCGCCCCCAGAGAGTTTGGCCTGCAGGCCGGCGTCGCCGTCACGACCTCGCCGAGAGCCGGGTGTTCAGCTCGGTGCACTCCGAACGCGGGCTCCGGTGGGTTCGACTGAGGGCGGGCGCCCGGCTGAGGGAAGCGGCGCTGCTGTCAGAAGGCCTCCCGTGCCCTCACAACGAGTGTGTTTGCTCTGCCGTGGGTCCCGCGTCACGGTCGGGGCAGGAGCCGCTTCCGACGCCCTTGCGAAGGGCTTCGCTGAGGCCCAGGTCGGGGGCCTCCTTCTAGGACGGCCCCCGACCTGAGGCCCGGCACGCAGCCTCCCTGAGGCTTCCGCCACCCCCGCCGCGGCCAAGCTTTCTCTCTGGGCGAAAGAGGCCTGCTCGCGGAAGGGAGCTCGGCTTCAGGCTTGCTTCGCGGAGGTAAGGCTGTGGTGCTCACTCGAGGTTTCCGGGCTAAGCGTTGAGAAGGCCTCCTTCTCCGTGGAGCGACGTGTGTGTGGACGTGGACGTGGATGGCATTCCACCCTGCCTTGCTTCGCACAGGGAGGTCGGGGACCTGGACCTCAGCGGGTCCAACCCCCGGCGAGTCAGCCAACGGCTTCCCCGTGTAGGACGTGAGGCGCCGGCCCGGGAGAGGCCGGCCCCACAGCCCGGACCCTCGTGCCTCACGAAGCGCGCCCTTCATCTCTCCTCCTCGCTTCTCTGTTCGCACTCATCTTTCCCTGGGCGGACGTTATCCCGGCAGCACCGGGTTGCACGGAATCCAGGGAGGAGCTGTCTCCTTCGGTTGCCAGGCCCGGGCGTGTGTCGACCTTGACACCGCGCAGCCCGCTGTCGCCCCGGAGGTGCTGGCGGCACCCGCAGGTCCCTGGAGTGGAGGCCCAAGGCGGCAGCGTGTGCACGTCTTCCTCCGCGTCTGAGAGAAGGCGTTGTGCATTCGGGGAATGGCGAGGTGAAAGGGCCCCCTCCGGGAAGCGCGATCCAAGAGCTGAGGGTTGGGTGCCTTGCTCCGTGCTTCTAGGTGCCAGAGCCGCTTCTCTCTTCCCGGGACAGAGTGGGGCTTGCTGGGCCAATGCGTCGTCCTGAAGCAATCCCGTGGCAGGGGCTCGGCGCTTCCCCCTTCCGTTTCGGGCGAGCCTCCCAGCTCAGGGCGCCCCCAGAGAGTTTGGCCTGCAGGCCGGCGTCGCCGTCACGACCTCGCCGAGAGCCGGGTGTTCAGCTCGGTGCACTCCGAACGCGGGCTCCGGTGGGTTCGACTGAGGGCGGGCGCCCGGCTGAGGGAAGCGGCGCTGGTGTCAGAAGGCCTCCCGTGCCCTCACAACGAGTGTGTTTGCTCTGCCGTGGGTCCCGCGTCACGGTCGGGGCAGGAGCCGCTTCCGACGCCCTTGCGAAGGGCTTCGCTGAGGCCCAGGTCGGGGGCCTCCTTCTAGGACGGCCCCCGACCTGAGGCCCGGCACGCAGCCTCCCTGAGGCTTCCGCCACCCCCGCCGCGGCCAAGCTTTCTCTCTGCGCGAAAGAGGCCTGCTCGCGGAAGGGAGCTCGGCTTCAGGCTTGCTTCTCGGAGGTAAGGCTGTGGTGCTCACTCGAGGTTTCCGGGCTAAGCGTTGAGAAGGCCTCCTTCTCCGTGGAGCGACGTGTGTGTGGACGTGGACGGGGATGGCATTCCACCCTGCCTTGTTTCGCACAGGGAGGTTGGGGGCCTGGACCTCAGCGGGTCCAACCCCCGGCGAGTCAGCCAACGGCTTCCCCGTGTAGGACGTGAGGCGCCGGCCCGGGAGAGGCCGGCCCCACAGCCCGGACCCTCGTGCCTCACGAAGCGCGCCCTTCATCTCTCCTCCCCGCTTCTCTGTTCGCACTCATCTTTCCCTGGGCGGACGTTTTCCCGGCAGCACCGGGTTGCACGGAATCCAGGGAGGAGCTGTCTCCTTCGGTTGCCAGGCCCGGGCGTGTGTCGACCTTGACACCGCGCAGCCCGCTGTCGCCCCGGAGGTGCTGGCGGCACCCGCAGGTCCCTGGAGTGGAGGCCCAAGGCGGCAGCGTGCGCACGTCTTCCTCCGCGTCTGAGAGAAGGCGTTGTGCATTCGGGGAATGGCGAGGTGAAAGGGCCCCCTCCGGGAAGCGCGATCCAAGAGCTGAGGGTTGGGTGCCTTGCTCCGTGCTTCTAGGTGCCAGAGCCGCTTCTCTCTTCCCGGGACAGAGTGGGGCTTGCTGGGCCAATGCGTCGTCCTGAAGCAATCCCGTGGCAGGGGCTCGGCGCTTCCCCCTTCCGTTTCGGGCGAGCCTCCCAGCTCAGGGCGCCCCCAGAGAGTTTGGCCTGCAGGCCGGCGTCGCCGTCACGACCTCGCCGAGAGCCGGGTGTTCAGCTCGGTGCACTCCGAACGCGGGCT
Organism: Martes martes; assembly: GCF_963455335.1. NCBI lineage: Eukaryota > Metazoa > Chordata > Mammalia > Carnivora > Mustelidae > Martes > Martes martes. The sequence goes on along the minus strand of NC_137893.1, from coordinate 122,013,590 downwards.
CCGGTGGGTTCGACTGAGGGCGGGCGCCCGGCTGAGGGAAGCGGCGCTGGTGTCAGAAGGCCTCCCGTGCCCTCACAACGAGTGTGTTTGCTCTGCCGTGGGTCCCGCGTCACGGTCGGGGCAGGAGCCGCTTCCGACGCCCTTGCGAAGGGCTTCGCTGAGGCCCAGGTTGGGGGCCTCCTTCTAGGACGGCCCCCGACCTGAGGCCCGGCACGCAGCCTCCCTGAGGCTTCCGCCACCCCCGCCGCGGCCAAGCTTTCTCTCTGGGCGAAAGAGGCCTGCTCGCGGAAGGGAGCTCGGCTTCAGGCTTGCTTCGCGGAGGTAAGGCTGTGGTGCTCACTCGAGGTTTCCGGGCTAAGCGTTGAGAAGGCCTCCTTCTCCGTGGAGCGACGTGTGTGTGGACGTGGACGGGGATGGCATTCCACCCTGCCTTGCTTCGCACAGGGAGGTCGGGGACCTGGACCTCAGCGGGTCCAACCCCCGGCGAGTCAGCCAACGGCTTCCCCGTGTAGGACGGGAGGCGCCGGCCCGGGAGAGGCCGGCCCCACAGCCCGGACCCTCGTGCCTCACGAAGCGCGCCCTTCATCTCTCCTCCCCGCTTCTCTGTTCGCACTCATCTTTCCCTGGGCGGACGTTTTCCCGGCAGCACCGGGTTGCACGGAATCCAGGGAGGAGCTGTCTCCTTCGGTTGCCAGGCCCGGGCGTGTGTCGACCTTGACACCGCGCAGCCCGCTGTCGCCCCGGAGGTGCTGGCGGCACCCGCAGGTCCCTGGAGTGGAGGCCCAAGGCGGCAGCGTGTGCACGTCTTCCTCCGCGTCTGAGAGAAGGCGTTGTGCATTCGGGGAATGGCGAGGTGAAAGGGCCCCCTCCGGGAAGCGCGATCCAAGAGCTGAGGGTTGGGTGCCTTGCTCCGTGCTTCTAGGTGCCAGAGCCGCTTCTCTCTTCCCGGGACAGAGTGGGGCTTGCTGGGCCAATGCGTCGTCCTGAAGCAATCCCGTGGCAGGGGCTCGGCGCTTCCCCCTTCCGTTTCGGGGGAGCCTCCCAGCTCAGGGCGCCCCCAGAGAGTTTGGCCTGCAGGCCGGCGTCGCCGTCACGACCTCGCCGAGAGCCGGGTGTTCAGCTCGGTGCACTCCGAACGCGGGCTCCGGTGGGTTCGACTGAGGGCGGGCGCCCGGCTGAGGGAAGCGGCGCTGGTGTCAGAAGGCCTCCCGTGCCCTCACAACGAGTGTGTTTGCTCTGCCGTGGGTCCCGCGTCACGGTCGGGGCAGGAGCCGCTTCCGACGCCCTTGCGAAGGGCTTCGCTGAGGCCCAGGTCGGGGGCCTCCTTCTAGGACGGCCCCCGACCTGAGGCCCGGCACGCAGCCTCCCTGAGGCTTCCGCCACCCCCGCCGCGGCCAAGCTTTCTCTCTGGGCGAAAGAGGCCTGCTCGCGGAAGGGAGCTCGGCTTCAGGCTTGCTTCGCGGAGGTAAGGCTGTGGTGCTCACTCGAGGTTTCCGGGCTAAGCGTTGAGAAGGCCTCCTTCTCCGTGGAGCGACGTGTGTGTGGACGTGGACGTGGATGGCATTCCACCCTGCCTTGCTTCGCACAGGGAGGTCGGGGACCTGGACCTCAGCGGGTCCAACCCCCGGCGAGTCAGCCAACGGCTTCCCCGTGTAGGACGTGAGGCGCCGGCCCGGGAGAGGCCGGCCCCACAGCCCGGACCCTCGTGCCTCACGAAGCGCGCCCTTCATCTCTCCTCCTCGCTTCTCTGTTCGCACTCATCTTTCCCTGGGCGGACGTTATCCCGGCAGCACCGGGTTGCACGGAATCCAGGGAGGAGCTGTCTCCTTCGGTTGCCAGGCCCGGGCGTGTGTCGACCTTGACACCGCGCAGCCCGCTGTCGCCCCGGAGGTGCTGGCGGCACCCGCAGGTCCCTGGAGTGGAGGCCCAAGGCGGCAGCGTGTGCACGTCTTCCTCCGCGTCTGAGAGAAGGCGTTGTGCATTCGGGGAATGGCGAGGTGAAAGGGCCCCCTCCCGGAAGCGCGATCCAAGAGCTGAGGGTTGGGTGCCTTGCTCCGTGCTTCTAGGTGCCAGAGCCGCTTCTCTCTTCCCGGGACAGAGTGGGGCTTGCTGGGCCAATGCGTCGTCCTGAAGCAATCCCGTGGCAGGGGCTCGGCGCTTCCCCCTTCCGTTTCGGGCGAGCCTCCCAGCTCAGGGCGCCCCCAGAGAGTTTGGCCTGCAGGCCGGCGTCGCCGTCACGACCTCGCCGAGAGCCGGGTGTTCACCTCGGTGCACTCCGAACGCGGGCTCCGGTGGGTTCGACTGAGGGCGGGCGCCCGGCTGAGGGAAGCGGCGCTGGTGTCAGAAGGCCTCCCGTGCCCTCACAACGAGTGTGTTTGCTCTGCCGTGGGTCCCGCGTCACGGTCGGGGCAGGAGCCGCTTCCGACGCCCTTGCGAAGGGCTTCGCTGAGGCCCAGGTCGGGGGCCTCCTTCTAGGACGGCCCCCGACCTGAGGCCCGGCACGCAGCCTCCCTGAGGCTTCCGCCACCCCCGCCGCGGCCAAGCTTTCTCTCTGCGCGAAAGAGGCCTGCTCGCGGAAGGGAGCTCGGCTTCAGGCTTGCTTCTCGGAGGTAAGGCTGTGGTGCTCACTCGAGGTTTCCGGGCTAAGCGTTGAGAAGGCCTCCTTCTCCGTGGAGCGACGTGTGTGTGGACGTGGACGGGGATGGCATTCCACCCTGCCTTGTTTCGCACAGGGAGGTTGGGGGCCTGGACCTCAGCGGGTCCAACCCCCGGCGAGTCAGCCAACGGCTTCCCCGTGTAGGACGTGAGGCGCCGGCCCGGGAGAGGCCGGCCCCACAGCCCGGACCCTCGTGCCTCACGAAGCGCGCCCTTCATCTCTCCTCCCCGCTTCTCTGTTCGCACTCATCTTTCCCTGGGCGGACGTTTTCCCGGCAGCACCGGGTTGCACGGAATCCAGGGAGGAGCTGTCTCCTTCGGTTGCCAGGCCCGGGCGTGTGTCGACCTTGACACCGCGCAGCCCGCTGTCGCCCCGGAGGTGCTGGCGGCACCCGCAGGTCCCTGGAGTGGAGGCCCAAGGCGGCAGCGTGCGCACGTCTTCCTCCGCGTCTGAGAGAAGGCGTTGTGCATTCGGGGAATGGCGAGGTGAAAGGGCCCCCTCCGGGAAGCGCGATCCAAGAGCTGAGGGTTGGGTGCCTTGCTCCGTGCTTCTAGGTGCCAGAGCCGCTTCTCTCTTCCCGGGACAGAGTGGGGCTTGCTGGGCCAATGCGTCGTCCTGAAGCAATCCCGTGGCAGGGGCTCGGCGCTTCCCCCTTCCGTTTCGGGCGAGCCTCCCAGCTCAGGGCGCCCCCAGAGAGTTTGGCCTGCAGGCCGGCGTCGCCGTCACGACCTCGCCGAGAGCCGGGTGTTCAGCTCGGTGCACTCCGAACGCGGGCTCCGGTGGGTTCGACTGAGGGCGGGCGCCCGGCTGAGGGAAGCGGCGCTGGTGTCAGAAGGCCTCCCGTGCCCTCACAACGAGTGTGTTTGCTCTGCCGTGGGTCCCGCGTCACGGTCGGGGCAGGAGCCGCTTCCGACGCCCTTGCGAAGGGCTTCGCTGAGGCCCAGGTCGGGGGCCTCCTTCTAGGACGGCCCCCGACCTGAGGCCCGGCACGCAGCCTCCCTGAGGCTTCCGCCACCCCCGCCGCGGCCAAGCTTTCTCTCTGGGCGAAAGAGGCCTGCTCGCGGAAGGGAGCTCGGCTTCAGGCTTGCTTCGCGGAGGTAAGGCTGTGGTGCTCACTCGAGGTTTCCGGGCTAAGCGTTGAGAAGGCCTCCTTCTCCGTGGAGCGACGTGTGTGTGGACGTGGACGGGGATGGCATTCCACCCTGCCTTGCTTCGCACAGGGAGGTCGGGGACCTGGACCTCAGCGGGTCCAACCCCCGGCGAGTCAGCCAACGGCTTCCCCGTGTAGGACGTGAGGCGCCGGCCCGGGAGAGGCCGGCCCCACAGCCCGGACCCTCGTGCCTCACGAAGCGCGCCCTTCATCTCTCCTCCCCGCTTCTCTGTTCGCACTCATCTTTCCCTGGGCGGACGTTTTCCCGGCAGCACCGGGTTGCACGGAATCCAGGGAGGAGCTGTCTCCTTCGGTTGCCAGGCCCGGGCGTGTGTCGACCTTGACACCGCGCAGCCCGCTGTCGCCCCGGAGGTGCTGGCGGCACCCGCAGGTCCCTGGAGTGGAGGCCCAAGGCGGCAGCGTGTGCACGTCTTCCTCCGCGTCTGAGAGAAGGCGTTGTGCATTCGGGGAATGGCGAGGTGAAAGGGCCCCCTCCGGGAAGCGCGATCCAAGAGCTGAGGGTTGGGTGCCTTGCTCCGTGCTTCTAGGTGCCAGAGCCGCTTCTCTCTTCCCGGGACAGAGTGGGGCTTGCTGGGCCAATGCGTCGTCCTGAAGCAATCCCGTGGCAGGGGCTCGGCGCTTCCCCCTTCCGTTTCGGGGGAGCCTCCCAGCTCAGGGCGCCCCCAGAGAGTTTGGCCTGCAGGCCGGCGTCGCCGTCACGACCTCGCCGAGAGCCGGGTGTTCAGCTCGGTGCACTCCGAACGCGGGCTCCGGTGGGTTCGACTGAGGGCGGGCGCCCGGCTGAGGGAAGCGGCGCTGGTGTCAGAAGGCCTCCCGTGCCCTCACAACGAGTGTGTTTGCTCTGCCGTGGGTCCCGCGTCACGGTCGGGGCAGGAGCCGCTTCCGACGCCCTTGCGAAGGGCTTCGCTGAGGCCCAGGTCGGGGGCCTCCTTCTAGGACGGCCCCCGACCTGAGGCCCGGCACGCAGCCTCCCTGAGGCTTCCGCCACCCCCGCCGCGGCCAAGCTTTCTCTCTGGGCGAAAGAGGCCTGCTCGCGGAAGGGAGCTCGGCTTCAGGCTTGCTTCGCGGAGGTAAGGCTGTGGTGCTCACTCGAGGTTTCCGGGCTAAGCGTTGAGAAGGCCTCCTTCTCCGTGGAGCGACGTGTGTGTGGACGTGGACGTGGATGGCATTCCACCCTGCCTTGCTTCGCACAGGGAGGTCGGGGACATGGACCTCAGCGGGTCCAACCCCCGGCGAGTCAGCCAACGGCTTCCCCGTGTAGGACGTGAGGCGCCGGCCCGGGAGAGGCCGGCCCCACAGCCCGGACCCTCGTGCCTCACGAAGCGCGCCCTTCATCTCTCCTCCTCGCTTCTCTGTTCGCACTCATCTTTCCCTGGGCGGACGTTATCCCGGCAGCACCGGGTTGCACGGAATCCAGGGAGGAGCTGTCTCCTTCGGTTGCCAGGCCCGGGCGTGTGTCGACCTTGACACCGCGCAGCCCGCTGTCGCCCCGGAGGTGCTGGCGGCACCCGCAGGTCCCTGGAGTGGAGGCCCAAGGCGGCAGCGTGTGCACGTCTTCCTCCGCGTCTGAGAGAAGGCGTTGTGCATTCGGGGAATGGCGAGGTGAAAGGGCCCCCTCCGGGAAGCGCGATCCAAGAGCTGAGGGTTGGGTGCCTTGCTCCGTGCTTCTAGGTGCCAGAGCCGCTTCTCTCTTCCCGGGACAGAGTGGGGCTTGCTGGGCCAATGCGTCGTCCTGAAGCAATCCCGTGGCAGGGGCTCGGCGCTTCCCCCTTCCGTTTCGGGCGAGCCTCCCAGCTCAGGGCGCCCCCAGAGAGTTTGGCCTGCAGGCCGGCGTCGCCGTCACGACCTCGCCGAGAGCCGGGTGTTCAGCTCGGTGCACTCCGAACGCGGGCTCCGGTGGGTTCGACTGAGGGCGGGCGCCCGGCTGAGGGAAGCGGCGCTGGTGTCAGAAGGCCTCCCGTGCCCTCACAACGAGTGTGTTTGCTCTGCCGTGGGTCCCGCGTCACGGTCGGGGCAGGAGCCGCTTCCGACGCCCTTGCGAAGGGCTTCGCTGAGGCCCAGGTCGGGGGCCTCCTTCTAGGACGGCCCCCGACCTGAGGCCCGGCACGCAGCCTCCCTGAGGCTTCCGCCACCCCCGCCGCGGCCAAGCTTTCTCTCTGGGCGAAAGAGGCCTGCTCGCGGAAGGGAGCTCGGCTTCAGGCTTGCTTCTCGGAGGTAAGGCTGTGGTGCTCACTCGAGGTTTCCGGGCTAAGCGTTGAGAAGGCCTCCTTCTCCGTGGAGCGACGTGTGTGTGGACGTGGACGGGGATGGCATTCCACCCTGCCTTGTTTCGCACAGGGAGGTTGGGGGCCTGGACCTCAGCGGGTCCAACCCCCGGCGAGTCAGCCAACGGCTTCCCCGTGTAGGACGTGAGGCGCCGGCCCGGGAGAGGCCGGCCCCACAGCCCGGACCCTCGTGCCTCACGAAGCGCGCCCTTCATCTCTCCTCCCCGCTTCTCTGTTCGCACTCATCTTTCCCTGGGCGGACGTTTTCCCGGCAGCACCGGGTTGCACGGAATCCAGGGAGGAGCTGTCTCCTTCGGTTGCCAGGCCCGGGCGTGTGTCGACCTTGACACCGCGCAGCCCGCTGTCGCCCCGGAGGTGCTGGCGGCACCCGCAGGTCCCTGGAGTGGAGGCCCAAGGCGGCAGCGTGTGCACGTCTTCCTCCGCGTCTGAGAGAAGGCGTTGTGCATTCGGGGAATGGCGAGGTGAAAGGGCCCCCTCCGGGAAGCGCGATCCAAGAGCTGAGGGTTGGGTGCCTTGCTCCGTGCTTCTAGGTGCCAGAGCCGCTTCTCTCTTCCCGGGACAGAGTGGGGCTTGCTGGGCCAATGCGTCGTCCTGAAGCAATCCCGTGGCAGGGGCTCGGCGCTTCCCCCTTCCGTTTCGGGCGAGCCTCCCAGCTCAGGGCGCCCCCAGAGAGTTTGGCCTGCAGGCCGGCGTCGCCGTCACGACCTCGCCGAGAGCCGGGTGTTCAGCTCGGTGCACTCCGAACGCGGGCTCCGGTGGGTTCGACTGAGGGCGGGCGCCCGGCTGAGGGAAGCGGCGCTGGTGTCAGAAGGCCTCCCGTGCCCTCACAACGAGTGTGTTTGCTCTGCCGTGGGTCCCGCGTCACGGTCGGGGCAGGAGCCGCTTCCGACGCCCTTGCGAAGGGCTTCGCTGAGGCCCAGGTCGGGGGCCTCCTTCTAGGACGGCCCCCGACCTGAGGCCCGGCACGCAGCCTCCCTGAGGCTTCCGCCACCCCCGCCGCGGCCAAGCTTTCTCTCTGGGCGAAAGAGGCCTGCTCGCGGAAGGGAGCTCGGCTTCAGGCTTGCTTCGCGGAGGTAAGGCTGTGGTGCTCACTCGAGGTTTCCGGGCTAAGCGTTGAGAAGGCCTCCTTCTCCGTGGAGCGACGTGTGTGTGGACGTGGACGGGGATGGCATTCCACCCTGCCTTGCTTCGCACAGGGAGGTCGGGGACCTGGACCTCAGCGGGTCCAACCCCCGGCGAGTCAGCCAACGGCTTCCCCGTGTAGGACGTGAGGCGCCGGCCCGGGAGAGGCCGGCCCCACAGCCCGGACCCTCGTGCCTCACGAAGCGCGCCCTTCATCTCTCCTCCCCGCTTCTCTGTTCGCACTCATCTTTCCCTGGGCGGACGTTTTCCCGGCAGCACCGGGTTGCACGGAATCCAGGGAGGAGCTGTCTCCTTCGGTTGCCAGGCCCGGGCGTGTGTCGACCTTGACACCGCGCAGCCCGCTGTCGCCCCGGAGGTGCTGGCGGCACCCGCAGGTCCCTGGAGTGGAGGCCCAAGGCGGCAGCGTGTGCACGTCTTCCTCCGCGTCTGAGAGAAGGCGTTGTGCATTCGGGGAATGGCGAGGTGAAAGGGCCCCCTCCGGGAAGCGCGATCCAAGAGCTGAGGGTTGGGTGCCTTGCTCCGTGCTTCTAGGTGCCAGAGCCGCTTCTCTCTTCCCGGGACAGAGTGGGGCTTGCTGGGCCAATGCGTCGTCCTGAAGCAATCCCGTGGCAGGGGCTCGGCGCTTCCCCCTTCCGTTTCGGGGGAGCCTCCCCGCTCAGGGCGCCCCCAGAGAGTTTGGCCTGCAGGCCGGCGTCGCCGTCACGACCTCGCCGAGAGCCGGGTGTTCAGCTCGGTGCACTCCGAACGCGGGCTCCGGTGGGTTCGACTGAGGGCGGGCGCCCGGCTGAGGGAAGCGGCGCTGGTGTCAGAAGGCCTCCCGTGCCCTCACAACGAGTGTGTTTGCTCTGCCGTGGGTCCCGCGTCACGGTCGGGGCAGGAGCCGCTTCCGACGCCCTTGCGAAGGGCTTCGCTGAGGCCCAGGTCGGGGGCCTCCTTCTAGGACGGCCCCCGACCTGAGGCCCGGCACGCAGCCTCCCTGAGGCTTCCGCCACCCCCGCCGCGGCCAAGCTTTCTCTCTGGGCGAAAGAGGCCTGCTCGCGGAAGGGAGCTCGGCTTCAGGCTTGCTTCGCGGAGGTAAGGCTGTGGTGCTCACTCGAGGTTTCCGGGCTAAGCGTTGAGAAGGCCTCCTTCTCCGTGGAGCGACGTGTGTGTGGACGTGGACGGGGATGGCATTCCACCCTGCCTTGCTTCGCACAGGGAGGTCGGGGACCTGGACCTCAGCGGGTCCAACCCCCGGCGAGTCAGCCAACGGCTTCCCCGTGTACGACGTGAGGCGCCGGCCCGGGAGAGGCCGGCCCCACAGCCCGGACCCTCGTGCCTCACGAAGCGCGCCCTTCATCTCTCCTCCTCGCTTCTCTGTTCGCACTCATCTTTCCCTGGGCGGACGTTATCCCGGCAGCACCGGGTTGCACGGAATCCAGGGAGGAGCTGTCTCCTTCGGTTGCCAGGCCCGGGCGTGTGTCGACCTTGACACCGCGCAGCCCGCTGTCGCCCCGGAGGTGCTGGCGGCACCCGCAGGTCCCTGGAGTGGAGGCCCAAGGCGGCAGCGTGTGCACGTCTTCCTCCGCGTCTGAGAGAAGGCGTTGTGCATTCGGGGAATGGCGAGGTGAAAGGGCCCCCTCCGGGAAGCGCGATCCAAGAGCTGAGGGTTGGGTGCCTTGCTCCGTGCTTCTAGGTGCCAGAGCCGCTTCTCTCTTCCCGGGACAGAGTGGGGCTTGCTGGGCCAATGCGTCGTCCTGAAGCAATCCCGTGGCAGGGGCTCGGCGCTTCCCCCTTCCGTTTCGGGCGAGCCTCCCAGCTCAGGGCGCCCCCAGAGAGTTTGGCCTGCAGGCCGGCGTCGCCGTCACGACCTCGCCGAGAGCCGGGTGTTCAGCTCGGTGCACTCAGAACGCGGGCTCCGGTGGGTTCGACTGAGGGCGGGCGCCCGGCTGAGGGAAGCGGCGCTGGTGTCAGAAGGCCTCCCGTGCCCTCACAACGAGTGTGTTTGCTCTGCCGTGGGTCCCGCGTCACGGTCGGGGCAGGAGCCGCTTCCGACGCCCTTGCGAAGGGCTTCGCTGAGGCCCAGGTCGGGGGCCTCCTTCTAGGACGGCCCCCGACCTGAGGCCCGGCACGCAGCCTCCCTGAGGCTTCCGCCACCCCCGCCGCGGCCAAGCTTTCTCTCTGCGCGAAAGAGGCCTGCTCGCGGAAGGGAGCTCGGCTTCAGGCTTGCTTCTCGGAGGTAAGGCTGTGGTGCTCACTCGAGGTTTCCGGGCTAAGCGTTGAGAAGGCCTCCTTCTCCGTGGAGCGACGTGTGTGTGGACGTGGACGGGGATGGCATTCCACCCTGCCTTGTTTCGCACAGGGAGGTTGGGGGCCTGGACCTCAGCGGGTCCAACCCCCGGCGAGTCAGCCAACGGCTTCCCCGTGTAGGACGTGAGGCGCCGGCCCGGGAGAGGCCGGCCCCACAGCCCGGACCCTCGTGCCTCACGAAGCGCGCCCTTCATCTCTCCTCCCCGCTTCTCTGTTCGCACTCATCTTTCCCTGGGCGGACGTTTTCCCGGCAGCACCGGGTTGCACGGAATCCAGGGAGGAGCTGTCTCCTTCGGTTGCCAGGCCCGGGCGTGTGTCGACCTTGACACCGCGCAGCCCGCTGTCGCCCCGGAGGTGCTGGCGGCACCCGCAGGTCCCTGGAGTGGAGGCCCAAGGCGGCAGCGTGCGCACGTCTTCCTCCGCGTCTGAGAGAAGGCGTTGTGCATTCGGGGAATGGCGAGGTGAAAGGGCCCCCTCCGGGAAGCGCGATCCAAGAGCTGAGGGTTGGGTGCCTTGCTCCGTGCTTCTAGGTGCCAGAGCCGCTTCTCTCTTCCCGGGACAGAGTGGGGCTTGCTGGGCCAATGCGTCGTCCTGAAGCAATCCCGTGGCAGGGGCTCGGCGCTTCCCCCTTCCGTTTCGGGCGAGCCTCCCAGCTCAGGGCGCCCCCAGAGAGTTTGGCCTGCAGGCCGGCGTCGCCGTCACGACCTCGCCGAGAGCCGGGTGTTCAGCTCGGTGCACTCCGAACGCGGGCTCCGGTGGGTTCGACTGAGGGCGGGCGCCCGGCTGAGGGAAGCGGCGCTGGTGTCAGAAGGCCTCCCGTGCCCTCACAACGAGTGTGTTTGCTCTGCCGTGGGTCCCGCGTCACGGTCGGGGCAGGAGCCGCTTCCGACGCCCTTGCGAAGGGCTTCGCTGAGGCCCAGGTCGGGGGCCTCCTTCTAGGACGGCCCCCGACCTGAGGCCCGGCACGCAGCCTCCCTGAGGCTTCCGCCACCCCCGCCGCGGCCAAGCTTTCTCTCTGGGCGAAAGAGGCCTGCTCGCGGAAGGGAGCTCGGCTTCAGGCTTGCTTCGCGGAGGTAAGGCTGTGGTGCTCACTCGAGGTTTCCGGGCTAAGCGTTGAGAAGGCCTCCTTCTCCGTGGAGCGACGTGTGTGTGGACGTGGACGGGGATGGCATTCCACCCTGCCTTGCTTCGCACAGGGAGGTCGGGGACCTGGACCTCAGCGGGTCCAACCCCCGGCGAGTCAGCCAACGGCTTCCCCGTGTAGGACGTGAGGCGCCGGCCCGGGAGAGGCCGGCCCCACAGCCCGGACCCTCGTGCCTCACGAAGCGCGCCCTTCATCTCTCCTCCTCGCTTCTCTGTTCGCACTCATCTTTCCCTGGGCGGACGTTATCCCGGCAGCACCGGGTTGCACGGAATCCAGGGAGGAGCTGTCTCCTTCGGTTGCCAGGCCCGGGCGTGTGTCGACCTTGACACCGCGCAGCCCGCTGTCGCCCCGGAGGTGCTGGCGGCACCCGCAGGTCCCTGGAGTGGAGGCCCAAGGCGGCAGCGTGTGCACGTCTTCCTCCGCGTCTGAGAGAAGGCGTTGTGCATTCGGGGAATGGCGAGGTGAAAGGGCCCCCTCCGGGAAGCGCGATCCAAGAGCTGAGGGTTGGGTGCCTTGCTCCGTGCTTCTAGGTGCCAGAGCCGCTTCTCTCTTCCCGGGACAGAGTGGGGCTTGCTGGGCCAATGCGTCGTCCTGAAGCAATCCCGTGGCAGGGGCTCGGCGCTTCCCCCTTCCGTTTCGGGCGAGCCTCCCAGCTCAGGGCGCCCCCAGAGAGTTTGGCCTGCAGGCCGGCGTCGCCGTCACGACCTCGCCGAGAGCCGGGTGTTCAGCTCGGTGCACTCCGAACGCGGGCTCCGGTGGGTTCGACTGAGGGCGGGCGCCCGGCTGAGGGAAGCGGCGCTGGTGTCAGAAGGCCTCCCGTGCCCTCACAACGAGTGTGTTTGCTCTGCCGTGGGTCCCGCGTCACGGTCGGGGCAGGAGCCGCTTCCGACGCCCTTGCGAAGGGCTTCGCTGAGGCCCAGGTCGGGGGCCTCCTTCTAGGACGGCCCCCGACCTGAGGCCCGGCACGCAGCCTCCCTGAGGCTTCCGCCACCCCCGCCGCGGCCAAGCTTTCTCTCTGCGCGAAAGAGGCCTGCTCGCGGAAGGGAGCTCGGCTTCAGGCTTGCTTCTCGGAGGTAAGGCTGTGGTGCTCACTCGAGGTTTCCGGGCTAAGCGTTGAGAAGGCCTCCTTCTCCGTGGAGCGACGTGTGTGTGGACGTGGACGGGGATGGCATTCCACCCTGCCTTGTTTCGCACAGGGAGGTTGGGGGCCTGGACCTCAGCGGGTCCAACCCCCGGCGAGTCAGCCAACGGCTTCCCCGTGTAGGACGTGAGGCGCGGGCCCGGGAGAGGCCGGCCCCACAGCCCGGACCCTCGTGCCTCACGAAGCGCGCCCTTCATCTCTCCTCCCCGCTTCTCTGTTCGCACTCATCTTTCCCTGGGCGGACGTTTTCCCGGCAGCACCGGGTTGCACGGAATCCAGGGAGGAGCTGTCTCCTTCGGTTGCCAGGCCCGGGCGTGTGTCGACCTTGACACCGCGCAGCCCGCTGTCGCCCCGGAGGTGCTGGCGGCACCCGCAGGTCCCTGGAGTGGAGGCCCAAGGCGGCAGCGTGCGCACGTCTTCCTCCGCGTCTGAGAGAAGGCGTTGTGCATTCGGGGAATGGCGAGGTGAAAGGGCCCCCTCCGGGAAGCGCGATCCAAGAGCTGAGGGTTGGGTGCCTTGCTCCGTGCTTCTAGGTGCCAGAGCCGCTTCTCTCTTCCCGGGACAGAGTGGGGCTTGCTGGGCCAATGCGTCGTCCTGAAGCAATCCCGTGGCAGGGGCTCGGCGCTTCCCCCTTCCGTTTCGGGGGAGCCTCCCAGCTCAGGGCGCCCCCAGAGAGTTTGGCCTGCAGGCCGGCGTCGCCGTCACGACCTCGCCGAGAGCCGGGTGTTCAGCTCGGTGCACTCCGAACGCGGGCTCCGGTGGGTTCGACTGAGGGCGGGCGCCCGGATGAGGGAAGCGGCGCTGCTGTCAGAAGGCCTCCCGTGCCCTCACAACGAGTGTGTTTGCTCTGCCGTGGGTCCCGCGTCACGGTCGGGGCAGGAGCCGCTTCCGACGCCCTTGCGAAGGGCTTCGCTGAGGCCCAGGTCGGGGGCCTCCTTCTAGGACGGCCCCCGACCTGAGGCCCGGCACGCAGCCTCCCTGAGGCTTCCGCCACCCCCGCCGCGGCCAAGCTTTCTCTCTGGGCGAAAGAGGCCTGCTCGCGGAAGGGAGCTCGGCTTCAGGCTTGCTTCGCGGAGGTAAGGCTGTGGTGCTCACTCGAGGTTTCCGGGCTAAGCGTTGAGAAGGCCTCCTTCTCCGTGGAGCGACGTGTGTGTGGACGTGGACGGGGATGGCATTCCACCCTGCCTTGCTTCGCACAGGGAGGTCGGGGACCTGGACCTCAGCGGGTCCAACCCCCGGCGAGTCAGCCAACGGCTTCCCCGTGTAGGACGTGAGGCGCCGGCCCGGGAGAGGCCGGCCCCACAGCCCGGACCCTCGTGCCTCACGAAGCGCGCCCTTCATCTCTCCTCCCCGCTTCTCTGTTCGCACTCATCTTTCCCTGGGCGGACGTTTTCCCGGCAGCACCGGGTTGCACGGAATCCAGGGAGGAGCTGTCTCCTTCGGTTGCCAGGCCCGGGCGTGTGTCGACCTTGACACCGCGCAGCCCGCTGTCGCCCCGGAGGTGCTGGCGGCACCCGCAGGTCCCTGGAGTGGAGGCCCAAGGCGGCAGCGTGTGCACGTCTTCCTCCGCGTCTGAGAGAAGGCGTTGTGCATTCGGGGAATGGCGAGGTGAAAGGGCCCCCTCCGGGAAGCGCGATCCAAGAGCTGAGGGTTGGGTGCCTTGCTCCGTGCTTCTAGGTGCCAGAGCCGCTTCTCTCTTCCCGGGACAGAGTGGGGCTTGCTGGGCCAATGCGTCGTCCTGAAGCAATCCCGTGGCAGGGGCTCGGCGCTTCCCCCTTCCGTTTCGGGGGAGCCTCCCAGCTCAGGGCGCCCCCAGAGAGTTTGGCCTGCAGGCCGGCGTCGCCGTCACGACCTCGCCGAGAGCCGGGTGTTCAGCTCGGTGCACTCCGAACGCGGGCTCCGGTGGGTTCGACTGAGGGCGGGCGCCCGGCTGAGGGAAGCGGCGCTGGTGTCAGAAGGCCTCCCGTGCCCTCACAACGAGTGTGTTTGCTCTGCCGTGGGTCCCGCGTCACGGTCGGGGCAGGAGCCGCTTCCGACGCCCTTGCGAAGGGCTTCGCTGAGGCCCAGGTCGGGGGCCTCCTTCTAGGACGGCCCCCGACCTGAGGCCCGGCACGCAGCCTCCCTGAGGCTTCCGCCACCCCCGCCGCGGCCAAGCTTTCTCTCTGGGCGAAAGAGGCCTGCTCGCGGAAGGGAGCTCGGCTTCAGGCTTGCTTCGCGGAGGTAAGGCTGTGGTGCTCACTCGAGGTTTCCGGGCTAAGCGTTGAGAAGGCCTCCTTCTCCGTGGAGCGACGTGTGTGTGGACGTGGACGGGGATGGCATTCCACCCTGCCTTGCTTCGCACAGGGAGGTCGGGGACCTGGACCTCAGCGGGTCCAACCCCCGGCGAGTCAGCCAACGGCTTCCCCGTGTAGGACGTGAGGCGCCGGCCCGGGAGAGGCCGGCCCCACAGCCCGGACCCTCGTGCCTCACGAAGCGCGCCCTTCATCTCTCCTCCTCGCTTCTCTGTTCGCACTCATCTTTCCCTGGGCGGACGTTATCCCGGCAGCACCGGGTTGCACGGAATCCAGGGAGGAGCTGTCTCCTTCGGTTGCCAGGCCCGGGCGTGTGTCGACCTTGACACCGCGCAGCCCGCTGTCGCCCCGGAGGTGCTGGCGGCACCCGCAGGTCCCTGGAGTGGAGGCCCAAGGCGGCAGCGTGTGCACGTCTTCCTCCGCGTCTGAGAGAAGGCGTTGTGCATTCGGGGAATGGCGAGGTGAAAGGGCCCCCTCCGGGAAGCGCGATCCAAGAGCTGAGGGTTGGGTGCCTTGCTCCGTGCTTCTAGGTGCCAGAGCCGCTTCTCTCTTCCCGGGACAGAGTGGGGCTTGCTGGGCCAATGCGTCGTCCTGAAGCAATCCCGTGGCAGGGGCTCGGCGCTTCCCCCTTCCGTTTCGGGCGAGCCTCCCAGCTCAGGGCGCCCCCAGAGAGTTTGGCCTGCAGGCCGGCGTCGCCGTCACGACCTCGCCGAGAGCCGGGTGTTCAGCTCGGTGCACTCCGAACGCGGGCTCCGGTGGGTTCGACTGAGGGCGGGCGCCCGGCTGAGGGAAGCGGCGCTGGTGTCAGAAGGCCTCCCGTGCCCTCACAACGAGTGTGTTTGCTCTGCCGTGGGTCCCGCGTCACGGTCGGGGCAGGAGCCGCTTCCGACGCCCTTGCGAAGGGCTTCGCTGAGGCCCAGGTCGGGGGCCTCCTTCTAGGACGGCCCCCGACCTGAGGCCCGGCACGCAGCCTCCCTGAGGCTTCCGCCACCCCCGCCGCGGCCAAGCTTTCTCTCTGGGCGAAAGAGGCCTGCTCGCGGAAGGGAGCTCGGCTTCAGGCTTGCTTCGCGGAGGTAAGGCTGTGGTGCTCACTCGAGGTTTCCGGGCTAAGCGTTGAGAAGGCCTCCTTCTCCGTGGAGCGACGTGTGTGTGGACGTGGACGGGGATGGCATTCCACCCTGCCTTGCTTCGCACAGGGAGGTCGGGGACCTGGACCTCAGCGGGTCCAACCCCCGGCGAGTCAGCCAACGGCTTCCCCGTGTAGGACGTGAGGCGCCGGCCCGGGAGAGGCCGGCCCCACAGCCCGGACCCTCGTGCCTCACGAAGCGCGCCCTTCATCTCTCCTCCCCGCTTCTCTGTTCGCACTCATCTTTCCCTGGGCGGACGTTATCCCGGCAGCACCGGGTTGCACGGAATCCAGGGAGGAGCTGTCTCCTTCGGTTGCCAGGCCCGGGCGTGTGTCGACCTTGACACCGCGCAGCCCGCTGTCGCCCCGGAGGTGCTGGCGGCACCCGCAGGTCCCTGGAGTGGAGGCCCAAGGCGGCAGCGTGTGCACGTCTTCCTCCGCGTCTGAGAGAAGGCGTTGTGCATTCGGGGAATGGCGAGGTGAAAGGGCCCCCTCCGGGAAGCGCGATCCAAGAGCTGAGGGTTGGGTGCCTTGCTCCGTGCTTCTAGGTGCCAGAGCCGCTTCTCTCTTCCCGGGACAGAGTGGGGCTTGCTGGGCCAATGCGTCGTCCTGAAGCAATCCCGTGGCAGGGGCTCGGCGCTACCCCCTTCCGTTTCGGGCGAGCCTCCCAGCTCAGGGCGCCCCCAGAGAGTTTGGCCTGCAGGCCGGCGTCGCCGTCACGACCTCGCCGAGAGCCGGGTGTTCAGCTCGGTGCACTCCGAACGCGGGCTCCGGTGGGTTCGACTGAGGGCGGGCGCCCGGCTGAGGGAAGCGGCGCTGGTGTCAGAAGGCCTCCCGTGCCCTCACAACGAGTGTGTTTGCTCTGCCGTGGGTCCCGCGTCACGGTCGGGGCAGGAGCCGCTTCCGACGCCCTTGCGAAGGGCTTCGCTGAGGCCCAGGTCGGGGGCCTCCTTCTAGGACGGCCCCCGACCTGAGGCCCGGCACGCAGCCTCCCTGAGGCTTCCGCCACCCCCGCCGCGGCCAAGCTTTCTCTCTGCGCGAAAGAGGCCTGCTCGCGGAAGGGAGCTCGGCTTCAGGCTTGCTTCTCGGAGGTAAGGCTGTGGTGCTCACTCGAGGTTTCCGGGCTAAGCGTTGAGAAGGCCTCCTTCTCCGTGGAGCGACGTGTGTGTGGACGTGGACGGGGATGGCATTCCACCCTGCCTTGTTTCGCACAGGGAGGTTGGGGGCCTGGACCTCAGCGGGTCCAACCCCCGGCGAGTCAGCCAACGGCTTCCCCGTGTAGGACGTGAGGCGCCGGCCCGGGAGAGGCCGGCCCCACAGCCCGGACCCTCGTGCCTCACGAAGCGCGCCCTTCATCTCTCCTCCCCGCTTCTCTGTTCGCACTCATCTTTCCCTGGGCGGACGTTTTCCCGGCAGCACCGGGTTGCACGGAATCCAGGGAGGAGCTGTCTCCTTCGGTTGCCAGGCCCGGGCGTGTGTCGACCTTGACACCGCGCAGCCCGCTGTCGCCCCGGAGGTGCTGGCGGCACCCGCAGGTCCCTGGAGTGGAGGCCCAAGGCGGCAGCGTGTGCACGTCTTCCTCCGCGTCTGAGAGAAGGCGTTGTGCATTCGGGGAATGGCGAGGTGAAAGGGCCCCCTCCGGGAAGCGCGATCCAAGAGCTGAGGGTTGGGTGCCTTGCTCCGTGCTTCTAGGTGCCAGAGCCGCTTCTCTCTTCCCGGGACAGAGTGGGGCTTGCTGGGCCAATGCGTCGTCCTGAAGCAATCCCGTGGCAGGGGCTCGGCGCTTCCCCCTTCCGTTTCGGGCGAGCCTCCCAGCTCAGGGCGCCCCCAGAGAGTTTGGCCTGCAGGCCGGCGTCGCCGTCACGACCTCGCCGAGAGCCGGGTGTTCAGCTCGGTGCACTCCGAACGCGGGCTCCGGTGGGTTCGACTGAGGGCGGGCGCCCGGCTGAGGGAAGCGGCGCTGGTGTCAGAAGGCCTCCCGTGCCCTCACAACGAGTGTGTTTGCTCTGCCGTGGGTCCCGCGTCACGGTCGGGGCAGGAGCCGCTTCCGACGCCCTTGCGAAGGGCTTCGCTGAGGCCCAGGTCGGGGGCCTCCTTCTAGGACGGCCCCCGACCTGAGGCCCGGCACGCAGCCTCCCTGAGGCTTCCGCCACCCCCGCCGCGGCCAAGCTTTCTCTCTGGGCGAAAGAGGCCTGCTCGCGGAAGGGAGCTCGGCTTCAGGCTTGCTTCGCGGAGGTAAGGCTGTGGTGCTCACTCGAGGTTTCCGGGCTAAGCGTTGAGAAGGCCTCCTTCTCCGTGGAGCGACGTGTGTGTGGACGTGGACGGGGATGGCATTCCACCCTGCCTTGCTTCGCACAGGGAGGTCGGGGACCTGGACCTCAGCGGGTCCAACCCCCGGCGAGTCAGCCAACGGCTTCCCCGTGTAGGACGTGAGGCGCCGGCCCGGGAGAGGCCGGCCCCACAGCCCGGACCCTCGTGCCTCACGAAGCGCGCCCTTCATCTCTCCTCCCCGCTTCTCTGTTCGCACTCATCTTTCCCTGGGCGGACGTTTTCCCGGCAGCACCGGGTTGCACGGAATCCAGGGAGGAGCTGTCTCCTTCGGTTGCCAGGCCCGGGCGTGTGTCGACCTTGACACCGCGCAGCCCGCTGTCGCCCCGGAGGTGCTGGCGGCACCCGCAGGTCCCTGGAGTGGAGGCCCAAGGCGGCAGCGTGTGCACGTCTTCCTCCGCGTCTGAGAGAAGGCGTTGTGCATTCGGGGAATGGCGAGGTGAAAGGGCCCCCTCCGGGAAGCGCGATCCAAGAGCTGAGGGTTGGGTGCCTTGCTCCGTGCTTCTAGGTGCCAGAGCCGCTTCTCTCTTCCCGGGACAGAGTGGGGCTTGCTGGGCCAATGCGTCGTCCTGAAGCAATCCCGTGGCAGGGGCTCGGCGCTTCCCCCTTCCGTTTCGGGGGAGCCTCCCAGCTCAGGGCGCCCCCAGAGAGTTTGGCCTGCAGGCCGGCGTCGCCGTCACGACCTCGCCGAGAGCCGGGTGTTCAGCTCGGTGCACTCCGAACGCGGGCTCCGGTGGGTTCGACTGAGGGCGGGCGCCCGGCTGAGGGAAGCGGCGCTGGTGTCAGAAGGCCTCCCGTGCCCTCACAACGAGTGTGTTTGCTCTGCCGTGGGTCCCGCGTCACGGTCGGGGCAGGAGCCGCTTCCGACGCCCTTGCGAAGGGCTTCGCTGAGGCCCAGGTCGGGGGCCTCCTTCTAGGATGGCCCCCGACCTGAGGCCCGGCACGCAGCCTCCCTGAGGCTTCCGCCACCCCCGCCGCGGCCAAGCTTTCTCTCTGGGCGAAAGAGGCCTGCTCGCGGAAGGGAGCTCGGCTTCAGGCTTGCTTCTCGGAGGTAAGGCTGTGGTGCTCACTCGAGGTTTCCGGGCTAAGCGTTGAGAAGGCCTCCTTCTCCGTGGAGCGACGTGTGTGTGGACGTGGACGGGGATGGCATTCCACCCTGCCTTGCTTCGCACAGGGAGGTCGGGGACCTGGACCTCAGCGGGTCCAACCCCCGGCGAGTCAGCCAACGGCTTCCCCGTGTAGGACGTGAGGCGCCGGCCCGGGAGAGGCCGGCCCCACAGCCCGGACCCTCGTGCCTCACGAAGCGCGCCCTTCATCTCTCCTCCTCGCTTCTCTGTTCGCACTCATCTTTCCCTGGGCGGACGTTATCCCGGCAGCACCGGGTTGCACGGAATCCAGGGAGGAGCTGTCTCCTTCGGTTGCCAGGCCCGGGCGTGTGTCGACCTTGACACCGCGCAGCCCGCTGTCGCCCCGGAGGTGCTGGCGGCACCCGCAGGTCCCTGGAGTGGAGGCCCAAGGCGGCAGCGTGTGCACGTCTTCCTCCGCGTCTGAGAGAAGGCGTTGTGCATTCGGGGAATGGCGAGGTGAAAGGGCCCCCTCCGGGAAGCGCGATCCAAGAGCTGAGGGTTGGGTGCCTTGCTCCGTGCTTCTAGGTGCCAGAGCCGCTTCTCTCTTCCCGGGACAGAGTGGGGCTTGCTGGGCCAATGCGTCGTCCTGAAGCAATCCCGTGGCAGGGGCTCGGCGCTTCCCCCTTCCGTTTCGGGGGAGCCTCCCCGCTCAGGGCGCCCCCAGAGAGTTTGGCCTGCAGGCCGGCGTCGCCGTCACGACCTCGCCGAGAGCCGGGTGTTCAGCTCGGTGCACTCCGAACGCGGGCTCCGGTGGGTTCGACTGAGGGCGGGCGCCCGGCTGAGGGAAGCGGCGCTGGTGTCAGAAGGCCTCCCGTGCCCTCACAACGAGTGTGTTTGCTCTGCCGTGGGTCCCGCGTCACGGTCGGGGCAGGAGCCGCTTCCGACGCCCTTGCGAAGGGCTTCGCTGAGGCCCAGGTCGGGGGCCTCCTTCTAGGACGGCCCCCGACCTGAGGCCCGGCACGCAGCCTCCCTGAGGCTTCCGCCACCCCCGCCGCGGCCAAGCTTTCTCTCTGCGCGAAAGAGGCCTGCTCGCGGAAGGGAGCTCGGCTTCAGGCTTGCTTCTCGGAGGTAAGGCTGTGGTGCTCACTCGAGGTTTCCGGGCTAAGCGTTGAGAAGGCCTCCTTCTCCGTGGAGCGACGTGTGTGTGGACGTGGACGGGGATGGCATTCCACCCTGCCTTGTTTCGCACAGGGAGGTTGGGGGCCTGGACCTCAGCGGGTCCAACCCCCGGCGAGTCAGCCAACGGCTTCCCCGTGTAGGACGTGAGGCGCCGGCCCGGGAGAGGCCGGCCCCACAGCCCGGACCCTCGTGCCTTACGAAGCGCGCCCTTCATCTCTCCTCCCCGCTTCTCTGTTCGCACTCATCTTTCCCTGGGCGGACGTTTTCCCGGCAGCACCGGGTTGCACGGAATCCAGGGAGGAGCTGTCTCCTTCGGTTGCCAGGCCCGGGCGTGTGTCGACCTTGACACCGCGCAGCCCGCTGTCGCCCCGGAGGTGCTGGCGGCACCCGCAGGTCCCTGGAGTGGAGGCCCAAGGCGGCAGCGTGTGCACGTCTTCCTCCGCGTCTGAGAGAAGGCGTTGTGCATTCGGGGAATGGCGAGGTGAAAGGGCCCCCTCCGGGAAGCGCGATCCAAGAGCTGAGGGTTGGGTGCCTTGCTCCGTGCTTCTAGGTGCCAGAGCCGCTTCTCTCTTCCCGGGACAGAGTGGGGCTTGCTGGGCCAATGCGTCGTCCTGAAGCAATCCCGTGGCAGGGGCTCGGCGCTTCCCCCTTCCGTTTCGGGCGAGCCTCCCAGCTCAGGGCGCCCCCAGAGAGTTTGGCCTGCAGGCCGGCGTCGCCGTCACGACCTCGCCGAGAGCCGGGTGTTCAGCTCGGTGCACTCCGAACGCGGGCTCCGGTGGGTTCGACTGAGGGCGGGCGCCCGGCTGAGGGAAGCGGCGCTGGTGTCAGAAGGCCTCCCGTGCCCTCACAACGAGTGTGTTTGCTCTGCCGTGGGTCCCGCGTCACGGTCGGGGCAGGAGCCGCTTCCGACGCCCTTGCGAAGGGCTTCGCTGAGGCCCAGGTCGGGGGCCTCCTTCTAGGACGGCCCCCGACCTGAGGCCCGGCACGCAGCCTCCCTGAGGCTTCCGCCACCCCCGCCGCGGCCAAGCTTTCTCTCTGGGCGAAAGAGGCCTGCTCGCGGAAGGGAGCTCGGCTTCAGGCTTGCTTCGCGGAGGTAAGGCTGTGGTGCTCACTCGAGGTTTCCGGGCTAAGCGTTGAGAAGGCCTCCTTCTCCGTGGAGCGACGTGTGTGTGGACGTGGACGGGGATGGCATTCCACCCTGCCTTGCTTCGCACAGGGAGGTCGGGGACCTGGACCTCAGCGGGTCCAACCCCCGGCGAGTCAGCCAACGGCTTCCCCGTGTAGGACGTGAGGCGCCGGCCCGGGAGAGGCCGGCCCCACAGCCGGGACCCTCGTGCCTCACGAAGCGCGCCCTTCATCTCTCCTCCCCGCTTCTCTGTTCGCACTCATCTTTCCCTGGGCGGACGTTTTCCCGGCAGCACCGGGTTGCACGGAATCCAGGGAGGAGCTGTCTCCTTCGGTTGCCAGGCCCGGGCGTGTGTCGACCTTGACACCGCGCAGCCCGCTGTCGCCCCGGAGGTGCTGGCGGCACCCGCAGGTCCCTGGAGTGGAGGCCCAAGGCGGCAGCGTGTGCACGTCTTCCTCCGCGTCTGAGAGAAGGCGTTGTGCATTCGGGGAATGGCGAGGTGAAAGGGCCCCCTCCGGGAAGCGCGATCCAAGAGCTGAGGGTTGGGTGCCTTGCTCCGTGCTTCTAGGTGCCAGAGCCGCTTCTCTCTTCCCGGGACAGAGTGGGGCTTGCTGGGCCAATGCGTCGTCCTGAAGCAATCCCGTGGCAGGGGCTCGGCGCTTCCCCCTTCCGTTTCGGGGGAGCCTCCCAGCTCAGGGCGCCCCCAGAGAGTTTGGCCTGCAGGCCGGCGTCGCCGTCACGACCTCGCCGAGAGCCGGGTGTTCAGCTCGGTGCACTCCGAACGCGGGCTCCGGTGGGTTCGACTGAGGGCGGGCGCCCGGCTGAGGGAAGCGGCGCTGGTGTCAGAAGGCCTCCCGTGCCCTCACAACGAGTGTGTTTGCTCTGCCGTGGGTCCCGCGTCACGGTCGGGGCAGGAGCCGCTTCCGACGCCCTTGCGAAGGGCTTCGCTGAGGCCCAGGTCGGGGGCCTCCTTCTAGGACGGCCCCCGACCTGAGGCCCGGCACGCAGCCTCCCTGAGGCTTCCGCCACCCCCGCCGCGGCCAAGCTTTCTCTCTGGGCGAAAGAGGCCTGCTCGCGGAAGGGAGCTCGGCTTCAGGCTTGCTTCGCGGAGGTAAGGCTGTGGTGCTCACTCGAGGTTTCCGGGCTAAGCGTTGAGAAGGCCTCCTTCTCCGTGGAGCGACGTGTGTGTGGACGTGGACGGGGATGGCATTCCACCCTGCCTTGCTTCGCACAGGGAGGTCGGGGACCTGGACCTCAGCGGGTCCAACCCCCGGCGAGTCAGCCAACGGCTTCCCCGTGTAGGACGTGAGGCGCCGGCCCGGGAGAGGCCGGCCCCACAGCCCGGACCCTCGTGCCTCACGAAGCGCGCCCTTCATCTCTCCTCCTCGCTTCTCTGTTCGCACTCATCTTTCCCTGGGCGGACGTTATCCCGGCAGCACCGGGTTGCACGGAATCCAGGGAGGAGCTGTCTCCTTCGGTTGCCAGGCCCGGGCGTGTGTCGACCTTGACACCGCGCAGCCCGCTGTCGCCCCGGAGGTGCTGGCGGCACCCGCAGGTCCCTGGAGTGGAGGCCCAAGGCGGCAGCGTGTGCACGTCTTCCTCCGCGTCTGAGAGAAGGCGTTGTGCATTCGGGGAATGGCGAGGTGAAAGGGCCCCCTCCGGGAAGCGCGATCCAAGAGCTGAGGGTTGGGTGCCTTGCTCCGTGCTTCTAGGTGCCAGAGCCGCTTCTCTCTTCCCGGGACAGAGTGGGGCTTGCTGGGCCAATGCGTCGTCCTGAAGCAATCCCGTGGCAGGGGCTCGGCGCTTCCCCCTTCCGTTTCGGGCGAGCCTCCCAGCTCAGGGCGCCCCCAGAGAGTTTGGCCTGCAGGCCGGCGTCGCCGTCACGACCTCGCCGAGAGCCGGGTGTTCAGCTCGGTGCACTCCGAACGCGGGCTCCGGTGGGTTCGACTGAGGGCGGGCGCCCGGCTGAGGGAAGCGGCGCTGGTGTCAGAAGGCCTCCCGTGCCCTCACAACGAGTGTGTTTGCTCTGCCGTGGGTCCCGCGTCACGGTCGGGGCAGGAGCCGCTTCCGACGCCCTTGCGAAGGGCTTCGCTGAGGCCCAGGTCGGGGGCCTCCTTCTAGGACGGCCCCCGACCTGAGGCCCGGCACGCAGCCTCCCTGAGGCTTCCGCCACCCCCGCCGCGGCCAAGCTTTCTCTCTGCGCGAAAGAGGCCTGCTCGCGGAAGGGAGCTCGGCTTCAGGCTTGCTTCTCGGAGGTAAGGCTGTGGTGCTCACTCGAGGTTTCCGGGCTAAGCGTTGAGAAGGCCTCCTTCTCCGTGGAGCGACGTGTGTGTGGACGTGGACGGGGATGGCATTCCACCCTGCCTTGTTTCGCACAGGGAGGTTGGGGGCCTGGACCTCAGCGGGTCCAACCCCCGGCGAGTCAGCCAACGGCTTCCCCGTGTAGGACGTGAGGCGCCGGCCCGGGAGAGGCCGGCCCCACAGCCCGGACCCTCGTGCCTCACGAAGCGCGCCCTTCATCTCTCCTCCCCGCTTCTCTGTTCGCACTCATCTTTCCCTGGGCGGACGTTTTCCCGGCAGCACCGGGTTGCACGGAATCCAGGGAGGAGCTGTCTCCTTCGGTTGCCAGGCCCGGGCGTGTGTCGACCTTGACACCGCGCAGCCCGCTGTCGCCCCGGAGGTGCTGGCGGCACCCGCAGGTCCCTGGAGTGGAGGCCCAAGGCGGCAGCGTGCGCACGTCTTCCTCCGCGTCTGAGAGAAGGCGTTGTGCATTCGGGGAATGGCGAGGTGAAAGGGCCCCCTCCGGGAAGCGCGATCCAAGAGCTGAGGGTTGGGTGCCTTGCTCCGTGCTTCTAGGTGCCAGAGCCGCTTCTCTCTTCCCGGGACAGAGTGGGGCTTGCTGGGCCAATGCGTCGTCCTGAAGCAATCCCGTGGCAGGGGCTCGGCGCTTCCCCCTTCCGTTTCGGGGGAGCCTCCCAGCTCAGGGCGCCCCCAGAGAGTTTGGCCTGCAGGCCGGCGTCGCCGTCACGACCTCGCCGAGAGCCGGGTGTTCAGCTCGGTGCACTCCGAACGCGGGCTCCGGTGGGTTCGACTGAGGGCGGGCGCCCGGCTGAGGGAAGCGGCGCTGGTGTCAGAAGGCCTCCCGTGCCCTCACAACGAGTGTGTTTGCTCTGCCGTGGGTCCCGCGTCACGGTCGGGGCAGGAGCCGCTTCCGACGCCCTTGCGAAGGGCTTCGCTGAGGCCCAGGTCGGGGGCCTCCTTCTAGGACGGCCCCCGACCTGAGGCCCGGCACGCAGCCTCCCTGAGGCTTCCGCCACCCCCGCCGCGGCCAAGCTTTCTCTCTGGGCGAAAGAGGCCTGCTCGCGGAAGGGAGCTCGGCTTCAGGCTTGCTTCGCGGAGGTAAGGCTGTGGTGCTCACTCGAGGTTTCCGGGCTAAGCGTTGAGAAGGCCTCCTTCTCCGTGGAGCGACGTGTGTGTGGACGTGGACGGGGATGGCATTCCACCCTGCCTTGCTTCGCACAGGGAGGTCGGGGACCTGGACCTCAGCGGGTCCAACCCCCGGCGAGTCAGCCAACGGCTTCCCCGTGTAGGACGTGAGGCGCCGGCCCGGGAGAGGCCGGCCCCACAGCCCGGACCCTCGTGCCTCACGAAGCGCGCCCTTCATCTCTCCTCCCCGCTTCTCTGTTCGCACTCATCTTTCCCTGGGCGGACGTTATCCCGGCAGCACCGGGTTGCACGGAATCCAGGGAGGAGCTGTCTCCTTCGGTTGCCAGGCCCGGGCGTGTGTCGACCTTGACACCGCGCAGCCCGCTGTCGCCCCGGAGGTGCTGGCGGCACCCGCAGGTCCCTGGAGTGGAGGCCCAAGGCGGCAGCGTGTGCACGTCTTCCTCCGCGTCTGAGAGAAGGCGTTGTGCATTCGGGGAATGGCGAGGTGAAAGGGCCCCCTCCGGGAAGCGCGATCCAAGAGCTGAGGGTTGGGTGCCTTGCTCCGTGCTTCTAGGTGCCAGAGCCGCTTCTCTCTTCCCGGGACAGAGTGGGGCTTGCTGGGCCAATGCGTCGTCCTGAAGCAATCCCGTGGCAGGGGCTCGGCGCTACCCCCTTCCGTTTCGGGCGAGCCTCCCAGCTCAGGGCGCCCCCAGAGAGTTTGGCCTGCAGGCCGGCGTCGCCGTCACGACCTCGCCGAGAGCCGGGTGTTCAGCTCGGTGCACTCCGAACGCGGGCTCCGGTGGGTTCGACTGAGGGCGGGCGCCCGGCTGAGGGAAGCGGCGCTGGTGTCAGAAGGCCTCCCGTGCCCTCACAACGAGTGTGTTTGCTCTGCCGTGGGTCCCGCGTCACGGTCGGGGCAGGAGCCGCTTCCGACGCCCTTGCGAAGGGCTTCGCTGAGGCCCAGGTCGGGGGCCTCCTTCTAGGACGGCCCCCGACCTGAGGCCCGGCACGCAGCCTCCCTGAGGCTTCCGCCACCCCCGCCGCGGCCAAGCTTTCTCTCTGCGCGAAAGAGGCCTGCTCGCGGAAGGGAGCTCGGCTTCAGGCTTGCTTCTCGGAGGTAAGGCTGTGGTGCTCACTCGAGGTTTCCGGGCTAAGCGTTGAGAAGGCCTCCTTCTCCGTGGAGCGACGTGTGTGTGGACGTGGACGGGGATGGCATTCCACCCTGCCTTGTTTCGCACAGGGAGGTTGGGGGCCTGGACCTCAGCGGGTCCAACCCCCGGCGAGTCAGCCAACGGCTTCCCCGTGTAGGACGTGAGG
This sequence comes from Martes martes, assembly GCF_963455335.1. Lineage (NCBI taxonomy): Eukaryota > Metazoa > Chordata > Mammalia > Carnivora > Mustelidae > Martes > Martes martes. The sequence goes on along the minus strand of NC_137893.1, from coordinate 121,987,901 downwards.
CGCCGGCCCGGGAGAGGCCGGCCCCACAGCCCGGACCCTCGTGCCTCACGAAGCGCGCCCTTCATCTCTCCTCCCCGCTTCTCTGTTCGCACTCATCTTTCCCTGGGCGGACGTTTTCCCGGCAGCACCGGGTTGCACGGAATCCAGGGAGGAGCTGTCTCCTTCGGTTGCCAGGCCCGGGCGTGTGTCGACCTTGACACCGCGCAGCCCGCTGTCGCCCCGGAGGTGCTGGCGGCACCCGCAGGTCCCTGGAGTGGAGGCCCAAGGCGGCAGCGTGTGCACGTCTTCCTCCGCGTCTGAGAGAAGGCGTTGTGCATTCGGGGAATGGCGAGGTGAAAGGGCCCCCTCCGGGAAGCGCGATCCAAGAGCTGAGGGTTGGGTGCCTTGCTCCGTGCTTCTAGGTGCCAGAGCCGCTTCTCTCTTCCCGGGACAGAGTGGGGCTTGCTGGGCCAATGCGTCGTCCTGAAGCAATCCCGTGGCAGGGGCTCGGCGCTTCCCCCTTCCGTTTCGGGCGAGCCTCCCAGCTCAGGGCGCCCCCAGAGAGTTTGGCCTGCAGGCCGGCGTCGCCGTCACGACCTCGCCGAGAGCCGGGTGTTCAGCTCGGTGCACTCCGAACGCGGGCTCCGGTGGGTTCGACTGAGGGCGGGCGCCCGGCTGAGGGAAGCGGCGCTGGTGTCAGAAGGCCTCCCGTGCCCTCACAACGAGTGTGTTTGCTCTGCCGTGGGTCCCGCGTCACGGTCGGGGCAGGAGCCGCTTCCGACGCCCTTGCGAAGGGCTTCGCTGAGGCCCAGGTCGGGGGCCTCCTTCTAGGACGGCCCCCGACCTGAGGCCCGGCACGCAGCCTCCCTGAGGCTTCCGCCACCCCCGCCGCGGCCAAGCTTTCTCTCTGGGCGAAAGAGGCCTGCTCGCGGAAGGGAGCTCGGCTTCAGGCTTGCTTCGCGGAGGTAAGGCTGTGGTGCTCACTCGAGGTTTCCGGGCTAAGCGTTGAGAAGGCCTCCTTCTCCGTGGAGCGACGTGTGTGTGGACGTGGACGGGGATGGCATTCCACCCTGCCTTGCTTCGCACAGGGAGGTCGGGGACCTGGACCTCAGCGGGTCCAACCCCCGGCGAGTCAGCCAACGGCTTCCCCGTGTAGGACGTGAGGCGCCGGCCCGGGAGAGGCCGGCCCCACAGCCCGGACCCTCGTGCCTCACGAAGCGCGCCCTTCATCTCTCCTCCCCGCTTCTCTGTTCGCACTCATCTTTCCCTGGGCGGACGTTTTCCCGGCAGCACCGGGTTGCACGGAATCCAGGGAGGAGCTGTCTCCTTCGGTTGCCAGGCCCGGGCGTGTGTCGACCTTGACACCGCGCAGCCCGCTGTCGCCCCGGAGGTGCTGGCGGCACCCGCAGGTCCCTGGAGTGGAGGCCCAAGGCGGCAGCGTGTGCACGTCTTCCTCCGCGTCTGAGAGAAGGCGTTGTGCATTCGGGGAATGGCGAGGTGAAAGGGCCCCCTCCGGGAAGCGCGATCCAAGAGCTGAGGGTTGGGTGCCTTGCTCCGTGCTTCTAGGTGCCAGAGCCGCTTCTCTCTTCCCGGGACAGAGTGGGGCTTGCTGGGCCAATGCGTCGTCCTGAAGCAATCCCGTGGCAGGGGCTCGGCGCTTCCCCCTTCCGTTTCGGGGGAGCCTCCCAGCTCAGGGCGCCCCCAGAGAGTTTGGCCTGCAGGCCGGCGTCGCCGTCACGACCTCGCCGAGAGCCGGGTGTTCAGCTCGGTGCACTCCGAACGCGGGCTCCGGTGGGTTCGACTGAGGGCGGGCGCCCGGCTGAGGGAAGCGGCGCTGGTGTCAGAAGGCCTCCCGTGCCCTCACAACGAGTGTGTTTGCTCTGCCGTGGGTCCCGCGTCACGGTCGGGGCAGGAGCCGCTTCCGACGCCCTTGCGAAGGGCTTCGCTGAGGCCCAGGTCGGGGGCCTCCTTCTAGGACGGCCCCCGACCTGAGGCCCGGCACGCAGCCTCCCTGAGGCTTCCGCCACCCCCGCCGCGGCCAAGCTTTCTCTCTGGGCGAAAGAGGCCTGCTCGCGGAAGGGAGCTCGGCTTCAGGCTTGCTTCGCGGAGGTAAGGCTGTGGTGCTCACTCGAGGTTTCCGGGCTAAGCGTTGAGAAGGCCTCCTTCTCCGTGGAGCGACGTGTGTGTGGACGTGGACGGGGATGGCATTCCACCCTGCCTTGCTTCGCACAGGGAGGTCGGGGACCTGGACCTCAGCGGGTCCAACCCCCGGCGAGTCAGCCAACGGCTTCCCCGTGTAGGACGTGAGGCGCCGGCCCGGGAGAGGCCGGCCCCACAGCCCGGACCCTCGTGCCTCACGAAGCGCGCCCTTCATCTCTCCTCCTCGCTTCTCTGTTCGCACTCATCTTTCCCTGGGCGGACGTTATCCCGGCAGCACCGGGTTGCACGGAATCCAGGGAGGAGCTGTCTCCTTCGGTTGCCAGGCCCGGGCGTGTGTCGACCTTGACACCGCGCAGCCCGCTGTCGCCCCGGAGGTGCTGGCGGCACCCGCAGGTCCCTGGAGTGGAGGCCCAAGGCGGCAGCGTGTGCACGTCTTCCTCCGCGTCTGAGAGAAGGCGTTGTGCATTCGGGGAATGGCGAGGTGAAAGGGCCCCCTCCGGGAAGCGCGATCCAAGAGCTGAGGGTTGGGTGCCTTGCTCCGTGCTTCTAGGTGCCAGAGCCGCTTCTCTCTTCCCGGGACAGAGTGGGGCTTGCTGGGCCAATGCGTCGTCCTGAAGCAATCCCGTGGCAGGGGCTCGGCGCTTCCCCCTTCCGTTTCGGGCGAGCCTCCCAGCTCAGGGCGCCCCCAGAGAGTTTGGCCTGCAGGCCGGCGTCGCCGTCACGACCTCGCCGAGAGCCGGGTGTTCAGCTCGGTGCACTCCGAACGCGGGCTCCGGTGGGTTCGACTGAGGGCGGGCGCCCGGCTGAGGGAAGCGGCGCTGGTGTCAGAAGGCCTCCCGTGCCCTCACAACGAGTGTGTTTGCTCTGCCGTGGGTCCCGCGTCACGGTCGGGGCAGGAGCCGCTTCCGACGCCCTTGCGAAGGGCTTCGCTGAGGCCCAGGTCGGGGGCCTCCTTCTAGGACGGCCCCCGACCTGAGGCCCGGCACGCAGCCTCCCTGAGGCTTCCGCCACCCCCGCCGCGGCCAAGCTTTCTCTCTGCGCGAAAGAGGCCTGCTCGCGGAAGGGAGCTCGGCTTCAGGCTTGCTTCTCGGAGGTAAGGCTGTGGTGCTCACTCGAGGTTTCCGGGCTAAGCGTTGAGAAGGCCTCCTTCTCCGTGGAGCGACGTGTGTGTGGACGTGGACGGGGATGGCATTCCACCCTGCCTTGTTTCGCACAGGGAGGTTGGGGGCCTGGACCTCAGCGGGTCCAACCCCCGGCGAGTCAGCCAACGGCTTCCCCGTGTAGGACGTGAGGCGCCGGCCCGGGAGAGGCCGGCCCCACAGCCCGGACCCTCGTGCCTCACGAAGCGCGCCCTTCATCTCTCCTCCCCGCTTCTCTGTTCGCACTCATCTTTCCCTGGGCGGACGTTTTCCCGGCAGCACCGGGTTGCACGGAATCCAGGGAGGAGCTGTCTCCTTCGGTTGCCAGGCCCGGGCGTGTGTCGACCTTGACACCGCGCAGCCCGCTGTCGCCCCGGAGGTGCTGGCGGCACCCGCAGGTCCCTGGAGTGGAGGCCCAAGGCGGCAGCGTGCGCACGTCTTCCTCCGCGTCTGAGAGAAGGCGTTGTGCATTCGGGGAATGGCGAGGTGAAAGGGCCCCCTCCGGGAAGCGCGATCCAAGAGCTGAGGGTTGGGTGCCTTGCTCCGTGCTTCTAGGTGCCAGAGCCGCTTCTCTCTTCCCGGGACAGAGTGGGGCTTGCTGGGCCAATGCGTCGTCCTGAAGCAATCCCGTGGCAGGGGCTCGGCGCTTCCCCCTTCCGTTTCGGGCGAGCCTCCCAGCTCAGGGCGCCCCCAGAGAGTTTGGCCTGCAGGCCGGCGTCGCCGTCACGACCTCGCCGAGAGCCGGGTGTTCAGCTCGGTGCACTCCGAACGCGGGCTCCGGTGGGTTCGACTGAGGGCGGGCGCCCGGCTGAGGGAAGCGGCGCTGGTGTCAGAAGGCCTCCCGTGCCCTCACAACGAGTGTGTTTGCTCTGCCGTGGGTCCCGCGTCACGGTCGGGGCAGGAGCCGCTTCCGACGCCCTTGCGAAGGGCTTCGCTGAGGCCCAGGTCGGGGGCCTCCTTCTAGGACGGCCCCCGACCTGAGGCCCGGCACGCAGCCTCCCTGAGGCTTCCGCCACCCCCGCCGCGGCCAAGCTTTCTCTCTGGGCGAAAGAGGCCTGCTCGCGGAAGGGAGCTCGGCTTCAGGCTTGCTTCGCGGAGGTAAGGCTGTGGTGCTCACTCGAGGTTTCCGGGCTAAGCGTTGAGAAGGCCTCCTTCTCCGTGGAGCGACGTGTGTGTGGACGTGGACGGGGATGGCATTCCACCCTGCCTTGCTTCGCACAGGGAGGTCGGGGACCTGGACCTCAGCGGGTCCAACCCCCGGCGAGTCAGCCAACGGCTTCCCCGTGTAGGACGTGAGGCGCCGGCCCGGGAGAGGCCGGCCCCACAGCCCGGACCCTCGTGCCTCACGAAGCGCGCCCTTCATCTCTCCTCCCCGCTTCTCTGTTCGCACTCATCTTTCCCTGGGCGGACGTTTTCCCGGCAGCACCGGGTTGCACGGAATCCAGGGAGGAGCTGTCTCCTTCGGTTGCCAGGCCCGGGCGTGTGTCGACCTTGACACCGCGCAGCCCGCTGTCGCCCCGGAGGTGCTGGCGGCACCCGCAGGTCCCTGGAGTGGAGGCCCAAGGCGGCAGCGTGTGCACGTCTTCCTCCGCGTCTGAGAGAAGGCGTTGTGCATTCGGGGAATGGCGAGGTGAAAGGGCCCCCTCCGGGAAGCGCGATCCAAGAGCTGAGGGTTGGGTGCCTTGCTCCGTGCTTCTAGGTGCCAGAGCCGCTTCTCTCTTCCCGGGACAGAGTGGGGCTTGCTGGGCCAATGCGTCGTCCTGAAGCAATCCCGTGGCAGGGGCTCGGCGCTTCCCCCTTCCGTTTCGGGGGAGCCTCCCAGCTCAGGGCGCCCCCAGAGAGTTTGGCCTGCAGGCCGGCGTCGCCGTCACGACCTCGCCGAGAGCCGGGTGTTCAGCTCGGTGCACTCCGAACGCGGGCTCCGGTGGGTTCGACTGAGGGCGGGCGCCCGGCTGAGGGAAGCGGCGCTGGTGTCAGAAGGCCTCCCGTGCCCTCACAACGAGTGTGTTTGCTCTGCCGTGGGTCCCGCGTCACGGTCGGGGCAGGAGCCGCTTCCGACGCCCTTGCGAAGGGCTTCGCTGAGGCCCAGGTCGGGGGCCTCCTTCTAGGACGGCCCCCGACCTGAGGCCCGGCACGCAGCCTCCCTGAGGCTTCCGCCACCCCCGCCGCGGCCAAGCTTTCTCTCTGGGCGAAAGAGGCCTGCTCGCGGAAGGGAGCTCGGCTTCAGGCTTGCTTCGCGGAGGTAAGGCTGTGGTGCTCACTCGAGGTTTCCGGGCTAAGCGTTGAGAAGGCCTCCTTCTCCGTGGAGCGACGTGTGTGTGGACGTGGACGGGGATGGCATTCCACCCTGCCTTGCTTCGCACAGGGAGGTCGGGGACCTGGACCTCAGCGGGTCCAACCCCCGGCGAGTCAGCCAACGGCTTCCCCGTGTAGGACGTGAGGCGCCGGCCCGGGAGAGGCCGGCCCCACAGCCCGGACCCTCGTGCCTCACGAAGCGCGCCCTTCATCTCTCCTCCTCGCTTCTCTGTTCGCACTCATCTTTCCCTGGGCGGACGTTATCCCGGCAGCACCGGGTTGCACGGAATCCAGGGAGGAGCTGTCTCCTTCGGTTGCCAGGCCCGGGCGTGTGTCGACCTTGACACCGCGCAGCCCGCTGTCGCCCCGGAGGTGCTGGCGGCACCCGCAGGTCCCTGGAGTGGAGGCCCAAGGCGGCAGCGTGTGCACGTCTTCCTCCGCGTCTGAGAGAAGGCGTTGTGCATTCGGGGAATGGCGAGGTGAAAGTGCCCCGTCCGGGAAGCGCGATCCAAGAGCTGAGGGTTGGGTGCCTTGCTCCGTGCTTCTAGGTGGCAGAGCCGCTTCTCTCTTCCCGGGACAGAGTGGGGCTTGCTGGGCCAATGCGTCGTCCTGAAGCAATCCCGTGGCAGGGGCTCGGCGCTTCCCCCTTCCGTTTCGGGCGAGCCTCCCAGCTCAGGGCGCCCCCAGAGAGTTTGGCCTGCAGGCCGGCGTCGCCGTCACGACCTCGCCGAGAGCCGGGTGTTCAGCTCGGTGCACTCCGAACGCGGGCTCCGGTGGGTTCGACTGAGGGCGGGCGCCCGGCTGAGGGAAGCGGCGCTGGTGTCAGAAGGCCTCCCGTGCCCTCACAACGAGTGTGTTTGCTCTGCCGTGGGTCCCGCGTCACGGTCGGGGCAGGAGCCGCTTCCGACGCCCTTGCGAAGGGCTTCGCTGAGGCCCAGGTCGGGGGCCTCCTTCTAGGACGGCCCCCGACCTGAGGCCCGGCACGCAGCCTCCCTGAGGCTTCCGCCACCCCCGCCGCGGCCAAGCTTTCTCTCTGCGCGAAAGAGGCCTGCTCGCGGAAGGGAGCTCGGCTTCAGGCTTGCTTCTCGGAGGTAAGGCTGTGGTGCTCACTCGAGGTTTCCGGGCTAAGCGTTGAGAAGGCCTCCTTCTCCGTGGAGCGACGTGTGTGTGGACGTGGACGGGGATGGCATTCCACCCTGCCTTGTTTCGCACAGGGAGGTTGGGGGCCTGGACCTCAGCGGGTCCAACCCCCGGCGAGTCAGCCAACGGCTTCCCCGTGTAGGACGTGAGGCGCCGGCCCGGGAGAGGCCGGCCCCACAGCCCGGACCCTCGTGCCTCACGAAGCGCGCCCTTCATCTCTCCTCCCCGCTTCTCTGTTCGCACTCATCTTTCCCTGGGCGGACGTTTTCCCGGCAGCACCGGGTTGCACGGAATCCAGGGAGGAGCTGTCTCCTTCGGTTGCCAGGCCCGGGCGTGTGTCGACCTTGACACCGCGCAGCCCGCTGTCGCCCCGGAGGTGCTGGCGGCACCCGCAGGTCCCTGGAGTGGAGGCCCAAGGCGGCAGCGTGTGCACGTCTTCCTCCGCGTCTGAGAGAAGGCGTTGTGCATTCGGGGAATGGCGAGGTGAAAGGGCCCCCTCCGGGAAGCGCGATCCAAGAGCTGAGGGTTGGGTGCCTTGCTCCGTGCTTCTAGGTGCCAGAGCCGCTTCTCTCTTCCCGGGACAGAGTGGGGCTTGCTGGGCCAATGCGTCGTCCTGAAGCAATCCCGTGGCAGGGGCTCGGCGCTTCCCCCTTCCGTTTCGGGGGAGCCTCCCAGCTCAGGGCGCCCCCAGAGAGTTTGGCCTGCAGGCCGGCGTCGCCGTCACGACCTCGCCGAGAGCCGGGTGTTCAGCTCGGTGCACTCCGAACGCGGGCTCCGGTGGGTTCGACTGAGGGCGGGCGCCCGGCTGAGGGAAGCGGCGCTGCTGTCAGAAGGCCTCCCGTGCCCTCACAACGAGTGTGTTTGCTCTGCCGTGGGTCCCGCGTCACGGTCGGGGCAGGAGCCGCTTCCGACGCCCTTGCGAAGGGCTTCGCTGAGGCCCAGGTCGGGGGCCTCCTTCTAGGACGGCCCCCGACCTGAGGCCCGGCACGCAGCCTCCCTGAGGCTTCCGCCACCCCCGCCGCGGCCAAGCTTTCTCTCTGGGCGAAAGAGGCCTGCTCGCGGAAGGGAGCTCGGCTTCAGGCTTGCTTCGCGGAGGTAAGGCTGTGGTGCTCACTCGAGGTTTCCGGGCTAAGCGTTGAGAAGGCCTCCTTCTCCGTGGAGCGACGTGTGTGTGGACGTGGACGGGGATGGCATTCCACCCTGCCTTGCTTCGCACAGGGAGGTCGGGGACCTGGACCTCAGCGGGTCCAACCCCCGGCGAGTCAGCCAACGGCTTCCCCGTGTAGGACGGGAGGCGCCGGCCCGGGAGAGGCCGGCCCCACAGCCCGGACCCTCGTGCCTCACGAAGCGCGCCCTTCATCTCTCCTCCCCGCTTCTCTGTTCGCACTCATCTTTCCCTGGGCGGACGTTTTCCCGGCAGCACCGGGTTGCACGGAATCCAGGGAGGAGCTGTCTCCTTCGGTTGCCAGGCCCGGGCGTGTGTCGACCTTGACACCGCGCAGCCCGCTGTCGCCCCGGAGGTGCTGGCGGCACCCGCAGGTCCCTGGAGTGGAGGCCCAAGGCGGCAGCGTGTGTACGTCTTCCTCCGCGTCTGAGAGAAGGCGTTGTGCATTCGGGGAATGGCGAGGTGAAAGGGCCCCCTCCGGGAAGCGCGATCCAAGAGCTGAGGGTTGGGTGCCTTGCTCCGTGCTTCTAGGTGCCAGAGCCGCTTCTCTCTTCCCGGGACAGAGTGGGGCTTGCTGGGCCAATGCGTCGTCCTGAAGCAATCCCGTGGCAGGGGCTCGGCGCTGCCCCCTTCCGTTTCGGGCGAGCCTCCCAGCTCAGGGCGCCCCCAGAGAGTTTGGCCTGCAGGCCGGCGTCGCCGTCACGACCTCGCCGAGAGCCGGGTGTTCAGCTCGGTGCACTCCGAACGCGGGCTCCGGTGGGTTCGACTGAGGGCGGGCGCCCGGCTGAGGGAAGCGGCGCTGCTGTCAGAAGGCCTCCCGTGCCCTCACCACGAGTGTGTTTGCTCTGCCGTGGGTCCCGCGTCACGGTCGGGGCAGGAGCCGCTTCCGACACCCTTGCGAAGGGCTTCGCTGAGGCCCAGGTCGGGGGCCTCCTTCTAGGACGGCCCCCGACCTGAGGCCCGGCACGCAGCCTCCCTGAGGCTTCCGCCACCCCCGCCGCGGCCAAGCTTTCTCTCTGGGCGAAAGAGGCCTGCTCGCGGAAGGGAGCTCGGCTTCAGGCTTGCTTCGCGGAGGTAAGGCTGTGGTGCTCACTCGAGGTTTCCGGGCTAAGCGTTGAGAAGGCCTCCTTCTCCGTGGAGCGACGTGTGTGTGGACGTGGACGGGGATGGCATTCCACCCTGCCTTGCTTCGCACAGGGAGGTCGGGGGCCTGGACCTCAGCGTGTCCAACCCCCGGCGAGTCAGCCAACGGCTTCCCCGTGTAGGACGTGAGGCGCCGGCCCGGGAGAGGCCGGCCCCACAGCCCGGACCCTCGTGCCTCACGAAGCGTGCCCTTCATCTCTCCTCCCCGCTTCTCTGTTCGCACTCATCTTTCCCTGGGCGGACGTTTTCCCGGCAGCACCGTGTTGCACGGAATCCAGGGAGGAGCTGTCTCCTTCGGTTGCCAGGCCCGGGCGTGTGTCGACCTTGACACCGCGCAGCCCGCTGTCGCCCCGGAGGTGCTGGCGGCACCCGCAGGTCCCTGGAGTGGAGGCCCAAGGCGGCAGCGTGTGCACGTCTTCCTCCGCGTCTGAGAGAAGGCGTTGTGCATTCGGGGAATGGCGAGGTGAAAGGGCCCCCTCCGGGAAGCCCGATCCAAGAGCTGAGGGTTGGGTGCCTTGCTCCGTGCTTCTAGGTGCCAGAGCCGCTTCTCTCTTCCCGGGACAGAGTGGGGCTTGCTGGGCCAATGCGTCGTCCTGAAGCAATCCCGTGGCAGGGGCTCGGCGCTTCCCCCTTCCGTTTCGGGCGAGCCTCTCAGCTCAGGGCGCCCCCAGAGAGTTTGGCCTGCAGGCCGGCGTCGCCGTCACGACCTCGCCGAGAGCCGGGTGTTCAGCTCGGTGCACTCCGAACGCGGGCTCCGGTGGGTTCGACTGAGGGCGGGCGCCCGGATGAGGGAAGCGGCGCTGCTGTCAGAAGGCCTCCCGTGCCCTCACAACGAGTGTGTTTGCTCTGCCGTGGGTCCCGCGTCACGGTCGGGGCAGGAGCCGCTTCCGACGCCCTTGCGAAGGGCTTCGCTGAGGCCCAGGTCGGGGGCCTCCTTCTAGGACGGCCCCCGACCTGAGGCCCGGCACGCAGCCTCCCTGAGGCTTCCGCCACCCCCGCCGCGGCCAAGCTTTCTCTCTGGGCGAAAGAGGCCTGCTCGCGGAAGGGAGCTCGGCTTCAGGCTTGCTTCGCGGAGGTAAGGCTGTGGTGCTCACTCGAGGTTTCCGGGCTAAGCGTTGAGAAGGCCTCCTTCTCCGTGGAGCGACGTGTGTGTGGACGTGGACGGGGATGGCATTCCACCCTGCCTTGCTTCGCACAGGGAGGTCGGGGACCTGGACCTCAGCGGGTCCAACCCCCGGCGAGTCAGCCAACGGCTTCCCCGTGTAGGACGTGAGGCGCCGGCCCGGGAGAGGCCGGCCCCACAGCCCGGACCCTCGTGCCTCACGAAGCGCGCCCTTCATCTCTCCTCCCCGCTTCTCTGTTCGCACTCATCTTTCCCTGGGCGGACGTTATCCCGGCAGCACCGGGTTGCACGGAATCCAGGGAGGAGCTGTCTCCTTTGGTTGCCAGGCCCGGGCGTGTGTCGACCTTGACACCGCGCAGCCCGCTGTCGCCCCGGAGGTGCTGGCGGCACCCGCAGGTCCCTGGAGTGGAGGCCCAAGGCGGCAGCGTGTGCACGTCTTCCTCCGCGTCTGAGAGAAGGCGTTGTGCATTCGGGGAATGGCGAGGTGAAAGGGCCCCCTCCGGGAACCGCGATCCAAGAGCTGAGGGTTGGGTGCCTTGCTCCGTGCTTCTAGGTGCCAGAGCCGCTTCTCTCTTCCCGGGACAGAGTGGGGCTTGCTGGGCCAATGCGTCGTCCTGAAGCAATCCCGTGGCAGGGGCTCGGCGCTACCCCCTTCCGTTTCGGGCGAGCCTCCCAGCTCAGGGCGCCCCCAGAGAGTTTGGCCTGCAGGCCGGCGTCGCCGTCACGACCTCGCCGAGAGCCGGGTGTTCAGCTCGGTGCACTCCGAACGCGGGCTCCGGTGGGTTCGACTGAGGGCGGGCGCCCGGCTGAGGGAAGCGGCGCTGGTGTCAGAAGGCCTCCCGTGCCCTCACAACGAGTGTGTTTGCTCTGCCGTGGGTCCCGCGTCACGGTCGGGGCAGGAGCCGCTTCCGACGCCCTTGCGAAGGGCTTCGCTGAGGCCCAGGTCGGGGGCCTCCTTCTAGGACGGCCCCCGACCTGAGGCCCGGCACGCAGCCTCCCTGAGGCTTCCGCCACCCCCGCCGCGGCCAAGCTTTCTCTCTGCGCGAAAGAGGCCTGCTCGCGGAAGGGAGCTCGGCTTCAGGCTTGCTTCTCGGAGGTAAGGCTGTGGTGCTCACTCGAGGTTTCCGGGCTAAGCGTTGAGAAGGCCTCCTTCTCCGTGGAGCGACGTGTGTGTGGACGTGGACGGGGATGGCATTCCACCCTGCCTTGTTTCGCACAGGGAGGTTGGGGGCCTGGACCTCAGCGGGTCCAACCCCCGGCGAGTCAGCCAACGGCTTCCCCGTGTAGGACGTGAGGCGCCGGCCCGGGAGAGGCCGGCCCCACAGCCCGGACCCTCGTGCCTCACGAAGCGCGCCCTTCATCTCTCCTCCCCGCTTCTCTGTTCGCACTCATCTTTCCCTGGGCGGACGTTTTCCCGGCAGCACCGGGTTGCACGGAATCCAGGGAGGAGCTGTCTCCTTCGGTTGCCAGGCCCGGGCGTGTGTCGACCTTGACACCGCGCAGCCCGCTGTCGCCCCGGAGGTGCTGGCGGCACCCGCAGGTCCCTGGAGTGGAGGCCCAAGGCGGCAGCGTGTGCACGTCTTCCTCCGCGTCTGAGAGAAGGCGTTGTGCATTCGGGGAATGGCGAGGTGAAAGGGCCCCCTCCGGGAAGCGCGATCCAAGAGCTGAGGGTTGGGTGCCTTGCTCCGTGCTTCTAGGTGCCAGAGCCGCTTCTCTCTTCCCGGGACAGAGTGGGGCTTGCTGGGCCAATGCGTCGTCCTGAAGCAATCCCGTGGCAGGGGCTCGGCGCTTCCCCCTTCCGTTTCGGGCGAGCCTCCCAGCTCAGGGCGCCCCCAGAGAGTTTGGCCTGCAGGCCGGCGTCGCCGTCACGACCTCGCCGAGAGCCGGGTGTTCAGCTCGGTGCACTCCGAACGCGGGCTCCGGTGGGTTCGACTGAGGGCGGGCGCCCGGCTGAGGGAAGCGGCGCTGGTGTCAGAAGGCCTCCCGTGCCCTCACAACGAGTGTGTTTGCTCTGCCGTGGGTCCCGCGTCACGGTCGGGGCAGGAGCCGCTTCCGACGCCCTTGCGAAGGGCTTCGCTGAGGCCCAGGTCGGGGGCCTCCTTCTAGGACGGCCCCCGACCTGAGGCCCGGCACGCAGCCTCCCTGAGGCTTCCGCCACCCCCGCCGCGGCCAAGCTTTCTCTCTGGGCGAAAGAGGCCTGCTCGCGGAAGGGAGCTCGGCTTCAGGCTTGCTTCGCGGAGGTAAGGCTGTGGTGCTCACTCGAGGTTTCCGGGCTAAGCGTTGAGAAGGCCTCCTTCTCCGTGGAGCGACGTGTGTGTGGACGTGGACGGGGATGGCATTCCACCCTGCCTTGCTTCGCACAGGGAGGTCGGGGACCTGGACCTCAGCGGGTCCAACCCCCGGCGAGTCAGCCAACGGCTTCCCCGTGTAGGACGTGAGGCGCCGGCCCGGGAGAGGCCGGCCCCACAGCCCGGACCCTCGTGCCTCACGAAGCGCGCCCTTCATCTCTCCTCCCCGCTTCTCTGTTCGCACTCATCTTTCCCTGGGCGGACGTTTTCCCGGCAGCACCGGGTTGCACGGAATCCAGGGAGGAGCTGTCTCCTTCGGTTGCCAGGCCCGGGCGTGTGTCGACCTTGACACCGCGCAGCCCGCTGTCGCCCCGGAGGTGCTGGCGGCACCCGCAGGTCCCTGGAGTGGAGGCCCAAGGCGGCAGCGTGTGCACGTCTTCCTCCGCGTCTGAGAGAAGGCGTTGTGCATTCGGGGAATGGCGAGGTGAAAGGGCCCCCTCCGGGAAGCGCGATCCAAGAGCTGAGGGTTGGGTGCCTTGCTCCGTGCTTCTAGGTGCCAGAGCCGCTTCTCTCTTCCCGGGACAGAGTGGGGCTTGCTGGGCCAATGCGTCGTCCTGAAGCAATCCCGTGGCAGGGGCTCGGCGCTTCCCCCTTCCGTTTCGGGGGAGCCTCCCAGCTCAGGGCGCCCCCAGAGAGTTTGGCCTGCAGGCCGGCGTCGCCGTCACGACCTCGCCGAGAGCCGGGTGTTCAGCTCGGTGCACTCCGAACGCGGGCTCCGGTGGGTTCGACTGAGGGCGGGCGCCCGGCTGAGGGAAGCGGCGCTGGTGTCAGAAGGCCTCCCGTGCCCTCACAACGAGTGTGTTTGCTCTGCCGTGGGTCCCGCGTCACGGTCGGGGCAGGAGCCGCTTCCGACGCCCTTGCGAAGGGCTTCGCTGAGGCCCAGGTCGGGGGCCTCCTTCTAGGACGGCCCCCGACCTGAGGCCCGGCACGCAGCCTCCCTGAGGCTTCCGCCACCCCCGCCGCGGCCAAGCTTTCTCTCTGGGCGAAAGAGGCCTGCTCGCGGAAGGGAGCTCGGCTTCAGGCTTGCTTCGCGGAGGTAAGGCTGTGGTGCTCACTCGAGGTTTCCGGGCTAAGCGTTGAGAAGGCCTCCTTCTCCGTGGAGCGACGTGTGTGTGGACGTGGACGGGGATGGCATTCCACCCTGCCTTGCTTCGCACAGGGAGGTCGGGGACCTGGACCTCAGCGGGTCCAACCCCCGGCGAGTCAGCCAACGGCTTCCCCGTGTAGGACGTGAGGCGCCGGCCCGGGAGAGGCCGGCCCCACAGCCCGGACCCTCGTGCCTCACGAAGCGCGCCCTTCATCTCTCCTCCTCGCTTCTCTGTTCGCACTCATCTTTCCCTGGGCGGACGTTATCCCGGCAGCACCGGGTTGCACGGAATCCAGGGAGGAGCTGTCTCCTTCGGTTGCCAGGCCCGGGCGTGTGTCGACCTTGACACCGCGCAGCCCGCTGTCGCCCCGGAGGTGCTGGCGGCACCCGCAGGTCCCTGGAGTGGAGGCCCAAGGCGGCAGCGTGTGCACGTCTTCCTCCGCGTCTGAGAGAAGGCGTTGTGCATTCGGGGAATGGCGAGGTGAAAGGGCCCCCTCCGGGAACCGCGATCCAAGAGCTGAGGGTTGGGTGCCTTGCTCCGTGCTTCTAGGTGCCAGAGCCGCTTCTCTCTTCCCGGGACAGAGTGGGGCTTGCTGGGCCAATGCGTCGTCCTGAAGCAATCCCGTGGCAGGGGCTCGGCGCTTCCCCCTTCCGTTTCGGGCGAGCCTCCCAGCTCAGGGCGCCCCCAGAGAGTTTGGCCTGCAGGCCGGCGTCGCCGTCACGACCTCGCCGAGAGCCGGGTGTTCAGCTCGGTGCACTCCGAACGCGGGCTCCGGTGGGTTCGACTGAGGGCGGGCGCCCGGCTGAGGGAAGCGGCGCTGGTGTCAGAAGGCCTCCCGTGCCCTCACAACGAGTGTGTTTGCTCTGCCGTGGGTCCCGCGTCACGGTCGGGGCAGGAGCCGCTTCCGACGCCCTTGCGAAGGGCTTCGCTGAGGCCCAGGTCGGGGGCCTCCTTCTAGGACGGCCCCCGACCTGAGGCCCGGCACGCAGCCTCCCTGAGGCTTCCGCCACCCCCGCCGCGGCCAAGCTTTCTCTCTGCGCGAAAGAGGCCTGCTCGCGGAAGGGAGCTCGGCTTCAGGCTTGCTTCTCGGAGGTAAGGCTGTGGTGCTCACTCGAGGTTTCCGGGCTAAGCGTTGAGAAGGCTTCCTTCTCCGTGGAGCGACGTGTGTGTGGACGTGGACGGGGATGGCATTCCACCCTGCCTTGTTTCGCACAGGGAGGTTGGGGGCCTGGACCTCAGCGGGTCCAACCCCCGGCGAGTCAGCCAACGGCTTCCCCGTGTAGGACGTGAGGCGCCGGCCCGGGAGAGGCCGGCCCCACAGCCCGGACCCTCGTGCCTCACGAAGCGCGCCCTTCATCTCTCCTCCCCGCTTCTCTGTTCGCACTCATCTTTCCCTGGGCGGACGTTTTCCCGGCAGCACCGGGTTGCACGGAATCCAGGGAGGAGCTGTCTCCTTCGGTTGCCAGGCCCGGGCGTGTGTCGACCTTGACACCGCGCAGCCCGCTGTCGCCCCGGAGGTGCTGGCGGCACCCGCAGGTCCCTGGAGTGGAGGCCCAAGGCGGCAGCGTGCGCACGTCTTCCTCCGCGTCTGAGAGAAGGCGTTGTGCATTCGGGGAATGGCGAGGTGAAAGGGCCCCCTCCGGGAAGCGCGATCCAAGAGCTGAGGGTTGGGTGCCTTGCTCCGTGCTTCTAGGTGCCAGAGCCGCTTCTCTCTTCCCGGGACAGAGTGGGGCTTGCTGGGCCAATGCGTCGTCCTGAAGCAATCCCGTGGCAGGGGCTCGGCGCTTCCCCCTTCCGTTTCGGGGGAGCCTCCCAGCTCAGGGCGCCCCCAGAGAGTTTGGCCTGCAGGCCGGCGTCGCCGTCACGACCTCGCCGAGAGCCGGGTGTTCAGCTCGGTGCACTCCGAACGCGGGCTCCGGTGGGTTCGACTGAGGGCGGGCGCCCGGATGAGGGAAGCGGCGCTGCTGTCAGAAGGCCTCCCGTGCCCTCACAACGAGTGTGTTTGCTCTGCCGTGGGTCCCGCGTCACGGTCGGGGCAGGAGCCGCTTCCGACGCCCTTGCGAAGGGCTTCGCTGAGGCCCAGGTCGGGGGCCTCCTTCTAGGACGGCCCCCGACCTGAGGCCCGGCACGCAGCCTCCCTGAGGCTTCCGCCACCCCCGCCGCGGCCAAGCTTTCTCTCTGGGCGAAAGAGGCCTGCTCGCGGAAGGGAGCTCGGCTTCAGGCTTGCTTCGCGGAGGTAAGGCTGTGGTGCTCACTCGAGGTTTCCGGGCTAAGCGTTGAGAAGGCCTCCTTCTCCGTGGAGCGACGTGTGTGTGGACGTGGACGGGGATGGCATTCCACCCTGCCTTGCTTCGCACAGGGAGGTCGGGGGCCTGGACCTCAGCGGGTCCAACCCCCGGCGAGTCAGCCAACGGCTTCCCCGTGTAGGACGTGAGGCGCCGGCCCGGGAGAGGCCGGCCCCACAGCCCGGACCCTCGTGCCTCACGAAGCGCGCCCTTCATCTCTCCTCCCCGCTTCTCTGTTCGCACTCATCTTTCCCTGGGCGGACGTTTTCCCGGCAGCACCGGGTTGCACGGAATCCAGGGAGGAGCTGTCTCCTTCGGTTGCCAGGCCCGGGCGTGTGTCGACCTTGACACCGCGCAGCCCGCTGTCGCCCCGGAGGTGCTGGCGGCACCCGCAGGTCCCTGGAGTGGAGGCCCAAGGCGGCAGCGTGTGCACGTCTTCCTCCGCGTCTGAGAGAAGGCGTTGTGCATTCGGGGAATGGCGAGGTGAAAGGGCCCCCTCCGGGAAGCGCGATCCAAGAGCTGAGGGTTGGGTGACTTGCTCCGTGCTTCTAGGTGCCAGAGCCGCTTCTCTCTTCCCGGGACAGAGTGGGGCTTGCTGGGCCAATGCGTCGTCCTGAAGCAATCCCGTGGCAGGGGCTCGGCGCTTCCCCCTTCCGTTTCGGGGGAGCCTCCCAGCTCAGGGCGCCCCCAGAGAGTTTGGCCTGCAGGCCGGCGTCGCCGTCACGACCTCGCCGAGAGCCGGGTGTTCAGCTCGGTGCACTCCGAACGCGGGCTCCGGTGGGTTCGACTGAGGGCGGGCGCCCGGCTGAGGGAAGCGGCGCTGGTGTCAGAAGGCCTCCCGTGCCCTCACAACGAGTGTGTTTGCTCTGCCGTGGGTCCCGCGTCACGGTCGGGGCAGGAGCCGCTTCCGACGCCCTTGCGAAGGGCTTCGCTGAGGCCCAGGTCGGGGGCCTCCTTCTAGGACGGCCCCCGACCTGAGGCCCGGCACGCAGCCTCCCTGAGGCTTCCGCCACCCCCGCCGCGGCCAAGCTTTCTCTCTGGGCGAAAGAGGCCTGCTCGCGGAAGGGAGCTCGGCTTCAGGCTTGCTTCTCGGAGGTAAGGCTGTGGTGCTCACTCGAGGTTTCCGGGCTAAGCGTTGAGAAGGCCTCCTTCTCCGTGGAGCGACGTGTGTGTGGACGTGGACGGGGATGGCATTCCACCCTGCCTTGCTTCGCACAGGGAGGTCGGGGACCTGGACCTCAGCGGGTCCAACCCCCGGCGAGTCAGCCAACGGCTTCCCCGTGTAGGACGTGAGGCGCCGGCCCGGGAGAGGCCGGCCCCACAGCCCGGACCCTCGTGCCTCACGAAGCGCGCCCTTCATCTCTCCTCCTCGCTTCTCTGTTCGCACTCATCTTTCCCTGGGCGGACGTTATCCCGGCAGCACCGGGTTGCACGGAATCCAGGGAGGAGCTGTCTCCTTCGGTTGCCAGGCCCGGGCGTGTGTCGACCTTGACACCGCGCAGCCCGCTGTCGCCCCGGAGGTGCTGGCGGCACCCGCAGGTCCCTGGAGTGGAGGCCCAAGGCGGCAGCGTGTGCACGTCTTCCTCCGCGTCTGAGAGAAGGCGTTGTGCATTCGGGGAATGGCGAGGTGAAAGGGCCCCCTCCGGGAAGCGCGATCCAAGAGCTGAGGGTTGGGTGCCTTGCTCCGTGCTTCTAGGTGCCAGAGCCGCTTCTCTCTTCCCGGGACAGAGTGGGGCTTGCTGGGCCAATGCGTCGTCCTGAAGCAATCCCGTGGCAGGGGCTCGGCGCTTCCCCCTTCCGTTTCGGGCGAGCCTCCCAGCTCAGGGCGCCCCCAGAGAGTTTGGCCTGCAGGCCGGCGTCGCCGTCACGACCTCGCCGAGAGCCGGGTGTTCAGCTCGGTGCACTCCGAACGCGGGCTCCGGTGGGTTCGACTGAGGGCGGGCGCCCGGCTGAGGGAAGCGGCGCTGGTGTCAGAAGGCCTCCCGTGCCCTCACAACGAGTGTGTTTGCTCTGCCGTGGGTCCCGCGTCACGGTCGGGGCAGGAGCCGCTTCCGACGCCCTTGCGAAGGGCTTCGCTGAGGCCCAGGTCGGGGGCCTCCTTCTAGGACGGCCCCCGACCTGAGGCCCGGCACGCAGCCTCCCTGAGGCTTCCGCCACCCCCGCCGCGGCCAAGCTTTCTCTCTGCGCGAAAGAGGCCTGCTCGCGGAAGGGAGCTCGGCTTCAGGCTTGCTTCTCGGAGGTAAGGCTGTGGTGCTCACTCGAGGTTTCCGGGCTAAGCGTTGAGAAGGCCTCCTTCTCCGTGGAGCGACGTGTGTGTGGACGTGGACGGGGATGGCATTCCACCCTGCCTTGTTTCGCACAGGGAGGTTGGGGGCCTGGACCTCAGCGGGTCCAACCCCCGGCGAGTCAGCCAACGGCTTCCCCGTGTAGGACGTGAGGCGCCGGCCCGGGAGAGGCCGGCCCCACAGCCCGGACCCTCGTGCCTCACGAAGCGCGCCCTTCATCTCTCCTCCCCGCTTCTCTGTTCGCACTCATCTTTCCCTGGGCGGACGTTTTCCCGGCAGCACCGGGTTGCACGGAATCCAGGGAGGAGCTGTCTCCTTCGGTTGCCAGGCCCGGGCGTGTGTCGACCTTGACACCGCGCAGCCCGCTGTCGCCCCGGAGGTGCTGGCGGCACCCGCAGGTCCCTGGAGTGGAGGCCCAAGGCGGCAGCGTGTGCACGTCTTCCTCCGCGTCTGAGAGAAGGCGTTGTGCATTCGGGGAATGGCGAGGTGAAAGGGCCCCCTCCGGGAAGCGCGATCCAAGAGCTGAGGGTTGGGTGCCTTGCTCCGTGCTTCTAGGTGCCAGAGCCGCTTCTCTCTTCCCGGGACAGAGTGGGGCTTGCTGGGCCAATGCGTCGTCCTGAAGCAATCCCGTGGCAGGGGCTCGGCGCTTCCCCCTTCCGTTTCGGGCGAGCCTCCCAGCTCAGGGCGCCCCCAGAGAGTTTGGCCTGCAGGCCGGCGTCGCCGTCACGACCTCGCCGAGAGCCGGGTGTTCAGCTCGGTGCACTCCGAACGCGGGCTCCGGTGGGTTCGACTGAGGGCGGGCGCCCGGCTGAGGGAAGCGGCGCTGGTGTCAGAAGGCCTCCCGTGCCCTCACAACGAGTGTGTTTGCTCTGCCGTGGGTCCCGCGTCACGGTCGGGGCAGGAGCCGCTTCCGACGCCCTTGCGAAGGGCTTCGCTGAGGCCCAGGTCGGGGGCCTCCTTCTAGGACGGCCCCCGACCTGAGGCCCGGCACGCAGCCTCCCTGAGGCTTCCGCCACCCCCGCCGCGGCCAAGCTTTCTCTCTGGGCGAAAGAGGCCTGCTCGCGGAAGGGAGCTCGGCTTCAGGCTTGCTTCGCGGAGGTAAGGCTGTGGTGCTCACTCGAGGTTTCCGGGCTAAGCGTTGAGAAGGCCTCCTTCTCCGTGGAGCGACGTGTGTGTGGACGTGGACGGGGATGGCATTCCACCCTGCCTTGCTTCGCACAGGGAGGTCGGGGACCTGGACCTCAGCGGGTCCAACCCCCGGCGAGTCAGCCAACGGCTTCCCCGTGTAGGACGTGAGGCGCCGGCCCGGGAGAGGCCGGCCCCACAGCCCGGACCCTCGTGCCTCACGAAGCGCGCCCT
This sequence comes from Martes martes, assembly GCF_963455335.1. NCBI lineage: Eukaryota > Metazoa > Chordata > Mammalia > Carnivora > Mustelidae > Martes > Martes martes. Next base: position 121,968,392 of record NC_137893.1, on the reverse strand, counting down.
TCATCTCTCCTCCCCGCTTCTCTGTTCGCACTCATCTTTCCCTGGGCGGACGTTTTCCCGGCAGCACCGGGTTGCACGGAATCCAGGGAGGAGCTGTCTCCTTCGGTTGCCAGGCCCGGGCGTGTGTCGACCTTGACACCGCGCAGCCCGCTGTCGCCCCGGAGGTGCTGGCGGCACCCGCAGGTCCCTGGAGTGGAGGCCCAAGGCGGCAGCGTGTGCACGTCTTCCTCCGCGTCTGAGAGAAGGCGTTGTGCATTCGGGGAATGGCGAGGTGAAAGGGCCCCCTCCGGGAAGCGCGATCCAAGAGCTGAGGGTTGGGTGCCTTGCTCCGTGCTTCTAGGTGCCAGAGCCGCTTCTCTCTTCCCGGGACAGAGTGGGGCTTGCTGGGCCAATGCGTCGTCCTGAAGCAATCCCGTGGCAGGGGCTCGGCGCTTCCCCCTTCCGTTTCGGGGGAGCCTCCCAGCTCAGGGCGCCCCCAGAGAGTTTGGCCTGCAGGCCGGCGTCGCCGTCACGACCTCGCCGAGAGCCGGGTGTTCAGCTCGGTGCACTCCGAACGCGGGCTCCGGTGGGTTCGACTGAGGGCGGGCGCCCGGCTGAGGGAAGCGGCGCTGGTGTCAGAAGGCCTCCCGTGCCCTCACAACGAGTGTGTTTGCTCTGCCGTGGGTCCCGCGTCACGGTCGGGGCAGGAGCCGCTTCCGACGCCCTTGCGAAGGGCTTCGCTGAGGCCCAGGTCGGGGGCCTCCTTCTAGGACGGCCCCCGACCTGAGGCCCGGCACGCAGCCTCCCTGAGGCTTCCGCCACCCCCGCCGCGGCCAAGCTTTCTCTCTGGGCGAAAGAGGCCTGCTCGCGGAAGGGAGCTCGGCTTCAGGCTTGCTTCGCGGAGGTAAGGCTGTGGTGCTCACTCGAGGTTTCCGGGCTAAGCGTTGAGAAGGCCTCCTTCTCCGTGGAGCGACGTGTGTGTGGACGTGGACGGGGATGGCATTCCACCCTGCCTTGCTTCGCACAGGGAGGTCGGGGACCTGGACCTCAGCGGGTCCAAGCCCCGGCGAGTCAGCCAACGGCTTCCCCGTGTAGGACGTGAGGCGCCGGCCCGGGAGAGGCCGGCCCCACAGCCCGGACCCTCGTGCCTCACGAAGCGCGCCCTTCATCTCTCCTCCTCGCTTCTCTGTTCGCACTCATCTTTCCCTGGGCGGACGTTATCCCGGCAGCACCGGGTTGCACGGAATCCAGGGAGGAGCTGTCTCCTTCGGTTGCCAGGCCCGGGCGTGTGTCGACCTTGACACCGCGCAGCCCGCTGTCGCCCCGGAGGTGCTGGCGGCACCCGCAGGTCCCTGGAGTGGAGGCCCAAGGCGGCAGCGTGTGCACGTCTTCCTCCGCGTCTGAGAGAAGGCGTTGTGCATTCGGGGAATGGCGAGGTGAAAGGGCCCCCTCCGGGAAGCGCGATCCAAGAGCTGAGGGTTGGGTGCCTTGCTCCGTGCTTCTAGGTGCCAGAGCCGCTTCTCTCTTCCCGGGACAGAGTGGGGCTTGCTGGGCCAATGCGTCGTCCTGAAGCAATCCCGTGGCAGGGGCTCGGCGCTTCCCCCTTCCGTTTCGGGCGAGCCTCCCAGCTCAGGGCGCCCCCAGAGAGTTTGGCCTGCAGGCCGGCGTCGCCGTCACGACCTCGCCGAGAGCCGGGTGTTCAGCTCGGTGCACTCCGAACGCGGGCTCCGGTGGGTTCGACTGAGGGCGGGCGCCCGGCTGAGGGAAGCGGCGCTGGTGTCAGAAGGCCTCCCGTGCCCTCACAACGAGTGTGTTTGCTCTGCCGTGGGTCCCGCGTCACGGTCGGGGCAGGAGCCGCTTCCGACGCCCTTGCGAAGGGCTTCGCTGAGGCCCAGGTCGGGGGCCTCCTTCTAGGACGGCCCCCGACCTGAGGCCCGGCACGCAGCCTCCCTGAGGCTTCCGCCACCCCCGCCGCGGCCAAGCTTTCTCTCTGCGCGAAAGAGGCCTGCTCGCGGAAGGGAGCTCGGCTTCAGGCTTGCTTCTCGGAGGTAAGGCTGTGGTGCTCACTCGAGGTTTCCGGGCTAAGCGTTGAGAAGGCCTCCTTCTCCGTGGAGCGACGTGTGTGTGGACGTGGACGGGGATGGCATTCCACCCTGCCTTGTTTCGCACAGGGAGGTTGGGGGCCTGGACCTCAGCGGGTCCAACCCCCGGCGAGTCAGCCAACGGCTTCCCCGTGTAGGACGTGAGGCGCCGGCCCGGGAGAGGCCGGCCCCACAGCCCGGACCCTCGTGCCTCACGAAGCGCGCCCTTCATCTCTCCTCCCCGCTTCTCTGTTCGCACTCATCTTTCCCTGGGCGGACGTTTTCCCGGCAGCACCGGGTTGCACGGAATCCAGGGAGGAGCTGTCTCCTTCGGTTGCCAGGCCCGGGCGTGTGTCGACCTTGACACCGCGCAGCCCGCTGTCGCCCCGGAGGTGCTGGCGGCACCCGCAGGTCCCTGGAGTGGAGGCCCAAGGCGGCAGCGTGCGCACGTCTTCCTCCGCGTCTGAGAGAAGGCGTTGTGCATTCGGGGAATGGCGAGGTGAAAGGGCCCCCTCCGGGAAGCGCGATCCAAGAGCTGAGGGTTGGGTGCCTTGCTCCGTGCTTCTAGGTGCCAGAGCCGCTTCTCTCTTCCCGGGACAGAGTGGGGCTTGCTGGGCCAATGCGTCGTCCTGAAGCAATCCCGTGGCAGGGGCTCGGCGCTTCCCCCTTCCGTTTCGGGCGAGCCTCCCAGCTCAGGGCGCCCCCAGAGAGTTTGGCCTGCAGGCCGGCGTCGCCGTCACGACCTCGCCGAGAGCCGGGTGTTCAGCTCGGTGCACTCCGAACGCGGGCTCCGGTGGGTTCGACTGAGGGCGGGCGCCCGGCTGAGGGAAGCGGCGCTGGTGTCAGAAGGCCTCCCGTGCCCTCACAACGAGTGTGTTTGCTCTGCCGTGGGTCCCGCGTCACGGTCGGGGCAGGAGCCGCTTCCGACGCCCTTGCGAAGGGCTTCGCTGAGGCCCAGGTCGGGGGCCTCCTTCTAGGACGGCCCCCGACCTGAGGCCCGGCACGCAGCCTCCCTGAGGCTTCCGCCACCCCCGCCGCGGCCAAGCTTTCTCTCTGGGCGAAAGAGGCCTGCTCGCGGAAGGGAGCTCGGCTTCAGGCTTGCTTCGCGGAGGTAAGGCTGTGGTGCTCACTCGAGGTTTCCGGGCTAAGCGTTGAGAAGGCCTCCTTCTCCGTGGAGCGACGTGTGTGTGGACGTGGACGGGGATGGCATTCCACCCTGCCTTGCTTCGCACAGGGAGGTCGGGGACCTGGACCTCAGCGGGTCCAACCCCCGGCGAGTCAGCCAACGGCTTCCCCGTGTAGGACGTGAGGCGCCGGCCCGGGAGAGGCCGGCCCCACAGCCCGGACCCTCGTGCCTCACGAAGCGCGCCCTTCATCTCTCCTCCCCGCTTCTCTGTTCGCACTCATCTTTCCCTGGGCGGACGTTATCCCGGCAGCACCGGGTTGCACGGAATCCAGGGAGGAGCTGTCTCCTTCGGTTGCCAGGCCCGGGCGTGTGTCGACCTTGACACCGCGCAGCCCGCTGTCGCCCCGGAGGTGCTGGCGGCACCCGCAGGTCCCTGGAGTGGAGGCCCAAGGCGGCAGCGTGTGCACGTCTTCCTCCGCGTCTGAGAGAAGGCGTTGTGCATTCGGGGAATGGCGAGGTGAAAGGGCCCCCTCCGGGAAGCGCGATCCAAGAGCTGAGGGTTGGGTGCCTTGCTCCGTGCTTCTAGGTGCCAGAGCCGCTTCTCTCTTCCCGGGACAGAGTGGGGCTTGCTGGGCCAATGCGTCGTCCTGAAGCAATCCCGTGGCAGGGGCTCGGCGCTACCCCCTTCCGTTTCGGGCGAGCCTCCCAGCTCAGGGCGCCCCCAGAGAGTTTGGCCTGCAGGCCGGCGTCGCCGTCACGACCTCGCCGAGAGCCGGGTGTTCAGCTCGGTGCACTCCGAACGCGGGCTCCGGTGGGTTCGACTGAGGGCGGGCGCCCGGCTGAGGGAAGCGGCGCTGGTGTCAGAAGGCCTCCCGTGCCCTCACAACGAGTGTGTTTGCTCTGCCGTGGGTCCCGCGTCACGGTCGGGGCAGGAGCCGCTTCCGACGCCCTTGCGAAGGGCTTCGCTGAGGCCCAGGTCGGGGGCCTCCTTCTAGGACGGCCCCCGACCTGAGGCCCGGCACGCAGCCTCCCTGAGGCTTCCGCCACCCCCGCCGCGGCCAAGCTTTCTCTCTGCGCGAAAGAGGCCTGCTCGCGGAAGGGAGCTCGGCTTCAGGCTTGCTTCTCGGAGGTAAGGCTGTGGTGCTCACTCGAGGTTTCCGGGCTAAGCGTTGAGAAGGCCTCCTTCTCCGTGGAGCGACGTGTGTGTGGACGTGGACGGGGATGGCATTCCACCCTGCCTTGTTTCGCACAGGGAGGTTGGGGGCCTGGACCTCAGCGGGTCCAACCCCCGGCGAGTCAGCCAACGGCTTCCCCGTGTAGGACGTGAGGCGCCGGCCCGGGAGAGGCCGGCCCCACAGCCCGGACCCTCGTGCCTCACGAAGCGCGCCCTTCATCTCTCCTCCCCGCTTCTCTGTTCGCACTCATCTTTCCCTGGGCGGACGTTTTCCCGGCAGCACCGGGTTGCACGGAATCCAGGGAGGAGCTGTCTCCTTCGGTTGCCAGGCCCGGGCGTGTGTCGACCTTGACACCGCGCAGCCCGCTGTCGCCCCGGAGGTGCTGGCGGCACCCGCAGGTCCCTGGAGTGGAGGCCCAAGGCGGCAGCGTGTGCACGTCTTCCTCCGCGTCTGAGAGAAGGCGTTGTGCATTCGGGGAATGGCGAGGTGAAAGGGCCCCCTCCGGGAAGCGCGATCCAAGAGCTGAGGGTTGGGTGCCTTGCTCCGTGCTTCTAGGTGCCAGAGCCGCTTCTCTCTTCCCGGGACAGAGTGGGGCTTGCTGGGCCAATGCGTCGTCCTGAAGCAATCCCGTGGCAGGGGCTCGGCGCTTCCCCCTTCCGTTTCGGGCGAGCCTCCCAGCTCAGGGCGCCCCCAGAGAGTTTGGCCTGCAGGCCGGCGTCGCCGTCACGACCTCGCCGAGAGCCGGGTGTTCAGCTCGGTGCACTCCGAACGCGGGCTCCGGTGGGTTCGACTGAGGGCGGGCGCCCGGCTGAGGGAAGCGGCGCTGGTGTCAGAAGGCCTCCCGTGCCCTCACAACGAGTGTGTTTGCTCTGCCGTGGGTCCCGCGTCACGGTCGGGGCAGGAGCCGCTTCCGACGCCCTTGCGAAGGGCTTCGCTGAGGCCCAGGTCGGGGGCCTCCTTCTAGGACGGCCCCCGACCTGAGGCCCGGCACGCAGCCTCCCTGAGGCTTCCGCCACCCCCGCCGCGGCCAAGCTTTCTCTCTGGGCGAAAGAGGCCTGCTCGCGGAAGGGAGCTCGGCTTCAGGCTTGCTTCGCGGAGGTAAGGCTGTGGTGCTCACTCGAGGTTTCCGGGCTAAGCGTTGAGAAGGCCTCCTTCTCCGTGGAGCGACGTGTGTGTGGACGTGGACGGGGATGGCATTCCACCCTGCCTTGCTTCGCACAGGGAGGTCGGGGACCTGGACCTCAGCGGGTCCAACCCCCGGCGAGTCAGCCAACGGCTTCCCCGTGTAGGACGTGAGGCGCCGGCCCGGGAGAGGCCGGCCCCACAGCCCGGACCCTCGTGCCTCACGAAGCGCGCCCTTCATCTCTCCTCCCCGCTTCTCTGTTCGCACTCATCTTTCCCTGGGCGGACGTTTTCCCGGCAGCACCGGGTTGCACGGAATCCAGGGAGGAGCTGTCTCCTTCGGTTGCCAGGCCCGGGCGTGTGTCGACCTTGACACCGCGCAGCCCGCTGTCGCCCCGGAGGTGCTGGCGGCACCCGCAGGTCCCTGGAGTGGAGGCCCAAGGCGGCAGCGTGTGCACGTCTTCCTCCGCGTCTGAGAGAAGGCGTTGTGCATTCGGGGAATGGCGAGGTGAAAGGGCCCCCTCCGGGAAGCGCGATCCAAGAGCTGAGGGTTGGGTGCCTTGCTCCGTGCTTCTAGGTGCCAGAGCCGCTTCTCTCTTCCCGGGACAGAGTGGGGCTTGCTGGGCCAATGCGTCGTCCTGAAGCAATCCCGTGGCAGGGGCTCGGCGCTTCCCCCTTCTGTTTCGGGGGAGCCTCCCAGCTCAGGGCGCCCCCAGAGAGTTTGGCCTGCAGGCCGGCGTCGCCGTCACGACCTCGCCGAGAGCCGGGTGTTCAGCTCGGTGCACTCCGAACGCGGGCTCCGGTGGGTTCGACTGAGGGCGGGCGCCCGGCTGAGGGAAGCGGCGCTGGTGTCAGAAGGCCTCCCGTGCCCTCACAACGAGTGTGTTTGCTCTGCCGTGGGTCCCGCGTCACGGTCGGGGCAGGAGCCGCTTCCGACGCCCTTGCGAAGGGCTTCGCTGAGGCCCAGGTCGGGGGCCTCCTTCTAGGACGGCCCCCGACCTGAGGCCCGGCACGCAGCCTCCCTGAGGCTTCCGCCACCCCCGCCGCGGCCAAGCTTTCTCTCTGGGCGAAAGAGGCCTGCTCGCGGAAGGGAGCTCGGCTTCAGGCTTGCTTCTCGGAGGTAAGGCTGTGGTGCTCACTCGAGGTTTCCGGGCTAAGCGTTGAGAAGGCCTCCTTCTCCGTGGAGCGACGTGTGTGTGGACGTGGACGGGGATGGCATTCCACCCTGCCTTGCTTCGCACAGGGAGGTCGGGGACCTGGACCTCAGCGGGTCCAACCCCCGGCGAGTCAGCCAACGGCTTCCCCGTGTAGGACGTGAGGCGCCGGCCCGGGAGAGGCCGGCCCCACAGCCCGGACCCTCGTGCCTCACGAAGCGCGCCCTTCATCTCTCCTCCTCGCTTCTCTGTTCGCACTCATCTTTCCCTGGGCGGACGTTATCCCGGCAGCACCGGGTTGCACGGAATCCAGGGAGGAGCTGTCTCCTTCGGTTGCCAGGCCCGGGCGTGTGTCGACCTTGACACCGCGCAGCCCGCTGTCGCCCCGGAGGTGCTGGCGGCACCCGCAGGTCCCTGGAGTGGAGGCCCAAGGCGGCAGCGTGTGCACGTCTTCCTCCGCGTCTGAGAGAAGGCGTTGTGCATTCGGGGAATGGCGAGGTGAAAGGGCCCCCTCCGGGAAGCGCGATCCAAGAGCTGAGGGTTGGGTGCCTTGCTCCGTGCTTCTAGGTGCCAGAGCCGCTTCTCTCTTCCCGGGACAGAGTGGGGCTTGCTGGGCCAATGCGTCGTCCTGAAGCAATCCCGTGGCAGGGGCTCGGCGCTTCCCCCTTCCGTTTCGGGCGAGCCTCCCAGCTCAGGGCGCCCCCAGAGAGTTTGGCCTGCAGGCCGGCGTCGCCGTCACGACCTCGCCGAGAGCCGGGTGTTCAGCTCGGTGCACTCCGAACGCGGGCTCCGGTGGGTTCGACTGAGGGCGGGCGCCCGGCTGAGGGAAGCGGCGCTGGTGTCAGAAGGCCTCCCGTGCCCTCACAACGAGTGTGTTTGCTCTGCCGTGGGTCCCGCGTCACGGTCGGGGCAGGAGCCGCTTCCGACGCCCTTGCGAAGGGCTTCGCTGAGGCCCAGGTCGGGGGCCTCCTTCTAGGACGGCCCCCGACCTGAGGCCCGGCACGCAGCCTCCCTGAGGCTTCCGCCACCCCCGCCGCGGCCAAGCTTTCTCTCTGCGCGAAAGAGGCCTGCTCGCGGAAGGGAGCTCGGCTTCAGGCTTGCTTCTCGGAGGTAAGGCTGTGGTGCTCACTCGAGGTTTCCGGGCTAAGCGTTGAGAAGGCCTCCTTCTCCGTGGAGCGACGTGTGTGTGGACGTGGACGGGGATGGCATTCCACCCTGCCTTGTTTCGCACAGGGAGGTTGGGGGCCTGGACCTCAGCGGGTCCAACCCCCGGCGAGTCAGCCAACGGCTTCCCCGTGTAGGACGTGAGGCGCCGGCCCGGGAGAGGCCGGCCCCACAGCCCGGACCCTCGTGCCTCACGAAGCGCGCCCTTCATCTCTCCTCCCCGCTTCTCTGTTCGCACTCATCTTTCCCTGGGCGGACGTTTTCCCGGCAGCACCGGGTTGCACGGAATCCAGGGAGGAGCTGTCTCCTTCGGTTGCCAGGCCCGGGCGTGTGTCGACCTTGACACCGCGCAGCCCGCTGTCGCCCCGGAGGTGCTGGCGGCACCCGCAGGTCCCTGGAGTGGAGGCCCAAGGCGGCAGCGTGTGCACGTCTTCCTCCGCGTCTGAGAGAAGGCGTTGTGCATTCGGGGAATGGCGAGGTGAAAGGGCCCCCTCCGGGAAGCGCGATCCAAGAGCTGAGGGTTGGGTGCCTTGCTCCGTGCTTCTAGGTGCCAGAGCCGCTTCTCTCTTCCCGGGACAGAGTGGGGCTTGCTGGGCCAATGCGTCGTCCTGAAGCAATCCCGTGGCAGGGGCTCGGCGCTTCCCCCTTCCGTTTCGGGCGAGCCTCCCAGCTCAGGGCGCCCCCAGAGAGTTTGGCCTGCAGGCCGGCGTCGCCGTCACGACCTCGCCGAGAGCCGGGTGTTCAGCTCGGTGCACTCCGAACGCGGGCTCCGGTGGGTTCGACTGAGGGCGGGCGCCCGGCTGAGGGAAGCGGCGCTGGTGTCAGAAGGCCTCCCGTGCCCTCACAACGAGTGTGTTTGCTCTGCCGTGGGTCCCGCGTCACGGTCGGGGCAGGAGCCGCTTCCGACGCCCTTGCGAAGGGCTTCGCTGAGGCCCAGGTCGGGGGCCTCCTTCTAGGACGGCCCCCGACCTGAGGCCCGGCACGCAGCCTCCCTGAGGCTTCCGCCACCCCCGCCGCGGCCAAGCTTTCTCTCTGGGCGAAAGAGGCCTGCTCGCGGAAGGGAGCTCGGCTTCAGGCTTGCTTCGCGGAGGTAAGGCTGTGGTGCTCACTCGAGGTTTCCGGGCTAAGCGTTGAGAAGGCCTCCTTCTCCGTGGAGCGACGTGTGTGTGGACGTGGACGGGGATGGCATTCCACCCTGCCTTGCTTCGCACAGGGAGGTCGGGGACCTGGACCTCAGCGGGTCCAACCCCCGGCGAGTCAGCCAACGGCTTCCCCGTGTAGGACGTGAGGCGCCGGCCCGGGAGAGGCCGGCCCCACAGCCCGGACCCTCGTGCCTCACGAAGCGCGCCCTTCATCTCTCCTCCCCGCTTCTCTGTTCGCACTCATCTTTCCCTGGGCGGACGTTTTCCCGGCAGCACCGGGTTGCACGGAATCCAGGGAGGAGCTGTCTCCTTCGGTTGCCAGGCCCGGGCGTGTGTCGACCTTGACACCGCGCAGCCCGCTGTCGCCCCGGAGGTGCTGGCGGCACCCGCAGGTCCCTGGAGTGGAGGCCCAAGGCGGCAGCGTGTGCACGTCTTCCTCCGCGTCTGAGAGAAGGCGTTGTGCATTCGGGGAATGGCGAGGTGAAAGGGCCCCCTCCGGGAAGCGCGATCCAAGAGCTGAGGGTTGGGTGCCTTGCTCCGTGCTTCTAGGTGCCAGAGCCGCTTCTCTCTTCCCGGGACAGAGTGGGGCTTGCTGGGCCAATGCGTCGTCCTGAAGCAATCCCGTGGCAGGGGCTCGGCGCTTCCCCCTTCCGTTTCGGGGGAGCCTCCCAGCTCAGGGCGCCCCCAGAGAGTTTGGCCTGCAGGCCGGCGTCGCCGTCACGACCTCGCCGAGAGCCGGGTGTTCAGCTCGGTGCACTCCGAACGCGGGCTCCGGTGGGTTCGACTGAGGGCGGGCGCCCGGCTGAGGGAAGCGGCGCTGGTGTCAGAAGGCCTCCCGTGCCCTCACAACGAGTGTGTTTGCTCTGCCGTGGGTCCCGCGTCACGGTCGGGGCAGGAGCCGCTTCCGACGCCCTTGCGAAGGGCTTCGCTGAGGCCCAGGTCGGGGGCCTCCTTCTAGGACGGCCCCCGACCTGAGGCCCGGCACGCAGCCTCCCTGAGGCTTCCGCCACCCCCGCCGCGGCCAAGCTTTCTCTCTGGGCGAAAGAGGCCTGCTCGCGGAAGGGAGCTCGGCTTCAGGCTTGCTTCGCGGAGGTAAGGCTGTGGTGCTCACTCGAGGTTTCCGGGCTAAGCGTTGAGAAGGCCTCCTTCTCCGTGGAGCGACGTGTGTGTGGACGTGGACGGGGATGGCATTCCACCCTGCCTTGCTTCGCACAGGGAGGTCGGGGACCTGGACCTCAGCGGGTCCAACCCCCGGCGAGTCAGCCAACGGCTTCCCCGTGTAGGACGTGAGGCGCCGGCCCGGGAGAGGCCGGCCCCACAGCCCGGACCCTCGTGCCTCACGAAGCGCGCCCTTCATCTCTCCTCCTCGCTTCTCTGTTCGCACTCATCTTTCCCTGGGCGGACGTTATCCCGGCAGCACCGGGTTGCACGGAATCCAGGGAGGAGCTGTCTCCTTCGGTTGCCAGGCCCGGGCGTGTGTCGACCTTGACACCGCGCAGCCCGCTGTCGCCCCGGAGGTGCTGGCGGCACCCGCAGGTCCCTGGAGTGGAGGCCCAAGGCGGCAGCGTGTGCACGTCTTCCTCCGCGTCTGAGAGAAGGCGTTGTGCATTCGGGGAATGGCGAGGTGAAAGGGCCCCCTCCGGGAAGCGCGATCCAAGAGCTGAGGGTTGGGTGCCTTGCTCCGTGCTTCTAGGTGCCAGAGCCGCTTCTCTCTTCCCGGGACAGAGTGGGGCTTGCTGGGCCAATGCGTCGTCCTGAAGCAATCCCGTGGCAGGGGCTCGGCGCTTCCCCCTTCCGTTTCGGGCGAGCCTCCCAGCTCAGGGCGCCCCCAGAGAGTTTGGCCTGCAGGCCGGCGTCGCCGTCACGACCTCGCCGAGAACCGGGTGTTCAGCTCGGTGCACTCCGAACGCGGGCTCCGGTGGGTTCGACTGAGGGCGGGCGCCCGGCTGAGGGAAGCGGCGCTGGTGTCAGAAGGCCTCCCGTGCCCTCACAACGAGTGTGTTTGCTCTGCCGTGGGTCCCGCGTCACGGTCGGGGCAGGAGCCGCTTCCGACGCCCTTGCGAAGGGCTTCGCTGAGGCCCAGGTCGGGGGCCTCCTTCTAGGACGGCCCCCGACCTGAGGCCCGGCACGCAGCCTCCCTGAGGCTTCCGCCACCCCCGCCGCGGCCAAGCTTTCTCTCTGCGCGAAAGAGGCCTGCTCGCGGAAGGGAGCTCGGCTTCAGGCTTGCTTCTCGGAGGTAAGGCTGTGGTGCTCACTCGAGGTTTCCGGGCTAAGCGTTGAGAAGGCCTCCTTCTCCGTGGAGCGACGTGTGTGTGGACGTGGACGGGGATGGCATTCCACCCTGCCTTGTTTCGCACAGGGAGGTTGGGGGCCTGGACCTCAGCGGGTCCAACCCCCGGCGAGTCAGCCAACGGCTTCCCCGTGTAGGACGTGAGGCGCCGGCCCGGGAGAGGCCGGCCCCACAGCCCGGACCCTCGTGCCTCACGAAGCGCGCCCTTCATCTCTCCTCCCCGCTTCTCTGTTCGCACTCATCTTTCCCTGGGCGGACGTTTTCCCGGCAGCACCGGGTTGCACGGAATCCAGGGAGGAGCTGTCTCCTTCGGTTGCCAGGCCCGGGCGTGTGTCGACCTTGACACCGCGCAGCCCGCTGTCGCCCCGGAGGTGCTGGCGGCACCCGCAGGTCCCTGGAGTGGAGGCCCAAGGCGGCAGCGTGCGCACGTCTTCCTCCGCGTCTGAGAGAAGGCGTTGTGCATTCGGGGAATGGCGAGGTGAAAGGGCCCCCTCCGGGAAGCGCGATCCAAGAGCTGAGGGTTGGGTGCCTTGCTCCGTGCTTCTAGGTGCCAGAGCCGCTTCTCTCTTCCCGGGACAGAGTGGGGCTTGCTGGGCCAATGCGTCGTCCTGAAGCAATCCCGTGGCAGGGGCTCGGCGCTTCCCCCTTCCGTTTCGGGGGAGCCTCCCAGCTCAGGGCGCCCCCAGAGAGTTTGGCCTGCAGGCCGGCGTCGCCGTCACGACCTCGCCGAGAGCCGGGTGTTCAGCTCGGTGCACTCCGAACGCGGGCTCCGGTGGGTTCGACTGAGGGCGGGCGCCCGGCTGAGGGAAGCGGCGCTGGTGTCAGAAGGCCTCCCGTGCCCTCACAACGAGTGTGTTTGCTCTGCCGTGGGTCCCGCGTCACGGTCGGGGCAGGAGCCGCTTCCGACGCCCTTGCGAAGGGCTTCGCTGAGGCCCAGGTCGGGGGCCTCCTTCTAGGACGGCCCCCGACCTGAGGCCCGGCACGCAGCCTCCCTGAGGCTTCCGCCACCCCCGCCGCGGCCAAGCTTTCTCTCTGGGCGAAAGAGGCCTGCTCGCGGAAGGGAGCTCGGCTTCAGGCTTGCTTCGCGGAGGTAAGGCTGTGGTGCTCACTCGAGGTTTCCGGGCTAAGCGTTGAGAAGGCCTCCTTCTCCGTGGAGCGACGTGTGTGTGGACGTGGACGTGGATGGCATTCCACCCTGCCTTGCTTCGCACAGGGAGGTCGGGGACCTGGACCTCAGCGGGTCCAACCCCCGGCGAGTCAGCCAACGGCTTCCCCGTGTAGGACGTGAGGCGCCGGCCCGGGAGAGGCCGGCCCCACAGCCCGGACCCTCGTGCCTCACGAAGCGCGCCCTTCATCTCTCCTCCCCGCTTCTCTGTTCGCACTCATCTTTCCCTGGGCGGACGTTATCCCGGCAGCACCGGGTTGCACGGAATCCAGGGAGGAGCTGTCTCCTTCGGTTGCCAGGCCCGGGCGTGTGTCGACCTTGACACCGCGCAGCCCGCTGTCGCCCCGGAGGTGCTGGCGGCACCCGCAGGTCCCTGGAGTGGAGGCCCAAGGCGGCAGCGTGTGCACGTCTTCCTCCGCGTCTGAGAGAAGGCGTTGTGCATTCGGGGAATGGCGAGGTGAAAGGGCCCCCTCCGGGAAGCGCGATCCAAGAGCTGAGGGTTGGGTGCCTTGCTCCGTGCTTCTAGGTGCCAGAGCCGCTTCTCTCTTCCCGGGACAGAGTGGGGCTTGCTGGGCCAATGCGTCGTCCTGAAGCAATCCCGTGGCAGGGGCTCGGCGCTTCCCCCTTCCGTTTCGGGGGAGCCTCCCAGCTCAGGGCGCCCCCAGAGAGTTTGGCCTGCAGGCCGGCGTCGCCGTCACGACCTCGCCGAGAGCCGGGTGTTCAGCTCGGTGCACTCCGAACGCGGGCTCCGGTGGGTTCGACTGAGGGCGGGCGCCCGGCTGAGGGAAGCGGCGCTGGTGTCAGAAGGCCTCCCGTGCCCTCACAACGAGTGTGTTTGCTCTGCCGTGGGTCCCGCGTCACGGTCGGGGCAGGAGCCGCTTCCGACGCCCTTGCGAAGGGCTTCGCTGAGGCCCAGGTCGGGGGCCTCCTTCTAGGACGGCCCCCGACCTGAGGCCCGGCACGCAGCCTCCCTGAGGCTTCCGCCACCCCCGCCGCGGCCAAGCTTTCTCTCTGGGCGAAAGAGGCCTGCTCGCGGAAGGGAGCTCGGCTTCAGGCTTGCTTCGCGGAGGTAAGGCTGTGGTGCTCACTCGAGGTTTCCGGGCTAAGCGTTGAGAAGGCCTCCTTCTCCGTGGAGCGACGTGTGTGTGGACGTGGACGGGGATGGCATTCCACCCTGCCTTGCTTCGCACAGGGAGGTCGGGGACCTGGACCTCAGCGGGTCCAACCCCCGGCGAGTCAGCCAACGGCTTCCCCGTGTAGGACGTGAGGCGCCGGCCCGGGAGAGGCCGGCCCCACAGCCCGGACCCTCGTGCCTCACGAAGCGCGCCCTTCATCTCTCCTCCTCGCTTCTCTGTTCGCACTCATCTTTCCCTGGGCGGACGTTATCCCGGCAGCACCGGGTTGCACGGAATCCAGGGAGGAGCTGTCTCCTTCGGTTGCCAGGCCCGGGCGTGTGTCGACCTTGACACCGCGCAGCCCGCTGTCGCCCCGGAGGTGCTGGCGGCACCCGCAGGTCCCTGGAGTGGAGGCCCAAGGCGGCAGCGTGTGCACGTCTTCCTCCGCGTCTGAGAGAAGGCGTTGTGCATTCGGGGAATGGCGAGGTGAAAGGGCCCCCTCCGGGAAGCGCGATCCAAGAGCTGAGGGTTGGGTGCCTTGCTCCGTGCTTCTAGGTGCCAGAGCCGCTTCTCTCTTCCCGGGACAGAGTGGGGCTTGCTGGGCCAATGCGTCGTCCTGAAGCAATCCCGTGGCAGGGGCTCGGCGCTTCCCCCTTCCGTTTCGGGCGAGCCTCCCAGCTCAGGGCGCCCCCAGAGAGTTTGGCCTGCAGGCCGGCGTCGCCGTCACGACCTCGCCGAGAGCCGGGTGTTCAGCTCGGTGCACTCCGAACGCGGGCTCCGGTGGGTTCGACTGAGGGCGGGCGCCCGGCTGAGGGAAGCGGCGCTGGTGTCAGAAGGCCTCCCGTGCCCTCACAACGAGTGTGTTTGCTCTGCCGTGGGTCCCGCGTCACGGTCGGGGCAGGAGCCGCTTCCGACGCCCTTGCGAAGGGCTTCGCTGAGGCCCAGGTCGGGGGCCTCCTTCTAGGACGGCCCCCGACCTGAGGCCCGGCACGCAGCCTCCCTGAGGCTTCCGCCACCCCCGCCGCGGCCAAGCTTTCTCTCTGCGCGAAAGAGGCCTGCTCGCGGAAGGGAGCTCGGCTTCAGGCTTGCTTCTCGGAGGTAAGGCTGTGGTGCTCACTCGAGGTTTCCGGGCTAAGCGTTGAGAAGGCCTCCTTCTCCGTGGAGCGACGTGTGTGTGGACGTGGACGGGGATGGCATTCCACCCTGCCTTGTTTCGCACAGGGAGGTTGGGGGCCTGGACCTCAGCGGGTCCAACCCCCGGCGAGTCAGCCAACGGCTTCCCCGTGTAGGACGTGAGGCGCCGGCCCGGGAGAGGCCGGCCCCACAGCCCGGACCCTCGTGCCTCACGAAGCGCGCCCTTCATCTCTCCTCCCCGCTTCTCTGTTCGCACTCATCTTTCCCTGGGCGGACGTTTTCCCGGCAGCACCGGGTTGCACGGAATCCAGGGAGGAGCTGTCTCCTTCGGTTGCCAGGCCCGGGCGTGTGTCGACCTTGACACCGCGCAGCCCGCTGTCGCCCCGGAGGTGCTGGCGGCACCCGCAGGTCCCTGGAGTGGAGGCCCAAGGCGGCAGCGTGCGCACGTCTTCCTCCGCGTCTGAGAGAAGGCGTTGTGCATTCGGGGAATGGCGAGGTGAAAGGGCCCCCTCCGGGAAGCGCGATCCAAGAGCTGAGGGTTGGGTGCCTTGCTCCGTGCTTCTAGGTGCCAGAGCCGCTTCTCTCTTCCCGGGACAGAGTGGGGCTTGCTGGGCCAATGCGTCGTCCTGAAGCAATCCCGTGGCAGGGGCTCGGCGCTTCCCCCTTCCGTTTCGGGGGAGCCTCCCAGCTCAGGGCGCCCCCAGAGAGTTTGGCCTGCAGGCCGGCGTCGCCGTCACGACCTCGCCGAGAGCCGGGTGTTCAGCTCGGTGCACTCCGAACGCGGGCTCCGGTGGGTTCGACTGAGGGCGGGCGCCCGGCTGAGGGAAGCGGCGCTGGTGTCAGAAGGCCTCCCGTGCCCTCACAACGAGTGTGTTTGCTCTGCCGTGGGTCCCGCGTCACGGTCGGGGCAGGAGCCGCTTCCGACGCCCTTGCGAAGGGCTTCGCTGAGGCCCAGGTCGGGGGCCTCCTTCTAGGACGGCCCCCGACCTGAGGCCCGGCACGCAGCCTCCCTGAGGCTTCCGCCACCCCCGCCGCGGCCAAGCTTTCTCTCTGGGCGAAAGAGGCCTGCTCGCGGAAGGGAGCTCGGCTTCAGGCTTGCTTCGCGGAGGTAAGGCTGTGGTGCTCACTCGAGGTTTCCGGGCTAAGCGTTGAGAAGGCCTCCTTCTCCGTGGAGCGACGTGTGTGTGGACGTGGACGGGGATGGCATTCCACCCTGCCTTGCTTCGCACAGGGAGGTCGGGGACCTGGACCTCAGCGGGTCCAACCCCCGGCGAGTCAGCCAACGGCTTCCCCGTGTAGGACGTGAGGCGCCGGCCCGGGAGAGGCCGGCCCCACAGCCCGGACCCTCGTGCCTCACGAAGCGCGCCCTTCATCTCTCCTCCCCGCTTCTCTGTTCGCACTCATCTTTCCCTGGGCGGACGTTATCCCGGCAGCACCGGGTTGCACGGAATCCAGGGAGGAGCTGTCTCCTTCGGTTGCCAGGCCCGGGCGTGTGTCGACCTTGACACCGCGCAGCCCGCTGTCGCCCCGGAGGTGCTGGCGGCACCCGCAGGTCCCTGGAGTGGAGGCCCAAGGCGGCAGCGTGTGCACGTCTTCCTCCGCGTCTGAGAGAAGGCGTTGTGCATTCGGGGAATGGCGAGGTGAAAGGGCCCCCTCCGGGAAGCGCGATCCAAGAGCTGAGGGTTGGGTGCCTTGCTCCGTGCTTCTAGGTGCCAGAGCCGCTTCTCTCTTCCCGGGACAGAGTGGGGCTTGCTGGGCCAATGCGTCGTCCTGAAGCAATCCCGTGGCAGGGGCTCGGCGCTACCCCCTTCCGTTTCGGGCGAGCCTCCCAGCTCAGGGCGCCCCCAGAGAGTTTGGCCTGCAGGCCGGCGTCGCCGTCACGACCTCGCCGAGAGCCGGGTGTTCAGCTCGGTGCACTCCGAACGCGGGCTCCGGTGGGTTCGACTGAGGGCGGGCGCCCGGCTGAGGGAAGCGGCGCTGGTGTCAGAAGGCCTCCCGTGCCCTCACAACGAGTGTGTTTGCTCTGCCGTGGGTCCCGCGTCACGGTCGGGGCAGGAGCCGCTTCCGACGCCCTTGCGAAGGGCTTCGCTGAGGCCCAGGTCGGGGGCCTCCTTCTAGGACGGCCCCCGACCTGAGGCCCGGCACGCAGCCTCCCTGAGGCTTCCGCCACCCCCGCCGCGGCCAAGCTTTCTCTCTGCGCGAAAGAGGCCTGCTCGCGGAAGGGAGCTCGGCTTCAGGCTTGCTTCTCGGAGGTAAGGCTGTGGTGCTCACTCGAGGTTTCCGGGCTAAGCGTTGAGAAGGCCTCCTTCTCCGTGGAGCGACGTGTGTGTGGACGTGGACGGGGATGGCATTCCACCCTGCCTTGTTTCGCACAGGGAGGTTGGGGGCCTGGACCTCAGCGGGTCCAACCCCCGGCGAGTCAGCCAACGGCTTCCCCGTGTAGGACGTGAGGCGCCGGCCCGGGAGAGGCCGGCCCCACAGCCCGGACCCTCGTGCCTCACGAAGCGCGCCCTTCATCTCTCCTCCCCGCTTCTCTGTTCGCACTCATCTTTCCCTGGGCGGACGTTTTCCCGGCAGCACCGGGTTGCACGGAATCCAGGGAGGAGCTGTCTCCTTCGGTTGCCAGGCCCGGGCGTGTGTCGACCTTGACACCGCGCAGCCCGCTGTCGCCCCGGAGGTGCTGGCGGCACCCGCAGGTCCCTGGAGTGGAGGCCCAAGGCGGCAGCGTGCGCACGTCTTCCTCCGCGTCTGAGAGAAGGCGTTGTGCATTCGGGGAATGGCGAGGTGAAAGGGCCCCCTCCGGGAAGCGCGATCCAAGAGCTGAGGGTTGGGTGCCTTGCTCCGTGCTTCTAGGTGCCAGAGCCGCTTCTCTCTTCCCGGGACAGAGTGGGGCTTGCTGGGCCAATGCGTCGTCCTGAAGCAATCCCGTGGCAGGGGCTCGGCGCTTCCCCCTTCCGTTTCGGGCGAGCCTCCCAGCTCAGGGCGCCCCCAGAGAGTTTGGCCTGCAGGCCGGCGTCGCCGTCACGACCTCGCCGAGAGCCGGGTGTTCAGCTCGGTGCACTCCGAACGCGGGCTCCGGTGGGTTCGACTGAGGGCGGGCGCCCGGCTGAGGGAAGCGGCGCTGGTGTCAGAAGGCCTCCCGTGCCCTCACAACGAGTGTGTTTGCTCTGCCGTGGGTCCCGCGTCACGGTCGGGGCAGGAGCCGCTTCCGACGCCCTTGCGAAGGGCTTCGCTGAGGCCCAGGTCGGGGGCCTCCTTCTAGGACGGCCCCCGACCTGAGGCCCGGCACGCAGCCTCCCTGAGGCTTCCGCCACCCCCGCCGCGGCCAAGCTTTCTCTCTGGGCGAAAGAGGCCTGCTCGCGGAAGGGAGCTCGGCTTCAGGCTTGCTTCGCGGAGGTAAGGCTGTGGTGCTCACTCGAGGTTTCCGGGCTAAGCGTTGAGAAGGCCTCCTTCTCCGTGGAGCGACGTGTGTGTGGACGTGGACGGGGATGGCATTCCACCCTGCCTTGCTTCGCACAGGGAGGTCGGGGACCTGGACCTCAGCGGGTCCAACCCCCAGCGAGTCAGCCAACGGCTTCCCCGTGTAGGACGTGAGGCGCCGGCCCGGGAGAGGCCGGCCCCACAGCCCGGACCCTCGTGCCTCACGAAGCGCGCCCTTCATCTCTCCTCCCCGCTTCTCTGTTCGCACTCATCTTTCCCTGGGCGGACGTTTTCCCGGCAGCACCGGGTTGCACGGAATCCAGGGAGGAGCTGTCTCCTTCGGTTGCCAGGCCCGGGCGTGTGTCGACCTTGACACCGCGCAGCCCGCTGTCGCCCCGGAGGTGCTGGCGGCACCCGCAGGTCCCTGGAGTGGAGGCCCAAGGCGGCAGCGTGTGCACGTCTTCCTCCGCGTCTGAGAGAAGGCGTTGTGCATTCGGGGAATGGCGAGGTGAAAGGGCCCCCTCCGGGAAGCGCGATCCAAGAGCTGAGGGTTGGGTGCCTTGCTCCGTGCTTCTAGGTGCCAGAGCCGCTTCTCTCTTCCCGGGACAGAGTGGGGCTTGCTGGGCCAATGCGTCGTCCTGAAGCAATCCCGTGGCAGGGGCTCGGCGCTTCCCCCTTCCGTTTCGGGCGAGCCTCCCAGCTCAGGGCGCCCCCAGAGAGTTTGGCCTGCAGGCCGGCGTCGCCGTCACGACCTCGCCGAGAGCCGGGTGTTCAGCTCGGTGCACTCCGAACGCGGGCTCCGGTGGGTTCGACTGAGGGCGGGCGCCCGGCTGAGGGAAGCGGCGCTGGTGTCAGAAGGCCTCCCGTGCCCTCACAACGAGTGTGTTTGCTCTGCCGTGGGTCCCGCGTCACGGTCGGGGCAGGAGCCGCTTCCGACGCCCTTGCGAAGGGCTTCGCTGAGGCCCAGGTCGGGGGCCTCCTTCTAGGACGGCCCCCGACCTGAGGCCCGGCACGCAGCCTCCCTGAGGCTTCCGCCACCCCCGCCGCGGCCAAGCTTTCTCTCTGGGCGAAAGAGGCCTGCTCGCGGAAGGGAGCTCGGCTTCAGGCTTGCTTCGCGGAGGTAAGGCTGTGGTGCTCACTCGAGGTTTCCGGGCTAAGCGTTGAGAAGGCCTCCTTCTCCGTGGAGCGACGTGTGTGTGGACGTGGACGGGGATGGCATTCCACCCTGCCTTGCTTCGCACAGGGAGGTCGGGGACCTGGACCTCAGCGGGTCCAACCCCCGGCGAGTCAGCCAACGGCTTCCCCGTGTAGGACGTGAGGCGCCGGCCCGGGAGAGGCCGGCCCCACAGCCCGGACCCTCGTGCCTCACGAAGCGCGCCCTTCATCTCTCCTCCTCGCTTCTCTGTTCGCACTCATCTTTCCCTGGGCGGACGTTTTCCCGGCAGCACCGGGTTGCACGGAATCCAGGGAGGAGCTGTCTCCTTCGGTTGCCAGGCCCGGGCGTGTGTCGACCTTGACACCGCGCAGCCCGCTGTCGCCCCGGAGGTGCTGGCGGCACCCGCAGGTCCCTGGAGTGGAGGCCCAAGGCGGCAGCGTGCGCACGTCTTCCTCCGCGTCTGAGAGAAGGCGTTGTGCATTCGGGGAATGGCGAGGTGAAAGGGCCCCCTCCGGGAAGCGCGATCCAAGAGCTGAGGGTTGGGTGCCTTGCTCCGTGCTTCTAGGTGCCAGAGCCGCTTCTCTCTTCCCGGGACAGAGTGGGGCTTGCTGGGCCAATGCGTCGTCCTGAAGCAATCCCGTGGCAGGGGCTCGGCGCTTCCCCCTTCCGTTTCGGGCGAGCCTCCCAGCTCAGGGCGCCCCCAGAGAGTTTGGCCTGCAGGCCGGCGTCGCCGTCACGACCTCGCCGAGAGCCGGGTGTTCAGCTCGGTGCACTCCGAACGCGGGCTCCGGTGGGTTCGACTGAGGGCGGGCGCCCGGCTGAGGGAAGCGGCGCTGGTGTCAGAAGGCCTCCCGTGCCCTCACAACGAGTGTGTTTGCTCTGCCGTGGGTCCCGCGTCACGGTCGGGGCAGGAGCCGCTTCCGACGCCCTTGCGAAGGGCTTCGCTGAGGCCCAGGTCGGGGGCCTCCTTCTAGGACGGCCCCCGACCTGAGGCCCGGCACGCAGCCTCCCTGAGGCTTCCGCCACCCCCGCCGCGGCCAAGCTTTCTCTCTGGGCGAAAGAGGCCTGCTCGCGGAAGGGAGCTCGGCTTCAGGCTTGCTTCGCGGAGGTAAGGCTGTGGTGCTCACTCGAGGTTTCCGGGCTAAGCGTTGAGAAGGCCTCCTTCTCCGTGGAGCGACGTGTGTGTGGACGTGGACGGGGATGGCATTCCACCCTGCCTTGCTTCGCACAGGGAGGTCGGGGACCTGGACCTCAGCGGGTCCAACCCCCGGCGAGTCAGCCAACGGCTTCCCCGTGTAGGACGTGAGGCGCCGGCCCGGGAGAGGCCGGCCCCACAGCCCGGACCCTCGTGCCTCACGAAGCGCGCCCTTCATCTCTCCTCCCCGCTTCTCTGTTCGCACTCATCTTTCCCTGGGCGGACGTTTTCCCGGCAGCACCGGGTTGCACGGAATCCAGGGAGGAGCTGTCTCCTTCGGTTGCCAGGCCCGGGCGTGTGTCGACCTTGACACCGCGCAGCCCGCTGTCGCCCCGGAGGTGCTGGCGGCACCCGCAGGTCCCTGGAGTGGAGGCCCAAGGCGGCAGCGTGTGCACGTCTTCCTCCGCGTCTGAGAGAAGGCGTTGTGCATTCGGGGAATGGCGAGGTGAAAGGGCCCCCTCCGGGAAGCGCGATCCAAGAGCTGAGGGTTGGGTGCCTTGCTCCGTGCTTCTAGGTGCCAGAGCCGCTTCTCTCTTCCCGGGACAGAGTGGGGCTTGCTGGGCCAATGCGTCGTCCTGAAGCAATCCCGTGGCAGGGGCTCGGCGCTTCCCCCTTCCGTTTCGGGGGAGCCTCCCAGCTCAGGGCGCCCCCAGAGAGTTTGGCCTGCAGGCCGGCGTCGCCGTCACGACCTCGCCGAGAGCCGGGTGTTCAGCTCGGTGCACTCCGAACGCGGGCTCCGGTGGGTTCGACTGAGGGCGGGCGCCCGGCTGAGGGAAGCGGCGCTGGTGTCAGAAGGCCTCCCGTGCCCTCACAACGAGTGTGTTTGCTCTGCCGTGGGTCCCGCGTCACGGTCGGGGCAGGAGCCGCTTCCGACGCCCTTGCGAAGGGCTTCGCTGAGGCCCAGGTCGGGGGCCTCCTTCTAGGACGGCCCCCGACCTGAGGCCCGGCACGCAGCCTCCCTGAGGCTTCCGCCACCCCCGCCGCGGCCAAGCTTTCTCTCTGGGCGAAAGAGGCCTGCTCGCGGAAGGGAGCTCGGCTTCAGGCTTGCTTCGCGGAGGTAAGGCTGTGGTGCTCACTCGAGGTTTCCGGGCTAAGCGTTGAGAAGGCCTCCTTCTCCGTGGAGCGACGTGTGTGTGGACGTGGACGTGGATGGCATTCCACCCTGCCTTGCTTCGCACAGGGAGGTCGGGGACCTGGACCTCAGCGGGTCCAACCCCCGGCGAGTCAGCCAACGGCTTCCCCGTGTAGGACGTGAGGCGCCGGCCCGGGAGAGGCCGGCCCCACAGCCCGGACCCTCGTGCCTCACGAAGCGCGCCCTTCATCTCTCCTCCTCGCTTCTCTGTTCGCACTCATCTTTCCCTGGGCGGACGTTATCCCGGCAGCACCGGGTTGCACGGAATCCAGGGAGGAGCTGTCTCCTTCGGTTGCCAGGCCCGGGCGTGTGTCGACCTTGACACCGCGCAGCCCGCTGTCGCCCCGGAGGTGCTGGCGGCACCCGCAGGTCCCTGGAGTGGAGGCCCAAGGCGGCAGCGTGTGCACGTCTTCCTCCGCGTCTGAGAGAAGGCGTTGTGCATTCGGGGAATGGCGAGGTGAAAGGGCCCCCTCCGGGAAGCGCGATCCAAGAGCTGAGGGTTGGGTGCCTTGCTCCGTGCTTCTAGGTGCCAGAGCCGCTTCTCTCTTCCCGGGACAGAGTGGGGCTTGCTGGGCCAATGCGTCGTCCTGAAGCAATCCCGTGGCAGGGGCTCGGCGCTTCCCCCTTCCGTTTCGGGCGAGCCTCCCAGCTCAGGGCGCCCCCAGAGAGTTTGGCCTGCAGGCCGGCGTCGCCGTCACGACCTCGCCGAGAGCCGGGTGTTCAGCTCGGTGCACTCCGAACGCGGGCTCCGGTGGGTTCGACTGAGGGCGGGCGCCCGGCTGAGGGAAGCGGCGCTGGTGTCAGAAGGCCTCCCGTGCCCTCACAACGAGTGTGTTTGCTCTGCCGTGGGTCCCGCGTCACGGTCGGGGCAGGAGCCGCTTCCGACGCCCTTGCGAAGGGCTTCGCTGAGGCCCAGGTCGGGGGCCTCCTTCTAGGACGGCCCCCGACCTGAGGCCCGGCACGCAGCCTCCCTGAGGCTTCCGCCACCCCCGCCGCGGCCAAGCTTTCTCTCTGGGCGAAAGAGGCCTGCTCGCGGAAGGGAGCTCGGCTTCAGGCTTGCTTCGCGGAGGTAAGGCTGTGGTGCTCACTCGAGGTTTCCGGGCTAAGCGTTGAGAAGGCCTCCTTCTCCGTGGAGCGACGTGTGTGTGGACGTGGACGGGGATGGCATTCCACCCTGCCTTGCTTCGCACAGGGAGGTCGGGGACCTGGACCTCAGCGGGTCCAACCCCCGGCGAGTCAGCCAACGGCTTCCCCGTGTAGGACGTGAGGCGCCGGCCCGGGAGAGGCCGGCCCCACAGCCCGGACCCTCGTGCCTCACGAAGCGCGCCCTTCATCTCTCCTCCCCGCTTCTCTGTTCGCACTCATCTTTCCCTGGGCGGACGTTTTCCCGGCAGCACCGGGTTGCACGGAATCCAGGGAGGAGCTGTCTCCTTCGGTTGCCAGGCCCGGGCGTGTGTCGACCTTGACACCGCGCAGCCCGCTGTCGCCCCGGAGGTGCTGGCGGCACCCGCAGGTCCCTGGAGTGGAGGCCCAAGGCGGCAGCGTGTGCACGTCTTCCTCCGCGTCTGAGAGAAGGCGTTGTGCATTCGGGGAATGGCGAGGTGAAAGGGCCCCCTCCGGGAAGCGCGATCCAAGAGCTGAGGGTTGGGTGCCTTGCTCCGTGCTTCTAGGTGCCAGAGCCGCTTCTCTCTTCCCGGGACAGAGTGGGGCTTGCTGGGCCAATGCGTCGTCCTGAAGCAATCCCGTGGCAGGGGCTCGGCGCTTCCCCCTTCCGTTTCGGGGGAGCCTCCCAGCTCAGGGCGCCCCCAGAGAGTTTGGCCTGCAGGCCGGCGTCGCCGTCACGACCTCGCCGAGAGCCGGGTGTTCAGCTCGGTGCACTCCGAACGCGGGCTCCGGTGGGTTCGACTGAGGGCGGGCGCCCGGCTGAGGGAAGCGGCGCTGGTGTCAGAAGGCCTCCCGTGCCCTCACAACGAGTGTGTTTGCTCTGCCGTGGGTCCCGCGTCACGGTCGGGGCAGGAGCCGCTTCCGACGCCCTTGCGAAGGGCTTCGCTGAGGCCCAGGTCGGGGGCCTCCTTCTAGGACGGCCCCCGACCTGAGGCCCGGCACGCAGCCTCCCTGAGGCTTCCGCCACCCCCGCCGCGGCCAAGCTTTCTCTCTGGGCGAAAGAGGCCTGCTCGCGGAAGGGAGCTCGGCTTCAGGCTTGCTTCGCGGAGGTAAGGCTGTGGTGCTCACTCGAGGTTTCCGGGCTAAGCGTTGAGAAGGCCTCCTTCTCCGTGGAGCGACGTGTGTGTGGACGTGGACGGGGATGGCATTCCACCCTGCCTTGCTTCGCACAGGGAGGTCGGGGACCTGGACCTCAGCGGGTCCAACCCCCGGCGAGTCAGCCAACGGCTTCCCCGTGTAGGACGTGAGGCGCCGGCCCGGGAGAGGCCGGCCCCACAGCCCGGACCCTCGTGCCTCACGAAGCGCGCCCTTCATCTCTCCTCCTCGCTTCTCTGTTCGCACTCATCTTTCCCTGGGCGGACGTTATCCCGGCAGCACCGGGTTGCACGGAATCCAGGGAGGAGCTGTCTCCTTCGGTTGCCAGGCCCGGGCGTGTGTCGACCTTGACACCGCGCAGCCCGCTGTCGCCCCGGAGGTGCTGGCGGCACCCGCAGGTCCCTGGAGTGGAGGCCCAAGGCGGCAGCGTGTGCACGTCTTCCTCCGCGTCTGAGAGAAGGCGTTGTGCATTCGGGGAATGGCGAGGTGAAAGGGCCCCCTCCGGGAAGCGCGATCCAAGAGCTGAGGGTTGGGTGCCTTGCTCCGTGCTTCTAGGTGCCAGAGCCGCTTCTCTCTTCCCGGGACAGAGTGGGGCTTGCTGGGCCAATGCGTCGTCCTGAAGCAATCCCGTGGCAGGGGCTCGGCGCTTCCCCCTTCCGTTTCGGGCGAGCCTCCCAGCTCAGGGCGCCCCCAGAGAGTTTGGCCTGCAGGCCGGCGTCGCCGTCACGACCTCGCCGAGAGCCGGGTGTTCAGCTCGGTGCACTCCGAACGCGGGCTCCGGTGGGTTCGACTGAGGGCGGGCGCCCGGCTGAGGGAAGCGGCGCTGGTGTCAGAAGGCCTCCCGTGCCCTCACAACGAGTGTGTTTGCTCTGCCGTGGGTCCCGCGTCACGGTCGGGGCAGGAGCCGCTTCCGACGCCCTTGCGAAGGGCTTCGCTGAGGCCCAGGTCGGGGGCCTCCTTCTAGGACGGCCCCCGACCTGAGGCCCGGCACGCAGCCTCCCTGAGGCTTCCGCCACCCCCGCCGCGGCCAAGCTTTCTCTCTGCGCGAAAGAGGCCTGCTCGCGGAAGGGAGCTCGGCTTCAGGCTTGCTTCTCGGAGGTAAGGCTGTGGTGCTCACTCGAGGTTTCCGGGCTAAGCGTTGAGAAGGCCTCCTTCTCCGTGGAGCGACGTGTGTGTGGACGTGGACGGGGATGGCATTCCACCCTGCCTTGTTTCGCACAGGGAGGTTGGGGGCCTGGACCTCAGCGGGTCCAACCCCCGGCGAGTCAGCCAACGGCTTCCCCGTGTAGGACGTGAGGCGCCGGCCCGGGAGAGGCCGGCCCCACAGCCCGGACCCTCGTGCCTCACGAAGCGCGCCCTTCATCTCTCCTCCCCGCTTCTCTGTTCGCACTCATCTTTCCCTGGGCGGACGTTTTCCCGGCAGCACCGGGTTGCACGGAATCCAGGGAGGAGCTGTCTCCTTCGGTTGCCAGGCCCGGGCGTGTGTCGACCTTGACACCGCGCAGCCCGCTGTCGCCCCGGAGGTGCTGGCGGCACCCGCAGGTCCCTGGAGTGGAGGCCCAAGGCGGCAGCGTGCGCACGTCTTCCTCCGCGTCTGAGAGAAGGCGTTGTGCATTCGGGGAATGGCGAGGTGAAAGGGCCCCCTCCGGGAAGCGCGATCCAAGAGCTGAGGGTTGGGTGCCTTGCTCCGTGCTTCTAGGTGCCAGAGCCGCTTCTCTCTTCCCGGGACAGAGTGGGGCTTGCTGGGCCAATGCGTCGTCCTGAAGCAATCCCGTGGCAGGGGCTCGGCGCTTCCCCCTTCCGTTTCGGGCGAGCCTCCCAGCTCAGGGCGCCCCCAGAGAGTTTGGCCTGCAGGCCGGCGTCGCCGTCACGACCTCGCCGAGAGCCGGGTGTTCAGCTCGGTGCACTCCGAACGCGGGCTCCGGTGGGTTCGACTGAGGGCGGGCGCCCGGCTGAGGGAAGCGGCGCTGGTGTCAGAAGGCCTCCCGTGCCCTCACAACGAGTGTGTTTGCTCTGCCGTGGGTCCCGCGTCACGGTCGGGGCAGGAGCCGCTTCCGACGCCCTTGCGAAGGGCTTCGCTGAGGCCCAGGTCGGGGGCCTCCTTCTAGGACGGCCCCCGACCTGAGGCCCGGCACGCAGCCTCCCTGAGGCTTCCGCCACCCCCGCCGCGGCCAAGCTTTCTCTCTGGGCGAAAGAGGCCTGCTCGCGGAAGGGAGCTCGGCTTCAGGCTTGCTTCGCGGAGGTAAGGCTGTGGTGCTCACTCGAGGTTTCCGGGCTAAGCGTTGAGAAGGCCTCCTTCTCCGTGGAGCGACGTGTGTGTGGACGTGGACGGGGATGGCATTCCACCCTGCCTTGCTTCGCACAGGGAGGTCGGGGACCTGGACCTCAGCGGGTCCAACCCCCGGCGAGTCAGCCAACGGCTTCCCCGTGTAGGACGTGAGGCGCCGGCCCGGGAGAGGCCGGCCCCACAGCCCGGACCCTCGTGCCTCACGAAGCGCGCCCTTCATCTCTCCTCCCCGCTTCTCTGTTCGCACTCATCTTTCCCTGGGCGGACGTTTTCCCGGCAGCACCGGGTTGCACGGAATCCAGGGAGGAGCTGTCTCCTTCGGTTGCCAGGCCCGGGCGTGTGTCGACCTTGACACCGCGCAGCCCGCTGTCGCCCCGGAGGTGCTGGCGGCACCCGCAGGTCCCTGGAGTGGAGGCCCAAGGCGGCAGCGTGTGCACGTCTTCCTCCGCGTCTGAGAGAAGGCGTTGTGCATTCGGGGAATGGCGAGGTGAAAGGGCCCCCTCCGGGAAGCGCGATCCAAGAGCTGAGGGTTGGGTGCCTTGCTCCGTGCTTCTAGGTGCCAGAGCCGCTTCTCTCTTCCCGGGACAGAGTGGGGCTTGCTGGGCCAATGCGTCGTCCTGAAGCAATCCCGTGGCAGGGGCTCGGCGCTTCCCCCTTCCGTTTCGGGGGAGCCTCCCAGCTCAGGGCGCCCCCAGAGAGTTTGGCCTGCAGGCCGGCGTCGCCGTCACGACCTCGCCGAGAGCCGGGTGTTCAGCTCGGTGCACTCCGAACGCGGGCTCCGGTGGGTTCGACTGAGGGCGGGCGCCCGGCTGAGGGAAGCGGCGCTGGTGTCAGAAGGCCTCCCGTGCCCTCACAACGAGTGTGTTTGCTCTGCCGTGGGTCCCGCGTCACGGTCGGGGCAGGAGCCGCTTCCGACGCCCTTGCGAAGGGCTTCGCTGAGGCCCAGGTCGGGGGCCTCCTTCTAGGACGGCCCCCGACCTGAGGCCCGGCACGCAGCCTCCCTGAGGCTTCCGCCACCCCCGCCGCGGCCAAGCTTTCTCTCTGGGCGAAAGAGGCCTGCTCGCGGAAGGGAGCTCGGCTTCAGGCTTGCTTCGCGGAGGTAAGGCTGTGGTGCTCACTCGAGGTTTCCGGGCTAAGCGTTGAGAAGGCCTCCTTCTCCGTGGAGCGACGTGTGTGTGGACGTGGACGTGGATGGCATTCCACCCTGCCTTGCTTCGCACAGGGAGGTCGGGGACCTGGACCTCAGCGGGTCCAACCCCCGGCGAGTCAGCCAACGGCTTCCCCGTGTAGGACGTGAGGCGCCGGCCCGGGAGAGGCCGGCCCCACAGCCCGGACCCTCGTGCCTCACGAAGCGCGCCCTTCATCTCTCCTCCTCGCTTCTCTGTTCGCACTCATCTTTCCCTGGGCGGACGTTATCCCGGCAGCACCGGGTTGCACGGAATCCAGGGAGGAGCTGTCTCCTTCGGTTGCCAGGCCCGGGCGTGTGTCGACCTTGACACCGCGCAGCCCGCTGTCGCCCCGGAGGTGCTGGCGGCACCCGCAGGTCCCTGGAGTGGAGGCCCAAGGCGGCAGCGTGTGCACGTCTTCCTCCGCGTCTGAGAGAAGGCGTTGTGCATTCGGGGAATGGCGAGGTGAAAGGGCCCCCTCCGGGAAGCGCGATCCAAGAGCTGAGGGTTGGGTGTCTTGCTCCGTGCTTCTAGGTGCCAGAGCCGCTTCTCTCTTCCCGGGACAGAGTGGGGCTTGCTGGGCCAATGCGTCGTCCTGAAGCAATCCCGTGGCAGGGGCTCGGCGCTTCCCCCTTCCGTTTCGGGCGAGCCTCCCAGCTCAGGGCGCCCCCAGAGAGTTTGGCCTGCAGGCCGGCGTCGCCGTCACGACCTCGCCGAGAGCCGGGTGTTCAGCTCGGTGCACTCCGAACGCGGGCTCCGGTGGGTTCGACTGAGGGCGGGCGCCCGGCTGAGGGAAGCGGCGCTGGTGTCAGAAGGCCTCCCGTGCCCTCACAACGAGTGTGTTTGCTCTGCCGTGGGTCCCGCGTCACGGTCGGGGCAGGAGCCGCTTCCGACGCCCTTGCGAAGGGCTTCGCTGAGGCCCAGGTCGGGGGCCTCCTTCTAGGACGGCCCCCGACCTGAGGCCCGGCACGCAGCCTCCCTGAGGCTTCCGCCACCCCCGCCGCGGCCAAGCTTTCTCTCTGCGCGAAAGAGGCCTGCTCGCGGAAGGGAGCTCGGCTTCAGGCTTGCTTCTCGGAGGTAAGGCTGTGGTGCTCACTCGAGGTTTCCGGGCTAAGCGTTGAGAAGGCCTCCTTCTCCGTGGAGCGACATGTGTGTGGACGTGGACGGGGATGGCATTCCACCCTGCCTTGTTTCGCACAGGGAGGTTGGGGGCCTGGACCTCAGCGGGTCCAACCCCCGGCGAGTCAGCCAACGGCTTCCCCGTGTAGGACGTGAGGCGCCGGCCCGGGAGAGGCCGGCCCCACAGCCCGGACCCTCGTGCCTCACGAAGCGCGCCCTTCATCTCTCCTCCCCGCTTCTCTGTTCGCACTCATCTTTCCCTGGGCGGACGTTTTCCCGGCAGCACCGGGTTGCACGGAATCCAGGGAGGAGCTGTCTCCTTCGGTTGCCAGGCCCGGGCGTGTGTCGACCTTGACACCGCGCAGCCCGCTGTCGCCCCGGAGGTGCTGGCGGCACCCGCAGGTCCCTGGAGTGGAGGCCCAAGGCGGCAGCGTGCGCACGTCTTCCTCCGCGTCTGAGAGAAGGCGTTGTGCATTCGGGGAATGGCGAGGTGAAAGGGCCCCCTCCGGGAAGCGCGATCCAAGAGCTGAGGGTTGGGTGCCTTGCTCCGTGCTTCTAGGTGCCAGAGCCGCTTCTCTCTTCCCGGGACAGAGTGGGGCTTGCTGGGCCAATGCGTCGTCCTGAAGCAATCCCGTGGCAGGGGCTCGGCGCTTCCCCCTTCCGTTTCGGGCGAGCCTCCCAGCTCAGGGCGCCCCCAGAGAGTTTGGCCTGCAGGCCGGCGTCGCCGTCACGACCTCGCCGAGAGCCGGGTGTTCAGCTCGGTGCACTCCGAACGCGGGCTCCGGTGGGTTCGACTGAGGGCGGGCGCCCGGCTGAGGGAAGCGGCGCTGGTGTCAGAAGGCCTCCCGTGCCCTCACAACGAGTGTGTTTGCTCTGCCGTGGGTCCCGCGTCACGGTCGGGGCAGGAGCCGCTTCCGACGCCCTTGCGAAGGGCTTCGCTGAGGCCCAGGTCGGGGGCCTCCTTCTAGGACGGCCCCCGACCTGAGGCCCGGCACGCAGCCTCCCTGAGGCTTCCGCCACCCCCGCCGCGGCCAAGCTTTCTCTCTGGGCGAAAGAGGCCTGCTCGCGGAAGGGAGCTCGGCTTCAGGCTTGCTTCGCGGAGGTAAGGCTGTGGTGCTCACTCGAGGTTTCCGGGCTAAGCGTTGAGAAGGCCTCCTTCTCCGTGGAGCGACGTGTGTGTGGACGTGGACGGGGATGGCATTCCACCCTGCCTTGCTTCGCACAGGGAGGTCGGGGACCTGGACCTCAGCGGGTCCAACCCCCGGCGAGTCAGCCAACGGCTTCCCCGTGTAGGACGGGAGGCGCCGGCCCGGGAGAGGCCGGCCCCACAGCCCGGACCCTCGTGCCTCACGAAGCGCGCCCTTCATCTCTCCTCCCCGCTTCTCTGTTCGCACTCATCTTTCCCTGGGCGGACGTTTTCCCGGCAGCACCGGGTTGCACGGAATCCAGGGAGGAGCTGTCTCCTTCGGTTGCCAGGCCCGGGCGTGTGTCGACCTTGACACCGCGCAGCCCGCTGTCGCCCCGGAGGTGCTGGCGGCACCCGCAGGTCCCTGGAGTGGAGGCCCAAGGCGGCAGCGTGTGCACGTCTTCCTCCGCGTCTGAGAGAAGGCGTTGTGCATTCGGGGAATGGCGAGGTGAAAGGGCCCCCTCCGGGAAGCGCGATCCAAGAGCTGAGGGTTGGGTGCCTTGCTCCGTGCTTCTAGGTGCCAGAGCCGCTTCTCTCTTCCCGGGACAGAGTGGGGCTTGCTGGGCCAATGCGTCGTCCTGAAGCAATCCCGTGGCAGGGGCTCGGCGCTTCCCCCTTCCGTTTCGGGGGAGCCTCCCAGCTCAGGGCGCCCCCAGAGAGTTTGGCCTGCAGGCCGGCGTCGCCGTCACGACCTCGCCGAGAGCCGGGTGTTCAGCTCGGTGCACTCCGAACGCGGGCTCCGGTGGGTTCGACTGAGGGCGGGCGCCCGGCTGAGGGAAGCGGCGCTGGTGTCAGAAGGCCTCCCGTGCCCTCACAACGAGTGTGTTTGCTCTGCCGTGGGTCCCGCGTCACGGTCGGGGCAGGAGCCGCTTCCGACGCCCTTGCGAAGGGCTTCGCTGAGGCCCAGGTCGGGGGCCTCCTTCTAGGACGGCCCCCGACCTGAGGCCCGGCACGCAGCCTCCCTGAGGCTTCCGCCACCCCCGCCGCGGCCAAGCTTTCTCTCTGGGCGAAAGAGGCCTGCTCGCGGAAGGGAGCTCGGCTTCAGGCTTGCTTCGCGGAGGTAAGGCTGTGGTGCTCACTCGAGGTTTCCGGGCTAAGCGTTGAGAAGGCCTCCTTCTCCGTGGAGCGACGTGTGTGTGGACGTGGACGTGGATGGCATTCCACCCTGCCTTGCTTCGCACAGGGAGGTCGGGGACCTGGACCTCAGCGGGTCCAACCCCCGGCGAGTCAGCCAACGGCTTCCCCGTGTAGGACGTGAGGCGCCGGCCCGGGAGAGGCCGGCCCCACAGCCCGGACCCTCGTGCCTCACGAAGCGCGCCCTTCATCTCTCCTCCTCGCTTCTCTGTTCGCACTCATCTTTCCCTGGGCGGACGTTATCCCGGCAGCACCGGGTTGCACGGAATCCAGGGAGGAGCTGTCTCCTTCGGTTGCCAGGCCCGGGCGTGTGTCGACCTTGACACCGCGCAGCCCGCTGTCGCCCCGGAGGTGCTGGCGGCACCCGCAGGTCCCTGGAGTGGAGGCCCAAGGCGGCAGCGTGTGCACGTCTTCCTCCGCGTCTGAGAGAAGGCGTTGTGCATTCGGGGAATGGCGAGGTGAAAGGGCCCCCTCCGGGAAGCGCGATCCAAGAGCTGAGGGTTGGGTGCCTTGCTCCGTGCTTCTAGGTGCCAGAGCCGCTTCTCTCTTCCCGGGACAGAGTGGGGCTTGCTGGGCCAATGCGTCGTCCTGAAGCAATCCCGTGGCAGGGGCTCGGCGCTTCCCCCTTCCGTTTCGGGCGAGCCTCCCAGCTCAGGGCGCCCCCAGAGAGTTTGGCCTGCAGGCCGGCGTCGCCGTCACGACCTCGCCGAGAGCCGGGTGTTCAGCTCGGTGCACTCCGAACGCGGGCTCCGGTGGGTTCGACTGAGGGCGGGCGCCCGGCTGAGGGAAGCGGCGCTGGTGTCAGAAGGCCTCCCGTGCCCTCACAACGAGTGTGTTTGCTCTGCCGTGGGTCCCGCGTCACGGTCGGGGCAGGAGCCGCTTCCGACGCCCTTGCGAAGGGCTTCGCTGAGGCCCAGGTCGGGGGCCTCCTTCTAGGACGGCCCCCGACCTGAGGCCCGGCACGCAGCCTCCCTGAGGCTTCCGCCACCCCCGCCGCGGCCAAGCTTTCTCTCTGGGCGAAAGAGGCCTGCTCGCGGAAGGGAGCTCGGCTTCAGGCTTGCTTCGCGGAGGTAAGGCTGTGGTGCTCACTCGAGGTTTCCGGGCTAAGCGTTGAGAAGGCCTCCTTCTCCGTGGAGCGACGTGTGTGTGGACGTGGACGGGGATGGCATTCCACCCTGCCTTGCTTCGCACAGGGAGGTCGGGGACCTGGACCTCAGCGGGTCCAACCCCCGGCGAGTCAGCCAACGGCTTCCCCGTGTAGGACGGGAGGCGCCGGCCCGGGAGAGGCCGGCCCCACAGCCCGGACCCTCGTGCCTCACGAAGCGCGCCCTTCATCTCTCCTCCCCGCTTCTCTGTTCGCACTCATCTTTCCCTGGGCGGACGTTTTCCCGGCAGCACCGGGTTGCACGGAATCCAGGGAGGAGCTGTCTCCTTCGGTTGCCAGGCCCGGGCGTGTGTCGACCTTGACACCGCGCAGCCCGCTGTCGCCCCGGAGGTGCTGGCGGCACCCGCAGGTCCCTGGAGTGGAGGCCCAAGGCGGCAGCGTGTGCACGTCTTCCTCCGCGTCTGAGAGAAGGCGTTGTGCATTCGGGGAATGGCGAGGTGAAAGGGCCCCCTCCGGGAAGCGCGATCCAAGAGCTGAGGGTTGGGTGCCTTGCTCCGTGCTTCTAGGTGCCAGAGCCGCTTCTCTCTTCCCGGGACAGAGTGGGGCTTGCTGGGCCAATGCGTCGTCCTGAAGCAATCCCGTGGCAGGGGCTCGGCGCTTCCCCCTTCCGTTTCGGGGGAGCCTCCCAGCTCAGGGCGCCCCCAGAGAGTTTGGCCTGCAGGCCGGCGTCGCCGTCACGACCTCGCCGAGAGCCGGGTGTTCAGCTCGGTGCACTCCGAACGCGGGCTCCGGTGGGTTCGACTGAGGGCGGGCGCCCGGCTGAGGGAAGCGGCGCTGGTGTCAGAAGGCCTCCCGTGCCCTCACAACGAGTGTGTTTGCTCTGCCGTGGGTCCCGCGTCACGGTCGGGGCAGGAGCCGCTTCCGACGCCCTTGCGAAGGGCTTCGCTGAGGCCCAGGTCGGGGGCCTCCTTCTAGGACGGCCCCCGACCTGAGGCCCGGCACGCAGCCTCCCTGAGGCTTCCGCCACCCCCGCCGCGGCCAAGCTTTCTCTCTGGGCGAAAGAGGCCTGCTCGCGGAAGGGAGCTCGGCTTCAGGCTTGCTTCGCGGAGGTAAGGCTGTGGTGCTCACTCGAGGTTTCCGGGCTAAGCGTTGAGAAGGCCTCCTTCTCCGTGGAGCGACGTGTGTGTGGACGTGGACGTGGATGGCATTCCACCCTGCCTTGCTTCGCACAGGGAGGTCGGGGACCTGGACCTCAGCGGGTCCAACCCCCGGCGAGTCAGCCAACGGCTTCCCCGTGTAGGACGTGAGGCGCCGGCCCGGGAGAGGCCGGCCCCACAGCCCGGACCCTCGTGCCTCACGAAGCGCGCCCTTCATCTCTCCTCCTCGCTTCTCTGTTCGCACTCATCTTTCCCTGGGCGGACGTTATCCCGGCAGCACCGGGTTGCACGGAATCCAGGGAGGAGCTGTCTCCTTCGGTTGCCAGGCCCGGGCGTGTGTCGACCTTGACACCGCGCAGCCCGCTGTCGCCCCGGAGGTGCTGGCGGCACCCGCAGGTCCCTGGAGTGGAGGCCCAAGGCGGCAGCGTGTGCACGTCTTCCTCCGCGTCTGAGAGAAGGCGTTGTGCATTCGGGGAATGGCGAGGTGAAAGGGCCCCCTCCGGGAAGCGCGATCCAAGAGCTGAGGGTTGGGTGCCTTGCTCCGTGCTTCTAGGTGCCAGAGCCGCTTCTCTCTTCCCGGGACAGAGTGGGGCTTGCTGGGCCAATGCGTCGTCCTGAAGCAATCCCGTGGCAGGGGCTCGGCGCTTCCCCCTTCCGTTTCGGGCGAGCCTCCCAGCTCAGGGCGCCCCCAGAGAGTTTGGCCTGCAGGCCGGCGTCGCCGTCACGACCTCGCCGAGAGCCGGGTGTTCAGCTCGGTGCACTCCGAACGCGGGCTCCGGTGGGTTCGACTGAGGGCGGGCGCCCGGCTGAGGGAAGCGGCGCTGGTGTCAGAAGGCCTCCCGTGCCCTCACAACGAGTGTGTTTGCTCTGCCGTGGGTCCCGCGTCACGGTCGGGGCAGGAGCCGCTTCCGACGCCCTTGCGAAGGGCTTCGCTGAGGCCCAGGTCGGGGGCCTCCTTCTAGGACGGCCCCCGACCTGAGGCCCGGCACGCAGCCTCCCTGAGGCTTCCGCCACCCCCGCCGCGGCCAAGCTTTCTCTCTGCGCGAAAGAGGCCTGCTCGCGGAAGGGAGCTCGGCTTCAGGCTTGCTTCTCGGAGGTAAGGCTGTGGTGCTCACTCGAGGTTTCCGGGCTAAGCGTTGAGAAGGCCTCCTTCTCCGTGGAGCGACGTGTGTGTGGACGTGGACGGGGATGGCATTCCACCCTGCCTTGTTTCGCACAGGGAGGTTGGGGGCCTGGACCTCAGCGGGTCCAACCCCCGGCGAGTCAGCCAACGGCTTCCCCGTGTAGGACGTGAGGCGCCGGCCCGGGAGAGGCCGGCCCCACAGCCCGGACCCTCGTGCCTCACGAAGCGCGCCCTTCATCTCTCCTCCCCGCTTCTCTGTTCGCACTCATCTTTCCCTGGGCGGACGTTTTCCCGGCAGCACCGGGTTGCACGGAATCCAGGGAGGAGCTGTCTCCTTCGGTTGCCAGGCCCGGGCGTGTGTCGACCTTGACACCGCGCAGCCCGCTGTCGCCCCGGAGGTGCTGGCGGCACCCGCAGGTCCCTGGAGTGGAGGCCCAAGGCGGCAGCGTGCGCACGTCTTCCTCCGCGTCTGAGAGAAGGCGTTGTGCATTCGGGGAATGGCGAGGTGAAAGGGCCCCCTCCGGGAAGCGCGATCCAAGAGCTGAGGGTTGGGTGCCTTGCTCCGTGCTTCTAGGTGCCAGAGCCGCTTCTCTCTTCCCGGGACAGAGTGGGGCTTGCTGGGCCAATGCGTCGTCCTGAAGCAATCCCGTGGCAGGGGCTCGGCGCTTCCCCCTTCCGTTTCGGGCGAGCCTCCCAGCTCAGGGCGCCCCCAGAGAGTTTGGCCTGCAGGCCGGCGTCGCCGTCACGACCTCGCCGAGAGCCGGGTGTTCAGCTCGGTGCACTCCGAACGCGGGCTCCGGTGGGTTCGACTGAGGGCGGGCGCCCGGCTGAGGGAAGCGGCGCTGGTGTCAGAAGGCCTCCCGTGCCCTCACAACGAGTGTGTTTGCTCTGCCGTGGGTCCCGCGTCACGGTCGGGGCAGGAGCCGCTTCCGACGCCCTTGCGAAGGGCTTCGCTGAGGCCCAGGTCGGGGGCCTCCTTCTAGGACGGCCCCCGACCTGAGGCCCGGCACGCAGCCTCCCTGAGGCTTCCGCCACCCCCGCCGCGGCCAAGCTTTCTCTCTGGGCGAAAGAGGCCTGCTCGCGGAAGGGAGCTCGGCTTCAGGCTTGCTTCGCGGAGGTAAGGCTGTGGTGCTCACTCGAGGTTTCCGGGCTAAGCGTTGAGAAGGCCTCCTTCTCCGTGGAGCGACGTGTGTGTGGACGTGGACGGGGATGGCATTCCACCCTGCCTTGCTTCGCACAGGGAGGTCGGGGACCTGGACCTCAGCGGGTCCAACCCCCGGCGAGTCAGCCAACGGCTTCCCCGTGTAGGACGGGAGGCGCCGGCCCGGGAGAGGCCGGCCCCACAGCCCGGACCCTCGTGCCTCACGAAGCGCGCCCTTCATCTCTCCTCCCCGCTTCTCTGTTCGCACTCATCTTTCCCTGGGCGGACGTTTTCCCGGCAGCACCGGGTTGCACGGAATCCAGGGAGGAGCTGTCTCCTTCGGTTGCCAGGCCCGGGCGTGTGTCGACCTTGACACCGCGCAGCCCGCTGTCGCCCCGGAGGTGCTGGCGGCACCCGCAGGTCCCTGGAGTGGAGGCCCAAGGCGGCAGCGTGTGCACGTCTTCCTCCGCGTCTGAGAGAAGGCGTTGTGCATTCGGGGAATGGCGAGATGAAAGGGCCCCCTCCGGGAAGCGCGATCCAAGAGCTGAGGGTTGGGTGCCTTGCTCCGTGCTTCTAGGTGCCAGAGCCGCTTCTCTCTTCCCGGGACAGAGTGGGGCTTGCTGGGCCAATGCGTCGTCCTGAAGCAATCCCGTGGCAGGGGCTCGGCGCTTCCCCCTTCCGTTTCGGGGGAGCCTCCCAGCTCAGGGCGCCCCCAGAGAGTTTGGCCTGCAGGCCGGCGTCGCCGTCACGACCTCGCCGAGAGCCGGGTGTTCAGCTCGGTGCACTCCGAACGCGGGCTCCGGTGGGTTCGACTGAGGGCGGGCGCCCGGCTGAGGGAAGCGGCGCTGGTGTCAGAAGGCCTCCCGTGCCCTCACAACGAGTGTGTTTGCTCTGCCGTGGGTCCCGCGTCACGGTCGGGGCAGGAGCCGCTTCCGACGCCCTTGCGAAGGGCTTCGCTGAGGCCCAGGTCGGGGGCCTCCTTCTAGGACGGCCCCCGACCTGAGGCCCGGCACGCAGCCTCCCTGAGGCTTCCGCCACCCCCGCCGCGGCCAAGCTTTCTCTCTGGGCGAAAGAGGCCTGCTCGCGGAAGGGAGCTCGGCTTCAGGCTTGCTTCGCGGAGGTAAGGCTGTGGTGCTCACTCGAGGTTTCCGGGCTAAGCGTTGAGAAGGCCTCCTTCTCCGTGGAGCGACGTGTGTGTGGACGTGGACGGGGATGGCATTCCACCCTGCCTTGCTTCGCACAGGGAGGTCGGGGACCTGGACCTCAGCGGGTCCAACCCCCGGCGAGTCAGCCAACGGCTTCCCCGTGTAGGACGTGAGGCGCCGGCCCGGGAGAGGCCGGCCCCACAGCCCGGACCCTCGTGCCTCACGAAGCGCGCCCTTCATCTCTCCTCCTCGCTTCTCTGTTCGCACTCATCTTTCCCTGGGCGGACGTTATCCCGGCAGCACCGGGTTGCACGGAATCCAGGGAGGAGCTGTCTCCTTCGGTTGCCAGGCCCGGGCGTGTGTCGACCTTGACACCGCGCAGCCCGCTGTCGCCCCGGAGGTGCTGGCGGCACCCGCAGGTCCCTGGAGTGGAGGCCCAAGGCGGCAGCGTGTGCACGTCTTCCTCCGCGTCTGAGAGAAGGCGTTGTGCATTCGGGGAATGGCGAGGTGAAAGGGCCCCCTCCGGGAAGCGCGATCCAAGAGCTGAGGGTTGGGTGCCTTGCTCCGTGCTTCTAGGTGCCAGAGCCGCTTCTCTCTTCCCGGGACAGAGTGGGGCTTGCTGGGCCAATGCGTCGTCCTGAAGCAATCCCGTGGCAGGGGCTCGGCGCTTCCCCCTTCCGTTTCGGGCGAGCCTCCCAGCTCAGGGCGCCCCCAGAGAGTTTGGCCTGCAGGCCGGCGTCGCCGTCACGACCTCGCCGAGAGCCGGGTGTTCAGCTCGGTGCACTCCGAACGCGGGCTCCGGTGGGTTCGACTGAGGGCGGGCGCCCGGCTGAGGGAAGCGGCGCTGGTGTCAGAAGGCCTCCCGTGCCCTCACAACGAGTGTGTTTGCTCTGCCGTGGGTCCCGCGTCACGGTCGGGGCAGGAGCCGCTTCCGACGCCCTTGCGAAGGGCTTCGCTGAGGCCCAGGTCGGGGGCCTCCTTCTAGGACGGCCCCCGACCTGAGGCCCGGCACGCAGCCTCCCTGAGGCTTCCGCCACCCCCGCCGCGGCCAAGCTTTCTCTCTGCGCGAAAGAGGCCTGCTCGCGGAAGGGAGCTCGGCTTCAGGCTTGCTTCTCGGAGGTAAGGCTGTGGTGCTCACTCGAGGTTTCCGGGCTAAGCGTTGAGAAGGCCTCCTTCTCCGTGGAGCGACGTGTGTGTGGACGTGGACGGGGATGGCATTCCACCCTGCCTTGTTTCGCACAGGGAGGTTGGGGGCCTGGACCTCAGCGGGTCCAACCCCCGGCGAGTCAGCCAACGGCTTCCCCGTGTAGGACGTGAGGCGCCGGCCCGGGAGAGGCCGGCCCCACAGCCCGGACCCTCGTGCCTCACGAAGCGCGCCCTTCATCTCTCCTCCCCGCTTCTCTGTTCGCACTCATCTTTCCCTGGGCGGACGTTTTCCCGGCAGCACCGGGTTGCACGGAATCCAGGGAGGAGCTGTCTCCTTCGGTTGCCAGGCCCGGGCGTGTGTCGACCTTGACACCGCGCAGCCCGCTGTCGCCCCGGAGGTGCTGGCGGCACCCGCAGGTCCCTGGAGTGGAGGCCCAAGGCGGCAGCGTGCGCACGTCTTCCTCCGCGTCTGAGAGAAGGCGTTGTGCATTCGGGGAATGGCGAGGTGAAAGGGCCCCCTCCGGGAAGCGCGATCCAAGAGCTGAGGGTTGGGTGCCTTGCTCCGTGCTTCTAGGTGCCAGAGCCGCTTCTCTCTTCCCGGGACAGAGTGGGGCTTGCTGGGCCAATGCGTCGTCCTGAAGCAATCCCGTGGCAGGGGCTCGGCGCTTCCCCCTTCCGTTTCGGGCGAGCCTCCCAGCTCAGGGCGCCCCCAGAGAGTTTGGCCTGCAGGCCGGCGTCGCCGTCACGACCTCGCCGAGAGCCGGGTGTTCAGCTCGGTGCACTCCGAACGCGGGCTCCGGTGGGTTCGACTGAGGGCGGGCGCCCGGCTGAGGGAAGCGGCGCTGGTGTCAGAAGGCCTCCCGTGCCCTCACAACGAGTGTGTTTGCTCTGCCGTGGGTCCCGCGTCACGGTCGGGGCAGGAGCCGCTTCCGACGCCCTTGCGAAGGGCTTCGCTGAGGCCCAGGTCGGGGGCCTCCTTCTAGGACGGCCCCCGACCTGAGGCCCGGCACGCAGCCTCCCTGAGGCTTCCGCCACCCCCGCCGCGGCCAAGCTTTCTCTCTGGGCGAAAGAGGCCTGCTCGCGGAAGGGAGCTCGGCTTCAGGCTTGCTTCGCGGAGGTAAGGCTGTGGTGCTCACTCGAGGTTTCCGGGCTAAGCGTTGAGAAGGCCTCCTTCTCCGTGGAGCGACGTGTGTGTGGACGTGGACGGGGATGGCATTCCACCCTGCCTTGCTTCGCACAGGGAGGTCGGGGACCTGGACCTCAGCGGGTCCAACCCCCGGCGAGTCAGCCAACGGCTTCCCCGTGTAGGACGTGAGGCGCCGGCCCGGGAGAGGCCGGCCCCACAGCCCGGACCCTCGTGCCTCACGAAGCGCGCCCTTCATCTCTCCTCCCCGCTTCTCTGTTCGCACTCATCTTTCCCTGGGCGGACGTTTTCCCGGCAGCACCGGGTTGCACGGAATCCAGGGAGGAGCTGTCTCCTTCGGTTGCCAGGCCCGGGCGTGTGTCGACCTTGACACCGCGCAGCCCGCTGTCGCCCCGGAGGTGCTGGCGGCACCCGCAGGTCCCTGGAGTGGAGGCCCAAGGCGGCAGCGTGTGCACGTCTTCCTCCGCGTCTGAGAGAAGGCGTTGTGCATTCGGGGAATGGCGAGGTGAAAGGGCCCCCTCCGGGAAGCGCGATCCAAGAGCTGAGGGTTGGGTGCCTTGCTCCGTGCTTCTAGGTGCCAGAGCCGCTTCTCTCTTCCCGGGACAGAGTGGGGCTTGCTGGGCCAATGCGTCGTCCTGAAGCAATCCCGTGGCAGGGGCTCGGCGCTTCCCCCTTCCGTTTCGGGGGAGCCTCCCAGCTCAGGGCGCCCCCAGAGAGTTTGGCCTGCAGGCCGGCGTCGCCGTCACGACCTCGCCGAGAGCCGGGTGTTCAGCTCGGTGCACTCCGAACGCGGGCTCCGGTGGGTTCGACTGAGGGCGGGCGCCCGGCTGAGGGAAGCGGCGCTGGTGTCAGAAGGCCTCCCGTGCCCTCACAACGAGTGTGTTTGCTCTGCCGTGGGTCCCGCGTCACGGTCGGGGCAGGAGCCGCTTCCGACGCCCTTGCGAAGGGCTTCGCTGAGGCCCAGGTCGGGGGCCTCCTTCTAGGACGGCCCCCGACCTGAGGCCCGGCACGCAGCCTCCCTGAGGCTTCCGCCACCCCCGCCGCGGCCAAGCTTTCTCTCTGGGCGAAAGAGGCCTGCTCGCGGAAGGGAGCTCGGCTTCAGGCTTGCTTCGCGGAGGTAAGGCTGTGGTGCTCACTCGAGGTTTCCAGGCTAAGCGTTGAGAAGGCCTCCTTCTCCGTGGAGCGACGTGTGTGTGGACGTGGACGTGGATGGCATTCCACCCTGCCTTGCTTCGCACAGGGAGGTCGGGGACCTGGACCTCAGCGGGTCCAACCCCCGGCGAGTCAGCCAACGGCTTCCCCGTGTAGGACGTGAGGCGCCGGCCCGGGAGAGGCCGGCCCCACAGCCCGGACCCTCGTGCCTCACGAAGCGCGCCCTTCATCTCTCCTCCTCGCTTCTCTGTTCGCACTCATCTTTCCCTGGGCGGACGTTATCCCGGCAGCACCGGGTTGCACGGAATCCAGGGAGGAGCTGTCTCCTTCGGTTGCCAGGCCCGGGCGTGTGTCGACCTTGACACCGCGCAGCCCGCTGTCGCCCCGGAGGTGCTGGCGGCACCCGCAGGTCCCTGGAGTGGAGGCCCAAGGCGGCAGCGTGTGCACGTCTTCCTCCGCGTCTGAGAGAAGGCGTTGTGCATTCGGGGAATGGCGAGGTGAAAGGGCCCCCTCCGGGAAGCGCGATCCAAGAGCTGAGGGTTGGGTGCCTTGCTCCGTGCTTCTAGGTGCCAGAGCCGCTTCTCTCTTCCCGGGACAGAGTGGGGCTTGCTGGGCCAATGCGTCGTCCTGAAGCAATCCCGTGGCAGGGGCTCGGCGCTTCCCCCTTCCGTTTCGGGCGAGCCTCCCAGCTCAGGGCGCCCCCAGAGAGTTTGGCCTGCAGGCCGGCGTCGCCGTCACGACCTCGCCGAGAGCCGGGTGTTCAGCTCGGTGCACTCCGAACGCGGGCTCCGGTGGGTTCGACTGAGGGCGGGCGCCCGGCTGAGGGAAGCGGCGCTGGTGTCAGAAGGCCTCCCGTGCCCTCACAACGAGTGTGTTTGCTCTGCCGTGGGTCCCGCGTCACGGTCGGGGCAGGAGCCGCTTCCGACGCCCTTGCGAAGGGCTTCGCTGAGGCCCAGGTCGGGGGCCTCCTTCTAGGACGGCCCCCGACCTGAGGCCCGGCACGCAGCCTCCCTGAGGCTTCCGCCACCCCCGCCGCGGCCAAGCTTTCTCTCTGCGCGAAAGAGGCCTGCTCGCGGAAGGGAGCTCGGCTTCAGGCTTGCTTCTCGGAGGTAAGGCTGTGGTGCTCACTCGAGGTTTCCGGGCTAAGCGTTGAGAAGGCCTCCTTCTCCGTGGAGCGACGTGTGTGTGGACGTGGACGGGGATGGCATTCCACCCTGCCTTGTTTCGCACAGGGAGGTTGGGGGCCTGGACCTCAGCGGGTCCAACCCCCGGCGAGTCAGCCAACGGCTTCCCCGTGTAGGACGTGAGGCGCCGGCCCGGGAGAGGCCGGCCCCACAGCCCGGACCCTC
The DNA here is from genome assembly GCF_963455335.1 of Martes martes. Classification (NCBI taxonomy): domain Eukaryota; kingdom Metazoa; phylum Chordata; class Mammalia; order Carnivora; family Mustelidae; genus Martes; species Martes martes. The sequence goes on along the minus strand of NC_137893.1, from coordinate 121,927,229 downwards.
GTGCCTCACGAAGCGCGCCCTTCATCTCTCCTCCCCGCTTCTCTGTTCGCACTCATCTTTCCCTGGGCGGACGTTTTCCCGGCAGCACCGGGTTGCACGGAATCCAGGGAGGAGCTGTCTCCTTCGGTTGCCAGGCCCGGGCGTGTGTCGACCTTGACACCGCGCAGCCCGCTGTCGCCCCGGAGGTGCTGGCGGCACCCGCAGGTCCCTGGAGTGGAGGCCCAAGGCGGCAGCGTGCGCACGTCTTCCTCCGCGTCTGAGAGAAGGCGTTGTGCATTCGGGGAATGGCGAGGTGAAAGGGCCCCCTCCGGGAAGCGCGATCCAAGAGCTGAGGGTTGGGTGCCTTGCTCCGTGCTTCTAGGTGCCAGAGCCGCTTCTCTCTTCCCGGGACAGAGTGGGGCTTGCTGGGCCAATGCGTCGTCCTGAAGCAATCCCGTGGCAGGGGCTCGGCGCTTCCCCCTTCCGTTTCGGGCGAGCCTCCCAGCTCAGGGCGCCCCCAGAGAGTTTGGCCTGCAGGCCGGCGTCGCCGTCACGACCTCGCCGAGAGCCGGGTGTTCAGCTCGGTGCACTCCGAACGCGGGCTCCGGTGGGTTCGACTGAGGGCGGGCGCCCGGCTGAGGGAAGCGGCGCTGGTGTCAGAAGGCCTCCCGTGCCCTCACAACGAGTGTGTTTGCTCTGCCGTGGGTCCCGCGTCACGGTCGGGGCAGGAGCCGCTTCCGACGCCCTTGCGAAGGGCTTCGCTGAGGCCCAGGTCGGGGGCCTCCTTCTAGGACGGCCCCCGACCTGAGGCCCGGCACGCAGCCTCCCTGAGGCTTCCGCCACCCCCGCCGCGGCCAAGCTTTCTCTCTGGGCGAAAGAGGCCTGCTCGCGGAAGGGAGCTCGGCTTCAGGCTTGCTTCGCGGAGGTAAGGCTGTGGTGCTCACTCGAGGTTTCCGGGCTAAGCGTTGAGAAGGCCTCCTTCTCCGTGGAGCGACGTGTGTGTGGACGTGGACGGGGATGGCATTCCACCCTGCCTTGCTTCGCACAGGGAGGTCGGGGACCTGGACCTCAGCGGGTCCAACCCCCGGCGAGTCAGCCAACGGCTTCCCCGTGTAGGACGTGAGGCGCCGGCCCGGGAGAGGCCGGCCCCACAGCCCGGACCCTCGTGCCTCACGAAGCGCGCCCTTCATCTCTCCTCCCCGCTTCTCTGTTCGCACTCATCTTTCCCTGGGCGGACGTTTTCCCGGCAGCACCGGGTTGCACGGAATCCAGGGAGGAGCTGTCTCCTTCGGTTGCCAGGCCCGGGCGTGTGTCGACCTTGACACCGCGCAGCCCGCTGTCGCCCCGGAGGTGCTGGCGGCACCCGCAGGTCCCTGGAGTGGAGGCCCAAGGCGGCAGCGTGTGCACGTCTTCCTCCGCGTCTGAGAGAAGGCGTTGTGCATTCGGGGAATGGCGAGGTGAAAGGGCCCCCTCCGGGAAGCGCGATCCAAGAGCTGAGGGTTGGGTGCCTTGCTCCGTGCTTCTAGGTGCCAGAGCCGCTTCTCTCTTCCCGGGACAGAGTGGGGCTTGCTGGGCCAATGCGTCGTCCTGAAGCAATCCCGTGGCAGGGGCTCGGCGCTTCCCCCTTCCGTTTCGGGGGAGCCTCCCCGCTCAGGGCGCCCCCAGAGAGTTTGGCCTGCAGGCCGGCGTCGCCGTCACGACCTCGCCGAGAGCCGGGTGTTCAGCTCGGTGCACTCCGAACGCGGGCTCCGGTGGGTTCGACTGAGGGCGGGCGCCCGGCTGAGGGAAGCGGCGCTGGTGTCAGAAGGCCTCCCGTGCCCTCACAACGAGTGTGTTTGCTCTGCCGTGGGTCCCGCGTCACGGTCGGGGCAGGAGCCGCTTCCGACGCCCTTGCGAAGGGCTTCGCTGAGGCCCAGGTCGGGGGCCTCCTTCTAGGACGGCCCCCGACCTGAGGCCCGGCACGCAGCCTCCCTGAGGCTTCCGCCACCCCCGCCGCGGCCAAGCTTTCTCTCTGGGCGAAAGAGGCCTGCTCGCGGAAGGGAGCTCGGCTTCAGGCTTGCTTCGCGGAGGTAAGGCTGTGGTGCTCACTCGAGGTTTCCGGGCTAAGCGTTGAGAAGGCCTCCTTCTCCGTGGAGCGACGTGTGTGTGGACGTGGACGGGGATGGCATTCCACCCTGCCTTGCTTCGCACAGGGAGGTCGGGGACCTGGACCTCAGCGGGTCCAACCCCCGGCGAGTCAGCCAACGGCTTCCCCGTGTAGGACGTGAGGCGCCGGCCCGGGAGAGGCCGGCCCCACAGCCCGGACCCTCGTGCCTCACGAAGCGCGCCCTTCATCTCTCCTCCTCGCTTCTCTGTTCGCACTCATCTTTCCCTGGGCGGACGTTATCCCGGCAGCACCGGGTTGCACGGAATCCAGGGAGGAGCTGTCTCCTTCGGTTGCCAGGCCCGGGCGTGTGTCGACCTTGACACCGCGCAGCCCGCTGTCGCCCCGGAGGTGCTGGCGGCACCCGCAGGTCCCTGGAGTGGAGGCCCAAGGCGGCAGCGTGTGCACGTCTTCCTCCGCGTCTGAGAGAAGGCGTTGTGCATTCGGGGAATGGCGAGGTGAAAGGGCCCCCTCCGGGAAGCGCGATCCAAGAGCTGAGGGTTGGGTGCCTTGCTCCGTGCTTCTAGGTGCCAGAGCCGCTTCTCTCTTCCCGGGACAGAGTGGGGCTTGCTGGGCCAATGCGTCGTCCTGAAGCAATCCCGTGGCAGGGGCTCGGCGCTTCCCCCTTCCGTTTCGGGCGAGCCTCCCAGCTCAGGGCGCCCCCAGAGAGTTTGGCCTGCAGGCCGGCGTCGCCGTCACGACCTCGCCGAGAGCCGGGTGTTCAGCTCGGTGCACTCCGAACGCGGGCTCCGGTGGGTTCGACTGAGGGCGGGCGCCCGGCTGAGGGAAGCGGCGCTGGTGTCAGAAGGCCTCCCGTGCCCTCACAACGAGTGTGTTTGCTCTGCCGTGGGTCCCGCGTCACGGTCGGGGCAGGAGCCGCTTCCGACGCCCTTGCGAAGGGCTTCGCTGAGGCCCAGGTCGGGGGCCTCCTTCTAGGACGGCCCCCGACCTGAGGCCCGGCACGCAGCCTCCCTGAGGCTTCCGCCACCCCCGCCGCGGCCAAGCTTTCTCTCTGCGCGAAAGAGGCCTGCTCGCGGAAGGGAGCTCGGCTTCAGGCTTGCTTCTCGGAGGTAAGGCTGTGGTGCTCACTCGAGGTTTCCGGGCTAAGCGTTGAGAAGGCCTCCTTCTCCGTGGAGCGACGTGTGTGTGGACGTGGACGGGGATGGCATTCCACCCTGCCTTGTTTCGCACAGGGAGGTCGGGGGCCTGGACCTCAGCGGGTCCAACCCCCGGCGAGTCAGCCAACGGCTTCCCCGTGTAGGACGTGAGGCGCCGGCCCGGGAGAGGCCGGCCCCACAGCCCGGACCCTCGTGCCTCACGAAGCGCGCCCTTCATCTCTCCTCCCCGCTTCTCTGTTCGCACTCATCTTTCCCTGGGCGGACGTTTTCCCGGCAGCACCGGGTTGCACGGAATCCAGGGAGGAGCTGTCTCCTTCGGTTGCCAGGCCCGGGCGTGTGTCGACCTTGACACCGCGCAGCCCGCTGTCGCCCCGGAGGTGCTGGCGGCACCCGCAGGTCCCTGGAGTGGAGGCCCAAGGCGGCAGCGTGCGCACGTCTTCCTCCGCGTCTGAGAGAAGGCGTTGTGCATTCGGGGAATGGCGAGGTGAAAGGGCCCCCTCCGGGAAGCGCGATCCAAGAGCTGAGGGTTGGGTGCCTTGCTCCGTGCTTCTAGGTGCCAGAGCCGCTTCTCTCTTCCCGGGACAGAGTGGGGCTTGCTGGGCCAATGCGTCGTCCTGAAGCAATCCCGTGGCAGGGGCTCGGCGCTTCCCCCTTCCGTTTCGGGCGAGCCTCCCAGCTCAGGGCGCCCCCAGAGAGTTTGGCCTGCAGGCCGGCGTCGCCGTCACGACCTCGCCGAGAGCCGGGTGTTCAGCTCGGTGCACTCCGAACGCGGGCTCCGGTGGGTTCGACTGAGGGCGGGCGCCCGGCTGAGGGAAGCGGCGCTGGTGTCAGAAGGCCTCCCGTGCCCTCACAACGAGTGTGTTTGCTCTGCCGTGGGTCCCGCGTCACGGTCGGGGCAGGAGCCGCTTCCGACGCCCTTGCGAAGGGCTTCGCTGAGGCCCAGGTCGGGGGCCTCCTTCTAGGACGGCCCCCGACCTGAGGCCCGGCACGCAGCCTCCCTGAGGCTTCCGCCACCCCCGCCGCGGCCAAGCTTTCTCTCTGGGCGAAAGAGGCCTGCTCGCGGAAGGGAGCTCGGCTTCAGGCTTGCTTCGCGGAGGTAAGGCTGTGGTGCTCACTCGAGGTTTCCGGGCTAAGCGTTGAGAAGGCCTCCTTCTCCGTGGAGCGACGTGTGTGTGGACGTGGACGGGGATGGCATTCCACCCTGCCTTGCTTCGCACAGGGAGGTCGGGGACCTGGACCTCAGCGGGTCCAACCCCCGGCGAGTCAGCCAACGGCTTCCCCGTGTAGGACGTGAGGCGCCGGCCCGGGAGAGGCCGGCCCCACAGCCCGGACCCTCGTGCCTCACGAAGCGCGCCCTTCATCTCTCCTCCCCGCTTCTCTGTTCGCACTCATCTTTCCCTGGGCGGACGTTTTCCCGGCAGCACCGGGTTGCACGGAATCCAGGGAGGAGCTGTCTCCTTCGGTTGCCAGGCCCGGGCGTGTGTCGACCTTGACACCGCGCAGCCCGCTGTCGCCCCGGAGGTGCTGGCGGCACCCGCAGGTCCCTGGAGTGGAGGCCCAAGGCGGCAGCGTGTGCACGTCTTCCTCCGCGTCTGAGAGAAGGCGTTGTGCATTCGGGGAATGGCGAGGTGAAAGGGCCCCCTCCGGGAAGCGCGATCCAAGAGCTGAGGGTTGGGTGCCTTGCTCCGTGCTTCTAGGTGCCAGAGCCGCTTCTCTCTTCCCGGGACAGAGTGGGGCTTGCTGGGCCAATGCGTCGTCCTGAAGCAATCCCGTGGCAGGGGCTCGGCGCTTCCCCCTTCCGTTTCGGGCGAGCCTCCCAGCTCAGGGCGCCCCCAGAGAGTTTGGCCTGCAGGCCGGCGTCGCCGTCACGACCTCGCCGAGAGCCGGGTGTTCAGCTCGGTGCACTCCGAACGCGGGCTCCGGTGGGTTCGACTGAGGGCGGGCGCCCGGCTGAGGGAAGCGGCGCTGGTGTCAGAAGGCCTCCCGTGCCCTCACAACGAGTGTGTTTGCTCTGCCGTGGGTCCCGCGTCACGGTCGGGGCAGGAGCCGCTTCCGACGCCCTTGCGAAGGGCTTCGCTGAGGCCCAGGTCGGGGGCCTCCTTCTAGGACGGCCCCCGACCTGAGGCCCGGCACGCAGCCTCCCTGAGGCTTCCGCCACCCCCGCCGCAGCCAAGCTTTCTCTCTGGGCGAAAGAGGCCTGCTCGCGGAAGGGAGCTCGGCTTCAGGCTTGCTTCGCGGAGGTAAGGCTGTGGTGCTCACTCGAGGTTTCCGGGCTAAGCGTTGAGAAGGCCTCCTTCTCCGTGGAGCGACGTGTGTGTGGACGTGGACGGGGATGGCATTCCACCCTGCCTTGCTTCGCACAGGGAGGTCGGGGACCTGGACCTCAGCGGGTCCAACCCCCGGCGAGTCAGCCAACGGCTTCCCCGTGTAGGACGTGAGGCGCCGGCCCGGGAGAGGCCGGCCCCACAGCCCGGACCCTCGTGCCTCACGAAGCGCGCCCTTCATCTCTCCTCCTCGCTTCTCTGTTCGCACTCATCTTTCCCTGGGCGGACGTTATCCCGGCAGCACCGGGTTGCACGGAATCCAGGGAGGAGCTGTCTCCTTCGGTTGCCAGGCCCGGGCGTGTGTCGACCTTGACACCGCGCAGCCCGCTGTCGCCCCGGAGGTGCTGGCGGCACCCGCAGGTCCCTGGAGTGGAGGCCCAAGGCGGCAGCGTGTGCACGTCTTCCTCCGCGTCTGAGAGAAGGCGTTGTGCATTCGGGGAATGGCGAGGTGAAAGGGCCCCCTCCGGGAAGCGCGATCCAAGAGCTGAGGGTTGGGTGCCTTGCTCCGTGCTTCTAGGTGCCAGAGCCGCTTCTCTCTTCCCGGGACAGAGTGGGGCTTGCTGGGCCAATGCGTCGTCCTGAAGCAATCCCGTGGCAGGGGCTCGGCGCTTCCCCCTTCCGTTTCGGGCGAGCCTCCCAGCTCAGGGCGCCCCCAGAGAGTTTGGCCTGCAGGCCGGCGTCGCCGTCACGACCTCGCCGAGAGCCGGGTGTTCAGCTCGGTGCACTCCGAACGCGGGCTCCGGTGGGTTCGACTGAGGGCGGGCGCCCGGCTGAGGGAAGCGGCGCTGGTGTCAGAAGGCCTCCCGTGCCCTCACAACGAGTGTGTTTGCTCTGCCGTGGGTCCCGCGTCACGGTCGGGGCAGGAGCCGCTTCCGACGCCCTTGCGAAGGGCTTCGCTGAGGCCCAGGTCGGGGGCCTCCTTCTAGGACGGCCCCCGACCTGAGGCCCGGCACGCAGCCTCCCTGAGGCTTCCGCCACCCCCGCCGCGGCCAAGCTTTCTCTCTGCGCGAAAGAGGCCTGCTCGCGGAAGGGAGCTCGGCTTCAGGCTTGCTTCTCGGAGGTAAGGCTGTGGTGCTCACTCGAGGTTTCCGGGCTAAGCGTTGAGAAGGCCTCCTTCTCCGTGGAGCGACGTGTGTGTGGACGTGGACGGGGATGGCATTCCACCCTGCCTTGTTTCGCACAGGGAGGTTGGGGGCCTGGACCTCAGCGGGTCCAACCCCCGGCGAGTCAGCCAACGGCTTCCCCGTGTAGGACGTGAGGCGCCGGCCCGGGAGAGGCCGGCCCCACAGCCCGGACCCTCGTGCCTCACGAAGCGCGCCCTTCATCTCTCCTCCCCGCTTCTCTGTTCGCACTCATCTTTCCCTGGGCGGACGTTTTCCCGGCAGCACCGGGTTGCACGGAATCCAGGGAGGAGCTGTCTCCTTCGGTTGCCAGGCCCGGGCGTGTGTCGACCTTGACACCGCGCAGCCCGCTGTCGCCCCGGAGGTGCTGGCGGCACCCGCAGGTCCCTGGAGTGGAGGCCCAAGGCGGCAGCGTGCGCACGTCTTCCTCCGCGTCTGAGAGAAGGCGTTGTGCATTCGGGGAATGGCGAGGTGAAAGGGCCCCCTCCGGGAAGCGCGATCCAAGAGCTGAGGGTTGGGTGCCTTGCTCCGTGCTTCTAGGTGCCAGAGCCGCTTCTCTCTTCCCGGGACAGAGTGGGGCTTGCTGGGCCAATGCGTCGTCCTGAAGCAATCCCGTGGCAGGGGCTCGGCGCTTCCCCCTTCCGTTTCGGGGGAGCCTCCCAGCTCAGGGCGCCCCCAGAGAGTTTGGCCTGCAGGCCGGCGTCGCCGTCACGACCTCGCCGAGAGCCGGGTGTTCAGCTCGGTGCACTCCGAACGCGGGCTCCGGTGGGTTCGACTGAGGGCGGGCGCCCGGATGAGGGAAGCGGCGCTGCTGTCAGAAGGCCTCCCGTGCCCTCACAACGAGTGTGTTTGCTCTGCCGTGGGTCCCGCGTCACGGTCGGGGCAGGAGCCGCTTCCGACGCCCTTGCGAAGGGCTTCGCTGAGGCCCAGGTCGGGGGCCTCCTTCTAGGACGGCCCCCGACCTGAGGCCCGGCACGCAGCCTCCCTGAGGCTTCCGCCACCCCCGCCGCGGCCAAGCTTTCTCTCTGGGCGAAAGAGGCCTGCTCGCGGAAGGGAGCTCGGCTTCAGGCTTGCTTCGCGGAGGTAAGGCTGTGGTGCTCACTCGAGGTTTCCGGGCTAAGCGTTGAGAAGGCCTCCTTCTCCGTGGAGCGACGTGTGTGTGGACGTGGACGGGGATGGCATTCCACCCTGCCTTGCTTCGCACAGGGAGGTCGGGGACCTGGACCTCAGCGGGTCCAACCCCCGGCGAGTCAGCCAACGGCTTCCCCGTGTAGGACGTGAGGCGCCGGCCCGGGAGAGGCCGGCCCCACAGCCCGGACCCTCGTGCCTCACGAAGCGCGCCCTTCATCTCTCCTCCCCGCTTCTCTGTTCGCACTCATCTTTCCCTGGGCGGACGTTTTCCCGGCAGCACCGGGTTGCACGGAATCCAGGGAGGAGCTGTCTCCTTCGGTTGCCAGGCCCGGGCGTGTGTCGACCTTGACACCGCGCAGCCCGCTGTCGCCCCGGAGGTGCTGGCGGCACCCGCAGGTCCCTGGAGTGGAGGCCCAAGGCGGCAGCGTGTGCACGTCTTCCTCCGCGTCTGAGAGAAGGCGTTGTGCATTCGGGGAATGGCGAGGTGAAAGGGCCCCCTCCGGGAAGCGCGATCCAAGAGCTGAGGGTTGGGTGCCTTGCTCCGTGCTTCTAGGTGCCAGAGCCGCTTCTCTCTTCCCGGGACAGAGTGGGGCTTGCTGGGCCAATGCGTCGTCCTGAAGCAATCCCGTGGCAGGGGCTCGGCGCTTCCCCCTTCCGTTTCGGGGGAGCCTCCCAGCTCAGGGCGCCCCCAGAGAGTTTGGCCTGCAGGCCGGCGTCGCCGTCACGACCTCGCCGAGAGCCGGGTGTTCAGCTCGGTGCACTCCGAACGCGGGCTCCGGTGGGTTCGACTGAGGGCGGGCGCCCGGCTGAGGGAAGCGGCGCTGGTGTCAGAAGGCCTCCCGTGCCCTCACAACGAGTGTGTTTGCTCTGCCGTGGGTCCCGCGTCACGGTCGGGGCAGGAGCCGCTTCCGACGCCCTTGCGAAGGGCTTCGCTGAGGCCCAGGTCGGGGGCCTCCTTCTAGGACGGCCCCCGACCTGAGGCCCGGCACGCAGCCTCCCTGAGGCTTCCGCCACCCCCGCCGCGGCCAAGCTTTCTCTCTGGGCGAAAGAGGCCTGCTCGCGGAAGGGAGCTCGGCTTCAGGCTTGCTTCGCGGAGGTAAGGCTGTGGTGCTCACTCGAGGTTTCCGGGCTAAGCGTTGAGAAGGCCTCCTTCTCCGTGGAGCGACGTGTGTGTGGACGTGGACGGGGATGGCATTCCACCCTGCCTTGCTTCGCACAGGGAGGTCGGGGACCTGGACCTCAGCGGGTCCAACCCCCGGCGAGTCAGCCAACGGCTTCCCCGTGTAGGACGTGAGGCGCCGGCCCGGGAGAGGCCGGCCCCACAGCCCGGACCCTCGTGCCTCACGAAGCGCGCCCTTCATCTCTCCTCCTCGCTTCTCTGTTCGCACTCATCTTTCCCTGGGCGGACGTTATCCCGGCAGCACCGGGTTGCACGGAATCCAGGGAGGAGCTGTCTCCTTCGGTTGCCAGGCCCGGGCGTGTGTCGACCTTGACACCGCGCAGCCCGCTGTCGCCCCGGAGGTGCTGGCGGCACCCGCAGGTCCCTGGAGTGGAGGCCCAAGGCGGCAGCGTGTGCACGTCTTCCTCCGCGTCTGAGAGAAGGCGTTGTGCATTCGGGGAATGGCGAGGTGAAAGGGCCCCCTCCGGGAAGCGCGATCCAAGAGCTGAGGGTTGGGTGCCTTGCTCCGTGCTTCTAGGTGCCAGAGCCGCTTCTCTCTTCCCGGGACAGAGTGGGGCTTGCTGGGCCAATGCGTCGTCCTGAAGCAATCCCGTGGCAGGGGCTCGGCGCTTCCCCCTTCCGTTTCGGGCGAGCCTCCCAGCTCAGGGCGCCCCCAGAGAGTTTGGCCTGCAGGCCGGCGTCGCCGTCACGACCTCGCCGAGAGCCGGGTGTTCAGCTCGGTGCACTCCGAACGCGGGCTCCGGTGGGTTCGACTGAGGGCGGGCGCCCGGCTGAGGGAAGCGGCGCTGGTGTCAGAAGGCCTCCCGTGCCCTCACAACGAGTGTGTTTGCTCTGCCGTGGGTCCCGCGTCACGGTCGGGGCAGGAGCCGCTTCCGACGCCCTTGCGAAGGGCTTCGCTGAGGCCCAGGTCGGGGGCCTCCTTCTAGGACGGCCCCCGACCTGAGGCCCGGCACGCAGCCTCCCTGAGGCTTCCGCCACCCCCGCCGCGGCCAAGCTTTCTCTCTGGGCGAAAGAGGCCTGCTCGCGGAAGGGAGCTCGGCTTCAGGCTTGCTTCGCGGAGGTAAGGCTGTGGTGCTCACTCGAGGTTTCCGGGCTAAGCGTTGAGAAGGCCTCCTTCTCCGTGGAGCGACGTGTGTGTGGACGTGGACGGGGATGGCATTCCACCCTGCCTTGTTTCGCACAGGGAGGTCGGGGGCCTGGACCTCAGCGGGTCCAACCCCCGGCGAGTCAGCCAACGGCTTCCCCGTGTAGGACGTGAGGCGCCGGCCCGGGAGAGGCCGGCCCCACAGCCCGGACCCTCGTGCCTCACGAAGCGCGCCCTTCATCTCTCCTCCCCGCTTCTCTGTTCGCACTCATCTTTCCCTGGGCGGACGTTTTCCCGGCAGCACCGGGTTGCACGGAATCCAGGGAGGAGCTGTCTCCTTCGGTTGCCAGGCCCGGGCGTGTGTCGACCTTGACACCGCGCAGCCCGCTGTCGCCCCGGAGGTGCTGGCGGCACCCGCAGGTCCCTGGAGTGGAGGCCCAAGGCGGCAGCGTGCGCACGTCTTCCTCCGCGTCTGAGAGAAGGCGTTGTGCATTCGGGGAATGGCGAGGTGAAAGGGCCCCCTCCGGGAAGCGCGATCCAAGAGCTGAGGGTTGGGTGCCTTGCTCCGTGCTTCTAGGTGCCAGAGCCGCTTCTCTCTTCCCGGGACAGAGTGGGGCTTGCTGGGCCAATGCGTCGTCCTGAAGCAATCCCGTGGCAGGGGCTCGGCGCTTCCCCCTTCCGTTTCGGGCGAGCCTCCCAGCTCAGGGCGCCCCCAGAGAGTTTGGCCTGCAGGCCGGCGTCGCCGTCACGACCTCGCCGAGAGCCGGGTGTTCAGCTCGGTGCACTCCGAACGCGGGCTCCGGTGGGTTCGACTGAGGGCGGGCGCCCGGCTGAGGGAAGCGGCGCTGGTGTCAGAAGGCCTCCCGTGCCCTCACAACGAGTGTGTTTGCTCTGCCGTGGGTCCCGCGTCACGGTCGGGGCAGGAGCCGCTTCCGACGCCCTTGCGAAGGGCTTCGCTGAGGCCCAGGTCGGGGGCCTCCTTCTAGGACGGCCCCCGACCTGAGGCCCGGCACGCAGCCTCCCTGAGGCTTCCGCCACCCCCGCCGCAGCCAAGCTTTCTCTCTGGGCGAAAGAGGCCTGCTCGCGGAAGGGAGCTCGGCTTCAGGCTTGCTTCGCGGAGGTAAGGCTGTGGTGCTCACTCGAGGTTTCCGGGCTAAGCGTTGAGAAGGCCTCCTTCTCCGTGGAGCGACGTGTGTGTGGACGTGGACGGGGATGGCATTCCACCCTGCCTTGCTTCGCACAGGGAGGTCGGGGACCTGGACCTCAGCGGGTCCAACCCCCGGCGAGTCAGCCAACGGCTTCCCCGTGTAGGACGTGAGGCGCCGGCCCGGGAGAGGCCGGCCCCACAGCCCGGACCCTCGTGCCTCACGAAGCGCGCCCTTCATCTCTCCTCCTCGCTTCTCTGTTCGCACTCATCTTTCCCTGGGCGGACGTTATCCCGGCAGCACCGGGTTGCACGGAATCCAGGGAGGAGCTGTCTCCTTCGGTTGCCAGGCCCGGGCGTGTGTCGACCTTGACACCGCGCAGCCCGCTGTCGCCCCGGAGGTGCTGGCGGCACCCGCAGGTCCCTGGAGTGGAGGCCCAAGGCGGCAGCGTGCGCACGTCTTCCTCCGCGTCTGAGAGAAGGCGTTGTGCATTCGGGGAATGGCGAGGTGAAAGGGCCCCCTCCGGGAAGCGCGATCCAAGAGCTGAGGGTTGGGTGCCTTGCTCCGTGCTTCTAGGTGCCAGAGCCGCTTCTCTCTTCCCGGGACAGAGTGGGGCTTGCTGGGCCAATGCGTCGTCCTGAAGCAATCCCGTGGCAGGGGCTCGGCGCTTCCCCCTTCCGTTTCGGGGGAGCCTCCCAGCTCAGGGCGCCCCCAGAGAGTTTGGCCTGCAGGCCGGCGTCGCCGTCACGACCTCGCCGAGAGCCGGGTGTTCAGCTCGGTGCACTCCGAACGCGGGCTCCGGTGGGTTCGACTGAGGGCGGGCGCCCGGATGAGGGAAGCGGCGCTGCTGTCAGAAGGCCTCCCGTGCCCTCACAACGAGTGTGTTTGCTCTGCCGTGGGTCCCGCGTCACGGTCGGGGCAGGAGCCGCTTCCGACGCCCTTGCGAAGGGCTTCGCTGAGGCCCAGGTCGGGGGCCTCCTTCTAGGACGGCCCCCGACCTGAGGCCCGGCACGCAGCCTCCCTGAGGCTTCCGCCACCCCCGCCGCGGCCAAGCTTTCTCTCTGGGCGAAAGAGGCCTGCTCGCGGAAGGGAGCTCGGCTTCAGGCTTGCTTCGCGGAGGTAAGGCTGTGGTGCTCACTCGAGGTTTCCGGGCTAAGCGTTGAGAAGGCCTCCTTCTCCGTGGAGCGACGTGTGTGTGGACGTGGACGGGGATGGCATTCCACCCTGCCTTGCTTCGCACAGGGAGGTCGGGGACCTGGACCTCAGCGGGTCCAACCCCCGGCGAGTCAGCCAACGGCTTCCCCGTGTAGGACGTGAGGCGCCGGCCCGGGAGAGGCCGGCCCCACAGCCCGGACCCTCGTGCCTCACGAAGCGCGCCCTTCATCTCTCCTCCCCGCTTCTCTGTTCGCACTCATCTTTCCCTGGGCGGACGTTTTCCCGGCAGCACCGGGTTGCACGGAATCCAGGGAGGAGCTGTCTCCTTCGGTTGCCAGGCCCGGGCGTGTGTCGACCTTGACACCGCGCAGCCCGCTGTCGCCCCGGAGGTGCTGGCGGCACCCGCAGGTCCCTGGAGTGGAGGCCCAAGGCGGCAGCGTGTGCACGTCTTCCTCCGCGTCTGAGAGAAGGCGTTGTGCATTCGGGGAATGGCGAGGTGAAAGGGCCCCCTCCGGGAAGCGCGATCCAAGAGCTGAGGGTTGGGTGCCTTGCTCCGTGCTTCTAGGTGCCAGAGCCGCTTCTCTCTTCCCGGGACAGAGTGGGGCTTGCTGGGCCAATGCGTCGTCCTGAAGCAATCCCGTGGCAGGGGCTCGGCGCTTCCCCCTTCCGTTTCGGGGGAGCCTCCCAGCTCAGGGCGCCCCCAGAGAGTTTGGCCTGCAGGCCGGCGTCGCCGTCACGACCTCGCCGAGAGCCGGGTGTTCAGCTCGGTGCACTCCGAACGCGGGCTCCGGTGGGTTCGACTGAGGGCGGGCGCCCGGCTGAGGGAAGCGGCGCTGGTGTCAGAAGGCCTCCCGTGCCCTCACAACGAGTGTGTTTGCTCTGCCGTGGGTCCCGCGTCACGGTCGGGGCAGGAGCCGCTTCCGACGCCCTTGCGAAGGGCTTCGCTGAGGCCCAGGTCGGGGGCCTCCTTCTAGGACGGCCCCCGACCTGAGGCCCGGCACGCAGCCTCCCTGAGGCTTCCGCCACCCCCGCCGCGGCCAAGCTTTCTCTCTGGGCGAAAGAGGCCTGCTCGCGGAAGGGAGCTCGGCTTCAGGCTTGCTTCGCGGAGGTAAGGCTGTGGTGCTCACTCGAGGTTTCCGGGCTAAGCGTTGAGAAGGCCTCCTTCTCCGTGGAGCGACGTGTGTGTGGACGTGGACGGGGATGGCATTCCACCCTGCCTTGCTTCGCACAGGGAGGTCGGGGACCTGGACCTCAGCGGGTCCAACCCCCGGCGAGTCAGCCAACGGCTTCCCCGTGTAGGACGTGAGGCGCCGGCCCGGGAGAGGCCGGCCCCACAGCCCGGACCCTCGTGCCTCACGAAGCGCGCCCTTCATCTCTCCTCCTCGCTTCTCTGTTCGCACTCATCTTTCCCTGGGCGGACGTTATCCCGGCAGCACCGGGTTGCACGGAATCCAGGGAGGAGCTGTCTCCTTCGGTTGCCAGGCCCGGGCGTGTGTCGACCTTGACACCGCGCAGCCCGCTGTCGCCCCGGAGGTGCTGGCGGCACCCGCAGGTCCCTGGAGTGGAGGCCCAAGGCGGCAGCGTGTGCACGTCTTCCTCCGCGTCTGAGAGAAGGCGTTGTGCATTCGGGGAATGGCGAGGTGAAAGGGCCCCCTCCGGGAAGCGCGATCCAAGAGCTGAGGGTTGGGTGCCTTGCTCCGTGCTTCTAGGTGCCAGAGCCGCTTCTCTCTTCCCGGGACAGAGTGGGGCTTGCTGGGCCAATGCGTCGTCCTGAAGCAATCCCGTGGCAGGGGCTCGGCGCTTCCCCCTTCCGTTTCGGGCGAGCCTCCCAGCTCAGGGCGCCCCCAGAGAGTTTGGCCTGCAGGCCGGCGTCGCCGTCACGACCTCGCCGAGAGCCGGGTGTTCAGCTCGGTGCACTCCGAACGCGGGCTCCGGTGGGTTCGACTGAGGGCGGGCGCCCGGCTGAGGGAAGCGGCGCTGGTGTCAGAAGGCCTCCCGTGCCCTCACAACGAGTGTGTTTGCTCTGCCGTGGGTCCCGCGTCACGGTCGGGGCAGGAGCCGCTTCCGACGCCCTTGCGAAGGGCTTCGCTGAGGCCCAGGTCGGGGGCCTCCTTCTAGGACGGCCCCCGACCTGAGGCCCGGCACGCAGCCTCCCTGAGGCTTCCGCCACCCCCGCCGCGGCCAAGCTTTCTCTCTGGGCGAAAGAGGCCTGCTCGCGGAAGGGAGCTCGGCTTCAGGCTTGCTTCGCGGAGGTAAGGCTGTGGTGCTCACTCGAGGTTTCCGGGCTAAGCGTTGAGAAGGCCTCCTTCTCCGTGGAGCGACGTGTGTGTGGACGTGGACGGGGATGGCATTCCACCCTGCCTTGTTTCGCACAGGGAGGTCGGGGGCCTGGACCTCAGCGGGTCCAACCCCCGGCGAGTCAGCCAACGGCTTCCCCGTGTAGGACGTGAGGCGCCGGCCCGGGAGAGGCCGGCCCCACAGCCCGGACCCTCGTGCCTCACGAAGCGCGCCCTTCATCTCTCCTCCCCGCTTCTCTGTTCGCACTCATCTTTCCCTGGGCGGACGTTTTCCCGGCAGCACCGGGTTGCACGGAATCCAGGGAGGAGCTGTCTCCTTCGGTTGCCAGGCCCGGGCGTGTGTCGACCTTGACACCGCGCAGCCCGCTGTCGCCCCGGAGGTGCTGGCGGCACCCGCAGGTCCCTGGAGTGGAGGCCCAAGGCGGCAGCGTGCGCACGTCTTCCTCCGCGTCTGAGAGAAGGCGTTGTGCATTCGGGGAATGGCGAGGTGAAAGGGCCCCCTCCGGGAAGCGCGATCCAAGAGCTGAGGGTTGGGTGCCTTGCTCCGTGCTTCTAGGTGCCAGAGCCGCTTCTCTCTTCCCGGGACAGAGTGGGGCTTGCTGGGCCAATGCGTCGTCCTGAAGCAATCCCGTGGCAGGGGCTCGGCGCTTCCCCCTTCCGTTTCGGGCGAGCCTCCCAGCTCAGGGCGCCCCCAGAGAGTTTGGCCTGCAGGCCGGCGTCGCCGTCACGACCTCGCCGAGAGCCGGGTGTTCAGCTCGGTGCACTCCGAACGCGGGCTCCGGTGGGTTCGACTGAGGGCGGGCGCCCGGCTGAGGGAAGCGGCGCTGGTGTCAGAAGGCCTCCCGTGCCCTCACAACGAGTGTGTTTGCTCTGCCGTGGGTCCCGCGTCACGGTCGGGGCAGGAGCCGCTTCCGACGCCCTTGCGAAGGGCTTCGCTGAGGCCCAGGTCGGGGGCCTCCTTCTAGGACGGCCCCCGACCTGAGGCCCGGCACGCAGCCTCCCTGAGGCTTCCGCCACCCCCGCCGCGGCCAAGCTTTCTCTCTGGGCGAAAGAGGCCTGCTCGCGGAAGGGAGCTCGGCTTCAGGCTTGCTTCGCGGAGGTAAGGCTGTGGTGCTCACTCGAGGTTTCCAGGCTAAGCGTTGAGAAGGCCTCCTTCTCCGTGGAGCGACGTGTGTGTGGACGTGGACGTGGATGGCATTCCACCCTGCCTTGCTTCGCACAGGGAGGTCGGGGACCTGGACCTCAGCGGGTCCAACCCCCGGCGAGTCAGCCAACGGCTTCCCCGTGTAGGACGTGAGGCGCCGGCCCGGGAGAGGCCGGCCCCACAGCCCGGACCCTCGTGCCTCACGAAGCGCGCCCTTCATCTCTCCTCCTCGCTTCTCTGTTCGCACTCATCTTTCCCTGGGCGGACGTTATCCCGGCAGCACCGGGTTGCACGGAATCCAGGGAGGAGCTGTCTCCTTCGGTTGCCAGGCCCGGGCGTGTGTCGACCTTGACACCGCGCAGCCCGCTGTCGCCCCGGAGGTGCTGGCGGCACCCGCAGGTCCCTGGAGTGGAGGCCCAAGGCGGCAGCGTGTGCACGTCTTCCTCCGCGTCTGAGAGAAGGCGTTGTGCATTCGGGGAATGGCGAGGTGAAAGGGCCCCCTCCGGGAAGCGCGATCCAAGAGCTGAGGGTTGGGTGCCTTGCTCCGTGCTTCTAGGTGCCAGAGCCGCTTCTCTCTTCCCGGGACAGAGTGGGGCTTGCTGGGCCAATGCGTCGTCCTGAAGCAATCCCGTGGCAGGGGCTCGGCGCTTCCCCCTTCCGTTTCGGGCGAGCCTCCCAGCTCAGGGCGCCCCCAGAGAGTTTGGCCTGCAGGCCGGCGTCGCCGTCACGACCTCGCCGAGAGCCGGGTGTTCAGCTCGGTGCACTCCGAACGCGGGCTCCGGTGGGTTCGACTGAGGGCGGGCGCCCGGCTGAGGGAAGCGGCGCTGGTGTCAGAAGGCCTCCCGTGCCCTCACAACGAGTGTGTTTGCTCTGCCGTGGGTCCCGCGTCACGGTCGGGGCAGGAGCCGCTTCCGACGCCCTTGCGAAGGGCTTCGCTGAGGCCCAGGTCGGGGGCCTCCTTCTAGGACGGCCCCCGACCTGAGGCCCGGCACGCAGCCTCCCTGAGGCTTCCGCCACCCCCGCCGCGGCCAAGCTTTCTCTCTGCGCGAAAGAGGCCTGCTCGCGGAAGGGAGCTCGGCTTCAGGCTTGCTTCTCGGAGGTAAGGCTGTGGTGCTCACTCGAGGTTTCCGGGCTAAGCGTTGAGAAGGCCTCCTTCTCCGTGGAGCGACGTGTGTGTGGACGTGGACGGGGATGGCATTCCACCCTGCCTTGTTTCGCACAGGGAGGTTGGGGGCCTGGACCTCAGCGGGTCCAACCCCCGGCGAGTCAGCCAACGGCTTCCCCGTGTAGGACGTGAGGCGCCGGCCCGGGAGAGGCCGGCCCCACAGCCCGGACCCTCGTGCCTCACGAAGCGCGCCCTTCATCTCTCCTCCCCGCTTCTCTGTTCGCACTCATCTTTCCCTGGGCGGACGTTTTCCCGGCAGCACCGGGTTGCACGGAATCCAGGGAGGAGCTGTCTCCTTCGGTTGCCAGGCCCGGGCGTGTGTCGACCTTGACACCGCGCAGCCCGCTGTCGCCCCGGAGGTGCTGGCGGCACCCGCAGGTCCCTGGAGTGGAGGCCCAAGGCGGCAGCGTGTGCACGTCTTCCTCCGCGTCTGAGAGAAGGCGTTGTGCATTCGGGGAATGGCGAGGTGAAAGGGCCCCCTCCGGGAAGCGCGATCCAAGAGCTGAGGGTTGGGTGCCTTGCTCCGTGCTTCTAGGTGCCAGAGCCGCTTCTCTCTTCCCGGGACAGAGTGGGGCTTGCTGGGCCAATGCGTCGTCCTGAAGCAATCCCGTGGCAGGGGCTCGGCGCTTCCCCCTTCCGTTTCGGGCGAGCCTCCCAGCTCAGGGCGCCCCCAGAGAGTTTGGCCTGCAGGCCGGCGTCGCCGTCACGACCTCGCCGAGAGCCGGGTGTTCAGCTCGGTGCACTCCGAACGCGGGCTCCGGTGGGTTCGACTGAGGGCGGGCGCCCGGCTGAGGGAAGCGGCGCTGGTGTCAGAAGGCCTCCCGTGCCCTCACAACGAGTGTGTTTGCTCTGCCGTGGGTCCCGCGTCACGGTCGGGGCAGGAGCCGCTTCCGACGCCCTTGCGAAGGGCTTCGCTGAGGCCCAGGTCGGGGGCCTCCTTCTAGGACGGCCCCCGACCTGAGGCCCGGCACGCAGCCTCCCTGAGGCTTCCGCCACCCCCGCCGCGGCCAAGCTTTCTCTCTGGGCGAAAGAGGCCTGCTCGCGGAAGGGAGCTCGGCTTCAGGCTTGCTTCGCGGAGGTAAGGCTGTGGTGCTCACTCGAGGTTTCCGGGCTAAGCGTTGAGAAGGCCTCCTTCTCCGTGGAGCGACGTGTGTGTGGACGTGGACGGGGATGGCATTCCACCCTGCCTTGCTTCGCACAGGGAGGTCGGGGACCTGGACCTCAGCGGGTCCAACCCCCGGCGAGTCAGCCAACGGCTTCCCCGTGTAGGACGTGAGGCGCCGGCCCGGGAGAGGCCGGCCCCACAGCCCGGACCCTCGTGCCTCACGAAGCGCGCCCTTCATCTCTCCTCCCCGCTTCTCTGTTCGCACTCATCTTTCCCTGGGCGGACGTTTTCCCGGCAGCACCGGGTTGCACGGAATCCAGGGAGGAGCTGTCTCCTTCGGTTGCCAGGCCCGGGCGTGTGTCGACCTTGACACCGCGCAGCCCGCTGTCGCCCCGGAGGTGCTGGCGGCACCCGCAGGTCCCTGGAGTGGAGGCCCAAGGCGGCAGCGTGTGCACGTCTTCCTCCGCGTCTGAGAGAAGGCGTTGTGCATTCGGGGAATGGCGAGGTGAAAGGGCCCCCTCCGGGAAGCGCGATCCAAGAGCTGAGGGTTGGGTGCCTTGCTCCGTGCTTCTAGGTGCCAGAGCCGCTTCTCTCTTCCCGGGACAGAGTGGGGCTTGCTGGGCCAATGCGTCGTCCTGAAGCAATCCCGTGGCAGGGGCTCGGCGCTTCCCCCTTCCGTTTCGGGGGAGCCTCCCCGCTCAGGGCGCCCCCAGAGAGTTTGGCCTGCAGGCCGGCGTCGCCGTCACGACCTCGCCGAGAGCCGGGTGTTCAGCTCGGTGCACTCCGAACGCGGGCTCCGGTGGGTTCGACTGAGGGCGGGCGCCCGGCTGAGGGAAGCGGCGCTGGTGTCAGAAGGCCTCCCGTGCCCTCACAACGAGTGTGTTTGCTCTGCCGTGGGTCCCGCGTCACGGTCGGGGCAGGAGCCGCTTCCGACGCCCTTGCGAAGGGCTTCGCTGAGGCCCAGGTCGGGGGCCTCCTTCTAGGACGGCCCCCGACCTGAGGCCCGGCACGCAGCCTCCCTGAGGCTTCCGCCACCCCCGCCGCGGCCAAGCTTTCTCTCTGGGCGAAAGAGGCCTGCTCGCGGAAGGGAGCTCGGCTTCAGGCTTGCTTCGCGGAGGTAAGGCTGTGGTGCTCACTCGAGGTTTCCGGGCTAAGCGTTGAGAAGGCCTCCTTCTCCGTGGAGCGACGTGTGTGTGGACGTGGACGGGGATGGCATTCCACCCTGCCTTGTTTCGCACAGGGAGGTCGGGGACCTGGACCTCAGCGGGTCCAACCCCCGGCGAGTCAGCCAACGGCTTCCCCGTGTAGGACGTGAGGCGCCGGCCCGGGAGAGGCCGGCCCCACAGCCCGGACCCTCGTGCCTCACGAAGCGCGCCCTTCATCTCTCCTCCTCGCTTCTCTGTTCGCACTCATCTTTCCCTGGGCGGACGTTATCCCGGCAGCACCGGGTTGCACGGAATCCAGGGAGGAGCTGTCTCCTTCGGTTGCCAGGCCCGGGCGTGTGTCGACCTTGACACCGCGCAGCCCGCTGTCGCCCCGGAGGTGCTGGCGGCACCCGCAGGTCCCTGGAGTGGAGGCCCAAGGCGGCAGCGTGTGCACGTCTTCCTCCGCGTCTGAGAGAAGGCGTTGTGCATTCGGGGAATGGCGAGGTGAAAGGGCCCCCTCCGGGAAGCGCGATCCAAGAGCTGAGGGTTGGGTGCCTTGCTCCGTGCTTCTAGGTGCCAGAGCCGCTTCTCTCTTCCCGGGACAGAGTGGGGCTTGCTGGGCCAATGCGTCGTCCTGAAGCAATCCCGTGGCAGGGGCTCGGCGCTTCCCCCTTCCGTTTCGGGCGAGCCTCCCAGCTCAGGGCGCCCCCAGAGAGTTTGGCCTGCAGGCCGGCGTCGCCGTCACGACCTCGCCGAGAGCCGGGTGTTCAGCTCGGTGCACTCCGAACGCGGGCTCCGGTGGGTTCGACTGAGGGCGGGCGCCCGGCTGAGGGAAGCGGCGCTGGTGTCAGAAGGCCTCCCGTGCCCTCACAACGAGTGTGTTTGCTCTGCCGTGGGTCCCGCGTCACGGTCGGGGCAGGAGCCGCTTCCGACGCCCTTGCGAAGGGCTTCGCTGAGGCCCAGGTCGGGGGCCTCCTTCTAGGACGGCCCCCGACCTGAGGCCCGGCACGCAGCCTCCCTGAGGCTTCCGCCACCCCCGCCGCGGCCAAGCTTTCTCTCTGCGCGAAAGAGGCCTGCTCGCGGAAGGGAGCTCGGCTTCAGGCTTGCTTCTCGGAGGTAAGGCTGTGGTGCTCACTCGAGGTTTCCGGGCTAAGCGTTGAGAAGGCCTCCTTCTCCGTGGAGCGACGTGTGTGTGGACGTGGACGGGGATGGCATTCCACCCTGCCTTGTTTCGCACAGGGAGGTCGGGGGCCTGGACCTCAGCGGGTCCAACCCCCGGCGAGTCAGCCAACGGCTTCCCCGTGTAGGACGTGAGGCGCCGGCCCGGGAGAGGCCGGCCCCACAGCCCGGACCCTCGTGCCTCACGAAGCGCGCCCTTCATCTCTCCTCCCCGCTTCTCTGTTCGCACTCATCTTTCCCTGGGCGGACGTTTTCCCGGCAGCACCGGGTTGCACGGAATCCAGGGAGGAGCTGTCTCCTTCGGTTGCCAGGCCCGGGCGTGTGTCGACCTTGACACCGCGCAGCCCGCTGTCGCCCCGGAGGTGCTGGCGGCACCCGCAGGTCCCTGGAGTGGAGGCCCAAGGCGGCAGCGTGCGCACGTCTTCCTCCGCGTCTGAGAGAAGGCGTTGTGCATTCGGGGAATGGCGAGGTGAAAGGGCCCCCTCCGGGAAGCGCGATCCAAGAGCTGAGGGTTGGGTGCCTTGCTCCGTGCTTCTAGGTGCCAGAGCCGCTTCTCTCTTCCCGGGACAGAGTGGGGCTTGCTGGGCCAATGCGTCGTCCTGAAGCAATCCCGTGGCAGGGGCTCGGCGCTTCCCCCTTCCGTTTCGGGCGAGCCTCCCAGCTCAGGGCGCCCCCAGAGAGTTTGGCCTGCAGGCCGGCGTCGCCGTCACGACCTCGCCGAGAGCCGGGTGTTCAGCTCGGTGCACTCCGAACGCGGGCTCCGGTGGGTTCGACTGAGGGCGGGCGCCCGGCTGAGGGAAGCGGCGCTGGTGTCAGAAGGCCTCCCGTGCCCTCACAACGAGTGTGTTTGCTCTGCCGTGGGTCCCGCGTCACGGTCGGGGCAGGAGCCGCTTCCGACGCCCTTGCGAAGGGCTTCGCTGAGGCCCAGGTCGGGGGCCTCCTTCTAGGACGGCCCCCGACCTGAGGCCCGGCACGCAGCCTCCCTGAGGCTTCCGCCACCCCCGCCGCGGCCAAGCTTTCTCTCTGGGCGAAAGAGGCCTGCTCGCGGAAGGGAGCTCGGCTTCAGGCTTGCTTCGCGGAGGTAAGGCTGTGGTGCTCACTCGAGGTTTCCGGGCTAAGCGTTGAGAAGGCCTCCTTCTCCGTGGAGCGACGTGTGTGTGGACGTGGACGGGGATGGCATTCCACCCTGCCTTGCTTCGCACAGGGAGGTCGGGGACCTGGACCTCAGCGGGTCCAACCCCCGGCGAGTCAGCCAACGGCTTCCCCGTGTAGGACGTGAGGCGCCGGCCCGGGAGAGGCCGGCCCCACAGCCCGGACCCTCGTGCCTCACGAAGCGCGCCCTTCATCTCTCCTCCCCGCTTCTCTGTTCGCACTCATCTTTCCCTGGGCGGACGTTTTCCCGGCAGCACCGGGTTGCACGGAATCCAGGGAGGAGCTGTCTCCTTCGGTTGCCAGGCCCGGGCGTGTGTCGACCTTGACACCGCGCAGCCCGCTGTCGCCCCGGAGGTGCTGGCGGCACCCGCAGGTCCCTGGAGTGGAGGCCCAAGGCGGCAGCGTGTGCACGTCTTCCTCCGCGTCTGAGAGAAGGCGTTGTGCATTCGGGGAATGGCGAGGTGAAAGGGCCCCCTCCGGGAAGCGCGATCCAAGAGCTGAGGGTTGGGTGCCTTGCTCCGTGCTTCTAGGTGCCAGAGCCGCTTCTCTCTTCCCGGGACAGAGTGGGGCTTGCTGGGCCAATGCGTCGTCCTGAAGCAATCCCGTGGCAGGGGCTCGGCGCTTCCCCCTTCCGTTTCGGGCGAGCCTCCCAGCTCAGGGCGCCCCCAGAGAGTTTGGCCTGCAGGCCGGCGTCGCCGTCACGACCTCGCCGAGAGCCGGGTGTTCAGCTCGGTGCACTCCGAACGCGGGCTCCGGTGGGTTCGACTGAGGGCGGGCGCCCGGCTGAGGGAAGCGGCGCTGGTGTCAGAAGGCCTCCCGTGCCCTCACAACGAGTGTGTTTGCTCTGCCGTGGGTCCCGCGTCACGGTCGGGGCAGGAGCCGCTTCCGACGCCCTTGCGAAGGGCTTCGCTGAGGCCCAGGTCGGGGGCCTCCTTCTAGGACGGCCCCCGACCTGAGGCCCGGCACGCAGCCTCCCTGAGGCTTCCGCCACCCCCGCCGCAGCCAAGCTTTCTCTCTGGGCGAAAGAGGCCTGCTCGCGGAAGGGAGCTCGGCTTCAGGCTTGCTTCGCGGAGGTAAGGCTGTGGTGCTCACTCGAGGTTTCCGGGCTAAGCGTTGAGAAGGCCTCCTTCTCCGTGGAGCGACGTGTGTGTGGACGTGGACGGGGATGGCATTCCACCCTGCCTTGCTTCGCACAGGGAGGTCGGGGACCTGGACCTCAGCGGGTCCAACCCCCGGCGAGTCAGCCAACGGCTTCCCCGTGTAGGACGTGAGGCGCCGGCCCGGGAGAGGCCGGCCCCACAGCCCGGACCCTCGTGCCTCACGAAGCGCGCCCTTCATCTCTCCTCCTCGCTTCTCTGTTCGCACTCATCTTTCCCTGGGCGGACGTTATCCCGGCAGCACCGGGTTGCACGGAATCCAGGGAGGAGCTATCTCCTTCGGTTGCCAGGCCCGGGCGTGTGTCGACCTTGACACCGCGCAGCCCGCTGTCGCCCCGGAGGTGCTGGCGGCACCCGCAGGTCCCTGGAGTGGAGGCCCAAGGCGGCAGCGTGTGCACGTCTTCCTCCGCGTCTGAGAGAAGGCGTTGTGCATTCGGGGAATGGCGAGGTGAAAGGGCCCCCTCCGGGAAGCGCGATCCAAGAGCTGAGGGTTGGGTGCCTTGCTCCGTGCTTCTAGGTGCCAGAGCCGCTTCTCTCTTCCCGGGACAGAGTGGGGCTTGCTGGGCCAATGCGTCGTCCTGAAGCAATCCCGTGGCAGGGGCTCGGCGCTTCCCCCTTCCGTTTCGGGCGAGCCTCCCAGCTCAGGGCGCCCCCAGAGAGTTTGGCCTGCAGGCCGGCGTCGCCGTCACGACCTCGCCGAGAGCCGGGTGTTCAGCTCGGTGCACTCCGAACGCGGGCTCCGGTGGGTTCGACTGAGGGCGGGCGCCCGGCTGAGGGAAGCGGCGCTGGTGTCAGAAGGCCTCCCGTGCCCTCACAACGAGTGTGTTTGCTCTGCCGTGGGTCCCGCGTCACGGTCGGGGCAGGAGCCGCTTCCGACGCCCTTGCGAAGGGCTTCGCTGAGGCCCAGGTCGGGGGCCTCCTTCTAGGACGGCCCCCGACCTGAGGCCCGGCACGCAGCCTCCCTGAGGCTTCCGCCACCCCCGCCGCGGCCAAGCTTTCTCTCTGCGCGAAAGAGGCCTGCTCGCGGAAGGGAGCTCGGCTTCAGGCTTGCTTCTCGGAGGTAAGGCTGTGGTGCTCACTCGAGGTTTCCGGGCTAAGCGTTGAGAAGGCCTCCTTCTCCGTGGAGCGACGTGTGTGTGGACGTGGACGGGGATGGCATTCCACCCTGCCTTGTTTCGCACAGGGAGGTTGGGGGCCTGGACCTCAGCGGGTCCAACCCCCGGCGAGTCAGCCAACGGCTTCCCCGTGTAGGACGTGAGGCGCCGGCCCGGGAGAGGCCGGCCCCACAGCCCGGACCCTCGTGCCTCACGAAGCGCGCCCTTCATCTCTCCTCCCCGCTTCTCTGTTCGCACTCATCTTTCCCTGGGCGGACGTTTTCCCGGCAGCACCGGGTTGCACGGAATCCAGGGAGGAGCTGTCTCCTTCGGTTGCCAGGCCCGGGCGTGTGTCGACCTTGACACCGCGCAGCCCGCTGTCGCCCCGGAGGTGCTGGCGGCACCCGCAGGTCCCTGGAGTGGAGGCCCAAGGCGGCAGCGTGCGCACGTCTTCCTCCGCGTCTGAGAGAAGGCGTTGTGCATTCGGGGAATGGCGAGGTGAAAGGGCCCCCTCCGGGAAGCGCGATCCAAGAGCTGAGGGTTGGGTGCCTTGCTCCGTGCTTCTAGGTGCCAGAGCCGCTTCTCTCTTCCCGGGACAGAGTGGGGCTTGCTGGGCCAATGCGTCGTCCTGAAGCAATCCCGTGGCAGGGGCTCGGCGCTTCCCCCTTCCGTTTCGGGGGAGCCTCCCAGCTCAGGGCGCCCCCAGAGAGTTTGGCCTGCAGGCCGGCGTCGCCGTCACGACCTCGCCGAGAGCCGGGTGTTCAGCTCGGTGCACTCCGAACGCGGGCTCCGGTGGGTTCGACTGAGGGCGGGCGCCCGGATGAGGGAAGCGGCGCTGCTGTCAGAAGGCCTCCCGTGCCCTCACAACGAGTGTGTTTGCTCTGCCGTGGGTCCCGCGTCACGGTCGGGGCAGGAGCCGCTTCCGACGCCCTTGCGAAGGGCTTCGCTGAGGCCCAGGTCGGGGGCCTCCTTCTAGGACGGCCCCCGACCTGAGGCCCGGCACGCAGCCTCCCTGAGGCTTCCGCCACCCCCGCCGCGGCCAAGCTTTCTCTCTGGGCGAAAGAGGCCTGCTCGCGGAAGGGAGCTCGGCTTCAGGCTTGCTTCGCGGAGGTAAGGCTGTGGTGCTCACTCGAGGTTTCCGGGCTAAGCGTTGAGAAGGCCTCCTTCTCCGTGGAGCGACGTGTGTGTGGACGTGGACGGGGATGGCATTCCACCCTGCCTTGCTTCGCACAGGGAGGTCGGGGACCTGGACCTCAGCCGGTCCAACCCCCGGCGAGTCAGCCAACGGCTTCCCCGTGTAGGACGGGAGGCGCCGGCCCAGGAGAGGCCGGCCCCACAGCCCGGACCCTCGTGCCTCACGAAGCGCGCCCTTCATCTCTCCTCCCCGCTTCTCTGTTCGCACTCATCTTTCCCTGGGCGGACGTTTTCCCGGCAGCACCGGGTTGCACGGAATCCAGGGAGGAGCTGTCTCCTTCGGTTGCCAGGCCCGGGCGTGTGTCGACCTTGACACCGCGCAGCCCGCTGTCGCCCCGGAGGTGCTGGCGGCACCCGCAGGTCCCTGGAGTGGAGGCCCAAGGCGGCAGCGTGTGCACGTCTTCCTCCGCGTCTGAGAGAAGGCGTTGTGCATTCGGGGAATGGCGAGGTGAAAGGGCCCCCTCCGGGAAGCGCGATCCAAGAGCTGAGGGTTGGGTGCCTTGCTCCGTGCTTCTAGGTGCCAGAGCCGCTTCTCTCTTCCCGGGACAGAGTGGGGCTTGCTGGGCCAATGCGTCGTCCTGAAGCAATCCCGTGGCAGGGGCTCGGCGCTTCCCCCTTCCGTTTCGGGGGAGCCTCCCAGCTCAGGGCGCCCCCAGAGAGTTTGGCCTGCAGGCCGGCGTCGCCGTCACGACCTCGCCGAGAGCCGGGTGTTCAGCTCGGTGCACTCCGAACGCGGGCTCCGGTGGGTTCGACTGAGGGCGGGCGCCCGGCTGAGGGAAGCGGCGCTGGTGTCAGAAGGCCTCCCGTGCCCTCACAACGAGTGTGTTTGCTCTGCCGTGGGTCCCGCGTCACGGTCGGGGCAGGAGCCGCTTCCGACGCCCTTGCGAAGGGCTTCGCTGAGGCCCAGGTCGGGGGCCTCCTTCTAGGACGGCCCCCGACCTGAGGCCCGGCACGCAGCCTCCCTGAGGCTTCCGCCACCCCCGCCGCGGCCAAGCTTTCTCTCTGGGCGAAAGAGGCCTGCTCGCGGAAGGGAGCTCGGCTTCAGGCTTGCTTCGCGGAGGTAAGGCTGTGGTGCTCACTCGAGGTTTCCGGGCTAAGCGTTGAGAAGGCCTCCTTCTCCGTGGAGCGACGTGTGTGTGGACGTGGACGGGGATGGCATTCCACCCTGCCTTGCTTCGCACAGGGAGGTCGGGGACCTGGACCTCAGCGGGTCCAACCCCCGGCGAGTCAGCCAACGGCTTCCCCGTGTAGGACGTGAGGCGCCGGCCCGGGAGAGGCCGGCCCCACAGCCCGGACCCTCGTGCCTCACGAAGCGCGCCCTTCATCTCTCCTCCTCGCTTCTCTGTTCGCACTCATCTTTCCCTGGGCGGACGTTATCCCGGCAGCACCGGGTTGCACGGAATCCAGGGAGGAGCTGTCTCCTTCGGTTGCCAGGCCCGGGCGTGTGTCGACCTTGACACCGCGCAGCCCGCTGTCGCCCCGGAGGTGCTGGCGGCACCCGCAGGTCCCTGGAGTGGAGGCCCAAGGCGGCAGCGTGTGCACGTCTTCCTCCGCGTCTGAGAGAAGGCGTTGTGCATTCGGGGAATGGCGAGGTGAAAGGGCCCCCTCCGGGAAGCGCGATCCAAGAGCTGAGGGTTGGGTGCCTTGCTCCGTGCTTCTAGGTGCCAGAGCCGCTTCTCTCTTCCCGGGACAGAGTGGGGCTTGCTGGGCCAATGCGTCGTCCTGAAGCAATCCCGTGGCAGGGGCTCGGCGCTTCCCCCTTCCGTTTCGGGCGAGCCTCCCAGCTCAGGGCGCCCCCAGAGAGTTTGGCCTGCAGGCCGGCGTCGCCGTCACGACCTCGCCGAGAGCCGGGTGTTCAGCTCGGTGCACTCCGAACGCGGGCTCCGGTGGGTTCGACTGAGGGCGGGCGCCCGGCTGAGGGAAGCGGCGCTGGTGTCAGAAGGCCTCCCGTGCCCTCACAACGAGTGTGTTTGCTCTGCCGTGGGTCCCGCGTCACGGTCGGGGCAGGAGCCGCTTCCGACGCCCTTGCGAAGGGCTTCGCTGAGGCCCAGGTCGGGGGCCTCCTTCTAGGACGGCCCCCGACCTGAGGCCCGGCACGCAGCCTCCCTGAGGCTTCCGCCACCCCCGCCGCGGCCAAGCTTTCTCTCTGCGCGAAAGAGGCCTGCTCGCGGAAGGGAGCTCGGCTTCAGGCTTGCTTCGCGGAGGTAAGGCTGTGGTGCTCACTCGAGGTTTCCGGGCTAAGCGTTGAGAAGGCCTCCTTCTCCGTGGAGCGACGTGTGTGTGGACGTGGACGGGGATGGCATTCCACCCTGCCTTGTTTCGCACAGGGAGGTCGGGGGCCTGGACCTCAGCGGGTCCAACCCCCGGCGAGTCAGCCAACGGCTTCCCCGTGTAGGACGTGAGGCGCCGGCCCGGGAGAGGCCGGCCCCACAGCCCGGACCCTCGTGCCTCACGAAGCGCGCCCTTCATCTCTCCTCCCCGCTTCTCTGTTCGCACTCATCTTTCCCTGGGCGGACGTTTTCCCGGCAGCACCGGGTTGCACGGAATCCAGGGAGGAGCTGTCTCCTTCGGTTGCCAGGCCCGGGCGTGTGTCGACCTTGACACCGCGCAGCCCGCTGTCGCCCCGGAGGTGCTGGCGGCACCCGCAGGTCCCTGGAGTGGAGGCCCAAGGCGGCAGCGTGCGCACGTCTTCCTCCGCGTCTGAGAGAAGGCGTTGTGCATTCGGGGAATGGCGAGGTGAAAGGGCCCCCTCCGGGAAGCGCGATCCAAGAGCTGAGGGTTGGGTGCCTTGCTCCGTGCTTCTAGGTGCCAGAGCCGCTTCTCTCTTCCCGGGACAGAGTGGGGCTTGCTGGGCCAATGCGTCGTCCTGAAGCAATCCCGTGGCAGGGGCTCGGCGCTTCCCCCTTCCGTTTCGGGCGAGCCTCCCAGCTCAGGGCGCCCCCAGAGAGTTTGGCCTGCAGGCCGGCGTCGCCGTCACGACCTCGCCGAGAGCCGGGTGTTCAGCTCGGTGCACTCCGAACGCGGGCTCCGGTGGGTTCGACTGAGGGCGGGCGCCCGGCTGAGGGAAGCGGCGCTGGTGTCAGAAGGCCTCCCGTGCCCTCACAACGAGTGTGTTTGCTCTGCCGTGGGTCCCGCGTCACGGTCGGGGCAGGAGCCGCTTCCGACGCCCTTGCGAAGGGCTTCGCTGAGGCCCAGGTCGGGGGCCTCCTTCTAGGACGGCCCCCGACCTGAGGCCCGGCACGCAGCCTCCCTGAGGCTTCCGCCACCCCCGCCGCGGCCAAGCTTTCTCTCTGGGCGAAAGAGGCCTGCTCGCGGAAGGGAGCTCGGCTTCAGGCTTGCTTCGCGGAGGTAAGGCTGTGGTGCTCACTCGAGGTTTCCGGGCTAAGCGTTGAGAAGGCCTCCTTCTCCGTGGAGCGACGTGTGTGTGGACGTGGACGGGGATGGCATTCCACCCTGCCTTGCTTCGCACAGGGAGGTCGGGGACCTGGACCTCAGCGGGTCCAACCCCCGGCGAGTCAGCCAACGGCTTCCCCGTGTAGGACGTGAGGCGCCGGCCCGGGAGAGGCCGGCCCCACAGCCCGGACCCTCGTGCCTCACGAAGCGCGCCCTTCATCTCTCCTCCCCGCTTCTCTGTTCGCACTCATCTTTCCCTGGGCGGACGTTATCCCGGCAGCACCGGGTTGCACGGAATCCAGGGAGGAGCTGTCTCCTTCGGTTGCCAGGCCCGGGCGTGTGTCGACCTTGACACCGCGCAGCCCGCTGTCGCCCCGGAGGTGCTGGCGGCACCCGCAGGTCCCTGGAGTGGAGGCCCAAGGCGGCAGCGTGTGCACGTCTTCCTCCGCGTCTGAGAGAAGGCGTTGTGCATTCGGGGAATGGCGAGGTGAAAGGGCCCCCTCCGGGAAGCGCGATCCAAGAGCTGAGGGTTGGGTGCCTTGCTCCGTGCTTCTAGGTGCCAGAGCCGCTTCTCTCTTCCCGGGACAGAGTGGGGCTTGCTGGGCCAATGCGTCGTCCTGAAGCAATCCCGTGGCAGGGGCTCGGCGCTACCCCCTTCCGTTTCGGGCGAGCCTCCCAGCTCAGGGCGCCCCCAGAGAGTTTGGCCTGCAGGCCGGCGTCGCCGTCACGACCTCGCCGAGAGCCGGGTGTTCAGCTCGGTGCACTCCGAACGCGGGCTCCGGTGGGTTCGACTGAGGGCGGGCGCCCGGCTGAGGGAAGCGGCGCTGGTGTCAGAAGGCCTCCCGTGCCCTCACAACGAGTGTGTTTGCTCTGCCGTGGGTCCCGCGTCACGGTCGGGGCAGGAGCCGCTTCCGACGCCCTTGCGAAGGGCTTCGCTGAGGCCCAGGTCGGGGGCCTCCTTCTAGGACGGCCCCCGACCTGAGGCCCGGCACGCAGCCTCCCTGAGGCTTCCGCCACCCCCGCCGCGGCCAAGCTTTCTCTCTGCGCGAAAGAGGCCTGCTCGCGGAAGGGAGCTCGGCTTCAGGCTTGCTTCTCGGAGGTAAGGCTGTGGTGCTCACTCGAGGTTTCCGGGCTAAGCGTTGAGAAGGCCTCCTTCTCCGTGGAGCGACGTGTGTGTGGACGTGGACGGGGATGGCATTCCACCCTGCCTTGTTTCGCACAGGGAGGTTGGGGGCCTGGACCTCAGCGGGTCCAACCCCCGGCGAGTCAGCCAACGGCTTCCCCGTGTAGGACGTGAGGCGCCGGCCCGGGAGAGGCCGGCCCCACAGCCCGGACCCTCGTGCCTCACGAAGCGCGCCCTTCATCTCTCCTCCCCGCTTCTCTGTTCGCACTCATCTTTCCCTGGGCGGACGTTTTCCCGGCAGCACCGGGTTGCACGGAATCCAGGGAGGAGCTGTCTCCTTCGGTTGCCAGGCCCGGGCGTGTGTCGACCTTGACACCGCGCAGCCCGCTGTCGCCCCGGAGGTGCTGGCGGCACCCGCAGGTCCCTGGAGTGGAGGCCCAAGGCGGCAGCGTGTGCACGTCTTCCTCCGCGTCTGAGAGAAGGCGTTGTGCATTCGGGGAATGGCGAGGTGAAAGGGCCCCCTCCGGGAAGCGCGATCCAAGAGCTGAGGGTTGGGTGCCTTGCTCCGTGCTTCTAGGTGCCAGAGCCGCTTCTCTCTTCCCGGGACAGAGTGGGGCTTGCTGGGCCAATGCGTCGTCCTGAAGCAATCCCGTGGCAGGGGCTCGGCGCTTCCCCCTTCCGTTTCGGGCGAGCCTCCCAGCTCAGGGCGCCCCCAGAGAGTTTGGCCTGCAGGCCGGCGTCGCCGTCACGACCTCGCCGAGAGCCGGGTGTTCAGCTCGGTGCACTCCGAACGCGGGCTCCGGTGGGTTCGACTGAGGGCGGGCGCCCGGCTGAGGGAAGCGGCGCTGGTGTCAGAAGGCCTCCCGTGCCCTCACAACGAGTGTGTTTGCTCTGCCGTGGGTCCCGCGTCACGGTCGGGGCAGGAGCCGCTTCCGACGCCCTTGCGAAGGGCTTCGCTGAGGCCCAGGTCGGGGGCCTCCTTCTAGGACGGCCCCCGACCTGAGGCCCGGCACGCAGCCTCCCTGAGGCTTCCGCCACCCCCGCCGCGGCCAAGCTTTCTCTCTGGGCGAAAGAGGCCTGCTCGCGGAAGGGAGCTCGGCTTCAGGCTTGCTTCGCGGAGGTAAGGCTGTGGTGCTCACTCGAGGTTTCCGGGCTAAGCGTTGAGAAGGCCTCCTTCTCCGTGGAGCGACGTGTGTGTGGACGTGGACGGGGATGGCATTCCACCCTGCCTTGCTTCGCACAGGGAGGTCGGGGACCTGGACCTCAGCGGGTCCAACCCCCGGCGAGTCAGCCAACGGCTTCCCCGTGTAGGACGTGAGGCGCCGGCCCGGGAGAGGCCGGCCCCACAGCCCGGACCCTCGTGCCTCACGAAGCGCGCCCTTCATCTCTCCTCCCCGCTTCTCTGTTCGCACTCATCTTTCCCTGGGCGGACGTTTTCCCGGCAGCACCGGGTTGCACGGAATCCAGGGAGGAGCTGTCTCCTTCGGTTGCCAGGCCCGGGCGTGTGTCGACCTTGACACCGCGCAGCCCGCTGTCGCCCCGGAGGTGCTGGCGGCACCCGCAGGTCCCTGGAGTGGAGGCCCAAGGCGGCAGCGTGTGCACGTCTTCCTCCGCGTCTGAGAGAAGGCGTTGTGCATTCGGGGAATGGCGAGGTGAAAGGGCCCCCTCCGGGAAGCGCGATCCAAGAGCTGAGGGTTGGGTGCCTTGCTCCGTGCTTCTAGGTGCCAGAGCCGCTTCTCTCTTCCCGGGACAGAGTGGGGCTTGCTGGGCCAATGCGTCGTCCTGAAGCAATCCCGTGGCAGGGGCTCGGCGCTTCCCCCTTCCGTTTCGGGGGAGCCTCCCAGCTCAGGGCGCCCCCAGAGAGTTTGGCCTGCAGGCCGGCGTCGCCGTCACGACCTCGCCGAGAGCCGGGTGTTCAGCTCGGTGCACTCCGAACGCGGGCTCCGGTGGGTTCGACTGAGGGCGGGCGCCCGGCTGAGGGAAGCGGCGCTGGTGTCAGAAGGCCTCCCGTGCCCTCACAACGAGTGTGTTTGCTCTGCCGTGGGTCCCGCGTCACGGTCGGGGCAGGAGCCGCTTCCGACGCCCTTGCGAAGGGCTTCGCTGAGGCCCAGGTCGGGGGCCTCCTTCTAGGATGGCCCCCGACCTGAGGCCCGGCACGCAGCCTCCCTGAGGCTTCCGCCACCCCCGCCGCGGCCAAGCTTTCTCTCTGGGCGAAAGAGGCCTGCTCGCGGAAGGGAGCTCGGCTTCAGGCTTGCTTCTCGGAGGTAAGGCTGTGGTGCTCACTCGAGGTTTCCGGGCTAAGCGTTGAGAAGGCCTCCTTCTCCGTGGAGCGACGTGTGTGTGGACGTGGACGGGGATGGCATTCCACCCTGCCTTGCTTCGCACAGGGAGGTCGGGGACCTGGACCTCAGCGGGTCCAACCCCCGGCGAGTCAGCCAACGGCTTCCCCGTGTAGGACGTGAGGCGCCGGCCCGGGAGAGGCCGGCCCCACAGCCCGGACCCTCGTGCCTCACGAAGCGCGCCCTTCATCTCTCCTCCTCGCTTCTCTGTTCGCACTCATCTTTCCCTGGGCGGACGTTATCCCGGCAGCACCGGGTTGCACGGAATCCAGGGAGGAGCTGTCTCCTTCGGTTGCCAGGCCCGGGCGTGTGTCGACCTTGACACCGCGCAGCCCGCTGTCGCCCCGGAGGTGCTGGCGGCACCCGCAGGTCCCTGGAGTGGAGGCCCAAGGCGGCAGCGTGTGCACGTCTTCCTCCGCGTCTGAGAGAAGGCGTTGTGCATTCGGGGAATGGCGAGGTGAAAGGGCCCCCTCCGGGAAGCGCGATCCAAGAGCTGAGGGTTGGGTGCCTTGCTCCGTGCTTCTAGGTGCCAGAGCCGCTTCTCTCTTCCCGGGACAGAGTGGGGCTTGCTGGGCCAATGCGTCGTCCTGAAGCAATCCCGTGGCAGGGGCTCGGCGCTTCCCCCTTCCGTTTCGGGGGAGCCTCCCCGCTCAGGGCGCCCCCAGAGAGTTTGGCCTGCAGGCCGGCGTCGCCGTCACGACCTCGCCGAGAGCCGGGTGTTCAGCTCGGTGCACTCCGAACGCGGGCTCCGGTGGGTTCGACTGAGGGCGGGCGCCCGGCTGAGGGAAGCGGCGCTGGTGTCAGAAGGCCTCCCGTGCCCTCACAACGAGTGTGTTTGCTCTGCCGTGGGTCCCGCGTCACGGTCGGGGCAGGAGCCGCTTCCGACGCCCTTGCGAAGGGCTTCGCTGAGGCCCAGGTCGGGGGCCTCCTTCTAGGACGGCCCCCGACCTGAGGCCCGGCACGCAGCCTCCCTGAGGCTTCCGCCACCCCCGCCGCGGCCAAGCTTTCTCTCTGCGCGAAAGAGGCCTGCTCGCGGAAGGGAGCTCGGCTTCAGGCTTGCTTCTCGGAGGTAAGGCTGTGGTGCTCACTCGAGGTTTCCGGGCTAAGCGTTGAGAAGGCCTCCTTCTCCGTGGAGCGACGTGTGTGTGGACGTGGACGGGGATGGCATTCCACCCTGCCTTGCTTCGCACAGGGAGGTCGGGGACCTGGACCTCAGCGGGTCCAACCCCCGGCGAGTCAGCCAACGGCTTCCCCGTGTAGGACGTGAGGCGCCGGCCCGGGAGAGGCCGGCCCCACAGCCCGGACCCTCGTGCCTCACGAAGCGCGCCCTTCATCTCTCCTCCCCGCTTCTCTGTTCGCACTCATCTTTCCCTGGGCGGACGTTTTCCCGGCAGCACCGGGTTGCACGGAATCCAGGGAGGAGCTGTCTCCTTCGGTTGCCAGGCCCGGGCGTGTGTCGACCTTGACACCGCGCAGCCCGCTGTCGCCCCGGAGGTGCTGGCGGCACCCGCAGGTCCCTGGAGTGGAGGCCCAAGGCGGCAGCGTGTGCACGTCTTCCTCCGCGTCTGAGAGAAGGCGTTGTGCATTCGGGGAATGGCGAGGTGAAAGGGCCCCCTCCGGGAAGCGCGATCCAAGAGCTGAGGGTTGGGTGCCTTGCTCCGTGCTTCTAGGTGCCAGAGCCGCTTCTCTCTTCCCGGGACAGAGTGGGGCTTGCTGGGCCAATGCGTCGTCCTGAAGCAATCCCGTGGCAGGGGCTCGGCGCTTCCCCCTTCCGTTTCGGGGGAGCCTCCCAGCTCAGGGCGCCCCCAGAGAGTTTGGCCTGCAGGCCGGCGTCGCCGTCACGACCTCGCCGAGAGCCGGGTGTTCAGCTCGGTGCACTCCGAACGCGGGCTCCGGTGGGTTCGACTGAGGGCGGGCGCCCGGCTGAGGGAAGCGGCGCTGGTGTCAGAAGGCCTCCCGTGCCCTCACAACGAGTGTGTTTGCTCTGCCGTGGGTCCCGCGTCACGGTCGGGGCAGGAGCCGCTTCCGACGCCCTTGCGAAGGGCTTCGCTGAGGCCCAGGTCGGGGGCCTCCTTCTAGGATGGCCCCCGACCTGAGGCCCGGCACGCAGCCTCCCTGAGGCTTCCGCCACCCCCGCCGCGGCCAAGCTTTCTCTCTGGGCGAAAGAGGCCTGCTCGCGGAAGGGAGCTCGGCTTCAGGCTTGCTTCTCGGAGGTAAGGCTGTGGTGCTCACTCGAGGTTTCCGGGCTAAGCGTTGAGAAGGCCTCCTTCTCCGTGGAGCGACGTGTGTGTGGACGTGGACGGGGATGGCATTCCACCCTGCCTTGCTTCGCACAGGGAGGTCGGGGACCTGGACCTCAGCGGGTCCAACCCCCGGCGAGTCAGCCAACGGCTTCCCCGTGTAGGACGTGAGGCGCCGGCCCGGGAGAGGCCGGCCCCACAGCCCGGACCCTCGTGCCTCACGAAGCGCGCCCTTCATCTCTCCTCCTCGCTTCTCTGTTCGCACTCATCTTTCCCTGGGCGGACGTTATCCCGGCAGCACCGGGTTGCACGGAATCCAGGGAGGAGCTGTCTCCTTCGGTTGCCAGGCCCGGGCGTGTGTCGACCTTGACACCGCGCAGCCCGCTGTCGCCCCGGAGGTGCTGGCGGCACCCGCAGGTCCCTGGAGTGGAGGCCCAAGGCGGCAGCGTGTGCACGTCTTCCTCCGCGTCTGAGAGAAGGCGTTGTGCATTCGGGGAATGGCGAGGTGAAAGGGCCCCCTCCGGGAAGCGCGATCCAAGAGCTGAGGGTTGGGTGCCTTGCTCCGTGCTTCTAGGTGCCAGAGCCGCTTCTCTCTTCCCGGGACAGAGTGGGGCTTGCTGGGCCAATGCGTCGTCCTGAAGCAATCCCGTGGCAGGGGCTCGGCGCTTCCCCCTTCCGTTTCGGGGGAGCCTCCCCGCTCAGGGCGCCCCCAGAGAGTTTGGCCTGCAGGCCGGCGTCGCCGTCACGACCTCGCCGAGAGCCGGGTGTTCAGCTCGGTGCACTCCGAACGCGGGCTCCGGTGGGTTCGACTGAGGGCGGGCGCCCGGCTGAGGGAAGCGGCGCTGGTGTCAGAAGGCCTCCCGTGCCCTCACAACGAGTGTGTTTGCTCTGCCGTGGGTCCCGCGTCACGGTCGGGGCAGGAGCCGCTTCCGACGCCCTTGCGAAGGGCTTCGCTGAGGCCCAGGTCGGGGGCCTCCTTCTAGGACGGCCCCCGACCTGAGGCCCGGCACGCAGCCTCCCTGAGGCTTCCGCCACCCCCGCCGCGGCCAAGCTTTCTCTCTGCGCGAAAGAGGCCTGCTCGCGGAAGGGAGCTCGGCTTCAGGCTTGCTTCTCGGAGGTAAGGCTGTGGTGCTCACTCGAGGTTTCCGGGCTAAGCGTTGAGAAGGCCTCCTTCTCCGTGGAGCGACGTGTGTGTGGACGTGGACGGGGATGGCATTCCACCCTGCCTTGTTTCGCACAGGGAGGTTGGGGGCCTGGACCTCAGCGGGTCCAACCCCCGGCGAGTCAGCCAACGGCTTCCCCGTGTAGGACGTGAGGCGCCGGCCCGGGAGAGGCCGGCCCCACAGCCCGGACCCTCGTGCCTCACGAAGCGCGCCCTTCATCTCTCCTCCCCGCTTCTCTGTTCGCACTCATCTTTCCCTGGGCGGACGTTTTCCCGGCAGCACCGGGTTGCACGGAATCCAGGGAGGAGCTGTCTCCTTCGGTTGCCAGGCCCGGGCGTGTGTCGACCTTGACACCGCGCAGCCCGCTGTCGCCCCGGAGGTGCTGGCGGCACCCGCAGGTCCCTGGAGTGGAGGCCCAAGGCGGCAGCGTGTGCACGTCTTCCTCCGCGTCTGAGAGAAGGCGTTGTGCATTCGGGGAATGGCGAGGTGAAAGGGCCCCCTCCGGGAAGCGCGATCCAAGAGCTGAGGGTTGGGTGCCTTGCTCCGTGCTTCTAGGTGCCAGAGCCGCTTCTCTCTTCCCGGGACAGAGTGGGGCTTGCTGGGCCAATGCGTCGTCCTGAAGCAATCCCGTGGCAGGGGCTCGGCGCTTCCCCCTTCCGTTTCGGGCGAGCCTCCCAGCTCAGGGCGCCCCCAGAGAGTTTGGCCTGCAGGCCGGCGTCGCCGTCACGACCTCGCCGAGAGCCGGGTGTTCAGCTCGGTGCACTCCGAACGCGGGCTCCGGTGGGTTCGACTGAGGGCGGGCGCCCGGCTGAGGGAAGCGGCGCTGGTGTCAGAAGGCCTCCCGTGCCCTCACAACGAGTGTGTTTGCTCTGCCGTGGGTCCCGCGTCACGGTCGGGGCAGGAGCCGCTTCCGACGCCCTTGCGAAGGGCTTCGCTGAGGCCCAGGTCGGGGGCCTCCTTCTAGGACGGCCCCCGACCTGAGGCCCGGCACGCAGCCTCCCTGAGGCTTCCGCCACCCCCGCCGCGGCCAAGCTTTCTCTCTGGGCGAAAGAGGCCTGCTCGCGGAAGGGAGCTCGGCTTCAGGCTTGCTTCGCGGAGGTAAGGCTGTGGTGCTCACTCGAGGTTTCCGGGCTAAGCGTTGAGAAGGCCTCCTTCTCCGTGGAGCGACGTGTGTGTGGACGTGGACGGGGATGGCATTCCACCCTGCCTTGCTTCGCACAGGGAGGTCGGGGACCTGGACCTCAGCGGGTCCAACCCCCGGCGAGTCAGCCAACGGCTTCCCCGTGTAGGACGTGAGGCGCCGGCCCGGGAGAGGCCGGCCCCACAGCCCGGACCCTCGTGCCTCACGAAGCGCGCCCTTCATCTCTCCTCCCCGCTTCTCTGTTCGCACTCATCTTTCCCTGGGCGGACGTTTTCCCGGCAGCACCGGGTTGCACGGAATCCAGGGAGGAGCTGTCTCCTTCGGTTGCCAGGCCCGGGCGTGTGTCGACCTTGACACCGCGCAGCCCGCTGTCGCCCCGGAGGTGCTGGCGGCACCCGCAGGTCCCTGGAGTGGAGGCCCAAGGCGGCAGCGTGTGCACGTCTTCCTCCGCGTCTGAGAGAAGGCGTTGTGCATTCGGGGAATGGCGAGGTGAAAGGGCCCCCTCCGGGAAGCGCGATCCAAGAGCTGAGGGTTGGGTGCCTTGCTCCGTGCTTCTAGGTGCCAGAGCCGCTTCTCTCTTCCCGGGACAGAGTGGGGCTTGCTGGGCCAATGCGTCGTCCTGAAGCAATCCCGTGGCAGGGGCTCGGCGCTTCCCCCTTCCGTTTCGGGGGAGCCTCCCAGCTCAGGGCGCCCCCAGAGAGTTTGGCCTGCAGGCCGGCGTCGCCGTCACGACCTCGCCGAGAGCCGGGTGTTCAGCTCGGTGCACTCCGAACGCGGGCTCCGGTGGGTTCGACTGAGGGCGGGCGCCCGGCTGAGGGAAGCGGCGCTGGTGTCAGAAGGCCTCCCGTGCCCTCACAACGAGTGTGTTTGCTCTGCCGTGGGTCCCACGTCACGGTCGGGGCAGGAGCCGCTTCCGACGCCCTTGCGAAGGGCTTCGCTGAGGCCCAGGTCGGGGGCCTCCTTCTAGGACGGCCCCCGACCTGAGGCCCGGCACGCAGCCTCCCTGAGGCTTCCGCCACCCCCGCCGCGGCCAAGCTTTCTCTCTGGGCGAAAGAGGCCTGCTCGCGGAAGGGAGCTCGGCTTCAGGCTTGCTTCGCGGAGGTAAGGCTGTGGTGCTCACTCGAGGTTTCCGGGCTAAGCGTTGAGAAGGCCTCCTTCTCCGTGGAGCGACGTGTGTGTGGACGTGGACGGGGATGGCATTCCACCCTGCCTTGCTTCGCACAGGGAGGTCGGGGACCTGGACCTCAGCGGGTCCAACCCCCGGCGAGTCAGCCAACGGCTTCCCCGTGTAGGACGTGAGGCGCCGGCCCGGGAGAGGCCGGCCCCACAGCCCGGACCCTCGTGCCTCACGAAGCGCGCCCTTCATCTCTCCTCCTCGCTTCTCTGTTCGCACTCATCTTTCCCTGGGCGGACGTTATCCCGGCAGCACCGGGTTGCACGGAATCCAGGGAGGAGCTGTCTCCTTCGGTTGCCAGGCCCGGGCGTGTGTCGACCTTGACACCGCGCAGCCCGCTGTCGCCCCGGAGGTGCTGGCGGCACCCGCAGGTCCCTGGAGTGGAGGCCCAAGGCGGCAGCGTGTGCACGTCTTCCTCCGCGTCTGAGAGAAGGCGTTGTGCATTCGGGGAATGGCGAGGTGAAAGGGCCCCCTCCGGGAAGCGCGATCCAAGAGCTGAGGGTTGGGTGCCTTGCTCCGTGCTTCTAGGTGCCAGAGCCGCTTCTCTCTTCCCGGGACAGAGTGGGGCTTGCTGGGCCAATGCGTCGTCCTGAAGCAATCCCGTGGCAGGGGCTCGGCGCTTCCCCCTTCCGTTTCGGGCGAGCCTCCCAGCTCAGGGCGCCCCCAGAGAGTTTGGCCTGCAGGCCGGCGTCGCCGTCACGACCTCGCCGAGAGCCGGGTGTTCAGCTCGGTGCACTCCGAACGCGGGCTCCGGTGGGTTCGACTGAGGGCGGGCGCCCGGCTGAGGGAAGCGGCGCTGGTGTCAGAAGGCCTCCCGTGCCCTCACAACGAGTGTGTTTGCTCTGCCGTGGGTCCCGCGTCACGGTCGGGGCAGGAGCCGCTTCCGACGCCCTTGCGAAGGGCTTCGCTGAGGCCCAGGTCGGGGGCCTCCTTCTAGGACGGCCCCCGACCTGAGGCCCGGCACGCAGCCTCCCTGAGGCTTCCGCCACCCCCGCCGCGGCCAAGCTTTCTCTCTGCGCGAAAGAGGCCTGCTCGCGGAAGGGAGCTCGGCTTCAGGCTTGCTTCTCGGAGGTAAGGCTGTGGTGCTCACTCGAGGTTTCCGGGCTAAGCGTTGAGAAGGCCTCCTTCTCCGTGGAGCGACGTGTGTGTGGACGTGGACGGGGATGGCATTCCACCCTGCCTTGTTTCGCACAGGGAGGTTGGGGGCCTGGACCTCAGCGGGTCCAACCCCCGGCGAGTCAGCCAACGGCTTCCCCGTGTAGGACGTGAGGCGCCGGCCCGGGAGAGGCCGGCCCCACAGCCCGGACCCTCGTGCCTCACGAAGCGCGCCCTTCATCTCTCCTCCCCGCTTCTCTGTTCGCACTCATCTTTCCCTGGGCGGACGTTTTCCCGGCAGCACCGGGTTGCACGGAATCCAGGGAGGAGCTGTCTCCTTCGGTTGCCAGGCCCGGGCGTGTGTCGACCTTGACACCGCGCAGCCCGCTGTCGCCCCGGAGGTGCTGGCGGCACCCGCAGGTCCCTGGAGTGGAGGCCCAAGGCGGCAGCGTGCGCACGTCTTCCTCCGCGTCTGAGAGAAGGCGTTGTGCATTCGGGGAATGGCGAGGTGAAAGGGCCCCCTCCGGGAAGCGCGATCCAAGAGCTGAGGGTTGGGTGCCTTGCTCCGTGCTTCTAGGTGCCAGAGCCGCTTCTCTCTTCCCGGGACAGAGTGGGGCTTGCTGGGCCAATGCGTCGTCCTGAAGCAATCCCGTGGCAGGGGCTCGGCGCTTCCCCCTTCCGTTTCGGGGGAGCCTCCCAGCTCAGGGCGCCCCCAGAGAGTTTGGCCTGCAGGCCGGCGTCGCCGTCACGACCTCGCCGAGAGCCGGGTGTTCAGCTCGGTGCACTCCGAACGCGGGCTCCGGTGGGTTCGACTGAGGGCGGGCGCCCGGCTGAGGGAAGCGGCGCTGGTGTCAGAAGGCCTCCCGTGCCCTCACAACGAGTGTGTTTGCTCTGCCGTGGGTCCCGCGTCACGGTCGGGGCAGGAGCCGCTTCCGACGCCCTTGCGAAGGGCTTCGCTGAGGCCCAGGTCGGGGGCCTCCTTCTAGGACGGCCCCCGACCTGAGGCCCGGCACGCAGCCTCCCTGAGGCTTCCGCCACCCCCGCCGCGGCCAAGCTTTCTCTCTGGGCGAAAGAGGCCTGCTCGCGGAAGGGAGCTCGGCTTCAGGCTTGCTTCGCGGAGGTAAGGCTGTGGTGCTCACTCGAGGTTTCCGGGCTAAGCGTTGAGAAGGCCTCCTTCTCCGTGGAGCGACGTGTGTGTGGACGTGGACGGGGATGGCATTCCACCCTGCCTTGCTTCGCACAGGGAGGTCGGGGACCTGGACCTCAGCGGGTCCAACCCCCGGCGAGTCAGCCAACGGCTTCCCCGTGTAGGACGTGAGGCGCCGGCCCGGGAGAGGCCGGCCCCACAGCCCGGACCCTCGTGCCTCACGAAGCGCGCCCTTCATCTCTCCTCCCCGCTTCTCTGTTCGCACTCATCTTTCCCTGGGCGGACGTTATCCCGGCAGCACCGGGTTGCACGGAATCCAGGGAGGAGCTGTCTCCTTCGGTTGCCAGGCCCGGGCGTGTGTCGACCTTGACACCGCGCAGCCCGCTGTCGCCCCGGAGGTGCTGGCGGCACCCGCAGGTCCCTGGAGTGGAGGCCCAAGGCGGCAGCGTGTGCACGTCTTCCTCCGCGTCTGAGAGAAGGCGTTGTGCATTCGGGGAATGGCGAGGTGAAAGGGCCCCCTCCGGGAAGCGCGATCCAAGAGCTGAGGGTTGGGTGCCTTGCTCCGTGCTTCTAGGTGCCAGAGCCGCTTCTCTCTTCCCGGGACAGAGTGGGGCTTGCTGGGCCAATGCGTCGTCCTGAAGCAATCCCGTGGCAGGGGCTCGGCGCTACCCCCTTCCGTTTCGGGCGAGCCTCCCAGCTCAGGGCGCCCCCAGAGAGTTTGGCCTGCAGGCCGGCGTCGCCGTCACGACCTCGCCGAGAGCCGGGTGTTCAGCTCGGTGCACTCCGAACGCGGGCTCCGGTGGGTTCGACTGAGGGCGGGCGCCCGGCTGAGGGAAGCGGCGCTGGTGTCAGAAGGCCTCCCGTGCCCTCACAACGAGTGTGTTTGCTCTGCCGTGGGTCCCGCGTCACGGTCGGGGCAGGAGCCGCTTCCGACGCCCTTGCGAAGGGCTTCGCTGAGGCCCAGGTCGGGGGCCTCCTTCTAGGACGGCCCCCGACCTGAGGCCCGGCACGCAGCCTCCCTGAGGCTTCCGCCACCCCCGCCGCGGCCAAGCTTTCTCTCTGCGCGAAAGAGGCCTGCTCGCGGAAGGGAGCTCGGCTTCAGGCTTGCTTCTCGGAGGTAAGGCTGTGGTGCTCACTCGAGGTTTCCGGGCTAAGCGTTGAGAAGGCCTCCTTCTCCGTGGAGCGACGTGTGTGTGGACGTGGACGGGGATGGCATTCCACCCTGCCTTGTTTCGCACAGGGAGGTTGGGGGCCTGGACCTCAGCGGGTCCAACCCCCGGCGAGTCAGCCAACGGCTTCCCCGTGTAGGACGTGAGGCGCCGGCCCGGGAGAGGCCGGCCCCACAGCCCGGACCCTCGTGCCTCACGAAGCGCGCCCTTCATCTCTCCTCCCCGCTTCTCTGTTCGCACTCATCTTTCCCTGGGCGGACGTTTTCCCGGCAGCACCGGGTTGCACGGAATCCAGGGAGGAGCTGTCTCCTTCGGTTGCCAGGCCCGGGCGTGTGTCGACCTTGACACCGCGCAGCCCGCTGTCGCCCCGGAGGTGCTGGCGGCACCCGCAGGTCCCTGGAGTGGAGGCCCAAGGCGGCAGCGTGTGCACGTCTTCCTCCGCGTCTGAGAGAAGGCGTTGTGCATTCGGGGAATGGCGAGGTGAAAGGGCCCCCTCCGGGAAGCGCGATCCAAGAGCTGAGGGTTGGGTGCCTTGCTCCGTGCTTCTAGGTGCCAGAGCCGCTTCTCTCTTCCCGGGACAGAGTGGGGCTTGCTGGGCCAAT
Source organism: Martes martes (assembly GCF_963455335.1). Classification (NCBI taxonomy): domain Eukaryota; kingdom Metazoa; phylum Chordata; class Mammalia; order Carnivora; family Mustelidae; genus Martes; species Martes martes. The sequence continues at coordinate 121,885,631 of NC_137893.1, read as the reverse complement.
GCGTCGTCCTGAAGCAATCCCGTGGCAGGGGCTCGGCGCTTCCCCCTTCCGTTTCGGGGGAGCCTCCCAGCTCAGGGCGCCCCCAGAGAGTTTGGCCTGCAGGCCGGCGTCGCCGTCACGACCTCGCCGAGAGCCGGGTGTTCAGCTCGGTGCACTCCGAACGCGGGCTCCGGTGGGTTCGACTGAGGGCGGGCGCCCGGCTGAGGGAAGCGGCGCTGGTGTCAGAAGGCCTCCCGTGCCCTCACAACGAGTGTGTTTGCTCTGCCGTGGGTCCCGCGTCACGGTCGGGGCAGGAGCCGCTTCCGACGCCCTTGCGAAGGGCTTCGCTGAGGCCCAGGTCGGGGGCCTCCTTCTAGGACGGCCCCCGACCTGAGGCCCGGCACGCAGCCTCCCTGAGGCTTCCGCCACCCCCGCCGCGGCCAAGCTTTCTCTCTGGGCGAAAGAGGCCTGCTCGCGGAAGGGAGCTCGGCTTCAGGCTTGCTTCGCGGAGGTAAGGCTGTGGTGCTCACTCGAGGTTTCCGGGCTAAGCGTTGAGAAGGCCTCCTTCTCCGTGGAGCGACGTGTGTGTGGACGTGGACGGGGATGGCATTCCACCCTGCCTTGCTTCGCACAGGGAGGTCGGGGACCTGGACCTCAGCGGGTCCAACCCCCGGCGAGTCAGCCAACGGCTTCCCCGTGTAGGACGTGAGGCGCCGGCCCGGGAGAGGCCGGCCCCACAGCCCGGACCCTCGTGCCTCACGAAGCGCGCCCTTCATCTCTCCTCCTCGCTTCTCTGTTCGCACTCATCTTTCCCTGGGCGGACGTTATCCCGGCAGCACCGGGTTGCACGGAATCCAGGGAGGAGCTGTCTCCTTCGGTTGCCAGGCCCGGGCGTGTGTCGACCTTGACACCGCGCAGCCCGCTGTCGCCCCGGAGGTGCTGGCGGCACCCGCAGGTCCCTGGAGTGGAGGCCCAAGGCGGCAGCGTGTGCACGTCTTCCTCCGCGTCTGAGAGAAGGCGTTGTGCATTCGGGGAATGGCGAGGTGAAAGGGCCCCCTCCGGGAAGCGCGATCCAAGAGCTGAGGGTTGGGTGCCTTGCTCCGTGCTTCTAGGTGCCAGAGCCGCTTCTCTCTTCCCGGGACAGAGTGGGGCTTGCTGGGCCAATGCGTCGTCCTGAAGCAATCCCGTGGCAGGGGCTCGGCGCTTCCCCCTTCCGTTTCGGGCGAGCCTCCCAGCTCAGGGCGCCCCCAGAGAGTTTGGCCTGCAGGCCGGCGTCGCCGTCACGACCTCGCCGAGAGCCGGGTGTTCAGCTCGGTGCACTCCGAACGCGGGCTCCGGTGGGTTCGACTGAGGGCGGGCGCCCGGCTGAGGGAAGCGGCGCTGGTGTCAGAAGGCCTCCCGTGCCCTCACAACGAGTGTGTTTGCTCTGCCGTGGGTCCCGCGTCACGGTCGGGGCAGGAGCCGCTTCCGACGCCCTTGCGAAGGGCTTCGCTGAGGCCCAGGTCGGGGGCCTCCTTCTAGGACGGCCCCCGACCTGAGGCCCGGCACGCAGCCTCCCTGAGGCTTCCGCCACCCCCGCCGCGGCCAAGCTTTCTCTCTGCGCGAAAGAGGCCTGCTCGCGGAAGGGAGCTCGGCTTCAGGCTTGCTTCTCGGAGGTAAGGCTGTGGTGCTCACTCGAGGTTTCCGGGCTAAGCGTTGAGAAGGCCTCCTTCTCCGTGGAGCGACGTGTGTGTGGACGTGGACGGGGATGGCATTCCACCCTGCCTTGTTTCGCACAGGGAGGTTGGGGGCCTGGACCTCAGCGGGTCCAACCCCCGGCGAGTCAGCCAACGGCTTCCCCGTGTAGGACGTGAGGCGCCGGCCCGGGAGAGGCCGGCCCCACAGCCCGGACCCTCGTGCCTCACGAAGCGCGCCCTTCATCTCTCCTCCCCGCTTCTCTGTTCGCACTCATCTTTCCCTGGGCGGACGTTTTCCCGGCAGCACCGGGTTGCACGGAATCCAGGGAGGAGCTGTCTCCTTCGGTTGCCAGGCCCGGGCGTGTGTCGACCTTGACACCGCGCAGCCCGCTGTCGCCCCGGAGGTGCTGGCGGCACCCGCAGGTCCCTGGAGTGGAGGCCCAAGGCGGCAGCGTGCGCACGTCTTCCTCCGCGTCTGAGAGAAGGCGTTGTGCATTCGGGGAATGGCGAGGTGAAAGGGCCCCCTCCGGGAAGCGCGATCCAAGAGCTGAGGGTTGGGTGCCTTGCTCCGTGCTTCTAGGTGCCAGAGCCGCTTCTCTCTTCCCGGGACAGAGTGGGGCTTGCTGGGCCAATGCGTCGTCCTGAAGCAATCCCGTGGCAGGGGCTCGGCGCTTCCCCCTTCCGTTTCGGGGGAGCCTCCCAGCTCAGGGCGCCCCCAGAGAGTTTGGCCTGCAGGCCGGCGTCGCCGTCACGACCTCGCCGAGAGCCGGGTGTTCAGCTCGGTGCACTCCGAACGCGGGCTCCGGTGGGTTCGACTGAGGGCGGGCGCCCGGCTGAGGGAAGCGGCGCTGGTGTCAGAAGGCCTCCCGTGCCCTCACAACGAGTGTGTTTGCTCTGCCGTGGGTCCCGCGTCACGGTCGGGGCAGGAGCCGCTTCCGACGCCCTTGCGAAGGGCTTCGCTGAGGCCCAGGTCGGGGGCCTCCTTCTAGGACGGCCCCCGACCTGAGGCCCGGCACGCAGCCTCCCTGAGGCTTCCGCCACCCCCGCCGCGGCCAAGCTTTCTCTCTGGGCGAAAGAGGCCTGCTCGCGGAAGGGAGCTCGGCTTCAGGCTTGCTTCTCGGAGGTAAGGCTGTGGTGCTCACTCGAGGTTTCCGGGCTAAGCGTTGAGAAGGCCTCCTTCTCCGTGGAGCGACGTGTGTGTGGACGTGGACGGGGATGGCATTCCACCCTGCCTTGCTTCGCACAGGGAGGTCGGGGACCTGGACCTCAGCGGGTCCAACCCCCGGCGAGTCAGCCAACGGCTTCCCCGTGTAGGACGTGAGGCGCCGGCCCGGGAGAGGCCGGCCCCACAGCCCGGACCCTCGTGCCTCACGAAGCGCGCCCTTCATCTCTCCTCCCCGCTTCTCTGTTCGCACTCATCTTTCCCTGGGCGGACGTTATCCCGGCAGCACCGGGTTGCACGGAATCCAGGGAGGAGCTGTCTCCTTCGGTTGCCAGGCCCGGGCGTGTGTCGACCTTGACACCGCGCAGCCCGCTGTCGCCCCGGAGGTGCTGGCGGCACCCGCAGGTCCCTGGAGTGGAGGCCCAAGGCGGCAGCGTGTGCACGTCTTCCTCCGCGTCTGAGAGAAGGCGTTGTGCATTCGGGGAATGGCGAGGTGAAAGGGCCCCCTCCGGGAAGCGCGATCCAAGAGCTGAGGGTTGGGTGCCTTGCTCCGTGCTTCTAGGTGCCAGAGCCGCTTCTCTCTTCCCGGGACAGAGTGGGGCTTGCTGGGCCAATGCGTCGTCCTGAAGCAATCCCGTGGCAGGGGCTCGGCGCTACCCCCTTCCGTTTCGGGCGAGCCTCCCAGCTCAGGGCGCCCCCAGAGAGTTTGGCCTGCAGGCCGGCGTCGCCGTCACGACCTCGCCGAGAGCCGGGTGTTCAGCTCGGTGCACTCCGAACGCGGGCTCCGGTGGGTTCGACTGAGGGCGGGCGCCCGGCTGAGGGAAGCGGCGCTGGTGTCAGAAGGCCTCCCGTGCCCTCACAACGAGTGTGTTTGCTCTGCCGTGGGTCCCGCGTCACGGTCGGGGCAGGAGCCGCTTCCGACGCCCTTGCGAAGGGCTTCGCTGAGGCCCAGGTCGGGGGCCTCCTTCTAGGACGGCCCCCGACCTGAGGCCCGGCACGCAGCCTCCCTGAGGCTTCCGCCACCCCCGCCGCGGCCAAGCTTTCTCTCTGCGCGAAAGAGGCCTGCTCGCGGAAGGGAGCTCGGCTTCAGGCTTGCTTCTCGGAGGTAAGGCTGTGGTGCTCACTCGAGGTTTCCGGGCTAAGCGTTGAGAAGGCCTCCTTCTCCGTGGAGCGACGTGTGTGTGGACGTGGACGGGGATGGCATTCCACCCTGCCTTGTTTCGCACAGGGAGGTTGGGGGCCTGGACCTCAGCGGGTCCAACCCCCGGCGAGTCAGCCAACGGCTTCCCCGTGTAGGACGTGAGGCGCCGGCCCGGGAGAGGCCGGCCCCACAGCCCGGACCCTCGTGCCTCACGAAGCGCGCCCTTCATCTCTCCTCCCCGCTTCTCTGTTCGCACTCATCTTTCCCTGGGCGGACGTTTTCCCGGCAGCACCGGGTTGCACGGAATCCAGGGAGGAGCTGTCTCCTTCGGTTGCCAGGCCCGGGCGTGTGTCGACCTTGACACCGCGCAGCCCGCTGTCGCCCCGGAGGTGCTGGCGGCACCCGCAGGTCCCTGGAGTGGAGGCCCAAGGCGGCAGCGTGTGCACGTCTTCCTCCGCGTCTGAGAGAAGGCGTTGTGCATTCGGGGAATGGCGAGGTGAAAGGGCCCCCTCCGGGAAGCGCGATCCAAGAGCTAAGGGTTGGGTGCCTTGCTCCGTGCTTCTAGGTGCCAGAGCCGCTTCTCTCTTCCCGGGACAGAGTGGGGCTTGCTGGGCCAATGCGTCGTCCTGAAGCAATCCCGTGGCAGGGGCTCGGCGCTTCCCCCTTCCGTTTCGGGCGAGCCTCCCAGCTCAGGGCGCCCCCAGAGAGTTTGGCCTGCAGGCCGGCGTCGCCGTCACGACCTCGCCGAGAGCCGGGTGTTCAGCTCGGTGCACTCCGAACGCGGGCTCCGGTGGGTTCGACTGAGGGCGGGCGCCCGGCTGAGGGAAGCGGCGCTGGTGTCAGAAGGCCTCCCGTGCCCTCACAACGAGTGTGTTTGCTCTGCCGTGGGTCCCGCGTCACGGTCGGGGCAGGAGCCGCTTCCGACGCCCTTGCGAAGGGCTTCGCTGAGGCCCAGGTCGGGGGCCTCCTTCTAGGACGGCCCCCGACCTGAGGCCCGGCACGCAGCCTCCCTGAGGCTTCCGCCACCCCCGCCGCGGCCAAGCTTTCTCTCTGGGCGAAAGAGGCCTGCTCGCGGAAGGGAGCTCGGCTTCAGGCTTGCTTCGCGGAGGTAAGGCTGTGGTGCTCACTCGAGGTTTCCGGGCTAAGCGTTGAGAAGGCCTCCTTCTCCGTGGAGCGACGTGTGTGTGGACGTGGACGGGGATGGCATTCCACCCTGCCTTGCTTCGCACAGGGAGGTCGGGGACCTGGACCTCAGCGGGTCCAACCCCCGGCGAGTCAGCCAACGGCTTCCCCGTGTAGGACGTGAGGCGCCGGCCCGGGAGAGGCCGGCCCCACAGCCCGGACCCTCGTGCCTCACGAAGCGCGCCCTTCATCTCTCCTCCCCGCTTCTCTGTTCGCACTCATCTTTCCCTGGGCGGACGTTTTCCCGGCAGCACCGGGTTGCACGGAATCCAGGGAGGAGCTGTCTCCTTCGGTTGCCAGGCCCGGGCGTGTGTCGACCTTGACACCGCGCAGCCCGCTGTCGCCCCGGAGGTGCTGGCGGCACCCGCAGGTCCCTGGAGTGGAGGCCCAAGGCGGCAGCGTGTGCACGTCTTCCTCCGCGTCTGAGAGAAGGCGTTGTGCATTCGGGGAATGGCGAGGTGAAAGGGCCCCCTCCGGGAAGCGCGATCCAAGAGCTGAGGGTTGGGTGCCTTGCTCCGTGCTTCTAGGTGCCAGAGCCGCTTCTCTCTTCCCGGGACAGAGTGGGGCTTGCTGGGCCAATGCGTCGTCCTGAAGCAATCCCGTGGCAGGGGCTCGGCGCTTCCCCCTTCCGTTTCGGGGGAGCCTCCCAGCTCAGGGCGCCCCCAGAGAGTTTGGCCTGCAGGCCGGCGTCGCCGTCACGACCTCGCCGAGAGCCGGGTGTTCAGCTCGGTGCACTCCGAACGCGGGCTCCGGTGGGTTCGACTGAGGGCGGGCGCCCGGCTGAGGGAAGCGGCGCTGGTGTCAGAAGGCCTCCCGTGCCCTCACAACGAGTGTGTTTGCTCTGCCGTGGGTCCCGCGTCACGGTCGGGGCAGGAGCCGCTTCCGACGCCCTTGCGAAGGGCTTCGCTGAGGCCCAGGTCGGGGGCCTCCTTCTAGGACGGCCCCCGACCTGAGGCCCGGCACGCAGCCTCCCTGAGGCTTCCGCCACCCCCGCCGCGGCCAAGCTTTCTCTCTGGGCGAAAGAGGCCTGCTCGCGGAAGGGAGCTCGGCTTCAGGCTTGCTTCGCGGAGGTAAGGCTGTGGTGCTCACTCGAGGTTTCCGGGCTAAGCGTTGAGAAGGCCTCCTTCTCCGTGGAGCGACGTGTGTGTGGACGTGGACGGGGATGGCATTCCACCCTGCCTTGCTTCGCACAGGGAGGTCGGGGACCTGGACCTCAGCGGGTCCAACCCCCGGCGAGTCAGCCAACGGCTTCCCCGTGTAGGACGTGAGGCGCCGGCCCGGGAGAGGCCGGCCCCACAGCCCGGACCCTCGTGCCTCACGAAGCGCGCCCTTCATCTCTCCTCCTCGCTTCTCTGTTCGCACTCATCTTTCCCTGGGCGGACGTTATCCCGGCAGCACCGGGTTGCACGGAATCCAGGGAGGAGCTGTCTCCTTCGGTTGCCAGGCCCGGGCGTGTGTCGACCTTGACACCGCGCAGCCCGCTGTCGCCCCGGAGGTGCTGGCGGCACCCGCAGGTCCCTGGAGTGGAGGCCCAAGGCGGCAGCGTGTGCACGTCTTCCTCCGCGTCTGAGAGAAGGCGTTGTGCATTCGGGGAATGGCGAGGTGAAAGGGCCCCCTCCGGGAAGCGCGATCCAAGAGCTGAGGGTTGGGTGCCTTGCTCCGTGCTTCTAGGTGCCAGAGCCGCTTCTCTCTTCCCGGGACAGAGTGGGGCTTGCTGGGCCAATGCGTCGTCCTGAAGCAATCCCGTGGCAGGGGCTCGGCGCTTCCCCCTTCCGTTTCGGGGGAGCCTCCCAGCTCAGGGCGCCCCCAGAGAGTTTGGCCTGCAGGCCGGCGTCGCCGTCACGACCTCGCCGAGAGCCGGGTGTTCAGCTCGGTGCACTCCGAACGCGGGCTCCGGTGGGTTCGACTGAGGGCGGGCGCCCGGCTGAGGGAAGCGGCGCTGGTGTCAGAAGGCCTCCCGTGCCCTCACAACGAGTGTGTTTGCTCTGCCGTGGGTCCCGCGTCACGGTCGGGGCAGGAGCCGCTTCCGACGCCCTTGCGAAGGGCTTCGCTGAGGCCCAGGTCGGGGGCCTCCTTCTAGGACGGCCCCCGACCTGAGGCCCGGCACGCAGCCTCCCTGAGGCTTCCGCCACCCCCGCCGCGGCCAAGCTTTCTCTCTGCGCGAAAGAGGCCTGCTCGCGGAAGGGAGCTCGGCTTCAGGCTTGCTTCTCGGAGGTAAGGCTGTGGTGCTCACTCGAGGTTTCCGGGCTAAGCGTTGAGAAGGCCTCCTTCTCCGTGGAGCGACGTGTGTGTGGACGTGGACGGGGATGGCATTCCACCCTGCCTTGTTTCGCACAGGGAGGTCGGGGGCCTGGACCTCAGCGGGTCCAACCCCCGGCGAGTCAGCCAACGGCTTCCCCGTGTAGGACGTGAGGCGCCGGCCCGGGAGAGGCCGGCCCCACAGCCCGGACCCTCGTGCCTCACGAAGCGCGCCCTTCATCTCTCCTCCCCGCTTCTCTGTTCGCACTCATCTTTCCCTGGGCGGACGTTTTCCCGGCAGCACCGGGTTGCACGGAATCCAGGGAGGAGCTGTCTCCTTCGGTTGCCAGGCCCGGGCGTGTGTCGACCTTGACACCGCGCAGCCCGCTGTCGCCCCGGAGGTGCTGGCGGCACCCGCAGGTCCCTGGAGTGGAGGCCCAAGGCGGCAGCGTGCGCACGTCTTCCTCCGCGTCTGAGAGAAGGCGTTGTGCATTCGGGGAATGGCGAGGTGAAAGGGCCCCCTCCGGGAAGCGCGATCCAAGAGCTGAGGGTTGGGTGCCTTGCTCCGTGCTTCTAGGTGCCAGAGCCGCTTCTCTCTTCCCGGGACAGAGTGGGGCTTGCTGGGCCAATGCGTCGTCCTGAAGCAATCCCGTGGCAGGGGCTCGGCGCTTCCCCCTTCCGTTTCGGGGGAGCCTCCCAGCTCAGGGCGCCCCCAGAGAGTTTGGCCTGCAGGCCGGCGTCGCCGTCACGACCTCGCCGAGAGCCGGGTGTTCAGCTCGGTGCACTCCGAACGCGGGCTCCGGTGGGTTCGACTGAGGGCGGGCGCCCGGCTGAGGGAAGCGGCGCTGGTGTCAGAAGGCCTCCCGTGCCCTCACAACGAGTGTGTTTGCTCTGCCGTGGGTCCCGCGTCACGGTCGGGGCAGGAGCCGCTTCCGACGCCCTTGCGAAGGGCTTCGCTGAGGCCCAGGTCGGGGGCCTCCTTCTAGGACGGCCCCCGACCTGAGGCCCGGCACGCAGCCTCCCTGAGGCTTCCGCCACCCCCGCCGCGGCCAAGCTTTCTCTCTGGGCGAAAGAGGCCTGCTCGCGGAAGGGAGCTCGGCTTCAGGCTTGCTTCGCGGAGGTAAGGCTGTGGTGCTCACTCGAGGTTTCCGGGCTAAGCGTTGAGAAGGCCTCCTTCTCCGTGGAGCGACGTGTGTGTGGACGTGGACGGGGATGGCATTCCACCCTGCCTTGCTTCGCACAGGGAGGTCGGGGACCTGGACCTCAGCGGGTCCAACCCCCGGCGAGTCAGCCAACGGCTTCCCCGTGTAGGACGTGAGGCGCCGGCCCGGGAGAGGCCGGCCCCACAGCCCGGACCCTCGTGCCTCACGAAGCGCGCCCTTCATCTCTCCTCCCCGCTTCTCTGTTCGCACTCATCTTTCCCTGGGCGGACGTTATCCCGGCAGCACCGGGTTGCACGGAATCCAGGGAGGAGCTGTCTCCTTCGGTTGCCAGGCCCGGGCGTGTGTCGACCTTGACACCGCGCAGCCCGCTGTCGCCCCGGAGGTGCTGGCGGCACCCGCAGGTCCCTGGAGTGGAGGCCCAAGGCGGCAGCGTGTGCACGTCTTCCTCCGCGTCTGAGAGAAGGCGTTGTGCATTCGGGGAATGGCGAGGTGAAAGGGCCCCCTCCGGGAAGCGCGATCCAAGAGCTGAGGGTTGGGTGCCTTGCTCCGTGCTTCTAGGTGCCAGAGCCGCTTCTCTCTTCCCGGGACAGAGTGGGGCTTGCTGGGCCAATGCGTCGTCCTGAAGCAATCCCGTGGCAGGGGCTCGGCGCTACCCCCTTCCGTTTCGGGCGAGCCTCCCAGCTCAGGGCGCCCCCAGAGAGTTTGGCCTGCAGGCCGGCGTCGCCGTCACGACCTCGCCGAGAGCCGGGTGTTCAGCTCGGTGCACTCCGAACGCGGGCTCCGGTGGGTTCGACTGAGGGCGGGCGCCCGGCTGAGGGAAGCGGCGCTGGTGTCAGAAGGCCTCCCGTGCCCTCACAACGAGTGTGTTTGCTCTGCCGTGGGTCCCGCGTCACGGTCGGGGCAGGAGCCGCTTCCGACGCCCTTGCGAAGGGCTTCGCTGAGGCCCAGGTCGGGGGCCTCCTTCTAGGACGGCCCCCGACCTGAGGCCCGGCACGCAGCCTCCCTGAGGCTTCCGCCACCCCCGCCGCGGCCAAGCTTTCTCTCTGCGCGAAAGAGGCCTGCTCGCGGAAGGGAGCTCGGCTTCAGGCTTGCTTCTCGGAGGTAAGGCTGTGGTGCTCACTCGAGGTTTCCGGGCTAAGCGTTGAGAAGGCCTCCTTCTCCGTGGAGCGACGTGTGTGTGGACGTGGACGGGGATGGCATTCCACCCTGCCTTGTTTCGCACAGGGAGGTTGGGGGCCTGGACCTCAGCGGGTCCAACCCCCGGCGAGTCAGCCAACGGCTTCCCCGTGTAGGACGTGAGGCGCCGGCCCGGGAGAGGCCGGCCCCACAGCCCGGACCCTCGTGCCTCACGAAGCGCGCCCTTCATCTCTCCTCCCCGCTTCTCTGTTCGCACTCATCTTTCCCTGGGCGGACGTTTTCCCGGCAGCACCGGGTTGCACGGAATCCAGGGAGGAGCTGTCTCCTTCGGTTGCCAGGCCCGGGCGTGTGTCGACCTTGACACCGCGCAGCCCGCTGTCGCCCCGGAGGTGCTGGCGGCACCCGCAGGTCCCTGGAGTGGAGGCCCAAGGCGGCAGCGTGTGCACGTCTTCCTCCGCGTCTGAGAGAAGGCGTTGTGCATTCGGGGAATGGCGAGGTGAAAGGGCCCCCTCCGGGAAGCGCGATCCAAGAGCTAAGGGTTGGGTGCCTTGCTCCGTGCTTCTAGGTGCCAGAGCCGCTTCTCTCTTCCCGGGACAGAGTGGGGCTTGCTGGGCCAATGCGTCGTCCTGAAGCAATCCCGTGGCAGGGGCTCGGCGCTTCCCCCTTCCGTTTCGGGCGAGCCTCCCAGCTCAGGGCGCCCCCAGAGAGTTTGGCCTGCAGGCCGGCGTCGCCGTCACGACCTCGCCGAGAGCCGGGTGTTCAGCTCGGTGCACTCCGAACGCGGGCTCCGGTGGGTTCGACTGAGGGCGGGCGCCCGGCTGAGGGAAGCGGCGCTGGTGTCAGAAGGCCTCCCGTGCCCTCACAACGAGTGTGTTTGCTCTGCCGTGGGTCCCGCGTCACGGTCGGGGCAGGAGCCGCTTCCGACGCCCTTGCGAAGGGCTTCGCTGAGGCCCAGGTCGGGGGCCTCCTTCTAGGACGGCCCCCGACCTGAGGCCCGGCACGCAGCCTCCCTGAGGCTTCCGCCACCCCCGCCGCGGCCAAGCTTTCTCTCTGGGCGAAAGAGGCCTGCTCGCGGAAGGGAGCTCGGCTTCAGGCTTGCTTCGCGGAGGTAAGGCTGTGGTGCTCACTCGAGGTTTCCGGGCTAAGCGTTGAGAAGGCCTCCTTCTCCGTGGAGCGACGTGTGTGTGGACGTGGACGGGGATGGCATTCCACCCTGCCTTGCTTCGCACAGGGAGGTCGGGGACCTGGACCTCAGCGGGTCCAACCCCCGGCGAGTCAGCCAACGGCTTCCCCGTGTAGGACGTGAGGCGCCGGCCCGGGAGAGGCCGGCCCCACAGCCCGGACCCTCGTGCCTCACGAAGCGCGCCCTTCATCTCTCCTCCCCGCTTCTCTGTTCGCACTCATCTTTCCCTGGGCGGACGTTTTCCCGGCAGCACCGGGTTGCACGGAATCCAGGGAGGAGCTGTCTCCTTCGGTTGCCAGGCCCGGGCGTGTGTCGACCTTGACACCGCGCAGCCCGCTGTCGCCCCGGAGGTGCTGGCGGCACCCGCAGGTCCCTGGAGTGGAGGCCCAAGGCGGCAGCGTGTGCACGTCTTCCTCCGCGTCTGAGAGAAGGCGTTGTGCATTCGGGGAATGGCGAGGTGAAAGGGCCCCCTCCGGGAAGCGCGATCCAAGAGCTGAGGGTTGGGTGCCTTGCTCCGTGCTTCTAGGTGCCAGAGCCGCTTCTCTCTTCCCGGGACAGAGTGGGGCTTGCTGGGCCAATGCGTCGTCCTGAAGCAATCCCGTGGCAGGGGCTCGGCGCTTCCCCCTTCCGTTTCGGGGGAGCCTCCCAGCTCAGGGCGCCCCCAGAGAGTTTGGCCTGCAGGCCGGCGTCGCCGTCACGACCTCGCCGAGAGCCGGGTGTTCAGCTCGGTGCACTCCGAACGCGGGCTCCGGTGGGTTCGACTGAGGGCGGGCGCCCGGCTGAGGGAAGCGGCGCTGGTGTCAGAAGGCCTCCCGTGCCCTCACAACGAGTGTGTTTGCTCTGCCGTGGGTCCCGCGTCACGGTCGGGGCAGGAGCCGCTTCCGACGCCCTTGCGAAGGGCTTCGCTGAGGCCCAGGTCGGGGGCCTCCTTCTAGGACGGCCCCCGACCTGAGGCCCGGCACGCAGCCTCCCTGAGGCTTCCGCCACCCCCGCCGCGGCCAAGCTTTCTCTCTGGGCGAAAGAGGCCTGCTCGCGGAAGGGAGCTCGGCTTCAGGCTTGCTTCGCGGAGGTAAGGCTGTGGTGCTCACTCGAGGTTTCCGGGCTAAGCGTTGAGAAGGCCTCCTTCTCCGTGGAGCGACGTGTGTGTGGACGTGGACGGGGATGGCATTCCACCCTGCCTTGCTTCGCACAGGGAGGTCGGGGACCTGGACCTCAGCGGGTCCAACCCCCGGCGAGTCAGCCAACGGCTTCCCCGTGTAGGACGTGAGGCGCCGGCCCGGGAGAGGCCGGCCCCACAGCCCGGACCCTCGTGCCTCACGAAGCGCGCCCTTCATCTCTCCTCCTCGCTTCTCTGTTCGCACTCATCTTTCCCTGGGCGGACGTTATCCCGGCAGCACCGGGTTGCACGGAATCCAGGGAGGAGCTGTCTCCTTCGGTTGCCAGGCCCGGGCGTGTGTCGACCTTGACACCGCGCAGCCCGCTGTCGCCCCGGAGGTGCTGGCGGCACCCGCAGGTCCCTGGAGTGGAGGCCCAAGGCGGCAGCGTGTGCACGTCTTCCTCCGCGTCTGAGAGAAGGCGTTGTGCATTCGGGGAATGGCGAGGTGAAAGGGCCCCCTCCGGGAAGCGCGATCCAAGAGCTGAGGGTTGGGTGCCTTGCTCCGTGCTTCTAGGTGCCAGAGCCGCTTCTCTCTTCCCGGGACAGAGTGGGGCTTGCTGGGCCAATGCGTCGTCCTGAAGCAATCCCGTGGCAGGGGCTCGGCGCTTCCCCCTTCCGTTTCGGGCGAGCCTCCCAGCTCAGGGCGCCCCCAGAGAGTTTGGCCTGCAGGCCGGCGTCGCCGTCACGACCTCGCCGAGAGCCGGGTGTTCAGCTCGGTGCACTCCGAACGCGGGCTCCGGTGGGTTCGACTGAGGGCGGGCGCCCGGCTGAGGGAAGCGGCGCTGGTGTCAGAAGGCCTCCCGTGCCCTCACAACGAGTGTGTTTGCTCTGCCGTGGGTCCCGCGTCACGGTCGGGGCAGGAGCCGCTTCCGACGCCCTTGCGAAGGGCTTCGCTGAGGCCCAGGTCGGGGGCCTCCTTCTAGGACGGCCCCCGACCTGAGGCCCGGCACGCAGCCTCCCTGAGGCTTCCGCCACCCCCGCCGCGGCCAAGCTTTCTCTCTGCGCGAAAGAGGCCTGCTCGCGGAAGGGAGCTCGGCTTCAGGCTTGCTTCTCGGAGGTAAGGCTGTGGTGCTCACTCGAGGTTTCCGGGCTAAGCGTTGAGAAGGCCTCCTTCTCCGTGGAGCGACGTGTGTGTGGACGTGGACGGGGATGGCATTCCACCCTGCCTTGTTTCGCACAGGGAGGTTGGGGGCCTGGACCTCAGCGGGTCCAACCCCCGGCGAGTCAGCCAACGGCTTCCCCGTGTAGGACGTGAGGCGCCGGCCCGGGAGAGGCCGGCCCCACAGCCCGGACCCTCGTGCCTCACGAAGCGCGCCCTTCATCTCTCCTCCCCGCTTCTCTGTTCGCACTCATCTTTCCCTGGGCGGACGTTTTCCCGGCAGCACCGGGTTGCACGGAATCCAGGGAGGAGCTGTCTCCTTCGGTTGCCAGGCCCGGGCGTGTGTCGACCTTGACACCGCGCAGCCCGCTGTCGCCCCGGAGGTGCTGGCGGCACCCGCAGGTCCCTGGAGTGGAGGCCCAAGGCGGCAGCGTGCGCACGTCTTCCTCCGCGTCTGAGAGAAGGCGTTGTGCATTCGGGGAATGGCGAGGTGAAAGGGCCCCCTCCGGGAAGCGCGATCCAAGAGCTGAGGGTTGGGTGCCTTGCTCCGTGCTTCTAGGTGCCAGAGCCGCTTCTCTCTTCCCGGGACAGAGTGGGGCTTGCTGGGCCAATGCGTCGTCCTGAAGCAATCCCGTGGCAGGGGCTCGGCGCTTCCCCCTTCCGTTTCGGGCGAGCCTCCCAGCTCAGGGCGCCCCCAGAGAGTTTGGCCTGCAGGCCGGCGTCGCCGTCACGACCTCGCCGAGAGCCGGGTGTTCAGCTCGGTGCACTCCGAACGCGGGCTCCGGTGGGTTCGACTGAGGGCGGGCGCCCGGCTGAGGGAAGCGGCGCTGGTGTCAGAAGGCCTCCCGTGCCCTCACAACGAGTGTGTTTGCTCTGCCGTGGGTCCCGCGTCACGGTCGGGGCAGGAGCCGCTTCCGACGCCCTTGCGAAGGGCTTCGCTGAGGCCCAGGTCGGGGGCCTCCTTCTAGGACGGCCCCCGACCTGAGGCCCGGCACGCAGCCTCCCTGAGGCTTCCGCCACCCCCGCCGCGGCCAAGCTTTCTCTCTGGGCGAAAGAGGCCTGCTCGCGGAAGGGAGCTCGGCTTCAGGCTTGCTTCGCGGAGGTAAGGCTGTGGTGCTCACTCGAGGTTTCCGGGCTAAGCGTTGAGAAGGCCTCCTTCTCCGTGGAGCGACGTGTGTGTGGACGTGGACGGGGATGGCATTCCACCCTGCCTTGCTTCGCACAGGGAGGTCGGGGACCTGGACCTCAGCGGGTCCAACCCCCGGCGAGTCAGCCAACGGCTTCCCCGTGTAGGACGTGAGGCGCCGGCCCGGGAGAGGCCGGCCCCACAGCCCGGACCCTCGTGCCTCACGAAGCGCGCCCTTCATCTCTCCTCCCCGCTTCTCTGTTCGCACTCATCTTTCCCTGGGCGGACGTTTTCCCGGCAGCACCGGGTTGCACGGAATCCAGGGAGGAGCTGTCTCCTTCGGTTGCCAGGCCCGGGCGTGTGTCGACCTTGACACCGCGCAGCCCGCTGTCGCCCCGGAGGTGCTGGCGGCACCCGCAGGTCCCTGGAGTGGAGGCCCAAGGCGGCAGCGTGTGCACGTCTTCCTCCGCGTCTGAGAGAAGGCGTTGTGCATTCGGGGAATGGCGAGGTGAAATGGCCCCCTCCGGGAAGCGCGATCCAAGAGCTGAGGGTTGGGTGCCTTGCTCCGTGCTTCTAGGTGCCAGAGCCGCTTCTCTCTTCCCGGGACAGAGTGGGGCTTGCTGGGCCAATGCGTCGTCCTGAAGCAATCCCGTGGCAGGGGCTCGGCGCTTCCCCCTTCCGTTTCGGGGGAGCCTCCCAGCTCAGGGCGCCCCCAGAGAGTTTGGCCTGCAGGCCGGCGTCGCCGTCACGACCTCGCCGAGAGCCGGGTGTTCAGCTCGGTGCACTCCGAACGCGGGCTCCGGTGGGTTCGACTGAGGGCGGGCGCCCGGCTGAGGGAAGCGGCGCTGGTGTCAGAAGGCCTCCCGTGCCCTCACAACGAGTGTGTTTGCTCTGCCGTGGGTCCCGCGTCACGGTCGGGGCAGGAGCCGCTTCCGACGCCCTTGCGAAGGGCTTCGCTGAGGCCCAGGTCGGGGGCCTCCTTCTAGGACGGCCCCCGACCTGAGGCCCGGCACGCAGCCTCCCTGAGGCTTCCGCCACCCCCGCCGCGGCCAAGCTTTCTCTCTGGGCGAAAGAGGCCTGCTCGCGGAAGGGAGCTCGGCTTCAGGCTTGCTTCGCGGAGGTAAGGCTGTGGTGCTCACTCGAGGTTTCCGGGCTAAGCGTTGAGAAGGCCTCCTTCTCCGTGGAGCGACGTGTGTGTGGACGTGGACGTGGATGGCATTCCACCCTGCCTTGCTTCGCACAGGGAGGTCGGGGACCTGGACCTCAGCGGGTCCAACCCCCGGCGAGTCAGCCAACGGCTTCCCCGTGTAGGACGTGAGGCGCCGGCCCGGGAGAGGCCGGCCCCACAGCCCGGACCCTCGTGCCTCACGAAGCGCGCCCTTCATCTCTCCTCCTCGCTTCTCTGTTCGCACTCATCTTTCCCTGGGCGGACGTTATCCCGGCAGCACCGGGTTGCACGGAATCCAGGGAGGAGCTGTCTCCTTCGGTTGCCAGGCCCGGGCGTGTGTCGACCTTGACACCGCGCAGCCCGCTGTCGCCCCGGAGGTGCTGGCGGCACCCGCAGGTCCCTGGAGTGGAGGCCCAAGGCGGCAGCGTGTGCACGTCTTCCTCCGCGTCTGAGAGAAGGCGTTGTGCATTCGGGGAATGGCGAGGTGAAAGGGCCCCCTCCGGGAAGCGCGATCCAAGAGCTGAGGGTTGGGTGCCTTGCTCCGTGCTTCTAGGTGCCAGAGCCGCTTCTCTCTTCCCGGGACAGAGTGGGGCTTGCTGGGCCAATGCGTCGTCCTGAAGCAATCCCGTGGCAGGGGCTCGGCGCTTCCCCCTTCCGTTTCGGGCGAGCCTCCCAGCTCAGGGCGCCCCCAGAGAGTTTGGCCTGCAGGCCGGCGTCGCCGTCACGACCTCGCCGAGAGCCGGGTGTTCAGCTCGGTGCACTCCGAACGCGGGCTCCGGTGGGTTCGACTGAGGGCGGGCGCCCGGCTGAGGGAAGCGGCGCTGGTGTCAGAAGGCCTCCCGTGCCCTCACAACGAGTGTGTTTGCTCTGCCGTGGGTCCCGCGTCACGGTCGGGGCAGGAGCCGCTTCCGACGCCCTTGCGAAGGGCTTCGCTGAGGCCCAGGTCGGGGGCCTCCTTCTAGGACGGCCCCCGACCTGAGGCCCGGCACGCAGCCTCCCTGAGGCTTCCGCCACCCCCGCCGCGGCCAAGCTTTCTCTCTGCGCGAAAGAGGCCTGCTCGCGGAAGGGAGCTCGGCTTCAGGCTTGCTTCTCGGAGGTAAGGCTGTGGTGCTCACTCGAGGTTTCCGGGCTAAGCGTTGAGAAGGCCTCCTTCTCCGTGGAGCGACGTGTGTGTGGACGTGGACGGGGATGGCATTCCACCCTGCCTTGTTTCGCACAGGGAGGTTGGGGGCCTGGACCTCAGCGGGTCCAACCCCCGGCGAGTCAGCCAACGGCTTCCCCGTGTAGGACGTGAGGCGCCGGCCCGGGAGAGGCCGGCCCCACAGCCCGGACCCTCGTGCCTCACGAAGCGCGCCCTTCATCTCTCCTCCCCGCTTCTCTGTTCGCACTCATCTTTCCCTGGGCGGACGTTTTCCCGGCAGCACCGGGTTGCACGGAATCCAGGGAGGAGCTGTCTCCTTCGGTTGCCAGGCCCGGGCGTGTGTCGACCTTGACACCGCGCAGCCCGCTGTCGCCCCGGAGGTGCTGGCGGCACCCGCAGGTCCCTGGAGTGGAGGCCCAAGGCGGCAGCGTGTGCACGTCTTCCTCCGCGTCTGAGAGAAGGCGTTGTGCATTCGGGGAATGGCGAGGTGAAAGGGCCCCCTCCGGGAAGCGCGATCCAAGAGCTGAGGGTTGGGTGCCTTGCTCCGTGCTTCTAGGTGCCAGAGCCGCTTCTCTCTTCCCGGGACAGAGTGGGGCTTGCTGGGCCAATGCGTCGTCCTGAAGCAATCCCGTGGCAGGGGCTCGGCGCTTCCCCCTTCCGTTTCGGGCGAGCCTCCCAGCTCAGGGCGCCCCCAGAGAGTTTGGCCTGCAGGCCGGCGTCGCCGTCACGACCTCGCCGAGAGCCGGGTGTTCAGCTCGGTGCACTCCGAACGCGGGCTCCGGTGGGTTCGACTGAGGGCGGGCGCCCGGCTGAGGGAAGCGGCGCTGGTGTCAGAAGGCCTCCCGTGCCCTCACAACGAGTGTGTTTGCTCTGCCGTGGGTCCCGCGTCACGGTCGGGGCAGGAGCCGCTTCCGACGCCCTTGCGAAGGGCTTCGCTGAGGCCCAGGTCGGGGGCCTCCTTCTAGGACGGCCCCCGACCTGAGGCCCGGCACGCAGCCTCCCTGAGGCTTCCGCCACCCCCGCCGCGGCCAAGCTTTCTCTCTGGGCGAAAGAGGCCTGCTCGCGGAAGGGAGCTCGGCTTCAGGCTTGCTTCGCGGAGGTAAGGCTGTGGTGCTCACTCGAGGTTTCCGGGCTAAGCGTTGAGAAGGCCTCCTTCTCCGTGGAGCGACGTGTGTGTGGACGTGGACGGGGATGGCATTCCACCCTGCCTTGCTTCGCACAGGGAGGTCGGGGACCTGGACCTCAGCGGGTCCAACCCCCGGCGAGTCAGCCAACGGCTTCCCCGTGTAGGACGTGAGGCGCCGGCCCGGGAGAGGCCGGCCCCACAGCCCGGACCCTCGTGCCTCACGAAGCGCGCCCTTCATCTCTCCTCCCCGCTTCTCTGTTCGCACTCATCTTTCCCTGGGCGGACGTTTTCCCGGCAGCACCGGGTTGCACGGAATCCAGGGAGGAGCTGTCTCCTTCGGTTGCCAGGCCCGGGCGTGTGTCGACCTTGACACCGCGCAGCCCGCTGTCGCCCCGGAGGTGCTGGCGGCACCCGCAGGTCCCTGGAGTGGAGGCCCAAGGCGGCAGCGTGTGCACGTCTTCCTCCGCGTCTGAGAGAAGGCGTTGTGCATTCGGGGAATGGCGAGGTGAAAGGGCCCCCTCCGGGAAGCGCGATCCAAGAGCTGAGGGTTGGGTGCCTTGCTCCGTGCTTCTAGGTGCCAGAGCCGCTTCTCTCTTCCCGGGACAGAGTGGGGCTTGCTGGGCCAATGCGTCGTCCTGAAGCAATCCCGTGGCAGGGGCTCGGCGCTTCCCCCTTCCGTTTCGGGGGAGCCTCCCAGCTCAGGGCGCCCCCAGAGAGTTTGGCCTGCAGGCCGGCGTCGCCGACACGACCTCGCCGAGAGCCGGGTGTTCAGCTCGGTGCACTCCGAACGCGGGCTCCGGTGGGTTCGACTGAGGGCGGGCGCCCGGCTGAGGGAAGCGGCGCTGGTGTCAGAAGGCCTCCCGTGCCCTCACAACGAGTGTGTGTGCTCTGCCGTGGGTCCCGCGTCACGGTCGGGGCAGGAGCCGCTTCCGACGCCCTTGCGAAGGGCTTCGCTGAGGCCCAGGTCGGGGGCCTCCTTCTAGGACGGCCCCCGACCTGAGGCCCGGCACGCAGCCTCCCTGAGGCTTCCGCCACCCCCGCCGCGGCCAAGCTTTCTCTCTGGGCGAAAGAGGCCTGCTCGCGGAAGGGAGCTCGGCTTCAGGCTTGCTTCGCGGAGGTAAGGCTGTGGTGCTCACTCGAGGTTTCCGGGCTAAGCGTTGAGAAGGCCTCCTTCTCCGTGGAGCGACGTGTGTGTGGACGTGGACGGGGATGGCATTCCACCCTGCCTTGCTTCGCACAGGGAGGTCGGGGACCTGGACCTCAGCGGGTCCAACCCCCGGCGAGTCAGCCAACGGCTTCCCCGTGTAGGACGTGAGGCGCCGGCCCGGGAGAGGCCGGCCCCACAGCCCGGACCCTCGTGCCTCACGAAGCGCGCCCTTCATCTCTCCTCCTCGCTTCTCTGTTCGCACTCATCTTTCCCTGGGCGGACGTTATCCCGGCAGCACCGGGTTGCACGGAATCCAGGGAGGAGCTGTCTCCTTCGGTTGCCAGGCCCGGGCGTGTGTCGACCTTGACACCGCGCAGCCCGCTGTCGCCCCGGAGGTGCTGGCGGCACCCGCAGGTCCCTGGAGTGGAGGCCCAAGGCGGCAGCGTGTGCACGTCTTCCTCCGCGTCTGAGAGAAGGCGTTGTGCATTCGGGGAATGGCGAGGTGAAAGGGCCCCCTCCGGGAAGCGCGATCCAAGAGCTGAGGGTTGGGTGCCTTGCTCCGTGCTTCTAGGTGCCAGAGCCGCTTCTCTCTTCCCGGGACAGAGTGGGGCTTGCTGGGCCAATGCGTCGTCCTGAAGCAATCCCGTGGCAGGGACTCGGCGCTTCCCCCTTCCGTTTCGGGCGAGCCTCCCAGCTCAGGGCGCCCCCAGAGAGTTTGGCCTGCAGGCCGGCGTCGCCGTCACGACCTCGCCGAGAGCCGGGTGTTCAGCTCGGTGCACTCCGAACGCGGGCTCCGGTGGGTTCGACTGAGGGCGGGCGCCCGGCTGAGGGAAGCGGCGCTGGTGTCAGAAGGCCTCCCGTGCCCTCACAACGAGTGTGTTTGCTCTGCCGTGGGTCCCGCGTCACGGTCGGGGCAGGAGCCGCTTCCGACGCCCTTGCGAAGGGCTTCGCTGAGGCCCAGGTCGGGGGCCTCCTTCTAGGACGGCCCCCGACCTGAGGCCCGGCACGCAGCCTCCCTGAGGCTTCCGCCACCCCCGCCGCGGCCAAGCTTTCTCTCTGCGCGAAAGAGGCCTGCTCGCGGAAGGGAGCTCGGCTTCAGGCTTGCTTCTCGGAGGTAAGGCTGTGGTGCTCACTCGAGGTTTCCGGGCTAAGCGTTGAGAAGGCCTCCTTCTCCGTGGAGCGACGTGTGTGTGGACGTGGACGGGGATGGCATTCCACCCTGCCTTGTTTCGCACAGGGAGGTTGGGGGCCTGGACCTCAGCGGGTCCAACCCCCGGCGAGTCAGCCAACGGCTTCCCCGTGTAGGACGTGAGGCGCCGGCCCGGGAGAGGCCGGCCCCACAGCCCGGACCCTCGTGCCTCACGAAGCGCGCCCTTCATCTCTCCTCCCCGCTTCTCTGTTCGCACTCATCTTTCCCTGGGCGGACGTTTTCCCGGCAGCACCGGGTTGCACGGAATCCAGGGAGGAGCTGTCTCCTTCGGTTGCCAGGCCCGGGCGTGTGTCGACCTTGACACCGCGCAGCCCGCTGTCGCCCCGGAGGTGCTGGCGGCACCCGCAGGTCCCTGGAGTGGAGGCCCAAGGCGGCAGCGTGCGCACGTCTTCCTCCGCGTCTGAGAGAAGGCGTTGTGCATTCGGGGAATGGCGAGGTGAAAGGGCCCCCTCCGGGAAGCGCGATCCAAGAGCTGAGGGTTGGGTGCCTTGCTCCGTGCTTCTAGGTGCCAGAGCCGCTTCTCTCTTCCCGGGACAGAGTGGGGCTTGCTGGGCCAATGCGTCGTCCTGAAGCAATCCCGTGGCAGGGGCTCGGCGCTTCCCCCTTCCGTTTCGGGCGAGCCTCCCAGCTCAGGGCGCCCCCAGAGAGTTTGGCCTGCAGGCCGGCGTCGCCGACACGACCTCGCCGAGAGCCGGGTGTTCAGCTCGGTGCACTCCGAACGCGGGCTCCGGTGGGTTCGACTGAGGGCGGGCGCCCGGCTGAGGGAAGCGGCGCTGGTGTCAGAAGGCCTCCCGTGCCCTCACAACGAGTGTGTTTGCTCTGCCGTGGGTCCCGCGTCACGGTCGGGGCAGGAGCCGCTTCCGACGCCCTTGCGAAGGGCTTCGCTGAGGCCCAGGTCGGGGGCCTCCTTCTAGGACGGCCCCCGACCTGAGGCCCGGCACGCAGCCTCCCTGAGGCTTCCGCCACCCCCGCCGCGGCCAAGCTTTCTCTCTGGGCGAAAGAGGCCTGCTCGCGGAAGGGAGCTCGGCTTCAGGCTTGCTTCGCGGAGGTAAGGCTGTGGTGCTCACTCGAGGTTTCCGGGCTAAGCGTTGAGAAGGCCTCCTTCTCCGTGGAGCGACGTGTGTGTGGACGTGGACGGGGATGGCATTCCACCCTGCCTTGCTTCGCACAGGGAGGTCGGGGACCTGGACCTCAGCGGGTCCAACCCCCGGCGAGTCAGCCAACGGCTTCCCCGTGTAGGACGTGAGGCGCCGGCCCGGGAGAGGCCGGCCCCACAGCCCGGACCCTCGTGCCTCACGAAGCGCGCCCTTCATCTCTCCTCCTCGCTTCTCTGTTCGCACTCATCTTTCCCTGGGCGGACGTTATCCCGGCAGCACCGGGTTGCACGGAATCCAGGGAGGAGCTGTCTCCTTCGGTTGCCAGGCCCGGGCGTGTGTCGACCTTGACACCGCGCAGCCCGCTGTCGCCCCGGAGGTGCTGGCGGCACCCGCAGGTCCCTGGAGTGGAGGCCCAAGGCGGCAGCGTGTGCACGTCTTCCTCCGCGTCTGAGAGAAGGCGTTGTGCATTCGGGGAATGGCGAGGTGAAAGGGCCCCCTCCGGGAAGCGCGATCCAAGAGCTGAGGGTTGGGTGCCTTGCTCCGTGCTTCTAGGTGCCAGAGCCGCTTCTCTCTTCCCGGGACAGAGTGGGGCTTGCTGGGCCAATGCGTCGTCCTGAAGCAATCCCGTGGCAGGGGCTCGGCGCTTCCCCCTTCCGTTTCGGGCGAGCCTCCCAGCTCAGGGCGCCCCCAGAGAGTTTGGCCTGCAGGCCGGCGTCGCCGTCACGACCTCGCCGAGAGCCGGGTGTTCAGCTCGGTGCACTCCGAACGCGGGCTCCGGTGGGTTCGACTGAGGGCGGGCGCCCGGCTGAGGGAAGCGGCGCTGGTGTCAGAAGGCCTCCCGTGCCCTCACAACGAGTGTGTTTGCTCTGCCGTGGGTCCCGCGTCACGGTCGGGGCAGGAGCCGCTTCCGACGCCCTTGCGAAGGGCTTCGCTGAGGCCCAGGTCGGGGGCCTCCTTCTAGGACGGCCCCCGACCTGAGGCCCGGCACGCAGCCTCCCTGAGGCTTCCGCCACCCCCGCCGCGGCCAAGCTTTCTCTCTGGGCGAAAGAGGCCTGCTCGCGGAAGGGAGCTCGGCTTCAGGCTTGCTTCGCGGAGGTAAGGCTGTGGTGCTCACTCGAGGTTTCCGGGCTAAGCGTTGAGAAGGCCTCCTTCTCCGTGGAGCGACGTGTGTGTGGACGTGGACGGGGATGGCATTCCACCCTGCCTTGCTTCGCACAGGGAGGTCGGGGACCTGGACCTCAGCGGGTCCAACCCCCGGCGAGTCAGCCAACGGCTTCCCCGTGTAGGACGTGAGGCGCCGGCCCGGGAGAGGCCGGCCCCACAGCCCGGACCCTCGTGCCTCACGAAGCGCGCCCTTCATCTCTCCTCCCCGCTTCTCTGTTCGCACTCATCTTTCCCTGGGCGGACGTTTTCCCGGCAGCACCGGGTTGCACGGAATCCAGGGAGGAGCTGTCTCCTTCGGTTGCCAGGCCCGGGCGTGTGTCGACCTTGACACCGCGCAGCCCGCTGTCGCCCCGGAGGTGCTGGCGGCACCCGCAGGTCCCTGGAGTGGAGGCCCAAGGCGGCAGCGTGTGCACGTCTTCCTCCGCGTCTGAGAGAAGGCGTTGTGCATTCGGGGAATGGCGAGGTGAAAGGGCCCCCTCCGGGAAGCGCGATCCAAGAGCTGAGGGTTGGGTGCCTTGCTCCGTGCTTCTAGGTGCCAGAGCCGCTTCTCTCTTCCCGGGACAGAGTGGGGCTTGCTGGGCCAATGCGTCGTCCTGAAGCAATCCCGTGGCAGGGGCTCGGCGCTTCCCCCTTCCGTTTCGGGGGAGCCTCCCAGCTCAGGGCGCCCCCAGAGAGTTTGGCCTGCAGGCCGGCGTCGCCGTCACGACCTCGCCGAGAGCCGGGTGTTCAGCTCGGTGCACTCCGAACGCGGGCTCCGGTGGGTTCGACTGAGGGCGGGCGCCCGGCTGAGGGAAGCGGCGCTGGTGTCAGAAGGCCTCCCGTGCCCTCACAACGAGTGTGTTTGCTCTGCCGTGGGTCCCGCGTCACGGTCGGGGCAGGAGCCGCTTCCGACGCCCTTGCGAAGGGCTTCGCTGAGGCCCAGGTCGGGGGCCTCCTTCTAGGACGGCCCCCGACCTGAGGCCCGGCACGCAGCCTCCCTGAGGCTTCCGCCACCCCCGCCGCGGCCAAGCTTTCTCTCTGGGCGAAAGAGGCCTGCTCGCGGAAGGGAGCACGGCTTCAGGCTTGCTTCGCGGAGGTAAGGCTGTGGTGCTCACTCGAGGTTTCCGGGCTAAGCGTTGAGAAGGCCTCCTTCTCCGTGGAGCGACGTGTGTGTGGACGTGGACGTGGATGGCATTCCACCCTGCCTTGCTTCGCACAGGGAGGTCGGGGACCTGGACCTCAGCGGGTCCAACCCCCGGCGAGTCAGCCAACGGCTTCCCCGTGTAGGACGTGAGGCGCCGGCCCGGGAGAGGCCGGCCCCACAGCCCGGACCCTCGTGCCTCACGAAGCGCGCCCTTCATCTCTCCTCCTCGCTTCTCTGTTCGCACTCATCTTTCCCTGGGCGGACGTTATCCCGGCAGCACCGGGTTGCACGGAATCCAGGGAGGAGCTGTCTCCTTCGGTTGCCAGGCCCGGGCGTGTGTCGACCTTGACACCGCGCAGCCCGCTGTCGCCCCGGAGGTGCTGGCGGCACCCGCAGGTCCCTGGAGTGGAGGCCCAAGGCGGCAGCGTGTGCACGTCTTCCTCCGCGTCTGAGAGAAGGCGTTGTGCATTCGGGGAATGGCGAGGTGAAAGGGCCCCCTCCGGGAAGCGCGATCCAAGAGCTGAGGGTTGGGTGCCTTGCTCCGTGCTTCTAGGTGCCAGAGCCGCTTCTCTCTTCCCGGGACAGAGTGGGGCTTGCTGGGCCAATGCGTCGTCCTGAAGCAATCCCGTGGCAGGGGCTCGGCGCTTCCCCCTTCCGTTTCGGGCGAGCCTCCCAGCTCAGGGCGCCCCCAGAGAGTTTGGCCTGCAGGCCGGCGTCGCCGTCACGACCTCGCCGAGAGCCGGGTGTTCAGCTCGGTGCACTCCGAACGCGGGCTCCGGTGGGTTCGACTGAGGGCGGGCGCCCGGCTGAGGGAAGCGGCGCTGGTGTCAGAAGGCCTCCCGTGCCCTCACAACGAGTGTGTTTGCTCTGCCGTGGGTCCCGCGTCACGGTCGGGGCAGGAGCCGCTTCCGACGCCCTTGCGAAGGGCTTCGCTGAGGCCCAGGTCGGGGGCCTCCTTCTAGGACGGCCCCCGACCTGAGGCCCGGCACGCAGCCTCCCTGAGGCTTCCGCCACCCCCGCCGCGGCCAAGCTTTCTCTCTGCGCGAAAGAGGCCTGCTCGCGGAAGGGAGCTCGGCTTCAGGCTTGCTTCTCGGAGGTAAGGCTGTGGTGCTCACTCGAGGTTTCCGGGCTAAGCGTTGAGAAGGCCTCCTTCTCCGTGGAGCGACGTGTGTGTGGACGTGGACGGGGATGGCATTCCACCCTGCCTTGTTTCGCACAGGGAGGTTGGGGGCCTGGACCTCAGCGGGTCCAACCCCCGGCGAGTCAGCCAACGGCTTCCCCGTGTAGGACGTGAGGCGCCGGCCCGGGAGAGGCCGGCCCCACAGCCCGGACCCTCGTGCCTCACGAAGCGCGCCCTTCATCTCTCCTCCCCGCTTCTCTGTTCGCACTCATCTTTCCCTGGGCGGACGTTTTCCCGGCAGCACCGGGTTGCACGGAATCCAGGGAGGAGCTGTCTCCTTCGGTTGCCAGGCCCGGGCGTGTGTCGACCTTGACACCGCGCAGCCCGCTGTCGCCCCGGAGGTGCTGGCGGCACCCGCAGGTCCCTGGAGTGGAGGCCCAAGGCGGCAGCGTGCGCACGTCTTCCTCCGCGTCTGAGAGAAGGCGTTGTGCATTCGGGGAATGGCGAGGTGAAAGGGCCCCCTCCGGGAAGCGCGATCCAAGAGCTGAGGGTTGGGTGCCTTGCTCCGTGCTTCTAGGTGCCAGAGCCGCTTCTCTCTTCCCGGGACAGAGTGGGGCTTGCTGGGCCAATGCGTCGTCCTGAAGCAATCCCGTGGCAGGGGCTCGGCGCTTCCCCCTTCCGTTTCGGGCGAGCCTCCCAGCTCAGGGCGCCCCCAGAGAGTTTGGCCTGCAGGCCGGCGTCGCCGTCACGACCTCGCCGAGAGCCGGGTGTTCAGCTCGGTGCACTCCGAACGCGGGCTCCGGTGGGTTCGACTGAGGGCGGGCGCCCGGCTGAGGGAAGCGGCGCTGGTGTCAGAAGGCCTCCCGTGCCCTCACAACGAGTGTGTTTGCTCTGCCGTGGGTCCCGCGTCACGGTCGGGGCAGGAGCCGCTTCCGACGCCCTTGCGAAGGGCTTCGCTGAGGCCCAGGTCGGGGGCCTCCTTCTAGGACGGCCCCCGACCTGAGGCCCGGCACGCAGCCTCCCTGAGGCTTCCGCCACCCCCGCCGCGGCCAAGCTTTCTCTCTGGGCGAAAGAGGCCTGCTCGCGGAAGGGAGCTCGGCTTCAGGCTTGCTTCTCGGAGGTAAGGCTGTGGTGCTCACTCGAGGTTTCCGGGCTAAGCGTTGAGAAGGCCTCCTTCTCCGTGGAGCGACGTGTGTGTGGACGTGGACGGGGATGGCATTCCACCCTGCCTTGCTTCGCACAGGGAGGTCGGGGACCTGGACCTCAGCGGGTCCAACCCCCGGCGAGTCAGCCAACGGCTTCCCCGTGTAGGACGTGAGGCGCCGGCCCGGGAGAGGCCGGCCCCACAGCCCGGACCCTCGTGCCTCACGAAGCGCGCCCTTCATCTCTCCTCCTCGCTTCTCTGTTCGCACTCATCTTTCCCTGGGCGGACGTTATCCCGGCAGCACCGGGTTGCACGGAATCCAGGGAGGAGCTGTCTCCTTCGGTTGCCAGGCCCGGGCGTGTGTCGACCTTGACACCGCGCAGCCCGCTGTCGCCCCGGAGGTGCTGGCGGCACCCGCAGGTCCCTGGAGTGGAGGCCCAAGGCGGCAGCGTGTGCACGTCTTCCTCCGCGTCTGAGAGAAGGCGTTGTGCATTCGGGGAATGGCGAGGTGAAAGGGCCCCCTCCGGGAAGCGCGATCCAAGAGCTGAGGGTTGGGTGCCTTGCTCCGTGCTTCTAGGTGCCAGAGCCGCTTCTCTCTTCCCGGGACAGAGTGGGGCTTGCTGGGCCAATGCGTCGTCCTGAAGCAATCCCGTGGCAGGGGCTCGGCGCTTCCCCCTTCCGTTTCGGGCGAGCCTCCCAGCTCAGGGCGCCCCCAGAGAGTTTGGCCTGCAGGCCGGCGTCGCCGTCACGACCTCGCCGAGAGCCGGGTGTTCAGCTCGGTGCACTCCGAACGCGGGCTCCGGTGGGTTCGACTGAGGGCGGGCGCCCGGCTGAGGGAAGCGGCGCTGCTGTCAGAAGGCCTCCCGTGCCCTCACAACGAGTGTGTTTGCTCTGCCGTGGGTCCCGCGTCACGGTCGGGGCAGGAGCCGCTTCCGACGCCCTTGCGAAGGGCTTCGCTGAGGCCCAGGTCGGGGGCCTCCTTCTAGGACGGCCCCCGACCTGAGGCCCGGCACGCAGCCTCCCTGAGGCTTCCGCCACCCCCGCCGCGGCCAAGCTTTCTCTCTGCGCGAAAGAGGCCTGCTCGCGGAAGGGAGCTCGGCTTCAGGCTTGCTTCTCGGAGGTAAGGCTGTGGTGCTCACTCGAGGTTTCCGGGCTAAGCGTTGAGAAGGCCTCCTTCTCCGTGGAGCGACGTGTGTGTGGACGTGGACGGGGATGGCATTCCACCCTGCCTTGTTTCGCACAGGGAGGTTGGGGGCCTGGACCTCAGCGGGTCCAACCCCCGGCGAGTCAGCCAACGGCTTCCCCGTGTAGGACGTGAGGCGCCGGCCCGGGAGAGGCCGGCCCCACAGCCCGGACCCTCGTGCCTCACGAAGCGCGCCCTTCATCTCTCCTCCCCGCTTCTCTGTTCGCACTCATCTTTCCCTGGGCGGACGTTTTCCCGGCAGCACCGGGTTGCACGGAATCCAGGGAGGAGCTGTCTCCTTCGGTTGCCAGGCCCGGGCGTGTGTCGACCTTGACACCGCGCAGCCCGCTGTCGCCCCGGAGGTGCTGGCGGCACCCGCAGGTCCCTGGAGTGGAGGCCCAAGGCGGCAGCGTGTGCACGTCTTCCTCCGCGTCTGAGAGAAGGCGTTGTGCATTCGGGGAATGGCGAGGTGAAAGGGCCCCCTCCGGGAAGCGCGATCCAAGAGCTGAGGGTTGGGTGCCTTGCTCCGTGCTTCTAGGTGCCAGAGCCGCTTCTCTCTTCCCGGGACAGAGTGGGGCTTGCTGGGCCAATGCGTCGTCCTGAAGCAATCCCGTGGCAGGGGCTCGGCGCTTCCCCCTTCCGTTTCGGGCGAGCCTCCCAGCTCAGGGCGCCCCCAGAGAGTTTGGCCTGCAGGCCGGCGTCGCCGTCACGACCTCGCCGAGAGCCGGGTGTTCAGCTCGGTGCACTCCGAACGCGGGCTCCGGTGGGTTCGACTGAGGGCGGGCGCCCGGCTGAGGGAAGCGGCGCTGGTGTCAGAAGGCCTCCCGTGCCCTCACAACGAGTGTGTTTGCTCTGCCGTGGGTCCCGCGTCACGGTCGGGGCAGGAGCCGCTTCCGACGCCCTTGCGAAGGGCTTCGCTGAGGCCCAGGTCGGGGGCCTCCTTCTAGGACGGCCCCCGACCTGAGGCCCGGCACGCAGCCTCCCTGAGGCTTCCGCCACCCCCGCCGCGGCCAAGCTTTCTCTCTGCGCGAAAGAGGCCTGCTCGCGGAAGGGAGCTCGGCTTCAGGCTTGCTTCTCGGAGGTAAGGCTGTGGTGCTCACTCGAGGTTTCCGGGCTAAGCGTTGAGAAGGCCTCCTTCTCCGTGGAGCGACGTGTGTGTGGACGTGGACGGGGATGGCATTCCACCCTGCCTTGTTTCGCACAGGGAGGTTGGGGGCCTGGACCTCAGCGGGTCCAACCCCCGGCGAGTCAGCCAACGGCTTCCCCGTGTAGGACGTGAGGCGCCGGCCCGGGAGAGGCCGGCCCCACAGCCCGGACCCTCGTGCCTCACGAAGCGCGCCCTTCATCTCTCCTCCCCGCTTCTCTGTTCGCACTCATCTTTCCCTGGGCGGACGTTTTCCCGGCAGCACCGGGTTGCACGGAATCCAGGGAGGAGCTGTCTCCTTCGGTTGCCAGGCCCGGGCGTGTGTCGACCTTGACACCGCGCAGCCCGCTGTCGCCCCGGAGGTGCTGGCGGCACCCGCAGGTCCCTGGAGTGGAGGCCCAAGGCGGCAGCGTGTGCACGTCTTCCTCCGCGTCTGAGAGAAGGCGTTGTGCATTCGGGGAATGGCGAGGTGAAAGGGCCCCCTCCGGGAAGCGCGATCCAAGAGCTGAGGGTTGGGTGCCTTGCTCCGTGCTTCTAGGTGCCAGAGCCGCTTCTCTCTTCCCGGGACAGAGTGGGGCTTGCTGGGCCAATGCGTCGTCCTGAAGCAATCCCGTGGCAGGGGCTCGGCGCTTCCCCCTTCCGTTTCGGGCGAGCCTCCCAGCTCAGGGCGCCCCCAGAGAGTTTGGCCTGCAGGCCGGCGTCGCCGTCACGACCTCGCCGAGAGCCGGGTGTTCAGCTCGGTGCACTCCGAACGCGGGCTCCGGTGGGTTCGACTGAGGGCGGGCGCCCGGCTGAGGGAAGCGGCGCTGGTGTCAGAAGGCCTCCCGTGCCCTCACAACGAGTGTGTTTGCTCTGCCGTGGGTCCCGCGTCACGGTCGGGGCAGGAGCCGCTTCCGACGCCCTTGCGAAGGGCTTCGCTGAGGCCCAGGTCGGGGGCCTCCTTCTAGGACGGCCCCCGACCTGAGGCCCGGCACGCAGCCTCCCTGAGGCTTCCGCCACCCCCGCCGCGGCCAAGCTTTCTCTCTGGGCGAAAGAGGCCTGCTCGCGGAAGGGAGCTCGGCTTCAGGCTTGCTTCGCGGAGGTAAGGCTGTGGTGCTCACTCGAGGTTTCCGGGCTAAGCGTTGAGAAGGCCTCCTTCTCCGTGGAGCGACGTGTGTGTGGACGTGGACGGGGATGGCATTCCACCCTGCCTTGCTTCGCACAGGGAGGTCGGGGACCTGGACCTCAGCGGGTCCAACCCCCGGCGAGTCAGCCAACGGCTTCCCCGTGTAGGACGTGAGGCGCCGGCCCGGGAGAGGCCGGCCCCACAGCCCGGACCCTCGTGCCTCACGAAGCGCGCCCTTCATCTCTCCTCCTCGCTTCTCTGTTCGCACTCATCTTTCCCTGGGCGGACGTTATCCCGGCAGCACCGGGTTGCACGGAATCCAGGGAGGAGCTGTCTCCTTCGGTTGCCAGGCCCGGGCGTGTGTCGACCTTGACACCGCGCAGCCCGCTGTCGCCCCGGAGGTGCTGGCGGCACCCGCAGGTCCCTGGAGTGGAGGCCCAAGGCGGCAGCGTGTGCACGTCTTCCTCCGCGTCTGAGAGAAGGCGTTGTGCATTCGGGGAATGGCGAGGTGAAAGGGCCCCCTCCGGGAAGCGCGATCCAAGAGCTGAGGGTTGGGTGCCTTGCTCCGTGCTTCTAGGTGCCAGAGCCGCTTCTCTCTTCCCGGGACAGAGTGGGGCTTGCTGGGCCAATGCGTCGTCCTGAAGCAATCCCGTGGCAGGGACTCGGCGCTTCCCCCTTCCGTTTCGGGCGAGCCTCCCAGCTCAGGGCGCCCCCAGAGAGTTTGGCCTGCAGGCCGGCGTCGCCGTCACGACCTCGCCGAGAGCCGGGTGTTCAGCTCGGTGCACTCCGAACGCGGGCTCCGGTGGGTTCGACTGAGGGCGGGCGCCCGGCTGAGGGAAGCGGCGCTGGTGTCAGAAGGCCTCCCGTGCCCTCACAACGAGTGTGTTTGCTCTGCCGTGGGTCCCGCGTCACGGTCGGGGCAGGAGCCGCTTCCGACGCCCTTGCGAAGGGCTTCGCTGAGGCCCAGGTCGGGGGCCTCTTTCTAGGACGGCCCCCGACCTGAGGCCCGGCACGCAGCCTCCCTGAGGCTTCCGCCACCCCCGCCGCGGCCAAGCTTTCTCTCTGCGCGAAAGAGGCCTGCTCGCGGAAGGGAGCTCGGCTTCAGGCTTGCTTCTCGGAGGTAAGGCTGTGGTGCTCACTCGAGGTTTCCGGGCTAAGCGTTGAGAAGGCCTCCTTCTCCGTGGAGCGACGTGTGTGTGGACGTGGACGGGGATGGCATTCCACCCTGCCTTGTTTCGCACAGGGAGGTTGGGGGCCTGGACCTCAGCGGGTCCAACCCCCGGCGAGTCAGCCAACGGCTTCCCCGTGTAGGACGTGAGGCGCCGGCCCGGGAGAGGCCGGCCCCACAGCCCGGACCCTCGTGCCTCACGAAGCGCGCCCTTCATCTCTCCTCCCCGCTTCTCTGTTCGCACTCATCTTTCCCTGGGCGGACGTTTTCCCGGCAGCACCGGGTTGCACGGAATCCAGGGAGGAGCTGTCTCCTTCGGTTGCCAGGCCCGGGCGTGTGTCGACCTTGACACCGCGCAGCCCGCTGTCGCCCCGGAGGTGCTGGCGGCACCCGCAGGTCCCTGGAGTGGAGGCCCAAGGCGGCAGCGTGCGCACGTCTTCCTCCGCGTCTGAGAGAAGGCGTTGTGCATTCGGGGAATGGCGAGGTGAAAGGGCCCCCTCCGGGAAGCGCGATCCAAGAGCTGAGGGTTGGGTGCCTTGCTCCGTGCTTCTAGGTGCCAGAGCCGCTTCTCTCTTCCCGGGACAGAGTGGGGCTTGCTGGGCCAATGCGTCGTCCTGAAGCAATCCCGTGGCAGGGGCTCGGCGCTTCCCCCTTCCGTTTCGGGCGAGCCTCCCAGCTCAGGGCGCCCCCAGAGAGTTTGGCCTGCAGGCCGGCGTCGCCGACACGACCTCGCCGAGAGCCGGGTGTTCAGCTCGGTGCACTCCGAACGCGGGCTCCGGTGGGTTCGACTGAGGGCGGGCGCCCGGCTGAGGGAAGCGGCGCTGGTGTCAGAAGGCCTCCCGTGCCCTCACAACGAGTGTGTTTGCTCTGCCGTGGGTCCCGCGTCACGGTCGGGGCAGGAGCCGCTTCCGACGCCCTTGCGAAGGGCTTCGCTGAGGCCCAGGTCGGGGGCCTCCTTCTAGGACGGCCCCCGACCTGAGGCCCGGCACGCAGCCTCCCTGAGGCTTCCGCCACCCCCGCCGCGGCCAAGCTTTCTCTCTGGGCGAAAGAGGCCTGCTCGCGGAAGGGAGCTCGGCTTCAGGCTTGCTTCGCGGAGGTAAGGCTGTGGTGCTCACTCGAGGTTTCCGGGCTAAGCGTTGAGAAGGCCTCCTTCTCCGTGGAGCGACGTGTGTGTGGACGTGGACGGGGATGGCATTCCACCCTGCCTTGCTTCGCACAGGGAGGTCGGGGACCTGGACCTCAGCGGGTCCAACCCCCGGCGAGTCAGCCAACGGCTTCCCCGTGTAGGACGTGAGGCGCCGGCCCGGGAGAGGCCGGCCCCACAGCCCGGACCCTCGTGCCTCACGAAGCGCGCCCTTCATCTCTCCTCCTCGCTTCTCTGTTCGCACTCATCTTTCCCTGGGCGGACGTTATCCCGGCAGCACCGGGTTGCACGGAATCCAGGGAGGAGCTGTCTCCTTCGGTTGCCAGGCCCGGGCGTGTGTCGACCTTGACACCGCGCAGCCCGCTGTCGCCCCGGAGGTGCTGGCGGCACCCGCAGGTCCCTGGAGTGGAGGCCCAAGGCGGCAGCGTGTGCACGTCTTCCTCCGCGTCTGAGAGAAGGCGTTGTGCATTCGGGGAATGGCGAGGTGAAAGGGCCCCCTCCGGGAAGCGCGATCCAAGAGCTGAGGGTTGGGTGCCTTGCTCCGTGCTTCTAGGTGCCAGAGCCGCTTCTCTCTTCCCGGGACAGAGTGGGGCTTGCTGGGCCAATGCGTCGTCCTGAAGCAATCCCGTGGCAGGGACTCGGCGCTTCCCCCTTCCGTTTCGGGCGAGCCTCCCAGCTCAGGGCGCCCCCAGAGAGTTTGGCCTGCAGGCCGGCGTCGCCGTCACGACCTCGCCGAGAGCCGGGTGTTCAGCTCGGTGCACTCCGAACGCGGGCTCCGGTGGGTTCGACTGAGGGCGGGCGCCCGGCTGAGGGAAGCGGCGCTGGTGTCAGAAGGCCTCCCGTGCCCTCACAACGAGTGTGTTTGCTCTGCCGTGGGTCCCGCGTCACGGTCGGGGCAGGAGCCGCTTCCGACGCCCTTGCGAAGGGCTTCGCTGAGGCCCAGGTCGGGGGCCTCCTTCTAGGACGGCCCCCGACCTGAGGCCCGGCACGCAGCCTCCCTGAGGCTTCCGCCACCCCCGCCGCGGCCAAGCTTTCTCTCTGGGCGAAAGAGGCCTGCTCGCGGAAGGGAGCTCGGCTTCAGGCTTGCTTCGCGGAGGTAAGGCTGTGGTGCTCACTCGAGGTTTCCGGGCTAAGCGTTGAGAAGGCCTCCTTCTCCGTGGAGCGACGTGTGTGTGGACGTGGACGGGGATGGCATTCCACCCTGCCTTGCTTCGCACAGGGAGGTCGGGGACCTGGACCTCAGCGGGTCCAACCCCCGGCGAGTCAGCCAACGGCTTCCCCGTGTAGGACGTGAGGCGCCGGCCCGGGAGAGGCCGGCCCCACAGCCCGGACCCTCGTGCCTCACGAAGCGCGCCCTTCATCTCTCCTCCCCGCTTCTCTGTTCGCACTCATCTTTCCCTGGGCAGACGTTTTCCCGGCAGCACCGGGTTGCACGGAATCCAGGGAGGAGCTGTCTCCTTCGGTTGCCAGGCCCGGGCGTGTGTCGACCTTGACACCGCGCAGCCCGCTGTCGCCCCGGAGGTGCTGGCGGCACCCGCAGGTCCCTGGAGTGGAGGCCCAAGGCGGCAGCGTGTGCACGTCTTCCTCCGCGTCTGAGAGAAGGCGTTGTGCATTCGGGGAATGGCGAGGTGAAAGGGCCCCCTCCGGGAAGCGCGATCCAAGAGCTGAGGGTTGGGTGCCTTGCTCCGTGCTTCTAGGTGCCAGAGCCGCTTCTCTCTTCCCGGGACAGAGTGGGGCTTGCTGGGCCAATGCGTCGTCCTGAAGCAATCCCGTGGCAGGGACTCGGCGCTTCCCCCTTCCGTTTCGGGCGAGCCTCCCAG
The DNA here is from genome assembly GCF_963455335.1 of Martes martes. Taxonomy (NCBI): domain Eukaryota; kingdom Metazoa; phylum Chordata; class Mammalia; order Carnivora; family Mustelidae; genus Martes; species Martes martes. The sequence continues at coordinate 121,852,385 of NC_137893.1, read as the reverse complement.
CTCAGGGCGCCCCCAGAGAGTTTGGCCTGCAGGCCGGCGTCGCCGTCACGACCTCGCCGAGAGCCGGGTGTTCAGCTCGGTGCACTCCGAACGCGGGCTCCGGTGGGTTCGACTGAGGGCGGGCGCCCGGCTGAGGGAAGCGGCGCTGGTGTCAGAAGGCCTCCCGTGCCCTCACAACGAGTGTGTTTGCTCTGCCGTGGGTCCCGCGTCACGGTCGGGGCAGGAGCCGCTTCCGACGCCCTTGCGAAGGGCTTCGCTGAGGCCCAGGTCGGGGGCCTCCTTCTAGGACGGCCCCCGACCTGAGGCCCGGCACGCAGCCTCCCTGAGGCTTCCGCCACCCCCGCCGCGGCCAAGCTTTCTCTCTGCGCGAAAGAGGCCTGCTCGCGGAAGGGAGCTCGGCTTCAGGCTTGCTTCTCGGAGGTAAGGCTGTGGTGCTCACTCGAGGTTTCCGGGCTAAGCGTTGAGAAGGCCTCCTTCTCCGTGGAGCGACGTGTGTGTGGACGTGGACGGGGATGGCATTCCACCCTGCCTTGTTTCGCACAGGGAGGTTGGGGGCCTGGACCTCAGCGGGTCCAACCCCCGGCGAGTCAGCCAACGGCTTCCCCGTGTAGGACGTGAGGCGCCGGCCCGGGAGAGGCCGGCCCCACAGCCCGGACCCTCGTGCCTCACGAAGCGCGCCCTTCATCTCTCCTCCCCGCTTCTCTGTTCGCACTCATCTTTCCCTGGGCGGACGTTTTCCCGGCAGCACCGGGTTGCACGGAATCCAGGGAGGAGCTGTCTCCTTCGGTTGCCAGGCCCGGGCGTGTGTCGACCTTGACACCGCGCAGCCCGCTGTCGCCCCGGAGGTGCTGGCGGCACCCGCAGGTCCCTGGAGTGGAGGCCCAAGGCGGCAGCGTGCGCACGTCTTCCTCCGCGTCTGAGAGAAGGCGTTGTGCATTCGGGGAATGGCGAGGTGAAAGGGCCCCCTCCGGGAAGCGCGATCCAAGAGCTGAGGGTTGGGTGCCTTGCTCCGTGCTTCTAGGTGCCAGAGCCGCTTCTCTCTTCCCGGGACAGAGTGGGGCTTGCTGGGCCAATGCGTCGTCCTGAAGCAATCCCGTGGCAGGGGCTCGGCGCTTCCCCCTTCCGTTTCGGGCGAGCCTCCCAGCTCAGGGCGCCCCCAGAGAGTTTGGCCTGCAGGCCGGCGTCGCCGTCACGACCTCGCCGAGAGCCGGGTGTTCAGCTCGGTGCACTCCGAACGCGGGCTCCGGTGGGTTCGACTGAGGGCGGGCGCCCGGCTGAGGGAAGCGGCGCTGGTGTCAGAAGGCCTCCCGTGCCCTCACAACGAGTGTGTTTGCTCTGCCGTGGGTCCCGCGTCACGGTCGGGGCAGGAGCCGCTTCCGACGCCCTTGCGAAGGGCTTCGCTGAGGCCCAGGTCGGGGGCCTCCTTCTAGGACGGCCCCCGACCTGAGGCCCGGCACGCAGCCTCCCTGAGGCTTCCGCCACCCCCGCCGCGGCCAAGCTTTCTCTCTGGGCGAAAGAGGCCTGCTCGCGGAAGGGAGCTCGGCTTCAGGCTTGCTTCGCGGAGGTAAGGCTGTGGTGCTCACTCGAGGTTTCCGGGCTAAGCGTTGAGAAGGCCTCCTTCTCCGTGGAGCGACGTGTGTGTGGACGTGGACGGGGATGGCATTCCACCCTGCCTTGCTTCGCACAGGGAGGTCGGGGACCTGGACCTCAGCGGGTCCAACCCCCGGCGAGTCAGCCAACGGCTTCCCCGTGTAGGACGTGAGGCGCCGGCCCGGGAGAGGCCGGCCCCACAGCCCGGACCCTCGTGCCTCACGAAGCGCGCCCTTCATCTCTCCTCCCCGCTTCTCTGTTCGCACTCATCTTTCCCTGGGCGGACGTTTTCCCGGCAGCACCGGGTTGCACGGAATCCAGGGAGGAGCTGTCTCCTTCGGTTGCCAGGCCCGGGCGTGTGTCGACCTTGACACCGCGCAGCCCGCTGTCGCCCCGGAGGTGCTGGCGGCACCCGCAGGTCCCTGGAGTGGAGGCCCAAGGCGGCAGCGTGTGCACGTCTTCCTCCGCGTCTGAGAGAAGGCGTTGTGCATTCGGGGAATGGCGAGGTGAAAGGGCCCCCTCCGGGAAGCGCGATCCAAGAGCTGAGGGTTGGGTGCCTTGCTCCGTGCTTCTAGGTGCCAGAGCCGCTTCTCTCTTCCCGGGACAGAGTGGGGCTTGCTGGGCCAATGCGTCGTCCTGAAGCAATCCCGTGGCAGGGGCTCGGCGCTTCCCCCTTCCGTTTCGGGGGAGCCTCCCAGCTCAGGGCGCCCCCAGAGAGTTTGGCCTGCAGGCCGGCGTCGCCGTCACGACCTCGCCGAGAGCCGGGTGTTCAGCTCGGTGCACTCCGAACGCGGGCTCCGGTGGGTTCGACTGAGGGCGGGCGCCCGGCTGAGGGAAGCGGCGCTGGTGTCAGAAGGCCTCCCGTGCCCTCACAACGAGTGTGTTTGCTCTGCCGTGGGTCCCGCGTCACGGTCGGGGCAGGAGCCGCTTCCGACGCCCTTGCGAAGGGCTTCGCTGAGGCCCAGGTCGGGGGCCTCCTTCTAGGACGGCCCCCGACCTGAGGCCCGGCACGCAGCCTCCCTGAGGCTTCCGCCACCCCCGCCGCGGCCAAGCTTTCTCTCTGGGCGAAAGAGGCCTGCTCGCGGAAGGGAGCTCGGCTTCAGGCTTGCTTCGCGGAGGTAAGGCTGTGGTGCTCACTCGAGGTTTCCGGGCTAAGCGTTGAGAAGGCCTCCTTCTCCGTGGAGCGACGTGTGTGTGGACGTGGACGTGGATGGCATTCCACCCTGCCTTGCTTCGCACAGGGAGGTCGGGGACCTGGACCTCAGCGGGTCCAACCCCCGGCGAGTCAGCCAACGGCTTCCCCGTGTAGGACGTGAGGCGCCGGCCCGGGAGAGGCCGGCCCCACAGCCCGGACCCTCGTGCCTCACGAAGCGCGCCCTTCATCTCTCCTCCTCGCTTCTCTGTTCGCACTCATCTTTCCCTGGGCGGACGTTATCCCGGCAGCACCGGGTTGCACGGAATCCAGGGAGGAGCTGTCTCCTTCGGTTGCCAGGCCCGGGCGTGTGTCGACCTTGACACCGCGCAGCCCGCTGTCGCCCCGGAGGTGCTGGCGGCACCCGCAGGTCCCTGGAGTGGAGGCCCAAGGCGGCAGCGTGTGCACGTCTTCCTCCGCGTCTGAGAGAAGGCGTTGTGCATTCGGGGAATGGCGAGGTGAAAGGGCCCCCTCCGGGAAGCGCGATCCAAGAGCTGAGGGTTGGGTGCCTTGCTCCGTGCTTCTAGGTGCCAGAGCCGCTTCTCTCTTCCCGGGACAGAGTGGGGCTTGCTGGGCCAATGCGTCGTCCTGAAGCAATCCCGTGGCAGGGGCTCGGCGCTTCCCCCTTCCGTTTCGGGCGAGCCTCCCAGCTCAGGGCGCCCCCAGAGAGTTTGGCCTGCAGGCCGGCGTCGCCGTCACGACCTCGCCGAGAGCCGGGTGTTCAGCTCGGTGCACTCCGAACGCGGGCTCCGGTGGGTTCGACTGAGGGCGGGCGCCCGGCTGAGGGAAGCGGCGCTGGTGTCAGAAGGCCTCCCGTGCCCTCACAACGAGTGTGTTTGCTCTGCCGTGGGTCCCGCGTCACGGTCGGGGCAGGAGCCGCTTCTGACGCCCTTGCGAAGGGCTTCGCTGAGGCCCAGGTCGGGGGCCTCCTTCTAGGACGGCCCCCGACCTGAGGCCCGGCACGCAGCCTCCCTGAGGCTTCCGCCACCCCCGCCGCGGCCAAGCTTTCTCTCTGCGCGAAAGAGGCCTGCTCGCGGAAGGGAGCTCGGCTTCAGGCTTGCTTCTCGGAGGTAAGGCTGTGGTGCTCACTCGAGGTTTCCGGGCTAAGCGTTGAGAAGGCCTCCTTCTCCGTGGAGCGACGTGTGTGTGGACGTGGACGGGGATGGCATTCCACCCTGCCTTGTTTCGCACAGGGAGGTTGGGGGCCTGGACCTCAGCGGGTCCAACCCCCGGCGAGTCAGCCAACGGCTTCCCCGTGTAGGACGTGAGGCGCCGGCCCGGGAGAGGCCGGCCCCACAGCCCGGACCCTCGTGCCTCACGAAGCGCGCCCTTCATCTCTCCTCCCCGCTTCTCTGTTCGCACTCATCTTTCCCTGGGCGGACGTTTTCCCGGCAGCACCGGGTTGCACGGAATCCAGGGAGGAGCTGTCTCCTTCGGTTGCCAGGCCCGGGCGTGTGTCGACCTTGACACCGCGCAGCCCGCTGTCGCCCCGGAGGTGCTGGCGGCACCCGCAGGTCCCTGGAGTGGAGGCCCAAGGCGGCAGCGTGCGCACGTCTTCCTCCGCGTCTGAGAGAAGGCGTTGTGCATTCGGGGAATGGCGAGGTGAAAGGGCCCCCTCCGGGAAGCGCGATCCAAGAGCTGAGGGTTGGGTGCCTTGCTCCGTGCTTCTAGGTGCCAGAGCCGCTTCTCTCTTCCCGGGACAGAGTGGGGCTTGCTGGGCCAATGCGTCGTCCTGAAGCAATCCCGTGGCAGGGGCTCGGCGCTTCCCCCTTCCGTTTCGGGCGAGCCTCCCAGCTCAGGGCGCCCCCAGAGAGTTTGGCCTGCAGGCCGGCGTCGCCGTCACGACCTCGCCGAGAGCCGGGTGTTCAGCTCGGTGCACTCCGAACGCGGGCTCCGGTGGGTTCGACTGAGGGCGGGCGCCCGGCTGAGGGAAGCGGCGCTGGTGTCAGAAGGCCTCCCGTGCCCTCACAACGAGTGTGTTTGCTCTGCCGTGGGTCCCGCGTCACGGTCGGGGCAGGAGCCGCTTCCGACGCCCTTGCGAAGGGCTTCGCTGAGGCCCAGGTCGGGGGCCTCCTTCTAGGACGGCCCCCGACCTGAGGCCCGGCACGCAGCCTCCCTGAGGCTTCCGCCACCCCCGCCGCGGCCAAGCTTTCTCTCTGGGCGAAAGAGGCCTGCTCGCGGAAGGGAGCTCGGCTTCAGGCTTGCTTCGCGGAGGTAAGGCTGTGGTGCTCACTCGAGGTTTCCGGGCTAAGCGTTGAGAAGGCCTCCTTCTCCGTGGAGCGACGTGTGTGTGGACGTGGACGTGGATGGCATTCCACCCTGCCTTGCTTCGCACAGGGAGGTCGGGGACCTGGACCTCAGCGGGTCCAACCCCCGGCGAGTCAGCCAACGGCTTCCCCGTGTAGGACGTGAGGCGCCGGCCCGGGAGAGGCCGGCCCCACAGCCCGGACCCTCGTGCCTCACGAAGCGCGCCCTTCATCTCTCCTCCTCGCTTCTCTGTTCGCACTCATCTTTCCCTGGGCGGACGTTATCCCGGCAGCACCGGGTTGCACGGAATCCAGGGAGGAGCTGTCTCCTTCGGTTGCCAGGCCCGGGCGTGTGTCGACCTTGACACCGCGCAGCCCGCTGTCGCCCCGGAGGTGCTGGCGGCACCCGCAGGTCCCTGGAGTGGAGGCCCAAGGCGGCAGCGTGTGCACGTCTTCCTCCGCGTCTGAGAGAAGGCGTTGTGCATTCGGGGAATGGCGAGGTGAAAGGGCCCCCTCCGGGAAGCGCGATCCAAGAGCTGAGGGTTGGGTGCCTTGCTCCGTGCTTCTAGGTGCCAGAGCCGCTTCTCTCTTCCCGGGACAGAGTGGGGCTTGCTGGGCCAATGCGTCGTCCTGAAGCAATCCCGTGGCAGGGGCTCGGCGCTTCCCCCTTCCGTTTCGGGCGAGCCTCCCAGCTCAGGGCGCCCCCAGAGAGTTTGGCCTGCAGGCCGGCGTCGCCGTCACGACCTCGCCGAGAGCCGGGTGTTCAGCTCGGTGCACTCCGAACGCGGGCTCCGGTGGGTTCGACTGAGGGCGGGCGCCCGGCTGAGGGAAGCGGCGCTGCTGTCAGAAGGCCTCCCGTGCCCTCACAACGAGTGTGTTTGCTCTGCCGTGGGTCCCGCGTCACGGTCGGGGCAGGAGCCGCTTCCGACGCCCTTGCGAAGGGCTTCGCTGAGGCCCAGGTCGGGGGCCTCCTTCTAGGACGGCCCCCGACCTGAGGCCCGGCACGCAGCCTCCCTGAGGCTTCCGCCACCCCCGCCGCGGCCAAGCTTTCTCTCTGCGCGAAAGAGGCCTGCTCGCGGAAGGGAGCTCGGCTTCAGGCTTGCTTCTCGGAGGTAAGGCTGTGGTGCTCACTCGAGGTTTCCGGGCTAAGCGTTGAGAAGGCCTCCTTCTCCGTGGAGCGACGTGTGTGTGGACGTGGACGGGGATGGCATTCCACCCTGCCTTGTTTCGCACAGGGAGGTTGGGGGCCTGGACCTCAGCGGGTCCAACCCCCGGCGAGTCAGCCAACGGCTTCCCCGTGTAGGACGTGAGGCGCCGGCCCGGGAGAGGCCGGCCCCACAGCCCGGACCCTCGTGCCTCACGAAGCGCGCCCTTCATCTCTCCTCCCCGCTTCTCTGTTCGCACTCATCTTTCCCTGGGCGGACGTTTTCCCGGCAGCACCGGGTTGCACGGAATCCAGGGAGGAGCTGTCTCCTTCGGTTGCCAGGCCCGGGCGTGTGTCGACCTTGACACCGCGCAGCCCGCTGTCGCCCCGGAGGTGCTGGCGGCACCCGCAGGTCCCTGGAGTGGAGGCCCAAGGCGGCAGCGTGTGCACGTCTTCCTCCGCGTCTGAGAGAAGGCGTTGTGCATTCGGGGAATGGCGAGGTGAAAGGGCCCCCTCCGGGAAGCGCGATCCAAGAGCTGAGGGTTGGGTGCCTTGCTCCGTGCTTCTAGGTGCCAGAGCCGCTTCTCTCTTCCCGGGACAGAGTGGGGCTTGCTGGGCCAATGCGTCGTCCTGAAGCAATCCCGTGGCAGGGGCTCGGCGCTTCCCCCTTCCGTTTCGGGCGAGCCTCCCAGCTCAGGGCGCCCCCAGAGAGTTTGGCCTGCAGGCCGGCGTCGCCGTCACGACCTCGCCGAGAGCCGGGTGTTCAGCTCGGTGCACTCCGAACGCGGGCTCCGGTGGGTTCGACTGAGGGCGGGCGCCCGGCTGAGGGAAGCGGCGCTGGTGTCAGAAGGCCTCCCGTGCCCTCACAACGAGTGTGTTTGCTCTGCCGTGGGTCCCGCGTCACGGTCGGGGCAGGAGCCGCTTCCGACGCCCTTGCGAAGGGCTTCGCTGAGGCCCAGGTCGGGGGCCTCCTTCTAGGACGGCCCCCGACCTGAGGCCCGGCACGCAGCCTCCCTGAGGCTTCCGCCACCCCCGCCGCGGCCAAGCTTTCTCTCTGCGCGAAAGAGGCCTGCTCGCGGAAGGGAGCTCGGCTTCAGGCTTGCTTCTCGGAGGTAAGGCTGTGGTGCTCACTCGAGGTTTCCGGGCTAAGCGTTGAGAAGGCCTCCTTCTCCGTGGAGCGACGTGTGTGTGGACGTGGACGGGGATGGCATTCCACCCTGCCTTGTTTCGCACAGGGAGGTTGGGGGCCTGGACCTCAGCGGGTCCAACCCCCGGCGAGTCAGCCAACGGCTTCCCCGTGTAGGACGTGAGGCGCCGGCCCGGGAGAGGCCGGCCCCACAGCCCGGACCCTCGTGCCTCACGAAGCGCGCCCTTCATCTCTCCTCCCCGCTTCTCTGTTCGCACTCATCTTTCCCTGGGCGGACGTTTTCCCGGCAGCACCGGGTTGCACGGAATCCAGGGAGGAGCTGTCTCCTTCGGTTGCCAGGCCCGGGCGTGTGTCGACCTTGACACCGCGCAGCCCGCTGTCGCCCCGGAGGTGCTGGCGGCACCCGCAGGTCCCTGGAGTGGAGGCCCAAGGCGGCAGCGTGCGCACGTCTTCCTCCGCGTCTGAGAGAAGGCGTTGTGCATTCGGGGAATGGCGAGGTGAAAGGGCCCCCTCCGGGAAGCGCGATCCAAGAGCTGAGGGTTGGGTGCCTTGCTCCGTGCTTCTAGGTGCCAGAGCCGCTTCTCTCTTCCCGGGACAGAGTGGGGCTTGCTGGGCCAATGCGTCGTCCTGAAGCAATCCCGTGGCAGGGGCTCGGCGCTTCCCCCTTCCGTTTCGGGGGAGCCTCCCAGCTCAGGGCGCCCCCAGAGAGTTTGGCCTGCAGGCCGGCGTCGCCGTCACGACCTCGCCGAGAGCCGGGTGTTCAGCTCGGTGCACTCCGAACGCGGGCTCCGGTGGGTTCGACTGAGGGCGGGCGCCCGGATGAGGGAAGCGGCGCTGCTGTCAGAAGGCCTCCCGTGCCCTCACAACGAGTGTGTTTGCTCTGCCGTGGGTCCCGCGTCACGGTCGGGGCAGGAGCCGCTTCCGACGCCCTTGCGAAGGGCTTCGCTGAGGCCCAGGTCGGGGGCCTCCTTCTAGGACGGCCCCCGACCTGAGGCCCGGCACGCAGCCTCCCTGAGGCTTCCGCCACCCCCGCCGCGGCCAAGCTTTCTCTCTGCGCGAAAGAGGCCTGCTCGCGGAAGGGAGCTCGGCTTCAGGCTTGCTTCTCGGAGGTAAGGCTGTGGTGCTCACTCGAGGTTTCCGGGCTAAGCGTTGAGAAGGCCTCCTTCTCCGTGGAGCGACGTGTGTGTGGACGTGGACGGGGATGGCATTCCACCCTGCCTTGTTTCGCACAGGGAGGTTGGGGGCCTGGACCTCAGCGGGTCCAACCCCCGGCGAGTCAGCCAACGGCTTCCCCGTGTAGGACGGGAGGCGCCGGCCCGGGAGAGGCCGGCCCCACAGCCCGGACCCTCGTGCCTCACGAAGCGCGCCCTTCATCTCTCCTCCCCGCTTCTCTGTTCGCACTCATCTTTCCCTGGGCGGACGTTTTCCCGGCAGCACCGGGTTGCACGGAATCCAGGGAGGAGCTGTCTCCTTCGGTTGCCAGGCCCGGGCGTGTGTCGACCTTGACACCGCGCAGCCCGCTGTCGCCCCGGAGGTGCTGGCGGCACCCGCAGGTCCCTGGAGTGGAGGCCCAAGGCGGCAGCGTGCGCACGTCTTCCTCCGCGTCTGAGAGAAGGCGTTGTGCATTCGGGGAATGGCGAGGTGAAAGGGCCCCCTCCGGGAAGCGCGATCCAAGAGCTGAGGGTTGGGTGCCTTGCTCCGTGCTTCTAGGTGCCAGAGCCGCTTCTCTCTTCCCGGGACAGAGTGGGGCTTGCTGGGCCAATGCGTCGTCCTGAAGCAATCCCGTGGCAGGGGCTCGGCGCTTCCCCCTTCCGTTTCGGGGGAGCCTCCCAGCTCAGGGCGCCCCCAGAGAGTTTGGCCTGCAGGCCGGCGTCGCCGTCACGACCTCGCCGAGAGCCGGGTGTTCAGCTCGGTGCACTCCGAACGCGGGCTCCGGTGGGTTCGACTGAGGGCGGGCGCCCGGATGAGGGAAGCGGCGCTGCTGTCAGAAGGCCTCCCGTGCCCTCACAACGAGTGTGTTTGCTCTGCCGTGGGTCCCGCGTCACGGTCGGGGCAGGAGCCGCTTCCGACGCCCTTGCGAAGGGCTTCGCTGAGGCCCAGGTCGGGGGCCTCCTTCTAGGACGGCCCCCGACCTGAGGCCCGGCACGCAGCCTCCCTGAGGCTTCCGCCACCCCCGCCGCGGCCAAGCTTTCTCTCTGCGCGAAAGAGGCCTGCTCGCGGAAGGGAGCTCGGCTTCAGGCTTGCTTCTCGGAGGTAAGGCTGTGGTGCTCACTCGAGGTTTCCGGGCTAAGCGTTGAGAAGGCCTCCTTCTCCGTGGAGCGACGTGTGTGTGGACGTGGACGGGGATGGCATTCCACCCTGCCTTGTTTCGCACAGGGAGGTTGGGGGCCTGGACCTCAGCGGGTCCAACCCCCGGCGAGTCAGCCAACGGCTTCCCCGTGTAGGACGTGAGGCGCCGGCCCGGGAGAGGCCGGCCCCACAGCCCGGACCCTCGTGCCTCACGAAGCGCGCCCTTCATCTCTCCTCCCCGCTTCTCTGTTCGCACTCATCTTTCCCTGGGCGGACGTTTTCCCGGCAGCACCGGGTTGCACGGAATCCAGGGAGGAGCTGTCTCCTTCGGTTGCCAGGCCCGGGCGTGTGTCGACCTTGACACCGCGCAGCCCGCTGTCGCCCCGGAGGTGCTGGCGGCACCCGCAGGTCCCTGGAGTGGAGGCCCAAGGCGGCAGCGTGCGCACGTCTTCCTCCGCGTCTGAGAGAAGGCGTTGTGCATTCGGGGAATGGCGAGGTGAAAGGGCCCCCTCCGGGAAGCGCGATCCAAGAGCTGAGGGTTGGGTGCCTTGCTCCGTGCTTCTAGGTGCCAGAGCCGCTTCTCTCTTCCCGGGACAGAGTGGGGCTTGCTGGGCCAATGCGTCGTCCTGAAGCAATCCCGTGGCAGGGGCTCGGCGCTTCCCCCTTCCGTTTCGGGGGAGCCTCCCAGCTCAGGGCGCCCCCAGAGAGTTTGGCCTGCAGGCCGGCGTCGCCGTCACGACCTCGCCGAGAGCCGGGTGTTCAGCTCGGTGCACTCCGAACGCGGGCTCCGGTGGGTTCGACTGAGGGCGGGCGCCCGGCTGAGGGAAGCGGCGCTGCTGTCAGAAGGCCTCCCGTGCCCTCACAACGAGTGTGTTTGCTCTGCCGTGGGTCCCGCGTCACGGTCGGGGCAGGAGCCGCTTCCGACGCCCTTGCGAAGGGCTTCGCTGAGGCCCAGGTCGGGGGCCTCCTTCTAGGACGGCCCCCGACCTGAGGCCCGGCACGCAGCCTCCCTGAGGCTTCCGCCACCCCCGCCGCGGCCAAGCTTTCTCTCTGGGCGAAAGAGGCCTGCTCGCGGAAGGGAGCTCGGCTTCAGGCTTGCTTCGCGGAGGTAAGGCTGTGGTGCTCACTCGAGGTTTCCGGGCTAAGCGTTGAGAAGGCCTCCTTCTCCGTGGAGCGACGTGTGTGTGGACGTGGACGGGGATGGCATTCCACCCTGCCTTGCTTCGCACAGGGAGGTCGGGGGCCTGGACCTCAGCGGGTCCAACCCCCGGCGAGTCAGCCAACGGCTTCCCCGTGTAGGACGTGAGGCGCCGGCCCGGGAGAGGCCGGCCCCACAGCCCGGACCCTCGTGCCTCACGAAGCGCGCCCTTCATCTCTCCTCCCCGCTTCTCTGTTCGCACTCATCTTTCCCTGGGCGGACGTTTTCCCGGCAGCACCGGGTTGCACGGAATCCAGGGAGGAGCTGTCTCCTTCGGTTGCCAGGCCCGGGCGTGTGTCGACCTTGACACCGCGCAGCCCGCTGTCGCCCCGGAGGTGCTGGCGGCACCCGCAGGTCCCTGGAGTGGAGGCCCAAGGCGGCAGCGTGTGCACGTCTTCCTCCGCGTCTGAGAGAAGGCGTTGTGCATTCGGGGAATGGCGAGGTGAAAGGGCCCCCTCCGGGAAGCGCGATCCAAGAGCTGAGGGTTGGGTGCCTTGCTCCGTGCTTCTAGGTGCCAGAGCCGCTTCTCTCTTCCCGGGACAGAGTGGGGCTTGCTGGGCCAATGCGTCGTCCTGAAGCAATCCCGTGGCAGGGGCTCGGCGCTTCCCCCTTCCGTTTCGGGCGAGCTTCTCAGCTCAGGGCGCCCCCAGAGAGTTTGGCCTGCAGGCCGGCGTCGCCGTCACGACCTCGCCGAGAGCCGGGTGTTCAGCGCGGTGCACTCCGAACGCGGGCTCCGGTGGGTTCGACTGAGGGCGGGCACCCGGCTGAGGGAAGCGGCGCTGCTGTCAGAAGGCCTCCCGTGCCCTCACAACGAGTGTGTTTGCTCTGCCGTGGGTCCCGCGTCACGGTCGGGGCAGGAGCCGCTTCCGACGCCCTTGCGAAGGGCTTCGCTGAGGCCCAGGTCGGGGGCCTCCTTCTAGGAAGGCCCCCGACCTGAGGCCCGGCACGCAGCCTCCCTGAGGCTTCCGCCACCCCCGCCGCGGCCAAGCTTTCTCTCTGGGCGAAAGAGGCCTGCTCGCGGAAGGGAGCTTGGCTTCAGGCTTGCATCGCGGAGGTAAGGCTGTGGTGCTCACTCGAGGTTTCCGGGCTAAGCGTTGAGAAGGCCTCCTTCTCCGTGGAGCGACGTGTGTGTGGACGTGGACGGGGATGGCATTCCACCCTGCCTTGTTTCGCACAGGGAGGTCGGGGGCCTGGACCTCAGCGGGTCCAACCCCCGGCGAGTCAGCCAACGGCTTCCCCGTGTAGGACGGGAGGCGCCGGCCCGGGAGAGGCCGGCCCCACAGCCCGGACCCTCGTGCCTCACGAAGCGCGCCCTTCATCTCTCCTCCCCGCTTCTCTGTTCGCACTCATCTTTCCCTGGGCGGACGTTTTCCCGGCAGCACCGTGTTGCACGGAATCCAGGGAGGAGCTGTCTCCTTCGGTTGCCAGGCCCGGGCGTGTGTCGACCTTGACACCGCGCAGCCCGCTGTCGCCCCGGAGGTGCTGGCGGCACCCGCAGGTCCCTGGAGTGGAGGCCCAAGGCGGCAGCGTGTGTACGTCTTCCTCCGCGTCTGAGAGAAGGCGTTGTGCATTCGGGGAATGGCGAGGTGAAAGGGCCCCCTCCGGGAAGCGCGATCCAAGAGCTGAGGGTTGGGTGCCTTGCTCCGTGCTTCTAGGTGCCAGAGCCGCTTCTCTCTTCCCGGGACAGAGTGGGGCTTGCTGGGCCAATGCGTCGTCCTGAAGCAATCCCGTGGCAGGGGCTCGGCGCTGCCCCCTTCCGTTTCGGGGGAGCCTCCCAGCTCAGGGCGCCCCCAGAGAGTTTGGCCTGCAGGCCGGCGTCGCCGTCACGACCTCGCCGAGAGCCGGGTGTTCAGCTCGGTGCACTCCGAACGCGGGCTCCGGTGGGTTCGACTGAGGGCGGGCGCCCGGCTGAGGGAAGCGGCGCTGCTGTCAGAAGGCCTCCCGTGCCCTCACCACGAGTGTGTTTGCTCTGCCGTGGGTCCCGCGTCACGGTCGGGGCAGGAGCCGCTTCCGACGCCCTTGCGAAGGGCTTCGCTGAGGCCCAGGTCGGGGGCCTCCTTCTAGGACGGCCCCCGACCTGAGGCCCGGCACGCAGCCTCCCTGAGGCTTCCGCCACCCCCGCCGCGGCCAAGCTTTCTCTCTGGGCGAAAGAGGCCTGCTCGCGGAAGGGAGCTCGGCTTCAGGCTTGCTTCGCGGAGGTAAGGCTGTGGTGCTCACTCGAGGTTTCCGGGCTAAGCGTTGAGAAGGCCTCCTTCTCCGTGGAGCGACGTGTGTGTGGACGTGGACGGGGATGGCATTCCACCCTGCCTTGCTTCGCACAGGGAGGTCGGGGGCCTGGACCTCAGCGGGTCCAACCCCCGGCGAGTCAGCCAACGGCTTCCCCGTGTAGGACGTGAGGCGCCGGCCCGGGAGAGGCCGGCCCCACAGCCCGGACCCTCGTGCCTCACGAAGCGCGCCCTTCATCTCTCCTCCCCGCTTCTCTGTTCGCACTCATCTTTCCCTGGGCGGACGTTTTCCCGGCAGCACCGGGTTGCACGGAATCCAGGGAGGAGCTGTCTCCTTCGGTTGCCAGGCCCGGGCGTGTGTCGACCTTGACACCGCGCAGCCCGCTGTCGCCCCGGAGGTGCTGGCGGCACCCGCAGGTCCCTGGAGTGGAGGCCCAAGGCGGCAGCGTGTGCACGTCTTCCTCCGCGTCTGAGAGAAGGCGTTGTGCATTCGGGGAATGGCGAGGTGAAAGGGCCCCCTCCGGGAAGCGCGATCCAAGAGCTGAGGGTTGGGTGCCTTGCTCCGTGCTTCTAGGTGCCAGAGCCGCTTCTCTCTTCCCGGGACAGAGTGGGGCTTGCTGGGCCAATGCGTCGTCCTGAAGCAATCCCGTGGCAGGGGCTCGGCGCTTCCCCCTTCCGTTTCGGGCGAGCCTCCCAGCTCAGGGCGCCCCCAGAGAGTTTGGCCTGCAGGCCGGCGTCGCCGTCACGACCTCGCCGAGAGCCGGGTGTTCAGCTCGGTGCACTCCGAACGCGGGCTCCGGTGGGTTCGACTGAGGGCGGGCGCCCGGCTGAGGGAAGCGGCGCTGGTGTCAGAAGGCCTCCCGTGCCCTCACAACGAGTGTGTTTGCTCTGCCGTGGGTCCCGCGTCACGGTCGGGGCAGGAGCCGCTTCCGACGCCCTTGCGAAGGGCTTCGCTGAGGCCCAGGTCGGGGGCCTCCTTCTAGGACGGCCCCCGACCTGAGGCCCGGCACGCAGCCTCCCTGAGGCTTCCGCCACCCCCGCCGCGGCCAAGCTTTCTCTCTGGGCGAAAGAGGCCTGCTCGCGGAAGGGAGCTCGGCTTCAGGCTTGCTTCGCGGAGGTAAGGCTGTGGTGCTCACTCGAGGTTTCCGGGCTAAGCGTTGAGAAGGCCTCCTTCTCCGTGGAGCGACGTGTGTGTGGACGTGGACGGGGATGGCATTCCACCCTGCCTTGCTTCGCACAGGGAGGTCGGGGACCTGGACCTCAGCGGGTCCAACCCCCGGCGAGTCAGCCAACGGCTTCCCCGTGTAGGACGTGAGGCGCCGGCCCGGGAGAGGCCGGCCCCACAGCCCGGACCCTCGTGCCTCACGAAGCGCGCCCTTCATCTCTCCTCCCCGCTTCTCTGTTCGCACTCATCTTTCCCTGGGCGGACGTTTTCCCGGCAGCACCGGGTTGCACGGAATCCAGGGAGGAGCTGTCTCCTTCGGTTGCCAGGCCCGGGCGTGTGTCGACCTTGACACCGCGCAGCCCGCTGTCGCCCCGGAGGTGCTGGCGGCACCCGCAGGTCCCTGGAGTGGAGGCCCAAGGCGGCAGCGTGTGCACGTCTTCCTCCGCGTCTGAGAGAAGGCGTTGTGCATTCGGGGAATGGCGAGGTGAAAGGGCCCCCTCCGGGAAGCGCGATCCAAGAGCTGAGGGTTGGGTGCCTTGCTCCGTGCTTCTAGGTGCCAGAGCCGCTTCTCTCTTCCCGGGACAGAGTGGGGCTTGCTGGGCCAATGCGTCGTCCTGAAGCAATCCCGTGGCAGGGGCTCGGCGCTTCCCCCTTCCGTTTCGGGGGAGCCTCCCAGCTCAGGGCGCCCCCAGAGAGTTTGGCCTGCAGGCCGGCGTCGCCGTCACGACCTCGCCGAGAGCCGGGTGTTCAGCTCGGTGCACTCCGAACGCGGGCTCCGGTGGGTTCGACTGAGGGCGGGCGCCCGGCTGAGGGAAGCGGCGCTGGTGTCAGAAGGCCTCCCGTGCCCTCACAACGAGTGTGTTTGCTCTGCCGTGGGTCCCGCGTCACGGTCGGGGCAGGAGCCGCTTCCGACGCCCTTGCGAAGGGCTTCGCTGAGGCCCAGGTCGGGGGCCTCCTTCTAGGACGGCCCCCGACCTGAGGCCCGGCACGCAGCCTCCCTGAGGCTTCCGCCACCCCCGCCGCGGCCAAGCTTTCTCTCTGGGCGAAAGAGGCCTGCTCGCGGAAGGGAGCTCGGCTTCAGGCTTGCTTCGCGGAGGTAAGGCTGTGGTGCTCACTCGAGGTTTCCGGGCTAAGCGTTGAGAAGGCCTCCTTCTCCGTGGAGCGACGTGTGTGTGGACGTGGACGGGGATGGCATTCCACCCTGCCTTGCTTCGCACAGGGAGGTCGGGGACCTGGACCTCAGCGGGTCCAACCCCCGGCGAGTCAGCCAACGGCTTCCCCGTGTAGGACGTGAGGCGCCGGCCCGGGAGAGGCCGGCCCCACAGCCCGGACCCTCGTGCCTCACGAAGCGCGCCCTTCATCTCTCCTCCTCGCTTCTCTGTTCGCACTCATCTTTCCCTGGGCGGACGTTATCCCGGCAGCACCGGGTTGCACGGAATCCAGGGAGGAGCTGTCTCCTTCGGTTGCCAGGCCCGGGCGTGTGTCGACCTTGACACCGCGCAGCCCGCTGTCGCCCCGGAGGTGCTGGCGGCACCCGCAGGTCCCTGGAGTGGAGGCCCAAGGCGGCAGCGTGTGCACGTCTTCCTCCGCGTCTGAGAGAAGGCGTTGTGCATTCGGGGAATGGCGAGGTGAAAGGGCCCCCTCCGGGAAGCGCGATCCAAGAGCTGAGGGTTGGGTGCCTTGCTCCGTGCTTCTAGGTGCCAGAGCCGCTTCTCTCTTCCCGGGACAGAGTGGGGCTTGCTGGGCCAATGCGTCGTCCTGAAGCAATCCCGTGGCAGGGGCTCGGCGCTTCCCCCTTCCGTTTCGGGCGAGCCTCCCAGCTCAGGGCGCCCCCAGAGAGTTTGGCCTGCAGGCCGGCGTCGCCGTCACGACCTCGCCGAGAGCCGGGTGTTCAGCTCGGTGCACTCCGAACGCGGGCTCCGGTGGGTTCGACTGAGGGCGGGCGCCCGGCTGAGGGAAGCGGCGCTGGTGTCAGAAGGCCTCCCGTGCCCTCACAACGAGTGTGTTTGCTCTGCCGTGGGTCCCGCGTCACGGTCGGGGCAGGAGCCGCTTCCGACGCCCTTGCGAAGGGCTTCGCTGAGGCCCAGGTCGGGGGCCTCCTTCTAGGACGGCCCCCGACCTGAGGCCCGGCACGCAGCCTCCCTGAGGCTTCCGCCACCCCCGCCGCGGCCAAGCTTTCTCTCTGCGCGAAAGAGGCCTGCTCGCGGAAGGGAGCTCGGCTTCAGGCTTGCTTCTCGGAGGTAAGGCTGTGGTGCTCACTCGAGGTTTCCGGGCTAAGCGTTGAGAAGGCCTCCTTCTCCGTGGAGCGACGTGTGTGTGGACGTGGACGGGGATGGCATTCCACCCTGCCTTGTTTCGCACAGGGAGGTTGGGGGCCTGGACCTCAGCGGGTCCAACCCCCGG
This sequence comes from Martes martes, assembly GCF_963455335.1. Lineage (NCBI taxonomy): Eukaryota > Metazoa > Chordata > Mammalia > Carnivora > Mustelidae > Martes > Martes martes. The sequence goes on along the minus strand of NC_137893.1, from coordinate 121,835,786 downwards.
CGAGTCAGCCAACGGCTTCCCCGTGTAGGACGTGAGGCGCCGGCCCGGGAGAGGCCGGCCCCACAGCCCGGACCCTCGTGCCTCACGAAGCGCGCCCTTCATCTCTCCTCCCCGCTTCTCTGTTCGCACTCATCTTTCCCTGGGCGGACGTTTTCCCGGCAGCACCGTGTTGCACGGAATCCAGGGAGGAGCTGTCTCCTTCGGTTGCCAGGCCCGGGCGTGTGTCGACCTTGACACCGCGCAGCCCGCTGTCGCCCCGGAGGTGCTGGCGGCACCCGCAGGTCCCTGGAGTGGAGGCCCAAGGCGGCAGCGTGCGCACGTCTTCCTCCGCGTCTGAGAGAAGGCGTTGTGCATTCGGGGAATGGCGAGGTGAAAGGGCCCCCTCCGGGAAGCGCGATCCAAGAGCTGAGGGTTGGGTGCCTTGCTCCGTGCTTCTAGGTGCCAGAGCCGCTTCTCTCTTCCCGGGACAGAGTGGGGCTTGCTGGGCCAATGCGTCGTCCTGAAGCAATCCCGTGGCAGGGGCTCGGCGCTTCCCCCTTCCGTTTCGGGCGAGCCTCCCAGCTCAGGGCGCCCCCAGAGAGTTTGGCCTGCAGGCCGGCGTCGCCGTCACGACCTCGCCGAGAGCCGGGTGTTCAGCTCGGTGCACTCCGAACGCGGGCTCCGGTGGGTTCGACTGAGGGCGGGCGCCCGGCTGAGGGAAGCGGCGCTGGTGTCAGAAGGCCTCCCGTGCCCTCACAACGAGTGTGTTTGCTCTGCCGTGGGTCCCGCGTCACGGTCGGGGCAGGAGCCGCTTCCGACGCCCTTGCGAAGGGCTTCGCTGAGGCCCAGGTCGGGGGCCTCCTTCTAGGACGGCCCCCGACCTGAGGCCCGGCACGCAGCCTCCCTGAGGCTTCCGCCACCCCCGCCGCGGCCAAGCTTTCTCTCTGGGCGAAAGAGGCCTGCTCGCGGAAGGGAGCTCGGCTTCAGGCTTGCTTCGCGGAGGTAAGGCTGTGGTGCTCACTCGAGGTTTCCGGGCTAAGCGTTGAGAAGGCCTCCTTCTCCGTGGAGCGACGTGTGTGTGGACGTGGACGGGGATGGCATTCCACCCTGCCTTGCTTCGCACAGGGAGGTCGGGGACCTGGACCTCAGCGGGTCCAACCCCCGGCGAGTCAGCCAACGGCTTCCCCGTGTAGGACGTGAGGCGCCGGCCCGGGAGAGGCCGGCCCCACAGCCCGGACCCTCGTGCCTCACGAAGCGCGCCCTTCATCTCTCCTCCCCGCTTCTCTGTTCGCACTCATCTTTCCCTGGGCGGACGTTTTCCCGGCAGCACCGGGTTGCACGGAATCCAGGGAGGAGCTGTCTCCTTCGGTTGCCAGGCCCGGGCGTGTGTCGACCTTGACACCGCGCAGCCCGCTGTCGCCCCGGAGGTGCTGGCGGCACCCGCAGGTCCCTGGAGTGGAGGCCCAAGGCGGCAGCGTGTGCACGTCTTCCTCCGCGTCTGAGAGAAGGCGTTGTGCATTCGGGGAATGGCGAGGTGAAAGGGCCCCCTCCGGGAAGCGCGATCCAAGAGCTGAGGGTTGGGTGCCTTGCTCCGTGCTTCTAGGTGCCAGAGCCGCTTCTCTCTTCCCGGGACAGAGTGGGGCTTGCTGGGCCAATGCGTCGTCCTGAAGCAATCCCGTGGCAGGGGCTCGGCGCTTCCCCCTTCCGTTTCGGGGGAGCCTCCCAGCTCAGGGCGCCCCCAGAGAGTTTGGCCTGCAGGCCGGCGTCGCCGTCACGACCTCGCCGAGAGCCGGGTGTTCAGCTCGGTGCACTCCGAACGCGGGCTCCGGTGGGTTCGACTGAGGGCGGGCGCCCGGCTGAGGGAAGCGGCGCTGGTGTCAGAAGGCCTCCCGTGCCCTCACAACGAGTGTGTTTGCTCTGCCGTGGGTCCCGCGTCACGGTCGGGGCAGGAGCCGCTTCCGACGCCCTTGCGAAGGGCTTCGCTGAGGCCCAGGTCGGGGGCCTCCTTCTAGGACGGCCCCCGACCTGAGGCCCGGCACGCAGCCTCCCTGAGGCTTCCGCCACCCCCGCCGCGGCCAAGCTTTCTCTCTGGGCGAAAGAGGCCTGCTCGCGGAAGGGAGCTCGGCTTCAGGCTTGCTTCGCGGAGGTAAGGCTGTGGTGCTCACTCGAGGTTTCCGGGCTAAGCGTTGAGAAGGCCTCCTTCTCCGTGGAGCGACGTGTGTGTGGACGTGGACGTGGATGGCATTCCACCCTGCCTTGCTTCGCACAGGGAGGTCGGGGACCTGGACCTCAGCGGGTCCAACCCCCGGCGAGTCAGCCAACGGCTTCCCCGTGTAGGACGTGAGGCGCCGGCCCGGGAGAGGCCGGCCCCACAGCCCGGACCCTCGTGCCTCACGAAGCGCGCCCTTCATCTCTCCTCCTCGCTTCTCTGTTCGCACTCATCTTTCCCTGGGCGGACGTTATCCCGGCAGCACCGGGTTGCACGGAATCCAGGGAGGAGCTGTCTCCTTCGGTTGCCAGGCCCGGGCGTGTGTCGACCTTGACACCGCGCAGCCCGCTGTCGCCCCGGAGGTGCTGGCGGCACCCGCAGGTCCCTGGAGTGGAGGCCCAAGGCGGCAGCGTGTGCACGTCTTCCTCCGCGTCTGAGAGAAGGCGTTGTGCATTCGGGGAATGGCGAGGTGAAAGGGCCCCCTCCGGGAAGCGCGATCCAAGAGCTGAGGGTTGGGTGCCTTGCTCCGTGCTTCTAGGTGCCAGAGCCGCTTCTCTCTTCCCGGGACAGAGTGGGGCTTGCTGGGCCAATGCGTCGTCCTGAAGCAATCCCGTGGCAGGGGCTCGGCGCTTCCCCCTTCCGTTTCGGGCGAGCCTCCCAGCTCAGGGCGCCCCCAGAGAGTTTGGCCTGCAGGCCGGCGTCGCCGTCACGACCTCGCCGAGAGCCGGGTGTTCAGCTCGGTGCACTCCGAACGCGGGCTCCGGTGGGTTCGACTGAGGGCGGGCGCCCGGCTGAGGGAAGCGGCGCTGGTGTCAGAAGGCCTCCCGTGCCCTCACAACGAGTGTGTTTGCTCTGCCGTGGGTCCCGCGTCACGGTCGGGGCAGGAGCCGCTTCCGACGCCCTTGCGAAGGGCTTCGCTGAGGCCCAGGTCGGGGGCCTCCTTCTAGGACGGCCCCCGACCTGAGGCCCGGCACGCAGCCTCCCTGAGGCTTCCGCCACCCCCGCCGCGGCCAAGCTTTCTCTCTGCGCGAAAGAGGCCTGCTCGCGGAAGGGAGCTCGGCTTCAGGCTTGCTTCTCGGAGGTAAGGCTGTGGTGCTCACTCGAGGTTTCCGGGCTAAGCGATGAGAAGGCCTCCTTCTCCGTGGAGCGACGTGTGTGTGGACGTGGACGGGGATGGCATTCCACCCTGCCTTGTTTCGCACAGGGAGGTTGGGGGCCTGGACCTCAGCGGGTCCAACCCCCGGCGAGTCAGCCAACGGCTTCCCCGTGTAGGACGTGAGGCGCCGGCCCGGGAGAGGCCGGCCCCACAGCCCGGACCCTCGTGCCTCACGAAGCGCGCCCTTCATCTCTCCTCCCCGCTTCTCTGTTCGCACTCATCTTTCCCTGGGCGGACGTTTTCCCGGCAGCACCGGGTTGCACGGAATCCAGGGAGGAGCTGTCTCCTTCGGTTGCCAGGCCCGGGCGTGTGTCGACCTTGACACCGCGCAGCCCGCTGTCGCCCCGGAGGTGCTGGCGGCACCCGCAGGTCCCTGGAGTGGAGGCCCAAGGCGGCAGCGTGCGCACGTCTTCCTCCGCGTCTGAGAGAAGGCGTTGTGCATTCGGGGAATGGCGAGGTGAAAGGGCCCCCTCCGGGAAGCGCGATCCAAGAGCTGAGGGTTGGGTGCCTTGCTCCGTGCTTCTAGGTGCCAGAGCCGCTTCTCTCTTCCCGGGACAGAGTGGGGCTTGCTGGGCCAATGCGTCGTCCTGAAGCAATCCCGTGGCAGGGGCTCGGCGCTTCCCCCTTCCGTTTCGGGGGAGCCTCCCAGCTCAGGGCGCCCCCAGAGAGTTTGGCCTGCAGGCCGGCGTCGCCGTCACGACCTCGCCGAGAGCCGGGTGTTCAGCTCGGTGCACTCCGAACGCGGGCTCCGGTGGGTTCGACTGAGGGCGGGCGCCCGGCTGAGGGAAGCGGCGCTGCTGTCAGAAGGCCTCCCGTGCCCTCACCACGAGTGTGTTTGCTCTGCCGTGGGTCCCGCGTCACGGTCGGGGCAGGAGCCGCTTCCGACGCCCTTGCGAAGGGCTTCGCTGAGGCCCAGGTCGGGGGCCTCCTTCTAGGACGGCCCCCGACCTGAGGCCCGGCACGCAGCCTCCCTGAGGCTTCCGCCACCCCCGCCGCGGCCAAGCTTTCTCTCTGGGCGAAAGAGGCCTGCTCGCGGAAGGGAGCTCGGCTTCAGGCTTGCTTCGCGGAGGTAAGGCTGTGGTGCTCACTCGAGGTTTCCGGGCTAAGCGTTGAGAAGGCCTCCTTCTCCGTGGAGCGACGTGTGTGTGGACGTGGACGGGGATGGCATTCCACCCTGCCTTGCTTCGCACAGGGAGGTCGGGGGCCTGGACCTCAGCGGGTCCAACCCCCGGCGAGTCAGCCAACGGCTTCCCCGTGTAGGACGTGAGGCGCCGGCCCGGGAGAGGCCGGCCCCACAGCCCGGACCCTCGTGCCTCACGAAGCGCGCCCTTCATCTCTCCTCCCCGCTTCTCTGTTCGCACTCATCTTTCCCTGGGCGGACGTTTTCCCGGCAGCACCGGGTTGCACGGAATCCAGGGAGGAGCTGTCTCCTTCGGTTGCCAGGCCCGGGCGTGTGTCGACCTTGACACCGCGCAGCCCGCTGTCGCCCCGGAGGTGCTGGCGGCACCCGCAGGTCCCTGGAGTGGAGGCCCAAGGCGGCAGCGTGTGCACGTCTTCCTCCGCGTCTGAGAGAAGGCGTTGTGCATTCGGGGAATGGCGAGGTGAAAGGGCCCCCTCCGGGAAGCGCGATCCAAGAGCTGAGGGTTGGGTGCCTTGCTCCGTGCTTCTAGGTGCCAGAGCCGCTTCTCTCTTCCCGGGACAGAGTGGGGCTTGCTGGGCCAATGCGTCGTCCTGAAGCAATCCCGTGGCAGGGGCTCGGCGCTTCCCCCTTCCGTTTCGGGCGAGCCTCCCAGCTCAGGGCGCCCCCAGAGAGTTTGGCCTGCAGGCCGGCGTCGCCGTCACGACCTCGCCGAGAGCCGGGTGTTCAGCTCGGTGCACTCCGAACGCGGGCTCCGGTGGGTTCGACTGAGGGCGGGCGCCCGGCTGAGGGAAGCGGCGCTGGTGTCAGAAGGCCTCCCGTGCCCTCACAACGAGTGTGTTTGCTCTGCCGTGGGTCCCGCGTCACGGTCGGGGCAGGAGCCGCTTCCGACGCCCTTGCGAAGGGCTTCGCTGAGGCCCAGGTCGGGGGCCTCCTTCTAGGACGGCCCCCGACCTGAGGCCCGGCACGCAGCCTCCCTGAGGCTTCCGCCACCCCCGCCGCGGCCAAGCTTTCTCTCTGGGCGAAAGAGGCCTGCTCGCGGAAGGGAGCTCGGCTTCAGGCTTGCTTCGCGGAGGTAAGGCTGTGGTGCTCACTCGAGGTTTCCGGGCTAAGCGTTGAGAAGGCCTCCTTCTCCGTGGAGCGACGTGTGTGTGGACGTGGACGGGGATGGCATTCCACCCTGCCTTGCTTCGCACAGGGAGGTCGGGGACCTGGACCTCAGCGGGTCCAACCCCCGGCGAGTCAGCCAACGGCTTCCCCGTGTAGGACGTGAGGCGCCGGCCCGGGAGAGGCCGGCCCCACAGCCCGGACCCTCGTGCCTCACGAAGCGCGCCCTTCATCTCTCCTCCCCGCTTCTCTGTTCGCACTCATCTTTCCCTGGGCGGACGTTTTCCCGGCAGCACCGGGTTGCACGGAATCCAGGGAGGAGCTGTCTCCTTCGGTTGCCAGGCCCGGGCGTGTGTCGACCTTGACACCGCGCAGCCCGCTGTCGCCCCGGAGGTGCTGGCGGCACCCGCAGGTCCCTGGAGTGGAGGCCCAAGGCGGCAGCGTGCGCACGTCTTCCTCCGCGTCTGAGAGAAGGCGTTGTGCATTCGGGGAATGGCGAGGTGAAAGGGCCCCCTCCGGGAAGCGCGATCCAAGAGCTGAGGGTTGGGTGCCTTGCTCCGTGCTTCTAGGTGCCAGAGCCGCTTCTCTCTTCCCGGGACAGAGTGGGGCTTGCTGGGCCAATGCGTCGTCCTGAAGCAATCCCGTGGCAGGGGCTCGGCGCTTCCCCCTTCCGTTTCGGGGGAGCCTCCCAGCTCAGGGCGCCCCCAGAGAGTTTGGCCTGCAGGCCGGCGTCGCCGTCACGACCTCGCCGAGAGCCGGGTGTTCAGCTCGGTGCACTCCGAACGCGGGCTCCGGTGGGTTCGACTGAGGGCGGGCGCCCGGCTGAGGGAAGCGGCGCTGGTGTCAGAAGGCCTCCCGTGCCCTCACAACGAGTGTGTTTGCTCTGCCGTGGGTCCCGCGTCACGGTCGGGGCAGGAGCCGCTTCCGACGCCCTTGCGAAGGGCTTCGCTGAGGCCCAGGTCGGGGGCCTCCTTCTAGGACGGCCCCCGACCTGAGGCCCGGCACGCAGCCTCCCTGAGGCTTCCGCCACCCCCGCCGCGGCCAAGCTTTCTCTCTGGGCGAAAGAGGCCTGCTCGCGGAAGGGAGCTCGGCTTCAGGCTTGCTTCGCGGAGGTAAGGCTGTGGTGCTCACTCGAGGTTTCCGGGCTAAGCGTTGAGAAGGCCTCCTTCTCCGTGGAGCGACGTGTGTGTGGACGTGGACGGGGATGGCATTCCACCCTGCCTTGCTTCGCACAGGGAGGTCGGGGACCTGGACCTCAGCGGGTCCAACCCCCGGCGAGTCAGCCAACGGCTTCCCCGTGTAGGACGTGAGGCGCCGGCCCGGGAGAGGCCGGCCCCACAGCCCGGACCCTCGTGCCTCACGAAGCGCGCCCTTCATCTCTCCTCCTCGCTTCTCTGTTCGCACTCATCTTTCCCTGGGCGGACGTTATCCCGGCAGCACCGGGTTGCACGGAATCCAGGGAGGAGCTGTCTCCTTCGGTTGCCAGGCCCGGGCGTGTGTCGACCTTGACACCGCGCAGCCCGCTGTCGCCCCGGAGGTGCTGGCGGCACCCGCAGGTCCCTGGAGTGGAGGCCCAAGGCGGCAGCGTGTGCACGTCTTCCTCCGCGTCTGAGAGAAGGCGTTGTGCATTCGGGGAATGGCGAGGTGAAAGGGCCCCCTCCGGGAAGCGCGATCCAAGAGCTGAGGGTTGGGTGCCTTGCTCCGTGCTTCTAGGTGCCAGAGCCGCTTCTCTCTTCCCGGGACAGAGTGGGGCTTGCTGGGCCAATGCGTCGTCCTGAAGCAATCCCGTGGCAGGGGCTCGGCGCTTCCCCCTTCCGTTTCGGGCGAGCCTCCCAGCTCAGGGCGCCCCCAGAGAGTTTGGCCTGCAGGCCGGCGTCGCCGTCACGACCTCGCCGAGAGCCGGGTGTTCAGCTCGGTGCACTCCGAACGCGGGCTCCGGTGGGTTCGACTGAGGGCGGGCGCCCGGCTGAGGGAAGCGGCGCTGGTGTCAGAAGGCCTCCCGTGCCCTCACAACGAGTGTGTTTGCTCTGCCGTGGGTCCCGCGTCACGGTCGGGGCAGGAGCCGCTTCCGACGCCCTTGCGAAGGGCTTCGCTGAGGCCCAGGTCGGGGGCCTCCTTCTAGGACGGCCCCCGACCTGAGGCCCGGCACGCAGCCTCCCTGAGGCTTCCGCCACCCCCGCCGCGGCCAAGCTTTCTCTCTGCGCGAAAGAGGCCTGCTCGCGGAAGGGAGCTCGGCTTCAGGCTTGCTTCTCGGAGGTAAGGCTGTGGTGCTCACTCGAGGTTTCCGGGCTAAGCGTTGAGAAGGCCTCCTTCTCCGTGGAGCGACGTGTGTGTGGACGTGGACGGGGATGGCATTCCACCCTGCCTTGTTTCGCACAGGGAGGTTGGGGGCCTGGACCTCAGCGGGTCCAACCCCCGGCGAGTCAGCCAACGGCTTCCCCGTGTAGGACGTGAGGCGCCGGCCCGGGAGAGGCCGGCCCCACAGCCCGGACCCTCGTGCCTCACGAAGCGCGCCCTTCATCTCTCCTCCCCGCTTCTCTGTTCGCACTCATCTTTCCCTGGGCGGACGTTTTCCCGGCAGCACCGGGTTGCACGGAATCCAGGGAGGAGCTGTCTCCTTCGGTTGCCAGGCCCGGGCGTGTGTCGACCTTGACACCGCGCAGCCCGCTGTCGCCCCGGAGGTGCTGGCGGCACCCGCAGGTCCCTGGAGTGGAGGCCCAAGGCGGCAGCGTGCGCACGTCTTCCTCCGCGTCTGAGAGAAGGCGTTGTGCATTCGGGGAATGGCGAGGTGAAAGGGCCCCCTCCGGGAAGCGCGATCCAAGAGCTGAGGGTTGGGTGCCTTGCTCCGTGCTTCTAGGTGCCAGAGCCGCTTCTCTCTTCCCGGGACAGAGTGGGGCTTGCTGGGCCAATGCGTCGTCCTGAAGCAATCCCGTGGCAGGGGCTCGGCGCTTCCCCCTTCCGTTTCGGGCGAGCCTCCCAGCTCAGGGCGCCCCCAGAGAGTTTGGCCTGCAGGCCGGCGTCGCCGTCACGACCTCGCCGAGAGCCGGGTGTTCAGCTCGGTGCACTCCGAACGCGGGCTCCGGTGGGTTCGACTGAGGGCGGGCGCCCGGCTGAGGGAAGCGGCGCTGGTGTCAGAAGGCCTCCCGTGCCCTCACAACGAGTGTGTTTGCTCTGCCGTGGGTCCCGCGTCACGGTCGGGGCAGGAGCCGCTTCCGACGCCCTTGCGAAGGGCTTCGCTGAGGCCCAGGTCGGGGGCCTCCTTCTAGGACGGCCCCCGACCTGAGGCCCGGCACGCAGCCTCCCTGAGGCTTCCGCCACCCCCGCCGCGGCCAAGCTTTCTCTCTGGGCGAAAGAGGCCTGCTCGCGGAAGGGAGCTCGGCTTCAGGCTTGCTTCGCGGAGGTAAGGCTGTGGTGCTCACTCGAGGTTTCCGGGCTAAGCGTTGAGAAGGCCTCCTTCTCCGTGGAGCGACGTGTGTGTGGACGTGGACGGGGATGGCATTCCACCCTGCCTTGCTTCGCACAGGGAGGTCGGGGACCTGGACCTCAGTGGGTCCAACCCCCGGCGAGTCAGCCAACGGCTTCCCCGTGTAGGACGTGAGGCGCCGGCCCGGGAGAGGCCGGCCCCACAGCCCGGACCCTCGTGCCTCACGAAGCGCGCCCTTCATCTCTCCTCCCCGCTTCTCTGTTCGCACTCATCTTTCCCTGGGCGGACGTTTTCCCGGCAGCACCGGGTTGCACGGAATCCAGGGAGGAGCTGTCTCCTTCGGTTGCCAGGCCCGGGCGTGTGTCGACCTTGACACCGCGCAGCCCGCTGTCGCCCCGGAGGTGCTGGCGGCACCCGCAGGTCCCTGGAGTGGAGGCCCAAGGCGGCAGCGTGTGCACGTCTTCCTCCGCGTCTGAGAGAAGGCGTTGTGCATTCGGGGAATGGCGAGGTGAAAGGGCCCCCTCCGGGAAGCGCGATCCAAGAGCTGAGGGTTGGGTGCCTTGCTCCGTGCTTCTAGGTGCCAGAGCCGCTTCTCTCTTCCCGGGACAGAGTGGGGCTTGCTGGGCCAATGCGTCGTCCTGAAGCAATCCCGTGGCAGGGGCTCGGCGCTTCCCCCTTCCGTTTCGGGGGAGCCTCCCAGCTCAGGGCGCCCCCAGAGAGTTTGGCCTGCAGGCCGGCGTCGCCGTCACGACCTCGCCGAGAGCCGGGTGTTCAGCTCGGTGCACTCCGAACGCGGGCTCCGGTGGGTTCGACTGAGGGCGGGCGCCCGGCTGAGGGAAGCGGCGCTGGTGTCAGAAGGCCTCCCGTGCCCTCACAACGAGTGTGTTTGCTCTGCCGTGGGTCCCGCGTCACGGTCGGGGCAGGAGCCGCTTCCGACGCCCTTGCGAAGGGCTTCGCTGAGGCCCAGGTCGGGGGCCTCCTTCTAGGACGGCCCCCGACCTGAGGCCCGGCACGCAGCCTCCCTGAGGCTTCCGCCACCCCCGCCGCGGCCAAGCTTTCTCTCTGGGCGAAAGAGGCCTGCTCGCGGAAGGGAGCTCGGCTTCAGGCTTGCTTCGCGGAGGGAAGGCTGTGGTGCTCACTCGAGGTTTCCGGGCTAAGCGTTGAGAAGGCCTCCTTCTCCGTGGAGCGACGTGTGTGTGGACGTGGACGTGGATGGCATTCCACCCTGCCTTGCTTCGCACAGGGAGGTCGGGGACCTGGACCTCAGCGGGTCCAACCCCCGGCGAGTCAGCCAACGGCTTCCCCGTGTAGGACGTGAGGCGCCGGCCCGGGAGAGGCCGGCCCCACAGCCCGGACCCTCGTGCCTCACGAAGCGCGCCCTTCATCTCTCCTCCTCGCTTCTCTGTTCGCACTCATCTTTCCCTGGGCGGACGTTATCCCGGCAGCACCGGGTTGCACGGAATCCAGGGAGGAGCTGTCTCCTTCGGTTGCCAGGCCCGGGCGTGTGTCGACCTTGACACCGCGCAGCCCGCTGTCGCCCCGGAGGTGCTGGCGGCACCCGCAGGTCCCTGGAGTGGAGGCCCAAGGCGGCAGCGTGTGCACGTCTTCCTCCGCGTCTGAGAGAAGGCGTTGTGCATTCGGGGAATGGCGAGGTGAAAGGGCCCCCTCCGGGAAGCGCGATCCAAGAGCTGAGGGTTGGGTGCCTTGCTCCGTGCTTCTAGGTGCCAGAGCCGCTTCTCTCTTCCCGGGACAGAGTGGGGCTTGCTGGGCCAATGCGTCGTCCTGAAGCAATCCCGTGGCAGGGGCTCGGCGCTTCCCCCTTCCGTTTCGGGCGAGCCTCCCAGCTCAGGGCGCCCCCAGAGAGTTTGGCCTGCAGGCCGGCGTCGCCGTCACGACCTCGCCGAGAGCCGGGTGTTCAGCTCGGTGCACTCCGAACGCGGGCTCCGGTGGGTTCGACTGAGGGCGGGCGCCCGGCTGAGGGAAGCGGCGCTGGTGTCAGAAGGCCTCCCGTGCCCTCACAACGAGTGTGTTTGCTCTGCCGTGGGTCCCGCGTCACGGTCGGGGCAGGAGCCGCTTCCGACGCCCTTGCGAAGGGCTTCGCTGAGGCCCAGGTCGGGGGCCTCCTTCTAGGACGGCCCCCGACCTGAGGCCCGGCACGCAGCCTCCCTGAGGCTTCCGCCACCCCCGCCGCGGCCAAGCTTTCTCTCTGCGCGAAAGAGGCCTGCTCGCGGAAGGGAGCTCGGCTTCAGGCTTGCTTCTCGGAGGTAAGGCTGTGGTGCTCACTCGAGGTTTCCGGGCTAAGCGTTGAGAAGGCCTCCTTCTCCGTGGAGCGACGTGTGTGTGGACGTGGACGGGGATGGCATTCCACCCTGCCTTGCTTCGCACAGGGAGGTCGGGGACCTGGACCTCAGCGGGTCCAACCCCCGGCGAGTCAGCCAACGGCTTCCCCGTGTAGGACGTGAGGCGCCGGCCCGGGAGAGGCCGGCCCCACAGCCCGGACCCTCGTGCCTCACGAAGCGCGCCCTTCATCTCTCCTCCCCGCTTCTCTGTTCGCACTCATCTTTCCCTGGGCGGACGTTTTCCCGGCAGCACCGGGTTGCACGGAATCCAGGGAGGAGCTGTCTCCTTCGGTTGCCAGGCCCGGGCGTGTGTCGACCTTGACACCGCGCAGCCCGCTGTCGCCCCGGAGGTGCTGGCGGCACCCGCAGGTCCCTGGAGTGGAGGCCCAAGGCGGCAGCGTGCGCACGTCTTCCTCCGCGTCTGAGAGAAGGCGTTGTGCATTCGGGGAATGGCGAGGTGAAAGGGCCCCCTCCGGGAAGCGCGATCCAAGAGCTGAGGGTTGGGTGCCTTGCTCCGTGCTTCTAGGTGCCAGAGCCGCTTCTCTCTTCCCGGGACAGAGTGGGGCTTGCTGGGCCAATGCGTCGTCCTGAAGCAATCCCGTGGCAGGGGCTCGGCGCTTCCCCCTTCCGTTTCGGGCGAGCCTCCCAGCTCAGGGCGCCCCCAGAGAGTTTGGCCTGCAGGCCGGCGTCGCCGTCACGACCTCGCCGAGAGCCGGGTGTTCAGCTCGGTGCACTCCGAACGCGGGCTCCGGTGGGTTCGACTGAGGGCGGGCGCCCGGATGAGGGAAGCGGCGCTGCTGTCAGAAGGCCTCCCGTGCCCTCACAACGAGTGTGTTTGCTCTGCCGTGGGTCCCGCGTCACGGTCGGGGCAGGAGCCGCTTCCGACGCCCTTGCGAAGGGCTTCGCTGAGGCCCAGGTCGGGGGCCTCCTTCTAGGACGGCCCCCGACCTGAGGCCCGGCACGCAGCCTCCCTGAGGCTTCCGCCACCCCCGCCGCGGCCAAGCTTTCTCTCTGGGCGAAAGAGGCCTGCTCGCGGAAGGGAGCTCGGCTTCAGGCTTGCTTCGCGGAGGTAAGGCTGTGGTGCTCACTCGAGGTTTCCGGGCTAAGCGTTGAGAAGGCCTCCTTCTCCGTGGAGCGACGTGTGTGTGGACGTGGACGGGGATGGCATTCCACCCTGCCTTGCTTCGCACAGGGAGGTCGGGGGCCTGGACCTCAGCGGGTCCAACCCCCGGCGAGTCAGCCAACGGCTTCCCCGTGTAGGACGTGAGGCGCCGGCCCGGGAGAGGCCGGCCCCACAGCCCGGACCCTCGTGCCTCACGAAGCGCGCCCTTCATCTCTCCTCCCCGCTTCTCTGTTCGCACTCATCTTTCCCTGGGCGGACGTTTTCCCGGCAGCACCGGGTTGCACGGAATCCAGGGAGGAGCTGTCTCCTTCGGTTGCCAGGCCCGGGCGTGTGTCGACCTTGACACCGCGCAGCCTGCTGTCGCCCCGGAGGTGCTGGCGGCACCCGCAGGTCCCTGGAGTGGAGGCCCAAGGCGGCAGCGTGTGCACGTCTTCCTCCGCGTCTGAGAGAAGGCGTTGTGCATTCGGGGAATGGCGAGGTGAAAGGGCCCCCTCCGGGAAGCGCGATCCAAGAGCTGAGGGTTGGGTGCCTTGCTCCGTGCTTCTAGGTGCCAGAGCCGCTTCTCTCTTCCCGGGACAGAGTGGGGCTTGCTGGGCCAATGCGTCGTCCTGAAGCAATCCCGTGGCAGGGGCTCGGCGCTTCCCCCTTCCGTTTCGGGGGAGCCTCCCAGCTCAGGGCGCCCCCAGAGAGTTTGGCCTGCAGGCCGGCGTCGCCGTCACGACCTCGCCGAGAGCCGGGTGTTCAGCTCGGTGCACTCCGAACGCGGGCTCCGGTGGGTTCGACTGAGGGCGGGCGCCCGGCTGAGGGAAGCGGCGCTGGTGTCAGAAGGCCTCCCGTGCCCTCACAACGAGTGTGTTTGCTCTGCCGTGGGTCCCGCGTCACGGTCGGGGCAGGAGCCGCTTCCGACGCCCTTGCGAAGGGCTTCGCTGAGGCCCAGGTCGGGGGCCTCCTTCTAGGACGGCCCCCGACCTGAGGCCCGGCACGCAGCCTCCCTGAGGCTTCCGCCACCCCCGCCGCGGCCAAGCTTTCTCTCTGGGCGAAAGAGGCCTGCTCGCGGAAGGGAGCTCGGCTTCAGGCTTGCTTCGCGGAGGTAAGGCTGTGGTGCTCACTCGAGGTTTCCGGGCTAAGCGTTGAGAAGGCCTCCTTCTCCGTGGAGCGACGTGTGTGTGGACGTGGACGGGGATGGCATTCCACCCTGCCTTGCTTCGCACAGGGAGGTCGGGGACCTGGACCTCAGCGGGTCCAACCCCCGGCGAGTCAGCCAACGGCTTCCCCGTGTAGGACGTGAGGCGCCGGCCCGGGAGAGGCCGGCCCCACAGCCCGGACCCTCGTGCCTCACGAAGCGCGCCCTTCATCTCTCCTCCTCGCTTCTCTGTTCGCACTCATCTTTCCCTGGGCGGACGTTATCCCGGCAGCACCGGGTTGCACGGAATCCAGGGAGGAGCTGTCTCCTTCGGTTGCCAGGCCCGGGCGTGTGTCGACCTTGACACCGCGCAGCCCGCTGTCGCCCCGGAGGTGCTGGCGGCACCCGCAGGTCCCTGGAGTGGAGGCCCAAGGCGGCAGCGTGTGCACGTCTTCCTCCGCGTCTGAGAGAAGGCGTTGTGCATTCGGGGAATGGCGAGGTGAAAGGGCCCCCTCCGGGAAGCGCGATCCAAGAGCTGAGGGTTGGGTGCCTTGCTCCGTGCTTCTAGGTGCCAGAGCCGCTTCTCTCTTCCCGGGACAGAGTGGGGCTTGCTGGGCCAATGCGTCGTCCTGAAGCAATCCCGTGGCAGGGGCTCGGCGCTTCCCCCTTCCGTTTCGGGCGAGCCTCCCAGCTCAGGGCGCCCCCAGAGAGTTTGGCCTGCAGGCCGGCGTCGCCGTCACGACCTCGCCGAGAGCCGGGTGTTCAGCTCGGTGCACTCCGAACGCGGGCTCCGGTGGGTTCGACTGAGGGCGGGCGCCCGGCTGAGGGAAGCGGCGCTGGTGTCAGAAGGCCTCCCGTGCCCTCACAACGAGTGTGTTTGCTCTGCCGTGGGTCCCGCGTCACGGTCGGGGCAGGAGCCGCTTCCGACGCCCTTGCGAAGGGCTTCGCTGAGGCCCAGGTCGGGGGCCTCCTTCTAGGACGGCCCCCGACCTGAGGCCCGGCACGCAGCCTCCCTGAGGCTTCCGCCACCCCCGCCGCGGCCAAGCTTTCTCTCTGCGCGAAAGAGGCCTGCTCGCGGAAGGGAGCTCGGCTTCAGGCTTGCTTCTCGGAGGTAAGGCTGTGGTGCTCACTCGAGGTTTCCGGGCTAAGCGTTGAGAAGGCCTCCTTCTCCGTGGAGCGACGTGTGTGTGGACGTGGACGGGGATGGCATTCCACCCTGCCTTGTTTCGCACAGGGAGGTTGGGGGCCTGGACCTCAGCGGGTCCAACCCCCGGCGAGTCAGCCAACGGCTTCCCCGTGTAGGACGTGAGGCGCCGGCCCGGGAGAGGCCGGCCCCACAGCCCGGACCCTCGTGCCTCACGAAGCGCGCCCTTCATCTCTCCTCCCCGCTTCTCTGTTCGCACTCATCTTTCCCTGGGCGGACGTTTTCCCGGCAGCACCGGGTTGCACGGAATCCAGGGAGGAGCTGTCTCCTTCGGTTGCCAGGCCCGGGCGTGTGTCGACCTTGACACCGCGCAGCCCGCTGTCGCCCCGGAGGTGCTGGCGGCACCCGCAGGTCCCTGGAGTGGAGGCCCAAGGCGGCAGCGTGCGCACGTCTTCCTCCGCGTCTGAGAGAAGGCGTTGTGCATTCGGGGAATGGCGAGGTGAAAGGGCCCCCTCCGGGAAGCGCGATCCAAGAGCTGAGGGTTGGGTGCCTTGCTCCGTGCTTCTAGGTGCCAGAGCCGCTTCTCTCTTCCCGGGACAGAGTGGGGCTTGCTGGGCCAATGCGTCGTCCTGAAGCAATCCCGTGGCAGGGGCTCGGCGCTTCCCCCTTCCGTTTCGGGGGAGCCTCCCAGCTCAGGGCGCCCCCAGAGAGTTTGGCCTGCAGGCCGGCGTCGCCGTCACGACCTCGCCGAGAGCCGGGTGTTCAGCTCGGTGCACTCCGAACGCGGGCTCCGGTGGGTTCGACTGAGGGCGGGCGCCCGGATGAGGGAAGCGGCGCTGCTGTCAGAAGGCCTCCCGTGCCCTCACAACGAGTGTGTTTGCTCTGCCGTGGGTCCCGCGTCACGGTCGGGGCAGGAGCCGCTTCCGACGCCCTTGCGAAGGGCTTCGCTGAGGCCCAGGTCGGGGGCCTCCTTCTAGGACGGCCCCCGACCTGAGGCCCGGCACGCAGCCTCCCTGAGGCTTCCGCCACCCCCGCCGCGGCCAAGCTTTCTCTCTGCGCGAAAGAGGCCTGCTCGCGGAAGGGAGCTCGGCTTCAGGCTTGCTTCTCGGAGGTAAGGCTGTGGTGCTCACTCGAGGTTTCCGGGCTAAGCGTTGAGAAGGCCTCCTTCTCCGTGGAGCGACGTGTGTGTGGACGTGGACGGGGATGGCATTCCACCCTGCCTTGTTTCGCACAGGGAGGTCGGGGGCCTGGACCTCAGCGGGTCCAACCCCCGGCGAGTCAGCCAACGGCTTCCCCGTGTAGGACGGGAGGCGCCGGCCCGGGAGAGGCCGGCCCCACAGCCCGGACCCTCGTGCCTCACGAAGCGCGCCCTTCATCTCTCCTCCCCGCTTCTCTGTTCGCACTCATCTTTCCCTGGGCGGACGTTTTCCCGGCAGCACCGGGTTGCACGGAATCCAGGGAGGAGCTGTCTCCTTCGGTTGCCAGGCCCGGGCGTGTGTCGACCTTGACACCGCGCAGCCCGCTGTCGCCCCGGAGGTGCTGGCGGCACCCGCAGGTCCCTGGAGTGGAGGCCCAAGGCGGCAGCGTGCGCACGTCTTCCTCCGCGTCTGAGAGAAGGCGTTGTGCATTCGGGGAATGGCGAGGTGAAAGGGCCCCCTCCGGGAAGCGCGATCCAAGAGCTGAGGGTTGGGTGCCTTGCTCCGTGCTTCTAGGTGCCAGAGCCGCTTCTCTCTTCCCGGGACAGAGTGGGGCTTGCTGGGCCAATGCGTCGTCCTGAAGCAATCCCGTGGCAGGGGCTCGGCGCTTCCCCCTTCCGTTTCGGGGGAGCCTCCCAGCTCAGGGCGCCCCCAGAGAGTTTGGCCTGCAGGCCGGCGTCGCCGTCACGACCTCGCCGAGAGCCGGGTGTTCAGCTCGGTGCACTCCGAACGCGGGCTCCGGTGGGTTCGACTGAGGGCGGGCGCCCGGATGAGGGAAGCGGCGCTGCTGTCAGAAGGCCTCCCGTGCCCTCACAACGAGTGTGTTTGCTCTGCCGTGGGTCCCGCGTCACGGTCGGGGCAGGAGCCGCTTCCGACGCCCTTGCGAAGGGCTTCGCTGAGGCCCAGGTCGGGGGCCTCCTTCTAGGACGGCCCCCGACCTGAGGCCCGGCACGCAGCCTCCCTGAGGCTTCCGCCACCCCCGCCGCGGCCAAGCTTTCTCTCTGGGCGAAAGAGGCCTGCTCGCGGAAGGGAGCTCGGCTTCAGGCTTGCTTCGCGGAGGTAAGGCTGTGGTGCTCACTCGAGGTTTCCGGGCTAAGCGTTGAGAAGGCCTCCTTCTCCGTGGAGCGACGTGTGTGTGGACGTGGACGGGGATGGCATTCCACCCTGCCTTGCTTCGCACAGGGAGGTCGGGGGCCTGGACCTCAGCGGGTCCAACCCCCGGCGAGTCAGCCAACGGCTTCCCCGTGTAGGACGTGAGGCGCCGGCCCGGGAGAGGCCGGCCCCACAGCCCGGACCCTCGTGCCTCACGAAGCGCGCCCTTCATCTCTCCTCCCCGCTTCTCTGTTCGCACTCATCTTTCCCTGGGCGGACGTTTTCCCGGCAGCACCGGGTTGCACGGAATCCAGGGAGGAGCTGTCTCCTTCGGTTGCCAGGCCCGGGCGTGTGTCGACCTTGACACCGCGCAGCCCGCTGTCGCCCCGGAGGTGCTGGCGGCACCCGCAGGTCCCTGGAGTGGAGGCCCAAGGCGGCAGCGTGTGCACGTCTTCCTCCGCGTCTGAGAGAAGGCGTTGTGCATTCGGGGAATGGCGAGGTGAAAGGGCCCCCTCCGGGAAGCGCGATCCAAGAGCTGAGGGTTGGGTGCCTTGCTCCGTGCTTCTAGGTGCCAGAGCCGCTTCTCTCTTCCCGGGACAGAGTGGGGCTTGCTGGGCCAATGCGTCGTCCTGAAGCAATCCCGTGGCAGGGGCTCGGCGCTTCCCCCTTCCGTTTCGGGGGAGCCTCCCAGCTCAGGGCGCCCCCAGAGAGTTTGGCCTGCAGGCCGGCGTCGCCGTCACGACCTCGCCGAGAGCCGGGTGTTCAGCTCGGTGCACTCCGAACGCGGGCTCCGGTGGGTTCGACTGAGGGCGGGCGCCCGGCTGAGGGAAGCGGCGCTGCTGTCAGAAGGCCTCCCGTGCCCTCACCACGAGTGTGTTTGCTCTGCCGTGGGTCCCGCGTCACGGTCGGGGCAGGAGCCGCTTCCGACGCCCTTGCGAAGGGCTTCGCTGAGGCCCAGGTCGGGGGCCTCCTTCTAGGACGGCCCCCGACCTGAGGCCCGGCACGCAGCCTCCCTGAGGCTTCCGCCACCCCCGCCGCGGCCAAGCTTTCTCTCTGGGCGAAAGAGGCCTGCTCGCGGAAGGGAGCTCGGCTTCAGGCTTGCTTCGCGGAGGTAAGGCTGTGGTGCTCACTCGAGGTTTCCGGGCTAAGCGTTGAGAAGGCCTCCTTCTCCGTGGAGCGACGTGTGTGTGGACGTGGACGGGGATGGCATTCCACCCTGCCTTGCTTCGCACAGGGAGGTCGGGGGCCTGGACCTCAGCGGGTCCAACCCCCGGCGAGTCAGCCAACGGCTTCCCCGTGTAGGACGTGAGGCGCCGGCCCGGGAGAGGCCGGCCCCACAGCCCGGACCCTCGTGCCTCACGAAGCGCGCCCTTCATCTCTCCTCCCCGCTTCTCTGTTCGCACTCATCTTTCCCTGGGCGGACGTTTTCCCGGCAGCACCGTGTTGCACGGAATCCAGGGAGGAGCTGTCTCCTTCGGTTGCCAGGCCCGGGCGTGTGTCGACCTTGACACCGCGCAGCCCGCTGTCGCCCCGGAGGTGCTGGCGGCACCCGCAGGTCCCTGGAGTGGAGGCCCAAGGCGGCAGCGTGTGCACGTCTTCCTCCGCGTCTGAGAGAAGGCGTTGTGCATTCGGGGAATGGCGAGGTGAAAGGGCCCCCTCCGGGAAGCGCGATCCAAGAGCTGAGGGTTGGGTGCCTTGCTCCGTGCTTCTAGGTGCCAGAGCCGCTTCTCTCTTCCCGGGACAGAGTGGGGCTTGCTGGGCCAATGCGTCGTCCTGAAGCAATCCCGTGGCAGGGGCTCGGCGCTTCCCCCTTCCGTTTCGGGGGAGCCTCCCAGCTCAGGGCGCCCCCAGAGAGTTTGGCCTGCAGGCCGGCGTCGCCGTCACGACCTCGCCGAGAGCCGGGTGTTCAGCTCGGTGCACTCCGAACGCGGGCTCCGGTGGGTTCGACTGAGGGCGGGCGCCCGGCTGAGGGAAGCGGCGCTGCTGTCAGAAGGCCTCCCGTGCCCTCACCACGAGTGTGTTTGCTCTGCCGTGGGTCCCGCGTCACGGTCGGGGCAGGAGCCGCTTCCGACGCCCTTGCGAAGGGCTTCGCTGAGGCCCAGGTCGGGGGCCTCCTTCTAGGACGGCCCCCGACCTGAGGCCCGGCACGCAGCCTCCCTGAGGCTTCCGCCACCCCCGCCGCGGCCAAGCTTTCTCTCTGGGCGAAAGAGGCCTGCTCGCGGAAGGGAGCTCGGCTTCAGGCTTGCTTCGCGGAGGTAAGGCTGTGGTGCTCACTCGAGGTTTCCGGGCTAAGCGTTGAGAAGGCCTCCTTCTCCGTGGAGCGACGTGTGTGTGGACGTGGACGGGGATGGCATTCCACCCTGCCTTGCTTCGCACAGGGAGGTCGGGGGCCTGGACCTCAGCGGGTCCAACCCCCGGCGAGTCAGCCAACGGCTTCCCCGTGTAGGACGTGAGGCGCCGGCCCGGGAGAGGCCGGCCCCACAGCCCGGACCCTCGTGCCTCACGAAGCGCGCCCTTCATCTCTCCTCCCCGCTTCTCTGTTCGCACTCATCTTTCCCTGGGCGGACGTTTTCCCGGCAGCACCGGGTTGCACGGAATCCAGGGAGGAGCTGTCTCCTTCGGTTGCCAGGCCCGGGCGTGTGTCGACCTTGACACCGCGCAGCCCGCTGTCGCCCCGGAGGTGCTGGCGGCACCCGCAGGTCCCTGGAGTGGAGGCCCAAGGCGGCAGCGTGTGCACGTCTTCCTCCGCGTCTGAGAGAAGGCGTTGTGCATTCGGGGAATGGCGAGGTGAAAGGGCCCCCTCCGGGAAGCGCGATCCAAGAGCTGAGGGTTGGGTGCCTTGCTCCGTGCTTCTAGGTGCCAGAGCCGCTTCTCTCTTCCCGGGACAGAGTGGGGCTTGCTGGGCCAATGCGTCGTCCTGAAGCAATCCCGTGGCAGGGGCTCGGCGCTTCCCCCTTCCGTTTCGGGCGAGCCTCCCAGCTCAGGGCGCCCCCAGAGAGTTTGGCCTGCAGGCCGGCGTCGCCGTCACGACCTCGCCGAGAGCCGGGTGTTCAGCTCGGTGCACTCCGAACGCGGGCTCCGGTGGGTTCGACTGAGGGCGGGCGCCCGGCTGAGGGAAGCGGCGCTGGTGTCAGAAGGCCTCCCGTGCCCTCACAACGAGTGTGTTTGCTCTGCCGTGGGTCCCGCGTCACGGTCGGGGCAGGAGCCGCTTCCGACGCCCTTGCGAAGGGCTTCGCTGAGGCCCAGGTCGGGGGCCTCCTTCTAGGACGGCCCCCGACCTGAGGCCCGGCACGCAGCCTCCCTGAGGCTTCCGCCACCCCCGCCGCGGCCAAGCTTTCTCTCTGGGCGAAAGAGGCCTGCTCGCGGAAGGGAGCTCGGCTTCAGGCTTGCTTCGCGGAGGTAAGGCTGTGGTGCTCACTCGAGGTTTCCGGGCTAAGCGTTGAGAAGGCCTCCTTCTCCGTGGAGCGACGTGTGTGTGGACGTGGACGGGGATGGCATTCCACCCTGCCTTGCTTCGCACAGGGAGGTCGGGGACCTGGACCTCAGCGGGTCCAACCCCCGGCGAGTCAGCCAACGGCTTCCCCGTGTAGGACGGGAGGCGCCGGCCCGGGAGAGGCCGGCCCCACAGCCCGGACCCTCGTGCCTCACGAAGCGCGCCCTTCATCTCTCCTCCCCGCTTCTCTGTTCGCACTCATCTTTCCCTGGGCGGACGTTTTCCCGGCAGCACCGGGTTGCACGGAATCCAGGGAGGAGCTGTCTCCTTCGGTTGCCAGGCCCGGGCGTGTGTCGACCTTGACACCGCGCAGCCCGCTGTCGCCCCGGAGGTGCTGGCGGCACCCGCAGGTCCCTGGAGTGGAGGCCCAAGGCGGCAGCGTGCGCACGTCTTCCTCCGCATCTGAGAGAAGGCGTTGTGCATTCGGGGAATGGCGAGGTGAAAGGGCCCCCTCCGGGAAGCGCGATCCAAGAGCTGAGGGTTGGGTGCCTTGCTCCGTGCTTCTAGGTGCCAGAGCCGCTTCTCTCTTCCCGGGACAGAGTGGGGCTTGCTGGGCCAATGCGTCGTCCTGAAGCAATCCCGTGGCAGGGGCTCGGCGCTTCCCCCTTCCGTTTCGGGGGAGCCTCCCAGCTCAGGGCGCCCCCAGAGAGTTTGGCCTGCAGGCCGGCGTCGCCGTCACGACCTCGCCGAGAGCCGGGTGTTCAGCTCGGTGCACTCCGAACGCGGGCTCCGGTGGGTTCGACTGAGGGCGGGCGCCCGGCTGAGGGAAGCGGCGCTGGTGTCAGAAGGCCTCCCGTGCCCTCACAACGAGTGTGTTTGCTCTGCCGTGGGTCCCGCGTCACGGTCGGGGCAGGAGCCGCTTCCGACGCCCTTGCGAAGGGCTTCGCTGAGGCCCAGGTCGGGGGCCTCCTTCTAGGACGGCCCCCGACCTGAGGCCCGGCACGCAGCCTCCCTGAGGCTTCCGCCACCCCCGCCGCGGCCAAGCTTTCTCTCTGGGCGAAAGAGGCCTGCTCGCGGAAGGGAGCTCGGCTTCAGGCTTGCTTCGCGGAGGTAAGGCTGTGGTGCTCACTCGAGGTTTCCGGGCTAAGCGTTGAGAAGGCCTCCTTCTCCGTGGAGCGACGTGTGTGTGGACGTGGACGGGGATGGCATTCCACCCTGCCTTGCTTCGCACAGGGAGGTCGGGGACCTGGACCTCAGCGGGTCCAACCCCCGGCGAGTCAGCCAACGGCTTCCCCGTGTAGGACGTGAGGCGCCGGCCCGGGAGAGGCCGGCCCCACAGCCCGGACCCTCGTGCCTCACGAAGCGCGCCCTTCATCTCTCCTCCTCGCTTCTCTGTTCGCACTCATCTTTCCCTGGGCGGACGTTATCCCGGCAGCACCGGGTTGCACGGAATCCAGGGAGGAGCTGTCTCCTTCGGTTGCCAGGCCCGGGCGTGTGTCGACCTTGACACCGCGCAGCCCGCTGTCGCCCCGGAGGTGCTGGCGGCACCCGCAGGTCCCTGGAGTGGAGGCCCAAGGCGGCAGCGTGTGCACGTCTTCCTCCGCGTCTGAGAGAAGGCGTTGTGCATTCGGGGAATGGCGAGGTGAAAGGGCCCCCTCCGGGAAGCGCGATCCAAGAGCTGAGGGTTGGGTGCCTTGCTCCGTGCTTCTAGGTGCCAGAGCCGCTTCTCTCTTCCCGGGACAGAGTGGGGCTTGCTGGGCCAATGCGTCGTCCTGAAGCAATCCCGTGGCAGGGGCTCGGCGCTTCCCCCTTCCGTTTCGGGCGAGCCTCCCAGCTCAGGGCGCCCCCAGAGAGTTTGGCCTGCAGGCCGGCGTCGCCGTCACGACCTCGCCGAGAGCCGGGTGTTCAGCTCGGTGCACTCCGAACGCGGGCTCCGGTGGGTTCGACTGAGGGCGGGCGCCCGGCTGAGGGAAGCGGCGCTGGTGTCAGAAGGCCTCCCGTGCCCTCACAACGAGTGTGTTTGCTCTGCCGTGGGTCCCGCGTCACGGTCGGGGCAGGAGCCGCTTCCGACGCCCTTGCGAAGGGCTTCGCTGAGGCCCAGGTCGGGGGCCTCCTTCTAGGACGGCCCCCGACCTGAGGCCCGGCACGCAGCCTCCCTGAGGCTTCCGCCACCCCCGCCGCGGCCAAGCTTTCTCTCTGCGCGAAAGAGGCCTGCTCGCGGAAGGGAGCTCGGCTTCAGGCTTGCTTCTCGGAGGTAAGGCTGTGGTGCTCACTCGAGGTTTCCGGGCTAAGCGTTGAGAAGGCCTCCTTCTCCGTGGAGCGACGTGTGTGTGGACGTGGACGGGGATGGCATTCCACCCTGCCTTGTTTCGCACAGGGAGGTTGGGGGCCTGGACCTCAGCGGGTCCAACCCCCGGCGAGTCAGCCAACGGCTTCCCCGTGTAGGACGTGAGGCGCCGGCCCGGGAGAGGCCGGCCCCACAGCCCGGACCCTCGTGCCTCACGAAGCGCGCCCTTCATCTCTCCTCCCCGCTTCTCTGTTCGCACTCATCTTTCCCTGGGCGGACGTTTTCCCGGCAGCACCGGGTTGCACGGAATCCAGGGAGGAGCTGTCTCCTTCGGTTGCCAGGCCCGGGCGTGTGTCGACCTTGACACCGCGCAGCCCGCTGTCGCCCCGGAGGTGCTGGCGGCACCCGCAGGTCCCTGGAGTGGAGGCCCAAGGCGGCAGCGTGCGCACGTCTTCCTCCGCGTCTGAGAGAAGGCGTTGTGCATTCGGGGAATGGCGAGGTGAAAGGGCCCCCTCCGGGAAGCGCGATCCAAGAGCTGAGGGTTGGGTGCCTTGCTCCGTGCTTCTAGGTGCCAGAGCCGCTTCTCTCTTCCCGGGACAGAGTGGGGCTTGCTGGGCCAATGCGTCGTCCTGAAGCAATCCCGTGGCAGGGGCTCGGCGCTTCCCCCTTCCGTTTCGGGCGAGCCTCCCAGCTCAGGGCGCCCCCAGAGAGTTTGGCCTGCAGGCCGGCGTCGCCGTCACGACCTCGCCGAGAGCCGGGTGTTCAGCTCGGTGCACTCCGAACGCGGGCTCCGGTGGGTTCGACTGAGGGCGGGCGCCCGGCTGAGGGAAGCGGCGCTGGTGTCAGAAGGCCTCCCGTGCCCTCACAACGAGTGTGTTTGCTCTGCCGTGGGTCCCGCGTCACGGTCGGGGCAGGAGCCGCTTCCGACGCCCTTGCGAAGGGCTTCGCTGAGGCCCAGGTCGGGGGCCTCCTTCTAGGACGGCCCCCGACCTGAGGCCCGGCACGCAGCCTCCCTGAGGCTTCCGCCACCCCCGCCGCGGCCAAGCTTTCTCTCTGGGCGAAAGAGGCCTGCTCGCGGAAGGGAGCTCGGCTTCAGGCTTGCTTCGCGGAGGTAAGGCTGTGGTGCTCACTCGAGGTTTCCGGGCTAAGCGTTGAGAAGGCCTCCTTCTCCGTGGAGCGACGTGTGTGTGGACGTGGACGGGGATGGCATTCCACCCTGCCTTGCTTCGCACAGGGAGGTCGGGGACCTGGACCTCAGCGGGTCCAACCCCCGGCGAGTCAGCCAACGGCTTCCCCGTGTAGGACGTGAGGCGCCGGCCCGGGAGAGGCCGGCCCCACAGCCCGGACCCTCGTGCCTCACGAAGCGCGCCCTTCATCTCTCCTCCCCGCTTCTCTGTTCGCACTCATCTTTCCCTGGGCGGACGTTTTCCCGGCAGCACCGGGTTGCACGGAATCCAGGGAGGAGCTGTCTCCTTCGGTTGCCAGGCCCGGGCGTGTGTCGACCTTGACACCGCGCAGCCCGCTGTCGCCCCGGAGGTGCTGGCGGCACCCGCAGGTCCCTGGAGTGGAGGCCCAAGGCGGCAGCGTGTGCACGTCTTCCTCCGCGTCTGAGAGAAGGCGTTGTGCATTCGGGGAATGGCGAGGTGAAAGGGCCCCCTCCGGGAAGCGCGATCCAAGAGCTGAGGGTTGGGTGCCTTGCTCCGTGCTTCTAGGTGCCAGAGCCGCTTCTCTCTTCCCGGGACAGAGTGGGGCTTGCTGGGCCAATGCGTCGTCCTGAAGCAATCCCGTGGCAGGGGCTCGGCGCTTCCCCCTTCCGTTTCGGGGGAGCCTCCCAGCTCAGGGCGCCCCCAGAGAGTTTGGCCTGCAGGCCGGCGTCGCCGTCACGACCTCGCCGAGAGCCGGGTGTTCAGCTCGGTGCACTCCGAACGCGGGCTCCGGTGGGTTCGACTGAGGGCGGGCGCCCGGCTGAGGGAAGCGGCGCTGGTGTCAGAAGGCCTCCCGTGCCCTCACAACGAGTGTGTTTGCTCTGCCGTGGGTCCCGCGTCACGGTCGGGGCAGGAGCCGCTTCCGACGCCCTTGCGAAGGGCTTCGCTGAGGCCCAGGTCGGGGGCCTCCTTCTAGGACGGCCCCCGACCTGAGGCCCGGCACGCAGCCTCCCTGAGGCTTCCGCCACCCCCGCCGCGGCCAAGCTTTCTCTCTGGGCGAAAGAGGCCTGCTCGCGGAAGGGAGCTCGGCTTCAGGCTTGCTTCGCGGAGGGAAGGCTGTGGTGCTCACTCGAGGTTTCCGGGCTAAGCGTTGAGAAGGCCTCCTTCTCCGTGGAGCGACGTGTGTGTGGACGTGGACGTGGATGGCATTCCACCCTGCCTTGCTTCGCACAGGGAGGTCGGGGACCTGGACCTCAGCGGGTCCAACCCCCGGCGAGTCAGCCAACGGCTTCCCCGTGTAGGACGTGAGGCGCCGGCCCGGGAGAGGCCGGCCCCACAGCCCGGACCCTCGTGCCTCACGAAGCGCGCCCTTCATCTCTCCTCCTCGCTTCTCTGTTCGCACTCATCTTTCCCTGGGCGGACGTTATCCCGGCAGCACCGGGTTGCACGGAATCCAGGGAGGAGCTGTCTCCTTCGGTTGCCAGGCCCGGGCGTGTGTCGACCTTGACACCGCGCAGCCCGCTGTCGCCCCGGAGGTGCTGGCGGCACCCGCAGGTCCCTGGAGTGGAGGCCCAAGGCGGCAGCGTGTGCACGTCTTCCTCCGCGTCTGAGAGAAGGCGTTGTGCATTCGGGGAATGGCGAGGTGAAAGGGCCCCCTCCGGGAAGCGCGATCCAAGAGCTGAGGGTTGGGTGCCTTGCTCCGTGCTTCTAGGTGCCAGAGCCGCTTCTCTCTTCCCGGGACAGAGTGGGGCTTGCTGGGCCAATGCGTCGTCCTGAAGCAATCCCGTGGCAGGGGCTCGGCGCTTCCCCCTTCCGTTTCGGGCGAGCCTCCCAGCTCAGGGCGCCCCCAGAGAGTTTGGCCTGCAGGCCGGCGTCGCCGTCACGACCTCGCCGAGAGCCGGGTGTTCAGCTCGGTGCACTCCGAACGCGGGCTCCGGTGGGTTCGACTGAGGGCGGGCGCCCGGCTGAGGGAAGCGGCGCTGGTGTCAGAAGGCCTCCCGTGCCCTCACAACGAGTGTGTTTGCTCTGCCGTGGGTCCCGCGTCACGGTCGGGGCAGGAGCCGCTTCCGACGCCCTTGCGAAGGGCTTCGCTGAGGCCCAGGTCGGGGGCCTCCTTCTAGGACGGCCCCCGACCTGAGGCCCGGCACGCAGCCTCCCTGAGGCTTCCGCCACCCCCGCCGCGGCCAAGCTTTCTCTCTGCGCGAAAGAGGCCTGCTCGCGGAAGGGAGCTCGGCTTCAGGCTTGCTTCTCGGAGGTAAGGCTGTGGTGCTCACTCGAGGTTTCCGGGCTAAGCGTTGAGAAGGCCTCCTTCTCCGTGGAGCGACGTGTGTGTGGACGTGGACGGGGATGGCATTCCACCCTGCCTTGCTTCGCACAGGGAGGTCGGGGACCTGGACCTCAGCGGGTCCAACCCCCGGCGAGTCAGCCAACGGCTTCCCCGTGTAGGACGTGAGGCGCCGGCCCGGGAGAGGCCGGCCCCACAGCCCGGACCCTCGTGCCTCACGAAGCGCGCCCTTCATCTCTCCTCCCCGCTTCTCTGTTCGCACTCATCTTTCCCTGGGCGGACGTTTTCCCGGCAGCACCGGGTTGCACGGAATCCAGGGAGGAGCTGTCTCCTTCGGTTGCCAGGCCCGGGCGTGTGTCGACCTTGACACCGCGCAGCCCGCTGTCGCCCCGGAGGTGCTGGCGGCACCCGCAGGTCCCTGGAGTGGAGGCCCAAGGCGGCAGCGTGCGCACGTCTTCCTCCGCGTCTGAGAGAAGGCGTTGTGCATTCGGGGAATGGCGAGGTGAAAGGGCCCCCTCCGGGAAGCGCGATCCAAGAGCTGAGGGTTGGGTGCCTTGCTCCGTGCTTCTAGGTGCCAGAGCCGCTTCTCTCTTCCCGGGACAGAGTGGGGCTTGCTGGGCCAATGCGTCGTCCTGAAGCAATCCCGTGGCAGGGGCTCGGCGCTTCCCCCTTCCGTTTCGGGCGAGCCTCCCAGCTCAGGGCGCCCCCAGAGAGTTTGGCCTGCAGGCCGGCGTCGCCGTCACGACCTCGCCGAGAGCCGGGTGTTCAGCTCGGTGCACTCCGAACGCGGGCTCCGGTGGGTTCGACTGAGGGCGGGCGCCCGGATGAGGGAAGCGGCGCTGCTGTCAGAAGGCCTCCCGTGCCCTCACAACGAGTGTGTTTGCTCTGCCGTGGGTCCCGCGTCACGGTCGGGGCAGGAGCCGCTTCCGACGCCCTTGCGAAGGGCTTCGCTGAGGCCCAGGTCGGGGGCCTCCTTCTAGGACGGCCCCCGACCTGAGGCCCGGCACGCAGCCTCCCTGAGGCTTCCGCCACCCCCGCCGCGGCCAAGCTTTCTCTCTGGGCGAAAGAGGCCTGCTCGCGGAAGGGAGCTCGGCTTCAGGCTTGCTTCGCGGAGGTAAGGCTGTGGTGCTCACTCGAGGTTTCCGGGCTAAGCGTTGAGAAGGCCTCCTTCTCCGTGGAGCGACGTGTGTGTGGACGTGGACGGGGATGGCATTCCACCCTGCCTTGCTTCGCACAGGGAGGTCGGGGGCCTGGACCTCAGCGGGTCCAACCCCCGGCGAGTCAGCCAACGGCTTCCCCGTGTAGGACGTGAGGCGCCGGCCCGGGAGAGGCCGGCCCCACAGCCCGGACCCTCGTGCCTCACGAAGCGCGCCCTTCATCTCTCCTCCCCGCTTCTCTGTTCGCACTCATCTTTCCCTGGGCGGACGTTTTCCCGGCAGCACCGGGTTGCACGGAATCCAGGGAGGAGCTGTCTCCTTCGGTTGCCAGGCCCGGGCGTGTGTCGACCTTGACACCGCGCAGCCTGCTGTCGCCCCGGAGGTGCTGGCGGCACCCGCAGGTCCCTGGAGTGGAGGCCCAAGGCGGCAGCGTGTGCACGTCTTCCTCCGCGTCTGAGAGAAGGCGTTGTGCATTCGGGGAATGGCGAGGTGAAAGGGCCCCCTCCGGGAAGCGCGATCCAAGAGCTGAGGGTTGGGTGCCTTGCTCCGTGCTTCTAGGTGCCAGAGCCGCTTCTCTCTTCCCGGGACAGAGTGGGGCTTGCTGGGCCAATGCGTCGTCCTGAAGCAATCCCGTGGCAGGGGCTCGGCGCTTCCCCCTTCCGTTTCGGGGGAGCCTCCCAGCTCAGGGCGCCCCCAGAGAGTTTGGCCTGCAGGCCGGCGTCGCCGTCACGACCTCGCCGAGAGCCGGGTGTTCAGCTCGGTGCACTCCGAACGCGGGCTCCGGTGGGTTCGACTGAGGGCGGGCGCCCGGCTGAGGGAAGCGGCGCTGGTGTCAGAAGGCCTCCCGTGCCCTCACAACGAGTGTGTTTGCTCTGCCGTGGGTCCCGCGTCACGGTCGGGGCAGGAGCCGCTTCCGACGCCCTTGCGAAGGGCTTCGCTGAGGCCCAGGTCGGGGGCCTCCTTCTAGGACGGCCCCCGACCTGAGGCCCGGCACGCAGCCTCCCTGAGGCTTCCGCCACCCCCGCCGCGGCCAAGCTTTCTCTCTGGGCGAAAGAGGCCTGCTCGCGGAAGGGAGCTCGGCTTCAGGCTTGCTTCGCGGAGGTAAGGCTGTGGTGCTCACTCGAGGTTTCCGGGCTAAGCGTTGAGAAGGCCTCCTTCTCCGTGGAGCGACGTGTGTGTGGACGTGGACGGGGATGGCATTCCACCCTGCCTTGCTTCGCACAGGGAGGTCGGGGACCTGGACCTCAGCGGGTCCAACCCCCGGCGAGTCAGCCAACGGCTTCCCCGTGTAGGACGTGAGGCGCCGGCCCGGGAGAGGCCGGCCCCACAGCCCGGACCCTCGTGCCTCACGAAGCGCGCCCTTCATCTCTCCTCCTCGCTTCTCTGTTCGCACTCATCTTTCCCTGGGCGGACGTTATCCCGGCAGCACCGGGTTGCACGGAATCCAGGGAGGAGCTGTCTCCTTCGGTTGCCAGGCCCGGGCGTGTGTCGACCTTGACACCGCGCAGCCCGCTGTCGCCCCGGAGGTGCTGGCGGCACCCGCAGGTCCCTGGAGTGGAGGCCCAAGGCGGCAGCGTGTGCACGTCTTCCTCCGCGTCTGAGAGAAGGCGTTGTGCATTCGGGGAATGGCGAGGTGAAAGGGCCCCCTCCGGGAAGCGCGATCCAAGAGCTGAGGGTTGGGTGCCTTGCTCCGTGCTTCTAGGTGCCAGAGCCGCTTCTCTCTTCCCGGGACAGAGTGGGGCTTGCTGGGCCAATGCGTCGTCCTGAAGCAATCCCGTGGCAGGGGCTCGGCGCTTCCCCCTTCCGTTTCGGGCGAGCCTCCCAGCTCAGGGCGCCCCCAGAGAGTTTGGCCTGCAGGCCGGCGTCGCCGTCACGACCTCGCCGAGAGCCGGGTGTTCAGCTCGGTGCACTCCGAACGCGGGCTCCGGTGGGTTCGACTGAGGGCGGGCGCCCGGCTGAGGGAAGCGGCGCTGGTGTCAGAAGGCCTCCCGTGCCCTCACAACGAGTGTGTTTGCTCTGCCGTGGGTCCCGCGTCACGGTCGGGGCAGGAGCCGCTTCCGACGCCCTTGCGAAGGGCTTCGCTGAGGCCCAGGTCGGGGGCCTCCTTCTAGGACGGCCCCCGACCTGAGGCCCGGCACGCAGCCTCCCTGAGGCTTCCGCCACCCCCGCCGCGGCCAAGCTTTCTCTCTGCGCGAAAGAGGCCTGCTCGCGGAAGGGAGCTCGGCTTCAGGCTTGCTTCTCGGAGGTAAGGCTGTGGTGCTCACTCGAGGTTTCCGGGCTAAGCGTTGAGAAGGCCTCCTTCTCCGTGGAGCGACGTGTGTGTGGACGTGGACGGGGATGGCATTCCACCCTGCCTTGTTTCGCACAGGGAGGTTGGGGGCCTGGACCTCAGCGGGTCCAACCCCCGGCGAGTCAGCCAACGGCTTCCCCGTGTAGGACGTGAGGCGCCGGCCCGGGAGAGGCCGGCCCCACAGCCCGGACCCTCGTGCCTCACGAAGCGCGCCCTTCATCTCTCCTCCCCGCTTCTCTGTTCGCACTCATCTTTCCCTGGGCGGACGTTTTCCCGGCAGCACCGGGTTGCACGGAATCCAGGGAGGAGCTGTCTCCTTCGGTTGCCAGGCCCGGGCGTGTGTCGACCTTGACACCGCGCAGCCCGCTGTCGCCCCGGAGGTGCTGGCGGCACCCGCAGGTCCCTGGAGTGGAGGCCCAAGGCGGCAGCGTGCGCACGTCTTCCTCCGCGTCTGAGAGAAGGCGTTGTGCATTCGGGGAATGGCGAGGTGAAAGGGCCCCCTCCGGGAAGCGCGATCCAAGAGCTGAGGGTTGGGTGCCTTGCTCCGTGCTTCTAGGTGCCAGAGCCGCTTCTCTCTTCCCGGGACAGAGTGGGGCTTGCTGGGCCAATGCGTCGTCCTGAAGCAATCCCGTGGCAGGGGCTCGGCGCTTCCCCCTTCCGTTTCGGGGGAGCCTCCCAGCTCAGGGCGCCCCCAGAGAGTTTGGCCTGCAGGCCGGCGTCGCCGTCACGACCTCGCCGAGAGCCGGGTGTTCAGCTCGGTGCACTCCGAACGCGGGCTCCGGTGGGTTCGACTGAGGGCGGGCGCCCGGATGAGGGAAGCGGCGCTGCTGTCAGAAGGCCTCCCGTGCCCTCACAACGAGTGTGTTTGCTCTGCCGTGGGTCCCGCGTCACGGTCGGGGCAGGAGCCGCTTCCGACGCCCTTGCGAAGGGCTTCGCTGAGGCCCAGGTCGGGGGCCTCCTTCTAGGACGGCCCCCGACCTGAGGCCCGGCACGCAGCCTCCCTGAGGCTTCCGCCACCCCCGCCGCGGCCAAGCTTTCTCTCTGCGCGAAAGAGGCCTGCTCGCGGAAGGGAGCTCGGCTTCAGGCTTGCTTCTCGGAGGTAAGGCTGTGGTGCTCACTCGAGGTTTCCGGGCTAAGCGTTGAGAAGGCCTCCTTCTCCGTGGAGCGACGTGTGTGTGGACGTGGACGGGGATGGCATTCCACCCTGCCTTGTTTCGCACAGGGAGGTCGGGGGCCTGGACCTCAGCGGGTCCAACCCCCGGCGAGTCAGCCAACGGCTTCCCCGTGTAGGACGGGAGGCGCCGGCCCGGGAGAGGCCGGCCCCACAGCCCGGACCCTCGTGCCTCACGAAGCGCGCCCTTCATCTCTCCTCCCCGCTTCTCTGTTCGCACTCATCTTTCCCTGGGCGGACGTTTTCCCGGCAGCACCGGGTTGCACGGAATCCAGGGAGGAGCTGTCTCCTTCGGTTGCCAGGCCCGGGCGTGTGTCGACCTTGACACCGCGCAGCCCGCTGTCGCCCCGGAGGTGCTGGCGGCACCCGCAGGTCCCTGGAGTGGAGGCCCAAGGCGGCAGCGTGCGCACGTCTTCCTCCGCGTCTGAGAGAAGGCGTTGTGCATTCGGGGAATGGCGAGGTGAAAGGGCCCCCTCCGGGAAGCGCGATCCAAGAGCTGAGGGTTGGGTGCCTTGCTCCGTGCTTCTAGGTGCCAGAGCCGCTTCTCTCTTCCCGGGACAGAGTGGGGCTTGCTGGGCCAATGCGTCGTCCTGAAGCAATCCCGTGGCAGGGGCTCGGCGCTTCCCCCTTCCGTTTCGGGGGAGCCTCCCAGCTCAGGGCGCCCCCAGAGAGTTTGGCCTGCAGGCCGGCGTCGCCGTCACGACCTCGCCGAGAGCCGGGTGTTCAGCTCGGTGCACTCCGAACGCGGGCTCCGGTGGGTTCGACTGAGGGCGGGCGCCCGGATGAGGGAAGCGGCGCTGCTGTCAGAAGGCCTCCCGTGCCCTCACAACGAGTGTGTTTGCTCTGCCGTGGGTCCCGCGTCACGGTCGGGGCAGGAGCCGCTTCCGACGCCCTTGCGAAGGGCTTCGCTGAGGCCCAGGTCGGGGGCCTCCTTCTAGGACGGCCCCCGACCTGAGGCCCGGCACGCAGCCTCCCTGAGGCTTCCGCCACCCCCGCCGCGGCCAAGCTTTCTCTCTGGGCGAAAGAGGCCTGCTCGCGGAAGGGAGCTCGGCTTCAGGCTTGCTTCGCGGAGGTAAGGCTGTGGTGCTCACTCGAGGTTTCCGGGCTAAGCGTTGAGAAGGCCTCCTTCTCCGTGGAGCGACGTGTGTGTGGACGTGGACGGGGATGGCATTCCACCCTGCCTTGCTTCGCACAGGGAGGTCGGGGGCCTGGACCTCAGCGGGTCCAACCCCCGGCGAGTCAGCCAACGGCTTCCCCGTGTAGGACGTGAGGCGCCGGCCCGGGAGAGGCCGGCCCCACAGCCCGGACCCTCGTGCCTCACGAAGCGCGCCCTTCATCTCTCCTCCCCGCTTCTCTGTTCGCACTCATCTTTCCCTGGGCGGACGTTTTCCCGGCAGCACCGGGTTGCACGGAATCCAGGGAGGAGCTGTCTCCTTCGGTTGCCAGGCCCGGGCGTGTGTCGACCTTGACACCGCGCAGCCCGCTGTCGCCCCGGAGGTGCTGGCGGCACCCGCAGGTCCCTGGAGTGGAGGCCCAAGGCGGCAGCGTGTGCACGTCTTCCTCCGCGTCTGAGAGAAGGCGTTGTGCATTCGGGGAATGGCGAGGTGAAAGGGCCCCCTCCGGGAAGCGCGATCCAAGAGCTGAGGGTTGGGTGCCTTGCTCCGTGCTTCTAGGTGCCAGAGCCGCTTCTCTCTTCCCGGGACAGAGTGGGGCTTGCTGGGCCAATGCGTCGTCCTGAAGCAATCCCGTGGCAGGGGCTCGGCGCTGCCCCCTTCCGTTTCGGGCGAGCCTCCCAGCTCAGGGCGCCCCCAGAGAGTTTGGCCTGCAGGCCGGCGTCGCCGTCACGACCTCGCCGAGAGCCGGGTGTTCAGCGCGGTGCACTCCGAACGCGGGCTCCGGTGGGTTCGACTGAGGGCGGGCACCCGGCTGAGGGAAGCGGCGCTGCTGTCAGAAGGCCTCCCGTGCCCTCACCACGAGTGTGTTTGCTCTGCCGTGGGTCCCGCGTCACGGTCGGGGCAGGAGCCGCTTCCGACGCCCTTGCGAAGGGCTTCGCTGAGGCCCAGGTCGGGGGCCTCCTTCTAGGACGGCCCCCGACCTGAGGCCCGGCACGCAGCCTCCCTGAGGCTTCCGCCACCCCCGCCGCGGCCAAGCTTTCTCTCTGGGCGAAAGAGGCCTGCTCGCGGAAGGGAGCTCGGCTTCAGGCTTGCTTCGCGGAGGTAAGGCTGTGGTGCTCACTCGAGGTTTCCGGGCTAAGCGTTGAGAAGGCCTCCTTCTCCGTGGAGCGACGTGTGTGTGGACGTGGACGGGGATGGCATTCCACCCTGCCTTGCTTCGCACAGGGAGGTCGGGGGCCTGGACCTCAGCGGGTCCAACCCCCGGCGAGTCAGCCAACGGCTTCCCCGTGTAGGACGTGAGGCGCCGGCCCGGGAGAGGCCGGCCCCACAGCCCGGACCCTCGTGCCTCACGAAGCGCGCCCTTCATCTCTCCTCCCCGCTTCTCTGTTCGCACTCATCTTTCCCTGGGCGGATGTTTTCCCGGCAGCACCGGGTTGCACGGAATCCAGGGAGGAGCTGTCTCCTTCGGTTGCCAGGCCCGGGCGTGTGTCGACCTTGACACCGCGCAGCCCGCTGTCGCCCCGGAGGTGCTGGCGGCACCCGCAGGTCCCTGGAGTGGAGGCCCAAGGCGGCAGCGTGTGCACGTCTTCCTCCGCGTCTGAGAGAAGGCGTTGTGCATTCGGGGAATGGCGAGGTGAAAGGGCCCCCTCCGGGAAGCGCGATCCAAGAGCTGAGGGTTGGGTGCCTTGCTCCGTGCTTCTAGGTGCCAGAGCCGCTTCTCTCTTCCCGGGACAGAGTGGGGCTTGCTGGGCCAATGCGTCGTCCTGAAGCAATCCCGTGGCAGGGGCTCGGCGCTTCCCCCTTCCGTTTCGGGGGAGCCTCCCAGCTCAGGGCGCCCCCAGAGAGTTTGGCCTGCAGGCCGGCGTCGCCGTCACGACCTCGCCGAGAGCCGGGTGTTCAGCTCGGTGCACTCCGAACGCGGGCTCCGGTGGGTTCGACTGAGGGCGGGCGCCCGGCTGAGGGAAGCGGCGCTGCTGTCAGAAGGCCTCCCGTGCCCTCACCACGAGTGTGTTTGCTCTGCCGTGGGTCCCGCGTCACGGTCGGGGCAGGAGCCGCTTCCGACGCCCTTGCGAAGGGCTTCGCTGAGGCCCAGGTCGGGGGCCTCCTTCTAGGACGGCCCCCGACCTGAGGCCCGGCACGCAGCCTCCCTGAGGCTTCCGCCACCCCCGCCGCGGCCAAGCTTTCTCTCTGGGCGAAAGAGGCCTGCTCGCGGAAGGGAGCTCGGCTTCAGGCTTGCTTCGCGGAGGTAAGGCTGTGGTGCTCACTCGAGGTTTCCGGGCTAAGCGTTGAGAAGGCCTCCTTCTCCGTGGAGCGACGTGTGTGTGGACGTGGACGGGGATGGCATTCCACCCTGCCTTGCTTCGCACAGGGAGGTCGGGGGCCTGGACCTCAGCGGGTCCAACCCCCGGCGAGTCAGCCAACGGCTTCCCCGTGTAGGACGTGAGGCGCCGGCCCGGGAGAGGCCGGCCCCACAGCCCGGACCCTCGTGCCTCACGAAGCGCGCCCTTCATCTCTCCTCCCCGCTTCTCTGTTCGCACTCATCTTTCCCTGGGCGGACGTTTTCCCGGCAGCACCGTGTTGCACGGAATCCAGGGAGGAGCTGTCTCCTTCGGTTGCCAGGCCCGGGCGTGTGTCGACCTTGACACCGCGCAGCCCGCTGTCGCCCCGGAGGTGCTGGCGGCACCCGCAGGTCCCTGGAGTGGAGGCCCAAGGCGGCAGCGTGTGCACGTCTTCCTCCGCGTCTGAGAGAAGGCGTTGTGCATTCGGGGAATGGCGAGGTGAAAGGGCCCCCTCCGGGAAGCGCGATCCAAGAGCTGAGGGTTGGGTGCCTTGCTCCGTGCTTCTAGGTGCCAGAGCCGCTTCTCTCTTCCCGGGACAGAGTGGGGCTTGCTGGGCCAATGCGTCGTCCTGAAGCAATCCCGTGGCAGGGGCTCGGCGCTTCCCCCTTCCGTTTCGGGCGAGCCTCTAAGCTCAGGGCGCCCCCAGAGAGTTTGGCCTGCAGGCCGGCGTCGCCGTCACGACCTCGCCGAGAGCCGGGTGTTCAGCGCGGTGCACTCCGAACGCGGGCTCCGGTGGGTTCGACTGAGGGCGGGCACCCGGCTGAGGGAAGCGGCGCTGCTGTCAGAAGGCCTCCCGTGCCCTCACAACGAGTGTGTTTGCTCTGCCGTGGGTCCCGCGTCACGGTCGGGGCAGGAGCCGCTTCCGACGCCCTTGCGAAGGGCTTCGCTGAGGCCCAGGTCGGGGGCCTCCTTCTAGGAAGGCCCCCGACCTGAGGCCCGGCACGCAGCCTCCCTGAGGCTTCCGCCACCCCCGCCGCGGCCAAGCTTTCTCTCTGGGCGAAAGAGGCCTGCTCGCGGAAGGGAGCTTGGCTTCAGGCTTGCATCGCGGAGGTAAGGCTGTGGTGCTCACTCGAGGTTTCCGGGCTAAGCGTTGAGAAGGCCTCCTTCTCCGTGGAGCGACGTGTGTGTGGACGTGGACGGGGATGGCATTCCACCCTGCCTTGTTTCGCACAGGGAGGTCGGGGGCCTGGACCTCAGCGGGTCCAACCCCCGGCGAGTCAGCCAACGGCTTCCCCGTGTAGGACGGGAGGCGCCGGCCCGGGAGAGGCCGGCCCCACAGCCCGGACCCTCGTGCCTCACGAAGCGCGCCCTTCATCTCTCCTCCCCGCTTCTCTGTTCGCACTCATCTTTCCCTGGGCGGACGTTTTCCCGGCAGCACCGGGTTGCACGGAATCCAGGGAGGAGCTGTCTCCTTCGGTTGCCAGGCCCGGGCGTGTGTCGACCTTGACACCGCGCAGCCCGCTGTCGCCCCGGAGGTGCTGGCGGCACCCGCAGGTCCCTGGAGTGGAGGCCCAAGGCGGCAGCGTGCGCACGTCTTCCTCCGCGTCTGAGAGAAGGCGTTGTGCATTCGGGGAATGGCGAGGTGAAAGGGCCCCCTCCGGGAAGCGCGATCCAAGAGCTGAGGGTTGGGTGCCTTGCTCCGTGCTTCTAGGTGCCAGAGCCGCTTCTCTCTTCCCGGGACAGAGTGGGGCTTGCTGGGCCAATGCGTCGTCCTGAAGCAATCCCGTGGCAGGGGCTCGGCGCTTCCCCCTTCCGTTTCGGGGGAGCCTCCCAGCTCAGGGCGCCCCCAGAGAGTTTGGCCTGCAGGCCGGCGTCGCCGTCACGACTTCGCCGAGAGCCGGGTGTTCAGCTCGGTGCACTCCGAACGCGGGCTCCGGTGGGTTCGACTGAGGGCGGGCGCCCGGATGAGGGAAGCGGCGCTGCTGTCAGAAGGCCTCCCGTGCCCTCACAACGAGTGTGTTTGCTCTGCCGTGGGTCCCGCGTCACGGTCGGGGCAGGAGCCGCTTCCGACGCCCTTGCGAAGGGCTTCGCTGAGGCCCAGGTCGGGGGCCTCCTTCTAGGACGGCCCCCGACCTGAGGCCCGGCACGCAGCCTCCCTGAGGCTTCCGCCACCCCCGCCGCGGCCAAGCTTTCTCTCTGGGCGAAAGAGGCCTGCTCGCGGAAGGGAGCTCGGCTTCAGGCTTGCTTCGCGGAGGTAAGGCTGTGGTGCTCACTCGAGGTTTCCGGGCTAAGCGTTGAGAAGGCCTCCTTCTCCGTGGAGCTACGTGTGTGTGGACGTGGACGGGGATGGCATTCCACCCTGCCTTGCTTCGCACAGGGAGGTCGGGGGCCTGGACCTCAGCGGGTCCAACCCCCGGCGAGTCAGCCAACGGCTTCCCCGTGTAGGACGTGAGGCGCCGGCCCGGGAGAGGCCGGCCCCACAGCCCGGACCCTCGTGCCTCACGAAGCGCGCCCTTCATCTCTCCTCCCCGCTTCTCTGTTCGCACTCATCTTTCCCTGGGCGGACGTTTTCCCGGCAGCACCGGGTTGCACGGAATCCAGGGAGGAGCTGTCTCCTTCGGTTGCCAGGCCCGGGCGTGTGTCGACCTTGACACCGCGCAGCCTGCTGTCGCCCCGGAGGTGCTGGCGGCACCC
Organism: Martes martes; assembly: GCF_963455335.1. Lineage (NCBI taxonomy): Eukaryota > Metazoa > Chordata > Mammalia > Carnivora > Mustelidae > Martes > Martes martes. Next base: position 121,798,901 of record NC_137893.1, on the reverse strand, counting down.
GCAGGTCCCTGGAGTGGAGGCCCAAGGCGGCAGCGTGTGCACGTCTTCCTCCGCGTCTGAGAGAAGGCGTTGTGCATTCGGGGAATGGCGAGGTGAAAGGGCCCCCTCCGGGAAGCGCGATCCAAGAGCTGAGGGTTGGGTGCCTTGCTCCGTGCTTCTAGGTGCCAGAGCCGCTTCTCTCTTCCCGGGACAGAGTGGGGCTTGCTGGGCCAATGCGTCGTCCTGAAGCAATCCCGTGGCAGGGGCTCGGCGCTTCCCCCTTCCGTTTCGGGGGAGCCTCCCAGCTCAGGGCGCCCCCAGAGAGTTTGGCCTGCAGGCCGGCGTCGCCGTCACGACCTCGCCGAGAGCCGGGTGTTCAGCTCGGTGCACTCCGAACGCGGGCTCCGGTGGGTTCGACTGAGGGCGGGCGCCCGGCTGAGGGAAGCGGCGCTGGTGTCAGAAGGCCTCCCGTGCCCTCACAACGAGTGTGTTTGCTCTGCCGTGGGTCCCGCGTCACGGTCGGGGCAGGAGCCGCTTCCGACGCCCTTGCGAAGGGCTTCGCTGAGGCCCAGGTCGGGGGCCTCCTTCTAGGACGGCCCCCGACCTGAGGCCCGGCACGCAGCCTCCCTGAGGCTTCCGCCACCCCCGCCGCGGCCAAGCTTTCTCTCTGGGCGAAAGAGGCCTGCTCGCGGAAGGGAGCTCGGCTTCAGGCTTGCTTCGCGGAGGTAAGGCTGTGGTGCTCACTCGAGGTTTCCGGGCTAAGCGTTGAGAAGGCCTCCTTCTCCGTGGAGCGACGTGTGTGTGGACGTGGACGGGGATGGCATTCCACCCTGCCTTGCTTCGCACAGGGAGGTCGGGGACCTGGACCTCAGCGGGTCCAACCCCCGGCGAGTCAGCCAACGGCTTCCCCGTGTAGGACGTGAGGCGCCGGCCCGGGAGAGGCCGGCCCCACAGCCCGGACCCTCGTGCCTCACGAAGCGCGCCCTTCATCTCTCCTCCTCGCTTCTCTGTTCGCACTCATCTTTCCCTGTGCGGACGTTATCCCGGCAGCACCGGGTTGCACGGAATCCAGGGAGGAGCTGTCTCCTTCGGTTGCCAGGCCCGGGCGTGTGTCGACCTTGACACCGCGCAGCCCGCTGTCGCCCCGGAGGTGCTGGCGGCACCCGCAGGTCCCTGGAGTGGAGGCCCAAGGCGGCAGCGTGTGCACGTCTTCCTCCGCGTCTGAGAGAAGGCGTTGTGCATTCGGGGAATGGCGAGGTGAAAGGGCCCCCTCCGGGAAGCGCGATCCAAGAGCTGAGGGTTGGGTGCCTTGCTCCGTGCTTCTAGGTGCCAGAGCCGCTTCTCTCTTCCCGGGACAGAGTGGGGCTTGCTGGGCCAATGCGTCGTCCTGAAGCAATCCCGTGGCAGGGGCTCGGCGCTTCCCCCTTCCGTTTCGGGCGAGCCTCCCAGCTCAGGGCGCCCCCAGAGAGTTTGGCCTGCAGGCCGGCGTCGCCGTCACGACCTCGCCGAGAGCCGGGTGTTCAGCTCGGTGCACTCCGAACGCGGGCTCCGGTGGGTTCGACTGAGGGCGGGCGCCCGGCTGAGGGAAGCGGCGCTGCTGTCAGAAGGCCTCCCGTGCCCTCACAACGAGTGTGTTTGCTCTGCCGTGGGTCCCGCGTCACGGTCGGGGCAGGAGCCGCTTCCGACGCCCTTGCGAAGGGCTTCGCTGAGGCCCAGGTCGGGGGCCTCCTTCTAGGACGGCCCCCGACCTGAGGCCCGGCACGCAGCCTCCCTGAGGCTTCCGCCACCCCCGCCGCGGCCAAGCTTTCTCTCTGCGCGAAAGAGGCCTGCTCGCGGAAGGGAGCTCGGCTTCAGGCTTGCTTCTCGGAGGTAAGGCTGTGGTGCTCACTCGAGGTTTCCGGGCTAAGCGTTGAGAAGGCCTCCTTCTCCGTGGAGCGACGTGTGTGTGGACGTGGACGGGGATGGCATTCCACCCTGCCTTGTTTCGCACAGGGAGGTTGGGGGCCTGGACCTCAGCGGGTCCAACCCCCGGCGAGTCAGCCAACGGCTTCCCCGTGTAGGACGTGAGGCGCCGGCCCGGGAGAGGCCGGCCCCACAGCCCGGACCCTCGTGCCTCACGAAGCGCGCCCTTCATCTCTCCTCCCCGCTTCTCTGTTCGCACTCATCTTTCCCTGGGCGGACGTTTTCCCGGCAGCACCGGGTTGCACGGAATCCAGGGAGGAGCTGTCTCCTTCGGTTGCCAGGCCCGGGCGTGTGTCGACCTTGACACCGCGCAGCCCGCTGTCGCCCCGGAGGTGCTGGCGGCACCCGCAGGTCCCTGGAGTGGAGGCCCAAGGCGGCAGCGTGCGCACGTCTTCCTCCGCGTCTGAGAGAAGGCGTTGTGCATTCGGGGAATGGCGAGGTGAAAGGGCCCCCTCCGGGAAGCGCGATCCAAGAGCTGAGGGTTGGGTGCCTTGCTCCGTGCTTCTAGGTGCCAGAGCCGCTTCTCTCTTCCCGGGACAGAGTGGGGCTTGCTGGGCCAATGCGTCGTCCTGAAGCAATCCCGTGGCAGGGGCTCGGTGCTTCCCCCTTCCGTTTCGGGGGAGCCTCCCAGCTCAGGGCGCCCCCAGAGAGTTTGGCCTGCAGGCCGGCGTCGCCGTCACGACCTCGCCGAGAGCCGGGTGTTCAGCTCGGTGCACTCCGAACGCGGGCTCCGGTGGGTTCGACTGAGGGCGGGCGCCCGGATGAGGGAAGCGGCGCTGCTGTCAGAAGGCCTCCCGTGCCCTCACAACGAGTGTGTTTGCTCTGCCGTGGGTCCCGCGTCACGGTCGGGGCAGGAGCCGCTTCCGACGCCCTTGCGAAGGGCTTCGCTGAGGCCCAGGTCGGGGGCCTCCTTCTAGGACGGCCCCCGACCTGAGGCCCGGCACGCAGCCTCCCTGAGGCTTCCGCCACCCCCGCCGCGGCCAAGCTTTCTCTCTGCGCGAAAGAGGCCTGCTCGCGGAAGGGAGCTCGGCTTCAGGCTTGCTTCTCGGAGGTAAGGCTGTGGTGCTCACTCGAGGTTTCCGGGCTAAGCGTTGAGAAGGCCTCCTTCTCCGTGGAGCGACGTGTGTGTGGACGTGGACGGGGATGGCATTCCACCCTGCCTTGTTTCGCACAGGGAGGTCGGGGGCCTGGACCTCAGCGGGTCCAACCCCCGGCGAGTCAGCCAACGGCTTCCCCGTGTAGGACGGGAGGCGCCGGCCCGGGAGAGGCCGGCCCCACAGCCCGGACCCTCGTGCCTCACGAAGCGCGCCCTTCATCTCTCCTCCCCGCTTCTCTGTTCGCACTCATCTTTCCCTGGGCGGACGTTTTCCCGGCAGCACCGGGTTGCACGGAATCCAGGGAGGAGCTGTCTCCTTCGGTTGCCAGGCCCGGGCGTGTGTCGACCTTGACACCGCGCAGCCCGCTGTCGCCCCGGAGGTGCTGGCGGCACCCGCAGGTCCCTGGAGTGGAGGCCCAAGGCGGCAGCGTGCGCACGTCTTCCTCCGCGTCTGAGAGAAGGCGTTGTGCATTCGGGGAATGGCGAGGTGAAAGGGCCCCCTCCGGGAAGCGCGATCCAAGAGCTGAGGGTTGGGTGCCTTGCTCCGTGCTTCTAGGTGCCAGAGCCGCTTCTCTCTTCCCGGGACAGAGTGGGGCTTGCTGGGCCAATGCGTCGTCCTGAAGCAATCCCGTGGCAGGGGCTCGGCGCTTCCCCCTTCCGTTTCGGGGGAGCCTCCCAGCTCAGGGCGCCCCCAGAGAGTTTGGCCTGCAGGCCGGCGTCGCCGTCACGACCTCGCCGAGAGCCGGGTGTTCAGCTCGGTGCACTCCGAACGCGGGCTCCGGTGGGTTCGACTGAGGGCGGGCGCCCGGATGAGGGAAGCGGCGCTGCTGTCAGAAGGCCTCCCGTGCCCTCACAACGAGTGTGTTTGCTCTGCCGTGGGTCCCGCGTCACGGTCGGGGCAGGAGCCGCTTCCGACGCCCTTGCGAAGGGCTTCGCTGAGGCCCAGGTCGGGGGCCTCCTTCTAGGACGGCCCCCGACCTGAGGCCCGGCACGCAGCCTCCCTGAGGCTTCCGCCACCCCCGCCGCGGCCAAGCTTTCTCTCTGGGCGAAAGAGGCCTGCTCGCGGAAGGGAGCTCGGCTTCAGGCTTGCTTCGCGGAGGTAAGGCTGTGGTGCTCACTCGAGGTTTCCGGGCTAAGCGTTGAGAAGGCCTCCTTCTCCGTGGAGCGACGTGTGTGTGGACGTGGACGGGGATGGCATTCCACCCTGCCTTGCTTCGCACAGGGAGGTCGGGGGCCTGGACCTCAGCGGGTCCAACCCCCGGCGAGTCAGCCAACGGCTTCCCCGTGTAGGACGTGAGGCGCCGGCCCGGGAGAGGCCGGCCCCACAGCCCGGACCCTCGTGCCTCACGAAGCGCGCCCTTCATCTCTCCTCCCCGCTTCTCTGTTCGCACTCATCTTTCCCTGGGCGGACGTTTTCCCGGCAGCACCGGGTTGCACGGAATCCAGGGAGGAGCTGTCTCCTTCGGTTGCCAGGCCCGGGCGTGTGTCGACCTTGACACCGCGCAGCCCGCTGTCGCCCCGGAGGTGCTGGCGGCACCCGCAGGTCCCTGGAGTGGAGGCCCAAGGCGGCAGCGTGTGCACGTCTTCCTCCGCGTCTGAGAGAAGGCGTTGTGCATTCGGGGAATGGCGAGGTGAAAGGGCCCCCTCCGGGAAGCGCGATCCAAGAGCTGAGGGTTGGGTGCCTTGCTCCGTGCTTCTAGGTGCCAGAGCCGCTTCTCTCTTCCCGGGACAGAGTGGGGCTTGCTGGGCCAATGCGTCGTCCTGAAGCAATCCCGTGGCAGGGGCTCGGCGCTTCCCCCTTCCGTTTCGGGCGAGCCTCTCAGCTCAGGGCGCCCCCAGAGAGTTTGGCCTGCAGGCCGGCATCGCCGTCACGACCTCGCCGAGAGCCGGGTGTTCAGCGCGGTGCACTCCGAACGCGGGCTCCGGTGGGTTCGACTGAGGGCGGGCACCCGGCTGAGGGAAGCGGCGCTGCTGTCAGAAGGCCTCCCGTGCCCTCACAACGAGTGTGTTTGCTCTGCCGTGGGTCCCGCGTCACGGTCGGGGCAGGAGCCGCTTCCGACGCCCTTGCGAAGGGCTTCGCTGAGGCCCAGGTCGGGGGCCTCCTTCTAGGAAGGCCCCCGACCTGAGGCCCGGCACGCAGCCTCCCTGAGGCTTCCGCCACCCCCGCCGCGGCCAAGCTTTCTCTCTGGGCGAAAGAGGCCTGCTCGCGGAAGGGAGCTTGGCTTCAGGCTTGCATCGCGGAGGTAAGGCTGTGGTGCTCACTCGAGGTTTCCGGGCTAAGCGTTGAGAAGGCCTCCTTCTCCGTGGAGCGACGTGTGTGTGGACGTGGACGGGGATGGCATTCCACCCTGCCTTGTTTCGCACAGGGAGGTCGGGGGCCTGGACCTCAGCGGGTCCAACCCCCGGCGAGTCAGCCAACGGCTTCCCCGTGTAGGACGGGAGGCGCCGGCCCGGGAGAGGCCGGCCCCACAGCCCGGACCCTCGTGCCTCACGAAGCGCGCCCTTCATCTCTCCTCCCCGCTTCTCTGTTCGCACTCATCTTTCCCTGGGCGGACGTTTTCCCGGCAGCACCGTGTTGCACGGAATCCAGGGAGGAGCTGTCTCCTTCGGTTGCCAGGCCCGGGCGTGTGTCGACCTTGACACCGCGCAGCCCGCTGTCGCCCCGGAGGTGCTGGCGGCACCCGCAGGTCCCTGGAGTGGAGGCCCAAGGCGGCAGCGTGTGTACGTCTTCCTCCGCGTCTGAGAGAAGGCGTTGTGCATTCGGGGAATGGCGAGGTGAAAGGGCCCCCTCCGGGAAGCGCGATCCAAGAGCTGAGGGTTGGGTGCCTTGCTCCGTGCTTCTAGGTGCCAGAGCCGCTTCTCTCTTCCCGGGACAGAGTGGGGCTTGCTGGGCCAATGCGTCGTCCTGAAGCAATCCCGTGGCAGGGGCTCGGCGCTGCCCCCTTCCGTTTCGGGCGAGCCTCCCAGCTCAGGGCGCCCCCAGAGAGTTTGGCCTGCAGGCCGGCGTCGCCGTCACGACCTCGCCGAGAGCCGGGTGTTCAGCTCGGTGCACTCCGAACGCGGGCTCCGGTGGGTTCGACTGAGGGCGGGCGCCCGGCTGAGGGAAGCGGCGCTGCTGTCAGAAGGCCTCCCGTGCCCTCACCACGAGTGTGTTTGCTCTGCCGTGGGTCCCGCGTCACGGTCGGGGCAGGAGCCGCTTCCGACGCCCTTGCGAAGGGCTTCGCTGAGGCCCAGGTCGGGGGCCTCCTTCTAGGACGGCCCCCGACCTGAGGCCCGGCACGCAGCCTCCCTGAGGCTTCCGCCACCCCCGCCGCGGCCAAGCTTTCTCTCTGGGCGAAAGAGGCCTGCTCGCGGAAGGGAGCTCGGCTTCAGGCTTGCTTCGCGGAGGTAAGGCTGTGGTGCTCACTCGAGGTTTCCGGGCTAAGCGTTGAGAAGGCCTCCTTCTCCGTGGAGCGACGTGTGTGTGGACGTGGACGGGGATGGCATTCCACCCTGCCTTGCTTCGCACAGGGAGGTCGGGGGCCTGGACCTCAGCGGGTCCAACCCCCGGCGAGTCAGCCAACGGCTTCCCCGTGTAGGACGTGAGGCGCCGGCCCGGGAGAGGCCGGCCCCACAGCCCGGACCCTCGTGCCTCACGAAGCGCGCCCTTCATCTCTCCTCCCCGCTTCTCTGTTCGCACTCATCTTTCCCTGGGCGGACGTTTTCCCGGCAGCACCGGGTTGCACGGAATCCAGGGAGGAGCTGTCTCCTTCGGTTGCCAGGCCCGGGCGTGTGTCGACCTTGACACCGCGCAGCCCGCTGTCGCCCCGGAGGTGCTGGCGGCACCCGCAGGTCCCTGGAGTGGAGGCCCAAGGCGGCAGCGTGCGCACGTCTTCCTCCGCGTCTGAGAGAAGGCGTTGTGCATTCGGGGAATGGCGAGGTGAAAGGGCCCCCTCCGGGAAGCGCGATCCAAGAGCTGAGGGTTGGGTGCCTTGCTCCGTGCTTCTAGGTGCCAGAGCCGCTTCTCTCTTCCCGGGACAGAGTGGGGCTTGCTGGGCCAATGCGTCGTCCTGAAGCAATCCCGTGGCAGGGGCTCGGCGCTTCCCCCTTCCGTTTCGGGCGAGCCTCCCAGCTCAGGGCGCCCCCAGAGAGTTTGGCCTGCAGGCCGGCGTCGCCGTCACGACCTCGCCGAGAGCCGGGTGTTCAGCTCGGTGCACTCCGAACGCGGGCTCCGGTGGGTTCGACTGAGGGCGGGCGCCCGGCTGAGGGAAGCGGCGCTGCTGTCAGAAGGCCTCCCGTGCCCTCACCACGAGTGTGTTTGCTCTGCCGTGGGTCCCGCGTCACGGTCGGGGCAGGAGCCGCTTCCGACGCCCTTGCGAAGGGCTTCGCTGAGGCCCAGGTCGGGGGCCTCCTTCTAGGACGGCCCCCGACCTGAGGCCCGGCACGCAGCCTCCCTGAGGCTTCCGCCACCCCCGCCGCGGCCAAGCTTTCTCTCTGGGCGAAAGAGGCCTGCTCGCGGAAGGGAGCTCGGCTTCAGGCTTGCTTCGCGGAGGTAAGGCTGTGGTGCTCACTCGAGGTTTCCGGGCTAAGCGTTGAGAAGGCCTCCTTCTCCGTGGAGCGACGTGTGTGTGGACGTGGACGGGGATGGCATTCCACCCTGCCTTGCTTCGCACAGGGAGGTCGGGGGCCTGGACCTCAGCGGGTCCAACCCCCGGCGAGTCAGCCAACGGCTTCCCCGTGTAGGACGTGAGGCGCCGGCCCGGGAGAGGCCGGCCCCACAGCCCGGACCCTCGTGCCTCACGAAGCGCGCCCTTCATCTCTCCTCCCCGCTTCTCTGTTCGCACTCATCTTTCCCTGGGCGGACGTTTTCCCGGCAGCACCGTGTTGCACGGAATCCAGGGAGGAGCTGTCTCCTTCGGTTGCCAGGCCCGGGCGTGTGTCGACCTTGACACCGCGCAGCCCGCTGTCGCCCCGGAGGTGCTGGCGGCACCCGCAGGTCCCTGGAGTGGAGGCCCAAGGCGGCAGCGTGTGCACGTCTTCCTCCGCGTCTGAGAGAAGGCGTTGTGCATTCGGGGAATGGCGAGGTGAAAGGGCCCCCTCCGGGAAGCGCGATCCAAGAGCTGAGGGTTGGGTGCCTTGCTCCGTGCTTCTAGGTGCCAGAGCCGCTTCTCTCTTCCCGGGACAGAGTGGGGCTTGCTGGGCCAATGCGTCGTCCTGAAGCAATCCCGTGGCAGGGGCTCGGCGCTTCCCCCTTCCGTTTCGGGCGAGCCTCTCAGCTCAGGGCGCCCCCAGAGAGTTTGGCCTGCAGGCCGGCGTCGCCGTCACGACCTCGCCGAGAGCCGGGTGTTCAGCGCGGTGCACTCCGAACGCGGGCTCCGGTGGGTTCGACTGAGGGCGGGCACCCGGCTGAGGGAAGCGGCGCTGCTGTCAGAAGGCCTCCCGTGCCCTCACAACGAGTGTGTTTGCTCTGCCGTGGGTCCCGCGTCACGGTCGGGGCAGGAGCCGCTTCCGACGCCCTTGCGAAGGGCTTCGCTGAGGCCCAGGTCGGGGGCCTCCTTCTAGGAAGGCCCCCGACCTGAGGCCCGGCACGCAGCCTCCCTGAGGCTTCCGCCACCCCCGCCGCGGCCAAGCTTTCTCTCTGGGCGAAAGAGGCCTGCTCGCGGAAGGGAGCTTGGCTTCAGGCTTGCATCGCGGAGGTAAGGCTGTGGTGCTCACTCGAGGTTTCCGGGCTAAGCGTTGAGAAGGCCTCCTTCTCCGTGGAGCGACGTGTGTGTGGACGTGGACGGGGATGGCATTCCACCCTGCCTTGTTTCGCACAGGGAGGTCGGGGGCCTGGACCTCAGCGGGTCCAACCCCCGGCGAGTCAGCCAACGGCTTCCCCGTGTAGGACGGGAGGCGCCGGCCCGGGAGAGGCCGGCCCCACAGCCCGGACCCTCGTGCCTCACGAAGCGCGCCCTTCATCTCTCCTCCCCGCTTCTCTGTTCGCACTCATCTTTCCCTGGGCGGACGTTTTCCCGGCAGCACCGTGTTGCACGGAATCCAGGGAGGAGCTGTCTCCTTCGGTTGCCAGGCCCGGGCGTGTGTCGACCTTGACACCGCGCAGCCCGCTGTCGCCCCGGAGGTGCTGGCGGCACCCGCAGGTCCCTGGAGTGGAGGCCCAAGGCGGCAGCGTGTGTACGTCTTCCTCCGCGTCTGAGAGAAGGCGTTGTGCATTCGGGGAATGGCGAGGTGAAAGGGCCCCCTCCGGGAAGCGCGATCCAAGAGCTGAGGGTTGGGTGCCTTGCTCCGTGCTTCTAGGTGCCAGAGCCGCTTCTCTCTTCCCGGGACAGAGTGGGGCTTGCTGGGCCAATGCGTCGTCCTGAAGCAATCCCGTGGCAGGGGCTCGGCGCTGCCCCCTTCCGTTTCGGGCGAGCCTCCCAGCTCAGGGCGCCCCCAGAGAGTTTGGCCTGCAGGCCGGCGTCGCCGTCACGACCTCGCCGAGAGCCGGGTGTTCAGCGCGGTGCACTCCGAACGCGGGCTCCGGTGGGTTCGACTGAGGGCGGGCGCCCGGCTGAGGGAAGCGGCGCTGCTGTCAGAAGGCCTCCCGTGCCCTCACCACGAGTGTGTTTGCTCTGCCGTGGGTCCCGCGTCACGGTCGGGGCAGGAGCCGCTTCCGACGCCCTTGCGAAGGGCTTCGCTGAGGCCCAGGTCGGGGGCCTCCTTCTAGGACGGCCCCCGACCTGAGGCCCGGCACGCAGCCTCCCTGAGGCTTCCGCCACCCCCGCCGCGGCCAAGCTTTCTCTCTGGGCGAAAGAGGCCTGCTCGCGGAAGGGAGCTCGGCTTCAGGCTTGCTTCGCGGAGGTAAGGCTGTGGTGCTCACTCGAGGTTTCCGGGCTAAGCGTTGAGAAGGCCTCCTTCTCCGTGGAGCGACGTGTGTGTGGACGTGGACGGGGATGGCATTCCACCCTGCCTTGCTTCGCACAGGGAGGTCGGGGGCCTGGACCTCAGCGGGTCCAACCCCCGGCGAGTCAGCCAACGGCTTCCCCGTGTAGGACGTGAGGCGCCGGCCCGGGAGAGGCCGGCCCCACAGCCCGGACCCTCGTGCCTCACGAAGCGCGCCCTTCATCTCTCCTCCCCGCTTCTCTGTTCGCACTCATCTTTCCCTGGGCGGACGTTTTCCCGGCAGCACCGGGTTGCACGGAATCCAGGGAGGAGCTGTCTCCTTCGGTTGCCAGGCCCGGGCGTGTGTCGACCTTGACACCGCGCAGCCCGCTGTCGCCCCGGAGGTGCTGGCGGCACCCGCAGGTCCCTGGAGTGGAGGCCCAAGGCGGCAGCGTGTGCACGTCTTCCTCCGCGTCTGAGAGAAGGCGTTGTGCATTCGGGGAATGGCGAGGTGAAAGGGCCCCCTCCGGGAAGCGCGATCCAAGAGCTGAGGGTTGGGTGCCTTGCTCCGTGCTTCTAGGTGCCAGAGCCGCTTCTCTCTTCCCGGGACAGAGTGGGGCTTGCTGGGCCAATGCGTCGTCCTGAAGCAATCCCGTGGCAGGGGCTCGGCGCTTCCCCCTTCCGTTTCGGGGGAGCCTCCCAGCTCAGGGCGCCCCCAGAGAGTTTGGCCTGCAGGCCGGCGTCGCCGTCACGACCTCGCCGAGAGCCGGGTGTTCAGCTCGGTGCACTCCGAACGCGGGCTCCGGTGGGTTCGACTGAGGGCGGGCGCCCGGCTGAGGGAAGCGGCGCTGGTGTCAGAAGGCCTCCCGTGCCCTCACAACGAGTGTGTTTGCTCTGCCGTGGGTCCCGCGTCACGGTCGGGGCAGGAGCCGCTTCCGACGCCCTTGCGAAGGGCTTCGCTGAGGCCCAGGTCGGGGGCCTCCTTCTAGGACGGCCCCCGACCTGAGGCCCGGCACGCAGCCTCCCTGAGGCTTCCGCCACCCCCGCCGCGGCCAAGCTTTCTCTCTGGGCGAAAGAGGCCTGCTCGCGGAAGGGAGCTCGGCTTCAGGCTTGCTTCGCGGAGGTAAGGCTGTGGTGCTCACTCGAGGTTTCTGGGCTAAGCGTTGAGAAGGCCTCCTTCTCCGTGGAGCGACGTGTGTGTGGACGTGGACGGGGATGGCATTCCACCCTGCCTTGCTTCGCACAGGGAGGTCGGGGGCCTGGACCTCAGCGGGTCCAACCCCCGGCGAGTCAGCCAACGGCTTCCCCGTGTAGGACGTGAGGCGCCGGCCCGGGAGAGGCCGGCCCCACAGCCCGGACCCTCGTGCCTCACGAAGCGCGCCCTTCATCTCTCCTCCTCGCTTCTCTGTTCGCACTCATCTTTCCCTGGGCGGACGTTATCCCGGCAGCACCGGGTTGCACGGAATCCAGGGAGGAGCTGTCTCCTTCGGTTGCCAGGCCCGGGCGTGTGTCGACCTTGACACCGCGCAGCCCGCTGTCGCCCCGGAGGTGCTGGCGGCACCCGCAGGTCCCTGGAGTGGAGGCCCAAGGCGGCAGCGTGTGCACGTCTTCCTCCGCGTCTGAGAGAAGGCGTTGTGCATTCGGGGAATGGCGAGGTGAAAGGGCCCCCTCCGGGAAGCGCGATCCAAGAGCTGAGGGTTGGGTGCCTTGCTCCGTGCTTCTAGGTGCCAGAGCCGCTTCTCTCTTCCCGGGACAGAGTGGGGCTTGCTGGGCCAATGCGTCGTCCTGAAGCAATCCCGTGGCAGGGGCTCGGCGCTTCCCCCTTCCGTTTCGGGCGAGCCTCCCAGCTCAGGGCGCCCCCAGAGAGTTTGGCCTGCAGGCCGGCGTCGCCGTCACGACCTCGCCGAGAGCCGGGTGTTCAGCTCGGTGCACTCCGAACGCGGGCTCCGGTGGGTTCGACTGAGGGCGGGCGCCCGGCTGAGGGAAGCGGCGCTGGTGTCAGAAGGCCTCCCGTGCCCTCACAACGAGTGTGTTTGCTCTGCCGTGGGTCCCGCGTCACGGTCGGGGCAGGAGCCGCTTCCGACGCCCTTGCGAAGGGCTTCGCTGAGGCCCAGGTCGGGGGCCTCCTTCTAGGACGGCCCCCGACCTGAGGCCCGGCACGCAGCCTCCCTGAGGCTTCCGCCACCCCCGCCGCGGCCAAGCTTTCTCTCTGCGCGAAAGAGGCCTGCTCGCGGAAGGGAGCTCGGCTTCAGGCTTGCTTCTCGGAGGTAAGGCTGTGGTGCTCACTCGAGGTTTCCGGGCTAAGCGTTGAGAAGGCCTCCTTCTCCGTGGAGCGACGTGTGTGTGGACGTGGACGGGGATGGCATTCCACCCTGCCTTGTTTCGCACAGGGAGGTTGGGGGCCTGGACCTCAGCGGGTCCAACCCCCGGCGAGTCAGCCAACGGCTTCCCCGTGTAGGACGTGAGGCGCCGGCCCGGGAGAGGCCGGCCCCACAGCCCGGACCCTCGTGCCTCACGAAGCGCGCCCTTCATCTCTCCTCCCCGCTTCTCTGTTCGCACTCATCTTTCCCTGGGCGGACGTTTTCCCGGCAGCACCGGGTTGCACGGAATCCAGGGAGGAGCTGTCTCCTTCGGTTGCCAGGCCCGGGCGTGTGTCGACCTTGACACCGCGCAGCCCGCTGTCGCCCCGGAGGTGCTGGCGGCACCCGCAGGTCCCTGGAGTGGAGGCCCAAGGCGGCAGCGTGCGCACGTCTTCCTCCGCGTCTGAGAGAAGGCGTTGTGCATTCGGGGAATGGCGAGGTGAAAGGGCCCCCTCCGGGAAGCGCGATCCAAGAGCTGAGGGTTGGGTGCCTTGCTCCGTGCTTCTAGGTGCCAGAGCCGCTTCTCTCTTCCCGGGACAGAGTGGGGCTTGCTGGGCCAATGCGTCGTCCTGAAGCAATCCCGTGGCAGGGGCTCGGCGCTTCCCCCTTCCGTTTCGGGCGAGCCTCCCAGCTCAGGGCGCCCCCAGAGAGTTTGGCCTGCAGGCCGGCGTCGCCGTCACGACCTCGCCGAGAGCCGGGTGTTCAGCTCGGTGCACTCCGAACGCGGGCTCCGGTGGGTTCGACTGAGGGCGGGCGCCCGGCTGAGGGAAGCGGCGCTGGTGTCAGAAGGCCTCCCGTGCCCTCACAACGAGTGTGTTTGCTCTGCCGTGGGTCCCGCGTCACGGTCGGGGCAGGAGCCGCTTCCGACGCCCTTGCGAAGGGCTTCGCTGAGGCCCAGGTCGGGGGCCTCCTTCTAGGACGGCCCCCGACCTGAGGCCCGGCACGCAGCCTCCCTGAGGCTTCCGCCACCCCCGCCGCGGCCAAGCTTTCTCTCTGGGCGAAAGAGGCCTGCTCGCGGAAGGGAGCTCGGCTTCAGGCTTGCTTCGCGGAGGTAAGGCTGTGGTGCTCACTCGAGGTTTCCGGGCTAAGCGTTGAGAAGGCCTCCTTCTCCGTGGAGCGACGTGTGTGTGGACGTGGACGGGGATGGCATTCCACCCTGCCTTGCTTCGCACAGGGAGGTCGGGGACCTGGACCTCAGCGGGTCCAACCCCCGGCGAGTCAGCCAACGGCTTCCCCGTGTAGGACGTGAGGCGCCGGCCCGGGAGAGGCCGGCCCCACAGCCCGGACCCTCGTGCCTCACGAAGCGCGCCCTTCATCTCTCCTCCCCGCTTCTCTGTTCGCACTCATCTTTCCCTGGGCGGACGTTTTCCCGGCAGCACCGGGTTGCACGGAATCCAGGGAGGAGCTGTCTCCTTCGGTTGCCAGGCCCGGGCGTGTGTCGACCTTGACACCGCGCAGCCCGCTGTCGCCCCGGAGGTGCTGGCGGCACCCGCAGGTCCCTGGAGTGGAGGCCCAAGGCGGCAGCGTGTGCACGTCTTCCTCCGCGTCTGAGAGAAGGCGTTGTGCATTCGGGGAATGGCGAGGTGAAAGGGCCCCCTCCGGGAAGCGCGATCCAAGAGCTGAGGGTTGGGTGCCTTGCTCCGTGCTTCTAGGTGCCAGAGCCGCTTCTCTCTTCCCGGGACAGAGTGGGGCTTGCTGGGCCAATGCGTCGTCCTGAAGCAATCCCGTGGCAGGGGCTCGGCGCTTCCCCCTTCCGTTTCGGGGGAGCCTCCCAGCTCAGGGCGCCCCCAGAGAGTTTGGCCTGCAGGCCGGCGTCGCCGTCACGACCTCGCCGAGAGCCGGGTGTTCAGCTCGGTGCACTCCGAACGCGGGCTCCGGTGGGTTCGACTGAGGGCGGGCGCCCGGCTGAGGGAAGCGGCGCTGGTGTCAGAAGGCCTCCCGTGCCCTCACAACGAGTGTGTTTGCTCTGCCGTGGGTCCCGCGTCACGGTCGGGGCAGGAGCCGCTTCCGACGCCCTTGCGAAGGGCTTCGCTGAGGCCCAGGTCGGGGGCCTCCTTCTAGGACGGCCCCCGACCTGAGGCCCGGCACGCAGCCTCCCTGAGGCTTCCGCCACCCCCGCCGCGGCCAAGCTTTCTCTCTGGGCGAAAGAGGCCTGCTCGCGGAAGGGAGCTCGGCTTCAGGCTTGCTTCGCGGAGGTAAGGCTGTGGTGCTCACTCGAGGTTTCCGGGCTAAGCGTTGAGAAGGCCTCCTTCTCCGTGGAGCGACGTGTGTGTGGACGTGGACGTGGATGGCATTCCACCCTGCCTTGCTTCGCACAGGGAGGTCGGGGACCTGGACCTCAGCGGGTCCAACCCCCGGCGAGTCAGCCAACGGCTTCCCCGTGTAGGACGTGAGGCGCCGGCCCGGGAGAGGCCGGCCCCACAGCCCGGACCCTCGTGCCTCACGAAGCGCGCCCTTCATCTCTCCTCCTCGCTTCTCTGTTCGCACTCATCTTTCCCTGGGCGGACGTTATCCCGGCAGCACCGGGTTGCACGGAATCCAGGGAGGAGCTGTCTCCTTCGGTTGCCAGGCCCGGGCGTGTGTCGACCTTGACACCGCGCAGCCCGCTGTCGCCCCGGAGGTGCTGGCGGCACCCGCAGGTCCCTGGAGTGGAGGCCCAAGGCGGCAGCGTGTGCACGTCTTCCTCCGCGTCTGAGAGAAGGCGTTGTGCATTCGGGGAATGGCGAGGTGAAAGGGCCCCCTCCGGGAAGCGCGATCCAAGAGCTGAGGGTTGGGTGCCTTGCTCCGTGCTTCTAGGTGCCAGAGCCGCTTCTCTCTTCCCGGGACAGAGTGGGGCTTGCTGGGCCAATGCGTCGTCCTGAAGCAATCCCGTGGCAGGGGCTCGGCGCTGCCCCCTTCCGTTTCGGGCGAGCCTCCCAGCTCAGGGCGCCCCCAGAGAGTTTGGCCTGCAGGCCGGCGTCGCCGTCACGACCTCGCCGAGAGCCGGGTGTTCAGCGCGGTGCACTCCGAACGCGGGCTCCGGTGGGTTCGACTGAGGGCGGGCGCCCGGCTGAGGGAAGCGGCGCTGCTGTCAGAAGGCCTCCCGTGCCCTCACCACGAGTGTGTTTGCTCTGCCGTGGGTCCCGCGTCACGGTCGGGGCAGGAGCCGCTTCCGACGCCCTTGCGAAGGGCTTCGCTGAGGCCCAGGTCGGGGGCCTCCTTCTAGGACGGCCCCCGACCTGAGGCCCGGCACGCAGCCTCCCTGAGGCTTCCGCCACCCCCGCCGCGGCCAAGCTTTCTCTCTGGGCGAAAGAGGCCTGCTCGCGGAAGGGAGCTCGGCTTCAGGCTTGCTTCGCGGAGGTAAGGCTGTGGTGCTCACTCGAGGTTTCCGGGCTAAGCGTTGAGAAGGCCTCCTTCTCCGTGGAGCGACGTGTGTGTGGACGTGGACGGGGATGGCATTCCACCCTGCCTTGCTTCGCACAGGGAGGTCGGGGGCCTGGACCTCAGCGGGTCCAACCCCCGGCGAGTCAGCCAACGGCTTCCCCGTGTAGGACGTGAGGCGCCGGCCCGGGAGAGGCCGGCCCCACAGCCCGGACCCTCGTGCCTCACGAAGCGCGCCCTTCATCTCTCCTCCCCGCTTCTCTGTTCGCACTCATCTTTCCCTGGGCGGACGTTTTCCCGGCAGCACCGGGTTGCACGGAATCCAGGGAGGAGCTGTCTCCTTCGGTTGCCAGGCCCGGGCGTGTGTCGACCTTGACACCGCGCAGCCCGCTGTCGCCCCGGAGGTGCTGGCGGCACCCGCAGGTCCCTGGAGTGGAGGCCCAAGGCGGCAGCGTGTGCACGTCTTCCTCCGCGTCTGAGAGAAGGCGTTGTGCATTCGGGGAATGGCGAGGTGAAAGGGCCCCCTCCGGGAAGCGCGATCCAAGAGCTGAGGGTTGGGTGCCTTGCTCCGTGCTTCTAGGTGCCAGAGCCGCTTCTCTCTTCCCGGGACAGAGTGGGGCTTGCTGGGCCAATGCGTCGTCCTGAAGCAATCCCGTGGCAGGGGCTCGGCGATTCCCCCTTCCGTTTCGGGGGAGCCTCCCAGCTCAGGGCGCCCCCAGAGAGTTTGGCCTGCAGGCCGGCGTCGCCGTCACGACCTCGCCGAGAGCCGGGTGTTCAGCTCGGTGCACTCCGAACGCGGGCTCCGGTGGGTTCGACTGAGGGCGGGCGCCCGGCTGAGGGAAGCGGCGCTGGTGTCAGAAGGCCTCCCGTGCCCTCACAACGAGTGTGTTTGCTCTGCCGTGGGTCCCGCGTCACGGTCGGGGCAGGAGCCGCTTCCGACGCCCTTGCGAAGGGCTTCGCTGAGGCCCAGGTCGGGGGCCTCCTTCTAGGACGGCCCCCGACCTGAGGCCCGGCACGCAGCCTCCCTGAGGCTTCCGCCACCCCCGCCGCGGCCAAGCTTTCTCTCTGGGCGAAAGAGGCCTGCTCGCGGAAGGGAGCTCGGCTTCAGGCTTGCTTCGCGGAGGTAAGGCTGTGGTGCTCACTCGAGGTTTCCGGGCTAAGCGTTGAGAAGGCCTCCTTCTCCGTGGAGCGACGTGTGTGTGGACGTGGACGGGGATGGCATTCCACCCTGCCTTGCTTCGCACAGGGAGGTCGGGGACCTGGACCTCAGCGGGTCCAACCCCCGGCGAGTCAGCCAACGGCTTCCCCGTGTAGGACGTGAGGCGCCGGCCCGGGAGAGGCCGGCCCCACAGCCCGGACCCTCGTGCCTCACGAAGCGCGCCCTTCATCTCTCCTCCTCGCTTCTCTGTTCGCACTCATCTTTCCCTGGGCGGACGTTATCCCGGCAGCACCGGGTTGCACGGAATCCAGGGAGGAGCTGTCTCCTTCGGTTGCCAGGCCCGGGCGTGTGTCGACCTTGACACCGCGCAGCCCGCTGTCGCCCCGGAGGTGCTGGCGGCACCCGCAGGTCCCTGGAGTGGAGGCCCAAGGCGGCAGCGTGTGCACGTCTTCCTCCGCGTCTGAGAGAAGGCGTTGTGCATTCGGGGAATGGCGAGGTGAAAGGGCCCCCTCCGGGAAGCGCGATCCAAGAGCTGAGGGTTGGGTGCCTTGCTCCGTGCTTCTAGGTGCCAGAGCCGCTTCTCTCTTCCCGGGACAGAGTGGGGCTTGCTGGGCCAATGCGTCGTCCTGAAGCAATCCCGTGGCAGGGGCTCGGCGCTTCCCCCTTCCGTTTCGGGCGAGCCTCCCAGCTCAGGGCGCCCCCAGAGAGTTTGGCCTGCAGGCCGGCGTCGCCGTCACGACCTCGCCGAGAGCCGGGTGTTCAGCTCGGTGCACTCCGAACGCGGGCTCCGGTGGGTTCGACTGAGGGCGGGCGCCCGGCTGAGGGAAGCGGCGCTGGTGTCAGAAGGCCTCCCGTGCCCTCACAACGAGTGTGTTTGCTCTGCCGTGGGTCCCGCGTCACGGTCGGGGCAGGAGCCGCTTCCGACGCCCTTGCGAAGGGCTTCGCTGAGGCCCAGGTCGGGGGCCTCCTTCTAGGACGGCCCCCGACCTGAGGCCCGGCACGCAGCCTCCCTGAGGCTTCCGCCACCCCCGCCGCGGCCAAGCTTTCTCTCTGCGCGAAAGAGGCCTGCTCGCGGAAGGGAGCTCGGCTTCAGGCTTGCTTCTCGGAGGTAAGGCTGTGGTGCTCACTCGAGGTTTCCGGGCTAAGCGTTGAGAAGGCCTCCTTCTCCGTGGAGCGACGTGTGTGTGGACGTGGACGGGGATGGCATTCCACCCTGCCTTGTTTCGCACAGGGAGGTTGGGGGCCTGGACCTCAGCGGGTCCAACCCCCGGCGAGTCAGCCAACGGCTTCCCCGTGTAGGACGTGAGGCGCCGGCCCGGGAGAGGCCGGCCCCACAGCCCGGACCCTCGTGCCTCACGAAGCGCGCCCTTCATCTCTCCTCCCCGCTTCTCTGTTCGCACTCATCTTTCCCTGGGCGGACGTTTTCCCGGCAGCACCGGGTTGCACGGAATCCAGGGAGGAGCTGTCTCCTTCGGTTGCCAGGCCCGGGCGTGTGTCGACCTTGACACCGCGCAGCCCGCTGTCGCCCCGGAGGTGCTGGCGGCACCCGCAGGTCCCTGGAGTGGAGGCCCAAGGCGGCAGCGTGCGCACGTCTTCCTCCGCGTCTGAGAGAAGGCGTTGTGCATTCGGGGAATGGCGAGGTGAAAGGGCCCCCTCCGGGAAGCGCGATCCAAGAGCTGAGGGTTGGGTGCCTTGCTCCGTGCTTCTAGGTGCCAGAGCCGCTTCTCTCTTCCCGGGACAGAGTGGGGCTTGCTGGGCCAATGCGTCGTCCTGAAGCAATCCCGTGGCAGGGGCTCGGCGCTTCCCCCTTCCGTTTCGGGCGAGCCTCCCAGCTCAGGGCGCCCCCAGAGAGTTTGGCCTGCAGGCCGGCGTCGCCGTCACGACCTCGCCGAGAGCCGGGTGTTCAGCTCGGTGCACTCCGAACGCGGGCTCCGGTGGGTTCGACTGAGGGCGGGCGCCCGGCTGAGGGAAGCGGCGCTGGTGTCAGAAGGCCTCCCGTGCCCTCACAACGAGTGTGTTTGCTCTGCCGTGGGTCCCGCGTCACGGTCGGGGCAGGAGCCGCTTCCGACGCCCTTGCGAAGGGCTTCGCTGAGGCCCAGGTCGGGGGCCTCCTTCTAGGACGGCCCCCGACCTGAGGCCCGGCACGCAGCCTCCCTGAGGCTTCCGCCACCCCCGCCGCGGCCAAGCTTTCTCTCTGGGCGAAAGAGGCCTGCTCGCGGAAGGGAGCTCGGCTTCAGGCTTGCTTCGCGGAGGTAAGGCTGTGGTGCTCACTCGAGGTTTCCGGGCTAAGCGTTGAGAAGGCCTCCTTCTCCGTGGAGCGACGTGTGTGTGGACGTGGACGGGGATGGCATTCCACCCTGCCTTGCTTCGCACAGGGAGGTCGGGGACCTGGACCTCAGCGGGTCCAACCCCCGGCGAGTCAGCCAACGGCTTCCCCGTGTAGGACGTGAGGCGCCGGCCCGGGAGAGGCCGGCCCCACAGCCCGGACCCTCGTGCCTCACGAAGCGCGCCCTTCATCTCTCCTCCCCGCTTCTCTGTTCGCACTCATCTTTCCCTGGGCGGACGTTTTCCCGGCAGCACCGGGTTGCACGGAATCCAGGGAGGAGCTGTCTCCTTCGGTTGCCAGGCCCGGGCGTGTGTCGACCTTGACACCGCGCAGCCCGCTGTCGCCCCGGAGGTGCTGGCGGCACCCGCAGGTCCCTGGAGTGGAGGCCCAAGGCGGCAGCGTGTGCACGTCTTCCTCCGCGTCTGAGAGAAGGCGTTGTGCATTCGGGGAATGGCGAGGTGAAAGGGCCCCCTCCGGGAAGCGCGATCCAAGAGCTGAGGGTTGGGTGCCTTGCTCCGTGCTTCTAGGTGCCAGAGCCGCTTCTCTCTTCCCGGGACAGAGTGGGGCTTGCTGGGCCAATGCGTCGTCCTGAAGCAATCCCGTGGCAGGGGCTCGGCGCTTCCCCCTTCCGTTTCGGGGGAGCCTCCCAGCTCAGGGCGCCCCCAGAGAGTTTGGCCTGCAGGCCGGCGTCGCCGTCACGACCTCGCCGAGAGCCGGGTGTTCAGCTCGGTGCACTCCGAACGCGGGCTCCGGTGGGTTCGACTGAGGGCGGGCGCCCGGCTGAGGGAAGCGGCGCTGGTGTCAGAAGGCCTCCCGTGCCCTCACAACGAGTGTGTTTGCTCTGCCGTGGGTCCCGCGTCACGGTCGGGGCAGGAGCCGCTTCCGACGCCCTTGCGAAGGGCTTCGCTGAGGCCCAGGTCGGGGGCCTCCTTCTAGGACGGCCCCCGACCTGAGGCCCGGCACGCAGCCTCCCTGAGGCTTCCGCCACCCCCGCCGCGGCCAAGCTTTCTCTCTGGGCGAAAGAGGCCTGCTCGCGGAAGGGAGCTCGGCTTCAGGCTTGCTTCGCGGAGGTAAGGCTGTGGTGCTCACTCGAGGTTTCCGGGCTAAGCGTTGAGAAGGCCTCCTTCTCCGTGGAGCGACGTGTGTGTGGACGTGGACGTGGATGGCATTCCACCCTGCCTTGCTTCGCACAGGGAGGTCGGGGACCTGGACCTCAGCGGGTCCAACCCCCGGCGAGTCAGCCAACGGCTTCCCCGTGTAGGACGTGAGGCGCCGGCCCGGGAGAGGCCGGCCCCACAGCCCGGACCCTCGTGCCTCACGAAGCGCGCCCTTCATCTCTCCTCCTCGCTTCTCTGTTCGCACTCATCTTTCCCTGGGCGGACGTTATCCCGGCAGCACCGGGTTGCACGGAATCCAGGGAGGAGCTGTCTCCTTCGGTTGCCAGGCCCGGGCGTGTGTCGACCTTGACACCGCGCAGCCCGCTGTCGCCCCGGAGGTGCTGGCGGCACCCGCAGGTCCCTGGAGTGGAGGCCCAAGGCGGCAGCGTGTGCACGTCTTCCTCCGCGTCTGAGAGAAGGCGTTGTGCATTCGGGGAATGGCGAGGTGAAAGGGCCCCCTCCGGGAAGCGCGATCCAAGAGCTGAGGGTTGGGTGCCTTGCTCCGTGCTTCTAGGTGCCAGAGCCGCTTCTCTCTTCCCGGGACAGAGTGGGGCTTGCTGGGCCAATGCGTCGTCCTGAAGCAATCCCGTGGCAGGGGCTCGGCGCTTCCCCCTTCCGTTTCGGGCGAGCCTCCCAGCTCAGGGCGCCCCCAGAGAGTTTGGCCTGCAGGCCGGCGTCGCCGTCACGACCTCGCCGAGAGCCGGGTGTTCAGCTCGGTGCACTCCGAACGCGGGCTCCGGTGGGTTCGACTGAGGGCGGGCGCCCGGCTGAGGGAAGCGGCGCTGGTGTCAGAAGGCCTCCCGTGCCCTCACAACGAGTGTGTTTGCTCTGCCGTGGGTCCCGCGTCACGGTCGGGGCAGGAGCCGCTTCCGACGCCCTTGCGAAGGGCTTCGCTGAGGCCCAGGTCGGGGGCCTCCTTCTAGGACGGCCCCCGACCTGAGGCCCGGCACGCAGCCTCCCTGAGGCTTCCGCCACCCCCGCCGCGGCCAAGCTTTCTCTCTGCGCGAAAGAGGCCTGCTCGCGGAAGGGAGCTCGGCTTCAGGCTTGCTTCTCGGAGGTAAGGCTGTGGTGCTCACTCGAGGTTTCCGGGCTAAGCGTTGAGAAGGCCTCCTTCTCCGTGGAGCGACGTGTGTGTGGACGTGGACGGGGATGGCATTCCACCCTGCCTTGTTTCGCACAGGGAGGTTGGGGGCCTGGACCTCAGCGGGTCCAACCCCCGGCGAGTCAGCCAACGGCTTCCCCGTGTAGGACGTGAGGCGCCGGCCCGGGAGAGGCCGGCCCCACAGCCCGGACCCTCGTGCCTCACGAAGCGCGCCCTTCATCTCTCCTCCCCGCTTCTCTGTTCGCACTCATCTTTCCCTGGGCGGACGTTTTCCCGGCAGCACCGGGTTGCACGGAATCCAGGGAGGAGCTGTCTCCTTCGGTTGCCAGGCCCGGGCGTGTGTCGACCTTGACACCGCGCAGCCCGCTGTCGCCCCGGAGGTGCTGGCGGCACCCGCAGGTCCCTGGAGTGGAGGCCCAAGGCGGCAGCGTGCGCACGTCTTCCTCCGCGTCTGAGAGAAGGCGTTGTGCATTCGGGGAATGGCGAGGTGAAAGGGCCCCCTCCGGGAAGCGCGATCCAAGAGCTGAGGGTTGGGTGCCTTGCTCCGTGCTTCTAGGTGCCAGAGCCGCTTCTCTCTTCCCGGGACAGAGTGGGGCTTGCTGGGCCAATGCGTCGTCCTGAAGCAATCCCGTGGCAGGGGCTCGGCGCTTCCCCCTTCCGTTTCGGGGGAGCCTCCCAGCTCAGGGCGCCCCCAGAGAGTTTGGCCTGCAGGCCGGCGTCGCCGTCACGACCTCGCCGAGAGCCGGGTGTTCAGCTCGGTGCACTCCGAACGCGGGCTCCGGTGGGTTCGACTGAGGGCGGGCGCCCGGATGAGGGAAGCGGCGCTGCTGTCAGAAGGCCTCCCGTGCCCTCACAACGAGTGTGTTTGCTCTGCCGTGGGTCCCGCGTCACGGTCGGGGCAGGAGCCGCTTCCGACGCCCTTGCGAAGGGCTTCGCTGAGGCCCAGGTCGGGGGCCTCCTTCTAGGACGGCCCCCGACCTGAGGCCCGGCACGCAGCCTCCCTGAGGCTTCCGCCACCCCCGCCGCGGCCAAGCTTTCTCTCTGGGCGAAAGAGGCCTGCTCGCGGAAGGGAGCTCGGCTTCAGGCTTGCTTCGCGGAGGTAAGGCTGTGGTGCTCACTCGAGGTTTCCGGGCTAAGCGTTGAGAAGGCCTCCTTCTCCGTGGAGCGACGTGTGTGTGGACGTGGACGGGGATGGCATTCCACCCTGCCTTGCTTCGCACAGGGAGGTCGGGGGCCTGGACCTCAGCGGGTCCAACCCCCGGCGAGTCAGCCAACGGCTTCCCCGTGTAGGACGTGAGGCGCCGGCCCGGGAGAGGCCGGCCCCACAGCCCGGACCCTCGTGCCTCACGAAGCGCGCCCTTCATCTCTCCTCCTCGCTTCTCTGTTCGCACTCATCTTTCCCTGGGCGGACGTTTTCCCGGCAGCACCGGGTTGCACGGAATCCAGGGAGGAGCTGTCTCCTTCGGTTGCCAGGCCCGGGCGTGTGTCGACCTTGACACCGCGCAGCCCGCTGTCGCCCCGGAGGTGCTGGCGGCACCCGCAGGTCCCTGGAGTGGAGGCCCAAGGCGGCAGCGTGTGCACGTCTTCCTCCGCGTCTGAGAGAAGGCGTTGTGCATTCGGGGAATGGCGAGGTGAAAGGGCCCCCTCCGGGAAGCGCGATCCAAGAGCTGAGGGTTGGGTGCCTTGCTCCGTGCTTCTAGGTGCCAGAGCCGCTTCTCTCTTCCCGGGACAGAGTGGGGCTTGCTGGGCCAATGCGTCGTCCTGAAGCAATCCCGTGGCAGGGGCTCGGCGCTTCCCCCTTCCGTTTCGGGCGAGCCTCCCAGCTCAGGGCGCCCCCAGAGAGTTTGGCCTGCAGGCCGGCGTCGCCGTCACGACCTCGCCGAGAGCCGGGTGTTCAGCTCGGTGCACTCCGAACGCGGGCTCCGGTGGGTTCGACTGAGGGCGGGCGCCCTGCTGAGGGAAGCGGCGCTGGTGTCAGAAGGCCTCCCGTGCCCTCACAACGAGTGTGTTTGCTCTGCCGTGGGTCCCGCGTCACGGTCGGGGCAGGAGCCGCTTCCGACGCCCTTGCGAAGGGCTTCGCTGAGGCCCAGGTCGGGGGCCTCCTTCTAGGACGGCCCCCGACCTGAGGCCCGGCACGCAGCCTCCCTGAGGCTTCCGCCACCCCCGCCGCGGCCAAGCTTTCTCTCTGGGCGAAAGAGGCCTGCTCGCGGAAGGGAGCTCGGCTTCAGGCTTGCTTCTCGGAGGTAAGGCTGTGGTGCTCACTCGAGGTTTCCGGGCTAAGCGTTGAGAAGGCCTCCTTCTCCGTGGAGCGACGTGTGTGTGGACGTGGACGGGGATGGCATTCCACCCTGCCTTGTTTCGCACAGGGAGGTTGGGGGCCTGGACCTCAGCGGGTCCAACCCCCGGCGAGTCAGCCAACGGCTTCCCCGTGTAGGACGGGAGGCGCCGGCCCGGGAGAGGCCGGCCCCACAGCCCGGACCCTCGTGCCTCACGAAGCGCGCCCTTCATCTCTCCTCCCCGCTTCTCTGTTCGCACTCATCTTTCCCTGGGCGGACGTTTTCCCGGCAGCACCGGGTTGCACGGAATCCAGGGAGGAGCTGTCTCCTTCGGTTGCCAGGCCCGGGCGTGTGTCGACCTTGACACCGCGCAGCCCGCTGTCGCCCCGGAGGTGCTGGCGGCACCCGCAGGTCCCTGGAGTGGAGGCCCAAGGCGGCAGCGTGCGCACGTCTTCCTCCGCGTCTGAGAGAAGGCGTTGTGCATTCGGGGAATGGCGAGGTGAAAGGGCCCCCTCCGGGAAGCGCGATCCAAGAGCTGAGGGTTGGGTGCCTTGCTCCGTGCTTCTAGGTGCCAGAGCCGCTTCTCTCTTCCCGGGACAGAGTGGGGCTTGCTGGGCCAATGCGTCGTCCTGAAGCAATCCCGTGGCAGGGGCTCGGCGCTTCCCCCTTCCGTTTCGGGGGAGCCTCCCAGCTCAGGGCGCCCCCAGAGAGTTTGGCCTGCAGGCCGGCGTCGCCGTCACGACCTCGCCGAGAGCCGGGTGTTCAGCTCGGTGCACTCCGAACGCGGGCTCCGGTGGGTTCGACTGAGGGCGGGCGCCCGGATGAGGGAAGCGGCGCTGCTGTCAGAAGGCCTCCCGTGCCCTCACAACGAGTGTGTTTGCTCTGCCGTGGGTCCCGCGTCACGGTCGGGGCAGGAGCCGCTTCCGACGCCCTTGCGAAGGGCTTCGCTGAGGCCCAGGTCGGGGGCCTCCTTCTAGGACGGCCCCCGACCTGAGGCCCGGCACGCAGCCTCCCTGAGGCTTCCGCCACCCCCGCCGCGGCCAAGCTTTCTCTCTGGGCGAAAGAGGCCTGCTCGCGGAAGGGAGCTCGGCTTCAGGCTTGCTTCTCGGAGGTAAGGCTGTGGTGCTCACTCGAGGTTTCCGGGCTAAGCGTTGAGAAGGCCTCCTTCTCCGTGGAGCGACGTGTGTGTGGACGTGGACGGGGATGGCATTCCACCCTGCCTTGTTTCGCACAGGGAGGTTGGGGGCCTGGACCTCAGCGGGTCCAACCCCCGGCGAGTCAGCCAACGGCTTCCCCGTGTAGGACGGGAGGCGCCGGCCCGGGAGAGGCCGGCCCCACAGCCCGGACCCTCGTGCCTCACGAAGCGCGCCCTTCATCTCTCCTCCCCGCTTCTCTGTTCGCACTCATCTTTCCCTGGGCGGACGTTTTCCCGGCAGCACCGGGTTGCACGGAATCCAGGGAGGAGCTGTCTCCTTCGGTTGCCAGGCCCGGGTGTGTGTCGACCTTGACACCGCGCAGCCCGCTGTCGCCCCGGAGGTGCTGGCGGCACCCGCAGGTCCCTGGAGTGGAGGCCCAAGGCGGCAGCGTGCGCACGTCTTCCTCCGCGTCTGAGAGAAGGCGTTGTGCATTCGGGGAATGGCGAGGTGAAAGGGCCCCCTCCGGGAAGCGCGATCCAAGAGCTGAGGGTTGGGTGCCTTGCTCCGTGCTTCTAGGTGCCAGAGCCGCTTCTCTCTTCCCGGGACAGAGTGGGGCTTGCTGGGCCAATGCGTCGTCCTGAAGCAATCCCGTGGCAGGGGCTCGGCGCTTCCCCCTTCCGTTTCGGGGGAGCCTCCCAGCTCAGGGCGCCCCCAGAGAGTTTGGCCTGCAGGCCGGCGTCGCCGTCACGACCTCGCCGAGAGCCGGGTGTTCAGCTCGGTGCACTCCGAACGCGGGCTCCGGTGGGTTCGACTGAGGGCGGGCGCCCGGATGAGGGAAGCGGCGCTGCTGTCAGAAGGCCTCCCGTGCCCTCACAACGAGTGTGTTTGCTCTGCCGTGGGTCCCGCGTCACGGTCGGGGCAGGAGCCGCTTCCGACGCCCTTGCGAAGGGCTTCGCTGAGGCCCAGGTCGGGGGCCTCCTTCTAGGACGGCCCCCGACCTGAGGCCCGGCACGCAGCCTCCCTGAGGCTTCCGCCACCCCCGCCGCGGCCAAGCTTTCTCTCTGGGCGAAAGAGGCCTGCTCGCGGAAGGGAGCTCGGCTTCAGGCTTGCTTCGCGGAGGTAAGGCTGTGGTGCTCACTCGAGGTTTCCGGGCTAAGCGTTGAGAAGGCCTCCTTCTCCGTGGAGCGACGTGTGTGTGGACGTGGACGGGGATGGCATTCCACCCTGCCTTGCTTCGCACAGGGAGGTCGGGGGCCTGGACCTCAGCGGGTCCAACCCCCGGCGAGTCAGCCAACGGCTTCCCCGTGTAGGACGTGAGGCGCCGGCCCGGGAGAGGCCGGCCCCACAGCCCGGACCCTCGTGCCTCACGAAGCGCGCCCTTCATCTCTCCTCCCCGCTTCTCTGTTCGCACTCATCTTTCCCTGGGCGGACGTTTTCCCGGCAGCACCGGGTTGCACGGAATCCAGGGAGGAGCTGTCTCCTTCGGTTGCCAGGCCCGGGCGTGTGTCGACCTTGACACCGCGCAGCCCGCTGTCGCCCCGGAGGTGCTGGCGGCACCCGCAGGTCCCTGGAGTGGAGGCCCAAGGCGGCAGCGTGTGCACGTCTTCCTCCGCGTCTGAGAGAAGGCGTTGTGCATTCGGGGAATGGCGAGGTGAAAGGGCCCCCTCCGGGAAGCGCGATCCAAGAGCTGAGGGTTGGGTGCCTTGCTCCGTGCTTCTAGGTGCCAGAGCCGCTTCTCTCTTCCCGGGACAGAGTGGGGCTTGCTGGGCCAATGCGTCGTCCTGAAGCAATCCCGTGGCAGGGGCTCGGCGCTTCCCCCTTCCGTTTCGGGGGAGCCTCCCAGCTCAGGGCGCCCCCAGAGAGTTTGGCCTGCAGGCCGGCGTCGCCGTCACGACCTCGCCGAGAGCCGGGTGTTCAGCTCGGTGCACTCCGAACGCGGGCTCCGGTGGGTTCGACTGAGGGCGGGCGCCCGGATGAGGGAAGCGGCGCTGCTGTCAGAAGGCCTCCCGTGCCCTCACAACGAGTGTGTTTGCTCTGCCGTGGGTCCCGCGTCACGGTCGGGGCAGGAGCCGCTTCCGACGCCCTTGCGAAGGGCTTCGCTGAGGCCCAGGTCGGGGGCCTCCTTCTAGGACGGCCCCCGACCTGAGGCCCGGCACGCAGCCTCCCTGAGGCTTCCGCCACCCCCGCCGCGGCCAAGCTTTCTCTCTGGGCGAAAGAGGCCTGCTCGCGGAAGGGAGCTCGGCTTCAGGCTTGCTTCGCGGAGGTAAGGCTGTGGTGCTCACTCGAGGTTTCCGGGCTAAGCGTTGAGAAGGCCTCCTTCTCCGTGGAGCGACGTGTGTGTGGACGTGGACGGGGATGGCATTCCACCCTGCCTTGCTTCGCACAGGGAGGTCGGGGGCCTGGACCTCAGCGGGTCCAACCCCCGGCGAGTCAGCCAACGGCTTCCCCGTGTAGGACGTGAGGCGCCGGCCCGGGAGAGGCCGGCCCCACAGCCCGGACCCTCGTGCCTCACGAAGCGCGCCCTTCATCTCTCCTCCCCGCTTCTCTGTTCGCACTCATCTTTCCCTGGGCGGACGTTTTCCCGGCAGCACCGGGTTGCACGGAATCCAGGGAGGAGCTGTCTCCTTCGGTTGCCAGGCCCGGGCGTGTGTCGACCTTGACACCGCGCAGCCCGCTGTCGCCCCGGAGGTGCTGGCGGCACCCGCAGGTCCCTGGAGTGGAGGCCCAAGGCGGCAGCGTGTGCACGTCTTCCTCCGCGTCTGAGAGAAGGCGTTGTGCATTCGGGGAATGGCGAGGTGAAAGGGCCCCCTCCGGGAAGCGCGATCCAAGAGCTGAGGGTTGGGTGCCTTGCTCCGTGCTTCTAGGTGCCAGAGCCGCTTCTCTCTTCCCGGGACAGAGTGGGGCTTGCTGGGCCAATGCGTCGTCCTGAAGCAATCCCGTGGCAGGGGCTCGGCGCTTCCCCCTTCCGTTTCGGGGGAGCCTCCCAGCTCAGGGCGCCCCCAGAGAGTTTGGCCTGCAGGCCGGCGTCGCCGTCACGACCTCGCCGAGAGCCGGGTGTTCAGCTCGGTGCACTCCGAACGCGGGCTCCGGTGGGTTCGACTGAGGGCGGGCGCCCGGCTGAGGGAAGCGGCGCTGGTGTCAGAAGGCCTCCCGTGCCCTCACAACGAGTGTGTTTGCTCTGCCGTGGGTCCCGCGTCACGGTCGGGGCAGGAGCCGCTTCCGACGCCCTTGCGAAGGGCTTCGCTGAGGCCCAGGTCGGGGGCCTCCTTCTAGGACGGCCCCCGACCTGAGGCCCGGCACGCAGCCTCCCTGAGGCTTCCGCCACCCCCGCCGCGGCCAAGCTTTCTCTCTGGGCGAAAGAGGCCTGCTCGCGGAAGGGAGCTCGGCTTCAGGCTTGCTTCGCGGAGGTAAGGCTGTGGTGCTCACTCGAGGTTTCCGGGCTAAGCGTTGAGAAGGCCTCCTTCTCCGTGGAGCGACGTGTGTGTGGACGTGGACGGGGATGGCATTCCACCCTGCCTTGCTTCGCACAGGGAGGTCGGGGACCTGGACCTCAGCGGGTCCAACCCCCGGCGAGTCAGCCAACGGCTTCCCCGTGTAGGACGTGAGGCGCCGGCCCGGGAGAGGCCGGCCCCACAGCCCGGACCCTCGTGCCTCACGAAGCGCGCCCTTCATCTCTCCTCCTCGCTTCTCTGTTCGCACTCATCTTTCCCTGGGCGGACGTTATCCCGGCAGCACCGGGTTGCACGGAATCCAGGGAGGAGCTGTCTCCTTCGGTTGCCAGGCCCGGGCGTGTGTCGACCTTGACACCGCGCAGCCCGCTGTCGCCCCGGAGGTGCTGGCGGCACCCGCAGGTCCCTGGAGTGGAGGCCCAAGGCGGCAGCGTGTGCACGTCTTCCTCCGCGTCTGAGAGAAGGCGTTGTGCATTCGGGGAATGGCGAGGTGAAAGGGCCCCCTCCGGGAAGCGCGATCCAAGAGCTGAGGGTTGGGTGCCTTGCTCCGTGCTTCTAGGTGCCAGAGCCGCTTCTCTCTTCCCGGGACAGAGTGGGGCTTGCTGGGCCAATGCGTCGTCCTGAAGCAATCCCGTGGCAGGGGCTCGGCGCTTCCCCCTTCCGTTTCGGGCGAGCCTCCCAGCTCAGGGCGCCCCCAGAGAGTTTGGCCTGCAGGCCGGCGTCGCCGTCACGACCTCGCCGAGAGCCGGGTGTTCAGCTCGGTGCACTCCGAACGCGGGCTCCGGTGGGTTCGACTGAGGGCGGGCGCCCGGCTGAGGGAAGCGGCGCTGGTGTCAGAAGGCCTCCCGTGCCCTCACAACGAGTGTGTTTGCTCTGCCGTGGGTCCCGCGTCACGGTCGGGGCAGGAGCCGCTTCCGACGCCCTTGCGAAGGGCTTCGCTGAGGCCCAGGTCGGGGGCCTCCTTCTAGGACGGCCCCCGACCTGAGGCCCGGCACGCAGCCTCCCTGAGGCTTCCGCCACCCCCGCCGCGGCCAAGCTTTCTCTCTGCGCGAAAGAGGCCTGCTCGCGGAAGGGAGCTCGGCTTCAGGCTTGCTTCTCGGAGGTAAGGCTGTGGTGCTCACTCGAGGTTTCCGGGCTAAGCGTTGAGAAGGCCTCCTTCTCCGTGGAGCGACGTGTGTGTGGACGTGGACGGGGATGGCATTCCACCCTGCCTTGTTTCGCACAGGGAGGTTGGGGGCCTGGACCTCAGCGGGTCCAACCCCCGGCGAGTCAGCCAACGGCTTCCCCGTGTAGGACGTGAGGCGCCGGCCCGGGAGAGGCCGGCCCCACAGCCCGGACCCTCGTGCCTCACGAAGCGCGCCCTTCATCTCTCCTCCCCGCTTCTCTGTTCGCACTCATCTTTCCCTGGGCGGACGTTTTCCCGGCAGCACCGGGTTGCACGGAATCCAGGGAGGAGCTGTCTCCTTCGGTTGCCAGGCCCGGGCGTGTGTCGACCTTGACACCGCGCAGCCCGCTGTCGCCCCGGAGGTGCTGGCGGCACCCGCAGGTCCCTGGAGTGGAGGCCCAAGGCGGCAGCGTGCGCACGTCTTCCTCCGCGTCTGAGAGAAGGCGTTGTGCATTCGGGGAATGGCGAGGTGAAAGGGCCCCCTCCGGGAAGCGCGATCCAAGAGCTGAGGGTTGGGTGCCTTGCTCCGTGCTTCTAGGTGCCAGAGCCGCTTCTCTCTTCCCGGGACAGAGTGGGGCTTGCTGGGCCAATGCGTCGTCCTGAAGCAATCCCGTGGCAGGGGCTCGGCGCTTCCCCCTTCCGTTTCGGGCGAGCCTCCCAGCTCAGGGCGCCCCCAGAGAGTTTGGCCTGCAGGCCGGCGTCGCCGTCACGACCTCGCCGAGAGCCGGGTGTTCAGCTCGGTGCACTCCGAACGCGGGCTCCGGTGGGTTCGACTGAGGGCGGGCGCCCGGATGAGGGAAGCGGCGCTGCTGTCAGAAGGCCTCCCGTGCCCTCACAACGAGTGTGTTTGCTCTGCCGTGGGTCCCGCGTCACGGTCGGGGCAGGAGCCGCTTCCGACGCCCTTGCGAAGGGCTTCGCTGAGGCCCAGGTCGGGGGCCTCCTTCTAGGACGGCCCCCGACCTGAGGCCCGGCACGCAGCCTCCCTGAGGCTTCCGCCACCCCCGCCGCGGCCAAGCTTTCTCTCTGCGCGAAAGAGGCCTGCTCGCGGAAGGGAGCTCGGCTTCAGGCTTGCTTCTCGGAGGTAAGGCTGTGGTGCTCACTCGAGGTTTCCGGGCTAAGCGTTGAGAAGGCCTCCTTCTCCGTGGAGCGACGTGTGTGTGGACGTGGACGGGGATGGCATTCCACCCTGCCTTGTTTCGCACAGGGAGGTTGGGGGCCTGGACCTCAGCGGGTCCAACCCCCGGCGAGTCAGCCAACGGCTTCCCCGTGTAGGACGGGAGGCGCCGGCCCGGGAGAGGCCGGCCCCACAGCCCGGACCCTCGTGCCTCACGAAGCGCGCCCTTCATCTCTCCTCCCCGCTTCTCTGTTCGCACTCATCTTTCCCTGGGCGGACGTTTTCCCGGCAGCACCGGGTTGCACGGAATCCAGGGAGGAGCTGTCTCCTTCGGTTGCCAGGCCCGGGCGTGTGTCGACCTTGACACCGCGCAGCCCGCTGTCGCCCCGGAGGTGCTGGCGGCACCCGCAGGTCCCTGGAGTGGAGGCCCAAGGCGGCAGCGTGCGCACGTCTTCCTCCGCGTCTGAGAGAAGGCGTTGTGCATTCGGGGAATGGCGAGGTGAAAGGGCCCCCTCCGGGAAGCGCGATCCAAGAGCTGAGGGTTGGGTGCCTTGCTCCGTGCTTCTAGGTGCCAGAGCCGCTTCTCTCTTCCCGGGACAGAGTGGGGCTTGCTGGGCCAATGCGTCGTCCTGAAGCAATCCCGTGGCAGGGGCTCGGCGCTTCCCCCTTCCGTTTCGGGGGAGCCTCCCAGCTCAGGGCGCCCCCAGAGAGTTTGGCCTGCAGGCCGGCGTCGCCGTCACGACCTCGCCGAGAGCCGGGTGTTCAGCTCGGTGCACTCCGAACGCGGGCTCCGGTGGGTTCGACTGAGGGCGGGCGCCCGGATGAGGGAAGCGGCGCTGCTGTCAGAAGGCCTCCCGTGCCCTCACAACGAGTGTGTTTGCTCTGCCGTGGGTCCCGCGTCACGGTCGGGGCAGGAGCCGCTTCCGACGCCCTTGCGAAGGGCTTCGCTGAGGCCCAGGTCGGGGGCCTCCTTCTAGGACGGCCCCCGACCTGAGGCCCGGCACGCAGCCTCCCTGAGGCTTCCGCCACCCCCGCCGCGGCCAAGCTTTCTCTCTGGGCGAAAGAGGCCTGCTCGCGGAAGGGAGCTCGGCTTCAGGCTTGCTTCGCGGAGGTAAGGCTGTGGTGCTCACTCGAGGTTTCCGGGCTAAGCGTTGAGAAGGCCTCCTTCTCCGTGGAGCGACGTGTGTGTGGACGTGGACGGGGATGGCATTCCACCCTGCCTTGCTTCGCACAGGGAGGTCGGGGGCCTGGACCTCAGCGGGTCCAACCCCCGGCGAGTCAGCCAACGGCTTCCCCGTGTAGGACGTGAGGCGCCGGCCCGGGAGAGGCCGGCCCCACAGCCCGGACCCTCGTGCCTCACGAAGCGCGCCCTTCATCTCTCCTCCCCGCTTCTCTGTTCGCACTCATCTTTCCCTGGGCGGACGTTTTCCCGGCAGCACCGGGTTGCACGGAATCCAGGGAGGAGCTGTCTCCTTCGGTTGCCAGGCCCGGGCGTGTGTCGACCTTGACACCGCGCAGCCCGCTGTCGCCCCGGAGGTGCTGGCGGCACCCGCAGGTCCCTGGAGTGGAGGCCCAAGGCGGCAGCGTGTGCACGTCTTCCTCCGCGTCTGAGAGAAGGCGTTGTGCATTCGGGGAATGGCGAGGTGAAAGGGCCCCCTCCGGGAAGCGCGATCCAAGAGCTGAGGGTTGGGTGCCTTGCTCCGTGCTTCTAGGTGCCAGAGCCGCTTCTCTCTTCCCGGGACAGAGTGGGGCTTGCTGGGCCAATGCGTCGTCCTGAAGCAATCCCGTGGCAGGGGCTCGGCGCTTCCCCCTTCCGTTTCGGGCGAGCCTCCCAGCTCAGGGCGCCCCCAGAGAGTTTGGCCTGCAGGCCGGCGTCGCCGTCACGACCTCGCCGAGAGCCGGGTGTTCAGCGCGGTGCACTCCGAACGCGGGCTCCGGTGGGTTCGACTGAGGGCGGGCACCCGGCTGAGGGAAGCGGCGCTGCTGTCAGAAGGCCTCCCGTGCCCTCACAACGAGTGTGTTTGCTCTGCCGTGGGTCCCGCGTCACGGTCGGGGCAGGAGCCGCTTCCGACGCCCTTGCGAAGGGCTTCGCTGAGGCCCAGGTCGGGGGCCTCCTTCTAGGAAGGCCCCCGACCTGAGGCCCGGCACGCAGCCTCCCTGAGGCTTCCGCCACCCCCGCCGCGGCCAAGCTTTCTCTCTGGGCGAAAGAGGCCTGCTCGCGGAAGGGAGCTTGGCTTCAGGCTTGCATCGCGGAGGTAAGGCTGTGGTGCTCACTCGAGGTTTCCGGGCTAAGCGTTGAGAAGGCCTCCTTCTCCGTGGAGCGACGTGTGTGTGGACGTGGACGGGGATGGCATTCCACCCTGCCTTGTTTCGCACAGGGAGGTCGGGGGCCTGGACCTCAGCGGGTCCAACCCCCGGCGAGTCAGCCAACGGCTTCCCCGTGTAGGACGGGAGGCGCCGGCCCGGGAGAGGCCGGCCCCACAGCCCGGACCCTCGTGCCTCACGAAGCGCGCCCTTCATCTCTCCTCCCCGCTTCTCTGTTCGCACTCATCTTTCCCTGGGCGGACGTTTTCCCGGCAGCACCGGGTTGCACGGAATCCAGGGAGGAGCTGTCTCCTTCGGTTGCCAGGCCCGGGCGTGTGTCGACCTTGACACCGCGCAGCCCGCTGTCGCCCCGGAGGTGCTGGCGGCACCCGCAGGTCCCTGGAGTGGAGGCCCAAGGCGGCAGCGTGTGTACGTCTTCCTCCGCGTCTGAGAGAAGGCGTTGTGCATTCGGGGAATGGCGAGGTGAAAGGGCCCCCTCCGGGAAGCGCGATCCAAGAGCTGAGGGTTGGGTGCCTTGCTCCGTGCTTCTAGGTGCCAGAGCCGCTTCTCTCTTCCCGGGACAGAGTGGGGCTTGCTGGGCCAATGCGTCGTCCTGAAGCAATCCCGTGGCAGGGGCTCGGCGCTGCCCCCTTCCGTTTCGGGCGAGCCTCCCAGCTCAGGGCGCCCCCAGAGAGTTTGGCCTGCAGGCCGGCGTCGCCGTCACGACCTCGCCGAGAGCCGGGTGTTCAGCTCGGTGCACTCCGAACGCGGGCTCCGGTGGGTTCGACTGAGGGCGGGCGCCCGGCTGAGGGAAGCGGCGCTGCTGTCAGAAGGCCTCCCGTGCCCTCACCACGAGTGTGTTTGCTCTGCCGTGGGTCCCGCGTCACGGTCGGGGCAGGAGCCGCTTCCGACGCCCTTGCGAAGGGCTTCGCTGAGGCCCAGGTCGGGGGCCTCCTTCTAGGACGGCCCCCGACCTGAGGCCCGGCACGCAGCCTCCCTGAGGCTTCCGCCACCCCCGCCGCGGCCAAGCTTTCTCTCTGGGCGAAAGAGGCCTGCTCGCGGAAGGGAGCTCGGCTTCAGGCTTGCTTCGCGGAGGTAAGGCTGTGGTGCTCACTCGAGGTTTCCGGGCTAAGCGTTGAGAAGGCCTCCTTCTCCGTGGAGCGACGTGTGTGTGGACGTGGACGGGGATGGCATTCCACCCTGCCTTGCTTCGCACAGGGAGGTCGGGGGCCTGGACCTCAGCGGGTCCAACCCCCGGCGAGTCAGCCAACGGCTTCCCCGTGTAGGACGTGAGGCGCCGGCCCGGGAGAGGCCGGCCCCACAGCCCGGACCCTCGTGCCTCACGAAGCGCGCCCTTCATCTCTCCTCCCCGCTTCTCTGTTCGCACTCATCTTTCCCTGGGCGGACGTTTTCCCGGCAGCACCGGGTTGCACGGAATCCAGGGAGGAGCTGTCTCCTTCGGTTGCCAGGCCCGGGCGTGTGTCGACCTTGACACCGCGCAGCCCGCTGTCGCCCCGGAGGTGCTGGCGGCACCCGCAGGTCCCTGGAGTGGAGGCCCAAGGCGGCAGCGTGTGCACGTCTTCCTCCGCGTCTGAGAGAAGGCGTTGTGCATTCGGGGAATGGCGAGGTGAAAGGGCCCCCTCCGGGAAGCGCGATCCAAGAGCTGAGGGTTGGGTGCCTTGCTCCGTGCTTCTAGGTGCCAGAGCCGCTTCTCTCTTCCCGGGACAGAGTGGGGCTTGCTGGGCCAATGCGTCGTCCTGAAGCAATCCCGTGGCAGGGGCTCGGCGCTTCCCCCTTCCGTTTCGGGCGAGCCTCCCAGCTCAGGGCGCCCCCAGAGAGTTTGGCCTGCAGGCCGGCGTCGCCGTCACGACCTCGCCGAGAGCCGGGTGTTCAGCTCGGTGCACTCCGAACGCGGGCTCCGGTGGGTTCGACTGAGGGCGGGCGCCCGGCTGAGGGAAGCGGCGCTGGTGTCAGAAGGCCTCCCGTGCCCTCACCACGAGTGTGTTTGCTCTGCCGTGGGTCCCGCGTCACGGTCGGGGCAGGAGCCGCTTCCGACGCCCTTGCGAAGGGCTTCGCTGAGGCCCAGGTCGGGGGCCTCCTTCTAGGACGGCCCCCGACCTGAGGCCCGGCACGCAGCCTCCCTGAGGCTTCCGCCACCCCCGCCGCGGCCAAGCTTTCTCTCTGGGCGAAAGAGGCCTGCTCGCGGAAGGGAGCTCGGCTTCAGGCTTGCTTCGCGGAGGTAAGGCTGTGGTGCTCACTCGAGGTTTCCGGGCTAAGCGTTGAGAAGGCCTCCTTCTCCGTGGAGCGACGTGTGTGTGGACGTGGACGGGGATGGCATTCCACCCTGCCTTGCTTCGCACAGGGAGGTCGGGGACCTGGACCTCAGCGGGTCCAACCCCCGGCGAGTCAGCCAACGGCTTCCCCGTGTAGGACGTGAGGCGCCGGCCCGGGAGAGGCCGGCCCCACAGCCCGGACCCTCGTGCCTCACGAAGCGCGCCCTTCATCTCTCCTCCCCGCTTCTCTGTTCGCACTCATCTTTCCCTGGGCGGACGTTTTCCCGGCAGCACCGGGTTGCACGGAATCCAGGGAGGAGCTGTCTCCTTCGGTTGCCAGGCCCGGGCGTGTGTCGACCTTGACACCGCGCAGCCCGCTGTCGCCCCGGAGGTGCTGGCGGCACCCGCAGGTCCCTGGAGTGGAGGCCCAAGGCGGCAGCGTGCGCACGTCTTCCTCCGCGTCTGAGAGAAGGCGTTGTGCATTCGGGGAATGGCGAGGTGAAAGGGCCCCCTCCGGGAAGCGCGATCCAAGAGCTGAGGGTTGGGTGCCTTGCTCCGTGCTTCTAGGTGCCAGAGCCGCTTCTCTCTTCCCGGGACAGAGTGGGGCTTGCTGGGCCAATGCGTCGTCCTGAAGCAATCCCGTGGCAGGGGCTCGGCGCTTCCCCCTTCCGTTTCGGGGGAGCCTCCCAGCTCAGGGCGCCCCCAGAGAGTTTGGCCTGCAGGCCGGCGTCGCCGTCACGACCTCGCCGAGAGCCGGGTGTTCAGCTCGGTGCACTCCGAACGCGGGCTCCGGTGGGTTCGACTGAGGGCGGGCGCCCGGCTGAGGGAAGCGGCGCTGGTGTCAGAAGGCCTCCCGTGCCCTCACAACGAGTGTGTTTGCTCTGCCGTGGGTCCCGCGTCACGGTCGGGGCAGGAGCCGCTTCCGACGCCCTTGCGAAGGGCTTCGCTGAGGCCCAGGTCGGGGGCCTCCTTCTAGGACGGCCCCCGACCTGAGGCCCGGCACGCAGCCTCCCTGAGGCTTCCGCCACCCCCGCCGCGGCCAAGCTTTCTCTCTGGGCGAAAGAGGCCTGCTCGCGGAAGGGAGCTCGGCTTCAGGCTTGCTTCGCGGAGGTAAGGCTGTGGTGCTCACTCGAGGTTTCCGGGCTAAGCGTTGAGAAGGCCTCCTTCTCCGTGGAGCGACGTGTGTGTGGACGTGGACGGGGATGGCATTCCACCCTGCCTTGCTTCGCACAGGGAGGTCGGGGACCTGGACCTCAGCGGGTCCAACCCCCGGCGAGTCAGCCAACGGCTTCCCCGTGTAGGACGTGAGGCGCCGGCCCGGGAGAGGCCGGCCCCACAGCCCGGACCCTCGTGCCTCACGAAGCGCGCCCTTCATCTCTCCTCCTCGCTTCTCTGTTCGCACTCATCTTTCCCTGGGCGGACGTTATCCCGGCAGCACCGGGTTGCACGGAATCCAGGGAGGAGCTGTCTCCTTCGGTTGCCAGGCCCGGGCGTGTGTCGACCTTGACACCGCGCAGCCCGCTGTCGCCCCGGAGGTGCTGGCGGCACCCGCAGGTCCCTGGAGTGGAGGCCCAAGGCGGCAGCGTGTGCACGTCTTCCTCCGCGTCTGAGAGAAGGCGTTGTGCATTCGGGGAATGGCGAGGTGAAAGGGCCCCCTCCGGGAAGCGCGATCCAAGAGCTGAGGGTTGGGTGCCTTGCTCCGTGCTTCTAGGTGCCAGAGCCGCTTCTCTCTTCCCGGGACAGAGTGGGGCTTGCTGGGCCAATGCGTCGTCCTGAAGCAATCCCGTGGCAGGGGCTCGGCGCTTCCCCCTTCCGTTTCGGGCGAGCCTCCCAGCTCAGGGCGCCCCCAGAGAGTTTGGCCTGCAGGCCGGCGTCGCCGTCACGACCTCGCCGAGAGCCGGGTGTTCAGCTCGGTGCACTCCGAACGCGGGCTCCGGTGGGTTCGACTGAGGGCGGGCGCCCGGCTGAGGGAAGCGGCGCTGGTGTCAGAAGGCCTCCCGTGCCCTCACAACGAGTGTGTTTGCTCTGCCGTGGGTCCCGCGTCACGGTCGGGGCAGGAGCCGCTTCCGACGCCCTTGCGAAGGGCTTCGCTGAGGCCCAGGTCGGGGGCCTCCTTCTAGGACGGCCCCCGACCTGAGGCCCGGCACGCAGCCTCCCTGAGGCTTCCGCCACCCCCGCCGCGGCCAAGCTTTCTCTCTGCGCGAAAGAGGCCTGCTCGCGGAAGGGAGCTCGGCTTCAGGCTTGCTTCTCGGAGGTAAGGCTGTGGTGCTCACTCGAGGTTTCCGGGCTAAGCGTTGAGAAGGCCTCCTTCTCCGTGGAGCGACGTGTGTGTGGACGTGGACGGGGATGGCATTCCACCCTGCCTTGTTTCGCACAGGGAGGTTGGGGGCCTGGACCTCAGCGGGTCCAACCCCCGGCGAGTCAGCCAACGGCTTCCCCGTGTAGGACGTGAGGCGCCGGCCCGGGAGAGGCCGGCCCCACAGCCCGGACCCTCGTGCCTCACGAAGCGCGCCCTTCATCTCTCCTCCCCGCTTCTCTGTTCGCACTCATCTTTCCCTGGGCGGACGTTTTCCCGGCAGCACCGGGTTGCACGGAATCCAGGGAGGAGCTGTCTCCTTCGGTTGCCAGGCCCGGGCGTGTGTCGACCTTGACACCGCGCAGCCCGCTGTCGCCCCGGAGGTGCTGGCGGCACCCGCAGGTCCCTGGAGTGGAGGCCCAAGGCGGCAGCGTGTGCACGTCTTCCTCCGCGTCTGAGAGAAGGCGTTGTGCATTCGGGGAATGGCGAGGTGAAAGGGCCCCCTCCGGGAAGCGCGATCCAAGAGCTGAGGGTTGGGTGCCTTGCTCCGTGCTTCTAGGTGCCAGAGCCGCTTCTCTCTTCCCGGGACAGAGTGGGGCTTGCTGGGCCAATGCGTCGTCCTGAAGCAATCCCGTGGCAGGGGCTCGGCGCTTCCCCCTTCCGTTTCGGGGGAGCCTCCCAGCTCAGGGCGCCCCCAGAGAGTTTGGCCTGCAGGCCGGCGTCGCCGTCACGACCTCGCCGAGAGCCGGGTGTTCAGCTCGGTGCACTCCGAACGCGGGCTCCGGTGGGTTCGACTGAGGGCGGGCGCCCGGCTGAGGGAAGCGGCGCTGCTGTCAGAAGGCCTCCCGTGCCCTCACAACGAGTGTGTTTGCTCTGCCGTGGGTCCCGCGTCACGGTCGGGGCAGGAGCCGCTTCCGACGCCCTTGCGAAGGGCTTCGCTGAGGCCCAGGTCGGGGGCCTCCTTCTAGGACGGCCCCCGACCTGAGGCCCGGCACGCAGCCTCCCTGAGGCTTCCGCCACCCCCGCCGCGGCCAAGCTTTCTCTCTGGGCGAAAGAGGCCTGCTCGCGGAAGGGAGCTCGGCTTCAGGCTTGCTTCGCGGAGGTAAGGCTGTGGTGCTCACTCGAGGTTTCCGGGCTAAGCGTTGAGAAGGCCTCCTTCTCCGTGGAGCGACGTGTGTGTGGACGTGGACGTGGATGGCATTCCACCCTGCCTTGCTTCGCACAGGGAGGTCGGGGACCTGGACCTCAGCGGGTCCAACCCCCGGCGAGTCAGCCAACGGCTTCCCCGTGTAGGACGTGAGGCGCCGGCCCGGGAGAGGCCGGCCCCACAGCCCGGACCCTCGTGCCTCACGAAGCGCGCCCTTCATCTCTCCTCCTCGCTTCTCTGTTCGCACTCATCTTTCCCTGGGCGGACGTTATCCCGGCAGCACCGGGTTGCACGGAATCCAGGGAGGAGCTGTCTCCTTCGGTTGCCAGGCCCGGGCGTGTGTCGACCTTGACACCGCGCAGCCCGCTGTCGCCCCGGAGGTGCTGGCGGCACCCGCAGGTCCCTGGAGTGGAGGCCCAAGGCGGCAGCGTGTGCACGTCTTCCTCCGCGTCTGAGAGAAGGCGTTGTGCATTCGGGGAATGGCGAGGTGAAAGGGCCCCCTCCGGGAAGCGCGATCCAAGAGCTGAGGGTTGGGTGCCTTGCTCCGTGCTTCTAGGTGCCAGAGCCGCTTCTCTCTTCCCGGGACAGAGTGGGGCTTGCTGGGCCAATGCGTCGTCCTGAAGCAATCCCGTGGCAGGGGCTCGGCGCTTCCCCCTTCCGTTTCGGGCGAGCCTCCCAGCTCAGGGCGCCCCCAGAGAGTTTGGCCTGCAGGCCGGCGTCGCCGTCACGACCTCGCCGAGAGCCGGGTGTTCAGCTCGGTGCACTCCGAACGCGGGCTCCGGTGGGTTCGACTGAGGGCGGGCGCCCGGCTGAGGGAAGCGGCGCTGCTGTCAGAAGGCCTCCCGTGCCCTCACAACGAGTGTGTTTGCTCTGCCGTGGGTCCCGCGTCACGGTCGGGGCAGGAGCCGCTTCCGACGCCCTTGCGAAGGGCTTCGCTGAGGCCCAGGTCGGGGGCCTCCTTCTAGGACGGCCCCCGACCTGAGGCCCGGCACGCAGCCTCCCTGAGGCTTCCGCCACCCCCGCCGCGGCCAAGCTTTCTCTCTGCGCGAAAGAGGCCTGCTCGCGGAAGGGAGCTCGGCTTCAGGCTTGCTTCTCGGAGGTAAGGCTGTGGTGCTCACTCGAGGTTTCCGGGCTAAGCGTTGAGAAGGCCTCCTTCTCCGTGGAGCGACGTGTGTGTGGACGTGGACGGGGATGGCATTCCACCCTGCCTTGCTTCGCACAGGGAGGTCGGGGACCTGGACCTCAGCGGGTCCAACCCCCGGCGAGTCAGCCAACGGCTTCCCCGTGTAGGACGTGAGGCGCCGGCCCGGGAGAGGCCGGCCCCACAGCCCGGACCCTCGTGCCTCACGAAGCGCGCCCTTCATCTCTCCTCCCCGCTTCTCTGTTCGCACTCATCTTTCCCTGGGCGGACGTTTTCCCGGCAGCACCGGGTTGCACGGAATCCAGGGAGGAGCTGTCTCCTTCGGTTGCCAGGCCCGGGCGTGTGTCGACCTTGACACCGCGCAGCCCGCTGTCGCCCCGGAGGTGCTGGCGGCACCCGCAGGTCCCTGGAGTGGAGGCCCAAGGCGGCAGCGTGCGCACGTCTTCCTCCGCGTCTGAGAGAAGGCGTTGTGCATTCGGGGAATGGCGAGGTGAAAGGGCCCCCTCCGGGAAGCGCGATCCAAGAGCTGAGGGTTGGGTGCCTTGCTCCGTGCTTCTAGGTGCCAGAGCCGCTTCTCTCTTCCCGGGACAGAGTGGGGCTTGCTGGGCCAATGCGTCGTCCTGAAGCAATCCCGTGGCAGGGGCTCGGCGCTTCCCCCTTCCGTTTCGGGCGAGCCTCCCAGCTCAGGGCGCCCCCAGAGAGTTTGGCCTGCAGGCCGGCGTCGCCGTCACGACCTCGCCGAGAGCCGGGTGTTCAGCTCGGTGCACTCCGAACGCGGGCTCCGGTGGGTTCGACTGAGGGCGGGCGCCCGGATGAGGGAAGCGGCGCTGCTGTCAGAAGGCCTCCCGTGCCCTCACAACGAGTGTGTTTGCTCTGCCGTGGGTCCCGCGTCACGGTCGGGGCAGGAGCCGCTTCCGACGCCCTTGCGAAGGGCTTCGCTGAGGCCCAGGTCGGGGGCCTCCTTCTAGGACGGCCCCCGACCTGAGGCCCGGCACGCAGCCTCCCTGAGGCTTCCGCCACCCCCGCCGCGGCCAAGCTTTCTCTCTGGGCGAAAGAGGCCTGCTCGCGGAAGGGAGCTCGGCTTCAGGCTTGCTTCGCGGAGGTAAGGCTGTGGTGCTCACTCGAGGTTTCCGGGCTAAGCGTTGAGAAGGCCTCCTTCTCCGTGGAGCGACGTGTGTGTGGACGTGGACGGGGATGGCATTCCACCCTGCCTTGCTTCGCACAGGGAGGTCGGGGGCCTGGACCTCAGCGGGTCCAACCCCCGGCGAGTCAGCCAACGGCTTCCCCGTGTAGGACGTGAGGCGCCGGCCCGGGAGAGGCCGGCCCCACAGCCCGGACCCTCGTGCCTCACGAAGCGCGCCCTTCATCTCTCCTCCCCGCTTCTCTGTTCGCACTCATCTTTCCCTGGGCGGACGTTTTCCCGGCAGCACCGGGTTGCACGGAATCCAGGGAGGAGCTGTCTCCTTCGGTTGCCAGGCCCGGGCGTGTGTCGACCTTGACACCGCGCAGCCTGCTGTCGCCCCGGAGGTGCTGGCGGCACCCGCAGGTCCCTGGAGTGGAGGCCCAAGGCGGCAGCGTGTGCACGTCTTCCTCCGCGTCTGAGAGAAGGCGTTGTGCATTCGGGGAATGGCGAGGTGAAAGGGCCCCCTCCGGGAAGCGCGATCCAAGAGCTGAGGGTTGGGTGCCTTGCTCCGTGCTTCTAGGTGCCAGAGCCGCTTCTCTCTTCCCGGGACAGAGTGGGGCTTGCTGGGCCAATGCGTCGTCCTGAAGCAATCCCGTGGCAGGGGCTCGGCGCTTCCCCCTTCCGTTTCGGGGGAGCCTCCCAGCTCAGGGCGCCCCCAGAGAGTTTGGCCTGCAGGCCGGCGTCGCCGTCACGACCTCGCCGAGAGCCGGGTGTTCAGCTCGGTGCACTCCGAACGCGGGCTCCGGTGGGTTCGACTGAGGGCGGGCGCCCGGCTGAGGGAAGCGGCGCTGGTGTCAGAAGGCCTCCCGTGCCCTCACAACGAGTGTGTTTGCTCTGCCGTGGGTCCCGCGTCACGGTCGGGGCAGGAGCCGCTTCCGACGCCCTTGCGAAGGGCTTCGCTGAGGCCCAGGTCGGGGGCCTCCTTCTAGGACGGCCCCCGACCTGAGGCCCGGCACGCAGCCTCCCTGAGGCTTCCGCC
Source organism: Martes martes (assembly GCF_963455335.1). NCBI lineage: Eukaryota > Metazoa > Chordata > Mammalia > Carnivora > Mustelidae > Martes > Martes martes. The sequence goes on along the minus strand of NC_137893.1, from coordinate 121,757,097 downwards.
ACCCCCGCCGCGGCCAAGCTTTCTCTCTGGGCGAAAGAGGCCTGCTCGCGGAAGGGAGCTCGGCTTCAGGCTTGCTTCGCGGAGGTAAGGCTGTGGTGCTCACTCGAGGTTTCCGGGCTAAGCGTTGAGAAGGCCTCCTTCTCCGTGGAGCGACGTGTGTGTGGACGTGGACGGGGATGGCATTCCACCCTGCCTTGCTTCGCACAGGGAGGTCGGGGACCTGGACCTCAGCGGGTCCAACCCCCGGCGAGTCAGCCAACGGCTTCCCCGTGTAGGACGTGAGGCGCCGGCCCGGGAGAGGCCGGCCCCACAGCCCGGACCCTCGTGCCTCACGAAGCGCGCCCTTCATCTCTCCTCCTCGCTTCTCTGTTCGCACTCATCTTTCCCTGGGCGGACGTTATCCCGGCAGCACCGGGTTGCACGGAATCCAGGGAGGAGCTGTCTCCTTCGGTTGCCAGGCCCGGGCGTGTGTCGACCTTGACACCGCGCAGCCCGCTGTCGCCCCGGAGGTGCTGGCGGCACCCGCAGGTCCCTGGAGTGGAGGCCCAAGGCGGCAGCGTGTGCACGTCTTCCTCCGCGTCTGAGAGAAGGCGTTGTGCATTCGGGGAATGGCGAGGTGAAAGGGCCCCCTCCGGGAAGCGCGATCCAAGAGCTGAGGGTTGGGTGCCTTGCTCCGTGCTTCTAGGTGCCAGAGCCGCTTCTCTCTTCCCGGGACAGAGTGGGGCTTGCTGGGCCAATGCGTCGTCCTGAAGCAATCCCGTGGCAGGGGCTCGGCGCTTCCCCCTTCCGTTTCGGGCGAGCCTCCCAGCTCAGGGCGCCCCCAGAGAGTTTGGCCTGCAGGCCGGCGTCGCCGTCACGACCTCGCCGAGAGCCGGGTGTTCAGCTCGGTGCACTCCGAACGCGGGCTCCGGTGGGTTCGACTGAGGGCGGGCGCCCGGCTGAGGGAAGCGGCGCTGGTGTCAGAAGGCCTCCCGTGCCCTCACAACGAGTGTGTTTGCTCTGCCGTGGGTCCCGCGTCACGGTCGGGGCAGGAGCCGCTTCCGACGCCCTTGCGAAGGGCTTCGCTGAGGCCCAGGTCGGGGGCCTCCTTCTAGGACGGCCCCCGACCTGAGGCCCGGCACGCAGCCTCCCTGAGGCTTCCGCCACCCCCGCCGCGGCCAAGCTTTCTCTCTGCGCGAAAGAGGCCTGCTCGCGGAAGGGAGCTCGGCTTCAGGCTTGCTTCTCGGAGGTAAGGCTGTGGTGCTCACTCGAGGTTTCCGGGCTAAGCGTTGAGAAGGCCTCCTTCTCCGTGGAGCGACGTGTGTGTGGACGTGGACGGGGATGGCATTCCACCCTGCCTTGTTTCGCACAGGGAGGTTGGGGGCCTGGACCTCAGCGGGTCCAACCCCCGGCGAGTCAGCCAACGGCTTCCCCGTGTAGGACGTGAGGCGCCGGCCCGGGAGAGGCCGGCCCCACAGCCCGGACCCTCGTGCCTCACGAAGCGCGCCCTTCATCTCTCCTCCCCGCTTCTCTGTTCGCACTCATCTTTCCCTGGGCGGACGTTTTCCCGGCAGCACCGGGTTGCACGGAATCCAGGGAGGAGCTGTCTCCTTCGGTTGCCAGGCCCGGGCGTGTGTCGACCTTGACACCGCGCAGCCCGCTGTCGCCCCGGAGGTGCTGGCGGCACCCGCAGGTCCCTGGAGTGGAGGCCCAAGGCGGCAGCGTGCGCACGTCTTCCTCCGCGTCTGAGAGAAGGCGTTGTGCATTCGGGGAATGGCGAGGTGAAAGGGCCCCCTCCGGGAAGCGCGATCCAAGAGCTGAGGGTTGGGTGCCTTGCTCCGTGCTTCTAGGTGCCAGAGCCGCTTCTCTCTTCCCGGGACAGAGTGGGGCTTGCTGGGCCAATGCGTCGTCCTGAAGCAATCCCGTGGCAGGGGCTCGGCGCTTCCCCCTTCCGTTTCGGGGGAGCCTCCCAGCTCAGGGCGCCCCCAGAGAGTTTGGCCTGCAGGCCGGCGTCGCCGTCACGACCTCGCCGAGAGCCGGGTGTTCAGCTCGGTGCACTCCGAACGCGGGCTCCGGTGGGTTCGACTGAGGGCGGGCGCCCGGATGAGGGAAGCGGCGCTGCTGTCAGAAGGCCTCCCGTGCCCTCACAACGAGTGTGTTTGCTCTGCCGTGGGTCCCGCGTCACGGTCGGGGCAGGAGCCGCTTCCGACGCCCTTGCGAAGGGCTTCGCTGAGGCCCAGGTCGGGGGCCTCCTTCTAGGACGGCCCCCGACCTGAGGCCCGGCACGCAGCCTCCCTGAGGCTTCCGCCACCCCCGCCGCGGCCAAGCTTTCTCTCTGCGCGAAAGAGGCCTGCTCGCGGAAGGGAGCTCGGCTTCAGGCTTGCTTCTCGGAGGTAAGGCTGTGGTGCTCACTCGAGGTTTCCGGGCTAAGCGTTGAGAAGGCCTCCTTCTCCGTGGAGCGACGTGTGTGTGGACGTGGACGGGGATGGCATTCCACCCTGCCTTGTTTCGCACAGGGAGGTCGGGGGCCTGGACCTCAGCGGGTCCAACCCCCGGCGAGTCAGCCAACGGCTTCCCCGTGTAGGACGGGAGGCGCCGGCCCGGGAGAGGCCGGCCCCACAGCCCGGACCCTCGTGCCTCACGAAGCGCGCCCTTCATCTCTCCTCCCCGCTTCTCTGTTCGCACTCATCTTTCCCTGGGCGGACGTTTTCCCGGCAGCACCGGGTTGCACGGAATCCAGGGAGGAGCTGTCTCCTTCGGTTGCCAGGCCCGGGCGTGTGTCGACCTTGACACCGCGCAGCCCGCTGTCGCCCCGGAGGTGCTGGCGGCACCCGCAGGTCCCTGGAGTGGAGGCCCAAGGCGGCAGCGTGCGCACGTCTTCCTCCGCGTCTGAGAGAAGGCGTTGTGCATTCGGGGAATGGCGAGGTGAAAGGGCCCCCTCCGGGAAGCGCGATCCAAGAGCTGAGGGTTGGGTGCCTTGCTCCGTGCTTCTAGGTGCCAGAGCCGCTTCTCTCTTCCCGGGACAGAGTGGGGCTTGCTGGGCCAATGCGTCGTCCTGAAGCAATCCCGTGGCAGGGGCTCGGCGCTTCCCCCTTCCGTTTCGGGGGAGCCTCCCAGCTCAGGGCGCCCCCAGAGAGTTTGGCCTGCAGGCCGGCGTCGCCGTCACGACCTCGCCGAGAGCCGGGTGTTCAGCTCGGTGCACTCCGAACGCGGGCTCCGGTGGGTTCGACTGAGGGCGGGCGCCCGGATGAGGGAAGCGGCGCTGCTGTCAGAAGGCCTCCCGTGCCCTCACAACGAGTGTGTTTGCTCTGCCGTGGGTCCCGCGTCACGGTCGGGGCAGGAGCCGCTTCCGACGCCCTTGCGAAGGGCTTCGCTGAGGCCCAGGTCGGGGGCCTCCTTCTAGGACGGCCCCCGACCTGAGGCCCGGCACGCAGCCTCCCTGAGGCTTCCGCCACCCCCGCCGCGGCCAAGCTTTCTCTCTGGGCGAAAGAGGCCTGCTCGCGGAAGGGAGCTCGGCTTCAGGCTTGCTTCGCGGAGGTAAGGCTGTGGTGCTCACTCGAGGTTTCCGGGCTAAGCGTTGAGAAGGCCTCCTTCTCCGTGGAGCGACGTGTGTGTGGACGTGGACGGGGATGGCATTCCACCCTGCCTTGCTTCGCACAGGGAGGTCGGGGGCCTGGACCTCAGCGGGTCCAACCCCCGGCGAGTCAGCCAACGGCTTCCCCGTGTAGGACGTGAGGCGCCGGCCCGGGAGAGGCCGGCCCCACAGCCCGGACCCTCGTGCCTCACGAAGCGCGCCCTTCATCTCTCCTCCCCGCTTCTCTGTTCGCACTCATCTTTCCCTGGGCGGACGTTTTCCCGGCAGCACCGGGTTGCACGGAATCCAGGGAGGAGCTGTCTCCTTCGGTTGCCAGGCCCGGGCGTGTGTCGACCTTGACACCGCGCAGCCCGCTGTCGCCCCGGAGGTGCTGGCGGCACCCGCAGGTCCCTGGAGTGGAGGCCCAAGGCGGCAGCGTGTGCACGTCTTCCTCCGCGTCTGAGAGAAGGCGTTGTGCATTCGGGGAATGGCGAGGTGAAAGGGCCCCCTCCGGGAAGCGCGATCCAAGAGCTGAGGGTTGGGTGCCTTGCTCCGTGCTTCTAGGTGCCAGAGCCGCTTCTCTCTTCCCGGGACAGAGTGGGGCTTGCTGGGCCAATGCGTCGTCCTGAAGCAATCCCGTGGCAGGGGCTCGGCGCTGCCCCCTTCCGTTTCGGGCGAGCCTCTCAGCTCAGGGCGCCCCCAGAGAGTTTGGCCTGCAGGCCGGCGTCGCCGTCACGACCTCGCCGAGAGCCGGGTGTTCAGCGCGGTGCACTCCGAACGCGGGCTCCGGTGGGTTCGACTGAGGGCGGGCACCCGGCTGAGGGAAGCGGCGCTGCTGTCAGAAGGCCTCCCGTGCCCTCACCACGAGTGTGTTTGCTCTGCCGTGGGTCCCGCGTCACGGTCGGGGCAGGAGCCGCTTCCGACGCCCTTGCGAAGGGCTTCGCTGAGGCCCAGGTCGGGGGCCTCCTTCTAGGACGGCCCCCGACCTGAGGCCCGGCACGCAGCCTCCCTGAGGCTTCCGCCACCCCCGCCGCGGCCAAGCTTTCTCTCTGGGCGAAAGAGGCCTGCTCGCGGAAGGGAGCTCGGCTTCAGGCTTGCTTCGCGGAGGTAAGGCTGTGGTGCTCACTCGAGGTTTCCGGGCTAAGCGTTGAGAAGGCCTCCTTCTCCGTGGAGCGACGTGTGTGTGGACGTGGACGGGGATGGCATTCCACCCTGCCTTGCTTCGCACAGGGAGGTCGGGGGCCTGGACCTCAGCGGGTCCAACCCCCGGCGAGTCAGCCAACGGCTTCCCCGTGTAGGACGTGAGGCGCCGGCCCGGGAGAGGCCGGCCCCACAGCCCGGACCCTCGTGCCTCACGAAGCGCGCCCTTCATCTCTCCTCCCCGCTTCTCTGTTCGCACTCATCTTTCCCTGGGCGGACGTTTTCCCGGCAGCACCGGGTTGCACGGAATCCAGGGAGGAGCTGTCTCCTTCGGTTGCCAGGCCCGGGCGTGTGTCGACCTTGACACCGCGCAGCCCGCTGTCGCCCCGGAGGTGCTGGCGGCACCCGCAGGTCCCTGGAGTGGAGGCCCAAGGCGGCAGCGTGTGCACGTCTTCCTCCGCGTCTGAGAGAAGGCGTTGTGCATTCGGGGAATGGCGAGGTGAAAGGGCCCCCTCCGGGAAGCGCGATCCAAGAGCTGAGGGTTGGGTGCCTTGCTCCGTGCTTCTAGGTGCCAGAGCCGCTTCTCTCTTCCCGGGACAGAGTGGGGCTTGCTGGGCCAATGCGTCGTCCTGAAGCAATCCCGTGGCAGGGGCTCGGCGCTTCCCCCTTCCGTTTCGGGGGAGCCTCCCAGCTCAGGGCGCCCCCAGAGAGTTTGGCCTGCAGGCCGGCGTCGCCGTCACGACCTCGCCGAGAGCCGGGTGTTCAGCTCGGTGCACTCCGAACGCGGGCTCCGGTGGGTTCGACTGAGGGCGGGCGCCCGGCTGAGGGAAGCGGCGCTGCTGTCAGAAGGCCTCCCGTGCCCTCACCACGAGTGTGTTTGCTCTGCCGTGGGTCCCGCGTCACGGTCGGGGCAGGAGCCGCTTCCGACGCCCTTGCGAAGGGCTTCGCTGAGGCCCAGGTCGGGGGCCTCCTTCTAGGACGGCCCCCGACCTGAGGCCCGGCACGCAGCCTCCCTGAGGCTTCCGCCACCCCCGCCGCGGCCAAGCTTTCTCTCTGGGCGAAAGAGGCCTGCTCGCGGAAGGGAGCTCGGCTTCAGGCTTGCTTCGCGGAGGTAAGGCTGTGGTGCTCACTCGAGGTTTCCGGGCTAAGCGTTGAGAAGGCCTCCTTCTCCGTGGAGCGACTTGTGTGTGGACGTGGACGGGGATGGCATTCCACCCTGCCTTGCTTCGCACAGGGAGGTCGGGGGCCTGGACCTCAGCGGGTCCAACCCCCGGCGAGTCAGCCAACGGCTTCCCCGTGTAGGACGTGAGGCGCCGGCCCGGGAGAGGCCGGCCCCACAGCCCGGACCCTCGTGCCTCACGAAGCGCGCCCTTCATCTCTCCTCCCCGCTTCTCTGTTCGCACTCATCTTTCCCTGGGCGGACGTTTTCCCGGCAGCACCGTGTTGCACGGAATCCAGGGAGGAGCTGTCTCCTTCGGTTGCCAGGCCCGGGCGTGTGTCGACCTTGACACCGCGCAGCCCGCTGTCGCCCCGGAGGTGCTGGCGGCACCCGCAGGTCCCTGGAGTGGAGGCCCAAGGCGGCAGCGTGTGCACGTCTTCCTCCGCGTCTGAGAGAAGGCGTTGTGCATTCGGGGAATGGCGAGGTGAAAGGGCCCCCTCCGGGAAGCGCGATCCAAGAGCTGAGGGTTGGGTGCCTTGCTCCGTGCTTCTAGGTGCCAGAGCCGCTTCTCTCTTCCCGGGACAGAGTGGGGCTTGCTGGGCCAATGCGTCGTCCTGAAGCAATCCCGTGGCAGGGGCTCGGCGCTTCCCCCTTCCGTTTCGGGCGAGCCTCTCAGCTCAGGGCGCCCCCAGAGAGTTTGGCCTGCAGGCCGGCGTCGCCGTCACGACCTCGCCGAGAGCCGGGTGTTCAGCGCGGTGCACTCCGAACGCGGGCTCCGGTGGGTTCGACTGAGGGCGGGCACCCGGCTGAGGGAAGCGGCGCTGCTGTCAGAAGGCCTCCCGTGCCCTCACAACGAGTGTGTTTGCTCTGCCGTGGGTCCCGCGTCACGGTCGGGGCAGGAGCCGCTTCCGACGCCCTTGCGAAGGGCTTCGCTGAGGCCCAGGTCGGGGGCCTCCTTCTAGGAAGGCCCCCGACCTGAGGCCCGGCACGCAGCCTCCCTGAGGCTTCCGCCACCCCCGCCGCGGCCAAGCTTTCTCTCTGGGCGAAAGAGGCCTGCTCGCGGAAGGGAGCTTGGCTTCAGGCTTGCATCGCGGAGGTAAGGCTGTGGTGCTCACTCGAGGTTTCCGGGCTAAGCGTTGAGAAGGCCTCCTTCTCCGTGGAGCGACGTGTGTGTGGACGTGGACGGGGATGGCATTCCACCCTGCCTTGTTTCGCACAGGGAGGTCGGGGGCCTGGACCTCAGCGGGTCCAACCCCCGGCGAGTCAGCCAACGGCTTCCCCGTGTAGGACGGGAGGCGCCGGCCCGGGAGAGGCCGGCCCCACAGCCCGGACCCTCGTGCCTCACGAAGCGCGCCCTTCATCTCTCCTCCCCGCTTCTCTGTTCGCACTCATCTTTCCCTGGGCGGACGTTTTCCCGGCAGCACCGGGTTGCACGGAATCCAGGGAGGAGCTGTCTCCTTCGGTTGCCAGGCCCGGGCGTGTGTCGACCTTGACACCGCGCAGCCCGCTGTCGCCCCGGAGGTGCTGGCGGCACCCGCAGGTCCCTGGAGTGGAGGCCCAAGGCGGCAGCGTGCGCACGTCTTCCTCCGCGTCTGAGAGAAGGCGTTGTGCATTCGGGGAATGGCGAGGTGAAAGGGCCCCCTCCGGGAAGCGCGATCCAAGAGCTGAGGGTTGGGTGCCTTGCTCCGTGCTTCTAGGTGCCAGAGCCGCTTCTCTCTTCCCGGGACAGAGTGGGGCTTGCTGGGCCAATGCGTCGTCCTGAAGCAATCCCGTGGCAGGGGCTCGGCGCTTCCCCCTTCCGTTTCGGGGGAGCCTCCCAGCTCAGGGCGCCCCCAGAGAGTTTGGCCTGCAGGCCGGCGTCGCCGTCACGACTTCGCCGAGAGCCGGGTGTTCAGCTCGGTGCACTCCGAACGCGGGCTCCGGTGGGTTCGACTGAGGGCGGGCGCCCGGATGAGGGAAGCGGCGCTGCTGTCAGAAGGCCTCCCGTGCCCTCACAACGAGTGTGTTTGCTCTGCCGTGGGTCCCGCGTCACGGTCGGGGCAGGAGCCGCTTCCGACGCCCTTGCGAAGGGCTTCGCTGAGGCCCAGGTCGGGGGCCTCCTTCTAGGACGGCCCCCGACCTGAGGCCCGGCACGCAGCCTCCCTGAGGCTTCCGCCACCCCCGCCGCGGCCAAGCTTTCTCTCTGGGCGAAAGAGGCCTGCTCGCGGAAGGGAGCTCGGCTTCAGGCTTGCTTCGCGGAGGTAAGGCTGTGGTGCTCACTCGAGGTTTCCGGGCTAAGCGTTGAGAAGGCCTCCTTCTCCGTGGAGCTACGTGTGTGTGGACGTGGACGGGGATGGCATTCCACCCTGCCTTGCTTCGCACAGGGAGGTCGGGGGCCTGGACCTCAGCGGGTCCAACCCCCGGCGAGTCAGCCAACGGCTTCCCCGTGTAGGACGTGAGGCGCCGGCCCGGGAGAGGCCGGCCCCACAGCCCGGACCCTCGTGCCTCACGAAGCGCGCCCTTCATCTCTCCTCCCCGCTTCTCTGTTCGCACTCATCTTTCCCTGGGCGGACGTTTTCCCGGCAGCACCGGGTTGCACGGAATCCAGGGAGGAGCTGTCTCCTTCGGTTGCCAGGCCCGGGCGTGTGTCGACCTTGACACCGCGCAGCCTGCTGTCGCCCCGGAGGTGCTGGCGGCACCCGCAGGTCCCTGGAGTGGAGGCCCAAGGCGGCAGCGTGTGCACGTCTTCCTCCGCGTCTGAGAGAAGGCGTTGTGCATTCGGGGAATGGCGAGGTGAAAGGGCCCCCTCCGGGAAGCGCGATCCAAGAGCTGAGGGTTGGGTGCCTTGCTCCGTGCTTCTAGGTGCCAGAGCCGCTTCTCTCTTCCCGGGACAGAGTGGGGCTTGCTGGGCCAATGCGTCGTCCTGAAGCAATCCCGTGGCAGGGGCTCGGCGCTTCCCCCTTCCGTTTCGGGGGAGCCTCCCAGCTCAGGGCGCCCCCAGAGAGTTTGGCCTGCAGGCCGGCGTCGCCGTCACGACCTCGCCGAGAGCCGGGTGTTCAGCTCGGTGCACTCCGAACGCGGGCTCCGGTGGGTTCGACTGAGGGCGGGCGCCCGGCTGAGGGAAGCGGCGCTGGTGTCAGAAGGCCTCCCGTGCCCTCACAACGAGTGTGTTTGCTCTGCCGTGGGTCCCGCGTCACGGTCGGGGCAGGAGCCGCTTCCGACGCCCTTGCGAAGGGCTTCGCTGAGGCCCAGGTCGGGGGCCTCCTTCTAGGACGGCCCCCGACCTGAGGCCCGGCACGCAGCCTCCCTGAGGCTTCCGCCACCCCCGCCGCGGCCAAGCTTTCTCTCTGGGCGAAAGAGGCCTGCTCGCGGAAGGGAGCTCGGCTTCAGGCTTGCTTCGCGGAGGTAAGGCTGTGGTGCTCACTCGAGGTTTCCGGGCTAAGCGTTGAGAAGGCCTCCTTCTCCGTGGAGCGACGTGTGTGTGGACGTGGACGGGGATGGCATTCCACCCTGCCTTGCTTCGCACAGGGAGGTCGGGGACCTGGACCTCAGCGGGTCCAACCCCCGGCGAGTCAGCCAACGGCTTCCCCGTGTAGGACGTGAGGCGCCGGCCCGGGAGAGGCCGGCCCCACAGCCCGGACCCTCGTGCCTCACGAAGCGCGCCCTTCATCTCTCCTCCTCGCTTCTCTGTTCGCACTCATCTTTCCCTGGGCGGACGTTATCCCGGCAGCACCGGGTTGCACGGAATCCAGGGAGGAGCTGTCTCCTTCGGTTGCCAGGCCCGGGCGTGTGTCGACCTTGACACCGCGCAGCCCGCTGTCGCCCCGGAGGTGCTGGCGGCACCCGCAGGTCCCTGGAGTGGAGGCCCAAGGCGGCAGCGTGTGCACGTCTTCCTCCGCGTCTGAGAGAAGGCGTTGTGCATTCGGGGAATGGCGAGGTGAAAGGGCCCCCTCCGGGAAGCGCGATCCAAGAGCTGAGGGTTGGGTGCCTTGCTCCGTGCTTCTAGGTGCCAGAGCCGCTTCTCTCTTCCCGGGACAGAGTGGGGCTTGCTGGGCCAATGCGTCGTCCTGAAGCAATCCCGTGGCAGGGGCTCGGCGCTTCCCCCTTCCGTTTCGGGCGAGCCTCCCAGCTCAGGGCGCCCCCAGAGAGTTTGGCCTGCAGGCCGGCGTCGCCGTCACGACCTCGCCGAGAGCCGGGTGTTCAGCTCGGTGCACTCCGAACGCGGGCTCCGGTGGGTTCGACTGAGGGCGGGCGCCCGGCTGAGGGAAGCGGCGCTGGTGTCAGAAGGCCTCCCGTGCCCTCACAACGAGTGTGTTTGCTCTGCCGTGGGTCCCGCGTCACGGTCGGGGCAGGAGCCGCTTCCGACGCCCTTGCGAAGGGCTTCGCTGAGGCCCAGGTCGGGGGCCTCCTTCTAGGACGGCCCCCGACCTGAGGCCCGGCACGCAGCCTCCCTGAGGCTTCCGCCACCCCCGCCGCGGCCAAGCTTTCTCTCTGCGCGAAAGAGGCCTGCTCGCGGAAGGGAGCTCGGCTTCAGGCTTGCTTCTCGGAGGTAAGGCTGTGGTGCTCACTCGAGGTTTCCGGGCTAAGCGTTGAGAAGGCCTCCTTCTCCGTGGAGCGACGTGTGTGTGGACGTGGACGGGGATGGCATTCCACCCTGCCTTGTTTCGCACAGGGAGGTTGGGGGCCTGGACCTCAGCGGGTCCAACCCCCGGCGAGTCAGCCAACGGCTTCCCCGTGTAGGACGTGAGGCGCCGGCCCGGGAGAGGCCGGCCCCACAGCCCGGACCCTCGTGCCTCACGAAGCGCGCCCTTCATCTCTCCTCCCCGCTTCTCTGTTCGCACTCATCTTTCCCTGGGCGGACGTTTTCCCGGCAGCACCGGGTTGCACGGAATCCAGGGAGGAGCTGTCTCCTTCGGTTGCCAGGCCCGGGCGTGTGTCGACCTTGACACCGCGCAGCCCGCTGTCGCCCCGGAGGTGCTGGCGGCACCCGCAGGTCCCTGGAGTGGAGGCCCAAGGCGGCAGCGTGCGCACGTCTTCCTCCGCGTCTGAGAGAAGGCGTTGTGCATTCGGGGAATGGCGAGGTGAAAGGGCCCCCTCCGGGAAGCGCGATCCAAGAGCTGAGGGTTGGGTGCCTTGCTCCGTGCTTCTAGGTGCCAGAGCCGCTTCTCTCTTCCCGGGACAGAGTGGGGCTTGCTGGGCCAATGCGTCGTCCTGAAGCAATCCCGTGGCAGGGGCTCGGCGCTTCCCCCTTCCGTTTCGGGGGAGCCTCCCAGCTCAGGGCGCCCCCAGAGAGTTTGGCCTGCAGGCCGGCGTCGCCGTCACGACCTCGCCGAGAGCCGGGTGTTCAGCTCGGTGCACTCCGAACGCGGGCTCCGGTGGGTTCGACTGAGGGCGGGCGCCCGGATGAGGGAAGCGGCGCTGCTGTCAGAAGGCCTCCCGTGCCCTCACAACGAGTGTGTTTGCTCTGCCGTGGGTCCCGCGTCACGGTCGGGGCAGGAGCCGCTTCCGACGCCCTTGCGAAGGGCTTCGCTGAGGCCCAGGTCGGGGGCCTCCTTCTAGGACGGCCCCCGACCTGAGGCCCGGCACGCAGCCTCCCTGAGGCTTCCGCCACCCCCGCCGCGGCCAAGCTTTCTCTCTGCGCGAAAGAGGCCTGCTCGCGGAAGGGAGCTCGGCTTCAGGCTTGCTTCTCGGAGGTAAGGCTGTGGTGCTCACTCGAGGTTTCCGGGCTAAGCGTTGAGAAGGCCTCCTTCTCCGTGGAGCGACGTGTGTGTGGACGTGGACGGGGATGGCATTCCACCCTGCCTTGTTTCGCACAGGGAGGTCGGGGGCCTGGACCTCAGCGGGTCCAACCCCCGGCGAGTCAGCCAACGGCTTCCCCGTGTAGGACGGGAGGCGCCGGCCCGGGAGAGGCCGGCCCCACAGCCCGGACCCTCGTGCCTCACGAAGCGCGCCCTTCATCTCTCCTCCCCGCTTCTCTGTTCGCACTCATCTTTCCCTGGGCGGACGTTTTCCCGGCAGCACCGGGTTGCACGGAATCCAGGGAGGAGCTGTCTCCTTCGGTTGCCAGGCCCGGGCGTGTGTCGACCTTGACACCGCGCAGCCCGCTGTCGCCCCGGAGGTGCTGGCGGCACCCGCAGGTCCCTGGAGTGGAGGCCCAAGGCGGCAGCGTGCGCACGTCTTCCTCCGCGTCTGAGAGAAGGCGTTGTGCATTCGGGGAATGGCGAGGTGAAAGGGCCCCCTCCGGGAAGCGCGATCCAAGAGCTGAGGGTTGGGTGCCTTGCTCCGTGCTTCTAGGTGCCAGAGCCGCTTCTCTCTTCCCGGGACAGAGTGGGGCTTGCTGGGCCAATGCGTCGTCCTGAAGCAATCCCGTGGCAGGGGCTCGGCGCTTCCCCCTTCCGTTTCGGGGGAGCCTCCCAGCTCAGGGCGCCCCCAGAGAGTTTGGCCTGCAGGCCGGCGTCGCCGTCACGACCTCGCCGAGAGCCGGGTGTTCAGCTCGGTGCACTCCGAACGCGGGCTCCGGTGGGTTCGACTGAGGGCGGGCGCCCGGATGAGGGAAGCGGCGCTGCTGTCAGAAGGCCTCCCGTGCCCTCACAACGAGTGTGTTTGCTCTGCCGTGGGTCCCGCGTCACGGTCGGGGCAGGAGCCGCTTCCGACGCCCTTGCGAAGGGCTTCGCTGAGGCCCAGGTCGGGGGCCTCCTTCTAGGACGGCCCCCGACCTGAGGCCCGGCACGCAGCCTCCCTGAGGCTTCCGCCACCCCCGCCGCGGCCAAGCTTTCTCTCTGGGCGAAAGAGGCCTGCTCGCGGAAGGGAGCTCGGCTTCAGGCTTGCTTCGCGGAGGTAAGGCTGTGGTGCTCACTCGAGGTTTCCGGGCTAAGCGTTGAGAAGGCCTCCTTCTCCGTGGAGCGACGTGTGTGTGGACGTGGACGGGGATGGCATTCCACCCTGCCTTGCTTCGCACAGGGAGGTCGGGGGCCTGGACCTCAGCGGGTCCAACCCCCGGCGAGTCAGCCAACGGCTTCCCCGTGTAGGACGTGAGGCGCCGGCCCGGGAGAGGCCGGCCCCACAGCCCGGACCCTCGTGCCTCACGAAGCGCGCCCTTCATCTCTCCTCCCCGCTTCTCTGTTCGCACTCATCTTTCCCTGGGCGGACGTTTTCCCGGCAGCACCGGGTTGCACGGAATCCAGGGAGGAGCTGTCTCCTTCGGTTGCCAGGCCCGGGCGTGTGTCGACCTTGACACCGCGCAGCCCGCTGTCGCCCCGGAGGTGCTGGCGGCACCCGCAGGTCCCTGGAGTGGAGGCCCAAGGCGGCAGCGTGTGCACGTCTTCCTCCGCGTCTGAGAGAAGGCGTTGTGCATTCGGGGAATGGCGAGGTGAAAGGGCCCCCTCCGGGAAGCGCGATCCAAGAGCTGAGGGTTGGGTGCCTTGCTCCGTGCTTCTAGGTGCCAGAGCCGCTTCTCTCTTCCCGGGACAGAGTGGGGCTTGCTGGGCCAATGCGTCGTCCTGAAGCAATCCCGTGGCAGGGGCTCGGCGCTTCCCCCTTCCGTTTCGGGCGAGCCTCTCAGCTCAGGGCGCCCCCAGAGAGTTTGGCCTGCAGGCCGGCGTCGCCGTCACGACCTCGCCGAGAGCCGGGTGTTCAGCGCGGTGCACTCCGAACGCGGGCTCCGGTGGGTTCGACTGAGGGCGGGCACCCGGCTGAGGGAAGCGGCGCTGCTGTCAGAAGGCCTCCCGTGCCCTCACAACGAGTGTGTTTGCTCTGCCGTGGGTCCCGCGTCACGGTCGGGGCAGGAGCCGCTTCCGACGCCCTTGCGAAGGGCTTCGCTGAGGCCCAGGTCGGGGGCCTCCTTCTAGGAAGGCCCCCGACCTGAGGCCCGGCACGCAGCCTCCCTGAGGCTTCCGCCACCCCCGCCGCGGCCAAGCTTTCTCTCTGGGCGAAAGAGGCCTGCTCGCGGAAGGGAGCTTGGCTTCAGGCTTGCATCGCGGAGGTAAGGCTGTGGTGCTCACTCGAGGTTTCCGGGCTAAGCGTTGAGAAGGCCTCCTTCTCCGTGGAGCGACGTGTGTGTGGACGTGGACGGGGATGGCATTCCACCCTGCCTTGTTTCGCACAGGGAGGTCGGGGGCCTGGACCTCAGCGGGTCCAACCCCCGGCGAGTCAGCCAACGGCTTCCCCGTGTAGGACGGGAGGCGCCGGCCCGGGAGAGGCCGGCCCCACAGCCCGGACCCTCGTGCCTCACGAAGCGCGCCCTTCATCTCTCCTCCCCGCTTCTCTGTTCGCACTCATCTTTCCCTGGGCGGACGTTTTCCCGGCAGCACCGTGTTGCACGGAATCCAGGGAGGAGCTGTCTCCTTCGGTTGCCAGGCCCGGGCGTGTGTCGACCTTGACACCGCGCAGCCCGCTGTCGCCCCGGAGGTGCTGGCGGCACCCGCAGGTCCCTGGAGTGGAGGCCCAAGGCGGCAGCGTGTGTACGTCTTCCTCCGCGTCTGAGAGAAGGCGTTGTGCATTCGGGGAATGGCGAGGTGAAAGGGCCCCCTCCGGGAAGCGCGATCCAAGAGCTGAGGGTTGGGTGCCTTGCTCCGTGCTTCTAGGTGCCAGAGCCGCTTCTCTCTTCCCGGGACAGAGTGGGGCTTGCTGGGCCAATGCGTCGTCCTGAAGCAATCCCGTGGCAGGGGCTCGGCGCTGCCCCCTTCCGTTTCGGGCGAGCCTCCCAGCTCAGGGCGCCCCCAGAGAGTTTGGCCTGCAGGCCGGCGTCGCCGTCACGACCTCGCCGAGAGCCGGGTGTTCAGCTCGGTGCACTCCGAACGCGGGCTCCGGTGGGTTCGACTGAGGGCGGGCGCCCGGCTGAGGGAAGCGGCGCTGCTGTCAGAAGGCCTCCCGTGCCCTCACCACGAGTGTGTTTGCTCTGCCGTGGGTCCCGCGTCACGGTCGGGGCAGGAGCCGCTTCCGACGCCCTTGCGAAGGGCTTCGCTGAGGCCCAGGTCGGGGGCCTCCTTCTAGGACGGCCCCCGACCTGAGGCCCGGCACGCAGCCTCCCTGAGGCTTCCGCCACCCCCGCCGCGGCCAAGCTTTCTCTCTGGGCGAAAGAGGCCTGCTCGCGGAAGGGAGCTCGGCTTCAGGCTTGCTTCGCGGAGGTAAGGCTGTGGTGCTCACTCGAGGTTTCCGGGCTAAGCGTTGAGAAGGCCTCCTTCTCCGTGGAGCGACGTGTGTGTGGACGTGGACGGGGATGGCATTCCACCCTGCCTTGCTTCGCACAGGGAGGTCGGGGGCCTGGACCTCAGCGGGTCCAACCCCCGGCGAGTCAGCCAACGGCTTCCCCGTGTAGGACGTGAGGCGCCGGCCCGGGAGAGGCCGGCCCCACAGCCCGGACCCTCGTGCCTCACGAAGCGCGCCCTTCATCTCTCCTCCCCGCTTCTCTGTTCGCACTCATCTTTCCCTGGGCGGACGTTTTCCCGGCAGCACCGGGTTGCACGGAATCCAGGGAGGAGCTGTCTCCTTCGGTTGCCAGGCCCGGGCGTGTGTCGACCTTGACACCGCGCAGCCCGCTGTCGCCCCGGAGGTGCTGGCGGCACCCGCAGGTCCCTGGAGTGGAGGCCCAAGGCGGCAGCGTGCGCACGTCTTCCTCCGCGTCTGAGAGAAGGCGTTGTGCATTCGGGGAATGGCGAGGTGAAAGGGCCCCCTCCGGGAAGCGCGATCCAAGAGCTGAGGGTTGGGTGCCTTGCTCCGTGCTTCTAGGTGCCAGAGCCGCTTCTCTCTTCCCGGGACAGAGTGGGGCTTGCTGGGCCAATGCGTCGTCCTGAAGCAATCCCGTGGCAGGGGCTCGGCGCTTCCCCCTTCCGTTTCGGGGGAGCCTCCCAGCTCAGGGCGCCCCCAGAGAGTTTGGCCTGCAGGCCGGCGTCGCCGTGACGACCTCGCCGAGAGCCGGGTGTTCAGCTCGGTGCACTCCGAACGCGGGCTCCGGTGGGTTCGACTGAGGGCGGGCGCCCGGCTGAGGGAAGCGGCGCTGCTGTCAGAAGGCCTCCCGTGCCCTCACCACGAGTGTGTTTGCTCTGCCGTGGGTCCCGCGTCACGGTCGGGGCAGGAGCCGCTTCCGACGCCCTTGCGAAGGGCTTCGCTGAGGCCCAGGTCGGGGGCCTCCTTCTAGGACGGCCCCCGACCTGAGGCCCGGCACGCAGCCTCCCTGAGGCTTCCGCCACCCCCGCCGCGGCCAAGCTTTCTCTCTGGGCGAAAGAGGCCTGCTCGCGGAAGGGAGCTCGGCTTCAGGCTTGCTTCGCGGAGGTAAGGCTGTGGTGCTCACTCGAGGTTTCCGGGCTAAGCGTTGAGAAGGCCTCCTTCTCCGTGGAGCGACGTGTGTGTGGACGTGGACGGGGATGGCATTCCACCCTGCCTTGCTTCGCACAGGGAGGTCGGGGGCCTGGACCTCAGCGGGTCCAACCCCCGGCGAGTCAGCCAACGGCTTCCCCGTGTAGGACGTGAGGCGCCGGCCCGGGAGAGGCCGGCCCCACAGCCCGGACCCTCGTGCCTCACGAAGCGCGCCCTTCATCTCTCCTCCCCGCTTCTCTGTTCGCACTCATCTTTCCCTGGGCGGACGTTTTCCCGGCAGCACCGGGTTGCACGGAATCCAGGGAGGAGCTGTCTCCTTCGGTTGCCAGGCCCGGGCGTGTGTCGACCTTGACACCGCGCAGCCCGCTGTCGCCCCGGAGGTGCTGGCGGCACCCGCAGGTCCCTGGAGTGGAGGCCCAAGGCGGCAGCGTGTGCACGTCTTCCTCCGCGTCTGAGAGAAGGCGTTGTGCATTCGGGGAATGGCGAGGTGAAAGGGCCCCCTCCGGGAAGCGCGATCCAAGAGCTGAGGGTTGGGTGCCTTGCTCCGTGCTTCTAGGTGCCAGAGCCGCTTCTCTCTTCCCGGGACAGAGTGGGGCTTGCTGGGCCAATGCGTCGTCCTGAAGCAATCCCGTGGCAGGGGCTCGGCGCTTCCCCCTTCCGTTTCGGGCGAGCCTCTCAGCTCAGGGCGCCCCCAGAGAGTTTGGCCTGCAGGCCGGCGTCGCCGTCACGACCTCGCCGAGAGCCGGGTGTTCAGCGCGGTGCACTCCGAACGCGGGCTCCGGTGGGTTCGACTGAGGGCGGGCACCCGGCTGAGGGAAGCGGCGCTGCTGTCAGAAGGCCTCCCGTGCCCTCACAACGAGTGTGTTTGCTCTGCCGTGGGTCCCGCGTCACGGTCGGGGCAGGAGCCGCTTCCGACGCCCTTGCGAAGGGCTTCGCTGAGGCCCAGGTCGGGGGCCTCCTTCTAGGAAGGCCCCCGACCTGAGGCCCGGCACGCAGCCTCCCTGAGGCTTCCGCCACCCCCGCCGCGGCCAAGCTTTCTCTCTGGGCGAAAGAGGCCTGCTCGCGGAAGGGAGCTTGGCTTCAGGCTTGCATCGCGGAGGTAAGGCTGTGGTGCTCACTCGAGGTTTCCGGGCTAAGCGTTGAGAAGGCCTCCTTCTCCGTGGAGCGACGTGTGTGTGGACGTGGACGGGGATGGCATTCCACCCTGCCTTGTTTCGCACAGGGAGGTCGGGGGCCTGGACCTCAGCGGGTCCAACCCCCGGCGAGTCAGCCAACGGCTTCCCCGTGTAGGACGGGAGGCGCCGGCCCGGGAGAGGCCGGCCCCACAGCCCGGACCCTCGTGCCTCACGAAGCGCGCCCTTCATCTCTCCTCCCCGCTTCTCTGTTCGCACTCATCTTTCCCTGGGCGGACGTTTTCCCGGCAGCACCGGGTTGCACGGAATCCAGGGAGGAGCTGTCTCCTTCGGTTGCCAGGCCCGGGCGTGTGTCGACCTTGACACCGCGCAGCCCGCTGTCGCCCCGGAGGTGCTGGCGGCACCCGCAGGTCCCTGGAGTGGAGGCCCAAGGCGGCAGCGTGTGTACGTCTTCCTCCGCGTCTGAGAGAAGGCGTTGTGCATTCGGGGAATGGCGAGGTGAAAGGGCCCCCTCCGGGAAGCGCGATCCAAGAGCTGAGGGTTGGGTGCCTTGCTCCGTGCTTCTAGGTGCCAGAGCCGCTTCTCTCTTCCCGGGACAGAGTGGGGCTTGCTGGGCCAATGCGTCGTCCTGAAGCAATCCCGTGGCAGGGGCTCGGCGCTGCCCCCTTCCGTTTCGGGCGAGCCTCCCAGCTCAGGGCGCCCCCAGAGAGTTTGGCCTGCAGGCCGGCGTCGCCGTCACGACCTCGCCGAGAGCCGGGTGTTCAGCGCGGTGCACTCCGAACGCGGGCTCCGGTGGGTTCGACTGAGGGCGGGCGCCCGGCTGAGGGAAGCGGCGCTGCTGTCAGAAGGCCTCCCGTGCCCTCACCACGAGTGTGTTTGCTCTGCCGTGGGTCCCGCGTCACGGTCGGGGCAGGAGCCGCTTCCGACGCCCTTGCGAAGGGCTTCGCTGAGGCCCAGGTCGGGGGCCTCCTTCTAGGACGGCCCCCGACCTGAGGCCCGGCACGCAGCCTCCCTGAGGCTTCCGCCACCCCCGCCGCGGCCAAGCTTTCTCTCTGGGCGAAAGAGGCCTGCTCGCGGAAGGGAGCTCGGCTTCAGGCTTGCTTCGCGGAGGTAAGGCTGTGGTGCTCACTCGAGGTTTCCGGGCTAAGCGTTGAGAAGGCCTCCTTCTCCGTGGAGCGACGTGTGTGTGGACGTGGACGGGGATGGCATTCCACCCTGCCTTGCTTCGCACAGGGAGGTCGGGGGCCTGGACCTCAGCGGGTCCAACCCCCGGCGAGTCAGCCAACGGCTTCCCCGTGTAGGACGTGAGGCGCCGGCCCGGGAGAGGCCGGCCCCACAGCCCGGACCCTCGTGCCTCACGAAGCGCGCCCTTCATCTCTCCTCCCCGCTTCTCTGTTCGCACTCATCTTTCCCTGGGCGGACGTTTTCCCGGCAGCACCGGGTTGCACGGAATCCAGGGAGGAGCTGTCTCCTTCGGTTGCCAGGCCCGGGCGTGTGTCGACCTTGACACCGCGCAGCCCGCTGTCGCCCCGGAGGTGCTGGCGGCACCCGCAGGTCCCTGGAGTGGAGGCCCAAGGCGGCAGCGTGTGCACGTCTTCCTCCGCGTCTGAGAGAAGGCGTTGTGCATTCGGGGAATGGCGAGGTGAAAGGGCCCCCTCCGGGAAGCGCGATCCAAGAGCTGAGGGTTGGGTGCCTTGCTCCGTGCTTCTAGGTGCCAGAGCCGCTTCTCTCTTCCCGGGACAGAGTGGGGCTTGCTGGGCCAATGCGTCGTCCTGAAGCAATCCCGTGGCAGGGGCTCGGCGCTTCCCCCTTCCGTTTCGGGGGAGCCTCCCAGCTCAGGGCGCCCCCAGAGAGTTTGGCCTGCAGGCCGGCGTCGCCGTCACGACCTCGCCGAGAGCCGGGTGTTCAGCTCGGTGCACTCCGAACGCGGGCTCCGGTGGGTTCGACTGAGGGCGGGCGCCCGGCTGAGGGAAGCGGCGCTGGTGTCAGAAGGCCTCCCGTGCCCTCACAACGAGTGTGTTTGCTCTGCCGTGGGTCCCGCGTCACGGTCGGGGCAGGAGCCGCTTCCGACGCCCTTGCGAAGGGCTTCGCTGAGGCCCAGGTCGGGGGCCTCCTTCTAGGACGGCCCCCGACCTGAGGCCCGGCACGCAGCCTCCCTGAGGCTTCCGCCACCCCCGCCGCGGCCAAGCTTTCTCTCTGGGCGAAAGAGGCCTGCTCGCGGAAGGGAGCTCGGCTTCAGGCTTGCTTCGCGGAGGTAAGGCTGTGGTGCTCACTCGAGGTTTCTGGGCTAAGCGTTGAGAAGGCCTCCTTCTCCGTGGAGCGACGTGTGTGTGGACGTGGACGGGGATGGCATTCCACCCTGCCTTGCTTCGCACAGGGAGGTCGGGGGCCTGGACCTCAGCGGGTCCAACCCCCGGCGAGTCAGCCAACGGCTTCCCCGTGTAGGACGTGAGGCGCCGGCCCGGGAGAGGCCGGCCCCACAGCCCGGACCCTCGTGCCTCACGAAGCGCGCCCTTCATCTCTCCTCCTCGCTTCTCTGTTCGCACTCATCTTTCCCTGGGCGGACGTTATCCCGGCAGCACCGGGTTGCACGGAATCCAGGGAGGAGCTGTCTCCTTCGGTTGCCAGGCCCGGGCGTGTGTCGACCTTGACACCGCGCAGCCCGCTGTCGCCCCGGAGGTGCTGGCGGCACCCGCAGGTCCCTGGAGTGGAGGCCCAAGGCGGCAGCGTGTGCACGTCTTCCTCCGCGTCTGAGAGAAGGCGTTGTGCATTCGGGGAATGGCGAGGTGAAAGGGCCCCCTCCGGGAAGCGCGATCCAAGAGCTGAGGGTTGGGTGCCTTGCTCCGTGCTTCTAGGTGCCAGAGCCGCTTCTCTCTTCCCGGGACAGAGTGGGGCTTGCTGGGCCAATGCGTCGTCCTGAAGCAATCCCGTGGCAGGGGCTCGGCGCTTCCCCCTTCCGTTTCGGGGGAGCCTCCCAGCTCAGGGCGCCCCCAGAGAGTTTGGCCTGCAGGCCGGCGTCGCCGTCACGACCTCGCCGAGAGCCGGGTGTTCAGCTCGGTGCACTCCGAACGCGGGCTCCGGTGGGTTCGACTGAGGGCGGGCGCCCGGCTGAGGGAAGCGGCGCTGGTGTCAGAAGGCCTCCCGTGCCCTCACAACGAGTGTGTTTGCTCTGCCGTGGGTCCCGCGTCACGGTCGGGGCAGGAGCCGCTTCCGACGCCCTTGCGAAGGGCTTCGCTGAGGCCCAGGTCGGGGGCCTCCTTCTAGGACGGCCCCCGACCTGAGGCCCGGCACGCAGCCTCCCTGAGGCTTCCGCCACCCCCGCCGCGGCCAAGCTTTCTCTCTGGGCGAAAGAGGCCTGCTCGCGGAAGGGAGCTCGGCTTCAGGCTTGCTTCGCGGAGGTAAGGCTGTGGTGCTCACTCGAGGTTTCCGGGCTAAGCGTTGAGAAGGCCTCCTTCTCCGTGGAGCGACGTGTGTGTGGACGTGGACGGGGATGGCATTCCACCCTGCCTTGTTTCGCACAGGGAGGTTGGGGGCCTGGACCTCAGCGGGTCCAACCCCCGGCGAGTCAGCCAACGGCTTCCCCGTGTAGGACGTGAGGCGCCGGCCCGGGAGAGGCCGGCCCCACAGCCCGGACCCTCGTGCCTCACGAAGCGCGCCCTTCATCTCTCCTCCTCGCTTCTCTGTTCGCACTCATCTTTCCCTGGGCGGACGTTATCCCGGCAGCACCGGGTTGCACGGAATCCAGGGAGGAGCTGTCTCCTTCGGTTGCCAGGCCCGGGCGTGTGTCGACCTTGACACCGCGCAGCCCGCTGTCGCCCCGGAGGTGCTGGCGGCACCCGCAGGTCCCTGGAGTGGAGGCCCAAGGCGGCAGCGTGTGCACGTCTTCCTCCGCGTCTGAGAGAAGGCGTTGTGCATTCGGGGAATGGCGAGGTGAAAGGGCCCCCTCCGGGAAGCGCGATCCAAGAGCTGAGGGTTGGGTGCCTTGCTCCGTGCTTCTAGGTGCCAGAGCCGCTTCTCTCTTCCCGGGACAGAGTGGGGCTTGCTGGGCCAATGCGTCGTCCTGAAGCAATCCCGTGGCAGGGGCTCGGCGCTTCCCCCTTCCGTTTCGGGCGAGCCTCCCAGCTCAGGGCGCCCCCAGAGAGTTTGGCCTGCAGGCCGGCGTCGCCGTCACGACCTCGCCGAGAGCCGGGTGTTCAGCTCGGTGCACTCCGAACGCGGGCTCCGGTGGGTTCGACTGAGGGCGGGCGCCCGGCTGAGGGAAGCGGCGCTGGTGTCAGAAGGCCTCCCGTGCCCTCACAACGAGTGTGTTTGCTCTGCCGTGGGTCCCGCGTCACGGTCGGGGCAGGAGCCGCTTCCGACGCCCTTGCGAAGGGCTTCGCTGAGGCCCAGGTCGGGGGCCTCCTTCTAGGACGGCCCCCGACCTGAGGCCCGGCACGCAGCCTCCCTGAGGCTTCCGCCACCCCCGCCGCGGCCAAGCTTTCTCTCTGCGCGAAAGAGGCCTGCTCGCGGAAGGGAGCTCGGCTTCAGGCTTGCTTCTCGGAGGTAAGGCTGTGGTGCTCACTCGAGGTTTCCGGGCTAAGCGTTGAGAAGGCCTCCTTCTCCGTGGAGCGACGTGTGTGTGGACGTGGACGGGGATGGCATTCCACCCTGCCTTGTTTCGCACAGGGAGGTTGGGGGCCTGGACCTCAGCGGGTCCAACCCCCGGCGAGTCAGCCAACGGCTTCCCCGTGTAGGACGTGAGGCGCCGGCCCGGGAGAGGCCGGCCCCACAGCCCGGACCCTCGTGCCTCACGAAGCGCGCCCTTCATCTCTCCTCCCCGCTTCTCTGTTCGCACTCATCTTTCCCTGGGCGGACGTTTTCCCGGCAGCACCGGGTTGCACGGAATCCAGGGAGGAGCTGTCTCCTTCGGTTGCCAGGCCCGGGCGTGTGTCGACCTTGACACCGCGCAGCCCGCTGTCGCCCCGGAGGTGCTGGCGGCACCCGCAGGTCCCTGGAGTGGAGGCCCAAGGCGGCAGCGTGCGCACGTCTTCCTCCGCGTCTGAGAGAAGGCGTTGTGCATTCGGGGAATGGCGAGGTGAAAGGGCCCCCTCCGGGAAGCGCGATCCAAGAGCTGAGGGTTGGGTGCCTTGCTCCGTGCTTCTAGGTGCCAGAGCCGCTTCTCTCTTCCCGGGACAGAGTGGGGCTTGCTGGGCCAATGCGTCGTCCTGAAGCAATCCCGTGGCAGGGGCTCGGCGCTTCCCCCTTCCGTTTCGGGCGAGCCTCCCAGCTCAGGGCGCCCCCAGAGAGTTTGGCCTGCAGGCCGGCGTCGCCGTCACGACCTCGCCGAGAGCCGGGTGTTCAGCTCGGTGCACTCCGAACGCGGGCTCCGGTGGGTTCGACTGAGGGCGGGCGCCCGGCTGAGGGAAGCGGCGCTGGTGTCAGAAGGCCTCCCGTGCCCTCACAACGAGTGTGTTTGCTCTGCCGTGGGTCCCGCGTCACGGTCGGGGCAGGAGCCGCTTCCGACGCCCTTGCGAAGGGCTTCGCTGAGGCCCAGGTCGGGGGCCTCCTTCTAGGACGGCCCCCGACCTGAGGCCCGGCACGCAGCCTCCCTGAGGCTTCCGCCACCCCCGCCGCGGCCAAGCTTTCTCTCTGGGCGAAAGAGGCCTGCTCGCGGAAGGGAGCTCGGCTTCAGGCTTGCTTCGCGGAGGTAAGGCTGTGGTGCTCACTCGAGGTTTCCGGGCTAAGCGTTGAGAAGGCCTCCTTCTCCGTGGAGCGACGTGTGTGTGGACGTGGACGGGGATGGCATTCCACCCTGCCTTGCTTCGCACAGGGAGGTCGGGGACCTGGACCTCAGCGGGTCCAACCCCCGGCGAGTCAGCCAACGGCTTCCCCGTGTAGGACGTGAGGCGCCGGCCCGGGAGAGGCCGGCCCCACAGCCCGGACCCTCGTGCCTCACGAAGCGCGCCCTTCATCTCTCCTCCCCGCTTCTCTGTTCGCACTCATCTTTCCCTGGGCGGACGTTTTCCCGGCAGCACCGGGTTGCACGGAATCCAGGGAGGAGCTGTCTCCTTCGGTTGCCAGGCCCGGGCGTGTGTCGACCTTGACACCGCGCAGCCCGCTGTCGCCCCGGAGGTGCTGGCGGCACCCGCAGGTCCCTGGAGTGGAGGCCCAAGGCGGCAGCGTGTGCACGTCTTCCTCCGCGTCTGAGAGAAGGCGTTGTGCATTCGGGGAATGGCGAGGTGAAAGGGCCCCCTCCGGGAAGCGCGATCCAAGAGCTGAGGGTTGGGTGCCTTGCTCCGTGCTTCTAGGTGCCAGAGCCGCTTCTCTCTTCCCGGGACAGAGTGGGGCTTGCTGGGCCAATGCGTCGTCCTGAAGCAATCCCGTGGCAGGGGCTCGGCGCTTCCCCCTTCCGTTTCGGGGGAGCCTCCCAGCTCAGGGCGCCCCCAGAGAGTTTGGCCTGCAGGCCGGCGTCGCCGTCACGACCTCGCCGAGAGCCGGGTGTTCAGCTCGGTGCACTCCGAACGCGGGCTCCGGTGGGTTCGACTGAGGGCGGGCGCCCGGCTGAGGGAAGCGGCGCTGGTGTCAGAAGGCCTCCCGTGCCCTCACAACGAGTGTGTTTGCTCTGCCGTGGGTCCCGCGTCACGGTCGGGGCAGGAGCCGCTTCCGACGCCCTTGCGAAGGGCTTCGCTGAGGCCCAGGTCGGGGGCCTCCTTCTAGGACGGCCCCCGACCTGAGGCCCGGCACGCAGCCTCCCTGAGGCTTCCGCCACCCCCGCCGCGGCCAAGCTTTCTCTCTGGGCGAAAGAGGCCTGCTCGCGGAAGGGAGCTCGGCTTCAGGCTTGCTTCGCGGAGGTAAGGCTGTGGTGCTCACTCGAGGTTTCCGGGCTAAGCGTTGAGAAGGCCTCCTTCTCCGTGGAGCGACGTGTGTGTGGACGTGGACGTGGATGGCATTCCACCCTGCCTTGCTTCGCACAGGGAGGTCGGGGACCTGGACCTCAGCGGGTCCAACCCCCGGCGAGTCAGCCAACGGCTTCCCCGTGTAGGACGTGAGGCGCCGGCCCGGGAGAGGCCGGCCCCACAGCCCGGACCCTCGTGCCTCACGAAGCGCGCCCTTCATCTCTCCTCCTCGCTTCTCTGTTCGCACTCATCTTTCCCTGGGCGGACGTTATCCCGGCAGCACCGGGTTGCACGGAATCCAGGGAGGAGCTGTCTCCTTCGGTTGCCAGGCCCGGGCGTGTGTCGACCTTGACACCGCGCAGCCCGCTGTCGCCCCGGAGGTGCTGGCGGCACCCGCAGGTCCCTGGAGTGGAGGCCCAAGGCGGCAGCGTGTGCACGTCTTCCTCCGCGTCTGAGAGAAGGCGTTGTGCATTCGGGGAATGGCGAGGTGAAAGGGCCCCCTCCGGGAAGCGCGATCCAAGAGCTGAGGGTTGGGTGCCTTGCTCCGTGCTTCTAGGTGCCAGAGCCGCTTCTCTCTTCCCGGGACAGAGTGGGGCTTGCTGGGCCAATGCGTCGTCCTGAAGCAATCCCGTGGCAGGGGCTCGGCGCTGCCCCCTTCCGTTTCGGGCGAGCCTCCCAGCTCAGGGCGCCCCCAGAGAGTTTGGCCTGCAGGCCGGCGTCGCCGTCACGACCTCGCCGAGAGCCGGGTGTTCAGCGCGGTGCACTCCGAACGCGGGCTCCGGTGGGTTCGACTGAGGGCGGGCGCCCGGCTGAGGGAAGCGGCGCTGCTGTCAGAAGGCCTCCCGTGCCCTCACCACGAGTGTGTTTGCTCTGCCGTGGGTCCCGCGTCACGGTCGGGGCAGGAGCCGCTTCCGACGCCCTTGCGAAGGGCTTCGCTGAGGCCCAGGTCGGGGGCCTCCTTCTAGGACGGCCCCCGACCTGAGGCCCGGCACGCAGCCTCCCTGAGGCTTCCGCCACCCCCGCCGCGGCCAAGCTTTCTCTCTGGGCGAAAGAGGCCTGCTCGCGGAAGGGAGCTCGGCTTCAGGCTTGCTTCGCGGAGGTAAGGCTGTGGTGCTCACTCGAGGTTTCCGGGCTAAGCGTTGAGAAGGCCTCCTTCTCCGTGGAGCGACGTGTGTGTGGACGTGGACGGGGATGGCATTCCACCCTGCCTTGCTTCGCACAGGGAGGTCGGGGGCCTGGACCTCAGCGGGTCCAACCCCCGGCGAGTCAGCCAACGGCTTCCCCGTGTAGGACGTGAGGCGCCGGCCCGGGAGAGGCCGGCCCCACAGCCCGGACCCTCGTGCCTCACGAAGCGCGCCCTTCATCTCTCCTCCCCGCTTCTCTGTTCGCACTCATCTTTCCCTGGGCGGACGTTTTCCCGGCAGCACCGGGTTGCACGGAATCCAGGGAGGAGCTGTCTCCTTCGGTTGCCAGGCCCGGGCGTGTGTCGACCTTGACACCGCGCAGCCCGCTGTCGCCCCGGAGGTGCTGGCGGCACCCGCAGGTCCCTGGAGTGGAGGCCCAAGGCGGCAGCGTGTGCACGTCTTCCTCCGCGTCTGAGAGAAGGCGTTGTGCATTCGGGGAATGGCGAGGTGAAAGGGCCCCCTCCGGGAAGCGCGATCCAAGAGCTGAGGGTTGGGTGCCTTGCTCCGTGCTTCTAGGTGCCAGAGCCGCTTCTCTCTTCCCGGGACAGAGTGGGGCTTGCTGGGCCAATGCGTCGTCCTGAAGCAATCCCGTGGCAGGGGCTCGGCGCTTCCCCCTTCCGTTTCGGGGGAGCCTCCCAGCTCAGGGCGCCCCCAGAGAGTTTGGCCTGCAGGCCGGCGTCGCCGTCACGACCTCGCCGAGAGCCGGGTGTTCAGCTCGGTGCACTCCGAACGCGGGCTCCGGTGGGTTCGACTGAGGGCGGGCGCCCGGCTGAGGGAAGCGGCGCTGGTGTCAGAAGGCCTCCCGTGCCCTCACAACGAGTGTGTTTGCTCTGCCGTGGGTCCCGCGTCACGGTCGGGGCAGGAGCCGCTTCCGACGCCCTTGCGAAGGGCTTCGCTGAGGCCCAGGTCGGGGGCCTCCTTCTAGGACGGCCCCCGACCTGAGGCCCGGCACGCAGCCTCCCTGAGGCTTCCGCCACCCCCGCCGCGGCCAAGCTTTCTCTCTGGGCGAAAGAGGCCTGCTCGCGGAAGGGAGCTCGGCTTCAGGCTTGCTTCGCGGAGGTAAGGCTGTGGTGCTCACTCGAGGTTTCCGGGCTAAGCGTTGAGAAGGCCTCCTTCTCCGTGGAGCGACGTGTGTGTGGACGTGGACGGGGATGGCATTCCACCCTGCCTTGCTTCGCACAGGGAGGTCGGGGACCTGGACCTCAGCGGGTCCAACCCCCGGCGAGTCAGCCAACGGCTTCCCCGTGTAGGACGTGAGGCGCCGGCCCGGGAGAGGCCGGCCCCACAGCCCGGACCCTCGTGCCTCACGAAGCGCGCCCTTCATCTCTCCTCCTCGCTTCTCTGTTCGCACTCATCTTTCCCTGGGCGGACGTTATCCCGGCAGCACCGGGTTGCACGGAATCCAGGGAGGAGCTGTCTCCTTCGGTTGCCAGGCCCGGGCGTGTGTCGACCTTGACACCGCGCAGCCCGCTGTCGCCCCGGAGGTGCTGGCGGCACCCGCAGGTCCCTGGAGTGGAGGCCCAAGGCGGCAGCGTGTGCACGTCTTCCTCCGCGTCTGAGAGAAGGCGTTGTGCATTCGGGGAATGGCGAGGTGAAAGGGCCCCCTCCGGGAAGCGCGATCCAAGAGCTGAGGGTTGGGTGCCTTGCTCCGTGCTTCTAGGTGCCAGAGCCGCTTCTCTCTTCCCGGGACAGAGTGGGGCTTGCTGGGCCAATGCGTCGTCCTGAAGCAATCCCGTGGCAGGGGCTCGGCGCTTCCCCCTTCCGTTTCGGGCGAGCCTCCCAGCTCAGGGCGCCCCCAGAGAGTTTGGCCTGCAGGCCGGCGTCGCCGTCACGACCTCGCCGAGAGCCGGGTGTTCAGCTCGGTGCACTCCGAACGCGGGCTCCGGTGGGTTCGACTGAGGGCGGGCGCCCGGCTGAGGGAAGCGGCGCTGGTGTCAGAAGGCCTCCCGTGCCCTCACAACGAGTGTGTTTGCTCTGCCGTGGGTCCCGCGTCACGGTCGGGGCAGGAGCCGCTTCCGACGCCCTTGCGAAGGGCTTCGCTGAGGCCCAGGTCGGGGGCCTCCTTCTAGGACGGCCCCCGACCTGAGGCCCGGCACGCAGCCTCCCTGAGGCTTCCGCCACCCCCGCCGCGGCCAAGCTTTCTCTCTGCGCGAAAGAGGCCTGCTCGCGGAAGGGAGCTCGGCTTCAGGCTTGCTTCTCGGAGGTAAGGCTGTGGTGCTCACTCGAGGTTTCCGGGCTAAGCGTTGAGAAGGCCTCCTTCTCCGTGGAGCGACGTGTGTGTGGACGTGGACGGGGATGGCATTCCACCCTGCCTTGTTTCGCACAGGGAGGTTGGGGGCCTGGACCTCAGCGGGTCCAACCCCCGGCGAGTCAGCCAACGGCTTCCCCGTGTAGGACGTGAGGCGCCGGCCCGGGAGAGGCCGGCCCCACAGCCCGGACCCTCGTGCCTCACGAAGCGCGCCCTTCATCTCTCCTCCCCGCTTCTCTGTTCGCACTCATCTTTCCCTGGGCGGACGTTTTCCCGGCAGCACCGGGTTGCACGGAATCCAGGGAGGAGCTGTCTCCTTCGGTTGCCAGGCCCGGGCGTGTGTCGACCTTGACACCGCGCAGCCCGCTGTCGCCCCGGAGGTGCTGGCGGCACCCGCAGGTCCCTGGAGTGGAGGCCCAAGGCGGCAGCGTGCGCACGTCTTCCTCCGCGTCTGAGAGAAGGCGTTGTGCATTCGGGGAATGGCGAGGTGAAAGGGCCCCCTCCGGGAAGCGCGATCCAAGAGCTGAGGGTTGGGTGCCTTGCTCCGTGCTTCTAGGTGCCAGAGCCGCTTCTCTCTTCCCGGGACAGAGTGGGGCTTGCTGGGCCAATGCGTCGTCCTGAAGCAATCCCGTGGCAGGGGCTCGGCGCTTCCCCCTTCCGTTTCGGGGGAGCCTCCCAGCTCAGGGCGCCCCCAGAGAGTTTGGCCTGCAGGCCGGCGTCGCCGTCACGACCTCGCCGAGAGCCGGGTGTTCAGCTCGGTGCACTCCGAACGCGGGCTCCGGTGGGTTCGACTGAGGGCGGGCGCCCGGCTGAGGGAAGCGGCGCTGGTGTCAGAAGGCCTCCCGTGCCCTCACAACGAGTGTGTTTGCTCTGCCGTGGGTCCCGCGTCACGGTCGGGGCAGGAGCCGCTTCCGACGCCCTTGCGAAGGGCTTCGCTGAGGCCCAGGTCGGGGGCCTCCTTCTAGGACGGCCCCCGACCTGAGGCCCGGCACGCAGCCTCCCTGAGGCTTCCGCCACCCCCGCCGCGGCCAAGCTTTCTCTCTGGGCGAAAGAGGCCTGCTCGCGGAAGGGAGCTCGGCTTCAGGCTTGCTTCGCGGAGGTAAGGCTGTGGTGCTCACTCGAGGTTTCCGGGCTAAGCGTTGAGAAGGCCTCCTTCTCCGTGGAGCGACGTGTGTGTGGACGTGGACGGGGATGGCATTCCACCCTGCCTTGCTTCGCACAGGGAGGTCGGGGACCTGGACCTCAGCGGGTCCAACCCCCGGCGAGTCAGCCAACGGCTTCCCCGTGTAGGACGTGAGGCGCCGGCCCGGGAGAGGCCGGCCCCACAGCCCGGACCCTCGTGCCTCACGAAGCGCGCCCTTCATCTCTCCTCCCCGCTTCTCTGTTCGCACTCATCTTTCCCTGGGCGGACGTTTTCCCGGCAGCACCGGGTTGCACGGAATCCAGGGAGGAGCTGTCTCCTTCGGTTGCCAGGCCCGGGCGTGTGTCGACCTTGACACCGCGCAGCCCGCTGTCGCCCCGGAGGTGCTGGCGGCACCCGCAGGTCCCTGGAGTGGAGGCCCAAGGCGGCAGCGTGTGCACGTCTTCCTCCGCGTCTGAGAGAAGGCGTTGTGCATTCGGGGAATGGCGAGGTGAAAGGGCCCCCTCCGGGAAGCGCGATCCAAGAGCTGAGGGTTGGGTGCCTTGCTCCGTGCTTCTAGGTGCCAGAGCCGCTTCTCTCTTCCCGGGACAGAGTGGGGCTTGCTGGGCCAATGCGTCGTCCTGAAGCAATCCCGTGGCAGGGGCTCGGCGCTTCCCCCTTCCGTTTCGGGGGAGCCTCCCAGCTCAGGGCGCCCCCAGAGAGTTTGGCCTGCAGGCCGGCGTCGCCGTCACGACCTCGCCGAGAGCCGGGTGTTCAGCTCGGTGCACTCCGAACGCGGGCTCCGGTGGGTTCGACTGAGGGCGGGCGCCCGGCTGAGGGAAGCGGCGCTGGTGTCAGAAGGCCTCCCGTGCCCTCACAACGAGTGTGTTTGCTCTGCCGTGGGTCCCGCGTCACGGTCGGGGCAGGAGCCGCTTCCGACGCCCTTGCGAAGGGCTTCGCTGAGGCCCAGGTCGGGGGCCTCCTTCTAGGACGGCCCCCGACCTGAGGCCCGGCACGCAGCCTCCCTGAGGCTTCCGCCACCCCCGCCGCGGCCAAGCTTTCTCTCTGGGCGAAAGAGGCCTGCTCGCGGAAGGGAGCTCGGCTTCAGGCTTGCTTCGCGGAGGTAAGGCTGTGGTGCTCACTCGAGGTTTCCGGGCTAAGCGTTGAGAAGGCCTCCTTCTCCGTGGAGCGACGTGTGTGTGGACGTGGACGGGGATGGCATTCCACCCTGCCTTGCTTCGCACAGGGAGGTCGGGGACCTGGACCTCAGCGGGTCCAACCCCCGGCGAGTCAGCCAACGGCTTCCCCGTGTAGGACGTGAGGCGCCGGCCCGGGAGAGGCCGGCCCCACAGCCCGGACCCTCGTGCCTCACGAAGCGCGCCCTTCATCTCTCCTCCTCGCTTCTCTGTTCGCACTCATCTTTCCCTGGGCGGACGTTATCCCGGCAGCACCGGGTTGCACGGAATCCAGGGAGGAGCTGTCTCCTTCGGTTGTCAGGCCCGGGCGTGTGTCGACCTTGACACCGCGCAGCCCGCTGTCGCCCCGGAGGTGCTGGCGGCACCCGCAGGTCCCTGGAGTGGAGGCCCAAGGCGGCAGCGTGTGCACGTCTTCCTCCGCGTCTGAGAGAAGGCGTTGTGCATTCGGGGAATGGCGAGGTGAAAGGGCCCCCTCCGGGAAGCGCGATCCAAGAGCTGAGGGTTGGGTGCCTTGCTCCGTGCTTCTAGGTGCCAGAGCCGCTTCTATCTTCCCGGGACAGAGTGGGGCTTGCTGGGCCAATGCGTCGTCCTGAAGCAATCCCGTGGCAGGGGCTCGGCGCTTCCCCCTTCCGTTTCGGGCGAGCCTCCCAGCTCAGGGCGCCCCCAGAGAGTTTGGCCTGCAGGCCGGCGTCGCCGTCACGACCTCGCCGAGAGCCGGGTGTTCAGCTCGGTGCACTCCGAACGCGGGCTCCGGTGGGTTCGACTGAGGGCGGGCGCCCGGCTGAGGGAAGCGGCGCTGGTGTCAGAAGGCCTCCCGTGCCCTCACAACGAGTGTGTTTGCTCTGCCGTGGGTCCCGCGTCACGGTCGGGGCAGGAGCCGCTTCCGACGCCCTTGCGAAGGGCTTCGCTGAGGCCCAGGTCGGGGGCCTCCTTCTAGGACGGCCCCCGACCTGAGGCCCGGCACGCAGCCTCCCTGAGGCTTCCGCCACCCCCGCCGCGGCCAAGCTTTCTCTCTGCGCGAAAGAGGCCTGCTCGCGGAAGGGAGCTCGGCTTCAGGCTTGCTTCTCGGAGGTAAGGCTGTGGTGCTCACTCGAGGTTTCCGGGCTAAGCGTTGAGAAGGCCTCCTTCTCCGTGGAGCGACGTGTGTGTGGACGTGGACGGGGATGGCATTCCACCCTGCCTTGTTTCGCACAGGGAGGTTGGGGGCCTGGACCTCAGCGGGTCCAACCCCCGGCGAGTCAGCCAACGGCTTCCCCGTGTAGGACGTGAGGCGCCGGCCCGGGAGAGGCCGGCCCCACAGCCCGGACCCTCGTGCCTCACGAAGCGCGCCCTTCATCTCTCCTCCCCGCTTCTCTGTTCGCACTCATCTTTCCCTGGGCGGACGTTTTCCCGGCAGCACCGGGTTGCACGGAATCCAGGGAGGAGCTGTCTCCTTCGGTTGCCAGGCCCGGGCGTGTGTCGACCTTGACACCGCGCAGCCCGCTGTCGCCCCGGAGGTGCTGGCGGCACCCGCAGGTCCCTGGAGTGGAGGCCCAAGGCGGCAGCGTGCGCACGTCTTCCTCCGCGTCTGAGAGAAGGCGTTGTGCATTCGGGGAATGGCGAGGTGAAAGGGCCCCCTCCGGGAAGCGCGATCCAAGAGCTGAGGGTTGGGTGCCTTGCTCCGTGCTTCTAGGTGCCAGAGCCGCTTCTCTCTTCCCGGGACAGAGTGGGGCTTGCTGGGCCAATGCGTCGTCCTGAAGCAATCCCGTGGCAGGGGCTCGGCGCTTCCCCCTTCCGTTTCGGGGGAGCCTCCCAGCTCAGGGCGCCCCCAGAGAGTTTGGCCTGCAGGCCGGCGTCGCCGTCACGACCTCGCCGAGAGCCGGGTGTTCAGCTCGGTGCACTCCGAACGCGGGCTCCGGTGGGTTCGACTGAGGGCGGGCGCCCGGATGAGGGAAGCGGCGCTGCTGTCAGAAGGCCTCCCGTGCCCTCACAACGAGTGTGTTTGCTCTGCCGTGGGTCCCGCGTCACGGTCGGGGCAGGAGCCGCTTCCGACGCCCTTGCGAAGGGCTTCGCTGAGGCCCAGGTCGGGGGCCTCCTTCTAGGACGGCCCCCGACCTGAGGCCCGGCACGCAGCCTCCCTGAGGCTTCCGCCACCCCCGCCGCGGCCAAGCTTTCTCTCTGGGCGAAAGAGGCCTGCTCGCGGAAGGGAGCTCGGCTTCAGGCTTGCTTCGCGGAGGTAAGGCTGTGGTGCTCACTCGAGGTTTCCGGGCTAAGCGTTGAGAAGGCCTCCTTCTCCGTGGAGCGACGTGTGTGTGGACGTGGACGGGGATGGCATTCCACCCTGCCTTGCTTCGCACAGGGAGGTCGGGGGCCTGGACCTCAGCGGGTCCAACCCCCGGCGAGTCAGCCAACGGCTTCCCCGTGTAGGACGTGAGGCGCCGGCCCGGGAGAGGCCGGCCCCACAGCCCGGACCCTCGTGCCTCACGAAGCGCGCCCTTCATCTCTCCTCCTCGCTTCTCTGTTCGCACTCATCTTTCCCTGGGCGGACGTTTTCCCGGCAGCACCGGGTTGCACGGAATCCAGGGAGGAGCTGTCTCCTTCGGTTGCCAGGCCCGGGCGTGTGTCGACCTTGACACCGCGCAGCCCGCTGTCGCCCCGGAGGTGCTGGCGGCACCCGCAGGTCCCTGGAGTGGAGGCCCAAGGCGGCAGCGTGTGCACGTCTTCCTCCGCGTCTGAGAGAAGGCGTTGTGCATTCGGGGAATGGCGAGGTGAAAGGGCCCCCTCCGGGAAGCGCGATCCAAGAGCTGAGGGTTGGGTGCCTTGCTCCGTGCTTCTAGGTGCCAGAGCCGCTTCTCTCTTCCCGGGACAGAGTGGGGCTTGCTGGGCCAATGCGTCGTCCTGAAGCAATCCCGTGGCAGGGGCTCGGCGCTTCCCCCTTCCGTTTCGGGCGAGCCTCCCAGCTCAGGGCGCCCCCAGAGAGTTTGGCCTGCAGGCCGGCGTCGCCGTCACGACCTCGCCGAGAGCCGGGTGTTCAGCTCGGTGCACTCCGAACGCGGGCTCCGGTGGGTTCGACTGAGGGCGGGCGCCCTGCTGAGGGAAGCGGCGCTGGTGTCAGAAGGCCTCCCGTGCCCTCACAACGAGTGTGTTTGCTCTGCCGTGGGTCCCGCGTCACGGTCGGGGCAGGAGCCGCTTCCGACGCCCTTGCGAAGGGCTTCGCTGAGGCCCAGGTCGGGGGCCTCCTTCTAGGACGGCCCCCGACCTGAGGCCCGGCACGCAGCCTCCCTGAGGCTTCCGCCACCCCCGCCGCGGCCAAGCTTTCTCTCTGGGCGAAAGAGGCCTGCTCGCGGAAGGGAGCTCGGCTTCAGGCTTGCTTCTCGGAGGTAAGGCTGTGGTGCTCACTCGAGGTTTCCGGGCTAAGCGTTGAGAAGGCCTCCTTCTCCGTGGAGCGACGTGTGTGTGGACGTGGACGGGGATGGCATTCCACCCTGCCTTGTTTCGCACAGGGAGGTTGGGGGCCTGGACCTCAGCGGGTCCAACCCCCGGCGAGTCAGCCAACGGCTTCCCCGTGTAGGACGGGAGGCGCCGGCCCGGGAGAGGCCGGCCCCACAGCCCGGACCCTCGTGCCTCACGAAGCGCGCCCTTCATCTCTCCTCCCCGCTTCTCTGTTCGCACTCATCTTTCCCTGGGCGGACGTTTTCCCGGCAGCACCGGGTTGCACGGAATCCAGGGAGGAGCTGTCTCCTTCGGTTGCCAGGCCCGGGCGTGTGTCGACCTTGACACCGCGCAGCCCGCTGTCGCCCCGGAGGTGCTGGCGGCACCCGCAGGTCCCTGGAGTGGAGGCCCAAGGCGGCAGCGTGCGCACGTCTTCCTCCGCGTCTGAGAGAAGGCGTTGTGCATTCGGGGAATGGCGAGGTGAAAGGGCCCCCTCCGGGAAGCGCGATCCAAGAGCTGAGGGTTGGGTGCCTTGCTCCGTGCTTCTAGGTGCCAGAGCCGCTTCTCTCTTCCCGGGACAGAGTGGGGCTTGCTGGGCCAATGCGTCGTCCTGAAGCAATCCCGTGGCAGGGGCTCGGCGCTTCCCCCTTCCGTTTCGGGGGAGCCTCCCAGCTCAGGGCGCCCCCAGAGAGTTTGGCCTGCAGGCCGGCGTCGCCGTCACGACCTCGCCGAGAGCCGGGTGTTCAGCTCGGTGCACTCCGAACGCGGGCTCCGGTGGGTTCGACTGAGGGCGGGCGCCCGGATGAGGGAAGCGGCGCTGCTGTCAGAAGGCCTCCCGTGCCCTCACAACGAGTGTGTTTGCTCTGCCGTGGGTCCCGCGTCACGGTCGGGGCAGGAGCCGCTTCCGACGCCCTTGCGAAGGGCTTCGCTGAGGCCCAGGTCGGGGGCCTCCTTCTAGGACGGCCCCCGACCTGAGGCCCGGCACGCAGCCTCCCTGAGGCTTCCGCCACCCCCGCCGCGGCCAAGCTTTCTCTCTGCGCGAAAGAGGCCTGCTCGCGGAAGGGAGCTCGGCTTCAGGCTTGCTTCTCGGAGGTAAGGCTGTGGTGCTCACTCGAGGTTTCCGGGCTAAGCGTTGAGAAGGCCTCCTTCTCCGTGGAGCGACGTGTGTGTGGACGTGGACGGGGATGGCATTCCACCCTGCCTTGTTTCGCACAGGGAGGTTGGGGGCCTGGACCTCAGCGGGTCCAACCCCCGGCGAGTCAGCCAACGGCTTCCCCGTGTAGGACGGGAGGCGCCGGCCCGGGAGAGGCCGGCCCCACAGCCCGGACCCTCGTGCCTCACGAAGCGCGCCCTTCATCTCTCCTCCCCGCTTCTCTGTTCGCACTCATCTTTCCCTGGGCGGACGTTTTCCCGGCAGCACCGGGTTGCACGGAATCCAGGGAGGAGCTGTCTCCTTCGGTTGCCAGGCCCGGGCGTGTGTCGACCTTGACACCGCGCAGCCCGCTGTCGCCCCGGAGGTGCTGGCGGCACCCGCAGGTCCCTGGAGTGGAGGCCCAAGGCGGCAGCGTGCGCACGTCTTCCTCCGCGTCTGAGAGAAGGCGTTGTGCATTCGGGGAATGGCGAGGTGAAAGGGCCCCCTCCGGGAAGCGCGATCCAAGAGCTGAGGGTTGGGTGCCTTGCTCCGTGCTTCTAGGTGCCAGAGCCGCTTCTCTCTTCCCGGGACAGAGTGGGGCTTGCTGGGCCAATGCGTCGTCCTGAAGCAATCCCGTGGCAGGGGCTCGGCGCTTCCCCCTTCCGTTTCGGGGGAGCCTCCCAGCTCAGGGCGCCCCCAGAGAGTTTGGCCTGCAGGCCGGCGTCGCCGTCACGACCTCGCCGAGAGCCGGGTGTTCAGCTCGGTGCACTCCGAACGCGGGCTCCGGTGGGTTCGACTGAGGGCGGGCGCCCGGATGAGGGAAGCGGCGCTGCTGTCAGAAGGCCTCCCGTGCCCTCACAACGAGTGTGTTTGCTCTGCCGTGGGTCCCGCGTCACGGTCGGGGCAGGAGCCGCTTCCGACGCCCTTGCGAAGGGCTTCGCTGAGGCCCAGGTCGGGGGCCTCCTTCTAGGACGGCCCCCGACCTGAGGCCCGGCACGCAGCCTCCCTGAGGCTTCCGCCACCCCCGCCGCGGCCAAGCTTTCTCTCTGGGCGAAAGAGGCCTGCTCGCGGAAGGGAGCTCGGCTTCAGGCTTGCTTCGCGGAGGTAAGGCTGTGGTGCTCACTCGAGGTTTCCGGGCTAAGCGTTGAGAAGGCCTCCTTCTCCGTGGAGCGACGTGTGTGTGGACGTGGACGGGGATGGCATTCCACCCTGCCTTGCTTCGCACAGGGAGGTCGGGGGCCTGGACCTCAGCGGGTCCAACCCCCGGCGAGTCAGCCAACGGCTTCCCCGTGTAGGACGTGAGGCGCCGGCCCGGGAGAGGCCGGCCCCACAGCCCGGACCCTCGTGCCTCACGAAGCGCGCCCTTCATCTCTCCTCCCCGCTTCTCTGTTCGCACTCATCTTTCCCTGGGCGGACGTTTTCCCGGCAGCACCGGGTTGCACGGAATCCAGGGAGGAGCTGTCTCCTTCGGTTGCCAGGCCCGGGCGTGTGTCGACCTTGACACCGCGCAGCCCGCTGTCGCCCCGGAGGTGCTGGCGGCACCCGCAGGTCCCTGGAGTGGAGGCCCAAGGCGGCAGCGTGTGCACGTCTTCCTCCGCGTCTGAGAGAAGGCGTTGTGCATTCGGGGAATGGCGAGGTGAAAGGGCCCCCTCCGGGAAGCGCGATCCAAGAGCTGAGGGTTGGGTGCCTTGCTCCGTGCTTCTAGGTGCCAGAGCCGCTTCTCTCTTCCCGGGACAGAGTGGGGCTTGCTGGGCCAATGCGTCGTCCTGAAGCAATCCCGTGGCAGGGGCTCGGCGCTTCCCCCTTCCGTTTCGGGGGAGCCTCCCAGCTCAGGGCGCCCCCAGAGAGTTTGGCCTGCAGGCCGGCGTCGCCGTCACGACCTCGCCGAGAGCCGGGTGTTCAGCTCGGTGCACTCCGAACGCGGGCTCCGGTGGGTTCGACTGAGGGCGGGCGCCCGGATGAGGGAAGCGGCGCTGCTGTCAGAAGGCCTCCCGTGCCCTCACAACGAGTGTGTTTGCTCTGCCGTGGGTCCCGCGTCACGGTCGGGGCAGGAGCCGCTTCCGACGCCCTTGCGAAGGGCTTCGCTGAGGCCCAGGTCGGGGGCCTCCTTCTAGGACGGCCCCCGACCTGAGGCCCGGCACGCAGCCTCCCTGAGGCTTCCGCCACCCCCGCCGCGGCCAAGCTTTCTCTCTGGGCGAAAGAGGCCTGCTCGCGGAAGGGAGCTCGGCTTCAGGCTTGCTTCGCGGAGGTAAGGCTGTGGTGCTCACTCGAGGTTTCCGGGCTAAGCGTTGAGAAGGCCTCCTTCTCCGTGGAGCGACGTGTGTGTGGACGTGGACGGGGATGGCATTCCACCCTGCCTTGCTTCGCACAGGGAGGTCGGGGGCCTGGACCTCAGCGGGTCCAACCCCCGGCGAGTCAGCCAACGGCTTCCCCGTGTAGGACGTGAGGCGCCGGCCCGGGAGAGGCCGGCCCCACAGCCCGGACCCTCGTGCCTCACGAAGCGCGCCCTTCATCTCTCCTCCCCGCTTCTCTGTTCGCACTCATCTTTCCCTGGGCGGACGTTTTCCCGGCAGCACCGGGTTGCACGGAATCCAGGGAGGAGCTGTCTCCTTCGGTTGCCAGGCCCGGGCGTGTGTCGACCTTGACACCGCGCAGCCCGCTGTCGCCCCGGAGGTGCTGGCGGCACCCGCAGGTCCCTGGAGTGGAGGCCCAAGGCGGCAGCGTGTGCACGTCTTCCTCCGCGTCTGAGAGAAGGCGTTGTGCATTCGGGGAATGGCGAGGTGAAAGGGCCCCCTCCGGGAAGCGCGATCCAAGAGCTGAGGGTTGGGTGCCTTGCTCCGTGCTTCTAGGTGCCAGAGCCGCTTCTCTCTTCCCGGGACAGAGTGGGGCTTGCTGGGCCAATGCGTCGTCCTGAAGCAATCCCGTGGCAGGGGCTCGGCGCTTCCCCCTTCCGTTTCGGGGGAGCCTCCCAGCTCAGGGCGCCCCCAGAGAGTTTGGCCTGCAGGCCAGCGTCGCCGTCACGACCTCGCCGAGAGCCGGGTGTTCAGCTCGGTGCACTCCGAACGCGGGCTCCGGTGGGTTCGACTGAGGGCGGGCGCCCGGCTGAGGGAAGCGGCGCTGGTGTCAGAAGGCCTCCCGTGCCCTCACAACGAGTGTGTTTGCTCTGCCGTGGGTCCCGCGTCACGGTCGGGGCAGGAGCCGCTTCCGACGCCCTTGCGAAGGGCTTCGCTGAGGCCCAGGTCGGGGGCCTCCTTCTAGGACGGCCCCCGACCTGAGGCCCGGCACGCAGCCTCCCTGAGGCTTCCGCCACCCCCGCCGCGGCCAAGCTTTCTCTCTGGGCGAAAGAGGCCTGCTCGCGGAAGGGAGCTCGGCTTCAGGCTTGCTTCGCGGAGGTAAGGCTGTGGTGCTCACTCGAGGTTTCCGGGCTAAGCGTTGAGAAGGCCTCCTTCTCCGTGGAGCGACGTGTGTGTGGACGTGGACGGGGATGGCATTCCACCCTGCCTTGCTTCGCACAGGGAGGTCGGGGACCTGGACCTCAGCGGGTCCAACCCCCGGCGAGTCAGCCAACGGCTTCCCCGTGTAGGACGTGAGGCGCCGGCCCGGGAGAGGCCGGCCCCACAGCCCGGACCCTCGTGCCTCACGAAGCGCGCCCTTCATCTCTCCTCCTCGCTTCTCTGTTCGCACTCATCTTTCCCTGGGCGGACGTTATCCCGGCAGCACCGGGTTGCACGGAATCCAGGGAGGAGCTGTCTCCTTCGGTTGCCAGGCCCGGGCGTGTGTCGACCTTGACACCGCGCAGCCCGCTGTCGCCCCGGAGGTGCTGGCGGCACCCGCAGGTCCCTGGAGTGGAGGCCCAAGGCGGCAGCGTGTGCACGTCTTCCTCCGCGTCTGAGAGAAGGCGTTGTGCATTCGGGGAATGGCGAGGTGAAAGGGCCCCCTCCGGGAAGCGCGATCCAAGAGCTGAGGGTTGGGTGCCTTGCTCCGTGCTTCTAGGTGCCAGAGCCGCTTCTCTCTTCCCGGGACAGAGTGGGGCTTGCTGGGCCAATGCGTCGTCCTGAAGCAATCCCGTGGCAGGGGCTCGGCGCTTCCCCCTTCCGTTTCGGGCGAGCCTCCCAGCTCAGGGCGCCCCCAGAGAGTTTGGCCTGCAGGCCGGCGTCGCCGTCACGACCTCGCCGAGAGCCGGGTGTTCAGCTCGGTGCACTCCGAACGCGGGCTCCGGTGGGTTCGACTGAGGGCGGGCGCCCGGCTGAGGGAAGCGGCGCTGGTGTCAGAAGGCCTCCCGTGCCCTCACAACGAGTGTGTTTGCTCTGCCGTGGGTCCCGCGTCACGGTCGGGGCAGGAGCCGCTTCCGACGCCCTTGCGAAGGGCTTCGCTGAGGCCCAGGTCGGGGGCCTCCTTCTAGGACGGCCCCCGACCTGAGGCCCGGCACGCAGCCTCCCTGAGGCTTCCGCCACCCCCGCCGCGGCCAAGCTTTCTCTCTGCGCGAAAGAGGCCTGCTCGCGGAAGGGAGCTCGGCTTCAGGCTTGCTTCTCGGAGGTAAGGCTGTGGTGCTCACTCGAGGTTTCCGGGCTAAGCGTTGAGAAGGCCTCCTTCTCCGTGGAGCGACGTGTGTGTGGACGTGGACGGGGATGGCATTCCACCCTGCCTTGTTTCGCACAGGGAGGTTGGGGGCCTGGACCTCAGCGGGTCCAACCCCCGGCGAGTCAGCCAACGGCTTCCCCGTGTAGGACGTGAGGCGCCGGCCCGGGAGAGGCCGGCCCCACAGCCCGGACCCTCGTGCCTCACGAAGCGCGCCCTTCATCTCTCCTCCCCGCTTCTCTGTTCGCACTCATCTTTCCCTGGGCGGACGTTTTCCCGGCAGCACCGGGTTGCACGGAATCCAGGGAGGAGCTGTCTCCTTCGGTTGCCAGGCCCGGGCGTGTGTCGACCTTGACACCGCGCAGCCCGCTGTCGCCCCGGAGGTGCTGGCGGCACCCGCAGGTCCCTGGAGTGGAGGCCCAAGGCGGCAGCGTGCGCACGTCTTCCTCCGCGTCTGAGAGAAGGCGTTGTGCATTCGGGGAATGGCGAGGTGAAAGGGCCCCCTCCGGGAAGCGCGATCCAAGAGCTGAGGGTTGGGTGCCTTGCTCCGTGCTTCTAGGTGCCAGAGCCGCTTCTCTCTTCCCGGGACAGAGTGGGGCTTGCTGGGCCAATGCGTCGTCCTGAAGCAATCCCGTGGCAGGGGCTCGGCGCTTCCCCCTTCCGTTTCGGGCGAGCCTCCCAGCTCAGGGCGCCCCCAGAGAGTTTGGCCTGCAGGCCGGCGTCGCCGTCACGACCTCGCCGAGAGCCGGGTGTTCAGCTCGGTGCACTCCGAACGCGGGCTCCGGTGGGTTCGACTGAGGGCGGGCGCCCGGATGAGGGAAGCGGCGCTGCTGTCAGAAGGCCTCCCGTGCCCTCACAACGAGTGTGTTTGCTCTGCCGTGGGTCCCGCGTCACGGTCGGGGCAGGAGCCGCTTCCGACGCCCTTGCGAAGGGCTTCGCTGAGGCCCAGGTCGGGGGCCTCCTTCTAGGACGGCCCCCGACCTGAGGCCCGGCACGCAGCCTCCCTGAGGCTTCCGCCACCCCCGCCGCGGCCAAGCTTTCTCTCTGCGCGAAAGAGGCCTGCTCGCGGAAGGGAGCTCGGCTTCAGGCTTGCTTCTCGGAGGTAAGGCTGTGGTGCTCACTCGAGGTTTCCGGGCTAAGCGTTGAGAAGGCCTCCTTCTCCGTGGAGCGACGTGTGTGTGGACGTGGACGGGGATGGCATTCCACCCTGCCTTGTTTCGCACAGGGAGGTTGGGGGCCTGGACCTCAGCGGGTCCAACCCCCGGCGAGTCAGCCAACGGCTTCCCCGTGTAGGACGGGAGGCGCCGGCCCGGGAGAGGCCGGCCCCACAGCCCGGACCCTCGTGCCTCACGAAGCGCGCCCTTCATCTCTCCTCCCCGCTTCTCTGTTCGCACTCATCTTTCCCTGGGCGGACGTTTTCCCGGCAGCACCGGGTTGCACGGAATCCAGGGAGGAGCTGTCTCCTTCGGTTGCCAGGCCCGGGCGTGTGTCGACCTTGACACCGCGCAGCCCGCTGTCGCCCCGGAGGTGCTGGCGGCACCCGCAGGTCCCTGGAGTGGAGGCCCAAGGCGGCAGCGTGCGCACGTCTTCCTCCGCGTCTGAGAGAAGGCGTTGTGCATTCGGGGAATGGCGAGGTGAAAGGGCCCCCTCCGGGAAGCGCGATCCAAGAGCTGAGGGTTGGGTGCCTTGCTCCGTGCTTCTAGGTGCCAGAGCCGCTTCTCTCTTCCCGGGACAGAGTGGGGCTTGCTGGGCCAATGCGTCGTCCTGAAGCAATCCCGTGGCAGGGGCTCGGCGCTTCCCCCTTCCGTTTCGGGGGAGCCTCCCAGCTCAGGGCGCCCCCAGAGAGTTTGGCCTGCAGGCCGGCGTCGCCGTCACGACCTCGCCGAGAGCCGGGTGTTCAGCTCGGTGCACTCCGAACGCGGGCTCCGGTGGGTTCGACTGAGGGCGGGCGCCCGGATGAGGGAAGCGGCGCTGCTGTCAGAAGGCCTCCCGTGCCCTCACAACGAGTGTGTTTGCTCTGCCGTGGGTCCCGCGTCACGGTCGGGGCAGGAGCCGCTTCCGACGCCCTTGCGAAGGGCTTCGCTGAGGCCCAGGTCGGGGGCCTCCTTCTAGGACGGCCCCCGACCTGAGGCCCGGCACGCAGCCTCCCTGAGGCTTCCGCCACCCCCGCCGCGGCCAAGCTTTCTCTCTGGGCGAAAGAGGCCTGCTCGCGGAAGGGAGCTCGGCTTCAGGCTTGCTTCGCGGAGGTAAGGCTGTGGTGCTCACTCGAGGTTTCCGGGCTAAGCGTTGAGAAGGCCTCCTTCTCCGTGGAGCGACGTGTGTGTGGACGTGGACGGGGATGGCATTCCACCCTGCCTTGCTTCGCACAGGGAGGTCGGGGGCCTGGACCTCAGCGGGTCCAACCCCCGGCGAGTCAGCCAACGGCTTCCCCGTGTAGGACGTGAGGCGCCGGCCCGGGAGAGGCCGGCCCCACAGCCCGGACCCTCGTGCCTCACGAAGCGCGCCCTTCATCTCTCCTCCCCGCTTCTCTGTTCGCACTCATCTTTCCCTGGGCGGACGTTTTCCCGGCAGCACCGGGTTGCACGGAATCCAGGGAGGAGCTGTCTCCTTCGGTTGCCAGGCCCGGGCGTGTGTCGACCTTGACACCGCGCAGCCCGCTGTCGCCCCGGAGGTGCTGGCGGCACCCGCAGGTCCCTGGAGTGGAGGCCCAAGGCGGCAGCGTGTGCACGTCTTCCTCCGCGTCTGAGAGAAGGCGTTGTGCATTCGGGGAATGGCGAGGTGAAAGGGCCCCCTCCGGGAAGCGCGATCCAAGAGCTGAGGGTTGGGTGCCTTGCTCCGTGCTTCTAGGTGCCAGAGCCGCTTCTCTCTTCCCGGGACAGAGTGGGGCTTGCTGGGCCAATGCGTCGTCCTGAAGCAATCCCGTGGCAGGGGCTCGGCGCTTCCCCCTTCCGTTTCGGGGGAGCCTCCCAGCTCAGGGCGCCCCCAGAGAGTTTGGCCTGCAGGCCGGCGTCGCCGTCACGACCTCGCCGAGAGCCGGGTGTTCAGCTCGGTGCACTCCGAACGCGGGCTCCGGTGGGTTCGACTGAGGGCGGGCGCCCGGCTGAGGGAAGCGGCGCTGCTGTCAGAAGGCCTCCCGTGCCCTCACCACGAGTGTGTTTGCTCTGCCGTGGGTCCCGCGTCACGGTCGGGGCAGGAGCCGCTTCCGACGCCCTTGCGAAGGGCTTCGCTGAGGCCCAGGTCGGGGGCCTCCTTCTAGGACGGC
The DNA here is from genome assembly GCF_963455335.1 of Martes martes. Classification (NCBI taxonomy): domain Eukaryota; kingdom Metazoa; phylum Chordata; class Mammalia; order Carnivora; family Mustelidae; genus Martes; species Martes martes. The sequence continues at coordinate 121,714,813 of NC_137893.1, read as the reverse complement.
CCCCGACCTGAGGCCCGGCACGCAGCCTCCCTGAGGCTTCCGCCACCCCCGCCGCGGCCAAGCTTTCTCTCTGGGCGAAAGAGGCCTGCTCGCGGAAGGGAGCTCGGCTTCAGGCTTGCTTCGCGGAGGTAAGGCTGTGGTGCTCACTCGAGGTTTCCGGGCTAAGCGTTGAGAAGGCCTCCTTCTCCGTGGAGCGACGTGTGTGTGGACGTGGACGGGGATGGCATTCCACCCTGCCTTGCTTCGCACAGGGAGGTCGGGGGCCTGGACCTCAGCGGGTCCAACCCCCGGCGAGTCAGCCAACGGCTTCCCCGTGTAGGACGTGAGGCGCCGGCCCGGGAGAGGCCGGCCCCACAGCCCGGACCCTCGTGCCTCACGAAGCGCGCCCTTCATCTCTCCTCCCCGCTTCTCTGTTCGCACTCATCTTTCCCTGGGCGGACGTTTTCCCGGCAGCACCGGGTTGCACGGAATCCAGGGAGGAGCTGTCTCCTTCGGTTGCCAGGCCCGGGCGTGTGTCGACCTTGACACCGCGCAGCCCGCTGTCGCCCCGGAGGTGCTGGCGGCACCCGCAGGTCCCTGGAGTGGAGGCCCAAGGCGGCAGCGTGTGCACGTCTTCCTCCGCGTCTGAGAGAAGGCGTTGTGCATTCGGGGAATGGCGAGGTGAAAGGGCCCCCTCCGGGAAGCGCGATCCAAGAGCTGAGGGTTGGGTGCCTTGCTCCGTGCTTCTAGGTGCCAGAGCCGCTTCTCTCTTCCCGGGACAGAGTGGGGCTTGCTGGGCCAATGCGTCGTCCTGAAGCAATCCCGTGGCAGGGGCTCGGCGCTTCCCCCTTCCGTTTCGGGCGAGCCTCTCAGCTCAGGGCGCCCCCAGAGAGTTTGGCCTGCAGGCCGGCGTCGCCGTCACGACCTCGCCGAGAGCCGGGTGTTCAGCGCGGTGCACTCCGAACGCGGGCTCCGGTGGGTTCGACTGAGGGCGGGCACCCGGCTGAGGGAAGCGGCGCTGCTGTCAGAAGGCCTCCCGTGCCCTCACAACGAGTGTGTTTGCTCTGCCGTGGGTCCCGCGTCACGGTCGGGGCAGGAGCCGCTTCCGACGCCCTTGCGAAGGGCTTCGCTGAGGCCCAGGTCGGGGGCCTCCTTCTAGGAAGGCCCCCGACCTGAGGCCCGGCACGCAGCCTCCCTGAGGCTTCCGCCACCCCCGCCGCGGCCAAGCTTTCTCTCTGGGCGAAAGAGGCCTGCTCGCGGAAGGGAGCTTGGCTTCAGGCTTGCATCGCGGAGGTAAGGCTGTGGTGCTCACTCGAGGTTTCCGGGCTAAGCGTTGAGAAGGCCTCCTTCTCCGTGGAGCGACGTGTGTGTGGACGTGGACGGGGATGGCATTCCACCCTGCCTTGTTTCGCACAGGGAGGTCGGGGGCCTGGACCTCAGCGGGTCCAACCCCCGGCGAGTCAGCCAACGGCTTCCCCGTGTAGGACGGGAGGCGCCGGCCCGGGAGAGGCCGGCCCCACAGCCCGGACCCTCGTGCCTCACGAAGCGCGCCCTTCATCTCTCCTCCCCGCTTCTCTGTTCGCACTCATCTTTCCCTGGGCGGACGTTTTCCCGGCAGCACCGTGTTGCACGGAATCCAGGGAGGAGCTGTCTCCTTCGGTTGCCAGGCCCGGGCGTGTGTCGACCTTGACACCGCGCAGCCCGCTGTCGCCCCGGAGGTGCTGGCGGCACCCGCAGGTCCCTGGAGTGGAGGCCCAAGGCGGCAGCGTGTGTACGTCTTCCTCCGCGTCTGAGAGAAGGCGTTGTGCATTCGGGGAATGGCGAGGTGAAAGGGCCCCCTCCGGGAAGCGCGATCCAAGAGCTGAGGGTTGGGTGCCTTGCTCCGTGCTTCTAGGTGCCAGAGCCGCTTCTCTCTTCCCGGGACAGAGTGGGGCTTGCTGGGCCAATGCGTCGTCCTGAAGCAATCCCGTGGCAGGGGCTCGGCGCTGCCCCCTTCCGTTTCGGGCGAGCCTCCCAGCTCAGGGCGCCCCCAGAGAGTTTGGCCTGCAGGCCGGCGTCGCCGTCACGACCTCGCCGAGAGCCGGGTGTTCAGCGCGGTGCACTCCGAACGCGGGCTCCGGTGGGTTCGACTGAGGGCGGGCGCCCGGCTGAGGGAAGCGGCGCTGCTGTCAGAAGGCCTCCCGTGCCCTCACCACGAGTGTGTTTGCTCTGCCGTGGGTCCCGCGTCACGGTCGGGGCAGGAGCCGCTTCCGACGCCCTTGCGAAGGGCTTCGCTGAGGCCCAGGTCGGGGGCCTCCTTCTAGGACGGCCCCCGACCTGAGGCCCGGCACGCAGCCTCCCTGAGGCTTCCGCCACCCCCGCCGCGGCCAAGCTTTCTCTCTGGGCGAAAGAGGCCTGCTCGCGGAAGGGAGCTCGGCTTCAGGCTTGCTTCGCGGAGGTAAGGCTGTGGTGCTCACTCGAGGTTTCCGGGCTAAGCGTTGAGAAGGCCTCCTTCTCCGTGGAGCGACGTGTGTGTGGACGTGGACGGGGATGGCATTCCACCCTGCCTTGCTTCGCACAGGGAGGTCGGGGGCCTGGACCTCAGCGGGTCCAACCCCCGGCGAGTCAGCCAACGGCTTCCCCGTGTAGGACGTGAGGCGCCGGCCCGGGAGAGGCCGGCCCCACAGCCCGGACCCTCGTGCCTCACGAAGCGCGCCCTTCATCTCTCCTCCCCGCTTCTCTGTTCGCACTCATCTTTCCCTGGGCGGACGTTTTCCCGGCAGCACCGGGTTGCACGGAATCCAGGGAGGAGCTGTCTCCTTCGGTTGCCAGGCCCGGGCGTGTGTCGACCTTGACACCGCGCAGCCCGCTGTCGCCCCGGAGGTGCTGGCGGCACCCGCAGGTCCCTGGAGTGGAGGCCCAAGGCGGCAGCGTGTGCACGTCTTCCTCCGCGTCTGAGAGAAGGCGTTGTGCATTCGGGGAATGGCGAGGTGAAAGGGCCCCCTCCGGGAAGCGCGATCCAAGAGCTGAGGGTTGGGTGCCTTGCTCCGTGCTTCTAGGTGCCAGAGCCGCTTCTCTCTTCCCGGGACAGAGTGGGGCTTGCTGGGCCAATGCGTCGTCCTGAAGCAATCCCGTGGCAGGGGCTCGGCGCTTCCCCCTTCCGTTTCGGGGGAGCCTCCCAGCTCAGGGCGCCCCCAGAGAGTTTGGCCTGCAGGCCGGCGTCGCCGTCACGACCTCGCCGAGAGCCGGGTGTTCAGCTCGGTGCACTCCGAACGCGGGCTCCGGTGGGTTCGACTGAGGGCGGGCGCCCGGATGAGGGAAGCGGCGCTGCTGTCAGAAGGCCTCCCGTGCCCTCACAACGAGTGTGTTTGCTCTGCCGTGGGTCCCGCGTCACGGTCGGGGCAGGAGCCGCTTCCGACGCCCTTGCGAAGGGCTTCGCTGAGGCCCAGGTCGGGGGCCTCCTTCTAGGACGGCCCCCGACCTGAGGCCCGGCACGCAGCCTCCCTGAGGCTTCCGCCACCCCCGCCGCGGCCAAGCTTTCTCTCTGGGCGAAAGAGGCCTGCTCGCGGAAGGGAGCTCGGCTTCAGGCTTGCTTCGCGGAGGTAAGGCTGTGGTGCTCACTCGAGGTTTCCGGGCTAAGCGTTGAGAAGGCCTCCTTCTCCGTGGAGCGACGTGTGTGTGGACGTGGACGGGGATGGCATTCCACCCTGCCTTGCTTCGCACAGGGAGGTCGGGGGCCTGGACCTCAGCGGGTCCAACCCCCGGCGAGTCAGCCAACGGCTTCCCCGTGTAGGACGTGAGGCGCCGGCCCGGGAGAGGCCGGCCCCACAGCCCGGACCCTCGTGCCTCACGAAGCGCGCCCTTCATCTCTCCTCCTCGCTTCTCTGTTCGCACTCATCTTTCCCTGGGCGGACGTTATCCCGGCAGCACCGGGTTGCACGGAATCCAGGGAGGAGCTGTCTCCTTCGGTTGCCAGGCCCGGGCGTGTGTCGACCTTGACACCGCGCAGCCCGCTGTCGCCCCGGAGGTGCTGGCGGCACCCGCAGGTCCCTGGAGTGGAGGCCCAAGGCGGCAGCGTGTGCACGTCTTCCTCCGCGTCTGAGAGAAGGCGTTGTGCATTCGGGGAATGGCGAGGTGAAAGGGCCCCCTCCGGGAAGCGCGATCCAAGAGCTGAGGGTTGGGTGCCTTGCTCCGTGCTTCTAGGTGCCAGAGCCGCTTCTCTCTTCCCGGGACAGAGTGGGGCTTGCTGGGCCAATGCGTCGTCCTGAAGCAATCCCGTGGCAGGGGCTCGGCGCTTCCCCCTTCCGTTTCGGGGGAGCCTCCCAGCTCAGGGCGCCCCCAGAGAGTTTGGCCTGCAGGCCGGCGTCGCCGTCACGACCTCGCCGAGAGCCGGGTGTTCAGCTCGGTGCACTCCGAACGCGGGCTCCGGTGGGTTCGACTGAGGGCGGGCGCCCGGCTGAGGGAAGCGGCGCTGGTGTCAGAAGGCCTCCCGTGCCCTCACAACGAGTGTGTTTGCTCTGCCGTGGGTCCCGCGTCACGGTCGGGGCAGGAGCCGCTTCCGACGCCCTTGCGAAGGGCTTCGCTGAGGCCCAGGTCGGGGGCCTCCTTCTAGGACGGCCCCCGACCTGAGGCCCGGCACGCAGCCTCCCTGAGGCTTCCGCCACCCCCGCCGCGGCCAAGCTTTCTCTCTGCGCGAAAGAGGCCTGCTCGCGGAAGGGAGCTCGGCTTCAGGCTTGCTTCTCGGAGGTAAGGCTGTGGTGCTCACTCGAGGTTTCCGGGCTAAGCGTTGAGAAGGCCTCCTTCTCCGTGGAGCGACGTGTGTGTGGACGTGGACGGGGATGGCATTCCACCCTGCCTTGTTTCGCACAGGGAGGTTGGGGGCCTGGACCTCAGCGGGTCCAACCCCCGGCGAGTCAGCCAACGGCTTCCCCGTGTAGGACGTGAGGCGCCGGCCCGGGAGAGGCCGGCCCCACAGCCCGGACCCTCGTGCCTCACGAAGCGCGCCCTTCATCTCTCCTCCCCGCTTCTCTGTTCGCACTCATCTTTCCCTGGGCGGACGTTTTCCCGGCAGCACCGGGTTGCACGGAATCCAGGGAGGAGCTGTCTCCTTCGGTTGCCAGGCCCGGGCGTGTGTCGACCTTGACACCGCGCAGCCCGCTGTCGCCCCGGAGGTGCTGGCGGCACCCGCAGGTCCCTGGAGTGGAGGCCCAAGGCGGCAGCGTGCGCACGTCTTCCTCCGCGTCTGAGAGAAGGCGTTGTGCATTCGGGGAATGGCGAGGTGAAAGGGCCCCCTCCGGGAAGCGCGATCCAAGAGCTGAGGGTTGGGTGCCTTGCTCCGTGCTTCTAGGTGCCAGAGCCGCTTCTCTCTTCCCGGGACAGAGTGGGGCTTGCTGGGCCAATGCGTCGTCCTGAAGCAATCCCGTGGCAGGGGCTCGGCGCTTCCCCCTTCCGTTTCGGGGGAGCCTCCCAGCTCAGGGCGCCCCCAGAGAGTTTGGCCTGCAGGCCGGCGTCGCCGTCACGACCTCGCCGAGAGCCGGGTGTTCAGCTCGGTGCACTCCGAACGCGGGCTCCGGTGGGTTCGACTGAGGGCGGGCGCCCGGCTGAGGGAAGCGGCGCTGGTGTCAGAAGGCCTCCCGTGCCCTCACAACGAGTGTGTTTGCTCTGCCGTGGGTCCCGCGTCACGGTCGGGGCAGGAGCCGCTTCCGACGCCCTTGCGAAGGGCTTCGCTGAGGCCCAGGTCGGGGGCCTCCTTCTAGGAAGGCCCCCGACCTGAGGCCCGGCACGCAGCCTCCCTGAGGCTTCCGCCACCCCCGCCGCGGCCAAGCTTTCTCTCTGGGCGAAAGAGGCCTGCTCGCGGAAGGGAGCTCGGCTTCAGGCTTGCTTCGCGGAGGTAAGGCTGTGGTGCTCACTCGAGGTTTCCGGGCTAAGCGTTGAGAAGGCCTCCTTCTCCGTGGAGCGACGTGTGTGTGGACGTGGACGGGGATGGCATTCCACCCTGCCTTGCTTCGCACAGGGAGGTCGGGGGCCTGGACCTCAGCGGGTCCAACCCCCGGCGAGTCAGCCAACGGCTTCCCCGTGTAGGACGTGAGGCGCCGGCCCGGGAGAGGCCGGCCCCACAGCCCGGACCCTCGTGCCTCACGAAGCGCGCCCTTCATCTCTCCTCCCCGCTTCTCTGTTCGCACTCATCTTTCCCTGGGCGGACGTTTTCCCGGCAGCACCGGGTTGCACGGAATCCAGGGAGGAGCTGTCTCCTTCGGTTGCCAGGCCCGGGCGTGTGTCGACCTTGACACCGCGCAGCCCGCTGTCGCCCCGGAGGTGCTGGCGGCACCCGCAGGTCCCTGGAGTGGAGGCCCAAGGCGGCAGCGTGTGCACGTCTTCCTCCGCGTCTGAGAGAAGGCGTTGTGCATTCGGGGAATGGCGAGGTGAAAGGGCCCCCTCCGGGAAGCGCGATCCAAGAGCTGAGGGTTGGGTGCCTTGCTCCGTGCTTCTAGGTGCCAGAGCCGCTTCTCTCTTCCCGGGACAGAGTGGGGCTTGCTGGGCCAATGCGTCGTCCTGAAGCAATCCCGTGGCAGGGGCTCGGCGCTTCCCCCTTCCGTTTCGGGCGAGCCTCTCAGCTCAGGGCGCCCCCAGAGAGTTTGGCCTGCAGGCCGGCGTCGCCGTCACGACCTCGCCGAGAGCCGGGTGTTCAGCGCGGTGCACTCCGAACGCGGGCTCCGGTGGGTTCGACTGAGGGCGGGCGCCCGGCTGAGGGAAGCGGCGCTGCTGTCAGAAGGCCTCCCGTGCCCTCACCACGAGTGTGTTTGCTCTGCCGTGGGTCCCGCGTCACGGTCGGGGCAGGAGCCGCTTCCGACGCCCTTGCGAAGGGCTTCGCTGAGGCCCAGGTCGGGGGCCTCCTTCTAGGAAGGCCCCCGACCTGAGGCCCGGCACGCAGCCTCCCTGAGGCTTCCGCCACCCCCGCCGCGGCCAAGCTTTCTCTCTGGGCGAAAGAGGCCTGCTCGCGGAAGGGAGCTTGGCTTCAGGCTTGCTTCGCGGAGGTAAGGCTGTGGTGCTCACTCGAGGTTTCCGGGCTAAGCGTTGAGAAGGCCTCCTTCTCCGTGGAGCGACGTGTGTGTGGACGTGGACGGGGATGGCATTCCACCCTGCCTTGTTTCGCACAGGGAGGTCGGGGGCCTGGACCTCAGCGGGTCCAACCCCCGGCGAGTCAGCCAACGGCTTCCCCGTGTAGGACGGGAGGCGCCGGCCCGGGAGAGGCCGGCCCCACAGCCCGGACCCTCGTGCCTCACGAAGCGCGCCCTTCATCTCTCCTCCCCGCTTCTCTGTTCGCACTCATCTTTCCCTGGGCGGACGTTTTCCCGGCAGCACCGTGTTGCACGGAATCCAGGGAGGAGCTGTCTCCTTCGGTTGCCAGGCCCGGGCGTGTGTCGACCTTGACACCGCGCAGCCCGCTGTCGCCCCGGAGGTGCTGGCGGCACCCGCAGGTCCCTGGAGTGGAGGCCCAAGGCGGCAGCGTGTGCACGTCTTCCTCCGCGTCTGAGAGAAGGCGTTGTGCATTCGGGGAATGGCGAGGTGAAAGGGCCCCCTCCGGGAAGCGCGATCCAAGAGCTGAGGGTTGGGTGCCTTGCTCCGTGCTTCTAGGTGCCAGAGCCGCTTCTCTCTTCCCGGGACAGAGTGGGGCTTGCTGGGCCAATGCGTCGTCCTGAAGCAATCCCGTGGCAGGGGCTCGGCGCTGCCCCCTTCCGTTTCGGGCGAGCCTCCCAGCTCAGGGCGCCCCCAGAGAGTTTGGCCTGCAGGCCGGCGTCGCCGTCACGACCTCGCCGAGAGCCGGGTGTTCAGCTCGGTGCACTCCGAACGCGGGCTCCGGTGGGTTCGACTGAGGGCGGGCGCCCGGCTGAGGGAAGCGGCGCTGCTGTCAGAAGGCCTCCCGTGCCCTCACCACGAGTGTGTTTGCTCTGCCGTGGGTCCCGCGTCACGGTCGGGGCAGGAGCCGCTTCCGACGCCCTTGCGAAGGGCTTCGCTGAGGCCCAGGTCGGGGGCCTCCTTCTAGGACGGCCCCCGACCTGAGGCCCGGCACGCAGCCTCCCTGAGGCTTCCGCCACCCCCGCCGCGGCCAAGCTTTCTCTCTGGGCGAAAGAGGCCTGCTCGCGGAAGGGAGCTCGGCTTCAGGCTTGCTTCGCGGAGGTAAGGCTGTGGTGCTCACTCGAGGTTTCCGGGCTAAGCGTTGAGAAGGCCTCCTTCTCCGTGGAGCGACGTGTGTGTGGACGTGGACGGGGATGGCATTCCACCCTGCCTTGCTTCGCACAGGGAGGTCGGGGGCCTGGACCTCAGCGGGTCCAACCCCCGGCGAGTCAGCCAACGGCTTCCCCGTGTAGGACGTGAGGCGCCGGCCCGGGAGAGGCCGGCCCCACAGCCCGGACCCTCGTGCCTCACGAAGCGCGCCCTTCATCTCTCCTCCCCGCTTCTCTGTTTGCACTCATCTTTCCCTGGGCGGACGTTTTCCCGGCAGCACCGTGTTGCACGGAATCCAGGGAGGAGCTGTCTCCTTCGGTTGCCAGGCCCGGGCGTGTGTCGACCTTGACACCGCGCAGCCCGCTGTCGCCCCGGAGGTGCTGGCGGCACCCGCAGGTCCCTGGAGTGGAGGCCCAAGGCGGCAGCGTGTGCACGTCTTCCTCCGCGTCTGAGAGAAGGCGTTGTGCATTCGGGGAATGGCGAGGTGAAAGGGCCCCCTCCGGGAAGCCCGATCCAAGAGCTGAGGGTTGGGTGCCTTGCTCCGTGCTTCTAGGTGCCAGAGCCGCTTCTCTCTTCCCGGGACAGAGTGGGGCTTGCTGGGCCAATGCGTCGTCCTGAAGCAATCCCGTGGCAGGGGCTCGGCGCTTCCCCCTTCCGTTTCGGGCGAGCCTCTCAGCTCAGGGCGCCCCCAGAGAGTTTGGCCTGCAGGCCGGCGTCGCCGTCACGACCTCGCCGAGAGCCGGGTGTTCAGCTCGGTGCACTCCGAACGCGGGCTCCGGTGGGTTCGACTGAGGGCGGGCGCCCGGCTGAGGGAAGCGGCGCTGGTGTCAGAAGGCCTCCCGTGCCCTCACAACGAGTGTGTTTGCTCTGCCGTGGGTCCCGCGTCACGGTCGGGGCAGGAGCCGCTTCCGACGCCCTTGCGAAGGGCTTCGCTGAGGCCCAGGTCGGGGGCCTCCTTCTAGGACGGCCCCCGACCTGAGGCCCGGCACGCAGCCTCCCTGAGGCTTCCGCCACCCCCGCCGCGGCCAAGCTTTCTCTCTGGGCGAAAGAGGCCTGCTCGCGGAAGGGAGCTCGGCTTCAGGCTTGCTTCTCGGAGGTAAGGCTGTGGTGCTCACTCGAGGCTTCCGGGCTAAGCGTTGAGAAGGCCTCCTTCTCCGTGGAGCGACGTGTGTGTGGACGTGGACGGGGATGGCATTCCACCCTGCCTTGTTTCGCACAGGGAGGTCGGGGGCCTGGACCTCAGCGGGTCCAACCCCCGGCGAGTCAGCCAACGGCTTCCCCGTGTAGGACGTGAGGCGCCGGCCCGGGAGAGGCCGGCCCCACAGCCCGGACCCTCGTGCCTCACGAAGCGCGCCCTTCATCTCTCCTCCCCGCTTCTCTGTTCGCACTCATCTTTCCCTGGGCGGACGTTTTCCCGGCAGCACCGGGTTGCACGGAATCCAGGGAGGAGCTGTCTCCTTCGGTTGCCAGGCCCGGGCGTGTGTCGACCTTGACACCGCGCAGCCCGCTGTCGCCCCGGAGGTGCTGGCGGCACCCGCAGGTCCCTGGAGTGGAGGCCCAAGGCGGCAGCGTGTGCACGTCTTCCTCCGCGTCTGAGAGAAGGCGTTGTGCATTCGGGGAATGGCGAGGTGAAAGGGCCCCCTCCGGGAAGCGCGATCCAAGAGCTGAGGGTTGGGTGCCTTGCTCCGTGCTTCTAGGTGCCAGAGCCGCTTCTCTCTTCCCGGGACAGAGTGGGGCTTGCTGGGCCAATGCGTCGTCCTGAAGCAATCCCGTGGCAGGGGCTCGGCGCTTCCCCCTTCCGTTTCGGGGGAGCCTCCCAGCTCAGGGCGCCCCCAGAGAGTTTGGCCTGCAGGCCGGCGTCGCCGTCACGACCTCGCCGAGAGCCGGGTGTTCAGCTCGGTGCACTCCGAACGCGGGCTCCGGTGGGTTCGACTGAGGGCGGGCGCCCGGCTGAGGGAAGCGGCGCTGGTGTCAGAAGGCCTCCCGTGCCCTCACAACGAGTGTGTTTGCTCTGCCGTGGGTCCCGCGTCACGGTCGGGGCAGGAGCCGCTTCCGACGCCCTTGCGAAGGGCTTCGCTGAGGCCCAGGTCGGGGGCCTCCTTCTAGGACGGCCCCCGACCTGAGGCCCGGCACGCAGCCTCCCTGAGGCTTCCGCCACCCCCGCCGCGGCCAAGCTTTCTCTCTGGGCGAAAGAGGCCTGCTCGCGGAAGGGAGCTCGGCTTCAGGCTTGCTTCGCGGAGGTAAGGCTGTGGTGCTCACTCGAGGTTTCCGGGCTAAGCGTTGAGAAGGCCTCCTTCTCCGTGGAGCGACGTGTGTGTGGACGTGGACGGGGATGGCATTCCACCCTGCCTTGCTTCGCACAGGGAGGTCGGGGGCCTGGACCTCAGCGGGTCCAACCCCCGGCGAGTCAGCCAATGGCTTCCCCGTGTAGGACGTGAGGCGCCGGCCCGGGAGAGGCCGGCCCCACAGCCCGGACCCTCGTGCCTCACGAAGCGCGCCCTTCATCTCTCCTCCCCGCTTCTCTGTTCGCACTCATCTTTCCCTGGGCGGACGTTATCCCGGCAGCACCGGGTTGCACGGAATCCAGGGAGGAGCTGTCTCCTTCGGTTGCCAGGCCCGGGCGTGTGTCGACCTTGACACCGCGCAGCCCGCTGTCGCCCCGGAGGTGCTGGCGGCACCCGCAGGTCCCTGGAGTGGAGGCCCAAGGCGGCAGCGTGTGCACGTCTTCCTCCGCGTCTGAGAGAAGGCGTTGTGCATTCGGGGAATGGCGAGGTGAAAGGGCCCCCTCCGGGAAGCGCGATCCAAGAGCTGAGGGTTGGGTGCCTTGCTCCGTGCTTCTAGGTGCCAGAGCCGCTTCTCTCTTCCCGGGACAGAGTGGGGCTTGCTGGGCCAATGCGTCGTCCTGAAGCAATCCCGTGGCAGGGGCTCGGCGCTACCCCCTTCCGTTTCGGGCGAGCCTCCCAGCTCAGGGCGCCCCCAGAGAGTTTGGCCTGCAGGCCGGCGTCGCCGTCACGACCTCGCCGAGAGCCGGGTGTTCAGCTCGGTGCACTCCGAACGCGGGCTCCGGTGGGTTCGACTGAGGGCGGGCGCCCGGCTGAGGGAAGCGGCGCTGGTGTCAGAAGGCCTCCCGTGCCCTCACAACGAGTGTGTTTGCTCTGCCGTGGGTCCCGCGTCACGGTCGGGGCAGGAGCCGCTTCCGACGCCCTTGCGAAGGGCTTCGCTGAGGCCCAGGTCGGGGGCCTCCTTCTAGGACGGCCCCCGACCTGAGGCCCGGCACGCAGCCTCCCTGAGGCTTCCGCCACCCCCGCCGCGGCCAAGCTTTCTCTCTGCGCGAAAGAGGCCTGCTCGCGGAAGGGAGCTCGGCTTCAGGCTTGCTTCTCGGAGGTAAGGCTGTGGTGCTCACTCGAGGTTTCCGGGCTAAGCGTTGAGAAGGCCTCCTTCTCCGTGGAGCGACGTGTGTGTGGACGTGGACGGGGATGGCATTCCACCCTGCCTTGTTTCGCACAGGGAGGTTGGGGGCCTGGACCTCAGCGGGTCCAACCCCCGGCGAGTCAGCCAACGGCTTCCCCGTGTAGGACGGGAGGCGCCGGCCCGGGAGAGGCCGGCCCCACAGCCCGGACCCTCGTGCCTCACGAAGCGCGCCCTTCATCTCTCCTCCCCGCTTCTCTGTTCGCACTCATCTTTCCCTGGGCGGACGTTTTCCCGGCAGCACCGGGTTGCACGGAATCCAGGGAGGAGCTGTCTCCTTCGGTTGCCAGGCCCGGGCGTGTGTCGACCTTGACACCGCGCAGCCCGCTGTCGCCCCGGAGGTGCTGGCGGCACCCGCAGGTCCCTGGAGTGGAGGCCCAAGGCGGCAGCGTGTGCACGTCTTCCTCCGCGTCTGAGAGAAGGCGTTGTGCATTCGGGGAATGGCGAGGTGAAAGGGCCCCCTCCGGGAAGCGCGATCCAAGAGCTGAGGGTTGGGTGCCTTGCTCCGTGCTTCTAGGTGCCAGAGCCGCTTCTCTCTTCCCGGGACAGAGTGGGGCTTGCTAGGCCAATGCGTCGTCCTGAAGCAATCCCGTGGCAGGGGCTCGGCGCTTCCCCCTTCCGTTTCGGGCGAGCCTCCCAGCTCAGGGCGCCCCCAGAGAGTTTGGCCTGCAGGCCGGCGTCGCCGTCACGACCTCGCCGAGAGCCGGGTGTTCAGCTCGGTGCACTCCGAACGCGGGCTCCGGTGGGTTCGACTGAGGGCGGGCGCCCGGATGAGGGAAGCGGCGCTGCTGTCAGAAGGCCTCCCGTGCCCTCACAACGAGTGTGTTTGCTCTGCCGTGGGTCCCGCGTCACGGTCGGGGCAGGAGCCGCTTCCGACGCCCTTGCGAAGGGCTTCGCTGAGGCCCAGGTCGGGGGCCTCCTTCTAGGACGGCCCCCGACCTGAGGCCCGGCACGCAGCCTCCCTGAGGCTTCCGCCACCCCCGCCGCGGCCAAGCTTTCTCTCTGGGCGAAAGAGGCCTGCTCGCGGAAGGGAGCTCGGCTTCAGGCTTGCTTCGCGGAGGTAAGGCTGTGGTGCTCACTCGAGGTTTCCGGGCTAAGCGTTGAGAAGGCCTCCTTCTCCGTGGAGCGACGTGTGTGTGGACGTGGACGGGGATGGCATTCCACCCTGCCTTGCTTCGCACAGGGAGGTCGGGGACCTGGACCTCAGCGGGTCCAACCCCCGGCGAGTCAGCCAACGGCTTCCCCGTGTAGGACGTGAGGCGCCGGCCCGGGAGAGGCCGGCCCCACAGCCCGGACCCTCGTGCCTCACGAAGCGCGCCCTTCATCTCTCCTCCCCGCTTCTCTGTTCGCACTCATCTTTCCCTGGGCGGACGTTTTCCCGGCAGCACCGGGTTGCACGGAATCCAGGGAGGAGCTGTCTCCTTCGGTTGCCAGGCCCGGGCGTGTGTCGACCTTGACACCGCGCAGCCCGCTGTCGCCCCGGAGGTGCTGGCGGCACCCGCAGGTCCCTGGAGTGGAGGCCCAAGGCGGCAGCGTGTGCACGTCTTCCTCCGCGTCTGAGAGAAGGCGTTGTGCATTCGGGGAATGGCGAGGTGAAAGGGCCCCCTCCGGGAAGCCCGATCCAAGAGCTGAGGGTTGGGTGCCTTGCTCCGTGCTTCTAGGTGCCAGAGCCGCTTCTCTCTTCCCGGGACAGAGTGGGGCTTGCTGGGCCAATGCGTCGTCCTGAAGCAATCCCGTGGCAGGGGCTCGGCGCTTCCCCCTTCCGTTTCGGGCGAGCCTCTCAGCTCAGGGCGCCCCCAGAGAGTTTGGCCTGCAGGCCGGCGTCGCCGTCACGACCTCGCCGAGAGCCGGGTGTTCAGCGCGGTGCACTCCGAACGCGGGCTCCGGTGGGTTCGACTGAGGGCGGGCACCCGGCTGAGGGAAGCGGCGCTGCTGTCAGAAGGCCTCCCGTGCCCTCACAACGAGTGTGTTTGCTCTGCCGTGGGTCCCGCGTCACGGTCGGGGCAGGAGCCGCTTCCGACGCCCTTGCGAAGGGCTTCGCTGAGGCCCAGGTCGGGGGCCTCCTTCTAGGAAGGCCCCCGACCTGAGGCCCGGCACGCAGCCTCCCTGAGGCTTCCGCCACCCCCGCCGCGGCCAAGCTTTCTCTCTGGGCGAAAGAGGCCTGCTCGCGGAAGGGAGCTTGGCTTCAGGCTTGCATCGCGGAGGTAAGGCTGTGGTGCTCACTCGAGGTTTCCGGGCTAAGCGTTGAGAAGGCCTCCTTCTCCGTGGAGCGACGTGTGTGTGGACGTGGACGGGGATGGCATTCCACCCTGCCTTGTTTCGCACAGGGAGGTCGGGGGCCTGGACCTCAGCGGGTCCAACCCCCGGCGAGTCAGCCAACGGCTTCCCCGTGTAGGACGGGAGGCGCCGGCCCGGGAGAGGCCGGCCCCACAGCCCGGACCCTCGTGCCTCACGAAGCGCGCCCTTCATCTCTCCTCCCCGCTTCTCTGTTCGCACTCATCTTTCCCTGGGCGGACGTTTTCCCGGCAGCACCGTGTTGCACGGAATCCAGGGAGGAGCTGTCTCCTTCGGTTGCCAGGCCCGGGCGTGTGTCGACCTTGACACCGCGCAGCCCGCTGTCGCCCCGGAGGTGCTGGCGGCACCCGCAGGTCCCTGGAGTGGAGGCCCAAGGCGGCAGCGTGTGTACGTCTTCCTCCGCGTCTGAGAGAAGGCGTTGTGCATTCGGGGAATGGCGAGGTGAAAGGGCCCCCTCCGGGAAGCGCGATCCAAGAGCTGAGGGTTGGGTGCCTTGCTCCGTGCTTCTAGGTGCCAGAGCCGCTTCTCTCTTCCCGGGACAGAGTGGGGCTTGCTGGGCCAATGCGTCGTCCTGAAGCAATCCCGTGGCAGGGGCTCGGCGCTGCCCCCTTCCGTTTCGGGCGAGCCTCCCAGCTCAGGGCGCCCCCAGAGAGTTTGGCCTGCAGGCCGGCGTCGCCGTCACGACCTCGCCGAGAGCCGGGTGTTCAGCGCGGTGCACTCCGAACGCGGGCTCCGGTGGGTTCGACTGAGGGCGGGCGCCCGGCTGAGGGAAGCGGCGCTGCTGTCAGAAGGCCTCCCGTGCCCTCACCACGAGTGTGTTTGCTCTGCCGTGGGTCCCGCGTCACGGTCGGGGCAGGAGCCGCTTCCGACGCCCTTGCGAAGGGCTTCGCTGAGGCCCAGGTCGGGGGCCTCCTTCTAGGACGGCCCCCGACCTGAGGCCCGGCACGCAGCCTCCCTGAGGCTTCCGCCACCCCCGCCGCGGCCAAGCTTTCTCTCTGGGCGAAAGAGGCCTGCTCGCGGAAGGGAGCTCGGCTTCAGGCTTGCTTCGCGGAGGTAAGGCTGTGGTGCTCACTCGAGGTTTCCGGGCTAAGCGTTGAGAAGGCCTCCTTCTCCGTGGAGCGACGTGTGTGTGGACGTGGACGGGGATGGCATTCCACCCTGCCTTGCTTCGCACAGGGAGGTCGGGGGCCTGGACCTCAGCGGGTCCAACCCCCGGCGAGTCAGCCAACGGCTTCCCCGTGTAGGACGTGAGGCGCCGGCCCGGGAGAGGCCGGCCCCACAGCCCGGACCCTCGTGCCTCACGAAGCGCGCCCTTCATCTCTCCTCCCCGCTTCTCTGTTCGCACTCATCTTTCCCTGGGCGGACGTTTTCCCGGCAGCACCGGGTTGCACGGAATCCAGGGAGGAGCTGTCTCCTTCGGTTGCCAGGCCCGGGCGTGTGTCGACCTTGACACCGCGCAGCCCGCTGTCGCCCCGGAGGTGCTGGCGGCACCCGCAGGTCCCTGGAGTGGAGGCCCAAGGCGGCAGCGTGTGCACGTCTTCCTCCGCGTCTGAGAGAAGGCGTTGTGCATTCGGGGAATGGCGAGGTGAAAGGGCCCCCTCCGGGAAGCGCGATCCAAGAGCTGAGGGTTGGGTGCCTTGCTCCGTGCTTCTAGGTGCCAGAGCCGCTTCTCTCTTCCCGGGACAGAGTGGGGCTTGCTGGGCCAATGCGTCGTCCTGAAGCAATCCCGTGGCAGGGGCTCGGCGCTTCCCCCTTCCGTTTCGGGGGAGCCTCCCAGCTCAGGGCGCCCCCAGAGAGTTTGGCCTGCAGGCCGGCGTCGCCGTCACGACCTCGCCGAGAGCCGGGTGTTCAGCTCGGTGCACTCCGAACGCGGGCTCCGGTGGGTTCGACTGAGGGCGGGCGCCCGGATGAGGGAAGCGGCGCTGCTGTCAGAAGGCCTCCCGTGCCCTCACAACGAGTGTGTTTGCTCTGCCGTGGGTCCCGCGTCACGGTCGGGGCAGGAGCCGCTTCCGACGCCCTTGCGAAGGGCTTCGCTGAGGCCCAGGTCGGGGGCCTCCTTCTAGGACGGCCCCCGACCTGAGGCCCGGCACGCAGCCTCCCTGAGGCTTCCGCCACCCCCGCCGCGGCCAAGCTTTCTCTCTGGGCGAAAGAGGCCTGCTCGCGGAAGGGAGCTCGGCTTCAGGCTTGCTTCGCGGAGGTAAGGCTGTGGTGCTCACTCGAGGTTTCCGGGCTAAGCGTTGAGAAGGCCTCCTTCTCCGTGGAGCGACGTGTGTGTGGACGTGGACGGGGATGGCATTCCACCCTGCCTTGCTTCGCACAGGGAGGTCGGGGGCCTGGACCTCAGCGGGTCCAACCCCCGGCGAGTCAGCCAACGGCTTCCCCGTGTAGGACGTGAGGCGCCGGCCCGGGAGAGGCCGGCCCCACAGCCCGGACCCTCGTGCCTCACGAAGCGCGCCCTTCATCTCTCCTCCTCGCTTCTCTGTTCGCACTCATCTTTCCCTGGGCGGACGTTATCCCGGCAGCACCGGGTTGCACGGAATCCAGGGAGGAGCTGTCTCCTTCGGTTGCCAGGCCCGGGCGTGTGTCGACCTTGACACCGCGCAGCCCGCTGTCGCCCCGGAGGTGCTGGCGGCACCCGCAGGTCCCTGGAGTGGAGGCCCAAGGCGGCAGCGTGTGCACGTCTTCCTCCGCGTCTGAGAGAAGGCGTTGTGCATTCGGGGAATGGCGAGGTGAAAGGGCCCCCTCCGGGAAGCGCGATCCAAGAGCTGAGGGTTGGGTGCCTTGCTCCGTGCTTCTAGGTGCCAGAGCCGCTTCTCTCTTCCCGGGACAGAGTGGGGCTTGCTGGGCCAATGCGTCGTCCTGAAGCAATCCCGTGGCAGGGGCTCGGCGCTTCCCCCTTCCGTTTCGGGGGAGCCTCCCAGCTCAGGGCGCCCCCAGAGAGTTTGGCCTGCAGGCCGGCGTCGCCGTCACGACCTCGCCGAGAGCCGGGTGTTCAGCTCGGTGCACTCCGAACGCGGGCTCCGGTGGGTTCGACTGAGGGCGGGCGCCCGGCTGAGGGAAGCGGCGCTGGTGTCAGAAGGCCTCCCGTGCCCTCACAACGAGTGTGTTTGCTCTGCCGTGGGTCCCGCGTCACGGTCGGGGCAGGAGCCGCTTCCGACGCCCTTGCGAAGGGCTTCGCTGAGGCCCAGGTCGGGGGCCTCCTTCTAGGACGGCCCCCGACCTGAGGCCCGGCACGCAGCCTCCCTGAGGCTTCCGCCACCCCCGCCGCGGCCAAGCTTTCTCTCTGCGCGAAAGAGGCCTGCTCGCGGAAGGGAGCTCGGCTTCAGGCTTGCTTCTCGGAGGTAAGGCTGTGGTGCTCACTCGAGGTTTCCGGGCTAAGCGTTGAGAAGGCCTCCTTCTCCGTGGAGCGACGTGTGTGTGGACGTGGACGGGGATGGCATTCCACCCTGCCTTGTTTCGCACAGGGAGGTTGGGGGCCTGGACCTCAGCGGGTCCAACCCCCGGCGAGTCAGCCAACGGCTTCCCCGTGTAGGACGTGAGGCGCCGGCCCGGGAGAGGCCGGCCCCACAGCCCGGACCCTCGTGCCTCACGAAGCGCGCCCTTCATCTCTCCTCCCCGCTTCTCTGTTCGCACTCATCTTTCCCTGGGCGGACGTTTTCCCGGCAGCACCGGGTTGCACGGAATCCAGGGAGGAGCTGTCTCCTTCGGTTGCCAGGCCCGGGCGTGTGTCGACCTTGACACCGCGCAGCCCGCTGTCGCCCCGGAGGTGCTGGCGGCACCCGCAGGTCCCTGGAGTGGAGGCCCAAGGCGGCAGCGTGCGCACGTCTTCCTCCGCGTCTGAGAGAAGGCGTTGTGCATTCGGGGAATGGCGAGGTGAAAGGGCCCCCTCCGGGAAGCGCGATCCAAGAGCTGAGGGTTGGGTGCCTTGCTCCGTGCTTCTAGGTGCCAGAGCCGCTTCTCTCTTCCCGGGACAGAGTGGGGCTTGCTGGGCCAATGCGTCGTCCTGAAGCAATCCCGTGGCAGGGGCTCGGCGCTTCCCCCTTCCGTTTCGGGGGAGCCTCCCAGCTCAGGGCGCCCCCAGAGAGTTTGGCCTGCAGGCCGGCGTCGCCGTCACGACCTCGCCGAGAGCCGGGTGTTCAGCTCGGTGCACTCCGAACGCGGGCTCCGGTGGGTTCGACTGAGGGCGGGCGCCCGGCTGAGGGAAGCGGCGCTGGTGTCAGAAGGCCTCCCGTGCCCTCACAACGAGTGTGTTTGCTCTGCCGTGGGTCCCGCGTCACGGTCGGGGCAGGAGCCGCTTCCGACGCCCTTGCGAAGGGCTTCGCTGAGGCCCAGGTCGGGGGCCTCCTTCTAGGACGGCCCCCGACCTGAGGCCCGGCACGCAGCCTCCCTGAGGCTTCCGCCACCCCCGCCGCGGCCAAGCTTTCTCTCTGGGCGAAAGAGGCCTGCTCGCGGAAGGGAGCTCGGCTTCAGGCTTGCTTCGCGGAGGTAAGGCTGTGGTGCTCACTCGAGGTTTCCGGGCTAAGCGTTGAGAAGGCCTCCTTCTCCGTGGAGCGACGTGTGTGTGGACGTGGACGGGGATGGCATTCCACCCTGCCTTGCTTCGCACAGGGAGGTCGGGGGCCTGGACCTCAGCGGGTCCAACCCCCGGCGAGTCAGCCAACGGCTTCCCCGTGTAGGACGTGAGGCGCCGGCCCGGGAGAGGCCGGCCCCACAGCCCGGACCCTCGTGCCTCACGAAGCGCGCCCTTCATCTCTCCTCCCCGCTTCTCTGTTCGCACTCATCTTTCCCTGGGCGGACGTTTTCCCGGCAGCACCGGGTTGCACGGAATCCAGGGAGGAGCTGTCTCCTTCGGTTGCCAGGCCCGGGCGTGTGTCGACCTTGACACCGCGCAGCCCGCTGTCGCCCCGGAGGTGCTGGCGGCACCCGCAGGTCCCTGGAGTGGAGGCCCAAGGCGGCAGCGTGTGCACGTCTTCCTCCGCGTCTGAGAGAAGGCGTTGTGCATTCGGGGAATGGCGAGGTGAAAGGGCCCCCTCCGGGAAGCGCGATCCAAGAGCTGAGGGTTGGGTGCCTTGCTCCGTGCTTCTAGGTGCCAGAGCCGCTTCTCTCTTCCCGGGACAGAGTGGGGCTTGCTGGGCCAATGCGTCGTCCTGAAGCAATCCCGTGGCAGGGGCTCGGCGCTTCCCCCTTCCGTTTCGGGCGAGCCTCTCAGCTCAGGGCGCCCCCAGAGAGTTTGGCCTGCAGGCCGGCGTCGCCGTCACGACCTCGCCGAGAGCCGGGTGTTCAGCGCGGTGCACTCCGAACGCGGGCTCCGGTGGGTTCGACTGAGGGCGGGCGCCCGGCTGAGGGAAGCGGCGCTGCTGTCAGAAGGCCTCCCGTGCCCTCACCACGAGTGTGTTTGCTCTGCCGTGGGTCCCGCGTCACGGTCGGGGCAGGAGCCGCTTCCGACGCCCTTGCGAAGGGCTTCGCTGAGGCCCAGGTCGGGGGCCTCCTTCTAGGAAGGCCCCCGACCTGAGGCCCGGCACGCAGCCTCCCTGAGGCTTCCGCCACCCCCGCCGCGGCCAAGCTTTCTCTCTGGGCGAAAGAGGCCTGCTCGCGGAAGGGAGCTTGGCTTCAGGCTTGCTTCGCGGAGGTAAGGCTGTGGTGCTCACTCGAGGTTTCCGGGCTAAGCGTTGAGAAGGCCTCCTTCTCCGTGGAGCGACGTGTGTGTGGACGTGGACGGGGATGGCATTCCACCCTGCCTTGTTTCGCACAGGGAGGTCGGGGGCCTGGACCTCAGCGGGTCCAACCCCCGGCGAGTCAGCCAACGGCTTCCCCGTGTAGGACGGGAGGCGCCGGCCCGGGAGAGGCCGGCCCCACAGCCCGGACCCTCGTGCCTCACGAAGCGCGCCCTTCATCTCTCCTCCCCGCTTCTCTGTTCGCACTCATCTTTCCCTGGGCGGACGTTTTCCCGGCAGCACCGTGTTGCACGGAATCCAGGGAGGAGCTGTCTCCTTCGGTTGCCAGGCCCGGGCGTGTGTCGACCTTGACACCGCGCAGCCCGCTGTCGCCCCGGAGGTGCTGGCGGCACCCGCAGGTCCCTGGAGTGGAGGCCCAAGGCGGCAGCGTGTGTACGTCTTCCTCCGCGTCTGAGAGAAGGCGTTGTGCATTCGGGGAATGGCGAGGTGAAAGTGCCCCGTCCGGGAAGCGCGATCCAAGAGCTGAGGGTTGGGTGCCTTGCTCCGTGCTTCTAGGTGCCAGAGCCGCTTCTCTCTTCCCGGGACAGAGTGGGGCTTGCTGGGCCAATGCGTCGTCCTGAAGCAATCCCGTGGCAGGGGCTCGGCGCTGCCCCCTTCCGTTTCGGGCGAGCCTCCCAGCTCAGGGCGCCCCCAGAGAGTTTGGCCTGCAGGCCGGCGTCGCCGTCACGACCTCGCCGAGAGCCGGGTGTTCAGCTCGGTGCACTCCGAACGCGGGCTCCGGTGGGTTCGACTGAGGGCGGGCGCCCGGCTGAGGGAAGCGGCGCTGCTGTCAGAAGGCCTCCCGTGCCCTCACCACGAGTGTGTTTGCTCTGCCGTGGGTCCCGCGTCACGGTCGGGGCAGGAGCCGCTTCCGACGCCCTTGCGAAGGGCTTCGCTGAGGCCCAGGTCGGGGGCCTCCTTCTAGGACGGCCCCCGACCTGAGGCCCGGCACGCAGCCTCCCTGAGGCTTCCGCCACCCCCGCCGCGGCCAAGCTTTCTCTCTGGGCGAAAGAGGCCTGCTCGCGGAAGGGAGCTCGGCTTCAGGCTTGCTTCGCGGAGGTAAGGCTGTGGTGCTCACTCGAGGTTTCCGGGCTAAGCGTTGAGAAGGCCTCCTTCTCCGTGGAGCGACGTGTGTGTGGACGTGGACGGGGATGGCATTCCACCCTGCCTTGCTTCGCACAGGGAGGTCGGGGGCCTGGACCTCAGCGGGTCCAACCCCCGGCGAGTCAGCCAACGGCTTCCCCGTGTAGGACGTGAGGCGCCGGCCCGGGAGAGGCCGGCCCCACAGCCCGGACCCTCGTGCCTCACGAAGCGCGCCCTTCATCTCTCCTCCCCGCTTCTCTGTTTGCACTCATCTTTCCCTGGGCGGACGTTTTCCCGGCAGCACCGTGTTGCACGGAATCCAGGGAGGAGCTGTCTCCTTCGGTTGCCAGGCCCGGGCGTGTGTCGACCTTGACACCGCGCAGCCCGCTGTCGCCCCGGAGGTGCTGGCGGCACCCGCAGGTCCCTGGAGTGGAGGCCCAAGGCGGCAGCGTGTGCACGTCTTCCTCCGCGTCTGAGAGAAGGCGTTGTGCATTCGGGGAATGGCGAGGTGAAAGGGCCCCCTCCGGGAAGCGCGATCCAAGAGCTGAGGGTTGGGTGCCTTGCTCCGTGCTTCTAGGTGCCAGAGCCGCTTCTCTCTTCCCGGGACAGAGTGGGGCTTGCTGGGCCAATGCGTCGTCCTGAAGCAATCCCGTGGCAGGGGCTCGGCGCTTCCCCCTTCCGTTTCGGGGGAGCCTCCCAGCTCAGGGCGCCCCCAGAGAGTTTGGCCTGCAGGCCGGCGTCGCCGTCACGACCTCGCCGAGAGCCGGGTGTTCAGCTCGGTGCACTCCGAACGCGGGCTCCGGTGGGTTCGACTGAGGGCGGGCGCCCGGCTGAGGGAAGCGGCGCTGGTGTCAGAAGGCCTCCCGTGCCCTCACAACGAGTGTGTTTGCTCTGCCGTGGGTCCCGCGTCACGGTCGGGGCAGGAGCCGCTTCCGACGCCCTTGCGAAGGGCTTCGCTGAGGCCCAGGTCGGGGGCCTCCTTCTAGGACGGCCCCCGACCTGAGGCCCGGCACGCAGCCTCCCTGAGGCTTCCGCCACCCCCGCCGCGGCCAAGCTTTCTCTCTGGGCGAAAGAGGCCTGCTCGCGGAAGGGAGCTCGGCTTCAGGCTTGCTTCGCGGAGGTAAGGCTGTGGTGCTCACTCGAGGTTTCCGGGCTAAGCGTTGAGAAGGCCTCCTTCTCCGTGGAGCGACGTGTGTGTGGACGTGGACGGGGATGGCATTCCACCCTGCCTTGCTTCGCACAGGGAGGTCGGGGGCCTGGACCTCAGCGGGTCCAACCCCCGGCGAGTCAGCCAATGGCTTCCCCGTGTAGGACGTGAGGCGCCGGCCCGGGAGAGGCCGGCCCCACAGCCCGGACCCTCGTGCCTCACGAAGCGCGCCCTTCATCTCTCCTCCCCGCTTCTCTGTTCGCACTCATCTTTCCCTGGGCGGACGTTATCCCGGCAGCACCGGGTTGCACGGAATCCAGGGAGGAGCTGTCTCCTTCGGTTGCCAGGCCCGGGCGTGTGTCGACCTTGACACCGCGCAGCCCGCTGTCGCCCCGGAGGTGCTGGCGGCACCCGCAGGTCCCTGGAGTGGAGGCCCAAGGCGGCAGCGTGTGCACGTCTTCCTCCGCGTCTGAGAGAAGGCGTTGTGCATTCGGGGAATGGCGAGGTGAAAGGGCCCCCTCCGGGAAGCGCGATCCAAGAGCTGAGGGTTGGGTGCCTTGCTCCGTGCTTCTAGGTGCCAGAGCCGCTTCTCTCTTCCCGGGACAGAGTGGGGCTTGCTGGGCCAATGCGTCGTCCTGAAGCAATCCCGTGGCAGGGGCTCGGCGCTACCCCCTTCCGTTTCGGGCGAGCCTCCCAGCTCAGGGCGCCCCCAGAGAGTTTGGCCTGCAGGCCGGCGTCGCCGTCACGACCTCGCCGAGAGCCGGGTGTTCAGCTCGGTGCACTCCGAACGCGGGCTCCGGTGGGTTCGACTGAGGGCGGGCGCCCGGCTGAGGGAAGCGGCGCTGGTGTCAGAAGGCCTCCCGTGCCCTCACAACGAGTGTGTTTGCTCTGCCGTGGGTCCCGCGTCACGGTCGGGGCAGGAGCCGCTTCCGACGCCCTTGCGAAGGGCTTCGCTGAGGCCCAGGTCGGGGGCCTCCTTCTAGGACGGCCCCCGACCTGAGGCCCGGCACGCAGCCTCCCTGAGGCTTCCGCCACCCCCGCCGCGGCCAAGCTTTCTCTCTGCGCGAAAGAGGCCTGCTCGCGGAAGGGAGCTCGGCTTCAGGCTTGCTTCTCGGAGGTAAGGCTGTGGTGCTCACTCGAGGTTTCCGGGCTAAGCGTTGAGAAGGCCTCCTTCTCCGTGGAGCGACGTGTGTGTGGACGTGGACGGGGATGGCATTCCACCCTGCCTTGTTTCGCACAGGGAGGTTGGGGGCCTGGACCTCAGCGGGTCCAACCCCCGGCGAGTCAGCCAACGGCTTCCCCGTGTAGGACGGGAGGCGCCGGCCCGGGAGAGGCCGGCCCCACAGCCCGGACCCTCGTGCCTCACGAAGCGCGCCCTTCATCTCTCCTCCCCGCTTCTCTGTTCGCACTCATCTTTCCCTGGGCGGACGTTTTCCCGGCAGCACCGGGTTGCACGGAATCCAGGGAGGAGCTGTCTCCTTCGGTTGCCAGGCCCGGGCGTGTGTCGACCTTGACACCGCGCAGCCCGCTGTCGCCCCGGAGGTGCTGGCGGCACCCGCAGGTCCCTGGAGTGGAGGCCCAAGGCGGCAGCGTGTGCACGTCTTCCTCCGCGTCTGAGAGAAGGCGTTGTGCATTCGGGGAATGGCGAGGTGAAAGGGCCCCCTCCGGGAAGCGCGATCCAAGAGCTGAGGGTTGGGTGCCTTGCTCCGTGCTTCTAGGTGCCAGAGCCGCTTCTCTCTTCCCGGGACAGAGTGGGGCTTGCTAGGCCAATGCGTCGTCCTGAAGCAATCCCGTGGCAGGGGCTCGGCGCTTCCCCCTTCCGTTTCGGGCGAGCCTCCCAGCTCAGGGCGCCCCCAGAGAGTTTGGCCTGCAGGCCGGCGTCGCCGTCACGACCTCGCCGAGAGCCGGGTGTTCAGCTCGGTGCACTCCGAACGCGGGCTCCGGTGGGTTCGACTGAGGGCGGGCGCCCGGATGAGGGAAGCGGCGCTGCTGTCAGAAGGCCTCCCGTGCCCTCACAACGAGTGTGTTTGCTCTGCCGTGGGTCCCGCGTCACGGTCGGGGCAGGAGCCGCTTCCGACGCCCTTGCGAAGGGCTTCGCTGAGGCCCAGGTCGGGGGCCTCCTTCTAGGACGGCCCCCGACCTGAGGCCCGGCACGCAGCCTCCCTGAGGCTTCCGCCACCCCCGCCGCGGCCAAGCTTTCTCTCTGGGCGAAAGAGGCCTGCTCGCGGAAGGGAGCTCGGCTTCAGGCTTGCTTCGCGGAGGTAAGGCTGTGGTGCTCACTCGAGGTTTCCGGGCTAAGCGTTGAGAAGGCCTCCTTCTCCGTGGAGCGACGTGTGTGTGGACGTGGACGGGGATGGCATTCCACCCTGCCTTGCTTCGCACAGGGAGGTCGGGGACCTGGACCTCAGCGGGTCCAACCCCCGGCGAGTCAGCCAACGGCTTCCCCGTGTAGGACGTGAGGCGCCGGCCCGGGAGAGGCCGGCCCCACAGCCCGGACCCTCGTGCCTCACGAAGCGCGCCCTTCATCTCTCCTCCCCGCTTCTCTGTTCGCACTCATCTTTCCCTGGGCGGACGTTTTCCCGGCAGCACCGGGTTGCACGGAATCCAGGGAGGAGCTGTCTCCTTCGGTTGCCAGGCCCGGGCGTGTGTCGACCTTGACACCGCGCAGCCCGCTGTCGCCCCGGAGGTGCTGGCGGCACCCGCAGGTCCCTGGAGTGGAGGCCCAAGGCGGCAGCGTGTGCACGTCTTCCTCCGCGTCTGAGAGAAGGCGTTGTGCATTCGGGGAATGGCGAGGTGAAAGGGCCCCCTCCGGGAAGCGCGATCCAAGAGCTGAGGGTTGGGTGCCTTGCTCCGTGCTTCTAGGTGCCAGAGCCGCTTCTCTCTTCCCGGGACAGAGTGGGGCTTGCTGGGCCAATGCGTCGTCCTGAAGCAATCCCGTGGCAGGGGCTCGGCGCTTCCCCCTTCCGTTTCGGGGGAGCCTCCCAGCTCAGGGCGCCCCCAGAGAGTTTGGCCTGCAGGCCGGCGTCGCCGTCACGACCTCGCCGAGAGCCGGGTGTTCAGCTCGGTGCACTCCGAACGCGGGCTCCGGTGGGTTCGACTGAGGGCGGGCGCCCGGATGAGGGAAGCGGCGCTGCTGTCAGAAGGCCTCCCGTGCCCTCACAACGAGTGTGTTTGCTCTGCCGTGGGTCCCGCGTCACGGTCGGGGCAGGAGCCGCTTCCGACGCCCTTGCGAAGGGCTTCGCTGAGGCCCAGGTCGGGGGCCTCCTTCTAGGACGGCCCCCGACCTGAGGCCCGGCACGCAGCCTCCCTGAGGCTTCCGCCACCCCCGCCGCGGCCAAGCTTTCTCTCTGGGCGAAAGAGGCCTGCTCGCGGAAGGGAGCTCGGCTTCAGGCTTGCTTCGCGGAGGTAAGGCTGTGGTGCTCACTCGAGGTTTCCGGGCTAAGCGTTGAGAAGGCCTCCTTCTCCGTGGAGCGACGTGTGTGTGGACGTGGACGGGGATGGCATTCCACCCTGCCTTGCTTCGCACAGGGAGGTCGGGGACCTGGACCTCAGCGGGTCCAACCCCCGGCGAGTCAGCCAACGGCTTCCCCGTGTAGGACGTGAGGCGCCGGCCCGGGAGAGGCCGGCCCCACAGCCCGGACCCTCGTGCCTCACGAAGCGCGCCCTTCATCTCTCCTCCTCGCTTCTCTGTTCGCACTCATCTTTCCCTGGGCGGACGTTATCCCGGCAGCACCGGGTTGCACGGAATCCAGGGAGGAGCTGTCTCCTTCGGTTGCCAGGCCCGGGCGTGTGTCGACCTTGACACCGCGCAGCCCGCTGTCGCCCCGGAGGTGCTGGCGGCACCCGCAGGTCCCTGGAGTGGAGGCCCAAGGCGGCAGCGTGTGCACGTCTTCCTCCGCGTCTGAGAGAAGGCGTTGTGCATTCGGGGAATGGCGAGGTGAAAGGGCCCCCTCCGGGAAGCGCGATCCAAGAGCTGAGGGTTGGGTGCCTTGCTCCGTGCTTCTAGGTGCCAGAGCCGCTTCTCTCTTCCCGGGACAGAGTGGGGCTTGCTGGGCCAATGCGTCGTCCTGAAGCAATCCCGTGGCAGGGGCTCGGCGCTTCCCCCTTCCGTTTCGGGGGAGCCTCCCAGCTCAGGGCGCCCCCAGAGAGTTTGGCCTGCAGGCCGGCGTCGCCGTCACGACCTCGCCGAGAGCCGGGTGTTCAGCGCGGTGCACTCCGAACGCGGGCTCCGGTGGGTTCGACTGAGGGCGGGCGCCCGGCTGAGGGAAGCGGCGCTGCTGTCAGAAGGCCTCCCGTGCCCTCACCACGAGTGTGTTTGCTCTGCCGTGGGTCCCGCGTCACGGTCGGGGCAGGAGCCGCTTCCGACGCCCTTGCGAAGGGCTTCGCTGAGGCCCAGGTCGGGGGCCTCCTTCTAGGAAGGCCCCCGACCTGAGGCCCGGCACGCAGCCTCCCTGAGGCTTCCGCCACCCCCGCCGCGGCCAAGCTTTCTCTCTGGGCGAAAGAGGCCTGCTCGCGGAAGGGAGCTTGGCTTCAGGCTTGCTTCGCGGAGGTAAGGCTGTGGTGCTCACTCGAGGTTTCCGGGCTAAGCGTTGAGAAGGCCTCCTTCTCCGTGGAGCGACGTGTGTGTGGACGTGGACGGGGATGGCATTCCACCCTGCCTTGTTTCGCACAGGGAGGTCGGGGGCCTGGACCTCAGCGGGTCCAACCCACGGCGAGTCAGCCAACGGCTTCCCCGTGTAGGACGGGAGGCGCCGGCCCGGGAGAGGCCGGCCCCACAGCCCGGACCCTCGTGCCTCACGAAGCGCGCCCTTCATCTCTCCTCCCCGCTTCTCTGTTCGCACTCATCTTTCCCTGGGCGGACGTTTTCCCGGCAGCACCGTGTTGCACGGAATCCAGGGAGGAGCTGTCTCCTTCGGTTGCCAGGCCCGGGCGTGTGTCGACCTTGACACCGCGCAGCCCGCTGTCGCCCCGGAGGTGCTGGCGGCACCCGCAGGTCCCTGGAGTGGAGGCCCAAGGCGGCAGCGTGTGTACGTCTTCCTCCGCGTCTGAGAGAAGGCGTTGTGCATTCGGGGAATGGCGAGGTGAAAGTGCCCCGTCCGGGAAGCGCGATCCAAGAGCTGAGGGTTGGGTGCCTTGCTCCGTGCTTCTAGGTGCCAGAGCCGCTTCTCTCTTCCCGGGACAGAGTGGGGCTTGCTGGGCCAATGCGTCGTCCTGAAGCAATCCCGTGGCAGGGGCTCGGCGCTGCCCCCTTCCGTTTCGGGCGAGCCTCCCAGCTCAGGGCGCCCCCAGAGAGTTTGGCCTGCAGGCCGGCGTCGCCGTCACGACCTCGCCGAGAGCCGGGTGTTCAGCTCGGTGCACTCCGAACGCGGGCTCCGGTGGGTTCGACTGAGGGCGGGCGCCCGGCTGAGGGAAGCGGCGCTGCTGTCAGAAGGCCTCCCGTGCCCTCACCACGAGTGTGTTTGCTCTGCCGTGGGTCCCGCGTCACGGTCGGGGCAGGAGCCGCTTCCGACGCCCTTGCGAAGGGCTTCGCTGAGGCCCAGGTCGGGGGCCTCCTTCTAGGACGGCCCCCGACCTGAGGCCCGGCACGCAGCCTCCCTGAGGCTTCCGCCACCCCCGCCGCGGCCAAGCTTTCTCTCTGCGCGAAAGAGGCCTGCTCGCGGAAGGGAGCTCGGCTTCAGGCTTGCTTCTCGGAGGTAAGGCTGTGGTGCTCACTCGAGGTTTCCGGGCTAAGCGTTGAGAAGGCCTCCTTCTCCGTGGAGCGACGTGTGTGTGGACGTGGACGGGGATGGCATTCCACCCTGCCTTGTTTCGCACAGGGAGGTTGGGGGCCTGGACCTCAGCGGGTCCAACCCCCGGCGAGTCAGCCAACGGCTTCCCCGTGTAGGACGGGAGGCGCCGGCCCGGGAGAGGCCGGCCCCACAGCCCGGACCCTCGTGCCTCACGAAGCGCGCCCTTCATCTCTCCTCCCCGCTTCTCTGTTCGCACTCATCTTTCCCTGGGCGGACGTTTTCCCGGCAGCACCGGGTTGCACGGAATCCAGGGAGGAGCTGTCTCCTTCGGTTGCCAGGCCCGGGCGTGTGTCGACCTTGACACCGCGCAGCCCGCTGTCGCCCCGGAGGTGCTGGCGGCACCCGCAGGTCCCTGGAGTGGAGGCCCAAGGCGGCAGCGTGTGCACGTCTTCCTCCGCGTCTGAGAGAAGGCGTTGTGCATTCGGGGAATGGCGAGGTGAAAGGGCCCCCTCCGGGAAGCGCGATCCAAGAGCTGAGGGTTGGGTGCCTTGCTCCGTGCTTCTAGGTGCCAGAGCCGCTTCTCTCTTCCCGGGACAGAGTGGGGCTTGCTGGGCCAATGCGTCGTCCTGAAGCAATCCCGTGGCAGGGGCTCGGCGCTTCCCCCTTCCGTTTCGGGGGAGCCTCCCAGCTCAGTGCGCCCCCAGAGAGTTTGGCCTGCAGGCCGGCGTCGCCGTCACGACCTCGCCGAGAGCCGGGTGTTCAGCTCGGTGCACTCCGAACGCGGGCTCCGGTGGGTTCGACTGAGGGCGGGCGCCCGGCTGAGGGAAGCGGCGCTGGTGTCAGAAGGCCTCCCGTGCCCTCACAACGAGTGTGTTTGCTCTGCCGTGGGTCCCGCGTCACGGTCGGGGCAGGAGCCGCTTCCGACGCCCTTGCGAAGGGCTTCGCTGAGGCCCAGGTCGGGGGCCTCCTTCTAGGACGGCCCCCGACCTGAGGCCCGGCACGCAGCCTCCCTGAGGCTTCCGCCACCCCCGCCGCGGCCAAGCTTTCTCTCTGCGCGAAAGAGGCCTGCTCGCGGAAGGGAGCTCGGCTTCAGGCTTGCTTCTCGGAGGTAAGGCTGTGGTGCTCACTCGAGGTTTCCGGGCTAAGCGTTGAGAAGGCCTCCTTCTCCGTGGAGCGACGTGTGTGTGGACGTGGACGGGGATGGCATTCCACCCTGCCTTGTTTCGCACAGGGAGGTTGGGGGCCTGGACCTCAGCGGGTCCAACCCCCGGCGAGTCAGCCAACGGCTTCCCCGTGTAGGACGGGAGGCGCCGGCCCGGGAGAGGCCGGCCCCACAGCCCGGACCCTCGTGCCTCACGAAGCGCGCCCTTCATCTCTCCTCCCCGCTTCTCTGTTCGCACTCATCTTTCCCTGGGCGGACGTTTTCCCGGCAGCACCGGGTTGCACGGAATCCAGGGAGGAGCTGTCTCCTTCGGTTGCCAGGCCCGGGCGTGTGTCGACCTTGACACCGCGCAGCCCGCTGTCGCCCCGGAGGTGCTGGCGGCACCCGCAGGTCCCTGGAGTGGAGGCCCAAGGCGGCAGCGTGTGCACGTCATCCTCCGCGTCTGAGAGAAGGCGTTGTGCATTCGGGGAATGGCGAGGTGAAAGGGCCCCCTCCGGGAAGCGCGATCCAAGAGCTGAGGGTTGGGTGCCTTGCTCCGTGCTTCTAGGTGCCAGAGCCGCTTCTCTCTTCCCGGGACAGAGTGGGGCTTGCTGGGCCAATGCGTCGTCCTGAAGCAATCCCGTGGCAGGGGCTCGGCGCTTCCCCCTTCCGTTTCGGGGGAGCCTCCCAGCTCAGGGCGCCCCCAGAGAGTTTGGCCTGCAGGCCGGCGTCGCCGTCACGACCTCGCCGAGAGCCGGGTGTTCAGCTCGGTGCACTCCGAACGCGGGCTCCGGTGGGTTCGACTGAGGGCGGGCGCCCGGCTGAGGGAAGCGGCGCTGGTGTCAGAAGGCCTCCCGTGCCCTCACAACGAGTGTGTTTGCTCTGCCGTGGGTCCCGCGTCACGGTCGGGGCAGGAGCCGCTTCCGACGCCCTTGCGAAGGGCTTCGCTGAGGCCCAGGTCGGGGGCCTCCTTCTAGGACGGCCCCCGACCTGAGGCCCGGCACGCAGCCTCCCTGAGGCTTCCGCCACCCCCGCCGCGGCCAAGCTTTCTCTCTGCGCGAAAGAGGCCTGCTCGCGGAAGGGAGCTCGGCTTCAGGCTTGCTTCTCGGAGGTAAGGCTGTGGTGCTCACTCGAGGTTTCCGGGCTAAGCGTTGAGAAGGCCTCCTTCTCCGTGGAGCGACGTGTGTGTGGACGTGGACGGGGATGGCATTCCACCCTGCCTTGTTTCGCACAGGGAGGTTGGGGGCCTGGACCTCAGCGGGTCCAACCCCCGGCGAGTCAGCCAACGGCTTCCCCGTGTAGGACGGGAGGCGCCGGCCCGGGAGAGGCCGGCCCCACAGCCCGGACCCTCGTGCCTCACGAAGCGCGCCCTTCATCTCTCCTCCCCGCTTCTCTGTTCGCACTCATCTTTCCCTGGGCGGACGTTTTCCCGGCAGCACCGGGTTGCACGGAATCCAGGGAGGAGCTGTCTCCTTCGGTTGCCAGGCCCGGGCGTGTGTCGACCTTGACACCGCGCAGCCCGCTGTCGCCCCGGAGGTGCTGGCGGCACCCGCAGGTCCCTGGAGTGGAGGCCCAAGGCGGCAGCGTGCGCACGTCTTCCTCCGCGTCTGAGAGAAGGCGTTGTGCATTCGGGGAATGGCGAGGTGAAAGGGCCCCCTCCGGGAAGCGCGATCCAAGAGCTGAGGGTTGGGTGCCTTGCTCCGTGCTTCTAGGTGCCAGAGCCGCTTCTCTCTTCCCGGGACAGAGTGGGGCTTGCTGGGCCAATGCGTCGTCCTGAAGCAATCCCGTGGCAGGGGCTCGGCGCTTCCCCCTTCCGTTTCGGGGGAGCCTCCCAGCTCAGGGCGCCCCCAGAGAGTTTGGCCTGCAGGCCGGCGTCGCCGTCACGACCTCGCCGAGAGCCGGGTGTTCAGCTCGGTGCACTCCGAACGCGGGCTCCGGTGGGTTCGACTGAGGGCGGGCGCCCGGATGAGGGAAGCGGCGCTGCTGTCAGAAGGCCT
Organism: Martes martes; assembly: GCF_963455335.1. Taxonomy (NCBI): domain Eukaryota; kingdom Metazoa; phylum Chordata; class Mammalia; order Carnivora; family Mustelidae; genus Martes; species Martes martes. The sequence goes on along the minus strand of NC_137893.1, from coordinate 121,684,055 downwards.
CCCGTGCCCTCACAACGAGTGTGTTTGCTCTGCCGTGGGTCCCGCGTCACGGTCGGGGCAGGAGCCGCTTCCGACGCCCTTGCGAAGGGCTTCGCTGAGGCCCAGGTCGGGGGCCTCCTTCTAGGACGGCCCCCGACCTGAGGCCCGGCACGCAGCCTCCCTGAGGCTTCCGCCACCCCCGCCGCGGCCAAGCTTTCTCTCTGGGCGAAAGAGGCCTGCTCGCGGAAGGGAGCTCGGCTTCAGGCTTGCTTCGCGGAGGTAAGGCTGTGGTGCTCACTCGAGGTTTCCGGGCTAAGCGTTGAGAAGGCCTCCTTCTCCGTGGAGCGACGTGTGTGTGGACGTGGACGGGGATGGCATTCCACCCTGCCTTGCTTCGCACAGGGAGGTCGGGGGCCTGGACCTCAGCGGGTCCAACCCCCGGCGAGTCAGCCAACGGCTTCCCCGTGTAGGACGTGAGGCGCCGGCCCGGGAGAGGCCGGCCCCACAGCCCGGACCCTCGTGCCTCACGAAGCGCGCCCTTCATCTCTCCTCCCCGCTTCTCTGTTCGCACTCATCTTTCCCTGGGCGGACGTTTTCCCGGCAGCACCGGGTTGCACGGAATCCAGGGAGGAGCTGTCTCCTTCGGTTGCCAGGCCCGGGCGTGTGTCGACCTTGACACCGCGCAGCCCGCTGTCGCCCCGGAGGTGCTGGCGGCACCCGCAGGTCCCTGGAGTGGAGGCCCAAGGCGGCAGCGTGTGCACGTCTTCCTCCGCGTCTGAGAGAAGGCGTTGTGCATTCGGGGAATGGCGAGGTGAAAGGGCCCCCTCCGGGAAGCGCGATCCAAGAGCTGAGGGTTGGGTGCCTTGCTCCGTGCTTCTAGGTGCCAGAGCCGCTTCTCTCTTCCCGGGACAGAGTGGGGCTTGCTGGGCCAATGCGTCGTCCTGAAGCAATCCCGTGGCAGGGGCTCGGCGCTTCCCCCTTCCGTTTCGGGGGAGCCTCCCAGCTCAGGGCGCCCCCAGAGAGTTTGGCCTGCAGGCCGGCGTCGCCGTCACGACCTCGCCGAGAGCCGGGTGTTCAGCGCGGTGCACTCCGAACGCGGGCTCCGGTGGGTTCGACTGAGGGCGGGCGCCCGGCTGAGGGAAGCGGCGCTGCTGTCAGAAGGCCTCCCGTGCCCTCACCACGAGTGTGTTTGCTCTGCCGTGGGTCCCGCGTCACGGTCGGGGCAGGAGCCGCTTCCGACGCCCTTGCGAAGGGCTTCGCTGAGGCCCAGGTCGGGGGCCTCCTTCTAGGAAGGCCCCCGACCTGAGGCCCGGCACGCAGCCTCCCTGAGGCTTCCGCCACCCCCGCCGCGGCCAAGCTTTCTCTCTGGGCGAAAGAGGCCTGCTCGCGGAAGGGAGCTTGGCTTCAGGCTTGCTTCGCGGAGGTAAGGCTGTGGTGCTCACTCGAGGTTTCCGGGCTAAGCGTTGAGAAGGCCTCCTTCTCCGTGGAGCGACGTGTGTGTGGACGTGGACGGGGATGGCATTCCACCCTGCCTTGTTTCGCACAGGGAGGTCGGGGGCCTGGACCTCAGCGGGTCCAACCCCCGGCGAGTCAGCCAACGGCTTCCCCGTGTAGGACGGGAGGCGCCGGCCCGGGAGAGGCCGGCCCCACAGCCCGGACCCTCGTGCCTCACGAAGCGCGCCCTTCATCTCTCCTCCCCGCTTCTCTGTTCGCACTCATCTTTCCCTGGGCGGACGTTTTCCCGGCAGCACCGGGTTGCACGGAATCCAGGGAGGAGCTGTCTCCTTCGGTTGCCAGGCCCGGGCGTGTGTCGACCTTGACACCGCGCAGCCCGCTGTCGCCCCGGAGGTGCTGGCGGCACCCGCAGGTCCCTGGAGTGGAGGCCCAAGGCGGCAGCGTGTGCACGTCTTCCTCCGCGTCTGAGAGAAGGCGTTGTGCATTCGGGGAATGGCGAGGTGAAAGGGCCCCCTCCGGGAAGCGCGATCCAAGAGCTGAGGGTTGGGTGCCTTGCTCCGTGCTTCTAGGTGCCAGAGCCGCTTCTCTCTTCCCGGGACAGAGTGGGGCTTGCTGGGCCAATGCGTCGTCCTGAAGCAATCCCGTGGCAGGGGCTCGGCGCTTCCCCCTTCCGTTTCGGGCGAGCCTCCCAGCTCAGGGCGCCCCCAGAGAGTTTGGCCTGCAGGCCGGCGTCGCCGTCACGACCTCGCCGAGAGCCGGGTGTTCAGCTCGGTGCACTCCGAACGCGGGCTCCGGTGGGTTCGACTGAGGGCGGGCGCCCAGCTGAGGGAAGCGGCGCTGCTGTCAGAAGGCCTCCCGTGCCCTCACAACGAGTGTGTTTGCTCTGCCGTGGGTCCCGCGTCACGGTCGGGGCAGGAGCCGCTTCCGACGCCCTTGCGAAGGGCTTCGCTGAGGCCCAGGTCGGGGGCCTCCTTCTAGGACGGCCCCCGACCTGAGGCCCGGCACGCAGCCTCCCTGAGGCTTCCGCCACCCCCGCCGCGGCCAAGCTTTCTCTCTGGGCGAAAGAGGCCTGCTCGCGGAAGGGAGCTCGGCTTCAGGCTTGCTTCTCGGAGGTAAGGCTGTGGTGCTCACTCGAGGTTTCCGGGCTAAGCGTTGAGAAGGCCTCCGTCTCCGTGGAGCGACGTGTGTGTGGACGTGGACGGGGATGGCATTCCACCCTGCCTTGTTTCGCACAGGGATGTCGGGGGCCTGGACCTCAGCGGGTCCAACCCCCGGCGAGTCAGCCAACGGCTTCCCCGTGTAGGACGTGAGGCGCCGGCCCGGGAGAGGCCGGCCCCACAGCCCGGACCCTCGTGCCTCACGAAGCGCGCCCTTCATCTCTCCTCCCCGCTTCTCTGTTCGCACTCATCTTTCCCTGGGCGGACGTTTTCCCGGCAGTACCGGGTTGCACGGAATCCAGGGAGGAGCTGTCTCCTTCGGTTGCCAGGCCCGGGCGTGTGTCGACCTTGACACCGCGCAGCCCGCTGTCGCCCCGGAGGTGCTGGCGGCACCCGCAGGTCCCTGGAGTGGAGGCCCAAGGCGGCAGCGTGTGCACGTCTTCCTCCGCGTCTGAGAGAAGGCGTTGTGCATTCGGGGAATGGCGAGGTGAAAGGGCCCCCTCCGGGAAGCGCGATCCAAGAGCTGAGGGTTGGGTGCCTTGCTCCGTGCTTCTAGGTGCCAGAGCCGCTTCTCTCTTCCCGGGACAGAGTGGGGCTTGCTGGGCCAATGCGTCGTCCTGAAGCAATCCCGTGGCAGGGGCTCGGCGCTTCCCCCTTCCGTTTCGGGCGAGCCTCCCAGCTCAGGGCGCCCCCAGAGAGTTTGGCCTGCAGGCCGGCGTCGCCGTCACGACCTCGCCGAGAGCCGGGTGTTCAGCTCGGTGCACTCCGAACGCGGGCTCCGGTGGGTTCGACTGAGGGCGGGCGCCCGGCTGAGGGAAGCGGCGCTGCTGTCAGAAGGCCTCCCGTGCCCTCACAACGAGTGTGTTTGCTCTGCCGTGGGTCCCGCGTCACGGTCGGGGCAGGAGCCGCTTCCGACGCCCTTGCGAAGGGCTTCGCTGAGGCCCAGGTCGGGGGCCTCCTTCTAGGACGGCCCCCGACCTGAGGCCCGGCACGCAGCCTCCCTGAGGCTTCCGCCACCCCCGCCGCGGCCAAGCTTTCTCTCTGCGCGAAAGAGGCCTGCTCGCGGAAGGGAGCTCGGCTTCAGGCTTGCTTCTCGGAGGTAAGGCTGTGGTGCTCACTCGAGGTTTCCGGGCTAAGCGTTGAGAAGGCCTCCTTCTCCGTGGAGCGACGTGTGTGTGGACGTGGACGGGGATGGCATTCCACCCTGCCTTGTTTCGCACAGGGAGGTCGGGGGCCTGGACCTCAGCGGGTCCAACCCCCGGCGAGTCAGCCAACGGCTTCCCCGTGTAGGACGGGAGGCGCCGGCCCGGGAGAGGCCGGCCCCACAGCCCGGACCCTCGTGCCTCACGAAGCGCGCCCTTCATCTCTCCTCCCCGCTTCTCTGTTCGCACTCATCTTTCCCTGGGCGGACGTTTTCCCGGCAGCACCGGGTTGCACGGAATCCAGGGAGGAGCTGTCTCCTTCGGTTGCCAGGCCCGGGCGTGTGTCGACCTTGACACCGCGCAGCCCGCTGTCGCCCCGGAGGTGCTGGCGGCACCCGCAGGTCCCTGGAGTGGAGGCCCAAGGCGGCAGCGTGTGCACGTCTTCCTCCGCGTCTGAGAGAAGGCGTTGTGCATTCGGGGAATGGCGAGGTGAAAGGGCCCCCTCCGGGAAGCGCGATCCAAGAGCTGAGGGTTGGGTGCCTTGCTCCGTGCTTCTAGGTGCCAGAGCCGCTTCTCTCTTCCCGGGACAGAGTGGGGCTTGCTGGGCCAATGCGTCGTCCTGAAGCAATCCCGTGGCAGGGGCTCGGCGCTTCCCCCTTCCGTTTCGGGCGAGCCTCCCAGCTCAGGGCGCCCCCAGAGAGTTTGGCCTGCAGGCCGGCGTCGCCGTCACGACCTCGCCGAGAGCCGGGTGTTCAGCTCGGTGCACTCCGAACGCGGGCTCCGGTGGGTTCGACTGAGGGCGGGCGCCCAGCTGAGGGAAGCGGCGCTGCTGTCAGAAGGCCTCCCGTGCCCTCACAACGAGTGTGTTTGCTCTGCCGTGGGTCCCGCGTCACGGTCGGGGCAGGAGCCGCTTCCGACGCCCTTGCGAAGGGCTTCGCTGAGGCCCAGGTCGGGGGCCTCCTTCTAGGACGGCCCCCGACCTGAGGCCCGGCACGCAGCCTCCCAGAGGCTTCCGCCACCCCCGCCGCGGCCAAGCTTTCTCTCTGGGCGAAAGAGGCCTGCTCGCGGAATGGAGCTCGGCTTCAGGCTTGCTTCTCGGAGGTAAGGCTGTGGTGCTCACTCGAGGTTTCCGGGCTAAGCGTTGAGAAGGCCTCCGTCTCCGTGGAGCGACGTGTGTGTGGACGTGGACGGGGATGGCATTCCACCCTGCCTTGTTTCGCACAGGGATGTCGGGGGCCTGGACCTCAGCGGGTCCAACCCCCGGCGAGTCAGCCAACGGCTTCCCCGTGTAGGACGTGAGGCGCCGGCCCGGGAGAGGCCGGCCCCACAGCCCGGACCCTCGTGCCTCACGAAGCGCGCCCTTCATCTCTCCTCCCCGCTTCTCCTTTCGCACTCATCTTTCCCTGGGCGGACGTTTTCCCGGCAGCACCGGGTTGCACGGAATCCAGGGAGGAGCTGTCTCCTTCGGTTGCCAGGCCCGGGCGTGTGTCGACCTTGACACCGCGCAGCCCGCTGTCGCCCCGGAGGTGCTGGCGGCACCCGCAGGTCCCTGGAGTGGAGGCCCAAGGCGGCAGCGTGTGCACGTCTTCCTCCGCGTCTGAGAGAAGGCGTTGTGCATTCGGGGAATGGCGAGGTGAAAGGGCCCCCTCCGGGAAGCGCGATCCAAGAGCTGAGGGTTGGGTGCCTTGCTCCGTGCTTCTAGGTGCCAGAGCCGCTTCTCTCTTCCCGGGACAGAGTGGGGCTTGCTGGGCCAATGCGTCGTCCTGAAGCAATCCCGTGGCAGGGGCTCGGCGCTTCCCCCTTCCGTTTCGGGCGAGCCTCCCAGCTCAGGGCGCCCCCAGAGAGTTTGGCCTGCAGGCCGGCGTCGCCGTCACGACCTTGCCGAGAGCCGGGTGTTCAGCTCGGTGCACTCCGAACGCGGGCTCCGGTGGGTTCGACTGAGGGCGGGCGCCCGGCTGAGGGAAGCGGCGCTGCTGTCAGAAGGCCTCCCGTGCCCTCACAACGAGTGTGTTTGCTCTGCCGTGGGTCCCGCGTCACGGTCGGGGCAGGAGCCGCTTCCGACGCCCTTGCGAAGGGCTTCGCTGAGGCCCAGGTCGGGGGCCTCCTTCTAGGACGGCCCCCGACCTGAGGCCCGGCACGCAGCCTCCCTGAGGCTTCCGCCACCCCCGCCGCGGCCAAGCTTTCTCTCTGGGCGAAAGAGGCCTGCTCGCGGAAGGGAGCTCGGCTTCAGGCTTGCTTCTCGGAGGTAAGGCTGTGGTGCTCACTCGAGGTTTCCGGGCTAAGCGTTGAGAAGGCCTCCTTCTCCGTGGAGCGACGTGTGTGTGGACGTGGACGGGGATGGCATTCCACCCTGCCTTGTTTCGCACAGGGAGGTCGGGGGCCTGGACCTCAGCGGGTCCAACCCCCGGCGAGTCAGCCAACGGCTTCCCCGTGTAGGACGTGAGGCGCCGGCCCGGGAGAGGCCGGCCCCACAGCCCGGACCCTCGTGCCTCACGAAGCGCGCCCTTCATCTCTCCTCCCCGCTTCTCTGTTCGCACTCATCTTTCCCTGGGCGGACGTTTTCCCGGCAGCACCGGGTTGCACGGAATCCAGGGAGGAGCTGTCTCCTTCGGTTGCCAGGCCCGGGCGTGTGTCGACCTTGACACCGCGCAGCCCGCTGTCGCCCCGGAGGTGCTGGCGGCACCCGCAGGTCCCTGGAGTGGAGGCCCAAGGCGGCAGCGTGTGCACGTCTTCCTCCGCGTCTGAGAGAAGGCGTTGTGCATTCGGGGAATGGCGAGGTGAAAGGGCCCCCTCCGGGAAGCGCGATCCAAGAGCTGAGGGTTGGGTGCCTTGCTCCGTGCTTCTAGGTGCCAGAGCCGCTTCTCTCTTCCCGGGACAGAGTGGGGCTTGCTGGGCCAATGCGTCGTCCTGAAGCAATCCCGTGGCAGGGGCTCGGCGCTTCCCCCTTCCGTTTCGGGCGAGCCTCCCAGCTCAGGGCGCCCCCAGAGAGTTTGGCCTGCAGGCCGGCGTCGCCGTCACGACCTCGCCGAGAGCCGGGTGTTCAGCTCGGTGCACTCCGAACGCGGGCTCCGGTGGGTTCGACTGAGGGCGGGCGCCCGGATGAGGGAAGCGGCGCTGCTGTCAGAAGGCCTCCCGTGCCCTCACAACGAGTGTGTTTGCTCTGCCGTGGGTCCCGCGTCACGGTCGGGGCAGGAGCCGCTTCCGACGCCCTTGCGAAGGGCTTCGCTGAGGCCCAGGTCGGGGGCCTCCTTCTAGGACGGCCCCCGACCTGAGGCCCGGCACGCAGCCTCCCAGAGGCTTCCGCCACCCCCGCCGCGGCCAAGCTTTCTCTCTGGGCGAAAGAGGCCTGCTCGCGGAAGGGAGCTCGGCTTCAGGCTTGCTTCTCGGAGGTAAGGCTGTGGTGCTCACTCGAGGTTTCCGGGCTAAGCGTTGAGAAGGCCTCCTTCTCCGTGGAGCGACGTGTGTGTGGACGTGGACGGGGATGGCATTCCACCCTGCCTTGTTTCGCACAGGGAGGTCGGGGGCCTGGACCTCAGCGGGTCCAACCCCCGGCGAGTCAGCCAACGGCTTCCCCGTGTAGGACGGGAGGCGCCGGCCCGGGAGAGGCCGGCCCCACAGCCCGGACCCTCGTGCCTCACGAAGCGCGCCCTTCATCTCTCCTCCCCGCTTCTCTGTTCGCACTCATCTTTCCCTGGGCGGACGTTTTCCCGGCAGCACCGGGTTGCACGGAATCCAGGGAGGAGCTGTCTCCTTCGGTTGCCAGGCCCGGGCGTGTGTCGACCTTGACACCGCGCAGCCCGCTGTCGCCCCGGAGGTGCTGGCGGCACCCGCAGGTCCCTGGAGTGGAGGCCCAAGGCGGCAGCGTGTGCACGTCTTCCTCCGCGTCTGAGAGAAGGCGTTGTGCATTCGGGGAATGGCGAGGTGAAAGGGCCCCCTCCGGGAAGCGCGATCCAAGAGCTGAGGGTTGGGTGCCTTGCTCCGTGCTTCTAGGTGCCAGAGCCGCTTCTCTCTTCCCGGGACAGAGTGGGGCTTGCTGGGCCAATGCGTCGTCCTGAAGCAATCCCGTGGCAGGGGCTCGGCGCTTCCCCCTTCCGTTTCGGGGGAGCCTCCCAGCTCAGGGCGCCCCCAGAGAGTTTGGCCTGCAGGCCGGCGTCGCCGTCACGACCTCGCCGAGAGCCGGGTGTTCAGCTCGGTGCACTCCGAACGCGGGCTCCGGTGGGTTCGACTGAGGGCGGGCGCCCGGATGAGGGAAGCGGCGCTGCTGTCAGAAGGCCTCCCGTGCCCTCACAACGAGTGTGTTTGCTCTGCCGTGGGTCCCGCGTCACGGTCGGGGCAGGAGCCGCTTCCGACACCCTTGCGAAGGGCTTCGCTGAGGCCCAGGTCGGGGGCCTCCTTCTAGGACGGCCCCCGACCTGAGGCCCGGCACGCAGCCTCCCTGAGGCTTCCGCCACCCCCGCCGCGGCCAAGCTTTCTCTCTGGGCGAAAGAGGCCTGCTCGCGGAAGGGAGCTCGGCTTCAGGCTTGCTTCTCGGAGGTAAGGCTGTGGTGCTCACTCGAGGTTTCCAGGCTAAGCGTTGAGAAGGCCTCCTTCTCCGTGGAGCGACGTGTGTGTGGACGTGGACGGGGATGGCATTCCACCCTGCCTTGTTTCGCACAGGGAGGTCGGGGGCCTGGACCTCAGCGGGTCCAACCCCCGGCGAGTCAGCCAACGGCTTCCCCGTGTAGGACGTGAGGCGCCGGCCCGGGAGAGGCCGGCCCCACAGCCCGGACCCTCGTGCCTCACGAAGCGCGCCCTTCATCTCTCCTCCCCGCTTCTCTGTTCGCACTCATCTTTCCCTGGGCGGACGTTTTCCCGGCAGCACCGGGTTGCACGGAATCCAGGGAGGAGCTGTCTCCTTCGGTTGCCAGGCCCGGGCGTGTGTCGACCTTGACACCGCGCAGCCCGCTGTCGCCCCGGAGGTGCTGGCGGCACCCGCAGGTCCCTGGAGTGGAGGCCCAAGGCGGCAGCGTGTGCACGTCTTCCTCCGCGTCTGAGAGAAGGCGTTGTGCATTCGGGGAATGGCGAGGTGAAAGGGCCCCCTCCGGGAAGCGCGATCCAAGAGCTGAGGGTTGGGTGCCTTGCTCCGTGCTTCTAGGTGCCAGAGCCGCTTCTCTCTTCCCGGGACAGAGTGGGGCTTGCTGGGCCAATGCGTCGTCCTGAAGCAATCCCGTGGCAGGGGCTCGGCGCTTCCCCCTTCCGTTTCGGGCGAGCCTCCCAGCTCAGGGCGCCCCCAGAGAGTTTGGCCTGCAGGCCGGCGTCGCCGTCACGACCTCGCCGAGAGCCGGGTGTTCAGCTCGGTGCACTCCGAACGCGGGCTCCGGTGGGTTCGACTGAGGGCGGGCGCCCAGCTGAGGGAAGCGGCGCTGCTGTCAGAAGGCCTCCCGTGCCCTCACAACGAGTGTGTTTGCTCTGCCGTGGGTCCCACGTCACGGTCGGGGCAGGAGCCGCTTCCGACGCCCTTGCGAAGGGCTTCGCTGAGGCCCAGGTCGGGGGCCTCCTTCTAGGACGGCCCCCGACCTGAGGCCCGGCACGCAGCCTCCCTGAGGCTTCCGCCACCCCCGCCGCGGCCAAGCTTTCTCTCTGGGCGAAAGAGGCCTGCTCGCGGAAGGGAGCTCGGCTTCAGGCTTGCTTCTCGGAGGTAAGGCTGTGGTGCTCACTCGAGGTTTCCGGGCTAAGCGTTGAGAAGGCCTCCGTCTCCGTGGAGCGACGTGTGTGTGGACGTGGACGGGGATGGCATTCCACCCTGCCTTGTTTCGCACAGGGATGTCGGGGGCCTGGACCTCAGCGGGTCCAAGCCCCGGCGAGTCAGCCAACGGCTTCCCCGTGTAGGACGTGAGGCGCCGGCCCGGGAGAGGCCGGCCCCACAGCCCGGACCCTCGTGCCTCACGAAGCGCGCCCTTCATCTCTCCTCCCCGCTTCTCTGTTCGCACTCATCTTTCCCTGGGCGGACGTTTTCCCGGCAGTACCGGGTTGCACGGAATCCAGGGAGGAGCTGTCTCCTTCGGTTGCCAGGCCCGGGCGTGTGTCGACCTTGACACCGCGCAGCCCGCTGTCGCCCCGGAGGTGCTGGCGGCACCCGCAGGTCCCTGGAGTGGAGGCCCAAGGCGGCAGCGTGTGCACGTCTTCCTCCGCGTCTGAGAGAAGGCGTTGTGCATTCGGGGAATGGCGAGGTGAAAGGGCCCCCTCCGGGAAGCGCGATCCAAGAGCTGAGGGTTGGGTGCCTTGCTCCGTGCTTCTAGGTGCCAGAGCCGCTTCTCTCTTCCCGGGACAGAGTGGGGCTTGCTGGGCCAATGCGTCGTCCTGAAGCAATCCCGTGGCAGGGGCTCGGCGCTTCCCCCTTCCGTTTCGGGCGAGCCTCCCAGCTCAGGGCGCCCCCAGAGAGTTTGGCCTGCAGGCCGGCGTCGCCGTCACGACCTTGCCGAGAGCCGGGTGTTCAGCTCGGTGCACTCCGAACGCGGGCTCCGGTGGGTTCGACTGAGGGCGGGCGCCCGGCTGAGGGAAGCGGCGCTGCTGTCAGAAGGCCTCCCGTGCCCTCACAACGAGTGTGTTTGCTCTGCCGTGGGTCCCGCGTCACGGTCGGGGCAGGAGCCGCTTCCGACGCCCTTGCGAAGGGCTTCGCTGAGGCCCAGGTCGGGGGCCTCCTTCTAGGACGGCCCCCGACCTGAGGCCCGGCATGCAGCCTCCCTGAGGCTTCCGCCACCCCCGCCGCGGCCAAGCTTTCTCTCTGGGCGAAAGAGGCCTGCTCGCGGAAGGGAGCTCGGCTTCAGGCTTGCTTCTCGGAGGTAAGGCTGTGGTGCTCACTCGAGGTTTCCGGGCTAAGCGTTGAGAAGGCCTCCTTCTCCGTGGAGCGACGTGTGTGTGGACGTGGACGGGGATGGCATTCCACCCTGCCTTGTTTCGCACAGGGAGGTCGGGGGCCTGGACCTCAGCGGGTCCAACCCCCGGCGAGTCAGCCAACGGCTTCCCCGTGTAGGACGGGAGGCGCCGGCCCGGGAGAGGCCGGCCCCACAGCCCGGACCCTCGTGCCTCACGAAGCGCGCCCTTCATCTCTCCTCCCCGCTTCTCTGTTCGCACTCATCTTTCCCTGGGCGGACGTTTTCCCGGCAGCACCGGGTTGCACGGAATCCAGGGAGGAGCTGTCTCCTTCGGTTGCCAGGCCCGGGCGTGTGTCGACCTTGACACCGCGCAGCCCGCTGTCGCCCCGGAGGTGCTGGCGGCACCCGCAGGTCCCTGGAGTGGAGGCCCAAGGCGGCAGCGTGTGCACGTCTTCCTCCGCGTCTGAGAGAAGGCGTTGTGCATTCGGGGAATGGCGAGGTGAAAGGGCCCCCTCCGGGAAGCGCGATCCAAGAGCTGAGGGTTGGGTGCCTTGCTCCGTGCTTCTAGGTGCCAGAGCCGCTTCTCTCTTCCCGGGACAGAGTGGGGCTTGCTGGGCCAATGCGTCGTCCTGAAGCAATCCCGTGGCAGGGGCTCGGCGCTTCCCCCTTCCGTTTCGGGGGAGCCTCCCAGCTCAGGGCGCCCCCAGAGAGTTTGGCCTGCAGGCCGGCGTCGCCGTCACGACCTCGCCGAGAGCCGGGTGTTCAGCTCGGTGCACTCCGAACGCGGGCTCCGGTGGGTTCGACTGAGGGCGGGCGCCCGGATGAGGGAAGCGGCGCTGCTGTCAGAAGGCCTCCCGTGCCCTCACAACGAGTGTGTTTGCTCTGCCGTGGGTCCCGCGTCACGGTCGGGGCAGGAGCCGCTTCCGACGCCCTTGCGAAGGGCTTCGCTGAGGCCCAGGTCGGGGGCCTCCTTCTAGGACGGCCCCCGACCTGAGGCCCGGCACGCAGCCTCCCTGAGGCTTCCGCCACCCCCGCCGCGGCCAAGCTTTCTCTCTGGGCGAAAGAGGCCTGCTCGCGGAAGGGAGCTCGGCTTCAGGCTTGCTTCTCGGAGGTAAGGCTGTGGTGCTCACTCGAGGTTTCCGGGCTAAGCGTTGAGAAGGCCTCCTTCTCCGTGGAGCGACGTGTGTGTGGACGTGGACGGGGATGGCATTCCACCCTGCCTTGTTTCGCACAGGGAGGTCGGGGGCCTGGACCTCAGCGGGTCCAACCCCCGGCGAGTCAGCCAACGGCTTCCCCGTGTAGGACGGGAGGCGCCGGCCCGGGAGAGGCCGGCCCCACAGCCCGGACCCTCGTGCCTCACGAAGCGCGCCCTTCATCTCTCCTCCCCGCTTCTCTGTTCGCACTCATCTTTCCCTGGGCGGACGTTTTCCCGGCAGCACCGGGTTGCACGGAATCCAGGGAGGAGCTGTCTCCTTCGGTTGCCAGGCCCGGGCGTGTGTCGACCTTGACACCGCGCAGCCCGCTGTCGCCCCGGAGGTGCTGGCGGCACCCGCAGGTCCCTGGAGTGGAGGCCCAAGGCGGCAGCGTGTGCACGTCTTCCTCCGCGTCTGAGAGAAGGCGTTGTGCATTCGGGGAATGGCGAGGTGAAAGGGCCCCCTCCGGGAAGCGCGATCCAAGAGCTGAGGGTTGGGTGCCTTGCTCCGTGCTTCTAGGTGCCAGAGCCGCTTCTCTCTTCCCGGGACAGAGTGGGGCTTGCTGGGCCAATGCGTCGTCCTGAAGCAATCCCGTGGCAGGGGCTCGGCGCTTCCCCCTTCCGTTTCGGGGGAGCCTCCCAGCTCAGGGCGCCCCCAGAGAGTTTGGCCTGCAGGCCGGCGTCGCCGTCACGACCTCGCCGAGAGCCGGGTGTTCAGCTCGGTGCACTCCGAACGCGGGCTCCGGTGGGTTCGACTGAGGGCGGGCGCCCGGATGAGGGAAGCGGCGCTGCTGTCAGAAGGCCTCCCGTGCCCTCACAACGAGTGTGTTTGCTCTGCCGTGGGTCCCGCGTCACGGTCGGGGCAGGAGCCGCTTCCGACACCCTTGCGAAGGGCTTCGCTGAGGCCCAGGTCGGGGGCCTCCTTCTAGGACGGCCCCCGACCTGAGGCCCGGCACGCAGCCTCCCTGAGGCTTCCGCCACCACCGCCGCGGCCAAGCTTTCTCTCTGGGCGAAAGAGGCCTGCTCGCGGAAGGGAGCTCGGCTTCAGGCTTGCTTCGCGGAGGTAAGGCTGTGGTGCTCACTCGAGGTTTCCGGGCTAAGCGTTGAGAAGGCCTCCTTCTCCGTGGAGCGACGTGTGTGTGGACGTGGACGGGGATGGCATTCCACCCTGCCTTGCTTCGCACAGGGAGGTCGGGGGCCTGGACCTCAGCGGGTCCAACCCCCGGCGAGTCAGCCAACGGCTTCCCCGTGTAGGACGTGAGGCGCCGGCCCGGGAGAGGCCGGCCCCACAGCCCGGACCCTCGTGCCTCACGAAGCGCGCCCTTCATCTCTCCTCCCCGCTTCTCTGTTCGCACTCATCTTTCCCTGGGCGGACGTTTTCCCGGCAGCACCGGGTTGCACGGAATCCAGGGAGGAGCTGTCTCCTTCGGTTGCCAGGCCCGGGCGTGTGTCGACCTTGACACCGCGCAGCCCGCTGTCGCCCCGGAGGTGCTGGCGGCACCCGCAGGTCCCTGGAGTGGAGGCCCAAGGCGGCAGCGTGTGCACGTCTTCCTCCGCGTCTGAGAGAAGGCGTTGTGCATTCGGGGAATGGCGAGGTGAAAGGGCCCCCTCCGGGAAGCGCGATCCAAGAGCTGAGGGTTGGGTGCCTTGCTCCGTGCTTCTAGGTGCCAGAGCCGCTTCTCTCTTCCCGGGACAGAGTGGGGCTTGCTGGGCCAATGCGTCGTCCTGAAGCAATCCCGTGGCAGGGGCTCGGCGCTTCCCCCTTCCGTTTCGGGCGAGCCTCCCAGCTCAGGGCGCCCCCAGAGAGTTTGGCCTGCAGGCCGGCGTCGCCGTCACGACCTCGCCGAGAGCCGGGTGTTCAGCGCGGTGCACTCCGAACGCGGGCTCCGGTGGGTTCGACTGAGGGCGGGCGCCCGGCTGAGGGAAGCGGCGCTGGTGTCAGAAGGCCTCCCGTGCCCTCACAACGAGTGTGTTTGCTCTGCCGTGGGTCCCGCGTCACGGTCGGGGCAGGAGCCGCTTCCGACGCCCTTGCGAAGGGCTTCGCTGAGGCCCAGGTCGGGGGCCTCCTTCTAGGACGGCCCCCGACCAGAGGCCCGGCACGCAGCCTCCCTGAGGCTTCCGCCACCCCCGCCGCGGCCAAGCTTTCTCTCTGGGCGAAAGAGGCCTGCTCGCGGAAGGGAGCTCGGCTTCAGGCTTGCATCTCGGAGGTAAGGTTGTGGTGCTCACTCGAGGCTTCCGGGCTAAGCGTTGAGAAGGCCTCCTTCTCCGTGGAGCGACGTGTGTGTGGACGTGGACGGGGATGGCATTCCACCCTGCCTTGTTTCGCACAGGGAGGTCGGGGGCCTGGACCTCAGCGGGTCCAACCCCCGGCGAGTCAGCCAACGGCTTCCCCGTGTAGGACGGGAGGCGCCGGCCCGGGAGAGGCCGGCCCCACAGCCCGGACCCTCGTGCCTCACGAAGCGCGCCCTTCATCTCTCCTCCCCGCTTCTCTTTTCGCACTCATCTTTCCCTGGGCGGACGTTTTCCCGGCAGCACCGGGTTGCACGGAATCCAGGGAGGAGCTGTCTCCTTCGGTTGCCAGGCCCGGGCGTGTGTCGACCTTGACACCGCGCAGCCCGCTGTCGCCCCGGAGGTGCTGGCGGCACCCGCAGGTCCCTGGAGTGGAGGCCCAAGGCGGCAGCGTGTGCACGTCTTCCTCCGCGTCTGAGAGAAGGCGTTGTGCATTCGGGGAATGGCGAGGTGAAAGGGCCCCCTCCGGGAAGCGCGATCCAAGAGCTGAGGGTTGGGTGCCTTGCTCCGTGCTTCTAGGTGCCAGAGCCGCTTCTCTCTTCCCGGGACAGAGTGGGGCTTGCTGGGCCAATGCGTCGTCCTGAAGCAATCCCGTGGCAGGGGCTCGGCGCTTCCCCCTTCCGTTTCGGGGGAGCCTCCCAGCTCAGGGCGCCCCCAGAGAGTTTGGCCTGCAGGCCGGCGTCGCCGTCACGACCTCGCCGAGAGCCGGGTGTTCAGCTCGGTGCACTCCGAACGCGGGCTCCGGTGGGTTCGACTGAGGGCGGGCGCCCGGCTGAGGGAAGCGGCGCTGCTGTCAGAAGGCCTCCCGTGCCCTCACAACGAGTGTGTTTGCTCTGCCGTGGGTCCCGCGTCACGGTCGGGGCAGGAGCCGCTTCCGACGCCCTTGCGAAGGGCTTCGCTGAGGCCCAGGTCGGGGGCCTCCTTCTAGGACAGCCCCCGACCTGAGGTCCGGCACGCAGCCTCCCTGAGGCTTCCGCCACCCCCGCCGCGGCCAAGCTTTCTCTCTGGGCGAAAGAGGCCTGCTCGCGGAAGGGAGCTCGGCTTCAGGCTTGCTTCGCGGAGGTAAGGCTGTGGTGCTCACTCGAGGTTTCCAGGCTAAGCGTTGAGAAGGCCTCCTTCTCCGTGGAGCGACGTGTGTGTGGACGTGGACGGGGATGGCATTCCACCCTGCCTTGTTTCGCACAGGGAGGTCGGGGGCCTGGACCTCAGCGGGTCCAACCCCCGGCGAGTCAGCCAACGGCTTCCCCGTGTAGGACGTGAGGCGCCGGCCCGGGAGAGGCCGGCCCCACAGCCCGGACCCTCGTGCCTCACGAAGCGCGCCCTTCATCTCTCCTCCCCGCTTCTCTGTTCGCACTCATCTTTCCCTGGGCGGACGTTTTCCCGGCAGCACCGGGTTGCACGGAATCCAGGGAGGAGCTGTCTCCTTCGGTTGCCAGGCCCGGGCGTGTGTCGACCTTGACACCGCGCAGCCCGCTGTCGCCCCGGAGGTGCTGGCGGCACCCGCAGGTCCCTGGAGTGGAGGCCCAAGGCGGCAGCGTGTGCACGTCTTCCTCCGCGTCTGAGAGAAGGCGTTGTGCATTCGGGGAATGGCGAGGTGAAAGGGCCCCCTCCGGGAAGCGCGATCCAAGAGCTGAGGGTTGGGTGCCTTGCTCCGTGCTTCTAGGTGCCAGAGCCGCTTCTCTCTTCCCGGGACAGAGTGGGGCTTGCTGGGCCAATGCGTCGTCCTGAAGCAATCCCGTGGCAGGGGCTCGGCGCTGCCCCCTTCCGTTTCGGGCGAGCCTCCCAGCTCAGGGCGCCCCCAGAGAGTTTGGCCTGCAGGCCGGCGTCGCCGTCACGACCTCGCCGAGAGCCGGGTGTTCAGCTCGGTGCACTCCGAACGCGGGCTCCGGTGGGTTCGACTGAGGGCGGGCGCCCGGCTGAGGGAAGCGGCGCTGCTGTCAGAAGGCCTCCCGTGCCCTCACAACGAGTGTGTTTGCTCTGCCGTGGGTCCCGCGTCACGGTCGGGGCAGGAGCCGCTTCCGACGCCCTTGCGAAGGGCTTCGCTGAGGCCCAGGTCGGGGGCCTCCTTCTAGGACAGCCCCCGACCTGAGGCCCGGCACGCAGCCTCCCTGAGGCTTCCGCCACCCCCGCCGCGGCCAAGCTTTCTCTCTGGGCGAAAGAGGCCTGCTCGCGGAAGGGAGCTCGGCTTCAGGCTTGCATCTCGGAGGTAAGGTTGTGGTGCTCACTCGAGGCTTCCGGGCTAAGCGTTGAGAAGGCCTCCTTCTCCGTGGAGCGACGTGTGTGTGGACGTGGACGGGGATCGCATTCCACCCTGCCTTGTTTCGCACAGGGAGGTCGGGGGCCTGGACCTCAGCGGGTCCAACCCCCGGCGAGTCAGCCAACGGCTTCCCCGTGTAGGACGGGAGGCGCCGGCCCGGGAGAGGCCGGCCCCACAGCCCGGACCCTCGTGCCTCACGAAGCGCGCCCTTCATCTCTCCTCCCCGCTTCTCTGTTCGCACTCATCTTTCCCTGGGCGGACGTTTTCCCGGCAGCACCGGGTTGCACGGAATCCAGGGAGGAGCTGTCTCCTTCGGTTGCCAGGCCCGGGCGTGTGTCGACCTTGACACCGCGCAGCCCGCTGTCGCCCCGGAGGTGCTGGCGGCACCCGCAGGTCCCTGGAGTGGAGGCCCAAGGCGGCAGCGTGTGCACGTCTTCCTCCGCGTCTGAGAGAAGGCGTTGTGCATTCGGGGAATGGCGAGGTGAAAGGGCCCCCTCCGGGAAGCGCGATCCAAGAGCTGAGGGTTGGGTGCCTTGCTCCGTGCTTCTAGGTGCCAGAGCCGCTTCTCTCTTCCCGGGACAGAGTGGGGCTTGCTGGGCCAATGCGTCGTCCTGAAGCAATCCCGTGGCAGGGGCTCGGCGCTTCCCCCTTCCGTTTCGGGGGAGCCTCCCAGCTCAGGGCGCCCCCAGAGAGTTTGGCCTGCAGGCCGGCGTCGCCGTCACGACCTCGCCGAGAGCCGGGTGTTCAGCTCGGTGCACTCCGAACGCGGGCTCCGGTGGGTTCGACTGAGGGCGGGCGCCCGGCTGAGGGAAGCGGCGCTGCTGTCAGAAGGCCTCCCGTGCCCTCACAACGAGTGTGTTTGCTCTGCCGTGGGTCCCGCGTCACGGTCGGGGCAGGAGCCGCTTCCGACGCCCTTGCGAAGGGCTTCGCTGAGGCCCAGGTCGGGGGCCTCCTTCTAGGACGGCCCCCGACCTGAGGCCCGGCACGCAGCCTCCCTGAGGCTTCCGCCACCCCCGCCGCGGCCAAGCTTTCTCTCTGGGCGAAAGAGGCCTTCTCGCGGAAGGGAGCTCGGCTTCAGGCTTGCTTCTCGGAGGTAAGGCTGTGGTGCTCACTCGAGGTTTCCGGGCTAAGCGTTGAGAAGGCCTCCTTCTCCGTGGAGCGACGTGTGTGTGGACGTGGACGGGGATGGCATTCCACCCTGCCTTGTTTCGCACAGGGAGGTCGGGGGCCTGGACCTCAGCGGGTCCAACCCCCGGCGAGTCAGCCAACGGCTTCCCCGTGTAGGACGTGAGGCGCCGGCCCGGGAGAGGCCGGCCCCACAGCCCGGACCCTCGTGCCTCACGAAGCGCGCCCTTCATCTCTCCTCCCCGCTTCTCTGTTCGCACTCATCTTTCCCTGGGCGGACGTTTTCCCGGCAGCACCGTGTTGCACGGAATCCAGGGAGGAGCTGTCTCCTTCGGTTGCCAGGCCCGGGCGTGTGTCGACCTTGACACCGCGCAGCCCGCTGTCGCCCCGGAGGTGCTGGCGGCACCCGCAGGTCCCTGGAGTGGAGGCCCAAGGCGGCAGCGTGTGCACGTCTTCCTCCGCGTCTGAGAGAAGGCGTTGTGCATTCGGGGAATGGCGAGGTGAAAGGGCCCCCTCCGGGAAGCGCGATCCAAGAGCTGAGGGTTGGGTGCCTTGCTCCGTGCTTCTAGGTGCCAGAACCGCTTCTCTCTTCCCGGGACAGAGTGGGGCTTGCTGGGCCAATGCGTCGTCCTGAAGCAATCCCGTGGCAGGGGCTCGGCGCTTCCCCCTTCCGTTTCGGGCGAGCCTCCCAGCTCAGGGCGCCCCCAGAGAGTTTGGCCTGCAGGCCGGCGTCGCCGTCACGACCTCGCCGAGATCCGGGTGTTCAGCTCGGTTCACTCCGAACGCGGGCTCCGGTGGGTTCGACTGAGGGCGGGCGCCCGGCTGAGGGAAGCGGCGCTGCTGTCAGAAGGCCTCCCGTGCCCTCACAACGAGTGTGTTTGCTCTGCCGTGGGTCCCGCGTCACGGTCGGGGCAGGAGCCGCTTCCGACGCCCTTGCGAAGGGCTTCGCTGAGGCCCAGGTCGGGGGCCTCCTTCTAGGACGTCCCCCGACCTGAGGCCCGGCACGCAGCCTCCCTGAGGCTTCCGCCACCCCCGCCACGGCCAAGCTTTCTCTCTGGGCGAAAGAGGCCTGCTCGCGGAAGGGAGCTCGGATTCAGGCTTGCATCTCGGAGGTAAGGTTGTGGTGCTCACTCGAGGCTTCCGGGCTAAGCGTTGAGAAGGCCTCCTTCTCCGTGGAGCGACGTGTGTGTGGACGTGGACGGGGATGGCATTCCACCCTGCCTTGTTTCGCACAGGGAGGTCGGGGGCCTGGACCTCAGCGGGTCCAACCCCCGGCGAGTCAGCCAACGGCTTCCCCGTGTAGGACGTGAGGCGCCGGCCCGGGAGAGGCCGGCCCCACAGCCCGGACCCTCGTGCCTCACGAAGCGCGCCCTTCATCTCTCCTCCCCGCTTCTCTGTTCGCACTCATCTTTCCCTGGGCGGACGTTTTCCCGGCAGCACCGTGTTGCACGGAATCCAGGGAGGAGCTGTCTCCTTCAGTTGCCAGGCCCGGGCGTGTGTCGACCTTGACACCGCGCAGCCCGCTGTCGCCCCGGAGGTGCTGGCGGCACCCGCAGGTCCCTGGAGTGGAGGCCCAAGGCGGCAGCGTGTGCACGTCTTCCTCCGCGTCTGAGAGAAGGCGTTGTGCATTCGGGGAATGGCGAGGTGAAAGGGCCCCCTCCGGGAAGCGCGATCCAAGAGCTGAGGGTTGGGTGCCTTGCTCCGTGCTTCTAGGTGCCAGAGCCGCTTCTCTCTTCCCGGGACAGAGTGGGGCTTGCTGGGCCAATGCGTCGTCCTGAAGCAATCCCGTGGCAGGGGCTCGGCGCTTCCCCCTTCCGTTTCGGGCGAGCCTCCCAGCTCAGGGCGCCCCCAGAGAGTTTGTCCTGCAGGCCGGCGTCGCCGCCACGACCTCGCCGAGAGCCGGGTGTTCAGCTCGGTGCACTCTGAACGCGGGCTCCGGTGGGTTCGACTGAGGGCGGGCGCCCGGATGAGGGAAGCGGCGCTGCTGTCAGAAGGCCTCCCGTGCCCTCACAACGAGTGTGTTTGCTCTGCCGTGGGTCCCGCGTCACGGTCGGGGCAGGAGCCGCTTCCGACGCCCTTGCAAAGGGCTTCGCTGAGGCCCAGGTCGGGGGCCTCCTTCTAGGACGGCCCCCGACCTGAGGCCCGGCACGCAGCCTCCCTGAGGCTTCCGCCACCCCCGCCGCGGCCAAGCTTTCTCTCTGGGCGAAAGAGGCCTGCTCGCGGAAGGGAGCTCGGCTTCAGGCTTGCTTCTCGGAGGTAAGGCTGTGGTGCTCACTCGAGGTTTCCAGGCTAAGCGTTGAGAAGGCCTCCTTCTCCGTGGAGCGACGTGTGTGTGGACGTGGACGGGGATGGCATTCCACCCTGCCTTGTTTCGCACAGGGAGGTCGGGGGCCTGGACCTCAGCGGGTCCAACCCCCGGCGAGTCAGCCAACGGCTTCCCCGTGTAGGACGTGAGGCGCCGGCCCGGGAGAGGCCGGCCCCACAGCCCGGACCCTCGTGCCTCACGAAGCGCGCCCTTCATCTCTCCTCCCCGCTTCTCTGTTCGCACTCATCTTTCCCTGGGCGGACGTTTTCCCGGCAGCACCGGGTTGCACGGAATCCAGGGAGGAGCTGTCTCCTTCGGTTGCCAGGCCCGGGCGTGTGTCGACCTTGACACCGCGCAGCCCGCTGTCGCCCCGGAGGTGCTGGCGGCACCCGCAGGTCCCTGGAGTGGAGGCCCAAGGCGGCAGCGTGTGCACGTCTTCCTCCGCGTCTGAGAGAAGGCGTTGTGCATTCGGGGAATGGCGAGGTGAAAGGGCCCCCTCCGGGAAGCGCGATCCAAGAGCTGAGGGTTGGGTGCCTTGCTCCGTGCTTCTAGGTGCCAGAGCCGCTTCTCTCTTCCCGGGACAGAGTGGGGCTTGCTGGGCCAATGCGTCGTCCTGAAGCAATCCCGTGGCAGGGGCTCGGCGCTTCCCCCTTCCGTTTCGGGCGAGCCTCCCAGCTCAGGGCGCCCCCAGAGAGTTTGGCCTGCAGGCCGGCGTCGCCGTCACGACCTCGCCGAGAGCCGGGTGTTCAGCTCGGTGCACTCCGAACGCGGGCTCCGGTGGGTTCGACTGAGGGCGGGCGCCCAGCTGAGGGAAGCGGCGCTGCTGTCAGAAGGCCTCCCGTGCCCTCACAACGAGTGTGTTTGCTCTGCCGTGGGTCCCGCGTCACGGTCGGGGCAGGAGCCGCTTCCGACGCCCTTGCGAAGGGCTTCGCTGAGGCCCAGGTCGGGGGCCTCCTTCTAGGACGGCCCCCGACCTGAGGCCCGGCACGCAGCCTCCCTGAGGCTTCCGCCACCCCCGCCGCGGCCAAGCTTTCTCTCTGGGCGAAAGAGGCCTGCTCGCGGAAGGGAGCTCGGCTTCAGGCTTGCTTCTCGGAGGTAAGGCTGTGGTGCTCACTCGAGGTTTCCGGGCTAAGCGTTGAGAAGGCCTCCGTCTCCGTGGAGCGACGTGTGTGTGGACGTGGACGGGGATGGCATTCCACCCTGCCTTGTTTCGCACAGGGATGTCGGGGGCCTGGACCTCAGCGGGTCCAACCCCCGGCGAGTCAGCCAACGGCTTCCCCGTGTAGGACGTGAGGCGCCGGCCCGGGAGAGGCCGGCCCCACAGCCCGGACCCTCGTGCCTCACGAAGCGCGCCCTTCATCTCTCCTCCCCGCTTCTCTGTTCGCACTCATCTTTCCCTGGGCGGACGTTTTCCCGGCAGTACCGGGTTGCACGGAATCCAGGGAGGAGCTGTCTCCTTCGGTTGCCAGGCCCGGGCGTGTGTCGACCTTGACACCGCGCAGCCCGCTGTCGCCCCGGAGGTGCTGGCGGCACCCGCAGGTCCTTGGAGTGGAGGCCCAAGGCGGCAGCGTGTGCACGTCTTCCTCCGCGTCTGAGAGAAGGCGTTGTGCATTCGGGGAATGGCGAGGTGAAAGGGCCCCCTCCGGGAAGCGCGATCCAAGAGCTGAGGGTTGGGTGCCTTGCTCCGTGCTTCTAGGTGCCAGAGCCGCTTCTCTCTTCCCGGGACAGAGTGGGGCTTGCTGGGCCAATGCGTCGTCCTGAAGCAATCCCGTGGCAGGGGCTCGGCGCTTCCCCCTTCCGTTTCGGGGGAGCCTCCCAGCTCAGGGCACCCCCAGAGAGTTTGGCCTGCAGGCCGGCGTCGCCGTCACGACCTCGCCGAGAGCCGGGTGTTCAGCTCGGTGCACTCCGAACGCGGGCTCCGGTGGGTTCGACTGAGGGCGGGCGCCCGGATGAGGGAAGCGGCGCTGCTGTCAGAAGGCCTCCCGTGCCCTCACAACGAGTGTGTTTGCTCTGCCGTGGGTCCCGCGTCACGGTCGGGGCAGGAGCCGCTTCCGACACCCTTGCGAAGGGCTTCGCTGAGGCCCAGGTCGGGGGCCTCCTTCTAGGACGGCCCCCGACCTGAGGCCCGGCACGCAGCCTCCCTGAGGCTTCCGCCACCACCGCCGCGGCCAAGCTTTCTCTCTGGGCGAAAGAGGCCTGCTCGCGGAAGGGAGCTCGGCTTCAGGCTTGCTTCGCGGAGGTAAGGCTGTGGTGCTCACTCGAGGTTTCCGGGCTAAGCGTTGAGAAGGCCTCCTTCTCCGTGGAGCGACGTGTGTGTGGACGTGGACGGGGATGGCATTCCACCCTGCCTTGCTTCGCACAGGGAGGTCGGGGGCCTGGACCTCAGCGGGTCCAACCCCCGGCGAGTCAGCCAACGGCTTCCCCGTGTAGGACGTGAGGCGCCGGCCCGGGAGAGGCCGGCCCCACAGCCCGGACCCTCGTGCCTCACGAAGCGCGCCCTTCATCTCTCCTCCCCGCTTCTCTGTTCGCACTCATCTTTCCCTGGGCGGACGTTTTCCCGGCAGCACCGGGTTGCACGGAATCCAGGGAGGAGCTGTCTCCTTCGGTTGCCAGGCCCGGGCGTGTGTCGACCTTGACACCGCGCAGCCCGCTGTCGCCCCGGAGGTGCTGGCGGCACCCGCAGGTCCCTGGAGTGGAGGCCCAAGGCGGCAGCGTGTGCACGTCTTCCTCCGCGTCTGAGAGAAGGCGTTGTGCATTCGGGGAATGGCGAGGTGAAAGGGCCCCCTCAGGGAAGCGCGATCCAAGAGCTGAGGGTTGGGTGCCTTGCTCCGTGCTTCTAGGTGCCAGAGCCGCTTCTCTCTTCCCGGGACAGAGTGGGGCTTGCTGGGCCAATGCGTCGTCCTGAAGCAATCCCGTGGCAGGGGCTCGGCGCTTCCCCCTTCCGTTTCGGGCGAGCCTCCCAGCTCAGGGCGCCCCCAGAGAGTTTGGCCTGCAGGCCGGCGTCGCCGTCACGACCTCGCCGAGAGCCGGGTGTTCAGCTCGGTGCACTCCGAACGCGGGCTCCGGTGGGTTCGACTGAGGGCGGGCGCCCGGCTGAGGGAAGTGGCGCTGGTGTCAGAAGGCCTCCCGTGCCCTCACCACGAGTGTGTTTGCTCTGCCGTGGGTCCCGCGTCACGGTCGGGGCAGGAGCCGCTTCCGACGCCCTTGCGAAGGGCTTCGCTGAGGCCCAGGTCGGGGGCCTCCTTCTAGGACGGCCCCCGACCTGAGGCCCGGCACGCAGCCTCCCTGAGGCTTCCGCCACCCCCGCCGCGGCCAAGCTTTCTCTCTGGGCGAAAGAGGCCTGCTCGCGGAAGGGAGCTCGGCTTCAGGCTTGCTTCGCGGAGGTAAGGCTGTGGTGCTCACTCGAGGTTTCCGGGCTAAGCGTTGAGAAGGCCTCCTTCTCCGTGGAGCGACGTGTGTGTGGACGTGGACGGGGATGGCATTCCACCCTGCCTTGTTTCGCACAGGGAGGTCGGGGGCCTGGACCTCAGCGGGTCCAACCCCCGGCGAGTCAGCCAACGGCTTCCCCGTGTAGGACGTGAGGCGCCGGCCCGGGAGAGGCCGGCCCCACAGCCCGGACCCTCGTGCCTCACGAAGCGCGCCCTTCATCTCTCCTCCCCGCTTCTCTGTTCGCACTCATCTTTCCCTGGGCGGACGTTTTCCCGGCAGCACCGGGTTGCACGGAATCCAGGGAGGAGCTGTCTCCTTCGGTTGCCAGGCCCGGGCGTGTGTCGACCTTGACACCGCGCAGCCCGCTGTCGCCCCGGAGGTGCTGGCGGCACCCGCAGGTCCCTGGAGTGGAGGCCCAAGGCGGCAGCGTGTGCACGTCTTCCTCCGCGTCTGAGAGAAGGCGTTGTGCATTCGGGGAATGGCGAGGTGAAAGGGCCCCCTCCGGGAAGCGCGATCCAAGAGCTGAGGGTTGGGTGCCTTGCTCCGTGCTTCTAGGTGCCAGAGCCGCTTCTCTCTTCCCGGGACAGAGTGGGGCTTGCTGGGCCAATGCGTCGTCCTGAAGCAATCCCGTGGCAGGGGCTCGGCGCTTCCCCCTTCCGTTTCGGGCGAGCCTCCCAGCTCAGGGCGCCCCCAGAGAGTTTGGCCTGCAGGCCGGCGTCGCCGTCACGACCTCGCCGAGAGCCGGGTGTTCAGCTCGGTGCACTCCGAACGCGGGCTCCGGTGGGTTCGACTGAGGGCGGGCGCCCGGCTGAGGGAAGCGGCGCTGCTGTCAGAAGGCCTCCCGTGCCCTCACAACGAGTGTGTTTGCTCTGCCGTGGGTCCCGCGTCACGGTCGGGGCAGGAGCCGCTTCCGACGCCCTTGCGAAGGGCTTCGCTGAGGCCCAGGTCGGGGGCCTCCTTCTAGGACGTCCCCCGACCTGAGGCCCGGCACGCAGCCTCCCTGAGGCTTCCGCCACCCCCGCCACGGCCAAGCTTTCTCTCTGGGCGAAAGAGGCCTGCTCGCGGAAGGGAGCTCGGATTCAGGCTTGCATCTCGGAGGTAAGGTTGTGGTGCTCACTCTAGGCTTCCGGGCTAAGCGTTGAGAAGGCCTCCTTCTCCGTGGAGCGACGTGTGTGTGGACGTGGACGGGGATGGCATTCCACCCTGCCTTGTTTCGCACAGGGAGGTCGGGGGCCTGGACCTCAGCGGGTCCAACCCCCGGCGAGTCAGCCAACGGCTTCCCCGTGTAGGACGGGAGGCGCCGGCCCGGGAGAGGCCGGCCCCACAGCCCGGACCCTCGTGCCTCACGAAGCGCGCCCTTCATCTCTCCTCCCCGCTTCTCTGTTCGCACTCATCTTTCCCTGGGCGGACGTTTTCCCGGCAGCACCGTGTTGCACGGAATCCAGGGAGGAGCTGTCTCCTTCAGTTGCCAGGCCCGGGCGTGTGTCGACCTTGACACCGCGCAGCCCGCTGTCGCCCCGGAGGTGCTGGCGGCACCCGCAGGTCCCTGGAGTGGAGGCCCAAGGCGGCAGCGTGTGCACGTCTTCCTCCGCGTCTGAGAGAAGGCGTTGTGCATTCGGGGAATGGCGAGGTGAAAGGGCCCCCTCCGGGAAGCGCGATCCAAGAGCTGAGGGTTGGGTGCCTTGCTCCGTGCTTCTAGGTGCCAGAGCCGCTTCTCTCTTCCCGGGACAGAGTGGGGCTTGCTGGGCCAATGCGTCGTCCTGAAGCAATCCCGTGGCAGGGGCTCGGCGCTTCCCCCTTCCGTTTCGGGCGAGCCTCCCAGCTCAGGGCGCCCCCAGAGAGTTTGGCCTGCAGGCTGGCGCGCCGCCACGACCTCGCCGAGAGCCGGGTGTTCAGCTCGGTGCACTCTGAACGCGGGCTCCGGTGGGTTCGACTGAGGGCGGGCGCCCGGATGAGGGAAGCGGCGCTGCTGTCAGAAGGCCTCCCGTGCCCTCACAACGAGTGTGTTTGCTCTGCCGTGGGTCCCGCGTCACGGTCGGGGCAGGAGCCGCTTCCGACGCCCTTGCAAAGGGCTTCGCTGAGGCCCAGGTCGGGGGCCTCCTTCTAGGACGGCCCCCGACCTGAGGCCCGGCACGCAGCCTCCCTGAGGCTTCCGCCACCCCCGCCGCGGCCAAGCTTTCTCTCTGGGCGAAAGAGGCCTGCTCGCGGAAGGGAGCTCGGCTTCAGGCTTGCTTCTCGGAGGTAAGGCTGTGGTGCTCACTCGAGGTTTCCAGGCTAAGCGTTGAGAAGGCCTCCTTCTCCGTGGAGCGACGTGTGTGTGGACGTGGACGGGGATGGCATTCCACCCTGCCTTGTTTCGCACAGGGAGGTCGGGGGCCTGGACCTCAGCGGGTCCAACCCCCGGCGAGTCAGCCAACGGCTTCCCCGTGTAGGACGGGAGGCGCCGGCCCGGGAGAGGCCGGCCCCACAGCCCGGACCCTCGTGCCTCACGAAGCGCGCCCTTCATCTCTCCTCCCCGCTTCTCTGTTCGCACTCATCTTTCCCTGGGCGGACGTTTTCCCGGCAGCACCGGGTTGCACGGAATCCAGGGAGGAGCTGTCTCCTTCGGTTGCCAGGCCCGGGCGTGTGTCGACCTTGACACCGCGCAGCCCGCTGTCGCCCCGGAGGTGCTGGCGGCACCCGCAGGTCCCTGGAGTGGAGGCCCAAGGCGGCAGCGTGCGCACGTCTTCCTCCGCGTCTGAGAGAAGGCGTTGTGCATTCGGGGAATGGCGAGGTGAAAGGGCCCCCTCCGGGAAGCGCGATCCAAGAGCTGAGGGTTGGGTGCCTTGCTCCGTGCTTCTAGGTGCCAGAGCCGCTTCTCTCTTCCCGGGACAGAGTGGGGCTTGCTGGGCCAATGCGTCGTCCTGAAGCAATCCCGTGGCAGGGGCTCGGCGCTTCCCCCTTCCGTTTCGGGCGAGCCTCCCAGCTCAGGGCGCCCCCAGAGAGTTTGGCCTGCAGGCCGGCGTCGCCGTCACGACCTCGCCGAGAGCCGGGTGTTCAGCTCGGTGCACTCCGAACGCGGGCTCCGGTGGGTTCGACTGAGGGCGGGCGCCCGGCTGAGGGAAGTGGCGCTGGTGTCAGAAGGCCTCCCGTGCCCTCACCACGAGTGTGTTTGCTCTGCCGTGGGTCCCGCGTCACGGTCGGGGCAGGAGCCGCTTCCGACGCCCTTGCGAAGGGCTTCGCTGAGGCCCAGGTCGGGGGCCTCCTTCTAGGACGGCCCCCGACCTGAGGCCCGGCACGCAGCCTCCCTGAGGCTTCCGCCACCCCCGCCGCGGCCAAGCTTTCTCTCTGGGCGAAAGAGGCCTGCTCGCGGAAGGGAGCTCGGCTTCAGGCTTGCTTCGCGGAGGTAAGGCTGTGGTGCTCACTCGAGGTTTCCGGGCTAAGCGTTGAGAAGGCCTCCTTCTCCGTGGAGCGACGTGTGTGTGGACGTGGACGGGGATGGCATTCCACCCTGCCTTGTTTCGCACAGGGAGGTCGGGGGCCTGGACCTCAGCGGGTCCAACCCCCGGCGAGTCAGCCAACGGCTTCCCCGTGTAGGACGTGAGGCGCCGGCCCGGGAGAGGCCGGCCCCACAGCCCGGACCCTCGTGCCTCACGAAGCGCGCCCTTCATCTCTCCTCCCCGCTTCTCTGTTCGCACTCATCTTTCCCTGGGCGGACGTTTTCCCGGCAGCACCGGGTTGCACGGAATCCAGGGAGGAGCTGTCTCCTTCGGTTGCCAGGCCCGGGCGTGTGTCGACCTTGACACCGCGCAGCCCGCTGTCGCCCCGGAGGTGCTGGCGGCACCCGCAGGTCCCTGGAGTGGAGGCCCAAGGCGGCAGCGTGTGCACGTCTTCCTCCGCGTCTGAGAGAAGGCGTTGTGCATTCGGGGAATGGCGAGGTGAAAGGGCCCCCTCCGGGAAGCGCGATCCAAGAGCTGAGGGTTGGGTGCCTTGCTCCGTGCTTCTAGGTGCCAGAGCCGCTTCTCTCTTCCCGGGACAGAGTGGGGCTTGCTGGGCCAATGCGTCGTCCTGAAGCAATCCCGTGGCAGGGGCTCGGCGCTTCCCCCTTCCGTTTCGGGCGAGCCTCCCAGCTCAGGGCGCCCCCAGAGAGTTTGGCCTGCAGGCCGGCGTCGCCGTCACGACCTCGCCGAGAGCCGGGTGTTCAGCTCGGTGCACTCCGAACGCGGGCTCCGGTGGGTTCGACTGAGGGCGGGCGCCCGGCTGAGGGAAGCGGCGCTGCTGTCAGAAGGCCTCCCGTGCCCTCACAACGAGTGTGTTTGCTCTGCCGTGGGTCCCGCGTCACGGTCGGGGCAGGAGCCGCTTCCGACGCCCTTGCGAAGGGCTTCGCTGAGGCCCAGGTCGGGGGCCTCCTTCTAGGACGTCCCCCGACCTGAGGCCCGGCACGCAGCCTCCCTGAGGCTTCCGCCACCCCCGCCACGGCCAAGCTTTCTCTCTGGGCGAAAGAGGCCTGCTCGCGGAAGGGAGCTCGGATTCAGGCTTGCATCTCGGAGGTAAGGTTGTGGTGCTCACTCTAGGCTTCCGGGCTAAGCGTTGAGAAGGCCTCCTTCTCCGTGGAGCGACGTGTGTGTGGACGTGGACGGGGATGGCATTCCACCCTGCCTTGTTTCGCACAGGGAGGTCGGGGGCCTGGACCTCAGCGGGTCCAACCCCCGGCGAGTCAGCCAACGGCTTCCCCGTGTAGGACGGGAGGCGCCGGCCCGGGAGAGGCCGGCCCCACAGCCCGGACCCTCGTGCCTCACGAAGCGCGCCCTTCATCTCTCCTCCCCGCTTCTCTGTTCGCACTCATCTTTCCCTGGGCGGACGTTTTCCCGGCAGCACCGTGTTGCACGGAATCCAGGGAGGAGCTGTCTCCTTCAGTTGCCAGGCCCGGGCGTGTGTCGACCTTGACACCGCGCAGCCCGCTGTCGCCCCGGAGGTGCTGGCGGCACCCGCAGGTCCCTGGAGTGGAGGCCCAAGGCGGCAGCGTGTGCACGTCTTCCTCCGCGTCTGAGAGAAGGCGTTGTGCATTCGGGGAATGGCGAGGTGAAAGGGCCCCCTCCGGGAAGCGCGATCCAAGAGCTGAGGGTTGGGTGCCTTGCTCCGTGCTTCTAGGTGCCAGAGCCGCTTCTCTCTTCCCGGGACAGAGTGGGGCTTGCTGGGCCAATGCGTCGTCCTGAAGCAATCCCGTGGCAGGGGCTCGGCGCTTCCCCCTTCCGTTTCGGGCGAGCCTCCCAGCTCAGGGCGCCCCCAGAGAGTTTGGCCTGCAGGCTGGCGCGCCGCCACGACCTCGCCGAGAGCCGGGTGTTCAGCTCGGTGCACTCTGAACGCGGGCTCCGGTGGGTTCGACTGAGGGCGGGCGCCCGGATGAGGGAAGCGGCGCTGCTGTCAGAAGGCCTCCCGTGCCCTCACAACGAGTGTGTTTGCTCTGCCGTGGGTCCCGCGTCACGGTCGGGGCAGGAGCCGCTTCCGACGCCCTTGCAAAGGGCTTCGCTGAGGCCCAGGTCGGGGGCCTCCTTCTAGGACGGCCCCCGACCTGAGGCCCGGCACGCAGCCTCCCTGAGGCTTCCGCCACCCCCGCCGCGGCCAAGCTTTCTCTCTGGGCGAAAGAGGCCTGCTCGCGGAAGGGAGCTCGGCTTCAGGCTTGCTTCTCGGAGGTAAGGCTGTGGTGCTCACTCGAGGTTTCCAGGCTAAGCGTTGAGAAGGCCTCCTTCTCCGTGGAGCGACGTGTGTGTGGACGTGGACGGGGATGGCATTCCACCCTGCCTTGTTTCGCACAGGGAGGTCGGGGGCCTGGACCTCAGCGGGTCCAACCCCCGGCGAGTCAGCCAACGGCTTCCCCGTGTAGGACGGGAGGCGCCGGCCCGGGAGAGGCCGGCCCCACAGCCCGGACCCTCGTGCCTCACGAAGCGCGCCCTTCATCTCTCCTCCCCGCTTCTCTGTTCGCACTCATCTTTCCCTGGGCGGACGTTTTCCCGGCAGCACCGGGTTGCACGGAATCCAGGGAGGAGCTGTCTCCTTCGGTTGCCAGGCCCGGGCGTGTGTCGACCTTGACACCGCGCAGCCCGCTGTCGCCCCGGAGGTGCTGGCGGCACCCGCAGGTCCCTGGAGTGGAGGCCCAAGGCGGCAGCGTGCGCACGTCTTCCTCCGCGTCTGAGAGAAGGCGTTGTGCATTCGGGGAATGGCGAGGTGAAAGGGCCCCCTCCGGGAAGCGCGATCCAAGAGCTGAGGGTTGGGTGCCTTGCTCCGTGCTTCTAGGTGCCAGAGCCGCTTCTCTCTTCCCGGGACAGAGTGGGGCTTGCTGGGCCAATGCGTCGTCCTGAAGCAATCCCGTGGCAGGGGCTCGGCGCTTCCCCCTTCCGTTTCGGGCGAGCCTCCCAGCTCAGGGCGCCCCCAGAGAGTTTGGCCTGCAGGCCGGCGTCGCCGTCACGACCTCGCCGAGAGCCGGGTGTTCAGCTCGGTGCACTCCGAACGCGGGCTCCGGTGGGTTCGACTGAGGGCGGGCGCCCAGCTGAGGGAAGCGGCGCTGCTGTCAGAAGGCCTCCCGTGCCCTCACAACGAGTGTGTTTGCTCTGCCGTGGGTCCCGCGTCACGGTCGGGGCAGGAGCCGCTTCCGACGCCCTTGCGAAGGGCTTCGCTGAGGCCCAGGTCGGGGGCCTCCTTCTAGGACGGCCCCCGACCTGAGGCCCGGCACGCAGCCTCCCTGAGGCTTCCGCCACCCCCGCCGCGGCCAAGCTTTCTCTCTGGGCGAAAGAGGCCTGCTCGCGGAAGGGAGCTCGGCTTCAGGCTTGCTTCTCGGAGGTAAGGCTGTGGTGCTCACTCGAGGTTTCCGGGCTAAGCGTTGAGAAGGCCTCCGTCTCCGTGGAGCGACGTGTGTGTGGACGTGGACGGGGATGGCATTCCACCCTGCCTTGTTTCGCACAGGGATGTCGGGGGCCTGGACCTCAGCGGGTCCAACCCCCGGCGAGTCAGCCAACGGCTTCCCCGTGTAGGACGTGAGGCGCCGGCCCGGGAGAGGCCGGCCCCACAGCCCGGACCCTCGTGCCTCACGAAGCGCGCCCTTCATCTCTCCTCCCCGCTTCTCTGTTCGCACTCATCTTTCCCTGGGCGGACGTTTTCCCGGCAGCACCGTGTTGCACGGAATCCAGGGAGGAGCTGTCTCCTTCGGTTGCCAGGCCCGGGCGTGTGTCGACCTTGACACCGCGCAGCCCGCTGTCGCCCCGGAGGTGCTGGCGGCACCCGCAGGTCCCTGGAGTGGAGGCCCAAGGCGGCAGCGTGTGCACGTCTTCCTCCGCGTCTGAGAGAAGGCGTTGTGCATTCGGGGAATGGCGAGGTGAAAGGGCCCCCTCCGGGAAGCGCGATCCAAGAGCTGAGGGTTGGGTGCCTTGCTCCGTGCTTCTAGGTGCCAGAGCCGCTTCTCTCTTCCCGGGACAGAGTGGGGCTTGCTGGGCCAATGCGTCGTCCTGAAGCAATCCCGTGGCAGGGGCTCGGCGCTTCCCCCTTCCGTTTCGGGCGAGCCTCCCAGCTCAGGGCGCCCCCAGAGAGTTTGGCCTGCAGGCCGGCGTCGCCGTCACGACCTTGCCGAGAGCCGGGTGTTCAGCTCGGTGCACTCCGAACGCGGGCTCCGGTGGGTTCGACTGAGGGCGGGCGCCCGGCTGAGGGAAGCGGCGCTGCTGTCAGAAGGCCTCCCGTGCCCTCACAACGAGTGTGTTTGCTCTGCCGTGGGTCCCGCGTCACGGTCGGGGCAGGAGCCGCTTCCGACGCCCTTGCGAAGGGCTTCGCTGAGGCCCAGGTCGGGGGCCTCCTTCTAGGACGGCCCCCGACCTGAGGCCCGGCACGCAGCCTCCCTGAGGCTTCCGCCACCCCCGCCGCGGCCAAGCTTTCTCTCTGGGCGAAAGAGGCCTGCTCGCGGAAGGGAGCTCGGCTTCAGGCTTGCTTCTCGGAGGTAAGGCTGTGGTGCTCACTCGAGGTTTCCGGGCTAAGCGTTGAGAAGGCCTCCTTCTCCGTGGAGCGACGTGTGTGTGGACGTGGACGGGGATGGCATTCCACCCTGCCTTGTTTCGCACAGGGAGGTCGGGGGCCTGGACCTCAGCGGGTCCAACCCCCGGCGAGTCAGCCAACGGCTTCCCCGTGTAGGACGGGAGGCGCCGGCCCGGGAGAGGCCGGCCCCACAGCCCGGACCCTCGTGCCTCACGAAGCGCGCCCTTCATCTCTCCTCCCCGCTTCTCTGTTCGCACTCATCTTTCCCTGGGCGGACGTTTTCCCGGCAGCACCGGGTTGCACGGAATCCAGGGAGGAGCTGTCTCCTTCGGTTGCCAGGCCCGGGCGTGTGTCGACCTTGACACCGCGCAGCCCGCTGTCGCCCCGGAGGTGCTGGCGGCACCCGCAGGTCCCTGGAGTGGAGGCCCAAGGCGGCAGCGTGTGCACGTCTTCCTCCGCGTCTGAGAGAAGGCGTTGTGCATTCGGGGAATGGCGAGGTGAAAGGGCCCCCTCCGGGAAGCGCGATCCAAGAGCTGAGGGTTGGGTGCCTTGCTCCGTGCTTCTAGGTGCCAGAGCCGCTTCTCTCTTCCCGGGACAGAGTGGGGCTTGCTGGGCCAATGCGTCGTCCTGAAGCAATCCCGTGGCAGGGGCTCGGCGCTTCCCCCTTCCGTTTCGGGCGAGCCTCCCAGCTCAGGGCGCCCCCAGAGAGTTTGGCCTGCAGGCCGGCGTCGCCGTCACGACCTCGCCGAGAGCCGGGTGTTCAGCTCGGTGCACTCCGAACGCGGGCTCCGGTGGGTTCGACTGAGGGCGGGCGCCCGGATGAGGGAAGCGGCGCTGCTGTCAGAAGGCCTCCCGTGCCCTCACAACGAGTGTGTTTGCTCTGCCGTGGGTCCCGCGTCACGGTCGGGGCAGGAGCCGCTTCCGACACCCTTGCGAAGGGCTTCGCTGAGGCCCAGGTCGGGGGCCTCCTTCTAGGACGGCCCCCGACCTGAGGCCCGGCACGCAGCCTCCCTGAGGCTTCCGCCACCACCGCCGCGGCCAAGCTTTCTCTCTGGGCGAAAGAGGCCTGCTCGCGGAAGGGAGCTCGGCTTCAGGCTTGCTTCGCGGAGGTA
The DNA here is from genome assembly GCF_963455335.1 of Martes martes. NCBI lineage: Eukaryota > Metazoa > Chordata > Mammalia > Carnivora > Mustelidae > Martes > Martes martes. The sequence continues at coordinate 121,651,764 of NC_137893.1, read as the reverse complement.
AGGCTGTGGTGCTCACTCGAGGTTTCCGGGCTAAGCGTTGAGAAGGCCTCCTTCTCCGTGGAGCGACGTGTGTGTGGACGTGGACGGGGATGGCATTCCACCCTGCCTTGCTTCGCACAGGGAGGTCGGGGGCCTGGACCTCAGCGGGTCCAACCCCCGGCGAGTCAGCCAACGGCTTCCCCGTGTAGGACGTGAGGCGCCGGCCCGGGAGAGGCCGGCCCCACAGCCCGGACCCTCGTGCCTCACGAAGCGCGCCCTTCATCTCTCCTCCCCGCTTCTCTGTTCGCACTCATCTTTCCCTGGGCGGACGTTTTCCCGGCAGCACCGGGTTGCACGGAATCCAGGGAGGAGCTGTCTCCTTCGGTTGCCAGGCCCGGGCGTGTGTCGACCTTGACACCGCGCAGCCCGCTGTCGCCCCGGAGGTGCTGGCGGCACCCGCAGGTCCCTGGAGTGGAGGCCCAAGGCGGCAGCGTGTGCACGTCTTCCTCCGCGTCTGAGAGAAGGCGTTGTGCATTCGGGGAATGGCGAGGTGAAAGGGCCCCCTCAGGGAAGCGCGATCCAAGAGCTGAGGGTTGGGTGCCTTGCTCCGTGCTTCTAGGTGCCAGAGCCGCTTCTCTCTTCCCGGGACAGAGTGGGGCTTGCTGGGCCAATGCGTCGTCCTGAAGCAATCCCGTGGCAGGGGCTCGGCGCTTCCCCCTTCCGTTTCGGGCGAGCCTCCCAGCTCAGGGCGCCCCCAGAGAGTTTGGCCTGCAGGCCGGCGTCGCCGTCACGACCTCGCCGAGAGCCGGGTGTTCAGCTCGGTGCACTCCGAACGCGGGCTCCGGTGGGTTCGACTGAGGGCGGGCGCCCGGCTGAGGGAAGTGGCGCTGGTGTCAGAAGGCCTCCCGTGCCCTCACCACGAGTGTGTTTGCTCTGCCGTGGGTCCCGCGTCACGGTCGGGGCAGGAGCCGCTTCCGACGCCCTTGCGAAGGGCTTCGCTGAGGCCCAGGTCGGGGGCCTCCTTCTAGGACGGCCCCCGACCTGAGGCCCGGCACGCAGCCTCCCTGAGGCTTCCGCCACCCCCGCCGCGGCCAAGCTTTCTCTCTGGGCGAAAGAGGCCTGCTCGCGGAAGGGAGCTCGGCTTCAGGCTTGCTTCTCGGAGGTAAGGCTGTGGTGCTCACTCGAGGTTTCCGGGCTAAGCGTTGAGAAGGCCTCCGTCTCCGTGGAGCGACGTGTGTGTGGACGTGGACGGGGATGGCATTCCACCCTGCCTTGTTTCGCACAGGGATGTCGGGGGCCTGGACCTCAGCGGGTCCAACCCCCGGCGAGTCAGCCAACGGCTTCCCCGTGTAGGACGTGAGGCGCCGGCCCGGGAGAGGCCGGCCCCACAGCCCGGACCCTCGTGCCTCACGAAGCGCGCCCTTCATCTCTCCTCCCCGCTTCTCTGTTCGCACTCATCTTTCCCTGGGCGGACGTTTTCCCGGCAGTACCGGGTTGCACGGAATCCAGGGAGGAGCTGTCTCCTTCGGTTGCCAGGCCCGGGCGTGTGTCGACCTTGACACCGCGCAGCCCGCTGTCGCCCCGGAGGTGCTGGCGGCACCCGCAGGTCCCTGGAGTGGAGGCCCAAGGCGGCAGCGTGTGCACGTCTTCCTCCGCGTCTGAGAGAAGGCGTTGTGCATTCGGGGAATGGCGAGGTGAAAGGGCCCCCTCCGGGAAGCGCGATCCAAGAGCTGAGGGTTGGGTGCCTTGCTCCGTGCTTCTAGGTGCCAGAGCCGCTTCTCTCTTCCCGGGACAGAGTGGGGCTTGCTGGGCCAATGCGTCGTCCTGAAGCAATCCCGTGGCAGGGGCTCGGCGCTTCCCCCTTCCGTTTCGGGCGAGCCTCCCAGCTCAGGGCGCCCCCAGAGAGTTTGGCCTGCAGGCCGGCGTCGCCGTCACGACCTTGCCGAGAGCCGGGTGTTCAGCTCGGTGCACTCCGAACGCGGGCTCCGGTGGGTTCGACTGAGGGCGGGCGCCCGGCTGAGGGAAGCGGCGCTGCTGTCAGAAGGCCTCCCGTGCCCTCACAACGAGTGTGTTTGCTCTGCCGTGGGTCCCGCGTCACGGTCGGGGCAGGAGCCGCTTCCGACGCCCTTGCGAAGGGCTTCGCTGAGGCCCAGGTCGGGGGCCTCCTTCTAGGACGGCCCCCGACCTGAGGCCCGGCACGCAGCCTCCCTGAGGCTTCCGCCACCCCCGCCGCGGCCAAGCTTTCTCTCTGGGCGAAAGAGGCCTGCTCGCGGAAGGGAGCTCGGCTTCAGGCTTGCTTCTCGGAGGTAAGGCTGTGGTGCTCACTCGAGGTTTCCGGGCTAAGCGTTGAGAAGGCCTCCTTCTCCGTGGAGCGACGTGTGTGTGGACGTGGACGGGGATGGCATTCCACCCTGCCTTGTTTCGCACAGGGAGGTCGGGGGCCTGGACCTCAGCGGGTCCAACCCCCGGCGAGTCAGCCAACGGCTTCCCCGTGTAGGACGGGAGGCGCCGGCCCGGGAGAGGCCGGCCCCACAGCCCGGACCCTCGTGCCTCACGAAGCGCGCCCTTCATCTCTCCTCCCCGCTTCTCTGTTCGCACTCATCTTTCCCTGGGCGGACGTTTTCCCGGCAGCACCGGGTTGCACGGAATCCAGGGAGGAGCTGTCTCCTTCGGTTGCCAGGCCCGGGCGTGTGTCGACCTTGACACCGCGCAGCCCGCTGTCGCCCCGGAGGTGCTGGCGGCACCCGCAGGTCCCTGGAGTGGAGGCCCAAGGCGGCAGCGTGTGCACGTCTTCCTCCGCGTCTGAGAGAAGGCGTTGTGCATTCGGGGAATGGCGAGGTGAAAGGGCCCCCTCCGGGAAGCGCGATCCAAGAGCTGAGGGTTGGGTGCCTTGCTCCGTGCTTCTAGGTGCCAGAGCCGCTTCTCTCTTCCCGGGACAGAGTGGGGCTTGCTGGGCCAATGCGTCGTCCTGAAGCAATCCCGTGGCAGGGGCTCGGCGCTTCCCCCTTCCGTTTCGGGGGAGCCTCCCAGCTCAGGGCGCCCCCAGAGAGTTTGGCCTGCAGGCCGGCGTCGCCGTCACGACCTCGCCGAGAGCCGGGTGTTCAGCTCGGTGCACTCCGAACGCGGGCTCCGGTGGGTTCGACTGAGGGCGGGCGCCCGGATGAGGGAAGCGGCGCTGCTGTCAGAAGGCCTCCCGTGCCCTCACAACGAGTGTGTTTGCTCTGCCGTGGGTCCCGCGTCACGGTCGGGGCAGGAGCCGCTTCCGACGCCCTTGCGAAGGGCTTCGCTGAGGCCCAGGTCGGGGGCCTCCTTCTAGGACGGCCCCCGACCTGAGGCCCGGCACGCAGCCTCCCTGAGGCTTCCGCCACCCCCGCCGCGGCCAAGCTTTCTCTCTGGGCGAAAGAGGCCTGCTCGCGGAAGGGAGCTCGGCTTCAGGCTTGCTTCTCGGAGGTAAGGCTGTGGTGCTCACTCGAGGTTTCCGGGCTAAGCGTTGAGAAGGCCTCCTTCTCCGTGGAGCGACGTGTGTGTGGACGTGGACGGGGATGGCATTCCACCCTGCCTTGTTTCGCACAGGGAGGTCGGGGGCCTGGACCTCAGCGGGTCCAACCCCCGGCGAGTCAGCCAACGGCTTCCCCGTGTAGGACGGGAGGCGCCGGCCCGGGAGAGGCCGGCCCCACAGCCCGGACCCTCGTGCCTCACGAAGCGCGCCCTTCATCTCTCCTCCCCGCTTCTCTGTTCGCACTCATCTTTCCCTGGGCGGACGTTTTCCCGGCAGCACCGGGTTGCACGGAATCCAGGGAGGAGCTGTCTCCTTCGGTTGCCAGGCCCGGGCGTGTGTCGACCTTGACACCGCGCAGCCCGCTGTCGCCCCGGAGGTGCTGGCGGCACCCGCAGGTCCCTGGAGTGGAGGCCCAAGGCGGCAGCGTGTGCACGTCTTCCTCCGCGTCTGAGAGAAGGCGTTGTGCATTCGGGGAATGGCGAGGTGAAAGGGCCCCCTCCGGGAAGCGCGATCCAAGAGCTGAGGGTTGGGTGCCTTGCTCCGTGCTTCTAGGTGCCAGAGCCGCTTCTCTCTTCCCGGGACAGAGTGGGGCTTGCTGGGCCAATGCGTCGTCCTGAAGCAATCCCGTGGCAGGGGCTCGGCGCTTCCCCCTTCCGTTTCGGGCGAGCCTCCCAGCTCAGGGCGCCCCCAGAGAGTTTGGCCTGCAGGCCGGCGTCGCCGTCACGACCTCGCCGAGAGCCGGGTGTTCAGCTCGGTGCACTCCGAACGCGGGCTCCGGTGGGTTCGACTGAGGGCGGGCGCCCGGCTGAGGGAAGTGGCGCTGGTGTCAGAAGGCCTCCCGTGCCCTCACCACGAGTGTGTTTGCTCTGCCGTGGGTCCCGCGTCACGGTCGGGGCAGGAGCCGCTTCCGACGCCCTTGCGAAGGGCTTCGCTGAGGCCCAGGTCGGGGGCCTCCTTCTAGGACGGCCCCCGACCTGAGGCCCGGCACGCAGCCTCCCTGAGGCTTCCGCCACCCCCGCCGCGGCCAAGCTTTCTCTCTGGGCGAAAGAGGCCTGCTCGCGGAAGGGAGCTCGGCTTCAGGCTTGCTTCGCGGAGGTAAGGCTGTGGTGCTCACTCGAGGTTTCCGGGCTAAGCGTTGAGAAGGCCTCCTTCTCCGTGGAGCGACGTGTGTGTGGACGTGGACGGGGATGGCATTCCACCCTGCCTTGTTTCGCACAGGGAGGTCGGGGGCCTGGACCTCAGCGGGTCCAACCCCCGGCGAGTCAGCCAACGGCTTCCCCGTGTAGGACGGGAGGCGCCGGCCCGGGAGAGGCCGGCCCCACAGCCCGGACCCTCGTGCCTCACGAAGCGCGCCCTTCATCTCTCCTCCCCGCTTCTCTGTTCGCACTCATCTTTCCCTGGGCGGACGTTTTCCCGGCAGCACCGGGTTGCACGGAATCCAGGGAGGAGCTGTCTCCTTCGGTTGCCAGGCCCGGGCGTGTGTCGACCTTGACACCGCGCAGCCCGCTGTCGCCCCGGAGGTGCTGGCGGCACCCGCAGGTCCCTGGAGTGGAGGCCCAAGGCGGCAGCGTGTGCACGTCTTCCTCCGCGTCTGAGAGAAGGCGTTGTGCATTCGGGGAATGGCGAGGTGAAAGGGCCCCCTCCGGGAAGCGCGATCCAAGAGCTGAGGGTTGGGTGCCTTGCTCCGTGCTTCTAGGTGCCAGAGCCGCTTCTCTCTTCCCGGGACAGAGTGGGGCTTGCTGGGCCAATGCGTCGTCCTGAAGCAATCCCGTGGCAGGGGCTCGGCGCTTCCCCCTTCCGTTTCGGGCGAGCCTCCCAGCTCAGGGCGCCCCCAGAGAGTTTGGCCTGCAGGCCGGCGTCGCCGTCACGACCTCGCCGAGAGCCGGGTGTTCAGCTCGGTGCACTCCGAACGCGGGCTCCGGTGGGTTCGACTGAGGGCGGGCGCCCGGATGAGGGAAGCGGCGCTGCTGTCAGAAGGCCTCCCGTGCCCTCACAACGAGTGTGTTTGCTCTGCCGTGGGTCCCGCGTCACGGTCGGGGCAGGAGCCGCTTCCGACACCCTTGCGAAGGGCTTCGCTGAGGCCCAGGTCGGGGGCCTCCTTCTAGGACGGCCCCCGACCTGAGGCCCGGCACGCAGCCTCCCTGAGGCTTCCGCCACCACCGCCGCGGCCAAGCTTTCTCTCTGGGCGAAAGAGGCCTGCTCGCGGAAGGGAGCTCGGCTTCAGGCTTGCTTCGCGGAGGTAAGGCTGTGGTGCTCACTCGAGGTTTCCGGGCTAAGCGTTGAGAAGGCCTCCTTCTCCGTGGAGCGACGTGTGTGTGGACGTGGACGGGGATGGCATTCCACCCTGCCTTGCTTCGCACAGGGAGGTCGGGGGCCTGGACCTCAGCGGGTCCAACCCCCGGCGAGTCAGCCAACGGCTTCCCCGTGTAGGACGTGAGGCGCCGGCCCGGGAGAGGCCGGCCCCACAGCCCGGACCCTCGTGCCTCACGAAGCGCGCCCTTCATCTCTCCTCCCCGCTTCTCTGTTCGCACTCATCTTTCCCTGGGCGGACGTTTTCCCGGCAGCACCGGGTTGCACGGAATCCAGGGAGGAGCTGTCTCCTTCGGTTGCCAGGCCCGGGCGTGTGTCGACCTTGACACCGCGCAGCCCGCTGTCGCCCCGGAGGTGCTGGCGGCACCCGCAGGTCCCTGGAGTGGAGGCCCAAGGCGGCAGCGTGTGCACGTCTTCCTCCGCGTCTGAGAGAAGGCGTTGTGCATTCGGGGAATGGCGAGGTGAAAGGGCCCCCTCAGGGAAGCGCGATCCAAGAGCTGAGGGTTGGGTGCCTTGCTCCGTGCTTCTAGGTGCCAGAGCCGCTTCTCTCTTCCCGGGACAGAGTGGGGCTTGCTGGGCCAATGCGTCGTCCTGAAGCAATCCCGTGGCAGGGGCTCGGCGCTTCCCCCTTCCGTTTCGGGCGAGCCTCCCAGCTCAGGGCGCCCCCAGAGAGTTTGGCCTGCAGGCCGGCGTCGCCGTCACGACCTCGCCGAGAGCCGGGTGTTCAGCTCGGTGCACTCCGAACGCGGGCTCCGGTGGGTTCGACTGAGGGCGGGCGCCCGGCTGAGGGAAGTGGCGCTGGTGTCAGAAGGCCTCCCGTGCCCTCACCACGAGTGTGTTTGCTCTGCCGTGGGTCCCGCGTCACGGTCGGGGCAGGAGCCGCTTCCGACGCCCTTGCGAAGGGCTTCGCTGAGGCCCAGGTCGGGGGCCTCCTTCTAGGACGGCCCCCGACCTGAGGCCCGGCACGCAGCCTCCCTGAGGCTTCCGCCACCCCCGCCGCGGCCAAGCTTTCTCTCTGGGCGAAAGAGGCCTGCTCGCGGAAGGGAGCTCGGCTTCAGGCTTGCTTCGCGGAGGTAAGGCTGTGGTGCTCACTCGAGGTTTCCGGGCTAAGCGTTGAGAAGGCCTCCTTCTCCGTGGAGCGACGTGTGTGTGGACGTGGACGGGGATGGCATTCCACCCTGCCTTGTTTCGCACAGGGAGGTCGGGGGCCTGGACCTCAGCGGGTCCAACCCCCGGCGAGTCAGCCAACGGCTTCCCCGTGTAGGACGGGAGGCGCCGGCCCGGGAGAGGCCGGCCCCACAGCCCGGACCCTCGTGCCTCACGAAGCGCGCCCTTCATCTCTCCTCCCCGCTTCTCTGTTCGCACTCATCTTTCCCTGGGCGGACGTTTTCCCGGCAGCACCGTGTTGCACGGAATCCAGGGAGGAGCTGTCTCCTTCAGTTGCCAGGCCCGGGCGTGTGTCGACCTTGACACCGCGCAGCCCGCTGTCGCCCCGGAGGTGCTGGCGGCACCCGCAGGTCCCTGGAGTGGAGGCCCAAGGCGGCAGCGTGTGCACGTCTTCCTCCGCGTCTGAGAGAAGGCGTTGTGCATTCGGGGAATGGCGAGGTGAAAGGGCCCCCTCCGGGAAGCGCGATCCAAGAGCTGAGGGTTGGGTGCCTTGCTCCGTGCTTCTAGGTGCCAGAGCCGCTTCTCTCTTCCCGGGACAGAGTGGGGCTTGCTGGGCCAATGCGTCGTCCTGAAGCAATCCCGTGGCAGGGGCTCGGCGCTTCCCCCTTCCGTTTCGGGCGAGCCTCCCAGCTCAGGGCGCCCCCAGAGAGTTTGGCCTGCAGGCCGGCGTCGCCGTCACGACCTCGCCGAGAGCCGGGTGTTCAGCTCGGTGCACTCCGAACGCGGGCTCCGGTGGGTTCGACTGAGGGCGGGCGCCCGGCTGAGGGAAGTGGCGCTGGTGTCAGAAGGCCTCCCGTGCCCTCACCACGAGTGTGTTTGCTCTGCCGTGGGTCCCGCGTCACGGTCGGGGCAGGAGCCGCTTCCGACGCCCTTGCGAAGGGCTTCGCTGAGGCCCAGGTCGGGGGCCTCCTTCTAGGACGGCCCCCGACCTGAGGCCCGGCACGCAGCCTCCCTGAGGCTTCCGCCACCCCCGCCGCGGCCAAGCTTTCTCTCTGGGCGAAAGAGGCCTGCTCGCGGAAGGGAGCTCGGCTTCAGGCTTGCTTCTCGGAGGTAAGGCTGTGGTGCTCACTCGAGGTTTCCGGGCTAAGCGTTGAGAAGGCCTCCTTCTCCGTGGAGCGACGTGTGTGTGGACGTGGACGGGGATGGCATTCCACCCTGCCTTGTTTCGCACAGGGAGGTCGGGGGCCTGGACCTCAGCGGGTCCAACCCCCGGCGAGTCAGCCAACGGCTTCCCCGTGTAGGACGGGAGGCGCCGGCCCGGGAGAGGCCGGCCCCACAGCCCGGACCCTCGTGCCTCACGAAGCGCGCCCTTCATCTCTCCTCCCCGCTTCTCTGTTCGCACTCATCTTTCCCTGGGCGGACGTTTTCCCGGCAGCACCGGGTTGCACGGAATCCAGGGAGGAGCTGTCTCCTTCGGTTGCCAGGCCCGGGCGTGTGTCGACCTTGACACCGCGCAGCCCGCTGTCGCCCCGGAGGTGCTGGCGGCACCCGCAGGTCCCTGGAGTGGAGGCCCAAGGCGGCAGCGTGTGCACGTCTTCCTCCGCGTCTGAGAGAAGGCGTTGTGCATTCGGGGAATGGCGAGGTGAAAGGGCCCCCTCCGGGAAGCGCGATCCAAGAGCTGAGGGTTGGGTGCCTTGCTCCGTGCTTCTAGGTGCCAGAGCCGCTTCTCTCTTCCCGGGACAGAGTGGGGCTTGCTGGGCCAATGCGTCGTCCTGAAGCAATCCCGTGGCAGGGGCTCGGCGCTTCCCCCTTCCGTTTCGGGGGAGCCTCCCAGCTCAGGGCTCCCCCAGAGAGTTTGGCCTGCAGGCCGGCGTCGCCGTCACGACCTCGCCGAGAGCCGGGTGTTCAGCTCGGTGCACTCCGAACGCGGGCTCCGGTGGGTTCGACTGAGGGCGGGCGCCCGGATGAGGGAAGCGGCGCTGCTGTCAGAAGGCCTCCCGTGCCCTCACAACGAGTGTGTTTGCTCTGCCGTGGGTCCCGCGTCACGGTCGGGGCAGGAGCCGCTTCCGACACCCTTGCGAAGGGCTTCGCTGAGGCCCAGGTCGGGGGCCTCCTTCTAGGACGGCCCCCGACCTGAGGCCCGGCACGCAGCCTCCCTGAGGCTTCCGCCACCACCGCCGCGGCCAAGCTTTCTCTCTGGGCGAAAGAGGCCTGCTCGCGGAAGGGAGCTCGGCTTCAGGCTTGCTTCGCGGAGGTAAGGCTGTGGTGCTCACTCGAGGTTTCCGGGCTAAGCGTTGAGAAGGCCTCCTTCTCCGTGGAGCGACGTGTGTGTGGACGTGGACGGGGATGGCATTCCACCCTGCCTTGCTTCGCACAGGGAGGTCGGGGGCCTGGACCTCAGCGGGTCCAACCCCCGGCGAGTCAGCCAACGGCTTCCCCGTGTAGGACGTGAGGCGCCGGCCCGGGAGAGGCCGGCCCCACAGCCCGGACCCTCGTGCCTCACGAAGCGCGCCCTTCATCTCTCCTCCCCGCTTCTCTGTTCGCACTCATCTTTCCCTGGGCGGACGTTTTCCCGGCAGCACCGGGTTGCACGGAATCCAGGGAGGAGCTGTCTCCTTCGGTTGCCAGGCCCGGGCGTGTGTCGACCTTGACACCGCGCAGCCCGCTGTCGCCCCGGAGGTGCTGGCGGCACCCGCAGGTCCCTGGAGTGGAGGCCCAAGGCGGCAGCGTGTGCACGTCTTCCTCCGCGTCTGAGAGAAGGCGTTGTGCATTCGGGGAATGGCGAGGTGAAAGGGCCCCCTCAGGGAAGCGCGATCCAAGAGCTGAGGGTTGGGTGCCTTGCTCCGTGCTTCTAGGTGCCAGAGCCGCTTCTCTCTTCCCGGGACAGATTGGGGCTTGCTGGGCCAATGCGTCGTCCTGAAGCAATCCCGTGGCAGGGGCTCGGCGCTTCCCCCTTCCGTTTCGGGCGAGCCTCCCAGCTCAGGGCGCCCCCAGAGAGTTTGGCCTGCAGGCCGGCGTCGCCGTCACGACCTCGCCGAGAGCCGGGTGTTCAGCTCGGTGCACTCCGAACGCGGGCTCCGGTGGGTTCGACTGAGGGCGGGCGCCCGGCTGAGGGAAGTGGCGCTGGTGTCAGAAGGCCTCCCGTGCCCTCACCACGAGTGTGTTTGCTCTGCCGTGGGTCCCGCGTCACGGTCGGGGCAGGAGCCGCTTCCGACGCCCTTGCGAAGGGCTTCGCTGAGGCCCAGGTCGGGGGCCTCCTTCTAGGACGGCCCCCGACCTGAGGCCCGGCACGCAGCCTCCCTGAGGCTTCCGCCACCCCCGCCGCGGCCAAGCTTTCTCTCTGGGCGAAAGAGGCCTGCTCGCGGAAGGGAGCTCGGCTTCAGGCTTGCTTCGCGGAGGTAAGGCTGCGGTGCTCACTCGAGGTTTCCGGGCTAAGCGTTGAGAAGGCCTCCTTCTCCGTGGAGCGACGTGTGTGTGGACGTGGACGGGGATGGCATTCCACCCTGCCTTGTTTCGCACAGGGAGGTCGGGGGCCTGGACCTCAGCGGGTCCAACCCCCGGCGAGTCAGCCAACGGCTTCCCCGTGTAGGACGGGAGGCGCCGGCCCGGGAGAGGCCGGCCCCACAGCCCGGACCCTCGTGCCTCACGAAGCGCGCCCTTCATCTCTCCTCCCCGCTTCTCTGTTCGCACTCATCTTTCCCTGGGCGGACGTTTTCCCGGCAGCACCGGGTTGCACGGAATCCAGGGAGGAGCTGTCTCCTTCGGTTGCCAGGCCCGGGCGTGTGTCGACCTTGACACCGCGCAGCCCGCTGTCGCCCCGGAGGTGCTGGCGGCACCCGCAGGTCCCTGGAGTGGAGGCCCAAGGCGGCAGCGTGTGCACGTCTTCCTCCGCGTCTGAGAGAAGGCGTTGTGCATTCGGGGAATGGCGAGGTGAAAGGGCCCCCTCCGGGAAGCGCGATCCAAGAGCTGAGGGTTGGGTGCCTTGCTCCGTGCTTCTAGGTGCCAGAGCCGCTTCTCTCTTCCCGGGACAGAGTGGGGCTTGCTGGGCCAATGCGTCGTCCTGAAGCAATCCCGTGGCAGGGGCTCGGCGCTTCCCCCTTCCGTTTCGGGGGAGCCTCCCAGCTCAGGGCGCCCCCAGAGAGTTTGGCCTGCAGGCCGGCGTCGCCGTCACGACCTCGCCGAGAGCCGGGTGTTCAGCTCGGTGCACTCCGAACGCGGGCTCCGGTGGGTTCGACTGAGGGCGGGCGCCCGGATGAGGGAAGCGGCGCTGCTGTCAGAAGGCCTCCCGTGCCCTCACAACGAGTGTGTTTGCTCTGCCGTGGGTCCCGCGTCACGGTCGGGGCAGGAGCCGCTTCCGACACCCTTGCGAAGGGCTTCGCTGAGGCCCAGGTCGGGGGCCTCCTTCTAGGACGGCCCCCGACCTGAGGCCCGGCACGCAGCCTCCCTGAGGCTTCCGCCACCACCGCCGCGGCCAAGCTTTCTCTCTGGGCGAAAGAGGCCTGCTCGCGGAAGGGAGCTCGGCTTCAGGCTTGCTTCGCGGAGGTAAGGCTGTGGTGCTCACTCGAGGTTTCCGGGCTAAGCGTTGAGAAGGCCTCCTTCTCCGTGGAGCGACGTGTGTGTGGACGTGGACGGGGATGGCATTCCACCCTGCCTTGCTTCGCACAGGGAGGTCGGGGGCCTGGACCTCAGCGGGTCCAACCCCCGGCGAGTCAGCCAACGGCTTCCCCGTGTAGGACGTGAGGCGCCGGCCCGGGAGAGGCCGGCCCCACAGCCCGGACCCTCGTGCCTCACGAAGCGCGCCCTTCATCTCTCCTCCCCGCTTCTCTGTTCGCACTCATCTTTCCCTGGGCGGACGTTTTCCCGGCAGCACCGGGTTGCACGGAATCCAGGGAGGAGCTGTCTCCTTCGGTTGCCAGGCCCGGGCGTGTGTCGACCTTGACACCGCGCAGCCCGCTGTCGCCCCGGAGGTGCTGGCGGCACCCGCAGGTCCCTGGAGTGGAGGCCCAAGGCGGCAGCGTGTGCACGTCTTCCTCCGCGTCTGAGAGAAGGCGTTGTGCATTCGGGGAATGGCGAGGTGAAAGGGCCCCCTCAGGGAAGCGCGATCCAAGAGCTGAGGGTTGGGTGCCTTGCTCCGTGCTTCTAGGTGCCAGAGCCGCTTCTCTCTTCCCGGGACAGAGTGGGGCTTGCTGGGCCAATGCGTCGTCCTGAAGCAATCCCGTGGCAGGGGCTCGGCGCTTCCCCCTTCCGTTTCGGGCGAGCCTCCCAGCTCAGGGCGCCCCCAGAGAGTTTGGCCTGCAGGCCGGCGTCGCCGTCACGACCTCGCCGAGAGCCGGGTGTTCAGCTCGGTGCACTCCGAACGCGGGCTCCGGTGGGTTCGACTGAGGGCGGGCGCCCGGCTGAGGGAAGTGGCGCTGGTGTCAGAAGGCCTCCCGTGCCCTCACCACGAGTGTGTTTGCTCTGCCGTGGGTCCCGCGTCACGGTCGGGGCAGGAGCCGCTTCCGACGCCCTTGCGAAGGGCTTCGATGAGGCCCAGGTCGGGGGCCTCCTTCTAGGACGGCCCCCGACCTGAGGCCCGGCACGCAGCCTCCCTGAGGCTTCCGCCACCCCCGCCGCGGCCAAGCTTTCTCTCTGGGCGAAAGAGGCCTGCTCGCGGAAGGGAGCTCGGCTTCAGGCTTGCTTCGCGGAGGTAAGGCTGTGGTGCTCACTCGAGGTTTCCGGGCTAAGCGTTGAGAAGGCCTCCTTCTCCGTGGAGCGACGTGTGTGTGGACGTGGACGGGGATGGCATTCCACCCTGCCTTGTTTCGCACAGGGAGGTCGGGGGCCTGGACCTCAGCGGGTCCAACCCCCGGCGAGTCAGCCAACGGCTTCCCCGTGTAGGACGTGAGGCGCCGGCCCGGGAGAGGCCGGCCCCACAGCCCGGACCCTCGTGCCTCACGAAGCGCGCCCTTCATCTCTCCTCCCCGCTTCTCTGTTCGCACTCATCTTTCCCTGGGCGGACGTTTTCCCGGCAGCACCGGGTTGCACGGAATCCAGGGAGGAGCTGTCTCCTTCGGTTGCCAGGCCCGGGCGTGTGTCGACCTTGACACCGCGCAGCCCGCTGTCGCCCCGGAGGTGCTGGCGGCACCCGCAGGTCCCTGGAGTGGAGGCCCAAGGCGGCAGCGTGTGCACGTCTTCCTCCGCATCTGAGAGAAGGCGTTGTGCATTCGGGGAATGGCGAGGTGAAAGGGCCCCCTCCGGGAAGCGCGATCCAAGAGCTGAGGGTTGGGTGCCTTGCTCCGTGCTTCTAGGTGCCAGAGCCGCTTCTCTCTTCCCGGGACAGAGTGGGGCTTGCTGGGCCAATGCGTCGTCCTGAAGCAATCCCGTGGCAGGGGCTCGGCGCTTCCCCCTTCCGTTTCGGGCGAGCCTCCCAGCTCAGGGCGCCCCCAGAGAGTTTGGCCTGCAGGCCGGCGTCGCCGTCACGACCTCGCCGAGAGCCGGGTGTTCAGCTCGGTGCACTCCGAACGCGGGCTCCGGTGGGTTCGACTGAGGGCGGGCGCCCGGCTGAGGGAAGCGGCGCTGCTGTCAGAAGGCCTCCCGTGCCCTCACAACGAGTGTGTTTGCTCTGCCGTGGGTCCCGCGTCACGGTCGGGGCAGGAGCCGCTTCCGACGCCCTTGCGAAGGGCTTCGCTGAGGCCCAGGTCGGGGGCCTCCTTCTAGGAAGGCCCCCGACCTGAGGCCCGGCACGCAGCCTCCCTGAGGCTTCCGCCACCCCCGCCGCGGCCAAGCTTTCTCTCTGGGCGAAAGAGGCCTGCTCGCGGAAGGGAGCTCGGCTTCAGGCTTGCATCTCGGAGGTAAGGTTGTGGTGCTCACTCGAGGCTTCCGGGCTAAGCGTTGAGAAGGCCTCCTTCTCCGTGGAGCGACGTGTGTGTGGACGTGGACGGGGATGGCATTCCACCCTGCCTTGTTTCGCACAGGGAGGTCGAGGGCCTGGACCTCAGCGTGTCCAACCCCCGGCGAGTCAGCCAACGGCTTCCCCGTGTAGGACGGGAGGCGCCGGCCCGGGAGAGGCCGGCCCCACAGCCCGGACCCTCGTGCCTCACGAAGCGCGCCCTTCATCACTCCTCCCCGCTTCTCTGTTCGCACTCATCTTTCCCTGGGCGGACGTTTTCCCGGCAGCACCGGGTTGCACGGAATCCAGGGAGGAGCTGTCTCCTTCGGTTGCCAGGCCCGGGCGTGTGTCGACCTTGACACCGCGCAGCCCGCTGTCGCCCCGGAGGTGCTGGCGGCACCCGCAGGTCCCTGGAGTGGAGGCCCAAGGCGGCAGCGTGTGCACGTCTTCCTCCGCGTCTGAGAGAAGGCGTTGTGCATTCGGGGAATGGCGAGGTGAAAGGGCCCCCTCCGGGAAGCGCGATCCAAGAGCTGAGGGTTGGGTGCCTTGCTCCGTGCTTCTAGGTGCCAGAGCCGCTTCTCTCTTCCCGGGACAGAGTGGGGCTTGCTGGGCCAATGCGTCGTCCTGAAGCAATCCCGTGGCAGGGGCTCGGCGCTTCCCCCTTCCGTTTCGGGGGAGCCTCCCAGCTCAGGGCGCCCCCAGAGAGTTTGGCCTGCAGGCCGGCGTCGCCGTCACGACCTCGCCGAGAGCCTGGTGTTCAGCTCGGTGCACTCCGAACGCGGGCTCCGGTGGGTTCGACTGAGGGCGGGCGCCCGGATGAGGGAAGCGGCGCTGCTGTCAGAAGGCCTCCCGTGCCCTCACAACGAGTGTGTTTGCTCTGCCGTGGGTCCCGCGTCACGGTCGGGGCAGGAGCCGCTTCCGACGCCCTTGCGAAGGGCTTCGCTGAGGCCCAGGTCGGGGGCCTCCTTCTAGGACGGCCCCCGACCTGAGGCCCGGCACGCAGCCTCCCTGAGGCTTCCGCCACCCCCGCCGCGGCCAAGCTTTCTCTCTGGGCGAAAGAGGCCTGCTCGCGGAAGGGAGCTCGGCTTCAGGCTTGCATCTCGGAGGTAAGGTTGTGGTGCTCACTCGAGGCTTCCGGGCTAAGCGTTGAGAAGGCCTCCTTCTCCGTGGAGCGACGTGTGTGTGGACGTGGACGGGGATGGCATTCCACCCTGCCTTGTTTCGCACAGGGAGGTCGGGGGCCTGGACCTCAGCGGGTCCAACCCCCGGCGAGTCAGCCAACGGCTTCCCCGTGTAGGACGGGAGGCGCCGGCCCGGGAGAGGCCGGCCCCACAGCCCGGACCCTCGTGCCTCACGAAGCGCGCCCTTCATCTCTCCTCCCCGCTTCTCTGTTCGCACTCATCTTTCCCTGGGCGGACGTTTTCCCGGCAGCACCGGGTTGCACGGAATCCAGGGAGGAGCTGTCTCCTTCGGTTGCCAGGCCCGGGCGTGTGTCGACCTTGACACCGCGCAGCCCGCTGTCGCCCCGGAGGTGCTGGCGGCACCCGCAGGTCCCTGGAGTGGAGGCCCAAGGCGGCAGCGTGTGCACGTCTTCCTCCGCGTCTGAGAGAAGGCGTTGTGCATTCGGGGAATGGCGAGGTGAAAGGGCCCCCTCCGGGAAGCGCGATCCAAGAGCTGAGGGTTGGGTGCCTTGCTCCGTGCTTCTAGGTGCCAGAGCCGCTTCTCTCTTCCCGGGACAGAGTGGGGCTTGCTGGGCCAATGCGTCGTCCTGAAGCAATCCCGTGGCAGGGGCTCGGCGCTTCCCCCTTCCGTTTCGGGCGAGCCTCCCAGCTCAGGGCGCCCCCAGAGAGTTTGGCCTGCAGGCCGGCGTCGCCGTCACGACCTCGCCGAGAGCCGGGTGTTCAGCTCGGTGCACTCCGAACGCGGGCTCCGGTGGGTTCGACTGAGGGCGGGCGCCCGGCTGAGGGAAGCGGCGCTGCTGTCAGAAGGCCTCCCGTGCCCTCACAACGAGTGTGTTTGCTCTGCCGTGGGTCCCGCGTCACGGTCGGGGCAGGAGCCGCTTCCGACGCCCTTGCGAAGGGCTTCGCTGAGGCCCAGGTCGGGGGCCTCCTTCTAGGACGGCCCCCGACCTGAGGCCCGGCACGCAGCCTCCCTGAGGCTTCCGCCACCCCCGCCGCGGCCAAGCTTTCTATCTGGGCGAAAGAGGCCTGCTCGCGGAAGGGAGCTCGGCTTCAGGCTTGCTTCTCGGAGGTAAGGCTGTGGTGCTCACTCGAGGTTTCCGGGCTAAGCGTTGAGAAGGCCTCCGTCTCCGTGGAGCGACGTGTGTGTGGACGTGGACGGGGATGGCATTCCACCCTGCCTTGTTTCGCACAGGGATGTCGGGGGCCTGGACCTCAGCGGGTCCAACCCCCGGCGAGTCAGCCAACGGCTTCCCCGTGTAGGACGTGAGGCGCCGGCCCGGGAGAGGCCGGCCCCACAGCCCGGACCCTCGTGCCTCACGAAGCGCGCCCTTCATCTCTCCTCCCCGCTTCTCTGTTCGCACTCATCTTTCCCTGGGCGGACGTTTTCCCGGCAGTACCGGGTTGCACGGAATCCAGGGAGGAGCTGTCTCCTTCGGTTGCCAGGCCCGGGCGTGTGTCGACCTTGACACCGCGCAGCCCGCTGTCGCCCCGGAGGTGCTGGCGGCACCCGCAGGTCCCTGGAGTGGAGGCCCAAGGCGGCAGCGTGTGCACGTCTTCCTCCGCGTCTGAGAGAAGGCGTTGTGCATTCGGGGAATGGCGAGGTGAAAGGGCCCCCTCCGGGAAGCGCGATCCAAGAGCTGAGGGTTGGGTGCCTTGCTCCGTGCTTCTAGGTGCCAGAGCCGCTTCTCTCTTCCCGGGACAGAGTGGGGCTTGCTGGGCCAATGCGTCGTCCTGAAGCAATCCCGTGGCAGGGGCTCGGCGCTTCCCCCTTCCGTTTCGGGCGAGCCTCCCAGCTCAGGGCGCCCCCAGAGAGTTTGGCCTGCAGGCCGGCGTCGCCGTCACGACCTTGCCGAGAGCCGGGTGTTCAGCTCGGTGCACTCCGAACGCGGGCTCCGGTGGGTTCGACTGAGGGCGGGCGCCCGGCTGAGGGAAGCGGCGCTGCTGTCAGAAGGCCTCCCGTGCCCTCACCACGAGTGTGTTTGCTCTGCCGTGGGTCCCGCGTCACGGTCGGGGCAGGAGCCGCTTCCGACGCCCTTGCGAAGGGCTTCGCTGAGGCCCAGGTCGGGGGCCTCCTTCTAGGAAGGCCCCCGACCTGAGGCCCGGCACGCAGCCTCCCTGAGGCTTCCGCCACCCCCGCCGCGGCCAAGCTTTCTCTCTGGGCGAAAGAGGCCTGCTAGCGGAAGGGAGCTCGGCTTCAGGCTTGCTTCTCGGAGGTAAGGCTGTGGTGCTCACTCGAGGTTTCCGGGCTAAGCGTTGAGAAGGCCTCCTTCTCCGTGGAGCGACGTGTGTGTGGACGTGGACGGGGATGGCATTCCACCCTGCCTTGCTTCGCACAGGGAGGTCGGGGGCCTGGACCTCAGCGGGTCCAACCCCCGGCGAGTCAGCCAACGGCTTCCCCGTGTAGGACGTGAGGCGCCGGCCCGGGAGAGGCCGGCCCCACAGCCCGGACCCTCGTGCCTCACGAAGCGCGCCCTTCATCTCTCCTCCCCGCTTCTCTGTTCGCACTCATCTTTCCCTGGGCGGACGTTTTCCCGGCAGCACCGGGTTGCACGGAATCCAGGGAGGAGCTGTCTCCTTCGGTTGCCAGGCCCGGGCGTGTGTCGACCTTGACACCGCGCAGCCCGCTGTCGCCCCGGAGGTGCTGGCGGCACCCGCAGGTCCCTGGAGTGGAGGCCCAAGGCGGCAGCGTGTGCACGTCTTCCTCCGCGTCTGAGAGAAGGCGTTGTGCATTCGGGGAATGGCGAGGTGAAAGGGGCCCCTCAGGGAAGCGCGATCCAAGAGCTGAGGGTTGGGTGCCTTGCTCCGTGCTTCTAGGTGCCAGAGCCGCTTCTCTCTTCCCGGGACAGAGTGGGGCTTGCTGGGCCAATGCGTCGTCCTGAAGCAATCCCGTGGCAGGGGCTCGGCGCTTCCCCCTTCCGTTTCGGGCGAGCCTCCCAGCTCAGGGCGCCCCCAGAGAGTTTGGCCTGCAGGCCGGCGTCGCCGTCACGACCTCGCCGAGAGCCGGGTGTTCAGCTCGGTGCACTCCGAACGCGGGCTCCGGTGGGTTCGACTGAGGGCGGGCGCCCGGCTGAGGGAAGTGGCGCTGGTGTCAGAAGGCCTCCCGTGCCCTCACCACGAGTGTGTTTGCTCTGCCGTGGGTCCCGCGTCACGGTCGGGGCAGGAGCCGCTTCCGACGCCCTTGCGAAGGGCTTCGATGAGGCCCAGGTCGGGGGCCTCCTTCTAGGACGGCCCCCGACCTGAGGCCCGGCACGCAGCCTCCCTGAGGCTTCCGCCACCCCCGCCGCGGCCAAGCTTTCTCTCTGGGCGAAAGAGGCCTGCTCGCGGAAGGGAGCTCGGCTTCAGGCTTGCTTCGCGGAGGTAAGGCTGTGGTGCTCACTCGAGGTTTCCGGGCTAAGCGTTGAGAAGGCCTCCTTCTCCGTGGAGCGACGTGTGTGTGGACGTGGACGGGGATGGCATTCCACCCTGCCTTGTTTCGCACAGGGAGGTCGGGGGCCTGGACCTCAGCGGGTCCAACCCCCGGCGAGTCAGCCAACGGCTTCCCCGTGTAGGACGTGAGGCGCCGGCCCGGGAGAGGCCGGCCCCACAGCCCGGACCCTCGTGCCTCACGAAGCGCGCCCTTCATCTCTCCTCCCCGCTTCTCTGTTCGCACTCATCTTTCCCTGGGCGGACGTTTTCCCGGCAGCACCGGGTTGCACGGAATCCAGGGAGGAGCTGTCTCCTTCGGTTGCCAGGCCCGGGCGTGTGTCGACCTTGACACCGCGCAGCCCGCTGTCGCCCCGGAGGTGCTGGCGGCACCCGCAGGTCCCTGGAGTGGAGGCCCAAGGCGGCAGCGTGTGCACGTCTTCCTCCGCATCTGAGAGAAGGCGTTGTGCATTCGGGGAATGGCGAGGTGAAAGGGCCCCCTCCGGGAAGCGCGATCCAAGAGCTGAGGGTTGGGTGCCTTGCTCCGTGCTTCTAGGTGCCAGAGCCGCTTCTCTCTTCCCGGGACAGAGTGGGGCTTGCTGGGCCAATGCGTCGTCCTGAAGCAATCCCGTGGCAGGGGCTCGGCGCTTCCCCCTTCCGTTTCGGGCGAGCCTCCCAGCTCAGGGCGCCCCCAGAGAGTTTGGCCTGCAGGCCGGCGTCGCCGTGACGACCTCGCCGAGAGCCGGGTGTTCAGCT
Organism: Martes martes; assembly: GCF_963455335.1. NCBI lineage: Eukaryota > Metazoa > Chordata > Mammalia > Carnivora > Mustelidae > Martes > Martes martes. The sequence continues at coordinate 121,632,662 of NC_137893.1, read as the reverse complement.
CGGTTCACTCCGAACGCGGGCTCCGGTGGGTTCGACTGAGGGCGGGCGCCCGGCTGAGGGAAGCGGCGCTGCTGTCAGAAGGCCTCCCGTGCCCTCACAACGAGTGTGTTTGCTCTGCCGTGGGTCCCGCGTCACGGTCGGGGCAGGAGCCGCTTCCGACGCCCTTGCGAAGGGCTTCGCTGAGGCCCAGGTCGGGGGCCTCCTTCTAGGAAGGCCCCCGACCTGAGGCCCGGCACGCAGCCTCCCTGAGGCTTCCGCCACCCCCGCCGCGGCCAAGCTTTCTCTCTGGGCGAAAGAGGCCTGCACGCGGAAGGGAGCTCGGCTTCAGGCTTGCATCTCGGAGGTAAGGTTGTGGTGCTCAATCGAGGCTTCCGGGCTAAGCGTTGAGAAGGCCTCCTTCTCCGTGGAGCGACGTGTGTGTGGACGTGGACGGGGATGGCATTCCACCCTGCCTTGTTTCGCACAGGGAGGTCGGGGGCCTGGACCTCAGCGTGTCCAACCCCCGGCGAGTCAGCCAACGGCTTCCCCGTGTAGGACGGGAGGCGCCGGCCCGGGAGAGGCCGGCCCCACAGCCCGGACCCTCGTGCCTCACGAAGCGCGCCCTTCATCACTCCTCCCCGCTTCTCTGTTCGCACTCATCTTTCCCTGGGCGGACGTTTTCCCGGCAGCACCGGGTTGCACGGAATCCAGGGAGGAGCTGTCTCCTTCGGTTGCCAGGCCCGGGCGTGTGTCGACCTTGACACCGCGCAGCCCGCTGTCGCCCCGGAGGTGCTGGCGGCACCCGCAGGTCCCTGGAGTGGAGGCCCAAGGCGGCAGCGTGTGCACGTCTTCCTCCGCGTCTGAGAGAAGGCGTTGTGCATTCGGGGAATGGCGAGGTGAAAGGGCCCCCTCCGGGAAGCGCGATCCAAGAGCTGAGGGTTGGGTGCCTTGCTCCGTGCTTCTAGGTGCCAGAGCCGCTTCTCTCTTCCCGGGACAGAGTGGGGCTTGCTGGGCCAATGCGTCGTCCTGAAGCAATCCCGTGGCAGGGGCTCGGCGCTTCCCCCTTCCGTTTCGGGGGAGCCTCCCAGCTCAGGGCGCCCCCAGAGAGTTTGGCCTGCAGGCCGGCGTCGCCGTCACGACCTCGCCGAGAACCTGGTGTTCAGCTCGGTGCACTCCGAACGCGGGCTCCGGTGGGTTCGACTGAGGGCGGGCGCCCGGATGAGGGAAGCGGCGCTGCTGTCAGAAGGCCTCCCGTGCCCTCACAACGAGTGTGTTTGCTCTGCCGTGGGTCCCGCGTCACGGTCGGGGCAGGAGCCGCTTCCGACGCCCTTGCGAAGGGCTTCGCTGAGGCCCAGGTCGGGGGCCTCCTTCTAGGACGGCCCCCGACCTGAGGCCCGGCACGCAGCCTCCCTGAGGCTTCCGCCACCCCCGCCGCGGCCAAGCTTTCTCTCTGGGCGAAAGAGGCCTGCTCGCGGAAGGGAGCTCGGCTTCAGGCTTGCATCTCGGAGGTAAGGTTGTGGTGCTCAATCGAGGCTTCCGGGCTAAGCGTTGAGAAGGCCTCCTTCTCCGTGGAGCGACGTGTGTGTGGACGTGGACGGGGATGGCATTCCACCCTGCCTTGTTTCGCACAGGGAGGTCGGGGGCCTGGACCTCAGCGTGTCCAACCCCCGGCGAGTCAGCCAACGGCTTCCCCGTGTAGGACGGGAGGCGCCGGCCCGGGAGAGGCCGGCCCCACAGCCCGGACCCTCGTGCCTCACGAAGCGCGCCCTTCATCTCTCCTCCCCGCTTCTCTGTTCGCACTCATCTTTCCCTGGGCGGACGTTTTCCCGGCAGCACCGGGTTGCACGGAATCCAGGGAGGAGCTGTCTCCTTCGGTTGCCAGGCCCGGGCGTGTGTCGACCTTGACACCGCGCAGCCCGCTGTCGCCCCGGAGGTGCTGGCGGCACCCGCAGGTCCCTGGAGTGGAGGCCCAAGGCGGCAGCGTGTGCACGTCTTCCTCCGCGTCTGAGAGAAGGCGTTGTGCATTCGGGGAATGGCGAGGTGAAAGGGCCCCCTCCGGGAAGCGCGATCCAAGAGCTGAGGGTTGGGTGCCTTGCTCCGTGCTTCTAGGTGCCAGAGCCGCTTCTCTCTTCCCGGGACAGAGTGGGGCTTGCTGGGCCAATGCGTCGTCCTGAAGCAATCCCGTGGCAGGGGCTCGGCGCTTCCCCCTTCCGTTTCGGGCGAGCCTCCCAGCTCAGGGCGCCCCCAGAGAGTTTGGCCTGCAGGCCGGCGTCGCCGTCACGACCTCGCCGAGAGCCGGGTGTTCAGCGCGGTGCACTCCGAACGCGGGCTCCGGTGGGTTCGACTGAGGGCGGGCGCCCGGCTGAGGGAAGCGGCGCTGCTGTCAGAAGGCCTCCCGTGCCCTCACAACGAGTGTGTTTGCTCTGCCGTGGGTCCCGCGTCACGGTCGGGGCAGGAGCCGCTTCCGACGCCCTTGCGAAGGGCTTCGCTGAGGCCCAGGTCGGGGGCCTCCTTCTAGGACGGCCCCCGACCTGAGGCCCGGCACGCAGCCTCCCTGAGGCTTCCGCCACCCCCGCCGCGGCCAAGCTTTCTCTCTGGGCGAAAGAGGCCTGCTCGCGGAAGGGAGCTCGGCTTCAGGCTTGCTTCGCGGAGGTAAGGCTGTGGTGCTCACTCGAGGTTTCCGGGCTAAGCGTTGAGAAGGCCTCCTTCTCCGTGGAGCGACGTGTGTGTGGACGTGGACGGGGATGGCATTCCACCCTGCCTTGTTTCGCACAGGGAGGTCGGGGGCCTGGACCTCAGCGGGTCCAACCCCCGGCGAGTCAGCCAACGGCTTCCCCGTGTAGGACGTGAGGCGCCGGCCCGGGAGAGGCCGGCCCCACAGCCCGGACCCTCGTGCCTCACGAAGCGCGCCCTTCATCTCTCCTCCCCGCTTCTCTGTTCGCACTCATCTTTCCCTGGGCGGACGTTTTCCCGGCAGTACCGGGTTGCACGGAATCCAGGGAGGAGCTGTCTCCTTCGGTTGCCAGGCCCGGGCGTGTGTCGACCTTGACACCGCGCAGCCCGCTGTCGCCCCGGAGGTGCTGGCGGCACCCGCAGGTCCCTGGAGTGGAGGCCCAAGGCGGCAGCGTGTGCACGTCTTCCTCCGCGTCTGAGAGAAGGCGTTGTGCATTCGGGGAATGGCGAGGTGAAAGGGCCCCCTCCGGGAAGCGCGATCCAAGAGCTGAGGGTTGGGTGCCTTGCTCCGTGCTTCTAGGTGCCAGAGCCGCTTCTCTCTTCCCGGGACAGAGTGGGGCTTGCTGGGCCAATGCGTCGTCCTGAAGCAATCCCGTGGCAGGGGCTCGGCGCTTCCCCCTTCCGTTTCGGGCGAGCCTCCCAGCTCAGGGCGCCCCCAGAGAGTTTGGCCTGCAGGCCGGCGTCGCCGTCACGACCTTGCCGAGAGCCGGGTGTTCAGCTCGGTGCACTCCGAACGCGGGCTCCGGTGGGTTCGACTGAGGGCGGGCGCCCGGCTGAGGGAAGCGGCGCTGCTGTCAGAAGGCCTCCCGTGCCCTCACCACGAGTGTGTTTGCTCTGCCGTGGGTCCCGCGTCACGGTCGGGGCAGGAGCCGCTTCCGACGCCCTTGCGAAGGGCTTCGCTGAGGCCCAGGTCGGGGGCCTCCTTCTAGGACGGCCCCCGACCTGAGGCCCGGCACGCAGCCTCCCTGAGGCTTCCGCCACCCCCGCCGCGGCCAAGCTTTCTCTCTGGGCGAAAGAGGCCTGCTAGCGGAAGGGAGCTCGGCTTCAGGCTTGCTTCTCGGAGGTAAGGCTGTGGTGCTCACTCGAGGTTTCCGGGCTAAGCGTTGAGAAGGCCTCCTTCTCCGTGGAGCGACGTGTGTGTGGACGTGGACGGGGATGGCATTCCACCCTGCCTTGCTTCGCACAGGGAGGTCGGGGGCCTGGACCTCAGCGGGTCCAACCCCCGGCGAGTCAGCCAACGGCTTCCCCGTGTAGGACGTGAGGCGCCGGCCCGGGAGAGGCCGGCCCCACAGCCCGGACCCTCGTGCCTCACGAAGCGCGCCCTTCATCTCTCCTCCCCGCTTCTCTGTTCGCACTCATCTTTCCCTGGGCGGACGTTTTCCCGGCAGCACCGGGTTGCACGGAATCCAGGGAGGAGCTGTCTCCTTCGGTTGCCAGGCCCGGGCGTGTGTCGACCTTGACACCGCGCAGCCCGCTGTCGCCCCGGAGGTGCTGGCGGCACCCGCAGGTCCCTGGAGTGGAGGCCCAAGGCGGCAGCGTGTGCACGTCTTCCTCCGCGTCTGAGAGAAGGCGTTGTGCATTCGGGGAATGGCGAGGTGAAAGGGCCCCCTCCGGGAAGCGCGATCCAAGAGCTGAGGGTTGGGTGCCTTGCTCCGTGCTTCTAGGTGCCAGAGCCGCTTCTCTCTTCCCGGGACAGAGTGGGGCTTGCTGGGCCAATGCGTCGTCCTGAAGCAATCCCGTGGCAGGGGCTCGGCGCTTCCCCCTTCCGTTTCGGGCGAGCCTCCCAGCTCAGGGCGCCCCCAGAGAGTTTGGCCTGCAGGCCGCCGGCGTCGCCGTCACGACCTCGCCGAGAGCCGGGTGTTCAGCTCGGTGCACTCTGAACGCGGGCTCCGGTGGGTTCGACTGAGGGCGGGCGCCCGGCTGAGGGAAGCGGCGCTGCTGTCAGAAGGCCTCCCGTGCCCTCACAACGAGTGTGTTTGCTCTGCCGTGGGTCCCGCGTCACGGTCGGGGCAGGAGCCGCTTCCGACGCCCTTGCGAAGGGCTTCGCTGAGGCCCAGGTCGGGGGCCTCCTTCTAGGACGGCCCCCGACCTGAGGCCCGGCACGCAGCCTCCCTGAGGCTTCCGCCACCCCCGCCGCGGCCAAGCTTTCTCTCTGGGCGAAAGAGGCCTGCTCGCGGAAGGGAGCTCGGCTTCAGGCTTGCATCTCGGAGGTAAGGTTGTGGTGCTCACTCGAGGCTTCCGGGCTAAGCGTTGAGAAGGCCTCCTTCTCCGTGGAGCGACGTGTGTGTGGACGTGGACGGGGATGGCATTCCACCCTGCCTTGTTTCGCACAGGGAGGTCGGGGGCCTGGACCTCAGCGTGTCCAACCCCCGGCGAGTCAGCCAACGGCTTCCCCGTGTAGGACGGGAGGCGCCGGCCCGGGAGAGGCCGGCCCCACAGCCCGGACCCTCGTGCCTCACGAAGCGCGCCCTTCATCTCTCCTCCCCGCTTCTCTGTTCGCACTCATCTTTCCCTGGGCGGACGTTTTCCCGGCAGCACCGGGTTGCACGGAATCCAGGGAGGAGCTGTCTCCTTCGGTTGCCAGGCCCGGGCGTGTGTCGACCTTGACACCGCGCAGCCCGCTGTCGCCCCGGAGGTGCTGGCGGCACCCGCAGGTCCCTGGAGTGGAGGCCCAAGGCGGCAGCGTGTGCACGTCTTCCTCCGCGTCTGAGAGAAGGCGTTGTGCATTCGGGGAATGGCGAGGTGAAAGGGCCCCCTCCGGGAAGCGCGATCCAAGAGCTGAGGGTTGGGTGCCTTGCTCCGTGCTTCTAGGTGCCAGAGCCGCTTCTCTCTTCCCGGGACAGAGTGGGGCTTGCTGGGCCAATGCGTCGTCCTGAAGCAATCCCGTGGCAGGGGCTCGGCGCTTCCCCCTTCCGTTTCGGGCGAGCCTCCCAGCTCAGGGCGCCCCCAGAGAGTTTGGCCTGCAGGCCGGCGTCGCCGTCACGACCTCGCCGAGAGCCGGGTGTTCAGCGCGGTGCACTCTGAACGCGGGCTCCGGTGGGTTCGACTGAGGGCGGGCGCCCGGCTGAGGGAAGCGGCGCTGCTGTCAGAAGGCCTCCCGTGCCCTCACAACGAGTGTGTTTGCTCTGCCGTGGGTCCCGCGTCACGGTCGGGGCAGGAGCCGCTTCCGACGCCCTTGCGAAGGGCTTCGCTGAGGCCCAGGTCGGGGGCCTCCTTCTAGGACGGCCCCCGACCTGAGGCCCGGCACGCAGCCTCCCTGAGGCTTCCGCCACCCCCGCCGCGGCCAAGCTTTCTCTCTGGGCGAAAGAGGCCTGCTCGCGGAAGGGAGCTCGGCTTCAGGCTTGCTTCTCGGAGGTAAGGCTGTGGTGCTCACTCGAGGCTTCCGGGCTAAGCGTTGAGAAGGCCTCCTTCTCCGAGGAGCGACGTGTGTGTGGACGTGGACGGGGATGGCATTCCACCCTGCCTTGTTTCGCACAGGGAGGTCGGGGGCCTGGACCTCAGCGGGTCCAAGCCCCGGCGAGTCAGCCAACGGCTTCCCCGTGTAGGACGGGAGGCGCCGGCCCGGGAGAGGCCGGCCCCACAGCCCGGACCCTCGTGCCTCACGAAGCGCGCCCTTCATCTCTCCTCCCCGCTTCTCCGTTCGCACTCATCTTTCCCTGGACGGACGTTTTCCCGGCAGCACCGTGTTGCACGGAATCCAGGGAGGAGCTGTCTCCTTCGGTTGCCAGGCCCGGGCGTGTGTCGACCTTGACACCGCGCAGCCCGCTGTCGCCCCGGAGGTGCTGGCGGCACCCGCAGGTCCCTGGAGTGGAGGCCCAAGGCGGCAGCGTGTGCACGTCTTCCTCCGCGTCTGAGAGAAGGCGTTGTGCATTCGGGGAATGGCGAGGTGAAAGGGCCCCCTCCGGGAAGCGCGATCCAAGAGCTGAGGGTTGGGTGCCTTGCTCCGTGCTTCTAGGTGCCAGAGCCGCTTCTCTCTTCCCGGGACAGAGTGGGGCTTGCTGGGCCAATGCGTCGTCCTGAAGCAATCCCGTGGCAGGGGCTCGGCGCTTCCCCCTTCCGTTTCGGGCGAGCCTCCCAGCTCAGGGCGCCCCCAGAGAGTTTGGCCTGCAGGCCGCCGGCGTCGCCGTCACGACCTCGCCGAGAGCCGGGTGTTCAGCTCGGTGCACTCTGAACGCGGGCTCCGGTGGGTTCGACTGAGGGCGGGCGCCCGGCTGAGGGAAGCGGCGCTGCTGTCAGAAGGCCTCCCGTGCCCTCACAACGAGTGTGTTTGCTCTGCCGTGGGTCCCGCGTCACGGTCGGGGCAGGAGCCGCTTCCGACGCCCTTGCGAAGGGCTTCGCTGAGGCCCAGGTCGGGGGCCTCCTTCTAGGACGGCCCCCGACCTGAGGCCCGGCACGCAGCCTCCCTGAGGCTTCCGCCACCCCCGCCGCGGCCAAGCTTTCTCTCTGGGCGAAAGAGGCCTGCTCGCGGAAGGGAGCTCGGCTTCAGGCTTGCATCTCGGAGGTAAGGTTGTGGTGCTCACTCGAGGCTTCCGGGCTAAGCGTTGAGAAGGCCTCCTTCTCCGTGGAGCGACGTGTGTGTGGACGTGGACGGGGATGGCATTCCACCCTGCCTTGTTTCGCACAGGGAGGTCGGGGGCCTGGACCTCAGCGTGTCCAACCCCCGGCGAGTCAGCCAACGGCTTCCCCGTGTAGGACGGGAGGCGCCGGCCCGGGAGAGGCCGGCCCCACAGCCCGGACCCTCGTGCCTCACGAAGCGCGCCCTTCATCTCTCCTCCCCGCTTCTCTGTTCGCACTCATCTTTCCCTGGGCGGACGTTTTCCCGGCAGCACCGGGTTGCACGGAATCCAGGGAGGAGCTGTCTCCTTCGGTTGCCAGGCCCGGGCGTGTGTCGACCTTGACACCGCGCAGCCCGCTGTCGCCCCGGAGGTGCTGGCGGCACCCGCAGGTCCCTGGAGTGGAGGCCCAAGGCGGCAGCGTGTGCACGTCTTCCTCCGCGTCTGAGAGAAGGCGTTGTGCATTCGGGGAATGGCGAGGTGAAAGGGCCCCCTCCGGGAAGCGCGATCCAAGAGCTGAGGGTTGGGTGCCTTGCTCCGTGCTTCTAGGTGCCAGAGCCGCTTCTCTCTTCCCGGGACAGAGTGGGGCTTGCTGGGCCAATGCGTCGTCCTGAAGCAATCCCGTGGCAGGGGCTCGGCGCTTCCCCCTTCCGTTTCGGGCGAGCCTCCCAGCTCAGGGCGCCCCCAGAGAGTTTGGCCTGCAGGCCGGCGTCGCCGTCACGACCTCGCCGAGAGCCGGGTGTTCAGCGCGGTGCACTCCGAACGCGGGCTCCGGTGGGTTCGACTGAGGGCGGGCGCCCGGCTGAGGGAAGCGGCGCTGCTGTCAGAAGGCCTCCCGTGCCCTCACAACGAGTGTGTTTGCTCTGCCGTGGGTCCCGCGTCACGGTCGGGGCAGGAGCCGCTTCCGACGCCCTTGCGAAGGGCTTCGCTGAGGCCCAGGTCGGGGGCCTCCTTCTAGGACGGCCCCCGACCTGAGGCCCGGCACGCAGCCTCCCTGAGGCTTCCGCCACCCCCGCCGCGGCCAAGCTTTCTCTCTGGGCGAAAGAGGCCTGCTCGCGGAAGGGAGCTCGGCTTCAGGCTTGCTTCTCGGAGGTAAGGCTGTGGTGCTCACTCGAGGCTTCCGGGCTAAGCGTTGAGAAGGCCTCCTTCTCCGAGGAGCGACGTGTGTGTGGACGTGGACGGGGATGGCATTCCACCCTGCCTTGTTTCGCACAGGGAGGTCGGGGGCCTGGACCTCAGCGGGTCCAAGCCCCGGCGAGTCAGCCAACGGCTTCCCCGTGTAGGACGGGAGGCGCCGGCCCGGGAGAGGCCGGCCCCACAGCCCGGACCCTCGTGCCTCACGAAGCGCGCCCTTCATCTCTCCTCCCCGCTTCTCCGTTCGCACTCATCTTTCCCTGGACGGACGTTTTCCCGGCAGCACCGTGTTGCACGGAATCCAGGGAGGAGCTGTCTCCTTCGGTTGCCAGGCCCGGGCGTGTGTCGACCTTGACACCGCGCAGCCCGCTGTCGCCCCGGAGGTGCTGGCGGCACCCGCAGGTCCCTGGAGTGGAGGCCCAAGGCGGCAGCGTGTGCACGTCTTCCTCCGCGTCTGAGAGAAGGCGTTGTGCATTCGGGGAATGGCGAGGTGAAAGGGCCCCCTCCGGGAAGCGCGATCCAAGAGCTGAGGGTTGGGTGCCTTGCTCCGTGCTTCTAGGTGCCAGAGCCGCTTCTCTCTTCCCGGGACAGAGTGGGGCTTGCTGGGCCAATGCGTCGTCCTGAAGCAATCCCGTGGCAGGGGCTCGGCGCTTCCCCCTTCCGTTTCGGGCGAGCCTCCCAGCTCAGGGCGCCCCCAGAGAGTTTGGCCTGCAGGCCGCCGGCGTCGCCGTCACGACCTCGCCGAGAGCCGGGTGTTCAGCTCGGTGCACTCTGAACGCGGGCTCCGGTGGGTTCGACTGAGGGCGGGCGCCCGGCTGAGGGAAGCGGCGCTGCTGTCAGAAGGCCTCCCGTGCCCTCACAACGAGTGTGTTTGCTCTGCCGTGGGTCCCGCGTCACGGTCGGGGCAGGAGCCGCTTCCGACGCCCTTGCGAAGGGCTTCGCTGAGGCCCAGGTCGGGGGCCTCCTTCTAGGACGGCCCCCGACCTGAGGCCCGGCACGCAGCCTCCCTGAGGCTTCCGCCACCCCCGCCGCGGCCAAGCTTTCTCTCTGGGCGAAAGAGGCCTGCTCGCGGAAGGGAGCTCGGCTTCAGGCTTGCATCTCGGAGGTAAGGTTGTGGTGCTCACTCGAGGCTTCCGGGCTAAGCGTTGAGAAGGCCTCCTTCTCCGTGGAGCGACGTGTGTGTGGACGTGGACGGGGATGGCATTCCACCCTGCCTTGTTTCGCACAGGGAGGTCGGGGGCCTGGACCTCAGCGTGTCCAACCCCCGGCGAGTCAGCCAACGGCTTCCCCGTGTAGGACGGGAGGCGCCGGCCCGGGAGAGGCCGGCCCCACAGCCCGGACCCTCGTGCCTCACGAAGCGCGCCCTTCATCTCTCCTCCCCGCTTCTCTGTTCGCACTCATCTTTCCCTGGGCGGACGTTTTCCCGGCAGCACCGGGTTGCACGGAATCCAGGGAGGAGCTGTCTCCTTCGGTTGCCAGGCCCGGGCGTGTGTCGACCTTGACACCGCGCAGCCCGCTGTCGCCCCGGAGGTGCTGGCGGCACCCGCAGGTCCCTGGAGTGGAGGCCCAAGGCGGCAGCGTGTGCACGTCTTCCTCCGCGTCTGAGAGAAGGCGTTGTGCATTCGGGGAATGGCGAGGTGAAAGGGCCCCCTCCGGGAAGCGCGATCCAAGAGCTGAGGGTTGGGTGCCTTGCTCCGTGCTTCTAGGTGCCAGAGCCGCTTCTCTCTTCCCGGGACAGAGTGGGGCTTGCTGGGCCAATGCGTCGTCCTGAAGCAATCCCGTGGCAGGGGCTCGGCGCTTCCCCCTTCCGTTTCGGGCGAGCCTCCCAGCTCAGGGCGCCCCCAGAGAGTTTGGCCTGCAGGCCGGCGTCGCCGTCACGACCTCGCCGAGAGCCGGGTGTTCAGCGCGGTGCACTCCGAACGCGGGCTCCGGTGGGTTCGACTGAGGGCGGGCGCCCGGCTGAGGGAAGCGGCGCTGCTGTCAGAAGGCCTCCCGTGCCCTCACAACGAGTGTGTTTGCTCTGCCGTGGGTCCCGCGTCACGGTCGGGGCAGGAGCCGCTTCCGACGCCCTTGCGAAGGGCTTCGCTGAGGCCCAGGTCGGGGGCCTCCTTCTAGGACGGCCCCCGACCTGAGGCCCGGCACGCAGCCTCCCTGAGGCTTCCGCCACCCCCGCCGCGGCCAAGCTTTCTCTCTGGGCGAAAGAGGCCTGCTCGCGGAAGGGAGCTCGGCTTCAGGCTTGCTTCTCGGAGGTAAGGCTGTGGTGCTCACTCGAGGCTTCCGGGCTAAGCGTTGAGAAGGCCTCCTTCTCCGAGGAGCGACGTGTGTGTGGACGTGGACGGGGATGGCATTCCACCCTGCCTTGTTTCGCACAGGGAGGTCGGGGGCCTGGACCTCAGCGGGTCCAACCCCCGGCGAGTCAGCCAACGGCTTCCCCGTGTAGGACGTGAGGCGCCGGCCCGGGAGAGGCCGGCCCCACAGCCCGGACCCTCGTGCCTCACGAAGCGCGCCCTTCATCTCTCCTCCCCGCTTCTCTGTTCGCACTCATCTTTCCCTGGGTGGACGTTTTCCCGGCAGCACCGGGTTGCACGGAATCCAGGGAGGAGCTGTCTCCTTCGGTTGCCAGGCCCGGGCGTGTGTCGACCTTGACACCGCGCAGCCCGCTGTCGCCCCGGAGGTGCTGGCGGCACCCGCAGGTCCCTGGAGTGGAGGCCCAAGGCGGCAGCGTGTGCACGTCTTCCTCCGCGTCTGAGAGAAGGCGTTGTGCATTCGGGGAATGGCGAGGTGAAAGGGCCCCCTCCGGGAAGCGCGATCCAAGAGCTGAGGGTTGGGTGCCTTGCTCCGTGCTTCTAGGTGCCAGAGCCGCTTCTCTCTTCCCGGGACAGAGTGGGGCTTGCTGGGCCAATGCGTCGTCCTGAAGCAATCCCGTGGCAGGTGCTCGGCGCTTCCCCCTTCCGTTTCGGGCGAGCCTCCCAGCTCAGGGCGCCCCCAGAGAGTTTGGCCTGCAGGCCGGCGTCGCCGTCACGACCTCGCCGAGATCCGGGTGTTCAGCTCGGTGCACTCCGAACGCGGGCTCCGGTGGGTTCGACTGAGGGCGGGCGCCCGGCTGAGGGAAGCGGCGCTGCTGTCAGAAGGCCTCCCGTGCCCTCACAACGAGTGTGTTTGCTCTGCCGTGGGTCCCGCGTCACGGTCGGGGCAGGAGCCGCTTCCGACGCCCTTGCGAAGGGCTTCGCTGAGGCCCAGGTCGGGGGCCTCCTTCTAGGACGGCCCCCGACCTGAGGCCCGGCACGCAGCCTCCCTGAGGCTTCCGCCACCCCCGCCACGGCCAAGCTTTCTCTCTGGGCGAAAGAGGCCTGCTCGCGGAAGGGAGCTCGGCTTCAGGCTTGCTTCGCGGAGGTTAGGTTGTGGTGCTCACTCGAGGCTTCCGGGCTAAGCGTTGAGAAGGCCTCCTTCTCCGTGGAGCGACGTGTGTGTGGACGTGGACGGGGATGGCATTCCACCCTGCCTTGTTTCGCACAGGGAGGTCGGGGGCCTGGACCTCAGCGGGTCCAACCCCCGGCGAGTCAGCCAACGGCTTCCCCGTGTAGGACGGGAGGCGCCGGCCCGGGAGAGGCCGGCCCCACAGCCCGGACCCTCGTGCCTCACGAAGCGCGCCCTTCATCTCTCCTCCCCGCTTCTCCGTTCGCACTCATCTTTCCCTGGACGGACGTTTTCCCGGCAGCACCGTGTTGCACGGAATCCAGGGAGGAGCTGTCTCCTTCGGTTGCCAGGCCCGGGCGTGTGTCGACCTTGACACCGCGCAGCCCGCTGTCGCCCCGGAGGTGCTGGCGGCACCCGCAGGTCCCTGGAGTGGAGGCCCAAGGCGGCAGCGTGTGCACGTCTTCCTCCGCGTCTGAGAGAAGGCGTTGTGCATTCGGGGAATGGCGAGGTGAAAGGGCCCCCTCCGGGAAGCGCGATCCAAGAGCTGAGGGTTGGGTGCCTTGCTCCGTGCTTCTAGGTGCCAGAGCCGCTTCTCTCTTCCCGGGACAGAGTGGGGCTTGCTGGGCCAATGCGTCGTCCTGAAGCAATCCCGTGGCAGGGGCTCGGCGCTTCCCCCTTCCGTTTCGGGCGAGCCTCCCAGCTCAGGGCGCCCCCAGAGAGTTTGGCCTGCAGGCCGGCGTCGCCGTCACGACCTCGCCGAGAGCCGGGTGTTCAGCTCGGTGCACTCCGAACGCGGGCTCCGGTGGGTTCGACTGAGGGCGGGCGCCCGGCTGAGGGAAGCGGCGCTGCTGTCAGAAGGCCTCCCGTGCCCTCACAACGAGTGTGTTTGCTCTGCCGTGGGTCCCGCGTCACGGTCGGGGCAGGAGCCGCTTCCGACGCCCTTGCGAAGGGCTTCGCTGAGGCCCAGGTCGGGGGCCTCCTTCTAGGACGGCCCCCGACCTGAGGCCCGGCACGCAGCCTCCCTGAGGCTTCCGCCACCCCCGCCGCGGCCAAGCTTTCTCTATGGGCGAAAGAGGCCTGCTCGCGGAAGGGAGCTCGGCTTCAGGCTTGCTTCGCAGAGGTAAGGCTGTGGTGCTCACTCGAGGTTTCCGGGCTAAGCGTTGAGAAGGCCTCCTTCTCCGAGGAGCGACGTGTGTGTGGACGTGGACGGGGATGGCATTCCACCCTGCCTTGTTTCGCACAGGGAGGTCGGGGGCCTGGACCTCAGCGGGTCCAACCCCCGGCGAGTCAGCCAACGGCTTCCCCGTGTAGGACGTGAGGCGCCGGCCCGGGAGAGGCCGGCCCCACAGCCCGGACCCTCGTGCCTCACGAAGCGCGCCCTTCATCTCTCCTCCCCGCTTCTCTGTTCGCACTCATCTTTCCCTGGGCGGACGTTTTCCCGGCAGCACCGGGTTGCACGGAATCCAGGGAGGAGCTGTCTCCTTCGGTTGCCAGGCCCGGGCGTGTGTCGACCTTGACACCGCGCAGCCCGCTGTCGCCCCGGAGGTGCTGGCGGCACCCGCAGGTCCCTGGAGTGGAGGCCCAAGGCGGCAGCGTGTGCACGTCTTCCTCCGCGTCTGAGAGAAGGCGTTGTGCATTCGGGGAATGGCGAGGTGAAAGGGCCCCCTCCGGGAAGCGCGATCCAAGAGCTGAGGGTTGGGTGCCTTGCTCCGTGCTTCTAGGTGCCAGAGCCGCTTCTCTCTTCCCGGGACAGAGTGGGGCTTGCTGGGCCAATGCGTCGTCCTGAAGCAATCCCGTGGCAGGTGCTCGGCGCTTCCCCCTTCCGTTTCGGGCGAGCCTCCCAGCTCAGGGCGCCCCCAGAGAGTTTGGCCTGCAGGCCGGCGTCGCCGTCACGACCTCGCCGAGATCCGGGTGTTCAGCTCGGTGCACTCCGAACGCGGGCTCCGGTGGGTTCGACTGAGGGCGGGCCCCGGCTGAGGGAAGCGGCGCTGCTGTCAGAAGGCCTCCCGTGCCCTCACAACGAGTGTGTTTGCTCTGCCGTGGGTCCCGCGTCACGGTCGGGGCAGGAGCCGCTTCCGACGCCCTTGCGAAGGGCTTCGCTGAGGCCCAGGTCGGGGGCCTCCTTCTAGGACGGCCCCCGACCTGAGGCCCGGCACGCAGCCTCCCTGAGGCTTCCGCCACCCCCGCCACGGCCAAGCTTTCTCTCTGGGCGAAAGAGGCCTGCTCGCGGAAGGGAGCTCGGCTTCAGTCTTGCATCTCGGAGGTTAGGTTGTGGTGCTCACTCGAGGCTTCCGGGCTAAGCGTTGAGAAGGCCTCCTTCTCCGTGGAGCGACGTGTGTGTGGACGTGGACGGGGATGGCATTCCACCCTGCCTTGTTTCGCACAGGGAGGTCGGGGGCCTGGACCTCAGCGGGTCCAACCCCCGGCGAGTCAGCCAACGGCTTCCCCGTGTAGGACGTGAGGCGCCGGCCCGGGAGAGGCCGGCCCCACAGCCCGGACCCTCGTGCCTCACGAAGCGCGCCCTTCATCTCTCCTCCCCGCTTCTCCGTTCGCACTCATCTTTCCCTGGGCGGACGTTTTCCCGGCAGCACCGTGTTGCACGGAATCCAGGGAGGAGCTGTCTCCTTCGGTTGCCAGGCCCGGGCGTGTGTCGACCTTGACACCGCGCAGCCCGCTGTCGCCCCGGAGGTGCTGGCGGCACCCGCAGGTCCCTGGAGTGGAGGCCCAAGGCGGCAGCGTGTGCACGTCTTCCTCCGCGTCTGAGAGAAGGCGTTGTGCATTCGGGGAATGGCGAGGTGAAAGGGCCCCCTCCGGGAAGCGCGATCCAAGAGCTGAGGGTTGGGTGCCTTGCTCCGTGCTTCTAGGTGCCAGAGCCGCTTCTCTCTTCCCGGGACAGAGTGGGGCTTGCTGGGCCAATGCGTCGTCCTGAAGCAATCCCGTGGCAGGGGCTCGGCGCTGCCCCCTTCCGTTTCGGGCGAGCCTCCCAGCTCAGGGCGCCCCCAGAGAGTTTGGCCTGCAGGCCGGCGTCGCCGTCACGACCTCGCCGAGAGCCGGGTGTTCAGCTCGGTGCACTCCGAACGCGGGCTCCGGTGGGTTCGACTGAGGGCGGGCGCCCGGCTGAGGGAAGCGGCGCTGCTGTCAGAAGGCCTCCCGTGCCCTCACAACGAGTGTGTTTGCTCTGCCGTGGGTCCCGCGTCACGGTCGGGGCAGGAGCCGCTTCCGACGCCCTTGCGAAGGGCTTCGCTGAGGCCCAGGTCGGGGGCCTCCTTCTAGGACGGCCCCCGACCTGAGGCCCGGCACGCAGCCTCCCTGAGGCTTCCGCCACCCCCGCCGCGGCCAAGCTTTCTCTCTGGGCGAAAGAGGCCTGCTCGCGGAAGGGAGCTCGGCTTCAGGCTTGCTTCGCAGAGGTAAGGCTGTGGTGCTCACTCGAGGTTTCCGGGCTAAGCGTTGAGAAGGCCTCCTTCTCCGAGGAGCGACGTGTGTGTGGACGTGGACGGGGATGGCATTCCACCCTGCCTTGTTTCGCACAGGGAGGTCGGGGGCCTGGACCTCAGCGGGTCCAACCCCCGGCGAGTCAGCCAACGGCTTCCCCGTGTAGGACGTGAGGCGCCGGCCCGGGAGAGGCCGGCCCCACAGCCCGGACCCTCGTGCCTCACGAAGCGCGCCCTTCATCTCTCCTCCCCGCTTCTCTGTTCGCACTCATCTTTCCCTGGGCGGACGTTTTCCCGGCAGCACCGGGTTGCACGGAATCCAGGGAGGAGCTGTCTCCTTCGGTTGCCAGGCCCGGGCGTGTGTCGACCTTGACACCGCGCAGCCCGCTGTCGCCCCGGAGGTGCTGGCGGCACCCGCAGGTCCCTGGAGTGGAGGCCCAAGGCGGCAGCGTGTGCACGTCTTCCTCCGCGTCTGAGAGAAGGCGTTGTGCATTCAGGGAATGGCGAGGTGAAAGGGCCCCCTCCGGGAAGCGCGATCCAAGAGCTGAGGGTTGGGTGCCTTGCTCCGTGCTTCTAGGTGCCAGAGCCGCTTCTCTCTTCCCGGGACAGAGTGGGGCTTGCTGGGCCAATGCGTCGTCCTGAAGCAATCCCGTGGCAGGGGCTCGGCGCTTCCCCCTTCCGTTTCGGGCGAGCCTCCCAGCTCAGGGCGCCCCCAGAGAGTTTGGCCTGCAGGCCGGCGTCGCCGTCACGACCTCGCCGAGAGCCGGGTGTTCAGCTCGGTGCACTCCGAACGCGGGCTCCGGTGGGTTCGACTGAGGGCGGGCGCCCGGCTGAGGGAAGCGGCGCTGCTGTCAGAAGGCCTCCCGTGCCCTCACAACGAGTGTGTTTGCTCTGCCGTGGGTCCCGCGTCACGGTCGGGGCAGGAGCCGCTTCCGACGCCCTTGCGAAGGGCTTCGCTGAGGCCCAGGTCGGGGGCCTCCTTCTAGGACGGCCCCCGACCTGAGGCCCGGCACGCAGCCTCCCTGAGGCTTCCGCCACCCCCGCCGCGGCCAAGCTTTCTCTCTGGGCGAAAGAGGCCTGCACGCGGAAGGGAGCTCGGCTTCAGGCTTGCTTCTCGGAGGTAAGGCTGTGGTGCTCACTCGAGGTTTCCGGGCTAAGCGTTGAGAAGGCCTCCTTCTCCGTGGAGCGACGTGTGTGTGGACGTGGACGGGGATGGCATTCCACCCTGCCTTGTTTCGCACAGGGAGGTCGGGGGCCTGGACCTCAGCGGGTCCAACCCCCGGCGAGTCAGCCAACGGCTTCCCCGTGTAGGACGGGAGGCGCCGGCCCGGGAGAGGCCGGCCCCACAGCCCGGACCCTCGTGCCTCACGAAGCGCGCCCTTCATCTCTCCTCCCCGCTTCTCTGTTCGCACTCATCTTTCCCTGGGCGGACGTTTTCCCGGCAGCACCGGGTTGCACGGAATCCAGGGAGGAGCTGTCTCCTTCGGTTGCCAGGCCCGGGCGTGTGTCGACCTTGACACCGCGCAGCCCGCTGTCGCCCCGGAGGTGCTGGCGGCACCCGCAGGTCCCTGGAGTGGAGGCCCAAGGCGGCAGCGTGTGCACGTCTTCCTCCGCGTCTGAGAGAAGGCGTTGTGCATTCGGGGAATGGCGAGGTGAAAGGGCCCCCTCCGGGAAGCGCGATCCAAGAGCTGAGGGTTGGGTGCCTTGCTCCGTGCTTCTAGGTGCCAGAGCCGCTTCTCTCTTCCCGGGACAGAGTGGGGCTTGCTGGGCCAATGCGTCGTCCTGAAGCAATCCCGTGGCAGGGGCTCGGCGCTTCCCCCTTCCGTTTCGGGCGAGCCTCCCAGCTCAGGGCGCCCCCAGAGAGTTTGTCCTGCAGGCTGGCGTCGCCGTCACGACCTCGCCGAGAGCCGGGTGTTCAGCTCGGTGCACTCCGAACGCGGGCTCCGGTGGGTTCGACTGAGGGCGGGCGCCCGGCTGAGGGAAGCGGCGCTGCTGTCAGAAGGCCTCCCGTGCCCTCACAACGAGTGTGTTTGCTCTGCCGTGGGTCCCGCGTCACGGTCGGGGCAGGAGCCGCTTCCGACGCCCTTGCGAAGGGCTTCGCTGAGGCCCAGGTCGGGGGCCTCCTTCTAGGACGGCCCCCGACCTGAGGCCCGGCACGCAGCCTCCCTGAGGCTTCCGCCACCCCCGCCGCGGCCAAGCGTTCTCTCTGGGCGAAAGAGGCCTGCTCGCGGAAGGGAGCTCGGCTTCAGGCTTGCTTCTCGGAGGTAAGGCTGTGGTGCTCACTCGAGGTTTCCGGGCTAAGCGTTGAGAAGGCCTCCTTCTCCGTGGAGCGACGTGTGTGTGGACGTGGACGGGGATGGCATTCCACCCTGCCTTGTTTCGCACAGGGAGGTCGGGGGCCTGGACCTCAGCGGGTCCAACCCCCGGCGAGTCAGCCAACGGCTTCCCCGTGTAGGACGGGAGGCGCCGGCCCGGGAGAGGCCGGCCCCACAGCCCGGACCCTCGTGCATCACGAAGCGCGCCCTTCATCTCTCCTCCCCGCTTCTCTGTTCGCACTCATCTTTCCCTGGGCGGACGTTTTCCCGGCAGCACCGTGTTGCACGGAATCCAGGGAGGAGCTGTCTCCTTCGGTTGCCAGGCCCGGGCGTGTGTCGACCTTGACACCGCGCAGCCCGCTGTCGCCCCGGAGGTGCTGGCGGCACCCGCAGGTCCCTGGAGTGGAGGCCCAAGGCGGCAGCGTGTGCACGTCTTCCTCCGCGTCTGAGAGAAGGCGTTGTGCATTCGGGGAATGGCGAGGTGAAAGGGCCCCCTCCGGGAAGCGCGATCCAAGAGCTGAGGGTTGGGTGCCTTGCTCCGTGCTTCTAGGTGCCAGAGCCGCTTCTCTCTTCCCGGGACAGAGTGGGGCTTGCTGGGCCAATGCGTCGTCCTGAAGCAATCCCGTGGCAGGGGCTCGGCGCTGCCCCCTTCCGTTTCGGGCGAGCCTCCCAGCTCAGGGCGCCCCCAGAGAGTTTGGCCTGCAGGCCGGCGTCGCCGTCACGACCTCGCCGAGAGCCGGGTGTTCAGCTCGGTGCACTCCGAACGCGGGCTCCGGTGGGTTCGACTGAGGGCGGGCGCCCGGCTGAGGGAAGCGGCGCTGCTGTCAGAAGGCCTCCCGTGCCCTCACAACGAGTGTGTTTGCTCTGCCGTGGGTCCCGCGTCACGGTCGGGGCAGGAGCCGCTTCCGACGCCCTTGCGAAGGGCTTCGCTGAGGCCCAGGTCGGGGGCCTCCTTCTAGGAAGGCCCCCGACCTGAGGCCCGGCACGCAGCCTCCCTGAGGCTTCCGCCACCCCCGCCGCGGCCAAGCTTTCTCTCTGGGCGAAAGAGGCCTGCTCGCGGAAGGGAGCTCGGCTTCAGGCTTGCTTCTCGGAGGTAAGGCTGTGGTGCTCACTCGAGGTTTCCGGGCTAAGCGTTGAGAAGGCCTCCTTCTCCGTGGAGCGACGTGTGTGTGGACGTGGACGGGGATGGCATTCCACCCTGCCTTGTTTCGCACAGGGATGTCGGGGGCCTGGACCTCAGCGTGTCCAACCCCCGGCGAGTCAGCCAACGGCTTCCCCGTGTAGGACGTGAGGCGCCGGCCCGGGAGAGGCCGGCCCCACAGCCCGGACCCTCGTGCCTCACGAAGCGCGCCCTTCATCTCTCCTCCCCGCTTCTCTGTTCGCACTCATCTTTCCCTGGGCGGACGTTTTCCCGGCAGCACCGGGTTGCACGGAATCCAGGGAGGAGCTGTCTCCTTCGGTTGCCAGGCCCGGGCGTGTGTCGACCTTGACACCGCGCAGCCCGCTGTCGCCCCGGAGGTGCTGGCGGCACCCGCAGGTCCCTGGAGTGGAGGCCCAAGGCGGCAGCGTGTGCACGTCTTCCTCCGCGTCTGAGAGAAGGCGTTGTGCATTCAGGGAATGGCGAGGTGAAAGGGCCCCCTCCGGGAAGCGCGATCCAAGAGCTGAGGGTTGGGTGCCTTGCTCCGTGCTTCTAGGTGCCAGAGCCGCTTCTCTCTTCCCGGGACAGAGTGGGGCTTGCTGGGCCAATGCGTCGTCCTGAAGCAATCCCGTGGCAGGGGCTCGGCGCTTCCCCCTTCCGTTTCGGGCGAGCCTCCCAGCTCAGGGCGCCCCCAGAGAGTTTGGCCTGCAGGCCGGCGTCGCCGTCACGACCTCGCCGAGAGCCGGGTGTTCAGCTCGGTGCACTCCGAACGCGGGCTCCGGTGGGTTCGACTGAGGGCGGGCGCCCGGCTGAGGGAAGCGGCGCTGCTGTCAGAAGGCCTCCCGTGCCCTCACAACGAGTGTGTTTGCTCTGCCGTGGGTCCCGCGTCACGGTCGGGGCAGGAGCCGCTTCCGACGCCCTTGCGAAGGGCTTCGCTGAGGCCCAGGTCGGGGGCCTCCTTCTAGGACGGCCCCCGACCTGAGGCCCGGCACGCAGCCTCCCTGAGGCTTCCGCCACCCCCGCCGCGGCCAAGCTTTCTCTCTGGGCGAAAGAGGCCTGCACGCGGAAGGGAGCTCGGCTTCAGGCTTGCTTCTCGGAGGTAAGGCTGTGGTGCTCACTCGAGGTTTCCGGGCTAAGCGTTGAGAAGGCCTCCTTCTCCGTGGAGCGACGTGTGTGTGGACGTGGACGGGGATGGCATTCCACCCTGCCTTGTTTCGCACAGGGAGGTCGGGGGCCTGGACCTCAGCGGGTCCAACCCCCGGCGAGTCAGCCAACGGCTTCCCCGTGTAGGACGGGAGGCGCCGGCCCGGGAGAGGCCGGCCCCACAGCCCGGACCCTCGTGCCTCACGAAGCGCGCCCTTCATCTCTCCTCCCCGCTTCTCTGTTCGCACTCATCTTTCCCTGGGCGGACGTTTTCCCGGCAGCACCGGGTTGCACGGAATCCAGGGAGGAGCTGTCTCCTTCGGTTGCCAGGCCCGGGCGTGTGTCGACCTTGACACCGCGCAGCCCGCTGTCGCCCCGGAGGTGCTGGCGGCACCCGCAGGTCCCTGGAGTGGAGGCCCAAGGCGGCAGCGTGTGCACGTCTTCCTCCGCGTCTGAGAGAAGGCGTTGTGCATTCGGGGAATGGCAAGGTGAAAGGGCCCCCTCCGGGAAGCGCGATCCAAGAGCTGAGGGTTGGGTGCCTTGCTCCGTGCTTCTAGGTGCCAGAGCCGCTTCTCTCTTCCCGGGACAGAGTGGGGCTTGCTGGGCCAATGCGTCGTCCTGAAGCAATCCCGTGGCAGGGGCTCGGCGCTTCCCCCTTCCGTTTCGGGCGAGCCTCCCAGCTCAGGGCGCCCCCAGAGAGTTTGTCCTGCAGGCTGGCGTCGCCGTCACGACCTCGCCGAGAGCCGGGTGTTCAGCTCGGTGCACTCCGAACGCGGGCTCCGGTGGGTTCGACTGAGGGCGGGCGCCCGGCTGAGGGAAGCGGCGCTGCTGTCAGAAGGCCTCCCGTGCCCTCACAACGAGTGTGTTTGCTCTGCCGTGGGTCCCGCGTCACGGTCGGGGCAGGAGCCGCTTCCGACGCCCTTGCGAAGGGCTTCGCTGAGGCCCAGGTCGGGGGCCTCCTTCTAGGACGGCCCCCGACCTGAGGCCCGGCACGCAGCCTCCCTGAGGCTTCCGCCACCCCCGCCGCGGCCAAGCGTTCTCTCTGGGCGAAAGAGGCCTGCTCGCGGAAGGGAGCTCGGCTTCAGGCTTGCTTCTCGGAGGTAAGGCTGTGGTGCTCACTCGAGGTTTCCGGGCTAAGCGTTGAGAAGGCCTCCTTCTCCGTGGAGCGACGTGTGTGTGGACGTGGACGGGGATGGCATTCCACCCTGCCTTGTTTCGCACAGGGAGGTCGGGGGCCTGGACCTCAGCGGGTCCAACCCCCGGCGAGTCAGCCAACGGCTTCCCCGTGTAGGACGGGAGGCGCCGGCCCGGGAGAGGCCGGCCCCACAGCCCGGACCCTCGTGCCTCACGAAGCGCGCCCTTCATCTCTCCTCCCCGCTTCTCTGTTCGCACTCATCTTTCCCTGGGCGGACGTTTTCCCGGCAGCACCGTGTTGCACGGAATCCAGGGAGGAGCTGTCTCCTTCGGTTGCCAGGCCCGGGCGTGTGTCGACCTTGACACCGCGCAGCCCGCTGTCGCCCCGGAGGTGCTGGCGGCACCCGCAGGTCCCTGGAGTGGAGGCCCAAGGCGGCAGCGTGTGCACGTCTTCCTCCGCGTCTGAGAGAAGGCGTTGTGCATTCGGGGAATGGCGAGGTGAAAGGGCCCCCTCCGGGAAGCGCGATCCAAGAGCTGAGGGTTGGGTGCCTTGCTCCGTGCTTCTAGGTGCCAGAGCCGCTTCTCTCTTCCCGGGACAGAGTGGGGCTTGCTGGGCCAATGCGTCGTCCTGAAGCAATCCCGTGGCAGGGGCTCGGCGCTGCCCCCTTCCGTTTCGGGCGAGCCTCCCAGCTCAGGGCGCCCCCAGAGAGTTTGGCCTGCAGGCCGGCGTCGCCGTCACGACCTCGCCGAGAGCCGGGTGTTCAGCTCGGTGCACTCCGAACGCGGGCTCCGGTGGGTTCGACTGAGGGCGGGCGCCCGGCTGAGGGAAGCGGCGCTGCTGTCAGAAGGCCTCCCGTGCCCTCACAACGAGTGTGTTTGCTCTGCCGTGGGTCCCGCGTCACGGTCGGGGCAGGAGCCGCTTCCGACGCCCTTGCGAAGGGCTTCGCTGAGGCCCAGGTCGGGGGCCTCCTTCTAGGAAGGCCCCCGACCTGAGGCCCGGCACGCAGCCTCCCTGAGGCTTCCGCCACCCCCGCCGCGGCCAAGCTTTCTCTCTGGGCGAAAGAGGCCTGCTTGCGGAAGGGAGCTCGGCTTCAGGCTTGCTTCGCGGAGGTAAGGCTGTGGTGCTCACTCGAGGTTTCCGGGCTAAGCGTTGAGAAGGCCTCCTTCTCCGTGGAGCGACGTGTGTGTGGACGTGGACGGGGATGGCATTCCACCCTGCCTTGTTTCGCACAGGGATGTCGGGGGCCTGGACCTCAGCGGGTCCAACCCCCGGCGAGTCAGCCAACGGCTTCCCCGTGTAGGACGTGAGGCGCCGGCCCGGGAGAGGCCGGCCCCACAGCCCGGACCCTCGTGCCTCACGAAGCGCGCCCTTCATCTCTCCTCCCCGCTTCTCTGTTCGCACTCATCTTTCCCTGGGCGGACGTTTTCCCGGCAGTACCGGGTTGCACGGAATCCAGGGAGGAGCTGTCTCCTTCGGTTGCCAGGCCCGGGCGTGTGTCGACCTTGACACCGCGCAGCCCGCTGTCGCCCCGGAGGTGCTGGCGGCACCCGCAGGTCCCTGGAGTGGAGGCCCAAGGCGGCAGCGTGTGCACGTCTTCCTCCGCGTCTGAGAGAAGGCGTTGTGCATTCGGGGAATGGCGAGGTGAAAGGGCCCCCTCCGGGAAGCGCGATCCAAGAGCTGAGGGTTGGGTGCCTTGCTCCGTGCTTCTAGGTGCCAGAGCCGCTTCTCTCTTCCCGGGACAGAGTGGGGCTTGCTGGGCCAATGCGTCGTCCTGAAGCAATCCCGTGGCAGGGGCTCGGCGCTTCCCCCTTCCGTTTCGGGCGAGCCTCCCAGCTCAGGGCGCCCCCAGAGAGTTTGGCCTGCAGGCCGGCGTCGCCGTCACGACCTCGCCGAGAGCCGGGTGTTCAGCTCGGTGCACTCCGAACGCGGGCTCCGGTGGGTTCGACTGAGGGCGGGCGCCCGGCTGAGGGAAGCGGCGCTGCTGTCAGAAGGCCTCCCGTGCCCTCACAACGAGTGTGTTTGCTCTGCCGTGGGTCCCGCGTCACGGTCGGGGCAGGAGCCGCTTCCGACGCCCTTGCGAAGGGCTTCGCTGAGGCCCAGGTCCGGGGCCTCCTTCTAGGACGGCCCCCGACCTGAGGCCCGGCACGCAGCCTCCCTGAGGCTTCCGCCACCCCCGCCGCGGCCAAGCGTTCTCTCTGGGCGAAAGAGGCCTGCTCGCGGAAGGGAGCTTGGCTTCAGGCTTGCTTCTCGGAGGTAAGGCTGTGGTGCTCACTCGAGGTTTCCGGGCTAAGCGTTGAGAAGGCCTCCTTCTCCGTGGAGCGACGTGTGTGTGGACGTGGACGGGGATGGCATTCCACCCTGCCTTGTTTCGCACAGGGAGGTCGGGGGCCTGGACCTCAGCGGGTCCAACCCCCGGAGAGTCAGCCAACGGCTTCCCCGTGTAGGACGTGAGGCGCCGGCCCGGGAGAGGCCGGCCCCACAGCCCGGACCCTCGTGCCTCACGAAGCGCGCCCTTCATCTCTCCTCCCCGCTTCTCTGTTCGCACTCATCTTTCCCTGGGCGGACGTTTTCCCGGCAGCACCGGGTTGCACGGAATCCAGGGAGGAGCTGTCTCCTTCGGTTGCCAGGCCCGGGCGTGTGTCGACCTTGACACCGCGCAGCCCGCTGTCGCCCCGGAGGTGCTGGCGGCACCCGCAGGTCCCTGGAGTGGAGGCCCAAGGCGGCAGCGTGTGCACGTCTTCCTCCGCGTCTGAGAGAAGGCGTTGTGCATTCGGGGAATGGCGAGGTGAAAGGGCCCCCTCCGGGAAGCGCGATCCAAGAGCTGAGGGTTGGGTGCCTTGCTCCGTGCTTCTAGGTGCCAGAGCCGCTTCTCTCTTCCCGGGACAGAGTGGGGCTTGCTGGGCCAATGCGTCGTCCTGAAGCAATCCCGTGGCAGGGGCTCGGCGCTTCCCCCTTCCGTTTCGGGCGAGCCTCCCAGCTCAGGGCGCCCCCAGAGAGTTTGGCCTGCAGGCCGGCGTCGCCGTCACGACCTCGCCGAGAGCCGGGTGTTCAGCTCGGTGCACTCCGAACGCGGGCTCCGGTGGGTTCGACTGAGGGCGGGCGCCCGGCTGAGGGAAGCGGCGCTGCTGTCAGAAGGCCTCCCGTGCCCTCACAACGAGTGTGTTTGCTCTGCCGTGGGTCGCGCGTCACGGTCGGGGCAGGAGCCGCTTCCGACGCCCTTGCGAAGGGCTTCGCTGAGGCCCAGGTCGGGGGCCTCCTTCTAGGACGGCCCCCGACCTGAGGCCCGGCACGCAGCCTCCCTGAGGCTTCCGCCACCCCCGCCGCGGCCAAGCTTTCTCTCTGGGCGAAAGAGGCCTGCTCGCGGAAGGGAGCTCGGCTTCAGGCTTGCTTCTCGGAGGTAAGGCTGTGGTGCTCACTCGAGGTTTCCGGGCTAAGCGTTGAGAAGGCCTCCTTCTCCGTGGAGCGACGTGTGTGTGGACGTGGACGGGGATGGCATTCCACCCTGCCTTGTTTCGCACAGGGAGGTCGGGGGCCTGGACCTCAGCGGGTCCAACCCCCGGCGAGTCAGCCAACGGCTTCCCCGTGTAGGACGGGAGGCGCCGGCCCGGGAGAGGCCGGCCCCACAGCCCGGACCCTCGTGCCTCACGAAGCGCGCCCTTCATCTCTCCTCCCCGCTTCTCCTTTCGCACTCATCTTTCCCTGGGCGGACGTTTTCCCGGCAGCACCGGGTTGCACGGAATCCAGGGAGGAGCTGTCTCCTTCGGTTGCCAGGCCCGGGCGTGTGTCGACCTTGACACCGCGCAGCCCGCTGTCGCCCCGGAGGTGCTGGCGGCACCCGCAGGTCCCTGGAGTGGAGGCCCAAGGCGGCAGCGTGTGCACGTCTTCCTCCGCGTCTGAGAGAAGGCGTTGTGCATTCGGGGAATGGCGAGGTGAAAGGGCCCCCTCCGGGAAGCGCGATCCAAGAGCTGAGGGTTGGGTGCCTTGCTCCGTGCTTCTAGGTGCCAGAGCCGCTTCTCTCTTCCCGGGACAGAGTGGGGCTTGCTGGGCCAATGCGTCGTCCTGAAGCAATCCCGTGGCAGGGGCTCGGCGCTTCCCCCTTCCGTTTTGGGCGAGCCTCCCAGCTCAGGGCGCCCCCAGAGAGTTTGGCCTGCAGGCCGGCGTCGCCGTCACGACCTCGCCGAGAGCCGGGTGTTCAGCTCGGTGCACTCCGAACGCGGGCTCCGGTGGGTTCGACTGAGGGCGGGCGCCCGGCTGAGGGAAGCGGCGCTGCTGTCAGAAGGCCTCCCGTGCCCTCACCACGAGTGTGTTTGCTCTGCCGTGGGTCCCGCGTCACGGTCGGGGCAGGAGCCGCTTCCGACGCCCTTGCGAAGGGCTTCGCTGAGGCCCAGGTCGGGGGCCTCCTTCTAGGAAGGCCCCCGACCTGAGGCCCGGCACGCAGCCTCCCTGAGGCTTCCGCCACCCCCGCCGCGGCCAAGCTTTCTCTCTGGGCGAAAGAGGCCTGCTCGCGGAAGGGAGCTCGGCTTCAGGCTTGCTTCTCGGAGGTAAGGCTGTGGTGCTCACTCGAGGTTTCCGGGCTAAGCGTTGAGAAGGCCTCCTTCTCCGTGGAGCGACGTGTGTGTGGACGTGGACGGGGATGGCATTCCACCCTGCCTTGCTTCGCACAGGGAGGTCGGGGGCCTGGACCTCAGCGGGTCCAACCCCCGGCGAGTCAGCCAACGGCTTCCCCGTGTAGGACGTGAGGCGCCGGCCCGGGAGAGGCCGGCCCCACAGCCCGGACCCTCGTGCCTCACGAAGCGCGCCCTTCATCTCTCCTCCCCGCTTCTCTGTTCGCACTCATCTTTCCCTGGGCGGACGTTTTCCCGGCAGCACCGGGTTGCACGGAATCCAGGGAGGAGCTGTCTCCTTCGGTTGCCAGGCCCGGGCGTGTGTCGACCTTGACACCGCGCAGCCCGCTGTCGCCCCGGAGGTGCTGGCGGCACCCGCAGGTCCCTGGAGTGGAGGCCCAAGGCGGCAGCGTGTGCACGTCTTCCTCCGCGTCTGAGAGAAGGCGTTGTGCATTCGGGGAATGGCGAGGTGAAAGGGCCCCCTCCGGGAAGCGCGATCCAAGAGCTGAGGGTTGGGTGCCTTGCTCCGTGCTTCTAGGTGCCAGAGCCGCTTCTCTCTTCCCGGGACAGAGTGGGGCTTGCTGGGCCAATGCGTCGTCCTGAAGCAATCCCGTGGCAGGGGCTCGGCGCTTCCCCCTTCCGTTTCGGGCGAGCCTCCCAGCTCAGGGCGCCCCCAGAGAGTTTGGCCTGCAGGCCGGCGTCGCCGTCACGACCTCGCCGAGAGCCGGGTGTTCAGCTCGGTGCACTCCGAACGCGGGCTCCGGTGGGTTCGACTGAGGGCGGGCGCCCGGCTGAGGGAAGCGGCGCTGCTGTCAGAAGGCCTCCCGTGCCCTCACAACGAGTGTGTTTGCTCTGCCGTGGGTCCCGCGTCACGGTCGGGGCAGGAGCCGCTTCCGACGCCCTTGCGAAGGGCTTCGCTGAGGCCCAGGTCGGGGGCCTCCTTCTAGGACGGCCCCCGACCTGAGGCCCGGCACGCAGCCTCCCTGAGGCTTCCGCCACCCCCGCCGCGGCCAAGCTTTCTCTCTGGGCGAAAGAGGCCTGCTCGCGGAAGGGAGCTCGGCTTCAGGCTTGCATCTCGGAGGTAAGGCTGTGGTGCTCACTCGAGGCTTCCGGGCTAAGCGTTGAGAAGGCCTCCTTCTCCGTGGAGCGACGTGTGTGTGGACGTGGACGGGGATGGCATTCCACCCTGCCTTGTTTCGCACAGGGAGGTCGGGGGCCTGGACCTCAGCGTGTCCAACCCCCGGCGAGTCAGCCAACGGCTTCCCCGTGTAGGACGGGAGGCGCCGGCCCGGGAGAGGCCGGCCCCACAGCCCGGACCCTCGTGCCTCACGAAGCGCGCCCTTCATCTCTCCTCCCCGCTTCTCTGTTCGCACTCATCTTTCCCTGGGCGGACGTTTTCCCGGCAGCACCGTGTTGCACGGAATCCAGGGAGGAGCTGTCTCCTTCGGTTGCCAGGCCCGGGCGTGTGTCGACCTTGACACCGCGCAGCCCGCTGTCGCCCCGGAGGTGCTGGCGGCACCCGCAGGTCCCTGGAGTGGAGGCCCAAGGCGGCAGCGTGTGCACGTCTTCCTCCGCGTCTGAGAGAAGGCGTTGTGCATTCGGGGAATGGCGAGGTGAAAGGGCCCCCTCCGGGAAGCGCGATCCAAGAGCTGAGGGTTGGGTGCCTTGCTCCGTGCTTCTAGGTGCCAGAGCCGCTTCTCTCTTCCCGGGACAGAGTGGGGCTTGCTGGGCCAATGCGTCGTCCTGAAGCAATCCCGTGGCAGGGGCTCGGCGCTTCCCCCTTCCGTTTCGGGCGAGCCTCCCAGCTCAGGGCGCCCCCAGAGAGTTTGGCCTGCAGGCCGGCGTCGCCGTCACGACCTCGCCGAGAGCCGGGTGTTCAGCTCGGTGCACTCCGAACGCGGGCTCCGGTGGGTTCGACTGAGGGCGGGCGCCCGGCTGAGGGAAGCGGCGCTGCTGTCAGAAGGCCTCCCGTGCCCTCACAACGAGTGTGTTTGCTCTGCCGTGGGTCCCGCGTCACGGTCGGGGCAGGAGCCGCTTCCGACGCCCTTGCGAAGGGCTTCGCTGAGGCCCAGGTCCGGGGCCTCCTTCTAGGACGGCCCCCGACCTGAGGCCCGGCACGCAGCCTCCCTGAGGCTTCCGCCACCCCCGCCGCGGCCAAGCGTTCTCTCTGGGCGAAAGAGGCCTGCTCGCGGAAGGGAGCTTGGCTTCAGGCTTGCTTCTCGGAGGTAAGGCTGTGGTGCTCACTCGAGGTTTCCGGGCTAAGCGTTGAGAAGGCCTCCTTCTCCGTGGAGCGACGTGTGTGTGGACGTGGACGGGGATGGCATTCCACCCTGCCTTGTTTCGCACAGGGAGGTCGGGGGCCTGGACCTCAGCGGGTCCAACCCCCGGCGAGTCAGCCAACGGCTTCCCCGTGTAGGACGTGAGGCGCCGGCCCGGGAGAGGCCGGCCCCACAGCCCGGACCCTCGTGCCTCACGAAGCGCGCCCTTCATCTCTCCTCCCCGCTTCTCTGTTCGCACTCATCTTTCCCTGGGCGGACGTTTTCCCGGCAGCACCGGGTTGCACGGAATCCAGGGAGGAGCTGTCTCCTTCGGTTGCCAGGCCCGGGCGTGTGTCGACCTTGACACCGCGCAGCCCGCTGTCGCCCCGGAGGTGCTGGCGGCACCCGCAGGTCCCTGGAGTGGAGGCCCAAGGCGGCAGCGTGTGCACGTCTTCCTCCGCGTCTGAGAGAAGGCGTTGTGCATTCGGGGAATGGCGAGGTGAAAGGGCCCCCTCCGGGAAGCGCGATCCAAGAGCTGAGGGTTGGGTGCCTTGCTCCGTGCTTCTAGGTGCCAGAGCCGCTTCTCTCTTCCCGGGACAGAGTGGGGCTTGCTGGGCCAATGCGTCGTCCTGAAGCAATCCCGTGGCAGGGGCTCGGCGCTTCCCCCTTCCGTTTCGGGCGAGCCTCCCAGCTCAGGGCGCCCCCAGAGAGTTTGGCCTGCAGGCCGGCGTCGCCGTCACGACCTCGCCGAGAGCCGGGTGTTCAGCTCGGTGCACTCCGAACGCGGGCTCCGGTGGGTTCGACTGAGGGCGGGCGCCCGGCTGAGGGAAGCGGCGCTGCTGTCAGAAGGCCTCCCGTGCCCTCACAACGAGTGTGTTTGCTCTGCCGTGGGTCCCGCGTCACGGTCGGGGCAGGAGCCGCTTCCGACGCCCTTGCGAAGGGCTTCGCTGAGGCCCAGGTCCGGGGCCTCCTTCTAGGACGGCCCCCGACCTGAGGCCCGGCACGCAGCCTCCCTGAGGCTTCCGCCACCCCCGCCGCGGCCAAGCGTTCTCTCTGGGCGAAAGAGGCCTGCTCGCGGAAGGGAGCTCGGCTTCAGGCTTGCTTCTCGGAGGTAAGGCTGTGGTGCTCACTCGAGGTTTCCGGGCTAAGCGTTGAGAAGGCCTCCTTCTCCGTGGAGCGACGTGTGTGTGGACGTGGACGGGGATGGCATTCCACCCTGCCTTGTTTCGCACAGGGAGGTCGGGGGCCTGGACCTCAGCGGGTCCAACCCCCGGCGAGTCAGCCAACGGCTTCCCCGTGTAGGACGGGAGGCGCCGGCCCGGGAGAGGCCGGCCCCACAGCCCGGACCCTCGTGCCTCACGAAGCGCGCCCTTCATCTCTCCTCCCCGCTTCTCCTTTCGCACTCATCTTTCCCTGGGCGGACGTTTTCCCGGCAGCACCGGGTTGCACGGAATCCAGGGAGGAGCTGTCTCCTTCGGTTGCCAGGCCCGGGCGTGTGTCGACCTTGACACCGCGCAGCCCGCTGTCGCCCCGGAGGTGCTGGCGGCACCCGCAGGTCCCTGGAGTGGAGGCCCAAGGCGGCAGCGTGTGCACGTCTTCCTCCGCGTCTGAGAGAAGGCGTTGTGCATTCGGGGAATGGCGAGGTGAAAGGGCCCCCTCCGGGAAGCGCGATCCAAGAGCTGAGGGTTGGGTGCCTTGCTCCGTGCTTCTAGGTGCCAGAGCCGCTTCTCTCTTCCCGGGACAGAGTGGGGCTTGCTGGGCCAATGCGTCGTCCTGAAGCAATCCCGTGGCAGGGGCTCGGCGCTTCCCCCTTCCGTTTTGGGCGAGCCTCCCAGCTCAGGGCGCCCCCAGAGAGTTTGGCCTGCAGGCCGGCGTCGCCGTCACGACCTCGCCGAGAGCCGGGTGTTCAGCTCGGTGCACTCCGAACGCGGGCTCTGGTGGGTTCGACTGAGGGCGGGCGCCCGGCTGAGGGAAGCGGCGCTGCTGTCAGAAGGCCTCCCGTGCCCTCACCACGAGTGTGTTTGCTCTGCCGTGGGTCCCGCGTCACGGTCGGGGCAGGAGCCGCTTCCGACGCCCTTGCGAAGGGCTTCGCTGAGGCCCAGGTCGGGGGCCTCCTTCTAGGAAGGCCCCCGACCTGAGGCCCGGCACGCAGCCTCCCTGAGGCTTCCGCCACCCCCGCCGCGGCCAAGCTTTCTCTCTGGGCGAAAGAGGCCTGCTCGCGGAAGGGAGCTCGGCTTCAGGCTTGCTTCTCGGAGGTAAGGCTGTGGTGCTCACTCGAGGTTTCCGGGCTAAGCGTTGAGAAGGCCTCCTTCTCCGTGGAGCGACGTGTGTGTGGACGTGGACGGG
Source organism: Martes martes (assembly GCF_963455335.1). Lineage (NCBI taxonomy): Eukaryota > Metazoa > Chordata > Mammalia > Carnivora > Mustelidae > Martes > Martes martes. The sequence goes on along the minus strand of NC_137893.1, from coordinate 121,602,476 downwards.
GATGGCATTCCACCCTGCCTTGCTTCGCACAGGGAGGTCGGGGGCCTGGACCTCAGCGGGTCCAACCCCCGGCGAGTCAGCCAACGGCTTCCCCGTGTAGGACGTGAGGCGCCGGCCCGGGAGAGGCCGGCCCCACAGCCCGGACCCTCGTGCCTCACGAAGCGCGCCCTTCATCTCTCCTCCCCGCTTCTCTGTTCGCACTCATCTTTCCCTGGGCGGACGTTTTCCCGGCAGCACCGGGTTGCACGGAATCCAGGGAGGAGCTGTCTCCTTCGGTTGCCAGGCCCGGGCGTGTGTCGACCTTGACACCGCGCAGCCCGCTGTCGCCCCGGAGGTGCTGGCGGCACCCGCAGGTCCCTGGAGTGGAGGCCCAAGGCGGCAGCGTGTGCACGTCTTCCTCCGCGTCTGAGAGAAGGCGTTGTGCATTCGGGGAATGGCGAGGTGAAAGGGCCCCCTCCGGGAAGCGCGATCCAAGAGCTGAGGGTTGGGTGCCTTGCTCCGTGCTTCTAGGTGCCAGAGCCGCTTCTCTCTTCCCGGGACAGAGTGGGGCTTGCTGGGCCAATGCGTCGTCCTGAAGCAATCCCGTGGCAGGGGCTCGGCGCTTCCCCCTTCCGTTTCGGGCGAGCCTCCCAGCTCAGGGCGCCCCCAGAGAGTTTGGCCTGCAGGCCGGCGTCGCCGTCACGACCTCGCCGAGAGCCGGGTGTTCAGCTCGGTGCACTCCGAACGCGGGCTCCGGTGGGTTCGACTGAGGGCGGGCGCCCGGCTGAGGGAAGCGGCGCTGCTGTCAGAAGGCCTCCCGTGCCCTCACCACGAGTGTGTTTGCTCTGCCGTGGGTCCCGCGTCACGGTCGGGGCAGGAGCCGCTTCCGACGCCCTTGCGAAGGGCTTCGCTGAGGCCCAGGTCGGGGGCCTCCTTCTAGGACGGCCCCCGACCTGAGGCCCGGCACGCAGCCTCCCTGAGGCTTCCGCCACCCCCGCCGCGGCCAAGCTTTCTCTCTGGGCGAAAGAGGCCTGCTCGCGGAAGGGAGCTCGGCTTCAGGCTTGCATCTCGGAGGTAAGGCTGTGGTGCTCACTCGAGGCTTCCGGGCTAAGCGTTGAGAAGGCCTCCTTCTCCGTGGAGCGACGTGTGTGTGGACGTGGACGGGGATGGCATTCCACCCTGCCTTGTTTCGCACAGGGAGGTCGGGGGCCTGGACCTCAGCGGGTCCAACCCCCGGCGAGTCAGCCAACGGCTTCCCCGTGTAGGACGGGAGGCGCCGGCCCGGGAGAGGCCGGCCCCACAGCCCGGACCCTCGTGCCTCACGAAGCGCGCCCTTCATCTCTCCTCCCCGCTTCTCTGTTCGCACTCATCTTTCCCTGGGCGGACGTTTTCCCGGCAGCACCGGGTTGCACGGAATCCAGGGAGGAGCTGTCTCCTTCGGTTGCCAGGCCCGGGCGTGTGTCGACCTTGACACCGCGCAGCCCGCTGTCGCCCCGGAGGTGCTGGCGGCACCCGCAGGTCCCTGGAGTGGAGGCCCAAGGCGGCAGCGTGTGCACGTCTTCCTCCGCGTCTGAGAGAAGGCGTTGTGCATTCGGGGAATGGCGAGGTGAAAGGGCCCCCTCCGGGAAGCGCGATCCAAGAGCTGAGGGTTGGGTGCCTTGCTCCGTGCTTCTAGGTGCCAGAGCCGCTTCTCTCTTCCCGGGACAGAGTGGGGCTTGCTGGGCCAATGCGTCGTCCTGAAGCAATCCCGTGGCAGGGGCTCGGCGCTGCCCCCTTCCGTTTCGGGCGAGCCTCCCAGCTCAGGGCGCCCCCAGAGAGTTTGGCCTGCAGGCCGGCGTCGCCGTCACGACCTCGCCGAGAGCCGGGTGTTCAGCGCGGTGCACTCCGAACGCGGGCTCCGGTGGGTTCGACTGAGGGCGGGCGCCCGGCTGAGGGAAGCGGCGCTGCTGTCAGAAGGCCTCCCGTGCCCTCACAACGAGTGTGTTTGCTCTGCCGTGGGTCGCGCGTCACGGTCGGGGCAGGAGCCGCTTCCGACGCCCTTGCGAAGGGCTTCGCTGAGGCCCAGGTCGGGGGCCTCCTTCTAGGACGGCCCCCGACCTGAGGCCCGGCACGCAGCCTCCCTGAGGCTTCCGCCACCCCCGCCGCGGCCAAGCTTTCTCTCTGGGCGAAAGAGGCCTGCTCGCGGAAGGGAGCTCGGCTTCAGGCTTGCTTCTCGGAGGTAAGGCTGTGGTGCTCACTCGAGGTTTCCGGGCTAAGCGTTGAGAAGGCCTCCTTCTCCGTGGAGCGACGTGTGTGTGGACGTGGACGGGGATGGCATTCCACCCTGCCTTGTTTCGCACAGGGAGGTCGGGGGCCTGGACCTCAGCGGGTCCAACCCCCGGCGAGTCAGCCAACGGCTTCCCCGTGTAGGACGTGAGGCGCCGGCCCGGGAGAGGCCGGCCCCACAGCCCGGACCCTCGTGCCTCACGAAGCGCGCCCTTCATCTCTCCTCCCCGCTTCTCCTTTCGCACTCATCTTTCCCTGGGCGGACGTTTTCCCGGCAGCACCGGGTTGCACGGAATCCAGGGAGGAGCTGTCTCCTTCGGTTGCCAGGCCCGGGCGTGTGTCGACCTTGACACCGCGCAGCCCGCTGTCGTCCCGGAGGTGCTGGCGGCACCCGCAGGTCCCTGGAGTGGAGGCCCAAGGCGGCAGCGTGTGCACGTCTTCCTCCGCGTCTGAGAGAAGGCGTTGTGCATTCGGGGAATGGCGAGGTGAAAGGGCCCCCTCCGGGAAGCGCGATCCAAGAGCTGAGGGTTGGGTGCCTTGCTCCGTGCTTCTAGGTGCCAGAGCCGCTTCTCTCTTCCCGGGACAGAGTGGGGCTTGCTGGGCCAATGCGTCGTCCTGAAGCAATCCCGTGGCAGGGGCTCGGCGCTTCCCCCTTCCGTTTCGGGCGAGCCTCCCAGCTCAGGGCGCCCCCAGAGAGTTTGGCCTGCAGGCCGGCGTCGCCGTCACGACCTCGCCGAGAGCCGGGTGTTCAGCTCGGTGCACTCCGAACGCGGGCTCCGGTGGGTTCGACTGAGGGCGGGCGCCCGGCTGAGGGAAGCGGCGCTGCTGTCAGAAGGCCTCCCGTGCCCTCATCACGAGTGTGTTTGCTCTGCCGTGGGTCCCGCGTCACGGTCGGGGCAGGAGCCGCTTCCGACGCCCTTGCGAAGGGCTTCGCTGAGGCCCAGGTCGGGGGCCTCCTTCTAGGAAGGCCCCCGACCTGAGGCCCGGCACGCAGCCTCCCTGAGGCTTCCGCCACCCCCGCCGCGGCCAAGCTTTCTCTCTGGGCGAAAGAGGCCTGCTCGCGGAAGGGAGCTCGGCTTCAGGCTTGCTTCTCGGAGGTAAGGCTGTGGTGCTCACTCGAGGTTTCCGGGCTAAGCGTTGAGAAGGCCTCCTTCTCCGTGGAGCGACGTGTGTGTGGACGTGGACGGGGATGGCATTCCACCCTGCCTTGCTTCGCACAGGGAGGTCGGGGGCCTGGACCTCAGCGGGTCCAACCCCCGGCGAGTCAGCCAACGGCTTCCCCGTGTAGGACGTGAGGCGCCGGCCCGGGAGAGGCCGGCCCCACAGCCCGGACCCTCGTGCCTCACGAAGCGCGCCCTTCATCTCTCCTCCCCGCTTCTCTGTTCGCACTCATCTTTCCCTGGGCGGACGTTTTCCCGGCAGCACCGGGTTGCACGGAATCCAGGGAGGAGCTGTCTCCTTCGGTTGCCAGGCCCGGGCGTGTGTCGACCTTGACACCGCGCAGCCCGCTGTCGCCCCGGAGGTGCTGGCGGCACCCGCAGGTCCCTGGAGTGGAGGCCCAAGGCGGCAGCGTGTGCACGTCTTCCTCCGCGTCTGAGAGAAGGCGTTGTGCATTCGGGGAATGGCGAGGTGAAAGGGCCCCCTCCGGGAAGCGCGATCCAAGAGCTGAGGGTTGGGTGCCTTGCTCCGTGCTTCTAGGTGCCAGAGCCGCTTCTCTCTTCCCGGGACAGAGTGGGGCTTGCTGGGCCAATGCGTCGTCCTGAAGCAATCCCGTGGCAGGGGCTCGGCGCTTCCCCCTTCCGTTTCGGGCGAGCCTCCCAGCTCAGGGCGCCCCCAGAGAGTTTGGCCTGCAGGCCGGCGTCGCCGTCACGACCTCGCCGAGAGCCGGGTGTTCAGCGCGGTGCACTCCGAACGCGGGCTCCGGTGGGTTCGACTGAGGGCGGGCGCCCGGCTGAGGGAAGCGGCGCTGCTGTCAGAAGGCCTCCCGTGCCCTCACAACGAGTGTGTTTGCTCTGCCGTGGGTCCCGCGTCACGGTCGGGGCAGGAGCCGCTTCCGACGCCCTTGCGAAGGGCTTCGCTGAGGCCCAGGTCGGGGGCCTCCTTCTAGGACGGCCCCCGACCTGAGGCCCGGCACGCAGCCTCCCTGAGGCTTCCGCCACCCCCGCCGCGGCCAAGCTTTCTCTCTGGGCGAAAGAGGCCTGCTCGCGGAAGGGAGCTCGGCTTCAGGCTTGCATCTCGGAGGTAAGGCTGTGGTGCTCACTCGAGGCTTCCGGGCTAAGCGTTGAGAAGGCCTCCTTCTCCGTGGAGCGACGTGTGTGTGGACGTGGACGGGGATGGCATTCCACCCTGCCTTGTTTCGCACAGGGAGGTCGGGGGCCTGGACCTCAGCGTGTCCAACCCCCGGCGAGTCAGCCAACGGCTTCCCCGTGTAGGACGGGAGGCGCCGGCCCGGGAGAGGCCGGCCCCACAGCCCGGACCCTCGTGCCTCACGAAGCGCGCCCTTCATCTCTCCTCCCCGCTTCTCTGTTCGCACTCATCTTTCCCTGGGCGGACGTTTTCCCGGCAGCACCGGGTTGCACGGAATCCAGGGAGGAGCTGTCTCCTTCGGTTGCCAGGCCCGGGCGTGTGTCGACCTTGACACCGCGCAGCCCGCTGTCGCCCCGGAGGTGCTGGCGGCACCCGCAGGTCCCTGGAGTGGAGGCCCAAGGCGGCAGCGTGTGCACGTCTTCCTCCGCGTCTGAGAGAAGGCGTTGTGCATTCGGGGAATGGCGAGGTGAAAGGGCCCCCTCCGGGAAGCGCGATCCAAGAGCTGAGGGTTGGGTGCCTTGCTCCGTGCTTCTAGGTGCCAGAGCCGCTTCTCTCTTCCCGGGACAGAGTGGGGCTTGCTGGGCCAATGCGTCGTCCTGAAGCAATCCCGTGGCAGGGGCTCGGCGCTGCCCCCTTCCGTTTCGGGCGAGCCTCCCAGCTCAGGGCGCCCCCAGAGAGTTTGGCCTGCAGGCCGGCGTCGCCGTCACGACCTCGCCGAGAGCCGGGTGTTCAGCGCGGTGCACTCCGAACGCGGGCTCCGGTGGGTTCGACTGAGGGCGGGCGCCCGGCTGAGGGAAGCGGCGCTGCTGTCAGAAGGCCTCCCGTGCCCTCACAACGAGTGTGTTTGCTCTGCCGTGGGTCGCGCGTCACGGTCGGGGCAGGAGCCGCTTCCGACGCCCTTGCGAAGGGCTTCGCTGAGGCCCAGGTCGGGGGCCTCCTTCTAGGACGGCCCCCGACCTGAGGCCCGGCACGCAGCCTCCCTGAGGCTTCCGCCACCCCCGCCGCGGCCAAGCTTTCTCTCTGGGCGAAAGAGGCCTGCTCGCGGAAGGGAGCTCGGCTTCAGGCTTGCTTCTCGGAGGTAAGGCTGTGGTGCTCACTCGAGGTTTCCGGGCTAAGCGTTGAGAAGGCCTCCTTCTCCGTGGAGCGACGTGTGTGTGGACGTGGACGGGGATGGCATTCCACCCTGCCTTGTTTCGCACAGGGAGGTCGGGGGCCTGGACCTCAGCGGGTCCAACCCCCGGCGAGTCAGCCAACGGTTTCCCCGTGTAGGACGTGAGGCGCCGGCCCGGGAGAGGCCGGCCCCACAGCCCGGACCCTCGTGCCTCACGAAGCGCGCCCTTCATCTCTCCTCCCCGCTTCTCCTTTCGCACTCATCTTTCCCTGGGCGGACGTTTTCCCGGCAGCACCGGGTTGCACGGAATCCAGGGAGGAGCTGTCTCCTTCGGTTGCCAGGCCCGGGCGTGTGTCGACCTTGACACCGCGCAGCCCGCTGTCGCCCCGGAGGTGCTGGCGGCACCCGCAGGTCCCTGGAGTGGAGGCCCAAGGCGGCAGCGTGTGCACGTCTTCCTCCGCGTCTGAGAGAAGGCGTTGTGCATTCGGGGAATGGCGAGGTGAAAGGGCCCCCTCCGGGAAGCGCGATCCAAGAGCTGAGGGTTGGGTGCCTTGCTCCGTGCTTCTAGGTGCCAGAGCCGCTTCTCTCTTCCCGGGACAGAGTGGGGCTTGCTGGGCCAATGCGTCGTCCTGAAGCAATCCCGTGGCAGGGGCTCGGCGCTTCCCCCTTCCGTTTCGGGCGAGCCTCCCAGCTCAGGGCGCCCCCAGAGAGTTTGGCCTGCAGGCCGGCGTCGCCGTCACGACCTCGCCGAGAGCCGGGTGTTCAGCTCGGTGCACTCCGAACGCGGGCTCCGGTGGGTTCGACTGAGGGCGGGCGCCCGGCTGAGGGAAGCGGCGCTGCTGTCAGAAGGCCTCCCGTGCCCTCATCACGAGTGTGTTTGCTCTGCCGTGGGTCTCGCGTCACGGTCGGGGCAGGAGCCGCTTCCGACGCCCTTGCGAAGGGCTTCGCTGAGGCCCAGGTCGGGGGCCTCCTTCTAGGAAGGCCCCCGACCTGAGGCCCGGCACGCAGCCTCCCTGAGGCTTCCGCCACCCCCGCCGCGGCCAAGCTTTCTCTCTGGGTGAAAGAGGCCTGCTCGCGGAAGGGAGCTCGGCTTCAGGCTTGCTTCTCGGAGGTAAGGCTGTGGTGCTCACTCGAGGCTTCCGGGCTAAGCGTTGAGAAGGCCTCCTTCTCCGTGGAGCGACGTGTGTGTGGACGTGGACGGGGATGGCATTCCACCCTGCCTTGCTTCGCACAGGGAGGTCGGGGGCCTGGACCTCAGCGGGTCCAACCCCCGGCGAGTCAGCCAACGGCTTCCCCGTGTAGGACGTGAGGCGCCGGCCCGGGAGAGGCCGGCCCCACAGCCCGGACCCTCGTGCCTCACGAAGCGCGCCCTTCATCTCTCCTCCCCGCTTCTCTGTTCGCACTCATCTTTCCCTGGGCGGACGTTTTCCCGGCAGCACCGGGTTGCACGGAATCCAGGGAGGAGCTGTCTCCTTCGGTTGCCAGGCCCGGGCGTGTGTCGACCTTGACACCGCGCAGCCCGCTGTCGCCCCGGAGGTGCTGGCGGCACCCGCAGGTCCCTGGAGTGGAGGCCCAAGGCGGCAGCGTGTGCACGTCTTCCTCCGCGTCTGAGAGAAGGCGTTGTGCATTCGGGGAATGGCGAGGTGAAAGGGCCCCCTCCGGGAAGCGCGATCCAAGAGCTGAGGGTTGGGTGCCTTGCTCCGTGCTTCTAGGTGCCAGAGCCGCTTCTCTCTTCCCGGGACAGAGTGGGGCTTGCTGGGCCAATGCGTCGTCCTGAAGCAATCCCGTGGCAGGGGCTCGGCGCTGCCCCCTTCCGTTTCGGGCGAGCCTCCCAGCTCAGGGCGCCCCCAGAGAGTTTGGCCTGCAGGCCGGCGTCGCCGTCACGACCTCGCCGAGAGCCGGGTGTTCAGCGCGGTGCACTCCGAACGCGGGCTCCGGTGGGTTCGACTGAGGGCGGGCGCCCGGCTGAGGGAAGCGGCGCTGCTGTCAGAAGGCCTCCCGTGCCCTCACAACGAGTGTGTTTGCTCTGCCGTGGGTCGCGCGTCACGGTCGGGGCAGGAGCCGCTTCCGACGCCCTTGCGAAGGGCTTCGCTGAGGCCCAGGTCGGGGGCCTCCTTCTAGGACGGCCCCCGACCTGAGGCCCGGCACGCAGCCTCCCTGAGGCTTCCGCCACCCCCGCCGCGGCCAAGCTTTCTCTCTGGGCGAAAGAGGCCTGCTCGCGGAAGGGAGCTCGGCTTCAGGCTTGCTTCTCGGAGGTAAGGCTGTGGTGCTCACTCGAGGTTTCCGGGCTAAGCGTTGAGAAGGCCTCCTTCTCCGTGGAGCGACGTGTGTGTGGACGTGGACGGGGATGGCATTCCACCCTGCCTTGTTTCGCACAGGGAGGTCGGGGGCCTGGACCTCAGCGGGTCCAACCCCCGGCGAGTCAGCCAACGGCTTCCCCGTGTAGGACGTGAGGCGCCGGCCCGGGAGAGGCCGGCCCCACAGCCCGGACCCTCGTGCCTCACGAAGCGCGCCCTTCATCTCTCCTCCCCGCTTCTCCTTTCGCACTCATCTTTCCCTGGGCGGACGTTTTCCCGGCAGCACCGGGTTGCACGGAATCCAGGGAGGAGCTGTCTCCTTCGGTTGCCAGGCCCGGGCGTGTGTCGACCTTGACACCGCGCAGCCCGCTGTCGCCCCGGAGGTGCTGGCGGCACCCGCAGGTCCCTGGAGTGGAGGCCCAAGGCGGCAGCGTGTGCACGTCTTCCTCCGCGTCTGAGAGAAGGCGTTGTGCATTCGGGGAATGGCGAGGTGAAAGGGCCCCCTCCGGGAAGCGCGATCCAAGAGCTGAGGGTTGGGTGCCTTGCTCCGTGCTTCTAGGTGCCAGAGCCGCTTCTCTCTTCCCGGGACAGAGTGGGGCTTGCTGGGCCAATGCGTCGTCCTGAAGCAATCCCGTGGCAGGGGCTCGGCGCTTCCCCCTTCCGTTTCGGGCGAGCCTCCCAGCTCAGGGCGCCCCCAGAGAGTTTGGCCTGCAGGCCGGCGTCGCCGTCACGACCTCGCCGAGAGCCGGGTGTTCAGCTCGGTGCACTCCGAACGCGGGCTCCGGTGGGTTCGACTGAGGGCGGGCGCCCGGCTGAGGGAAGCGGCGCTGCTGTCAGAAGGCCTCCCGTGCCCTCACCACGAGTGTGTTTGCTCTGCCGTGGGTCCCGCGTCACGGTCGGGGCAGGAGCCGCTTCCGACGCCCTTGCGAAGGGCTTCGCTGAGGCCCAGGTCGGGGGCCTCCTTCTAGGAAGGCCCCCGACCTGAGGCCCGTCACGCAGCCTCCCTGAGGCTTCCGCCACCCCCGCCGCGGCCAAGCTTTCTCTCTGGGCGAAAGAGGCCTGCTCGCGGAAGGGAGCTCGGCTTCAGGCTTGCTTCTCGGAGGTAAGGCTGTGGTGCTCACTCGAGGTTTCCGGGCTAAGCGTTGAGAAGGCCTCCTTCTCCGTGGAGCGACGTGTGTGTGGACGTGGACGGGGATGGCATTCCACCCTGCCTTGCTTCGCACAGGGAGGTCGGGGGCCTGGACCTCAGCGGGTCCAACCCCCGGCGAGTCAGCCAACGGCTTCCCCGTGTAGGACGTGAGGCGCCGGCCCGGGAGAGGCCGGCCCCACAGCCCGGACCCTCGTGCCTCACGAAGCGCGCCCTTCATCTCTCCTCCCCGCTTCTCTGTTCGCACTCATCTTTCCCTGGGCGGACGTTTTCCCGGCAGCACCGGGTTGCACGGAATCCAGGGAGGAGCTGTCTCCTTCGGTTGCCAGGCCCGGGCGTGTGTCGACCTTGACACCGCGCAGCCCGCTGTCGCCCCGGAGGTGCTGGCGGCACCCGCAGGTCCCTGGAGTGGAGGCCCAAGGCGGCAGCGTGTGCACGTCTTCCTCCGCGTCTGAGAGAAGGCGTTGTGCATTCGGGGAATGGCGAGGTGAAAGGGCCCCCTCCGGGAAGCGCGATCCAAGAGCTGAGGGTTGGGTGCCTTGCTCCGTGCTTCTAGGTGCCAGAGCCGCTTCTCTCTTCCCGGGACAGAGTGGGGCTTGCTGGGCCAATGCGTCGTCCTGAAGCAATCCCGTGGCAGGGGCTCGGCGCTTCCCCCTTCCGTTTCGGGCGAGCCTCCCAGCTCAGGGCGCCCCCAGAGAGTTTGGCCTGCAGGCCGGCGTCGCCGTCACGACCTCGCCGAGAGCCGGGTGTTCAGCTCGGTGCACTCCGAACGCGGGCTCCGGTGGGTTCGACTGAGGGCGGGCGCCCGGCTGAGGGAAGCGGCGCTGCTGTCAGAAGGCCTCCCGTGCCCTCACAACGAGTGTGTTTGCTCTGCCGTGGGTCCCGCGTCACGGTCGGGGCAGGAGCCGCTTCCGACGCCCTTGCGAAGGGCTTCGCTGAGGCCCAGGTCGGGGGCCTCCTTCTAGGACGGCCCCCGACCTGAGGCCCGGCACGCAGCCTCCCTGAGGCTTCCGCCACCCCCGCCGCGGCCAAGCTTTCTCTCTGGGCGAAAGAGGCCTGCTCGCGGAAGGGAGCTCGGCTTCAGGCTTGCATCTCGGAGGTAAGGTTGTGGTGCTCACTCGAGGCTTCCGGGCTAAGCGTTGAGAAGGCCTCCTTCTCCGTGGAGCGACGTGTGTGTGGACGTGGACGGGGATGGCATTCCACCCTGCCTTGTTTCGCACAGGGAGGTCGGGGGCCTGGACCTCAGCGTGTCCAACCCCCGGCGAGTCAGCCAACGGCTTCCCCGTGTAGGACGGGAGGCGCCGGCCCGGGAGAGGCCGGCCCCACAGCCCGGACCCTCGTGCCTCACGAAGCGCACCCTTCATCTCTCCTCCCCGCTTCTCTGTTCGCACTCATCTTTCCCTGGGCGGACGTTTTCCCGGCAGCACCGGGTTGCACGGAATCCAGGGAGGAGCTGTCTCCTTCGGTTGCCAGGCCCGGGCGTGTGTCGACCTTGACACCGCGCAGCCCGCTGTCGCCGCGGAGGTGCTGGCGGCACCCGCAGGTCCCTGGAGTGGAGGCCCAAGGCGGCAGCGTGTGCATGTCTTCCTCCGCGTCTGAGAGAAGGCGTTGTGCATTCGGGGAATGGCGAGGTGAAAGGGCCCCCTCCGGGAAGCGCGATCCAAGAGCTGAGGGTTGGGTGCCTTGCTCCGTGCTTCTAGGTGCCAGAGCCGCTTCTCTCTTCCCGGGACAGAGTGGGGCTTGCTGGGCCAATGCGTCGTCCTGAAGCAATCCCGTGGCAGGGGCTCGGCGCTGCCCCCTTCCGTTTCGGGCGAGCCTCCCAGCTCAGGGCGCCCCCAGAGAGTTTGGCCTGCAGGCCGGCGTCGCCGTCACGACCTCGCCGAGAGCCGGGTGTTCAGCGCGGTGCACTCCGAACGCGGGCTCCGGTGGGTTCGACTGAGGGCGGGCGCCCGGCTGAGGGAAGCGGCGCTGCTGTCAGAAGGCGTCCCGTGCCCTCACAACGAGTGTGTTTGCTCTGCCGTGGGTCGCGCGTCACGGTCGGGGCAGGAGCCGCTTCCGACGCCCTTGCGAAGGGCTTCGCTGAGGCCCAGGTCGGGGGCCTCCTTCTAGGACGGCCCCCGACCTGAGGCCCGGCACGCAGCCTCCCTGAGGCTTCCGCCACCCCCGCCGCGGCCAAGCTTTCTCTCTGGGCGAAAGAGGCCTGCTCGCGGAAGGGAGCTCGGCTTCAGGCTTGCTTCTCGGAGGTAAGGCTGTGGTGCTCACTCGAGGTTTCCGGGCTAAGCGTTGAGAAGGCCTCCTTCTCCGTGGAGCGACGTGTGTGTGGACGTGGACGGGGATGGCATTCCACCCTGCCTTGTTTCGCACAGGGAGGTCGGGGGCCTGGACCTCAGCGGGTCCAACCCCCGGCGAGTCAGCCAACGGCTTCCCCGTGTAGGACGTGAGGCGCCGGCCCGGGAGAGGCCGGCCCCACAGCCCGGACCCTCGTGCCTCACGAAGCGCGCCCTTCATCTCTCCTCCCCGCTTCTCTGTTCGCACTCATCTTTCCCTGGGCGGACGTTTTCCCGGCAGCACCGGGTTGCACGGAATCCAGGGAGGAGCTGTCTCCTTCGGTTGCCAGGCCCGGGCGTGTGTCGACCTTGACACCGCGCAGCCCGCTGTCGCCCCGGAGGTGCTGGCGGCACCCGCAGGTCCCTGGAGTGGAGGCCCAAGGCGGCAGCGTGTGCACGTCTTCCTCCGCGTCTGAGAGAAGGCGTTGTGCATTCGGGGAATGGCGAGGTGAAAGGGCCCCCTCCGGGAAGCGCGATCCAAGAGCTGAGGGTTGGGTGCCTTGCTCCGTGCTTCTAGGTGCCAGAGCCGCTTCTCTCTTCCCGGGACAGAGTGGGGCTTGCTGGGCCAATGCGTCGTCCTGAAGCAATCCCGTGGCAGGGGCTCGGCGCTTCCCCCTTCCGTTTCGGGCGAGCCTCCCAGCTCAGGGCGCCCCCAGAGAGTTTGGCCTGCAGGCCGGCGTCGCCGTCACGACCTCGCCGAGAGCCGGGTGTTCAGCTCGGTGCACTCCGAACGCGGGCTCCGGTGGGTTCGACTGAGGGCGGGCGCCCGGCTGAGGGAAGCGGCGCTGCTGTCAGAAGGCCTCCCGTGCCCTCACAACGAGTGTGTTTGCTCTGCCGTGGGTCCCGCGTCACGGTCGGGGCAGGAGCCGCTTCCGACGCCCTTGCGAAGGGCTTCGCTGAGGCCCAGGTCGGGGGCCTCCTTCTAGGACGGCCCCCGACCTGAGGCCCGGCACGCAGCCTCCCTGAGGCTTCCGCCACCCCCGCCGCGGCCAAGCTTTCTCTCTGGGCGAAAGAGGCCTGCTCGCGGAAGGGAGCTCGGCTTCAGGCTTGCTTCGCGGAGGTAAGGCTGTGGTGCTCACTCGAGGTTTCCGGGCTAAGCGTTGAGAAGGCCTCCTTCTCCTTGGAGCGACGTGTGTGTGGACGTGGACGGGGATGGCATTCCACCCTGCCTTGTTTCGCACAGGGAGGTCGGGGGCCTGGACCTCAGCGGGTCCACCCCCGGCGAGTCAGCCAACGGCTTCCCCGTGTAGGACGTGAGGCGCCGGCCCGGGAGAGGCCGGCCCCACAGCCCGGACCCTCGTGCCTCACGAAGCGCGCCCTTCATCTCTCCTCCCCGCTTCTCCTTTCGCACTCATCTTTCCCTGGGCGGACGTTTTCCCGGCAGCACCGTGTTGCACGGAATCCAGGGAGGAGCTGTCTCCTTCGGTTGCCAGGCCCGGGCGTGTGTCGACCTTGACACCGCGCAGCCCGCTGTCGCCCCGGAGGTGCTGGCGGCACCCGCAGGTCCCTGGAGTGGAGGCCCAAGGCGGCAGCGTGTGCACGTCTTCCTCCGCGTCTGAGAGAAGGCGTTGTGCATTCGGGGAATGGCGAGGTGAAAGGGCCCCCTCCGGGAAGCGCGATCCAAGAGCTGAGGGTTGGGTGCCTTGCTCCGTGCTTCTAGGTGCCAGAGCCGCTTCTCTCTTCCCGGGACAGAGTGGGGCTTGCTGGGCCAATGCGTCGTCCTGAAGCAATCCCGTGGCAGGGGCTCGGCGCTTCCCCCTTCCGTTTCGGGCGAGCCTCCCAGCTCAGGGCGCCCCCAGAGAGTTTGGCCTGCAGGCCGGCGTCGCCGTCACGACCTCGCCGAGATCCGGGTGTTCAGCTCGGTTCACTCCGAACGCGGGCTCCGGTGGGTTCGACTGAGGGCGGGCGCCCGGCTGAGGGAAGCGGCGCTGCTGTCAGAAGGCCTCCCGTGCCCTCACAACGAGTGTGTTTGCTCTGCCGTGGGTCCCGCGTCACGGTCGGGGCAGGAGCCGCTTCCGACGCCCTTGCGAAGGGCTTCGCTGAGGCCCAGGTCGGGGGCCTCCTTCTAGGACGTCCCCCGACCTGAGGCCCGGCACGCAGCCTCCCTGAGGCTTCCGCCACCCCCGCCACGGCCAAGCTTTCTCTCTGGGCGAAAGAGGCCTGCTCGCGGAAGGGAGCTCGGATTCAGGCTTGCATCTCGGAGGTAAGGTTGTGGTGCTCACTCGAGGCTTCCGGGCTAAGCGTTGAGAAGGCCTCCTTCTCCGTGGAGCGACGTGTGTGTGGACGTGGACGGGGATGGCATTCCACCCTGCCTTGTTTCGCACAGGGAGGTCGGGGGCCTGGACCTCAGCGGGTCCAACCCCCGGCGAGTCAGCCAACGGCTTCCCCGTGTAGGACGTGAGGCGCCGGCCCGGGAGAGGCCGGCCCCACAGCCCGGACCCTCGTGCCTCACGAAGCGCGCCCTTCATCTCTCCTCCCCGCTTCTCTGTTCGCACTCATCTTTCCCTGGGCGGACGTTTTCCCGGCAGCACCGTGTTGCACGGAATCCAGGGAGGAGCTGTCTCCTTCGGTTGCCAGGCCCGGGCGTGTGTCGACCTTGACACCGCGCAGCCCGCTGTCGCCCCGGAGGTGCTGGCGGCACCCGCAGGTCCCTGGAGTGGAGGCCCAAGGCGGCAGCGTGTGCACGTCTTCCTCCGCGTCTGAGAGAAGGCGTTGTGCATTCGGGGAATGGCGAGGTGAAAGGGCCCCCTCCGGGAAGCGCGATCCAAGAGCTGAGGGTTGGGTGCCTTGCTCCGTGCTTCTAGGTGCCAGAGCCGCCTCTCTCTTCCCGGGACAGAGTGGGGCTTGCTGGGCCAATGCGTCGTCCTGAAGCAATCCCGTGGCAGGGGCTCGGCGCTTCCCCCTTCTGTTTCGGGCGAGCCTCCCAGCTCAGGGCGCCCCCAGAGAGTTTGGCCTGCAGGCCGGCGTCGCCGTCACGACCTCGCCGAGAGCCGGGTGTTCAGCTCGGTGCACTCCGAACGCGGGCTCCGGTGGGTTCGACTGAGGGCGGGCGCCCGGCTGAGGGAAGCGGCGCTGCTGTCAGAAGGCCTCCCGTGCCCTCACCACGAGTGTGTTTGCTCTGCCGTGGGTCCCGCGTCACGGTCGGGGCAGGAGCCGCTTCCGACGCCCTTGCGAAGGGCTTCGCTGAGGCCCAGGTCGGGGGCCTCCTTCTAGGAAGGCCCCCGACCTGAGGCCCGGCACGCAGCCTCCCTGAGGCTTCCGCCACCCCCGCCGCGGCCAAGCTTTCTCTCTGGGCGAAAGAGGCCTGCTCGCGGAAGGGAGCTCGGCTTCAGGCTTGCTTCTCGGAGGTAAGGCTGTGGTGCTCACTCGAGGTTTCCGGGCTAAGCGTTGAGAAGGCCTCCTTCTCCGTGGAGCGACGTGTGTGTGGACGTGGACGGGGATGGCATTCCACCCTGCCTTGCTTCGCACAGGGAGGTCGGGGGCCTGGACCTCAGCGGGTCCAACCCCCGGCGAGTCAGCCAACGGCTTCCCCGTGTAGGACGTGAGGCGCCGGCCCGGGAGAGGCCGGCCCCACAGCCCGGACCCTCGTGCCTCACGAAGCGCGCCCTTCATCTCTCCTCCCCGCTTCTCTGTTCGCACTCATCTTTCCCTGGGCGGACGTTTTCCCGGCAGCACCGGGTTGCACGGAATCCAGGGAGGAGCTGTCTCCTTCGGTTGCCAGGCCCGGGCGTGTGTCGACCTTGACACCGCGCAGCCCGCTGTCGCCCCGGAGGTGCTGGCGGCACCCGCAGGTCCCTGGAGTGGAGGCCCAAGGCGGCAGCGTGTGCACGTCTTCCTCCGCGTCTGAGAGAAGGCGTTGTGCATTCGGGGAATGGCGAGGTGAAAGGGCCCCCTCCGGGAAGCGCGATCCAAGAGCTGAGGGTTGGGTGCCTTGCTCCGTGCTTCTAGGTGCCAGAGCCGCTTCTCTCTTCCCGGGACAGAGTGGGGCTTGCTGGGCCAATGCGTCGTCCTGAAGCAATCCCGTGGCAGGGGCTCGGCGCTTCCCCCTTCCGTTTCGGGCGAGCCTCCCAGCTCAGGGCGCCCCCAGAGAGTTTGGCCTGCAGGCCGGCGTCGCCGTCACGACCTCGCCGAGATCCGGGTGTTCAGCTCGGTTCACTCCGAACGCGGGCTCCGGTGGGTTCGACTGAGGGCGGGCGCCCGGCTGAGGGAAGCGGCGCTGCTGTCAGAAGGCCTCCCGTGCCCTCACAACGAGTGTGTTTGCTCTGCCGTGGGTCCCGCGTCACGGTCGGGGCAGGAGCCGCTTCCGACGCCCTTGCGAAGGGCTTCGCTGAGGCCCAGGTCGGGGGCCTCCTTCTAGGACGTCCCCCGACCTGAGGCCCGGCACGCAGCCTCCCTGAGGCTTCCGCCACCCCCGCCACGGCCAAGCTTTCTCTCTGGGCGAAAGAGGCCTGCTCGCGGAAGGGAGCTCGGATTCAGGCTTGCATCTCGGAGGTAAGGTTGTGGTGCTCACTCGAGGCTTCCGGGCTAAGCGTTGAGAAGGCCTCCTTCTCCGTGGAGCGACGTGTGTGTGGACGTGGACGGGGATGGCATTCCACCCTGCCTTGTTTCGCACAGGGAGGTCGGGGGCCTGGACCTCAGCGGGTCCAACCCCCGGCGAGTCAGCCAACGGCTTCCCCGTGTAGGACGTGAGGCGCCGGCCCGGGAGAGGCCGGCCCCACAGCCCGGACCCTCGTGCCTCACGAAGCGCGCCCTTCATCTCTCCTCCCCGCTTCTCTGTTCGCACTCATCTTTCCCTGGGCGGACGTTTTCCCGGCAGCACCGTGTTGCACGGAATCCAGGGAGGAGCTGTCTCCTTCGGTTGCCAGGCCCGGGCGTGTGTCGACCTTGACACCGCGCAGCCCGCTGTCGCCCCGGAGGTGCTGGCGGCACCCGCAGGTCCCTGGAGTGGAGGCCCAAGGCGGCAGCGTGTGCACGTCTTCCTCCGCGTCTGAGAGAAGGCGTTGTGCATTCGGGGAATGGCGAGGTGAAAGGGCCCCCTCCGGGAAGCGCGATTCAAGAGCTGAGGGTTGGGTGCCTTGCTCCGTGCTTCTAGGTGCCAGAGCCGCCTCTCTCTTCCCGGGACAGAGTGGGGCTTGCTGGGCCAATGCGTCGTCCTGAAGCAATCCCGTGGCAGGGGCTCGGCGCTTCACCCTTCTGTTTCGGGCGAGCCTCCCAGCTCAGGGCGCCCCCAGAGAGTTTGGCCTGCAGGCCGGCGTCGCCGTCACGACCTCGCCGAGAGCCGGGTGTTCAGCTCGGTGCACTCCGAACGCGGGCTCCGGTGGGTTCGACTGAGGGCGGGCGCCCGGCTGAGGGAAGCGGCGCTGCTGTCAGAAGGCCTCCCGTGCCCTCACCACGAGTGTGTTTGCTCTGCCGTGGGTCCCGCGTCACGGTCGGGGCAGGAGCCGCTTCCGACGCCCTTGCGAAGGGCTTCGCTGAGGCCCAGGTCGGGGGCCTCCTTCTAGGAAGGCCCCCGACCTGAGGCCCGGCACGCAGCCTCCCTGAGGCTTCCGCCACCCCCGCCGCGGCCAAGCTTTCTCTCTGGGCGAAAGAGGCCTGCTCGCGGAAGGGAGCTCGGCTTCAGGCTTGCTTCTCGGAGGTAAGGCTGTGGTGCTCACTCGAGGTTTCCGGGCTAAGCGTTGAGAAGGCCTCCTTCTCCGTGGAGCGACGTGTGTGTGGACGTGGACGGGGATGGCATTCCACCCTGCCTTGCTTCGCACAGGGAGGTCGGGGGCCTGGACCTCAGCGGGTCCAACCCCCGGCGAGTCAGCCAATGGCTTCCCCGTGTAGGACGGGAGGCGCCGGCCCGGGAGAGGCCGGCCCCACAGCCCGGACCCTCGTGCCTCACGAAGCGCGCCCTTCATCTCTCCTCCCCGCTTCTCCTTTCGCACTCATCTTTCCCTGGGCGGACGTTTTCCCGGCAGCACCGGGTTGCACGGAATCCAGGGAGGAGCTGTCTCCTTCGGTTGCCAGGCCCGGGCGTGTGTCGACCTTGACACCGCGCAGCCCGCTGTCGCCCCGGAGGTGCTGGCGGCACCCGCAGGTCCCTGGAGTGGAGGCCCAAGGCGGCAGCGTGTGCACGTCTTCCTCCGCGTCTGAGAGAAGGCGTTGTGCATTCGGGGAATGGCGAGGTGAAAGGGCCCCCTCCGGGAAGCGCGATCCAAGAGCTGAGGGTTGGGTGCCTTGCTCCGTGCTTCTAGGTGCCAGAGCCGCTTCTCTCTTCCCGGGACAGAGTGGGGCTTGCTGGGCCAATGCGTCGTCCTGAAGCAATCCCGTGGCAGGGGCTCGGCGCTTCCCCCTTCCGTTTCGGGCGAGCCTCCCAGCTCAGGGCGCCCCCAGAGAGTTTGGCCTGCAGGCCGGCGTCGCCGTCACGACCTCGCCGAGAGCCGGGTGTTCAGCTCGGTGCACTCCGAACGCGGGCTCCGGTGGGTTCGACTGAGGGCGGGCGCCCGGCTGAGGGAAGCGGCGCTGCTGTCAGAAGGCCTCCCGTGCCCTCACAACGAGTGTGTTTGCTCTGCCGTGGGTCCCGCGTCACGGTCGGGGCAGGAGCCGCTTCCGACGCCCTTGCGAAGGGCTTCGCTGAGGCCCAGGTCGGGGGCCTCCTTCTAGGACGGCCCCCGACCTGAGGCCCGGCACGCAGCCTCCCTGAGGCTTCCGCCACCCCCGCCGCGGCCAAGCTTTCTCTCTGGGCGAAAGAGGCCTGCTCGCGGAAGGGAGCTCGGCTTCAGGCTTGCTTCGCGGAGGTAAGGTTGTGGTGCTCACTCGAGGCTTCCGGGCTAAGCGTTGAGAAGGCCTCCTTCTCCGTGGAGCGACGTGTGTGTGGACGTGGACGGGGATCGCATTCCACCCTGCCTTGTTTCGCACAGGGAGGTCGGGGGCCTGGACCTCAGCGTGTCCAACCCCCGGCGAGTCAGCCAACGGCTTCCCCGTGTAGGACGGGAGGCGCCGGCCCGGGAGAGGCCGGCCCCACAGCCCGGACCCTCGTGCCTCACGAAGCGCGCCCTTCATCTCTCCTCCCCGCTTCTCTGTTCGCACTCATCTTTCCCTGGGCGGACGTTTTCCCGGCAGCACCGTGTTGCACGGAATCCAGGGAGGAGCTGTCTCCTTCGGTTGCCAGGCCCGGGCGTGTGTCGACCTTGACACCGCGCAGCCCGCTGTCGCCCCGGAGGTGCTGGCGGCACCCGCAGGTCCCTGGAGTGGAGGCCCAAGGCGGCAGCGTGTGCACGTCTTCCTCCGCGTCTGAGAGAAGGCGTTGTGCATTCGGGGAATGGCGAGGTGAAAGGGCCCCCTCCGGGAAGCGCGATCCAAGAGCTGAGGGTTGGGTGCCTTGCTCCGTGCTTCTAGGTGCCAGAGCCGCTTCTCTCTTCCCGGGACAGAGTGGGGCTTGCTGGGCCAATGCGTCGTCCTGAAGCAATCCCGTGGCAGGGGCTCGGCGCTGCCCCCTTCCGTTTCGGGCGAGCCTCCCAGCTCAGGGCGCCCCCAGAGAGTTTGGCCTGCAGGCCGGCGTCGCCGTCACGACCTCGCCGAGAGCCGGGTGTTCAGCGCGGTGCACTCCGAACGCGGGCTCCGGTGGGTTCGACTGAGGGCGGGCGCCCGGCTGAGGGAAGCGGCGCTGCTGTCAGAAGGCCTCCCGTGCCCTCACAACGAGTGTGTTTGCTCTGCCGTGGGTCCCGCGTCACGGTCGGGGCAGGAGCCGCTTCCGACGCCCTTGCGAAGGGCTTCGCTGAGGCCCAGGTCGGGGGCCTCCTTCTAGGACGGCCCCCGACCTGAGGCCCGGCACGCAGCCTCCCTGAGGCTTCCGCCACCCCCGCCGCGGCCAAGCTTTCTCTCTGGGCGAAAGAGGCCTGCTCGCGGAAGGGAGCTCGGCTTCAGGCTTGCTTCTCGGAGGTAAGGCTGTGGTGCTCACTCGAGGTTTCCGGGCTAAGCGTTGAGAAGGCCTCCTTCTCCGTGGAGCGACGTGTGTGTGGACGTGGACGGGGATGGCATTCCACCCTGCCTTGTTTCGCACAGGGAGGTCGGGGGCCTGGACCTCAGCGGGTCCAACCCCCGGCGAGTCAGCCAACGGTTTCCCCGTGTAGGACGTGAGGCGCCGGCCCGGGAGAGGCCGGCCCCACAGCCCGGACCCTCGTGCCTCACGAAGCGCGCCCTTCATCTCTCCTCCCCGCTTCTCCTTTCGCACTCATCTTTCCCTGGGCGGACGTTTTCCCGGCAGCACCGGGTTGCACGGAATCCAGGGAGGAGCTGTCTCCTTCGGTTGCCAGGCCCGGGCGTGTGTCGACCTTGACACCGCGCAGCCCGCTGTCGCCCCGGAGGTGCTGGCGGCACCCGCAGGTCCCTGGAGTGGAGGCCCAAGGCGGCAGCGTGTGCACGTCTTCCTCCGCGTCTGAGAGAAGGCGTTGTGCATTCGGGGAATGGCGAGGTGAAAGGGCCCCCTCCGGGAAGCGCGATCCAAGAGCTGAGGGTTGGGTGCCTTGCTCCGTGCTTCTAGGTGCCAGAGCCGCTTCTCTCTTCCCGGGACAGAGTGGGGCTTGCTGGGCCAATGCGTCGTCCTGAAGCAATCCCGTGGCAGGGGCTCGGCGCTTCCCCCTTCCGTTTCGGGGGAGACTCCCAGCTCAGGGCGCCCCCAGAGAGTTTGGCCTGCAGGCCGGCGTCGCCGTCACGACCTCGCCGAGAGCCTGGTGTTCAGCTCGGTGCACTCCGAACGCGGGCTCCGGTGGGTTCGACTGAGGGCGGGCGCCCGGATGAGGGAAGCGGCGCTGCTGTCAGAAGGCCTCCCGTGCCCTCACAACGAGTGTGTTTGCTCTGCCGTGGGTCCCGCGTCACGGTCGGGGCAGGAGCCGCTTCCGACGCCCTTGCGAAGGGCTTCGCTGAGGCCCAGGTCGGGGGCCTCCTTCTAGGAAGGCCCCCGACCTGAGGCCCGGCACGCAGCCTCCCTGAGGCTTCCGCCACCCCCGCCGCGGCCAAGCTTTCTCTCTGGGCGAAAGAGGCCTGCTCGCGGAAGGGAGCTCGGCTTCAGGCTTGCATCTCGGAGGTAAGGTTGTGGTGCTCAATCGAGGCTTCCGGGCTAAGCGTTGAGAAGGCCTCCTTCTCCGTGGAGCGACGTGTGTGTGGACGTGGACGGGGATGGCATTCCACCCTGCCTTGTTTCGCACAGGGAGGTCGGGGGCCTGGACCTCAGCGTGTCCAACCCCCGGCGAGTCAGCCAACGGCTTCCCCGTGTAGGACGGGAGGCGCCGGCCCGGGAGAGGCCGGCCCCACAGCCCGGACCCTCGTGCCTCACGAAGCGCGCCCTTCATCTCTCCTCCCCGCTTCTCTGTTCGCACTCATCTTTCCCTGGGCGGACGTTTTCCCGGCAGCACCGGGTTGCACGGAATCCAGGGAGGAGCTGTCTCCTTCGGTTGCCAGGCCCGGGCGTGTGTCGACCTTGACACCGCGCAGCCCGCTGTCGCCCCGGAGGTGCTGGCGGCACCCGCAGGTCCCTGGAGTGGAGGCCCAAGGCGGCAGCGTGTGCACGTCTTCCTCCGCGTCTGAGAGAAGGCGTTGTGCATTCGGGGAATGGCGAGGTGAAAGGGCCCCCTCCGGGAAGCGCGATCCAAGAGCTGAGGGTTGGGTGCCTTGCTCCGTGCTTCTAGGTGCCAGAGCCGCTTCTCTCTTCCCGGGACAGAGTGGGGCTTGCTGGGCCAATGCGTCGTCCTGAAGCAATCCCGTGGCAGGGGCTCGGCGCTTCCCCCTTCCGTTTCGGGCGAGCCTCCCAGCTCAGGGCGCCCCCAGAGAGTTTGGCCTGCAGGCCGGCGTCGCCGTCACGACCTCGCCGAGAGCCGGGTGTTCAGCTCGGTGCACTCCGAACGCGGGCTCCGGTGGGTTCGACTGAGGGCGGGCGCCCAGCTGAGGGAAGCGGCGCTGCTGTCAGAAGGCCTCCCGTGCCCTCACAACGAGTGTGTTTGCTCTGCCGTGGGTCCCGCGTCTCGGTCGGGGCAGGAGCCGCTTCCGACGCCCTTGCGAAGGGCTTCGCTGAGGCCCAGGTCGGGGGCCTCCTTCTAGGACGGCCCCCGACCTGAGGCCCGGCACGCAGCCTCCCTGAGGCTTCCGCCACCCCCGCCGCGGCCAAGCTTTCTCTCTGGGCGAAAGAGGCCTGCTCGCGGAAGGGAGCTCGGCTTCAGGCTTGCTTCGCGGAGGTAAGGCTGTGGTGCTCACTCGAGGTTTCCGGGCTAAGCGTTGAGAAGGCCTCCTTCTCCGTGGAGCGACGTGTGTGTGGACGTGGACGGGGATGGCATTCCACCCTGCCTTGTTTCGCACAGGGAGGTCGGGGGCCTGGACCTCAGCGGGTCCAACCCCCGGCGAGTCAGCCAACGGCTTCCCCGTGTAGGACGTGAGGCGCCGGCCCGGGAGAGGCCGGCCCCACAGCCCGGACCCTCGTGCCTCACGAAGCGCGCCCTTCATCTCTCCTCCCCGCTTCTCTGTTCGCACTCATCTTTCCCTGGGCGGACGTTTTCCCGGCAGCACCGGGTTGCACGGAATCCAGGGAGGAGCTGTCTCCTTCGGTTGCCAGGCCCGGGCGTGTGTCGACCTTGACACCGCGCAGCCCGCTGTCGCCCCGGAGGTGCTGGCGGCACCCGCAGGTCCCTGGAGTGGAGGCCCAAGGCGGCAGCGTGTGCACGTCTTCCTCCGCGTCTGAGAGAAGGCGTTGTGCATTCGGGGAATGGCGAGGTGAAAGGGCCCCCTCCGGGAAGCGCGATCCAAGAGCTGAGGGTTGGGTGCCTTGCTCCGTGCTTCTAGGTGCCAGAGCCGCTTCTCTCTTCCCGGGACAGAGTGGGGCTTGCTGGGCCAATGCGTCGTCCTGAAGCAATCCCGTGGCAGGGGCTCGGCGCTTCCCCCTTCCGTTTCGGGCGAGCCTCCCAGCTCAGGGCGCCCCCAGAGAGTTTGGCCTGCAGGCCGGCGTCGCCGTCACGACCTCGCCGAGAGCCGGGTGTTCAGCTCGGTGCACTCCGAACGCGGGCTCCGGTGGGTTCGACTGAGGGCGGGCGCCCGGCTGAGGGAAGCGGCGCTGCTGTCAGAAGGCCTCCCGTGCCCTCACAACGAGTGTGTTTGCTCTGCCGTGGGTCCCGCGTCACGGTCGGGGCAGGAGCCGCTTCCGACGCCCTTGCGAAGGGCTTCGCTGAGGCCCAGGTCGGGGGCCTCCTTCTAGGACGGCCCCCGACCTGAGGCCCGGCACGCAGCCTCCCTGAGGCTTCCGCCACCCCCGCCGCGGCCAAGCTTTCTCTCTGGGCGAAAGAGGCCTGCTCGCGGAAGGGAGCTCGGCTTCAGGCTTGCTTCGCGGAGGTAAGGCTGTGGTGCTCACTCGAGGTTTCCGGGCTAAGCGTTGAGAAGGCCTCCTTCTCCGTGGAGCGACGTGTGTGTGGACGTGGACGGGGATGGCATTCCACCCTGCCTTGCTTCGCACAGGGAGGTCGGGGGCCTGGACCTCAGCGGGTCCAACCCCCGGCGAGTCAGCCAACGGCTTCCCCGTGTAGGACGGGAGGCGCCGGCCCGGGAGAGGCCGGCCCCACAGCCCGGACCCTCGTGCCTCACGAAGCGCGCCCTTCATCTCTCCTCCCCGCTTCTCTGTTCGCACTCATCTTTCCCTGGGCGGACGTTTTCCCGGCAGCACCGTGTTGCACGGAATCCAGGGAGGAGCTGTCTCCTTCGGTTGCCAGGCCCGGGCGTGTGTCGACCTTGACACCGCGCAGCCCGCTGTCGCCCCGGAGGTGCTGGCGGCACTTGCAGGTCCCTGGAGTGGAGGCCCAAGGCGGCAGCGTGTGCACGTCTTCCTCCGCGTCTGAGAGAAGGCGTTGTGCATTCGGGGAATGGCGAGGTGAAAGGGCCCCCTCCGGGAAGCGCGATCCAAGAGCTGAGGGTTGGGTGCCTTGCTCCGTGCTTCTAGGTGCCAGAGCCGCTTCTCTCTTCCCGGGACAGAGTGGGGCTTGCTGGGCCAATGCGTCGTCCTGAAGCAATCCCGTGGCAGGGGCTCGGCGCTTCCCCCTTCCGTTTCGGGCGAGCCTCCCAGCTCAGGGCGCCCCCAGAGAGTTTGGCCTGCAGGCCGGCGTCGCCGTCACGACCTCGCCGAGAGCCGGGTGTTCAGCGCGGTGCACTCCGAACGCGGGCTCCGGTGGGTTCGACTGAGGGCGGGCGCCCGGCTGAGGGAAGCGGCGCTGCTGTCAGAAGGCCTCCCGTGCCCTCACAACGAGTGTGTTTGCTCTGCCGTGGGTCCCGCGTCACGGTCGGGGCAGGAGCCGCTTCCGACGCCCTTGCGAAGGGCTTCGCTGAGGCCCAGGTCGGGGGCCTCCTTCTAGGACGGCCCCCGACCTGAGGCCCGGCACGCAGCCTCCCTGAGGCTTCCGCCACCCCCGCCGCGGCCAAGCTTTCTCTCTGGGCGAAAGAGGCCTGCTCGCGGAAGGGAGCTCGGCTTCAGGCTTGCTTCTCGGAGGTAAGGCTGTGGTGCTCACTCGAGGCTTCCGGGCTAAGCGTTGAGAAGGCCTCCTTCTCCGTGGAGCGACGTGTGTGTGGACGTGGACGGGGATGGCATTCCACCCTGCCTTGTTTCGCACAGGGAGGTCGGGGGCCTGGACCTCAGCGGGTCCAACCCCCGGCGAGTCAGCCAACGGCTTCCCCGTGTAGGACGTGAGGCGCCGGCCCGGGAGAGGCCGGCCCCACAGCCCGGACCCTCGTGCCTCACGAAGCGCGCCCTTCATCTCTCCTCCCCGCTTCTCTGTTCGCACTCATCTTTCCCTGGGCGGACGTTTTCCCGGCAGCACCGGGTTGCACGGAATCCAGGGAGGAGCTGTCTCCTTCGGTTGCCAGGCCCGGGCGTGTGTCGACCTTGACACCGCGCAGCCCGCTGTCGCCCCGGAGGTGCTGGCGGCACCCGCAGGTCCCTGGAGTGGAGGCCCAAGGCGGCAGCGTGTGCACGTCTTCCTCCGCGTCTGAGAGAAGGCGTTGTGCATTCGGGGAATGGCGAGGTGAAAGGGCCCCCTCCGGGAAGCGCGATCCAAGAGCTGAGGGTTGGGTGCCTTGCTCCGTGCTTCTAGGTGCCAGAGCCGCTTCTCTCTTCCCGGGACAGAGTGGGGCTTGCTGGGCCAATGCGTCGTCCTGAAGCAATCCCGTGGCAGGGGCTCGGCGCTTCCCCCTTCCGTTTCGGGCGAGCCTCCCAGCTCAGGGCGCCCCCAGAGAGTTTGGCCTGCAGGCCGGCGTCGCCGTCACGACCTCGCCGAGAGCCGGGTGTTCAGCTCGGTGCACTCCGAACGCGGGCTCCGGTGGGTTCGACTGAGGGCGGGCGCCCGGCTGAGGGAAGCGGCGCTGCTGTCAGAAGGCCTCCCGTGCCCTCACAACGAGTGTGTTTGCTCTGCCGTGGGTCCCGCGTCACGGTCGGGGCAGGAGCCGCTTCCGACGCCCTTGCGAAGGGCTTCGCTGAGGCCCAGGTCGGGGGCCTCCTTCTAGGACGGCCCCCGACCTGAGGCCCGGCACGCAGCCTCCCTGAGGCTTCCGCCACCCCCGCCGCGGCCAAGCTTTCTCTCTGGGCGAAAGAGGCCTGCTCGCGGAAGGGAGCTCGGCTTCAGGCTTGCTTCTCGGAGGTAAGGCTGTGGTGCTCACTCGAGGCTTCCGGGCTAAGCGTTGAGAAGGCCTCCTTCTCCGTGGAGCGACGTGTGTGTGGACGTGGACGGGGATGGCATTCCACCCTGCCTTGTTTCGCACAGGGAGGTCGGGGGCCTGGACCTCAGCGGGTCCAACCCCCGGCGAGTCAGCCAACGGCTTCCCCGTGTAGGACGGGAGGCGCCGGCCCGGGAGAGGCCGGCCCCACAGCCCGGACCCTCGTGCCTCACGAAGCGCGCCCTTCATCTCTCCTCCCCGCTTCTCTGTTCGCACTCATCTTTCCCTGGGCGGACGTTTTCCCGGCAGCACCGTGTTGCACGGAATCCAGGGAGGAGCTGTCTCCTTCAGTTGCCAGGCCCGGGCGTGTGTCGACCTTGACACCGCGCAGCCCGCTGTCGCCCCGGAGGTGCTGGCGGCACCCGCAGGTCCCTGGAGTGGAGGCCCAAGGCGGCAGCGTGTGCACGTCTTCCTCCGCGTCTGAGAGAAGGCGTTGTGCATTCGGGGAATGGCGAGGTGAAAGGGCCCCCTCCGGGAAGCGCGATCCAAGAGCTGAGGGTTGGGTGCCTTGCTCCGTGCTTCTAGGTGCCAGAGCCGCTTCTCTCTTCCCGGGACAGAGTGGGGCTTGCTGGGCCAATGCGTCGTCCTGAAGCAATCCCGTGGCAGGGGCTCGGCGCTTCCCCCTTCCGTTTCGGGGGAGCCTCCCAGCTCAGGGCGCCCCCAGAGAGTTTGGCCTGCAGGCCGGCGTCGCCGTCACGACCTCGCCGAGAGCCGGGTGTTCAGCGCGGTGCACTCCGAACGCGGGCTCCGGTGGGTTCGACTGAGGGCGGGCGCCCGGCTGAGGGAAGCGGCGCTGCTGTCAGAAGGCCTCCCGTGCCCTCACAACGAGTGTGTTTGCTCTGCCGTGGGTCCCGCGTCACGGTCGGGGCAGGAGCCGCTTCCGACGCCCTTGCGAAGGGCTTCGCTGAGGCCCAGGTCGGGGGCCTCCTTCTAGGACGGCCCCCGACCTGAGGCCCGGCACGCAGCCTCCCTGAGGCTTCCGCCACCCCCGCCGCGGCCAAGCTTTCTCTCTGGGCGAAAGAGGCCTGCTCGCGGAAGGGAGCTCGGCTTCAGGCTTGCATCTCGGAGGTAAGGTTGTGGTGCTCACTCGAGGCTTCCGGGCTAAGCGTTGAGAAGGCCTCCTTCTCCGTGGAGCGACGTGTGTGTGGACGTGGACGGGGATGGCATTCCACCCTGCCTTGTTTCGCACAGGGAGGTCGGGGGCCTGGACCTCAGCGGGTCCAACCCCCGGCGAGTCAGCCAACGGCTTCCCCGTGTAGGACGGGAGGCGCCGGCCCGGGAGAGGCCGGCCCCACAGCCCGGACCCTCGTGCCTCACGAAGCGCGCCCTTCATCTCTCCTCCCCGCTTCTCTGTTCGCACTCATCTTTCCCTGGGCGGACGTTTTCCCGGCAGCACCGTGTTGCACGGAATCCAGGGAGGAGCTGTCTCCTTCAGTTGCCAGGCCCGGGCGTGTGTCGACCTTGACACCGCGCAGCCCGCTGTCGCCCCGGAGGTGCTGGCGGCACCCGCAGGTCCCTGGAGTGGAGGCCCAAGGCGGCAGCGTGTGCACGTCTTCCTCCGCGTCTGAGAGAAGGCGTTGTGCATTCGGGGAATGGCGAGGTGAAAGGGCCCCCTCCGGGAAGCGCGATCCAAGAGCTGAGGGTTGGGTGCCTTGCTCCGTGCTTCTAGGTGCCAGAGCCGCTTCTCTCTTCCCGGGACAGAGTGGGGCTTGCTGGGCCAATGCGTCGTCCTGAAGCAATCCCGTGGCAGGGGCTCGGCGCTTCCCCCTTCCGTTTCGGGGGAGACTCCCAGCTCAGGGCGCCCCCAGAGAGTTTGGCCTGCAGGCCGGCGTCGCCGTCACGACCTCGCCGAGAGCCGGGTGTTCAGCTCGGTGCACTCCGAACGCGGGCTCCGGTGGGTTCGACTGAGGGCGGGCGCCCGGCTGAGGGAAGCGGCGCTGCTGTCAGAAGGCCTCCCGTGCCCTCACAACGAGTGTGTTTGCTCTGCCGTGGGTCCCGCGTCACGGTCGGGGCAGGAGCCGCTTCCGACGCCCTTGCGAAGGGCTTCGCTGAGGCCCAGGTCGGGGGCCTCCTTCTAGGACGGCCCCCGACCTGAGGCCCGGCACGCAGCCTCCCTGAGGCTTCCGCCACCCCCGCCGCGGCCAAGCTTTCTCTCTGGGCGAAAGAGGCCTGCTCGCGGAAGGGAGCTCGGCTTCAGGCTTGCATCTCGGAGGTAAGGTTGTGGTGCTCACTCGAGGCTTCCGGGCTAAGCGTTGAGAAGGCCTCCTTCTCCGTGGAGCGACGTGTGTGTGGACGTGGACGGGGATCGCATTCCACCCTGCCTTGTTTCGCACAGGGAGGTCGGGGGCCTGGACCTCAGCGGGTCCAACCCCCGGCGAGTCAGCCAACGGCTTCCCCGTGTAGGACGGGAGGCGCCGGCCCGGGAGAGGCCGGCCCCACAGCCCGGACCCTCGTGCCTCACGAAGCGCGCCCTTCATCTCTCCTCCCCGCTTCTCTGTTCGCACTCATCTTTCCCTGGGCGGACGTTTTCCCGGCAGCACCGTGTTGCACGGAATCCAGGGAGGAGCTGTCTCCTTCAGTTGCCAGGCCCGGGCGTGTGTCGACCTTGACACCGCGCAGCCCGCTGTCGCCCCGGAGGTGCTGGCGGCACCCGCAGGTCCCTGGAGTGGAGGCCCAAGGCGGCAGCGTGTGCACGTCTTCCTCCGCGTCTGAGAGAAGGCGTTGTGCATTCGGGGAATGGCGAGGTGAAAGGGCCCCCTCCGGGAAGCGCGATCCAAGAGCTGAGGGTTGGGTGCCTTGCTCCGTGCTTCTAGGTGCCAGAGCCGCTTCTCTCTTCCCGGGACAGAGTGGGGCTTGCTGGGCCAATGCGTCGTCCTGAAGCAATCCCGTGGCAGGGGCTCGGCGCTTCCCCCTTCCGTTTCGGGCGAGCCTCCCAGCTCAGGGCGCCCCCAGAGAGTTTGGCCTGCAGGCCGGCGTCGCCGTCACGACCTCGCCGAGAGCCGGGTGTTCAGCGCGGTGCACTCCGAACGCGGGCTCCGGTGGGTTCGACTAAGGGCGGGCGCCCGGCTGAGGGAAGCGGCGCTGCTGTCAGAAGGCCTCCCGTGCCCTCACAACGAGTGTGTTTGCTCTGCCGTGGGTCCCGCGTCACGGTCGGGGCAGGAGCCGCTTCCGACGCCCTTGCGAAGGGCTTCGCTGAGGCCCAGGTCGGGGGCCTCCTTCTAGGACGGCCCTCGACCTGAGGTCCGGCACGCAGCATCCCTGAGGCTTCCGCCACCCCCGCCGCGGCCAAGCTTTCTCTCTGGGCGAAAGAGGCCTGCTCGCGGAAGGGAGCTCGGCTTCAGGCTTGCTTCGCGGAGGTAAGGCTGTGGTGCTCACTCGAGGTTTCCGGGCTAAGCGTTGAGAAGGCCTCCTTCTCCGTGGAGCGACGTGTGTGTGGACGTGGACGGGGATGGCATTCCACCCTGCCTTGTTTCGCACAGGGAGGTCGGGGGCCTGGACCTCAGCGGGTCCAACCCCCGGCGAGTCAGCCAACGGCTTCCCCGTGTAGGACGGGAGGCGCCGGCCCGGGAGAGGCCGGCCCCACAGCCCGGACCCTCGTGCCTCACGAAGCGCGCCCTTCATCTCTCCTCCCCGCTTCTCTGTTCGCACTCATCTTTCCCTGGGCGGACGTTTTCCCTGCAGCACCGTGTTGCACGGAATCCAGGGAGGAGCTGTCTCCTTCGGTTGCCAGGCCCGGGCGTGTGTCGACCTTGACACCGCGCAGCCCGCTGTCGCCCCGGAGGTGCTGGCGGCACCCGCAGGTCCCTGGAGTGGAGGCCCAAGGCGGCAGCGTGTGTACGTCTTCCTCCGCGTCTGAGAGAAGGCGTTGTGCATTTGGGGAATGGCGAGGTGAAAGGGCCCCCTCCAGGAAGCGCGATCCAAGAGCTGAGGGTTGGGTGCCTTGCTCCGTGCTTCTAGGTGCCAGAGCCGCTTCTCTCTTCCCGGGACAGAGTGGGGCTTGCTGGGCCAATGCGTCGTCCTGAAGCAATCCCGTGGCAGGGGCTCGGCGCTGCCCCCTTCCGTTTCGGGCGAGCCTCCCAGCTCAGGGCGCCCCCAGAGAGTTTGGCCTGCAGGCCGGCGTCGCCGTCACGACCTCGCCGAGAGCCGGGTGTTCAGCTCGGTGCACTCCGAACGCGGGCTCCGGTGGGTTCGACTGAGGGCGGGCGCCCGGCTGAGGGAAGCGGCGCTGCTGTCAGAAGGCCTCCCGTGCCCTCACAACGAGTGTGTTTGCTCTGCCGTGGGTCCCGCGTCACGGTCGGGGCAGGAGCCGCTTCCGACGCCCTTGCGAAGGGCTTCGCTGAGGCCCAGGTCGGGGGCCTCCTTCTAGGACGGCCCCCGACCTGAGGCCCGGCACGCAGCCTCCCTGAGGCTTCCGCCACCCCCGCCGCGGCCAAGCTTTCTCTCTGGGCGAAAGAGGCCTGCTCGCGGAAGGGAGCTCGGCTTCAGGCTTGCATCTCGGAGGTAAGGTTGTGGTGCTCACTCGAGGCTTCCGGGCTAAGCGTTGAGAAGGCCTCCTTCTCCGTGGAGCGACGTGTGTGTGGACGTGGACGGGGATCGCATTCCACCCTGCCTTGTTTCGCACAGGGAGGTCGGGGGCCTGGACCTCAGCGGGTCCAACCCCCGGCGAGTCAGCCAACGGCTTCCCCGTGTAGGACGGGAGGCGCCGGCCCGGGAGAGGCCGGCCCCACAGCCCGGACCCTCGTGCCTCACGAAGCGCGCCCTTCATCTCTCCTCCCCGCTTCTCTGTTCGCACTCATCTTTCCCTGGGCGGACGTTTTCCCGGCAGCACCGGGTTGCACGGAATCCAGGGAGGAGCTGTCTCCTTCGGTTGCCAGGCCCGGGCGTGTGTCGACCTTGACACCGCGCAGCCCGCTGTCGCCCCGGAGGTGCTGGCGGCACCCGCAGGTCCCTGGAGTGGAGGCCCAAGGCGGCAGCGTGTGCACGTCTTCCTCCGCGTCTGAGAGAAGGCGTTGTGCATTCGGGGAATGGCGAGGTGAAAGGGCCCCCTCCGGGAAGCGCGATCCAAGAGCTGAGGGTTGGGTGCCTTGCTCCGTGCTTCTAGGTGCCAGAGCCGCTTCTCTCTTCCCGGGACAGAGTGGGGCTTGCTGGGCCAATGCGTCGTCCTGAAGCAATCCCGTGGCAGGGGCTCGGCGCTTCCCCCTTCCGTTTCGGGGGAGCCTCCCAGCTCAGGGCGCCCCCAGAGAGTTTGGCCTGCAGGCCGGCGTCGCCGTCACGACCTCGCCGAGAGCCGGGTGTTCAGCGCGGTGCACTCCGAACGCGGGCTCCGGTGGGTTCGACTGAGGGCGGGCGCCCGGCTGAGGGAAGCGGCGCTGCTGTCAGAAGGCCTCCCGTGCCCTCACCACGAGTGTGTTTGCTCTGCCGTGGGTCCCGCGTCACGGTCGGGGCAGGAGCCGCTTCCGACGCCCTTGCGAAGGGCTTCGCTGAGGCCCAGGTCGGGGGCCTCCTTCTAGGACGGCCCCCGACCTGAGGTCCGGCACGCAGCCTCCCTGAGGCTTCCGCCACCCCCGCCGCGGCCAAGCTTTCTCTCTGGGCGAAAGAGGCCTGCTCGCGGAAGGGAGCTCGGCTTCAGGCTTGCTTCGCGGAGGTAAGGCTGTGGTGCTCACTCGAGGTTTCCGGGCTAAGCGTTGAGAAGGCCTCCTTCTCCGTGGAGCGACGTGTGTGTGGACGTGGACGGGGATGGCATTCCACCCTGCCTTGTTTCGCACAGGGAGGTCGGGGGCCTGGACCTCAGCGGGTCCAACCCCCGGCGAGTCAGCCAACGGCTTCCCCGTGTAGGACGGGAGGCGCCGGCCCGGGAGAGGCCGGCCCCACAGCCCGGACCCTCGTGCCTCACGAAGCGCGCCCTTCATCTCTCCTCCCCGCTTCTCTGTTCGCACTCATCTTTCCCTGGGCGGACGTTTTCCCGGCAGCACCGTGTTGCACGGAATCCAGGGAGGAGCTGTCTCCTTCGGTTGCCAGGCCCGGGCGTGTGTCGACCTTGACACCGCGCAGCCCGCTGTCGCCCCGGAGGTGCTGGCGGCACCCGCAGGTCCCTGGAGTGGAGGCCCAAGGCGGCAGCGTGTGCACGTCTTCCTCCGCGTCTGAGAGAAGGCGTTGTGCATTCGGGGAATGGCGAGGTGAAAGGGCCCCCTCCGGGAAGCGCGATCCAAGAGCTGAGGGTTGGGTGCCTTGCTCCGTGCTTCTAGGTGCCAGAGCCGCTTCTCTCTTCCCGGGACAGAGTGGGGCTTGCTGGGCCAATGCGTCGTCCTGAAGCAATCCCGTGGCAGGGGCTCGGCGCTTCCCCCTTCCGTTTCGGGCGAGCCTCCCAGCTCAGGGCGCCCCCAGAGAGTTTGGCCTGCAGGCCGGCGTCGCCGTCACGACCTCGCCGAGAGCCGGGTGTTCAGCTCGGTGCACTCCGAACGCGGGCTCCGGTGGGTTCGACTGAGGGCGGGCGCCCGGCTGAGGGAAGCGGCGCTGCTGTCAGAAGGCCTCCCGTGCCCTCACAACGAGTGTGTTTGCTCTGCCGTGGGTCCCGCGTCACGGTCGGGGCAGGAGCCGCTTCCGACGCCCTTGCGAAGGGCTTCGCTGAGGCCCAGGTCGGGGGCCTCCTTCTAGGACG
The DNA here is from genome assembly GCF_963455335.1 of Martes martes. NCBI lineage: Eukaryota > Metazoa > Chordata > Mammalia > Carnivora > Mustelidae > Martes > Martes martes. The sequence goes on along the minus strand of NC_137893.1, from coordinate 121,570,666 downwards.
GCCCCCGACCTGAGGCCCGGCACGCAGCCTCCCTGAGGCTTCCGCCACCCCCGCCGCGGCCAAGCTTTCTCTCTGGGCGAAAGAGGCCTGCTCGCGGAAGGGAGCTCGGCTTCAGGCTTGCTTCGCGGAGGTAAGGTTGTGGTGCTCACTCGAGGCTTCCGGGCTAAGCGTTGAGAAGGCCTCCTTCTCCGTGGAGCGACGTGTGTGTGGACGTGGACGGGGATGGCATTCCACCCTGCCTTGTTTCGCACAGGGAGGTCGGGGGCCTGGACCTCAGCGTGTCCAACCCCCGGCGAGTCAGCCAACGGCTTCCCCGTGTAGGACGGGAGGCGCCGGCCCGGGAGAGGCCGGCCCCACAGCCCGGACCCTCGTGCCTCACGAAGCGCGCCCTTCATCTCTCCTCCCCGCTTCTCTGTTCGCACTCATCTTTCCCTGGGCGGACGTTTTCCCGGCAGCACCGGGTTGCACGGAATCCAGGGAGGAGCTGTCTCCTTCGGTTGCCAGGCCCGGGCGTGTGTCGACCTTGACACCGCGCAGCCCGCTGTCGCCCCGGAGGTGCTGGCGGCACCCGCAGGTCCCTGGAGTGGAGGCCCAAGGCGGCAGCGTGTGCACGTCTTCCTCCGCGTCTGAGAGAAGGCGTTGTGCATTCGGGGAATGGCGAGGTGAAAGGGCCCCCTCCGGGAAGCCCGATCCAAGAGCTGAGGGTTGGGTGCCTTGCTCCGTGCTTCTAGGTGCCAGAGCCGCTTCTCTCTTCCCGGGACAGAGTGGGGCTTGCTGGGCCAATGCGTCGTCCTGAAGCAATCCCGTGGCAGGGGCTCGGCGCTGCCCCCTTCCGTTTCGGGCGAGCCTCCCAGCTCAGGGCGCCCCCAGAGAGTTTGGCCTGCAGGCCGGCGTCGCCGTCACGACCTCGCCGAGAGCCGGGTGTTCAGCGCGGTGCACTCCGAACGCGGGCTCCGGTGGGTTCGACTGAGGGCGGGCGCCCGGCTGAGGGAAGCGGCGCTGCTGTCAGAAGGCCTCCCGTGCCCTCACAACGAGTGTGTTTGCTCTGCCGTGGGTCCCGCGTCACGGTCGGGGCAGGAGCCGCTTCCGACGCCCTTGCGAAGGGCTTCGCTGAGGCCCAGGTCGGGGGCCTCCTTCTAGGACGGCCCCCGACCTGAGGCCCGGCACGCAGCCTCCCTGAGGCTTCCGCCACCCCCGCCGCGGCCAAGCTTTCTCTCTGGGCGAAAGAGGCCTGCTCGCGGAAGGGAGCTCGGCTTCAGGCTTGCTTCTCGGAGGTAAGGCTGTGGTGCTCACTCGAGGTTTCCGGGCTAAGCGTTGAGAAGGCCTCCTTCTCCGTGGAGCGACGTGTGTGTGGACGTGGACGGGGATGGCATTCCACCCTGCCTTGTTTCGCACAGGGAGGTCGGGGGCCTGGACCTCAGCGGGTCCAACCCCCGGCGAGTCAGCCAACGGCTTCCCCGTGTAGGACGGGAGGCGCCGGCCCGGGAGAGGCCGGCCCCACAGCCCGGACCCTCGTGCCTCACGAAGCGCGCCCTTCATCTCTCCTCCCCGCTTCTCTGTTCGCACTCATCTTTCCCTGGGCGGACGTTTTCCCGGCAGCACCGGGTTGCACGGAATCCAGGGAGGAGCTGTCTCCTTCGGTTGCCAGGCCCGGGCGTGTGTCGACCTTGACACCGCGCAGCCCGCTGTCGCCCCGGAGGTGCTGGCGGCACCCGCAGGTCCCTGGAGTGGAGGCCCAAGGCGGCAGCGTGTGCACGTCTTCCTCCGCGTCTGAGAGAAGGCGTTGTGCATTCGGGGAATGGCGAGGTGAAAGGGCCCCCTCCGGGAAGCCCGATCCAAGAGCTGAGGGTTGGGTGCCTTGCTCCGTGCTTCTAGGTGCCAGAGCCGCTTCTCTCTTCCCGGGACAGAGTGGGGCTTGCTGGGCCAATGCGTCGTCCTGAAGCAATCCCGTGGCAGGGGCTCGGCGCTGCCCCCTTCCGTTTCGGGCGAGCCTCCCAGCTCAGGGCGCCCCCAGAGAGTTTGGCCTGCAGGCCGGCGTCGCCGTCACGACCTCGCCGAGAGCCGGGTGTTCAGCGCGGTGCACTCCGAACGCGGGCTCCGGTGGGTTCGACTGAGGGCGGGCGCCCGGCTGAGGGAAGCGGCGCTGCTGTCAGAAGGCCTCCCGTGCCCTCACAACGAGTGTGTTTGCTCTGCCGTGGGTCCCGCGTCACGGTCGGGGCAGGAGCCGCTTCCGACGCCCTTGCGAAGGGCTTCGCTGAGGCCCAGGTCGGGGGCCTCCTTCTAGGACGGCCCCCGACCTGAGGCCCGGCACGCAGCCTCCCTGAGGCTTCCGCCACCCCCGCCGCGGCCAAGCTTTCTCTCTGGGCGAAAGAGGCCTGCTCGCGGAAGGGAGCTCGGCTTCAGGCTTGCTTCTCGGAGGTAAGGCTGTGGTGCTCACTCGAGGTTTCCGGGCTAAGCGTTGAGAAGGCCTCCTTCTCCGTGGAGCGACGTGTGTGTGGACGTGGACGGGGATGGCATTCCACCCTGCCTTGTTTCGCACAGGGAGGTCGGGGGCCTGGACCTCAGCGGGTCCAACCCCCGGCGAGTCAGCCAACGGCTTCCCCGTGTAGGACGGGAGGCGCCGGCCCGGGAGAGGCCGGCCCCACAGCCCGGACCCTCGTGCCTCACGAAGCGCGCCCTTCATCTCTCCTCCCCGCTTCTCCTTTCGCACTCATCTTTCCCTGGGCGGACGTTTTCCCGGCAGCACCGTGTTGCACGGAATCCAGGGAGGAGCTGTCTCCTTCGGTTGCCAGGCCCGGGCGTGTGTCGACCTTGACACCGCGCAGCCCGCTGTCGCCCCGGAGGTGCTGGCGGCACCCGCAGGTCCCTGGAGTGGAGGCCCAAGGCGGCAGCGTGTGCACGTCTTCCTCCGCGTCTGAGAGAAGGCGTTGTGCATTCGGGGAATGGCGAGGTGAAAGGGCCCCCTCCGGGAAGCGCGATCCAAGAGCTGAGGGTTGGGTGCCTTGCTCCGTGCTTCTAGGTGCCAGAGCCGCTTCTCTCTTCCCGGGACAGAGTGGGGCTTGCTGGGCCAATGCGTCGTCCTGAAGCAATCCCGTGGCAGGGGCTCGGCGCTTCCCCCTTCCGTTTCGGGCGAGCCTCCCAGCTCAGGGCGCCCCCAGAGAGTTTGGCCTGCAGGCCGGCGTCGCCGTCACGACCTCGCCGAGAGCCGGGTGTTCAGCTCGGTGCACTCCGAACGCGGGCTCCGGTGGGTTCGACTGAGGGCGGGCGCCCGGCTGAGGGAAGCGGCGCTGCTGTCAGAAGGCCTCCCGTGCCCTCACAACGAGTGTGTTTGCTCTGCCGTGGGTCCCGCGTCACGGTCGGGGCAGGAGCCGCTTCCGACGCCCTTGCGAAGGGCTTCGCTGAGGCCCAGGTCGGGGGCCTCCTTCTAGGACGGCCCCCGACCTGAGGCCCGGCACGCAGCCTCCCTGAGGCTTCCGCCACCCCCGCCGCGGCCAAGCTTTCTCTCTGGGCGAAAGAGGCCTGCTCGCGGAAGGGAGCTCGGCTTCAGGCTTGCTTCGCGGAGGTAAGGCTGTGGTGCTCACTCGAGGTTTCCGGGCTAAGCGTTGAGAAGGCCTCCTTCTCCGTGGAGCGACGTGTGTGTGGACGTGGACGGGGATGGCATTCCACCCTGCCTTGTTTCGCACAGGGAGGTCGGGGGCCTGGACCTCAGCGGGTCCAACCCCCGGCGAGTCAGCCAACGGCTTCCCCGTGTAGGACGTGAGGCGCCGGCCCGGGAGAGGCCGGCCCCACAGCCCGGACCCTCGTGCCTCACGAAGCGCGCCCTTCATCTCTCCTCCCCGCTTCTCTGTTCGCACTCATCTTTCCCTGGGCGGACGTTTTCCCGGCAGCACCGTGTTGCACGGAATCCAGGGAGGAGCTGTCTCCTTCGGTTGCCAGGCCCGGGCGTGTGTCGACCTTGACACCGCGCAGCCCGCTGTCGCCCCGGAGGTGCTGGCGGCACCCGCAGGTCCCTGGAGTGGAGGCCCAAGGCGGCAGCGTGTGCACGTCTTCCTCCGCGTCTGAGAGAAGGCGTTGTGCATTCGGGGAATGGCGAGGTGAAAGGGCCCCCTCCGGGAAGCGCGATCCAAGAGCTAAGGGTTGGGTGCCTTGCTCCGTGCTTCTAGGTGCCAGAGCCGCTTCTCTCTTCCCGGGACAGAGTGGGGCTTGCTGGGCCAATGCGTCGTCCTGAAGCAATCCCGTGGCAGGGGCTCGGCGCTTCCCCCTTCCGTTTCGGGCGAGCCTCCCAGCTCAGGGCGCCCCCAGAGAGTTTGGCCTGCAGGCCGGCGTCGCCGTCACGACCTCGCCGAGAGCCGGGTGTTCAGCTCGGTTCACTCCGAACGCGGGCTCCGGTGGGTTCGACTGAGGGCGGGCGCCCGGCTGAGGGAAGCGGCGCTGCTGTCAGAAGGCCTCCCGTGCCCTCACAACGAGTGTGTTTGCTCTGCCGTGGGTCCCGCGTCACGGTCGGGGCAGGAGCCGCTTCCGACGCCCTTGCGAAGGGCTTCGCTGAGGCCCAGGTCGGGGGCCTCCTTCTAGGACGTCCCCCGACCTGAGGCCCGGCACGCAGCCTCCCTGAGGCTTCCGCCACCCCCGCCACGGCCAAGCTTTCTCTCTGGGCGAAAGAGGCCTGCTCGCGGAAGGGAGCTCGGATTCAGGCTTGCATCTCGGAGGTAAGGTTGTGGTGCTCACTCGAGGCTTCCGGGCTAAGCGTTGAGAAGGCCTCCTTCTCCGTGGAGCGACGTGTGTGTGGACGTGGACGGGGATGGCATTCCACCCTGCCTTGTTTCGCACAGGGAGGTCGGGGGCCTGGACCTCAGCGGGTCCAACCCCCGGCGAGTCAGCCAACGGCTTCCCCGTGTAGGACGTGAGGCGCCGGCCCGGGAGAGGCCGGCCCCACAGCCCGGACCCTCGTGCCTCACGAAGCGCGCCCTTCATCTCTCCTCCCCGCTTCTCTGTTCGCACTCATCTTTCCCTGGGCGGACGTTTTCCCGGCAGCACCGTGTTGCACGGAATCCAGGGAGGAGCTGTCTCCTTCGGTTGCCAGGCCCGGGCGTGTGTCGACCTTGACACCGCGCAGCCCGCTGTCGCCCCGGAGGTGCTGGCGGCACCCGCAGGTCCCTGGAGTGGAGGCCCAAGGCGGCAGCGTGTGCACGTCTTCCTCCGCGTCTGAGAGAAGGCGTTGTGCATTCGGGGAATGGCGAGGTGAAAGGGCCCCCTCCGGGAAGCGCGATCCAAGAGCTGAGGGTTGGGTGCCTTGCTCCGTGCTTCTAGGTGCCAGAGCCGCTTCTCTCTTCCCGGGACAGAGTGGGGCTTGCTGGGCCAATGCGTCGTCCTGAAGCAATCCCGTGGCAGGGGCTCGGCGCTTCCCCCTTCCGTTTCGGGCGAGCCTCCCAGCTCAGGGCGCCCCCAGAGAGTTTGTCCTGCAGGCCGGCGTCGCCGCCACGACCTCGCCGAGAGCCGGGTGTTCAGCTCGGTGCACTCTGAACGCGGGCTCCGGTGGGTTCGACTGAGGGCGGGCGCCCGGCTGAGGGAAGCGGCGCTGCTGTCAGAAGGCCTCCCGTGCCCTCACAACGAGTGTGTTTGCTCTGCCGTGGGTCCCGCGTCACGGTCGGGGCAGGAGCCGCTTCCGACGCCCTTGCGAAGGGCTTCGCTGAGGCCCAGGTCGGGGGCCTCCTTCTAGGACGGCCCCCGACCTGAGGCCCGGCACGCAGCCTCCCTGAGGCTTCCGCCACCCCCGCCGCGGCCAAGCTTTCTCTCTGGGCGAAAGAGGCCTGCTCGCGGAAGGGAGCTCGGCTTCAGGCTTGCTTCTCGGAGGTAAGGCTGTGGTGCTCACTCGAGGCTTCCGGGCTAAGCGTTGAGAAGGCCTCCTTCTCCGTGGAGCGACGTGTGTGTGGACGTGGACGGGGATGGCATTCCACCCTGCCTTGTTTCGCACAGGGAGGTCGGGGGCCTGGACCTCAGCGGGTCCAAGCCCCGGCGAGTCAGCCAACGGCTTCCCCGTGTAGGACGTGAGGCGCCGGCCCGGGAGAGGCCGGCCCCACAGCCCGGACCCTCGTGCCTCACGAAGCGCGCCCTTCATCTCTCCTCCCCGCTTCTCTGTTCGCACTCATCTTTCCCTGGGCGGACGTTTTCCCGGCAGCACCGGGTTGCACGGAATCCAGGGAGGAGCTGTCTCCTTCGGTTGCCAGGCCCGGGCGTGTGTCGACCTTGACACCGCGCAGCCCGCTGTCGCCCCGGAGGTGCTGGCGGCACCCGCAGGTCCCTGGAGTGGAGGCCCAAGGCGGCAGCGTGTGCACGTCTTCCTCCGCGTCTGAGAGAAGGCGTTGTGCATTCGGGGAATGGCGAGGTGAAAGGGCCCCCTCCGGGAAGCGCGATCCAAGAGCTGAGGGTTGGGTGCCTTGCTCCGTGCTTCTAGGTGCCAGAGCCGCTTCTCTCTTCCCGGGACAGAGTGGGGCTTGCTGGGCCAATGCGTCGTCCTGAAGCAATCCCGTGGCAGGGGCTCGGCGCTTCCCCCTTCCGTTTCGGGCGAGCCTCCCAGCTCAGGGCGCCCCCAGAGAGTTTGGCCTGCAGGCCGGCGTCGCCGTCACGACCTCGCCGAGAGCCGGGTGTTCAGCTCGGTGCACTCCGAACGCGGGCTCCGGTGGGTTCGACTGAGGGCGGGCGCCCGGCTGAGGGAAGCGGCGCTGCTGTCAGAAGGCCTCCCGTGCCCTCACAACGAGTGTGTTTGCTCTGCCGTGGGTCCCGCGTCACGGTCGGGGCAGGAGCCGCTTCCGACGCCCTTGCGAAGGGCTTCGCTGAGGCCCAGGTCGGGGGCCTCCTTCTAGGACGGCCCCCGACCTGAGGCCCGGCACGCAGCCTCCCTGAGGCTTCCGCCACCCCCGCCGCGGCCAAGCTTTCTCTCTGGGCGAAAGAGGCCTGCTCGCGGAAGGGAGCTCGGCTTCAGGCTTGCTTCTCGGAGGTAAGGCTGTGGTGCTCACTCGAGGCTTCCGGGCTAAGCGTTGAGAAGGCCTCCTTCTCCGTGGAGCGACGTGTGTGTGGACGTGGACGGGGATGGCATTCCACCCTGCCTTGTTTCGCACAGGGAGGTCGGGGGCCTGGACCTCAGCGGGTCCAACCCCCGGCGAGTCAGCCAACGGCTTCCCCGTGTAGGACGGGAGGCGCCGGCCCGGGAGAGGCCGGCCCCACAGCCCGGACCCTCGTGCCTCACGAAGCGCGCCCTTCATCTCTCCTCCCCGCTTCTCTGTTCGCACTCATCTTTCCCTGGGCGGACGTTTTCCCGGCAGCACCGTGTTGCACGGAATCCAGGGAGGAGCTGTCTCCTTCGGTTGCCAGGCCCGGGCGTGTGTCGACCTTGACACCGCGCAGCCCGCTGTCGCCCCGGAGGTGCTGGCGGCACCCGCAGGTCCCTGGAGTGGAGGCCCAAGGCGGCAGCGTGTGCACGTCTTCCTCCGCGTCTGAGAGAAGGCGTTGTGCATTCGGGGAATGGCGAGGTGAAAGGGCCCCCTCCGGGAAGCGCGATCCAAGAGCTGAGGGTTGGGTGCCTTGCTCCGTGCTTCTAGGTGCCAGAGCCGCTTCTCTCTTCCCGGGACAGAGTGGGGCTTGCTGGGCCAATGCGTCGTCCTGAAGCAATCCCGTGGCAGGGGCTCGGCGCTTCCCCCTTCCGTTTCGGGGGAGCCTCCCAGCTCAGGGCGCCCCCAGAGAGTTTGGCCTGCAGGCCGGCGTCGCCGTCACGACCTCGCCGAGAGCCGGGTGTTCAGCGCGGTGCACTCCGAACGCGGGCTCCGGTGGGTTCGACTGAGGGCGGGCGCCCGGCTGAGGGAAGCGGCGCTGCTGTCAGAAGGCCTCCCGTGCCCTCACAACGAGTGTGTTTGCTCTGCCGTGGGTCCCGCGTCACGGTCGGGGCAGGAGCCGCTTCCGACGCCCTTGCGAAGGGCTTCGCTGAGGCCCAGGTCGGGGGCCTCCTTCTAGGACGGCCCCCGACCTGAGGCCCAGCACGCAGCCTCCCTGAGGCTTCCGCCACCCCCGCCGCGGCCAAGCTTTCTCTCTGGGCGAAAGAGGCCTGCTCGCGGAAGGGAGCTCGGCTTCAGGCTTGCATCTCGGAGGTAAGGTTGTGGTGCTCACTCGAGGCTTCCGGGCTAAGCGTTGAGAAGGCCTCCTTCTCCGTGGAGCGACGTGTGTGTGGACGTGGACGGGGATGGCATTCCACCCTGCCTTGTTTCGCACAGGGAGGTCGGGGGCCTGGACCTCAGCGGGTCCAAGCCCCGGCGAGTCAGCCAACGGCTTCCCCGTGTAGGACGTGAGGCGCCGGCCCGGGAGAGGCCGGCCCCACAGCCCGGACCCTCGTGCCTCACGAAGCGCGCCCTTCATCTCTCCTCCCCGCTTCTCTGTTCGCACTCATCTTTCCCTGGGCGGACGTTTTCCCGGCAGCACCGGGTTGCACGGAATCCAGGGAGGAGCTGTCTCCTTCGGTTGCCAGGCCCGGGCGTGTGTCGACCTTGACACCGCGCAGCCCGCTGTCGCCCCGGAGGTGCTGGCGGCACCCGCAGGTCCCTGGAGTGGAGGCCCAAGGCGGCAGCGTGTGCACGTCTTCCTCCGCGTCTGAGAGAAGGCGTTGTGCATTCGGGGAATGGCGAGGTGAAAGGGCCCCCTCCGGGAAGCGCGATCCAAGAGCTGAGGGTTGGGTGCCTTGCTCCGTGCTTCTAGGTGCCAGAGCCGCTTCTCTCTTCCCGGGACAGAGTGGGGCTTGCTGGGCCAATGCGTCGTCCTGAAGCAATCCCGTGGCAGGGGCTCGGCGCTTCCCCCTTCCGTTTCGGGCGAGCCTCCCAGCTCAGGGCGCCCCCAGAGAGTTTGGCCTGCAGGCCGGCGTCGCCGTCACGACCTCGCCGAGAGCCGGGTGTTCAGCTCGGTGCACTCCGAACGCGGGCTCCGGTGGGTTCGACTGAGGGCGGGCGCCCGGCTGAGGGAAGCGGCGCTGCTGTCAGAAGGCCTCCCGTGCCCTCACAACGAGTGTGTTTGCTCTGCCGTGGGTCCCGCGTCACGGTCGGGGCAGGAGCCGCTTCCGACGCCCTTGCGAAGGGCTTCGCTGAGGCCCAGGTCGGGGGCCTCCTTCTAGGACGGCCCCCGACCTGAGGCCCGGCACGCAGCCTCCCTGAGGCTTCCGCCACCCCCGCCGCGGCCAAGCTTTCTCTCTGGGCGAAAGAGGCCTGCTCGCGGAAGGGAGCTCGGCTTCAGGCTTGCTTCTCGGAGGTAAGGCTGTGGTGCTCACTCGAGGCTTCCGGGCTAAGCGTTGAGAAGGCCTCCTTCTCCGTGGAGCGACGTGTGTGTGGACGTGGACGGGGATGGCATTCCACCCTGCCTTGTTTCGCACAGGGAGGTCGGGGGCCTGGACCTCAGCGGGTCCAACCCCCGGCGAGTCAGCCAACGGCTTCCACGTGTAGGACGGGAGGCGCCGGCCCGGGAGAGGCCGGCCCCACAGCCCGGACCCTCGTGCCTCACGAAGCGCGCCCTTCATCTCTCCTCCCCGCTTCTCTGTTCGCACTCATCTTTCCCTGGGCGGACGTTTTCCCGGCAGCACCGTGTTGCACGGAATCCAGGGAGGAGCTGTCTCCTTCGGTTGCCAGGCCCGGGCGTGTGTCGACCTTGACACCGCGCAGCCCGCTGTCGCCCCGGAGGTGCTGGCGGCACCCGCAGGTCCCTGGAGTGGAGGCCCAAGGCGGCAGCGTGTGCACGTCTTCCTCCGCGTCTGAGAGAAGGCGTTGTGCATTCGGGGAATGGCGAGGTGAAAGGGCCCCCTCCGGGAAGCGCGATCCAAGAGCTGAGGGTTGGGTGCCTTGCTCCGTGCTTCTAGGTGCCAGAGCCGCTTCTCTCTTCCCGGGACAGAGTGGGGCTTGCTGGGCCAATGCGTCGTCCTGAAGCAATCCCGTGGCAGGGGCTCGGCGCTTCCCCCTTCCGTTTCGGGGGAGCCTCCCAGCTCAGGGCGCCCCCAGAGAGTTTGGCCTGCAGGCCGGCGTCGCCGTCACGACCTCGCCGAGAGCCGGGTGTTCAGCGCGGTGCACTCCGAACGCGGGCTCCGGTGGGTTCGACTGAGGGCGGGCGCCCGGCTGAGGGAAGCGGCGCTGCTGTCAGAAGGCCTCCCGTGCCCTCACAACGAGTGTGTTTGCTCTGCCGTGGGTCCCGCGTCACGGTCGGGGCAGGAGCCGCTTCTGACGCCCTTGCGAAGGGCTTCGCTGAGGCCCAGGTCGGGGGCCTCCTTCTAGGACGGCCCCCGACCTGAGGCCCGGCACGCAGCCTCCCTGAGGCTTCCGCCACCCCCGCCGCGGCCAAGCTTTCTCTCTGGGCGAAAGAGGCCTGCTCGCGGAAGGGAGCTCGGCTTCAGGCTTGCATCTCGGAGGTAAGGTTGTGGTGCTCACTCGAGGCTTCCGGGCTAAGCGTTGAGAAGGCCTCCTTCTCCGTGGAGCGACGTGTGTGTGGACGTGGACGGGGATGGCATTCCACCCTGCCTTGTTTCGCACAGGGAGGTCGGGGGCCTGGACCTCAGCGGGTCCAACCCCCGGCGAGTCAGCCAACGGCTTCCCCGTGTAGGACGGGAGGCGCCGGCCCGGGAGAGGCCGGCCCCACAGCCCGGACCCTCGTGCCTCACGAAGCGCGCCCTTCATCTCTCCTCCCCGCTTCTCTGTTCGCACTCATCTTTCCCTGGGCGGACGTTTTCCCGGCAGCACCGTGTTGCACGGAATCCAGGGAGGAGCTGTCTCCTTCGGTTGCCAGGCCCGGGCGTGTGTCGACCTTGACACCGCGCAGCCCGCTGTCGCCCCGGAGGTGCTGGCGGCACCCGCAGGTCCCTGGAGTGGAGGCCCAAGGCGGCAGCGTGTGCACGTCTTCCTCCGCGTCTGAGAGAAGGCGTTGTGCATTCGGGGAATGGCGAGGTGAAAGGGCCCCCTCCGGGAAGCGCGATCCAAGAGCTGAGGGTTGGGTGCCTTGCTCCGTGCTTCTAGGTGCCAGAGCCGCTTCTCTCTTCCCGGGACAGAGTGGGGCTTGCTGGGCCAATGCGTCGTCCTGAAGCAATCCCGTGGCAGGGGCTCGGCGCTTCCCCCTCCGTTTCGGGGGAGACTCCCAGCTCAGGGCGCCCCCAGAGAGTTTGGCCTGCAGGCCGGCGTCGCCGTCACGACCTCGCCGAGAGCCGGGTGTTCAGCGCGGTGCACTCCGAACGCGGGCTCCGGTGGGTTCGACTGAGGGCGGGCGCCCGGCTGAGGGAAGCGGCGCTGCTGTCAGAAGGCCTCCCGTGCCCTCACCACAAGTGTGTTTGCTCTGCCGTGGGTCCCGCGTCACGGTCGGGGCAGGAGCCGCTTCCGACGCCCTTGCGAAGGGCTTCGCTGAGGCCCAGGTCGGGGGCCTCCTTCTAGGACGGCCCCCGACCTGAGGCCCGGCACGCAGCCTCCCTGAGGCTTCCGCCACCCCCGCCGCGGCCAAGCTTTCTCTCTGGGCGAAAGAGGCCTGCTCGCGGAAGGGAGCTCGGCTTCAGGCTTGCATCTCGGAGGTAAGGTTGTGGTGCTCACTCGAGGCTTCCGGGCTAAGCGTTGAGAAGGCCTCCTTCTCCGTGGAGCGACGTGTGTGTGGACGTGGACGGGGATCGCATTCCACCCTGCCTTGTTTCGCACAGGGAGGTCGGGGGCCTGGACCTCAGCGGGTCCAACCCCCGGCGAGTCAGCCAACGGCTTCCCCGTGTAGGACGGGAGGCGCCGGCCCGGGAGAGGCCGGCCCCACAGCCCGGACCCTCGTGCCTCACGAAGCGCGCCCTTCATCTCTCCTCCCCGCTTCTCTGTTCGCACTCATCTTTCCCTGGGCGGACGTTTTCCCGGCAGCACCGTGTTGCACGGAATCCAGGGAGGAGCTGTCTCCTTCAGTTGCCAGGCCCGGGCGTGTGTCGACCTTGACACCGCGCAGCCCGCTGTCGCCCCGGAGGTGCTGGCGGCACCCGCAGGTCCCTGGAGTGGAGGCCCAAGGCGGCAGCGTGTGCACGTCTTCCTCCGCGTCTGAGAGAAGGCGTTGTGCATTCGGGGAATGGCGAGGTGAAAGGGCCCCCTCCGGGAAGCGCGATCCAAGAGCTGAGGGTTGGGTGCCTTGCTCCGTGCTTCTAGGTGCCAGAGCCGCTTCTCTCTTCCCGGGACAGAGTGGGGCTTGCTGGGCCAATGCGTCGTCCTGAAGCAATCCCGTGGCAGGGGCTCGGCGCTTCCCCCTTCCGTTTCGGGCGAGCCTCCCAGCTCAGGGCGCCCCCAGAGAGTTTGGCCTGCAGGCCGGCGTCGCCGTCACGACCTCGCCGAGAGCCGGGTGTTCAGCGCGGTGCACTCCGAACGCGGGCTCCGGTGGGTTCGACTAAGGGCGGGCGCCCGGCTGAGGGAAGCGGCGCTGCTGTCAGAAGGCCTCCCGTGCCCTCACAACGAGTGTGTTTGCTCTGCCGTGGGTCCCGCGTCACGGTCGGGGCAGGAGCCGCTTCCGACGCCCTTGCGAAGGGCTTCGCTGAGGCCCAGGTCGGGGGCCTCCTTCTAGGACGGCCCTCGACCTGAGGTCCGGCACGCAGCATCCCTGAGGCTTCCGCCACCCCCGCCGCGGCCAAGCTTTCTCTCTGGGCGAAAGAGGCCTGCTCGCGGAAGGGAGCTCGGCTTCAGGCTTGCTTCGCGGAGGTAAGGCTGTGGTGCTCACTCGAGGTTTCCGGGCTAAGCGTTGAGAAGGCCTCCTTCTCCGTGGAGCGACGTGTGTGTGGACGTGGACGGGGATGGCATTCCACCCTGCCTTGTTTCGCACAGGGAGGTCGGGGGCCTGGACCTCAGCGGGTCCAACCCCCGGCGAGTCAGCCAACGGCTTCCCCGTGTAGGACGGGAGGCGCCGGCCCGGGAGAGGCCGGCCCCACAGCCCGGACCCTCGTGCCTCACGAAGCGCGCCCTTCATCTCTCCTCCCCGCTTCTCTGTTCGCACTCATATTTCCCTGGGCGGACGTTTTCCCGGCAGCACCGTGTTGCACGGAATCCAGGGAGGAGCTGTCTCCTTCGGTTGCCAGGCCCGGGCGTGTGTCGACCTTGACACCGCGCAGCCCGCTGTCGCCCCGGAGGTGCTGGCGGCACCCGCAGGTCCCTGGAGTGGAGGCCCAAGGCGGCAGCGTGTGTACGTCTTCCTCCGCGTCTGAGAGAAGGCGTTGTGCATTTGGGGAATGGCGAGGTGAAAGGGCCCCCTCCGGGAAGCGCGATCCAAGAGCTGAGGGTTGGGTGCCTTGCTCCGTGCTTCTAGGTGCCAGAGCCGCTTCTCTCTTCCCGGGACAGAGTGGGGCTTGCTGGGCCAATGCGTCGTCCTGAAGCAATCCCGTGGCAGGGGCTCGGCGCTGCCCCCTTCCGTTTCGGGCGAGCCTCCCAGCTCAGGGCGCCCCCAGAGAGTTTGGCCTGCAGGCCGGCGTCGCCGTCACGACCTCGCCGAGAGCCGGGTGTTCAGCTCGGTGCACTCCGAACGCGGGCTCCGGTGGGTTCGACTGAGGGCGGGCGCCCGGCTGAGGGAAGCGGCGCTGCTGTCAGAAGGCCTCCCGTGCCCTCACAACGAGTGTGTTTGCTCTGCCGTGGGTCCCGCGTCACGGTCGGGGCAGGAGCCGCTTCCGACGCCCTTGCGAAGGGCTTCGCTGAGGCCCAGGTCGGGGGCCTCCTTCTAGGACGGCCCCCGACCTGAGGCCCGGCACGCAGCCTCCCTGAGGCTTCCGCCACCCCCGCCGCGGCCAAGCTTTCTCTCTGGGCGAAAGAGGCCTGCTCGCGGAAGGGAGCTCGGCTTCAGGCTTGCATCTCGGAGGTAAGGTTGTGGTGCTCACTCGAGGCTTCCGGGCTAAGCGTTGAGAAGGCCTCCTTCTCCGTGGAGCGACGTGTGTGTGGACGTGGACGGGGATCGCATTCCACCCTGCCTTGTTTCGCACAGGGAGGTCGGGGGCCTGGACCTCAGCGGGTCCAACCCCCGGCGAGTCAGCCAACGGCTTCCCCGTGTAGGACGGGAGGCGCCGGCCCGGGAGAGGCCGGCCCCACAGCCCGGACCCTCGTGCCTCACGAAGCGCGCCCTTCATCTCTCCTCCCCGCTTCTCTGTTCGCACTCATCTTTCCCTGGGCGGACGTTTTCCCGGCAGCACCGGGTTGCACGGAATCCAGGGAGGAGCTGTCTCCTTCGGTTGCCAGGCCCGGGCGTGTGTCGACCTTGACACCGCGCAGCCCGCTGTCGCCCCGGAGGTGCTGGCGGCACCCGCAGGTCCCTGGAGTGGAGGCCCAAGGCGGCAGCGTGTGCACGTCTTCCTCCGCGTCTGAGAGAAGGCGTTGTGCATTCGGGGAATGGCGAGGTGAAAGGGCCCCCTCCGGGAAGCGCGATCCAAGAGCTGAGGGTTGGGTGCCTTGCTCCGTGCTTCTAGGTGCCAGAGCCGCTTCTCTCTTCCCGGGACAGAGTGGGGCTTGCTGGGCCAATGCGTCGTCCTGAAGCAATCCCGTGGCAGGGGCTCGGCGCTTCCCCCTTCCGTTTCGGGCGAGCCTCCCAGCTCAGGGCGCCCCCAGAGAGTTTGGCCTGCAGGCCGGCGTCGCCGTCACGACCTCGCCGAGAGCCGGGTGTTCAGCGCGGTGCACTCCGAACGCGGGCTCCGGTGGGTTCGACTGAGGGCGGGCGCCCGGCTGAGGGAAGCGGCGCTGCTGTCAGAAGGCCTCCCGTGCCCTCACAACGAGTGTGTTTGCTCTGCCGTGGGTCCCGCGTCACGGTCGGGGCAGGAGCCGCTTCCGACGCCCTTGCGAAGGGCTTCGCTGAGGCCCAGGTCGGGGGCCTCCTTCTAGGACGGCCCCCGACCTGAGGCCCGGCACGCAGCCTCCCTGAGGCTTCCGCCACCCCCGCCGCGGCCAAGCTTTCTCTCTGGGCGAAAGAGGCCTGCTCGCGGAAGGGAGCTCGGCTTCAGGCTTGCTTCTCGGAGGTAAGGCTGTGGTGCTCACTCGAGGCTTCCGGGCTAAGCGTTGAGAAGGCCTCCTTCTCCGTGGAGCGACGTGTGTGTGGACGTGGACGGGGATGGCATTCCACCCTGCCTTGTTTCGCACAGGGAGGTCGGGGGCCTGGACCTCAGCGGGTCCAACCCCCGGCGAGTCAGCCAACGGCTTCCCCGTGTAGGACGTGAGGCGCCGGCCCGGGAGAGGCCGGCCCCACAGCCCGGACCCTCGTGCCTCACGAAGCGCGCCCTTCATCTCTCCTCCCCGCTTCTCTGTTCGCACTCATCTTTCCCTGGGCGGACGTTTTCCCGGCAGCACCGTGTTGCACGGAATCCAGGGAGGAGCTGTCTCCTTCGGTTGCCAGGCCCGGGCGTGTGTCGACCTTGACACCGCGCAGCCCGCTGTCGCCCCGGAGGTGCTGGCGGCACCCGCAGGTCCCTGGAGTGGAGGCCCAAGGCGGCAGCGTGTGCACGTCTTCCTCCGCGTCTGAGAGAAGGCGTTGTGCATTCGGGGAATGGCGAGGTGAAAGGGCCCCCTCCGGGAAGCGCGATCCAAGAGCTGAGGGTTGGGTGCCTTGCTCCGTGCTTCTAGGTGCCAGAGCCGCTTCTCTCTTCCCGGGACAGAGTGGGGCTTGCTGGGCCAATGCGTCGTCCTGAAGCAATCCCGTGGCAGGGGCTCGGCGCTTCCCCCTTCCGTTTCGGGCGAGCCTCCCAGCTCAGGGCGCCCCCAGAGAGTTTGGCCTGCAGGCCGGCGTCGCCGTCACGACCTCGCCGAGAGCCGGGTGTTCAGCTCGGTGCACTCCGAACGCGGGCTCCGGTGGGTTCGACTGAGGGCGGGCGCCCGGCTGAGGGAAGCGGCGCTGCTGTCAGAAGGCCTCCCGTGCCCTCACAACGAGTGTGTTTGCTCTGCCGTGGGTCCCGCGTCACGGTCGGGGCAGGAGCCGCTTCCGACGCCCTTGCGAAGGGCTTCGCTGAGGCCCAGGTCGGGGGCCTCCTTCTAGGACGGCCCCCGACCTGAGGCCCGGCACGCAGCCTCCCTGAGGCTTCCGCCACCCCCGCCGCGGCCAAGCGTTCTCTCTGGGCGAAAGAGGCCTGCTCGCGGAAGGGAGCTCGGCTTCAGGCTTGCTTCTCGGAGGTAAGGCTGTGGTGCTCACTCGAGGCTTCCGGGCTAAGCGTTGAGAAGGCCTCCTTCTCCGTGGAGCGACGTGTGTGTGGACGTGGACGGGGATGGCATTCCACCCTGCCTTGTTTCGCACAGGGAGGTCGGGGGCCTGGACCTCAGCGGGTCCAACCCCCGGCGAGTCAGCCAACGGCTTCCCCGTGTAGGACGGGAGGCGCCGGCCCGGGAGAGGCCGGCCCCACAGCCCGGACCCTCGTGCCTCACGAAGCGCGCCCTTCATCTCTCCTCCCCGCTTCTCTGTTCGCACTCATCTTTCCCTGGGCGGACGTTTTCCCGGCAGCACCGTGTTGCACGGAATCCAGGGAGGAGCTGTCTCCTTCGGTTGCCAGGCCCGGGCGTGTGTCGACCTTGACACCGCGCAGCCCGCTGTCGCCCCGGAGGTGCTGGCGGCACCCGCAGGTCCCTGGAGTGGAGGCCCAAGGCGGCAGCGTGTGCACGTCTTCCTCCGCGTCTGAGAGAAGGCGTTGTGCATTCGGGGAATGGCGAGGTGAAAGGGCCCCCTCCGGGAAGCGCGATCCAAGAGCTGAGGGTTGGGTGCCTTGCTCCGTGCTTCTAGGTGCCAGAGCCGCTTCTCTCTTCCCGGGACAGAGTGGGGCTTGCTGGGCCAATGCGTCGTCCTGAAGCAATCCCGTGGCAGGGGCTCGGCGCTTCCCCCTTCCGTTTCGGGCGAGCCTCCCAGCTCAGGGCGCCCCCAGAGAGTTTGGCCTGCAGGCCGGCGTCGCCGTCACGACCTCGCCGAGAGCCGGGTGTTCAGCTCGGTGCACTCCGAACGCGGGCTCCGGTGGGTTCGACTGAGGGCGGGCGCCCGGCTGAGGGAAGCGGCGCTGCTGTCAGAAGGCCTCCCGTGCCCTCACCACGAGTGTGTTTGCTCTGCCGTGGGTCCCGCGTCACGGTCGGGGCAGGAGCCGCTTCCGACGCCCTTGCGAAGGGCTTCGCTGAGGCCCAGGTCGGGGGCCTCCTTCTAGGACGGCCCCCGACCTGAGGCCCGGCACGCAGCCTCCCTGAGGCTTCCGCCACCCCCGCCGCGGCCAAGCTTTCTCTCTGGGCGAAAGAGGCCTGCTCGCGGAAGGGAGCTCGGCTTCAGGCTTGCTTCTCGGAGGTAAGGCTGTGGTGCTCACTCGAGGTTTCCGGGCTAAGCGTTGAGAAGGCCTCCTTCTCCGTGGAGCGACGTGTGTGTGGACGTGGACGGGGATGGCATTCCACCCTGCCTTGTTTCGCACAGGGAGGTCGGGGGCCTGGACCTCAGCGGGTCCAACCCCCGGCGAGTCAGCCAACGGCTTCCCCGTGTAGGACGTGAGGCGCCGGCCCGGGAGAGGCCGGCCCCACAGCCCGGACCCTCGTGCCTCACGAAGCGCGCCCTTCATCTCTCCTCCCCGCTTCTCTGTTCGCACTCATCTTTCCCTGGGCGGACGTTTTCCCGGCAGCACCGTGTTGCACGGAATCCAGGGAGGAGCTGTCTCCTTCGGTTGCCAGGCCCGGGCGTGTGTCGACCTTGACACCGCGCAGCCCGCTGTCGCCCCGGAGGTGCTGGCGGCACCCGCAGGTCCCTGGAGTGGAGGCCCAAGGCGGCAGCGTGTGCACGTCTTCCTCCGCGTCTGAGAGAAGGCGTTGTGCATTCGGGGAATGGCGAGGTGAAAGGGCCCCCTCCGGGAAGCGCGATCCAAGAGCTGAGGGTTGGGTGCCTTGCTCCGTGCTTCTAGGTGCCAGAGCCGCTTCTCTCTTCCCGGGACAGAGTGGGGCTTGCTGGGCCAATGCGTCGTCCTGAAGCAATCCCGTGGCAGGGGCTCGGCGCTTCCCCCTTCCGTTTCGGGCGAGCCTCCCAGCTCAGGGCGCCCCCAGAGAGTTTGGCCTGCAGGCCGGCGTCGCCGTCACGACCTCGCCGAGAGCCGGGTGTTCAGCTCGGTGCACTCCGAACGCGGGCTCCGGTGGGTTCGACTGAGGGCGGGCGCCCGGCTGAGGGAAGCGGCGCTGCTGTCAGAAGGCCTCCCGTGCCCTCACAACGAGTGTGTTTGCTCTGCCGTGGGTCCCGCGTCACGGTCGGGGCAGGAGCCGCTTCCGACGCCCTTGCGAAGGGCTTCGCTGAGGCCCAGGTCGGGGGCCTCCTTCTAGGACGGCCCCCGACCTGAGGCCCGGCACGCAGCCTCCCTGAGGCTTCCGCCACCCCCGCCGCGGCCAAGCTTTCTCTCTGGGCGAAAGAGGCCTGCTCGCGGAAGGGAGCTCGGCTTCAGGCTTGCTTCTCGGAGGTAAGGCTGTGGTGCTCACTCGAGGCTTCCGGGCTAAGCGTTGAGAAGGCCTCCTTCTCCGTGGAGCGACGTGTGTGTGGACGTGGACGGGGATGGCATTCCACCCTGCCTTGTTTCGCACAGGGAGGTCGGGGGCCTGGACCTCAGCGGGTCCAACCCCCGGCGAGTCAGCCAACGGCTTCCCCGTGTAGGACGTGAGGCGCCGGCCCGGGAGAGGCCGGCCCCACAGCCCGGACCCTCGTGCCTCACGAAGCGCGCCCTTCATCTCTCCTCC
The DNA here is from genome assembly GCF_963455335.1 of Martes martes. NCBI lineage: Eukaryota > Metazoa > Chordata > Mammalia > Carnivora > Mustelidae > Martes > Martes martes. The sequence goes on along the minus strand of NC_137893.1, from coordinate 121,551,959 downwards.
CCGCTTCTCTGTTCGCACTCATCTTTCCCTGGGCGGACGTTTTCCCGGCAGCACCGGGTTGCACGGAATCCAGGGAGGAGCTGTCTCCTCGGTTGCCAGGCCCGGGCGTGTGTCGACCTTGACACCGCGCAGCCCGCTGTCGCCCCGGAGGTGCTGGCGGCACCCGCAGGTCCCTGGAGTGGAGGCCCAAGGCGGCAGCGTGTGCACGTCTTCCTCCGCGTCTGAGAGAAGGCGTTGTGCATTCGGGGAATGGCGAGGTGAAAGGGCCCCCTCCGGGAAGCGCGATCCAAGAGCTGAGGGTTGGGTGCCTTGCTCCGTGCTTCTAGGTGCCAGAGCCGCTTCTCTCTTCCCGGGACAGAGTGGGGCTTGCTGGGCCAATGCGTCGTCCTGAAGCAATCCCGTGGCAGGGGCTCGGCGCTTCCCCCTTCCGTTTCGGGCGAGCCTCCCAGCTCAGGGCGCCCCCAGAGAGTTTGGCCTGCAGGCCGGCGTCGCCGTCACGACCTCGCCGAGAGCCGGGTGTTCAGCTCGGTGCACTCCGAACGCGGGCTCCGGTGGGTTCGACTGAGGGCGGGCGCCCGGCTGAGGGAAGCGGCGCTGCTGTCAGAAGGCCTCCCGTGCCCTCACCACGAGTGTGTTTGCTCTGCCGTGGGTCCCGCGTCACGGTCGGGGCAGGAGCCGCTTCCGACGCCCTTGCGAAGGGCTTCGCTGAGGCCCAGGTCGGGGGCCTCCTTCTAGGACGGCCCCCGACCTGAGGCCCGGCACGCAGCCTCCCTGAGGCTTCCGCCACCCCCGCCGCGGCCAAGCTTTCTCTCTGGGCGAAAGAGGCCTGCTCGCGGAAGGGAGCTCGGCTTCAGGCTTGCTTCTCGGAGGTAAGGCTGTGGTGCTCACTCGAGGTTTCCGGGCTAAGCGTTGAGAAGGCCTCCTTCTCCGTGGAGCGACGTGTGTGTGGACGTGGACGGGGATGGCATTCCACCCTGCCTTGTTTCGCACAGGGAGGTCGGGGGCCTGGACCTCAGCGGGTCCAACCCCCGGCGAGTCAGCCAACGGCTTCCCCGTGTAGGACGGGAGGCGCCGGCCCGGGAGAGGCCGGCCCCACAGCCCGGACCCTCGTGCCTCACGAAGCGCGCCCTTCATCTCTCCTCCCCGCTTCTCTGTTCGCACTCATCTTTCCCTGGGCGGACGTTTTCCCGGCAGCACCGTGTTGCACGGAATCCAGGGAGGAGCTGTCTCCTTCGGTTGCCAGGCCCGGGCGTGTGTCGACCTTGACACCACGCAGCCCGCTGTCGCCCCGGAGGTGCTGGCGGCACCCGCAGGTCCCTGGAGTGGAGGCCCAAGGCGGCAGCGTGTGCACGTCTTCCTCCGCGTCTGAGAGAAGGCGTTGTGCATTCGGGGAATGGCGAGGTGAAAGGGCCCCCTCCGGGAAGCGCGATCCAAGAGCTGAGGGTTGGGTGCCTTGCTCCGTGCTTCTAGGTGCCAGAGCCGCTTCTCTCTTCCCGGGACAGAGTGGGGCTTGCTGGGCCAATGCGTCGTCCTGAAGCAATCCCGTGGCAGGGGCTCGGCGCTTCCCCCTTCCGTTTCGGGCGAGCCTCCCAGCTCAGGGCGCCCCCAGAGAGTTTGGCCTGCAGGCCGGCGTCGCCGTCACGACCTCGCCGAGAGCCGGGTGTTCAGCTCGGTGCACTCCGAACGCGGGCTCCGGTGGGTTCGACTGAGGGCGGGCGCCCGGCTGAGGGAAGCGGCGCTGCTGTCAGAAGGCCTCCCGTGCCCTCACAACGAGTGTGTTTGCTCTGCCGTGGGTCCCGCGTCACGGTCGGGGCAGGAGCCGCTTCCGACGCCCTTGCGAAGGGCTTCGCTGAGGCCCAGGTCGGGGGCCTCCTTCTAGGACGGCCCCCGACCTGAGGCCCGGCACGCAGCCTCCCTGAGGCTTCCGCCACCCCCGCCGCGGCCAAGCGTTCTCTCTGGGCGAAAGAGGCCTGCTCGCGGAAGGGAGCTCGGCTTCAGGCTTGCTTCTCGGAGGTAAGGCTGTGGTGCTCACTCGAGGTTTCCGGGCTAAGCGTTGAGAAGGCCTCCTTCTCCGTGGAGCGACGTGTGTGTGGACGTGGACGGGGATGGCATTCCACCCTGCCTTGTTTCGCACAGGGAGGTCGGGGGCCTGGACCTCAGCGGGTCCAACCCCCGGCGAGTCAGCCAACGGCTTCCCCGTGTAGGACGGGAGGCGCCGGCCCGGGAGAGGCCGGCCCCACAGCCCGGACCCTCGTGCCTCACGAAGCGCGCCCTTCATCTCTCCTCCCCGCTTCTCTGTTCGCACTCATCTTTCCCTGGGCGGACGTTTTCCCGGCAGCACCGTGTTGCACGGAATCCAGGGAGGAGCTGTCTCCTTCGGTTGCCAGGCCCGGGCGTGTGTCGACCTTGACACCGCGCAGCCCGCTGTCGCCCCGGAGGTGCTGGCGGCACCCGCAGGTCCCTGGAGTGGAGGCCCAAGGCGGCAGCGTGTGCACGTCTTCCTCCGCGTCTGAGAGAAGGCGTTGTGCATTCGGGGAATGGCGAGGTGAAAGGGCCCCCTCCGGGAAGCGCGATCCAAGAGCTGAGGGTTGGGTGCCTTGCTCCGTGCTTCTAGGTGCCAGAGCCGCTTCTCTCTTCCCGGGACAGAGTGGGGCTTGCTGGGCCAATGCGTCGTCCTGAAGCAATCCCGTGGCAGGGGCTCGGCGCTTCCCCCTTCCGTTTCGGGCGAGCCTCCCAGCTCAGGGCGCCCCCAGAGAGTTTGGCCTGCAGGCCGGCGTCGCCGTCACGACCTCGCCGAGAGCCGGGTGTTCAGCTCGGTGCACTCCGAACGCGGGCTCCGGTGGGTTCGACTGAGGGCGGGCGCCCGGCTGAGGGAAGCGGCGCTGCTGTCAGAAGGCCTCCCGTGCCCTCACCACGAGTGTGTTTGCTCTGCCGTGGGTCCCGCGTCACGGTCGGGACAGGAGCCGCTTCCGACGCCCTTGCGAAGGGCTTCGCTGAGGCCCAGGTCGGGGGCCTCCTTCTAGGACGGCCCCCGACCTGAGGCCCGGCACGCAGCCTCCCTGAGGCTTCCGCCACCCCCGCCGCGGCCAAGCTTTCTCTCTGGGCGAAAGAGGCCTGCTCGCGGAAGGGAGCTCGGCTTCAGGCTTGCTTCTCGGAGGTAAGGCTGTGGTGCTCACTCGAGGTTTCCGGGCTAAGCGTTGAGAAGGCCTCCTTCTCCGTGGAGCGACGTGTGTGTGGACGTGGACGGGGATGGCATTCCACCCTGCCTTGTTTCGCACAGGGAGGTCGGGGGCCTGGACCTCAGCGGGTCCAACCCCCGGCGAGTCAGCCAACGGCTTCCCCGTGTAGGACGGGAGGCGCCGGCCCGGGAGAGGCCGGCCCCACAGCCCGGACCCTCGTGCCTCACGAAGCGCGCCCTTCATCTCTCCTCCCCGCTTCTCTGTTCGCACTCATCTTTCCCTGGGCGGACGTTTTCCCGGCAGCACCGTGTTGCACGGAATCCAGGGAGGAGCTGTCTCCTTCGGTTGCCAGGCCCGGGCGTGTGTCGACCTTGACACCACGCAGCCCGCTGTCGCCCCGGAGGTGCTGGCGGCACCCGCAGGTCCCTGGAGTGGAGGCCCAAGGCGGCAGCGTGTGCACGTCTTCCTCCGCGTCTGAGAGAAGGCGTTGTGCATTCGGGGAATGGCGAGGTGAAAGGGCCCCCTCCGGGAAGCGCGATCCAAGAGCTGAGGGTTGGGTGCCTTGCTCCGTGCTTCTAGGTGCCAGAGCCGCTTCTCTCTTCCCGGGACAGAGTGGGGCTTGCTGGGCCAATGCGTCGTCCT